>NC_044207.1:22475395-23712895 GCF_900880675.1 Sparus aurata | reverse complement strand
TGGTCTTCTGGGGTTGGAGCTGTCAACAGAAAAGGAGAGAGGGTTTTTAGATGTTTAAAACATGCCAAGTCTTTTGTCCCAGCGTTGGTATTTTGTTTTTTTTTTGTTAGTTTTTTTTTTTAATTCATCAAATACAGGAGGAGAAAAACAGGGACACCAAATAATCAACCCGCTTTTCTTTTTTCGCTGCCAGAAACACACCGAGAGAGAATTACACAAAGCCAAAAGACATCAGACGCGAAAACATTGCATCATCTCCAGGTGCCTGTGTACTTCCTTTAACCGCTCCCTCCCTTACACACCCCCACCCTCATCTGCACCGTCCAAAAGAATATGATAATAATAATGATAAAAGGTACACAATAAAAAAGTGACAAAAGCAACAGCAACAACTGGATTGATTAAATCTTGTAATCTTGATCCTTTGCCCAATTATTCAGCCCCTGTGACTTGACTCAAAGTTCTCTTGAAGGGTTATGAAGTCTGCGTACTTTCGAGTTAAAAATCGCTGTACTGACTCAGTGTCTTTTCTTTCCAGAAGGAAATTCAGGAGCAGATATAATAAAGATGTTAAAGGACATGGATGCACCTTTAAATATATTTCGCTCTCACTCCAAAGTAACACCGTCTTGTGTCACAACACTGCGAGCACGCACTGTACACAAAGATGCGTTAATTAGCATTTATAATGGTTTTGAAGGACACTAAGAATGACTCTAATTTTACACTGAGCCTGCACTTGGTTCTTGATAGAGGCAGTGGATGCAGCCACGTGTGTGTGTGTGTGTGTGTGTGTGTGTGTGTGTGTGTGTGTGTGTGTGTGTGTGTGTGTGTCTATGCGTGTGTGTGTGTGTGTGAGTGAATTACAGGACGTGACCTTTCCTGTTGTGCAAGGCACTCGTCTTATGAGCTCCTCTCATCATCCTGATTAGGCTGCCACATTGTTCCAGCACTCCAGACTTACAATCAGTGCTTGCTCGAGTTCAAGTGTTTATTAAACACAGGTTAAAAAAACGTCTGCATCACATATGTGTGTAGGCATGTGCATAAGCACAGCTGAGGGGCTGTTACCAATCCCCCTGAGTGGTTCCAGCTGGGCCTTGGGTTGTATTGTAAAGCTCCATTGTAAAGCTCCATACTCAGATTCAGACTATGTGGCTCGTTCAGCACCTAATGCAAATGTGATAATTTCACCGGTTTGTACATTTATGGGTTCCCCTCCGTGTATTGACAAGGTAAAAGTATGTCTGGATCAAACATTTTTCTTAACTCTTATAAGAATTTCAAAACAGAGCTATAGAAACAGCACGCACAAATAATAAACAAGCTTTAACTGAATATTCACGAATGCAGAGAGAGAGGGAGATAGACTTTGTGGTGCTTTGGGAAAGTGCGATTTCAAATTGAGGCAAGAATAAACACATATTCACATCTAGGTCAGCAAGATTGGATGCATTTTAGCTTGTATTAGAAGAGTTTTTTAAAGAGAGTTTTTTTCTTTCTAAAGAAATACATGCGGGTACAAGTTGCAAAAAGAAGACCATACAGATTAAATCAGGATTACTTATATAGCAGATTTAAGTACCAACAGCGCGATTAAACGTCGCTGCCCTCGCTAATCTAAAACAGAAGAATAAAATTACTTTTAGAAATGTGACGTCTATATAGTCCAATGCTGCTTTATAACAACAAACATCTGTCACTTATTTTTACAACACCAGTAAACTGTTACGTCTAACCCTGTGGCTACATGAAACAAATATCTTCTAACTAGCTACACCTGAAGAACACTCAAAACAAGATGTTGAGCTTTTGGGGGTTTTTTTTGATTGTGTCTTGTGGTTTTTGGACCCTGAAAAAATTATGTGTGGTACAGTAGAATAAGCTTTATTAGGGATCAAAGTTACTGAGCAATGAACTCACTCATTTCTTATGTTTTGTATGTACTTTAATAATTTCCCTGTCATTGCCATCTGCCATTTCAATCTATCTTGTCCCCTATGATCAAAGGGTGCAGATGAAAGGAAACAATAAATAAATACAATAATACAATACATAATAACAGAAACACTCAAAACCAAACTGCCAGCTAGAGTGATTTCCTGTATACTGGATGTTTTATTCAACAAAATACAGAGACCTTATGCGGCATCTCTCTTTGAAAAGGACGCCTACACTTCATGTAAAAAAAATATAATTAGAAGCACGGCCCGTCTTTCCACTTGCAGAGCAGATCACCTGCACTGCTCTGATGGCCAGTGAACCAAGTCTCATTGATTACAGTGGAGGCGCAGTGTTGAGGCAGCCGCTCCATGGATGTTCAATGTAGCCATGCTGTACGATATTACGCAGCCACCCATGACTAGGGTGCAAGAAGCGTTTCAAATATTATTTAGTTATTGAAGAACAAGATAAATGGTTTCAAATAGCTCTTACTCATATGTTTAAACTTATAGATTATAGAAAACTGTGTAGAAGTTGTGCTCGTGTTTGTCTGTTCTCCGAGTGCTTTCTTATTTTGGACTAGTTGACTTATCTGGAGTTTGAAAGCGGGAGGCTATTCCAAAGCTTTGGTGTTTCCACTGTAAAGGTACCTCCACTCTTAACCATTAGTCTTCGTGGAGCTGATCAAAAATGATTTCAGATTCTGAGAATGTGAAGAAACCTTGAAATCAATCCTGCAGTTGACAGGTAGCCAGTGAAGGGATGCCGGGGCCAGTGTAATGCTGACTGTAACACTGCAGCTCTCTGCAGCAGCTGCAGGTAAGATAAAGAGGTACAGTGAGTTGCGGTGATCTCGCTTGGACGAGATTAATGCAGCGCTAACAGTTATCGTACCATTGAGAGAGGGGATGGACTGAAATTAAGCAATGTTCCTCAGATGAAAATAGCAACCTTTCACCACAGAATTGATTTGTTTGCCAAATTTCAGGGCCAAGTCAAAGATGAGCCCAAGATAATGAGCATGGGCCTTAAGGTTTGATATCAGTGGCCCCTTAGCGGCTGGCTATACTCTAACTTCTGTCTTGTTATTGTTCAGGCGAAGACAGTTTCGAGGCAGCACAGAAGGAGTTCCATATTGAGCGCATCTGATTTCCTCAACAGTATAATCTCACCAGATGATGGGTAGGCGAACATGTCCAAGAAAGAGAAATGAAAAATACTGAAAAGAAGCCAATGTTGGGGAGACAGACGCTGATTGTTGAGGAAAGACTTACAGTTTTCTGAGAGTTCATGCTGCTCTAAGGTTACCCATTGAGTGACAGCTCACATTTTAAAAGTTGACAAAGCCAAAAAAAAAACTTTACTTTGCTGAAAATTTGAATTTGTGAAAACTACAAAGGCCAACTCAGTCAGTGGGATGAAAACCACGAGATCAATCTGAAACCAGGAAGATAAATTATCAAGACAAAAATCAAACTTCTTTTTAATGGAATAAAGAATTCTATACAAGTAAAAGCGTGGGTTACATGTTAGCGGGTTACTGTTCTTGCATTAGCATATGAGTTCCTATACATATTTCATTTTATCAGACAAATGCCATCTACTCTTCTGCAGCATTCAAGATGGCAATATGCCCAACAAATATGTGAAAGCACACATCCCTTTGTTTTCTTTGGTTACAGGAGATAAAGGCTCTGAAATGACTCAGGGACACAAAGAAAATAAATAAAGGAATTTGCAGATGGTGATTATAAATAATAAAGTCCATTACAGGGAGTGAGAGAGAGACAGAGACAGAGAGAGAGAGAGGAAAGACGTGACAGTGCTGACATACATCGAGACACATCTGCTGTCGCAGCAGACAGTACCTTTGGGTGAGGGACAGTGATGTGTGTGTACGGTTGTTTGTGTGTGTGTGTGTGTGTGTGTGGTGGGGGGGGGGGGGATATTATTTCCACAGCTTTCAATTTATCACTCATTCATTTCGGGGGCATCCAACAGCTTGGTTGAGAGAGTGACGGAACAAGAGACGGAGATGAGGGAACGCGTGGGAGGTGAGACAAATCAAAGATAAGAAGAGGAGAGGATGGCTGGCGACGGGAAGTGTTCACACCTTCCAAATCCCTGAAAACAAGAACACCACAATGACCCGTCCGCAACCCGAATCACATGACGCCCCTCTCTCAGCTCCACACCGCGATTCAAAACTCTGGCACCGGGAGTGGACAGCAGCTGCTGCATGTGTCACACTTAACGCATGTACTCAGAGTGTTTGATAGCTGCCAAAATGACTGGAAAAGTATTGCTTTGCACAGACACACAGTTCAAGTCACACACGGCCTGGACTTGTTTTCCACCCAGTATGTGCTCAGACGAAGGGAAGTATGGACGGGCATTTCCTTTATTTGTAATTTGATGTAAGGCATGTCATTCTGAGAAAATGAAAGGGCTGATTATTTTACGAAGCGAGTACAATCGTTAACCCGTTAGAGGTAAGGCATTTGTTTTTACAGCTGACGTGACAGCTCAGATAAATTAGACGAAGATTGGGGTGAGTGTGAGTGCAGTAAAATGTACACCCCAAACTCTTTTTAATCTTTTTTCCCGGCAGACGAATCTAAAATCATCTAAATATTCAATCCAAGTCATTTTATCATAATAAGTCATCATCCTCTCAGGGAACACGCGGGCTTTCGCTGGACTAGTGCGAATAATAAATGTGACAAAAGTTTGGTCTTTGTGTTCAACAGGTCATTTGTTCTCATTTACATTTTCAAATTCTCATTCAAAATAAATGGGGTGTTTTACAACAACAGTTTGACTTTCTCCTGGTGAATTTTTAACTCGTCAGGGTTTGGCAATTTTAAACAATATTCACCGACAATAAAGATTATGAGTTTGGCTAAAACACCACCGTCAGGGATTCAAAAAATAAACAAAGAAGGGTACAAAGTTCAGTTTGTGACCAAGTTTGGTTTCTCAGATCTGTCCAGAGTAAACCATCCTCCCAAGCAAATCAATACAGGATCTCTGGCAATGTTACCAGTTAGTTCAGTTTTCTGTTTTCCCCCACTAGTTAACTCTCTTCTCAAAGAAATAAAAAAAAAGACCCCTGAAACATGTCCAACGCTGCCTGGGTAAACATCGCACCAGTCTTCATGCATGAAGGATAAGTGCCGGAAATGCAGCTGCAAGCTACCGGTAAACCAGCTGTGGCATTTTTTTGTGTGTGTTTTCGAAGTGTTAGTAAGTCAGCCTTTGAATTCGATGAGCAAAATTGAAAACTCATTCCGATTTATTTTCAATTTTTCGAATTGAAATCATGGGACCCCTACTCTAAATATCAATACATAAATCTTAATGAAAAAAAAATAATAATAATTAGCGAGACGAATAGCATGCCATGACTGCGTTTCAGTAGCTTTTACTTTCATTTCATTTCCCCTCTCCTTGTTAACCCAGCCCCTCGCTCTCTCACACAGCACAGCAGAAATGTCACACGATTGGAAAATATTGCACTGTGCGTATTTCCCTGGCTAGCTCCAGACCTTCTGTCAGGCGACAAACTTCTCAGCTATTTGTCCTCATTACGAAACAGCTTCCAGACTGCCCACCTTAATTCCCCCGCCCGTCCCTCCGGGGGCTCTTTTCCACCCCCAGCCTGGCATGAGTCATTTTTATGACCGCCACTTTGGCCCCCATCGGCCCAGGCCGGCTATGCTTTAAACCCAGCTAGGCGAGTAAATCTGCCAGCTTTAATTAAAATAGCTTCTTTTGTAGCGCCTTTCCTCCCTCTGTCCTCTTGTCCCCTGATGACATAATGGTGCTGGGAACTTCCCTCTGCAGCGCTGACTCAAAAGGCCTGACCCTTGGAAAAATGGAGGTGTGTAGCACTATTTTATGATGAGTTGGCAAGAAATAAGCCACATCTCATCCTATCTTCTCATCGTCTTTCTTTGACCTGGTTTCCTGAGTGAAAGGATAATTGCGAAGGTCGTGCGAGGAGGTTCCCACGATGAGAAGAGTCCACTTTTAAGGATTTAAAAATATGCAACGGAAATCAATAAGCCATAAACTTCTATAATGGTTTCATTTACACTGCGGCACTTTTTAAATTAGAATAAGCTTCTCGGCATGCGGAGTGACACAGGCGGCACAACAATGACGACCTTGCTGTCTGTCAAGGTCAGCTTTTCTCGGAGAAATAACGATTAGTGAAGCTGAAACAATGAGGCCGTTTTCCTACAATATTGTTAAGGGACTAACTTTGGTGCCATTGATTAGCTGATTTATAGCTTGCATCTGTTCTCAGGCTCGCAGTGAATCGAGAGCCGCTCATTACAGGTGAGCGGCGGAGGAGGCGAGAGGAGAGGAGAGGAGAGGAGAGGAGACTCTCAAACGTATCAGATGTATTTACTGTGTACAGAGATGTCATTGTAAGAACAGGAAGAATTACATTTAAACTGTCAACTTGATGCTGTTTTGTCATAGTGGCCCCAGTTGGAATTTCAGGTCAACTGACAGTTGAAAAGACTAGTTTGCTATTGTCTTGGTAGCCAACTAACTAGCTAGCTAGCCAACATTAAATTGATAGTCAATTTGTGCTTTCAATAATGCTCCACCCCCCTTTGATGGTATACAATGCCCTAAATTTGACTGAAATCCAGCAGCAAAGTTACTGGGATGGATCCCATTGTTAGCCTATGAAGCATCGCTCCGGTCCGGGTAATGAAGGAGTTTTTATAATTTGATGACTCGGTTGATAGCGTGAAGTTGTGAACGAATTTGAGAGCATCAATCCTTTTTTCTGTCTCCATCAGATAAATGGCAAATGGCATTGTGATAAGACCAGGACTGCGTCAGTTACACCAGAGAGAAATCACCACCGCTGAGGACGGCATCCTGGAAATATCCGGTCGCCTCTGCCATCAGTGCTAGCTGATTATGAGGGTCATAAAGGGTTGTCCCATTTCATAGGGTTAGGAGGCATTAAAAAATGAGGAGTAGGGGTAAAAGTTGTAAATGGGATTGAGCCTTTTGATTATCGGTCACATGAAAAA
Organism: Sparus aurata; assembly: GCF_900880675.1. Taxonomy (NCBI): domain Eukaryota; kingdom Metazoa; phylum Chordata; class Actinopteri; order Spariformes; family Sparidae; genus Sparus; species Sparus aurata. Next base: position 23,705,891 of record NC_044207.1, on the reverse strand, counting down.
AGAAGTCTCACAGATCATGCATGCAGGGGGCCAGCGGGTGTACGCTTTTATGGGCGCAAAAACCCGTCGAGCAACCTACATCGGAATGAATGAAGAACACTTTTCTTTTCATACATCCAAGTCTTAAACTGGCGAAGGCATAGGACTCAAAATTCATGTCTTTTTCTGCCCTTTCCTCTCCTCTCCGGACTTTACCATGCTCCCCTGCCTCCTTCCTATTTCTCTCCTCTTCACATAAAACAGGCCCTAGCTGCACTAATACACCACCCTCCCTCTTCCTTCCTTCTTTTCTTTCCCTCTTTCTTCCTCTCCTCTCTTATCTGCACCCCTGAAGGGGTTGTCTGTCTCCTAACCAGCTGAGGCAGGGCTTCCGCTGGTCTGCGCCTGGCCCCTATTATCAGAGCATGACAAGGAGCTGCAGTGTCAACTTGTCAGACTAATAAACATCCTTTATGGTACCCGCCTGGGTGTGTTTGGAGGGGAGTCAGCCAGCCACCAAGCAGAGGACCATTGATTTCAGGGATGGTGCACAGCGCTCACACTTCCACCCGTCTATTATGCAGTGGACAGGCTGCAATTGTTTTGCCATGCAAAGTCATACTTGTGACAGTCATAGTCCTGAAGGCTTTCTATTTAGTTTGAGGCACGGTTAAAGAGAGAAAGGCCGAAAAGAGAAGGAGAACTGAAGTTGTTCCCAGCGCAGGTCAAGTATGGCAGCACTCGGGGCAGAAGTGCATTTAATCACAGGCAGCCTTTTCAGACTTTTACATAAGACTCTTTGTAACTTTTTGTTTTCCAGGTCAAGGTCAATAAGGCTTTCATTTTGCTTTTTATCCCATCCAGTCCAATTCCTTATTCTTGAGCTGGAGGGGTGAGGGGTCGCGCAGCTATTGAACGAGCCATTCAGTCTCTTACAATAGTAATCACGCTTTTTTTTTTTTTTTTTTGCTCTCCTACATCTCTTCAGCCATACTGAGTAGCTGACAACATAAACTGAGAGGGACAAAAAGATGAGCGAAAGAAGAGAAAGAGAAATGTGCAGAGAGAGAGTAGCACCTTAGGAATAACTGGATCACTAGTTCAGCACCATGGAGAGCAACATCTCCGGCCTACCAAACAGAGCTGAATTGGAGCCAGAGAGCAAAATCTAACTGTGCCTCTTTAACCTTTGTCCACTGGCATGTTATAAATATTCATAACAGGTGGGCAGGCAGATATGTCATCTTTCGCAAAGCGGGCGGAATAGACTCAAACTGAAAGTTCATTAATATCAAATACTGGTGTGGAAAATTATAAAATATTCATCTGATACTTCACATAGCAAAGGCCAGGCGTGCTGTTTTGTTATTGTCAGCTTCCAACGTTTATAATAGATGTGGAACCCTTTTGTCTTTTTACTGTTGTTGCTTTTGAAGGTAAAAAAGAAAAAAGGAAAAACTCTCAGCTAAAAGCATAATGCATTACAAGGCCAGTCGCTGACTTTACCGAATGTTCACAGGGCTTGTTTATTGATCTGCGATCAGCGACGAAAAGGTCACCTCTCAATCAGAACGACCAAAGATTGACAAATAAGTACAGTGAAGAAAGGCTATTAGGAGGAGGGTAAGCTACTTGGTATTATCAGCAGCCTATCGGGAACGGGCCGGCAGAGGTCACATTCAGTCTAATGCAGCTTTGATTGTATTTGCTGTGTTTTTGCGCTGGCTGTCTGTTACGATACAAGGCGATCAGCAATTCTGCAAAAAAAAGCATTACAGTGCTTTGTGAAGCAATGGCAGTAAGGGAGGCAAACCTGCCAACCCGTAAAACTGTCAGAGCGACCTTCAGTTACCCTCAGTATTGATGGTCCAATCATATAGAGAATATGAATTAGTACCTTCAGGGATTCCTTAAAATGGGGCATAATTCTCGGATATGTCTAAAGAAAGAGGAATAAATCACATTGTGACTTAATGGCAACGCCCAGGGAGCCGGAGAAGATGAATTTCAAAAACATGTTTTTCTCACTCCTCCCAACTGTAATGTTGTGGTCAGAATAGTGATCAGAGCATCGACTACAAACACTGAACCCATAAATGGTGAATGTGTCTCGTCTGCTTGTGGATAGACCATTTCAGAATATAAATTTTGATGTTGAATTGCTGGTCAGTATCTCAAGCATTTGTCTTGTGTATCCAGGGCCCTGCTACAAAAATTTGGGCTCCCTGGAGAGAAGCATAACAACAGCTTTACACCATATTTCATAGCTCCTTTTCAGCTCGGGGACCCCTGAATCATCCATCCACCAGCACCGCGGTGAGCCTACCAGGCCTTTATTCCACTCCTTTGTTGCTGTTTCCAAAATCTGGCAGACAAGATTAAATGAAACATGCTTGAAAAGTACCTTATTTTGCAAGTCATTTTAATCGAATAACTGACAACCCTCTGGAGTGGTTGGCCAGCTTCAATTTTCACTCATGAATTTTTGGCAAAAGTTGGTGTAGTCATAAAAAAGTTAAAAGCAACTGAGTGCAAAGTGAACAGGTTTGATAAATGACACAAAATTTAAGTCTAATCATCACTGGACAGACACAGAAGCAATATTCACATCGTTTTTCCTCTGTGGCTGACTTCAAATTGTGTCATCGCGTTCCTCTTCTTCCCCTGATATGGTTTAATGGCACATGACTGCACCCAAGTTCCTACATTTGCATAATGAATGTGCATTAATTAGCATTTTCTGTCACCGATGTCGTGAAATTTCGGTTATAATTTGCACTTGGAAATGTGGCTGCAGTTTGGTTGATTTTCTCCGGTGGAGCAAATGAGTACTTAAAAATGTAGGTATAAAAGTGAGACGGTGACAAAATCAAACTCTGAGCACATTTTCGCTAAGAAGTCCTTTTGCATCAGATTAGCTGTCCTACGCTGTATAAAAGCTTTATAAAAACACTGCCGATGGCTCTGCTCGCTCTCCCTCTTTGTCCAGCTTTCTATTCACCGTCTAGCTGTTCCCACTATAAATAGATGTCAGTGTCCATTACTGATTCTGGACTCCTAAAAGACCCTGGTATACTTTCCAAGCTCTCTGTGCCCATCAGTATCTTTGCTTTCAGACACTGGATGTACCCTGCAAAGTACACTATTTGAATATGACATTATTTTGAGTTTTTTGTTTGGAGTCATCATCAGAAATGAGTTGAAAAACTTTTTCAGCTAGTGGACATGAATGTAGAGTAATTGTATTTAATGGGGTAAAATGTGTGAAGTCTAACTTGGTGAGCAATAACAATAAAATGAAGCTGTCTTTGTCCGCAAAAGATAATGGTTAGAGATGTTACATCAGCTCAGCATACCAGAACCACATTTAAGCAGTTAAAAAAGGGCATTATTATATATTTTACACATTTTTACCACAACCATTCAATGCATTATTACCTAAGAAATGACTCAAAATGTAGAAAGACACTCATAATGTTAATAAAAGTCTTGGAAATCCGTATAGTCATCCTGCTGACAAGGGTATTTCTATAAACTAACAAGCATAGTTGTACTGTTAACCCTGAACTTTAGAAAGAGAAATTCCTCATCTCCAAATTCTTATCTGATTGGACCGCTTCTAGCCATTAGAGCAAGTATTTCATTAAGATATCTTTTATCCCGATGGCTAAATTTACACAAGCGCTAGAAGTTAAAACCCTTAAAATTGATTCTATGGTACGGAACAGTGGACTGGAGAATAGCTCAGAGATCAGTCAGAGATGCATTGGGGAACATTAACTCCAGTTTTATTGTATTTCAGAGTACTTTCTAACACAACAGAAAGAAAAACAGATGTAAACAAAGAAGTCATGGGAGATTTTGAGCTCTTATCTGTTTGGATTTTACATAATTATTTTTTGGGGGGGGGGGGGGGTGTTAGAGGGGTGATTGACGTTTCTGCCATTTATCATAGCACTGTAAAGAAACAGCGACGGATGAGCCTACATGGCGTGTTACGACTCCAAACCATTTAAATCATTTCCTGCACTGAGGGGATCTCTTAAGACTCATCTAATGAGCTTTAATTCCCTGATATAAAAGAATATATCACACCATGACAACAACGGAGTGATGTTAAAGTGCTTCAGAGAAAAAGAAAAAAGAGGGACTGGCTGAAATGAAGAATCGGCAGGCTTTTGTATGCCGCGGCGCATATTCCTCCTGTAATTGAATGATTCTGAATGTGTTGATGCATTATCTATGCTTATCAGGCACATGGACTGAATATAAATTGGTAAATAAAACACGGAAGTCCAAAACTAGGTACATGCATTACTTGGCGGGACACACATGTGGCTGCAGCGAGAAAACTGCCTGCACGCGCCTACAAATAATCATTATGTAAATGTTTTGTGTGTACAGTGAATCAGTATTTTGACAGTGTTGTCAGAGCCGGCATTTGAATGTGACAGTTTTGTAATCACAGTGACAGGAGCAGGATATTGGATTTAACTGAAATGCCTATTCAATGACATATTCATCTTTCCACTGCGGTAGGAGCCTTCCTTGCCGTGAGTGCATGAGGTGCTTGATCGCTCATCAGCTCGGAGCTGAAACACAGAATTGCTGTCAAGAAAAGCGAGATTCTGTCGTTTCTGACAGACACCGAGCAGCACAGGGGCAACTGGAGACTCATTAATGTTTAATCCCAAAAAAACTTTGTATTCCATGACTTTCTCCCAAATCCAGATGTGCTCAATATTGTTTTACTTTATTGTTTTTAACTCTCTCTCTGCCATGTAGGAGTGCTGCACTGACTGCACTGATTCACCTCAGCAAGATTTTACATCCCGGCCCTCCATCTCTGCCAGGTTTTTTCTGGATTCAAGGTCTTCAAGTAAAAGGAAAACGGCCACTTTGACTTTCAAGGCTACAGTGCGTCAACGCAGTAAAAAATGTTCATTAATACATTTAAGACTGACTATTACAACCACAGAGTAAGTTGGAAGATCTCCCCCAATAACAGTGTCTTTCATAGACTGTAATTTTTTAATTAAACGGTACAGTAAGTTTTTTCTGCTCCTTTAATTTCCTTTCTTTTACTATCTTTTTATAAGCTTGATTTAGGGGGGAAAAAGCCAACAAATTCAATGTCCCTGTACCTGCAAATGGCAACGAAAAGTACAAACAGTCAGTGGCTCTTACTTTTACTAGCATGCAGGCAATTTGTTATGTATCTGTCGGGCATATGTGTCGAGCTCTTGGTGTTCTCTTTCATAAAGGTTGAGTGACCAGTAATCTGTCATCCAGCCAGCTGCTTCAAAAAGGGTCCCAGATGGATATCCGCTTCAAATTAACAAAAGCTTGATGAATGGCTCTTTTGACATTGTTAAACTAGAGTTTCATCGATCTGAACTGTTGATTTATTGATTGACAGGATGATTAATGAGCATGCAGGGTTTATACTTTGGCCCTTGTTGAGGACAGACGACGGAAACGTTGTCCCATATCTTAATATTCTTTTAGTCATTCATAAGCAGAAATTTGCTCCTGTGTGCGTCCAGTATCACAACTGCTCTGAACGGTCCAAGTTATTAAAGCCAGAAATTGAAAGGTACTGTCGCTTGTCCTAAGTTTGTGCAATTAATCACTTAGTCAGAGAAAGTGGCAAGACGCCATTTTAATCAAAAGGCTGGATATTTCATTTGGAGCCATACGCTTCATATCCTGTGCCCTCCGACGGCCAAAAATTAGATGACCAAGTCCTGAAGCTTTTTTCCATTGACGGTGATTAAGGAAGTCTCTGTTGACACGCCAACAGCAGGTCAACTTTATGAGCAGCGCGGGCAAATACTCTGAGTGTAAACAAAACGCAGTGTCCTCAATTCACTTCCATAGAGCAGCTTCTTGCCTTCACTCATTTTACGATCTCTGGCTGATTTTTTATTTTTTTCGCTACAAGGACATCGGGGTCACAAAATTGGACCCATTTGATCCATTATGCGCGCCGTGCATGTGATATGATTCACAGGACATTATTTCAAAAGCCCCATTAAATTGCCCACACGGATGAGTCTCAAACCTCCCACCAAAAAGACAAGAGGAGAATACTGCAGGGCGACACGGATTCTGGCCACACGTGGATCCTCTGAGAGCAACGCAAGATCAATGAGAGTGCCTTTTTTTTTTTTTTTTCGAAACAGCAGGGTTGTCCTCCAGCCAGAGGAAGAAATGATCTATGTAGATCTCATTAGCCCCCTATGATGACAGACGTACGACCAAATGATTAATGGCCAGCTGGAGAAACAGGAGAATTATTGACGTGACCTTTAGGGGTGCCTCTGTTTCGGGAGAGAATGGACCGACACGTCTTCCACTGAAATGATCTACTTTGACATTTCCATCTTTTTCTCCTTTGCCTACTTCTCTCTCCCACTTTCTCCCTCTATATATCTCTCACGTGGTCTTGAAAGCGAGCCCAGGAAACCCATAACACATAATAATCGGCCGCCCTGGTCGCTTTTTTGTATTTTGGATGAATATAAAGAGAAGCTGCTCAAAGAGTTCTCCCATTCTGTGCGATAATTGATATTCTTTTTACCTTATTACTGTATTCGGTCCGTATTATTCTGTATTCATAATGTCTATAACCGTGTTGAATTCACCATTAATAAAACTGCGGCTGAATAGTCATCAGCCAATTGGATATCCTTTGTGGGGTGGGAAAAAAAGGAAAAGTCAATAACAGTAGACAGTGTCATCTCAGATGATGAGGTTTTAATGATGGGGAGCCATCCAGTCACCTTTCCACAACCCCCAGAGATAAAGGACCACCGACGGAGAGCAGGAACGCTCAAGGAATTAATTCAACATTTTGTGTGTATGGCTGTGTGTGTGCGATGAAAAGCAATGAAGTGCAGGCAGGTGACGTAGATAAGAAGACAACACAAAAAGAAAGGAGGAGAAGGAGCTGTGTGAGGAGGGGTGACACAAGAAGACGATGTGTGAGCTCTTTTTTTTTATCTTTCCAGTGGTTTTACTGTAAAGGGCACAACGCATTCAGGGAGGGACAATGAAAGAGACGAGGTGGAGTGGGAAAAGTTGAGGGAGGGAGGCGGAGGAGACGGGATGGAAAATGACATGCATGGAGGGGAGGAAAGAGACAGATGGCAGATAGAGGGCCAAAAGACCGGCATAGATGAAGATGAGGAAATGGCAAGCGGCATTAATGAAGGAGGAGTGGAGGGTGGGAATGTTCACCGATCGGCGCCGTTACAGGGCCCTCACGATTAATTGGTTTGAACGAGCACAGATGTTTGCATTCCGCCTTGGGCCCATGCTTACCTCCCCACTTTCTGTGCCTCCTCTGGCGGTCCAGATCATAATCGATCGAGGGAGCTGCTGTCAGATTCATCCAGCTCGCTCTGAGCATCCTGACCTGGCAACCTCAAGTGGATGGACTCGAGAGTGCCAGGGTCAACGATCTGTTTTTCTCCACGGGAGGTGCATTAAGTATTCGTAACACGTCAAAACATATAAATAAACAAGCAGAAACAAACATTCTCTGTTTTTTATGAATGCAAATGTCTGTCCTCCTTTGAATTTTTTTTTTATATTTTTCCACATTTCATGCCCTGTGTTTTGCATTTCTGTGCACACACAATACGTGTGCAATCAGAAAAACTAACCCTCTAAACAAGTCTGAAGCTTTGTCTTCATTAATAGTTAGCCATATCTGCTTACAACAGCTCTCATGCATAGCCTTTGATCATGCAGCACTACTTAACAAGTGAGGAAATGTCAAGGTTACAGGGAAAAGGTCTTGGACAAGAACATTACAAGAGCAGCATATCAAGGGTTTGGACCACATTTTGCTCCACCTCTTGGCACGACCGTTTTTTAAAAATTAATAAACCAGTAAAAGAAAGGTAAGCATTAATTAAAGAACAATGTCCACACTGCAGCAGGAACATCGTCCAGAATCTAAACCAGCCATAGAGAATAATAACAAATTGACTAAACTGCTAAAGATTGTTAACTACAATTGTTGGGTCGCTGAATGTTGATAACAGCTACTCGCTCAGACCTGCTCAGAATACCAAGATGATTTTTCTGTTTTAAATGCTGATTTAATAGGTGCATGATAAGACTGTGGATGAACTGATTCTGCCATCAAACAGTACATGATTTAACCAACAACATGGACTAATAATAATAATAATAGAGCAATTTGAAATCACTTTTCTTTTTTAAATCCAATACACAATGTGCAAGCAAACTCATCAATCTGTCCCATAAAAGAACCAAACGAGCAATGTTTTAGACCATTAACTTCAAATTGAGTATCCTTAACATTGTTGTTAACAATTTTTCCAAAGCTGAAGCTTGTACATTGATTCCCCATGTTCCAGGCAGCCAATGGTTTTATTTTATGTTCGGTAAAATAACTCGACTTAAATACATTTTACAGAACATACAGCTCAGCTGCGAGCAAGGACACGTCTTGAAACTCTCCAAAGTGAAACATTCAAGGACATCCAGAAAACTGGACAGCTTTTAGAAAGCACTGTACAACCAATACATTTTTGAAAACTCCAGCCCAAGGAATTAACTGAGGCTATAACGTGAATCTGGTTTACGCTTGTGTTGGAAATGAGATGGTGAGCAGATGATTCTCAGTCAACTTGCTTGATTTGCCTTATAAATTCAAAAATAACCATATAGGCACATAAAAGACAAAGGAAATCTGGGACTTGAGTTAATCATGGAATTCTCATGTGACCAGCTATTTTCACATGTGAGCTGAAATCCGAACATGTGATCTACAGACATTCATATGTGATTTTGCGCTTGATGTTTACAATTTTCAACAAAACATGGCACATGAAAACACATGACATTTTCAGGCTTTTTTCACATGCTATTTTCTATTTTTACATGCGAACAAAAGGTTCGAACATGTGAAAATACAATAGCATCACATATGAACTGGACATTTTTTCATAAGTGATTTTTTTCTGTTCATATGTGATTGGCTTTTTTAAGAAATGCTCGTTTGAATCTCCTCATGTCTAAACAAAGGCTGCATCAAAAAGAGATAGATACACACCGGAGTCTTTTCTGTGAATAATACATCAATACTCTCAAGGCGATCTTTCAGAATAAAAAATAAAGCTTACAAAGACGGGCATTTATCATATTGTGCTCTGCCAAGATTTATTGTGATTTATTATAAGGCCATAAACTTTATTTGAAGTGTGTTTTTATTAAGCTTTTCTCATGTCCAGTCTCCCAGCGGCCATCGTCTTTATTGACAAGCGATAGAGGAGTGATATGTCTCACCCTTCAATATAATGGGAGGCCTGGGGCCCACCGGTGTGCTCTGCCGGCTCGGACAAGCATCATAATATTTCTGGTGTCATGAAATTGAGTGTGGGTCCCGGCTGTATCATACCAACATGTCAGTCTTTCCATCCATCTTTTCTCTCTCTCTCTTTCATTCACCATTAACTAGAGATACCACTGGAGCAACACTACAACAAAGCATCGAGGGTTTGGTTTCATTCACTCAGGCCTGAAGAGTGCAGCTTGATGCAGCGAGGGCTTTCATTTTCGAAATGGCTCTGAGAGCAAGTGTTACTGTAGATGCGCTGTCAGGCCTTTGAAAAAGGCTGAGATAAATTCACTCATGCTGGTTAGTGTTTCGCTCCTGGTTGTCTTTAATCAAAGCTGGTTGTTATGGTTATTTTTTTCATATTTCTTTTATCTCTCTGTTTACATTTGTCATGACTCACCAGCAGCACAGTGCCTCGGGAGGTTAAGGGCTTCAAGAGAGAAGATTCCGATCTTTTGCTGATGACAGGTGCCCGACGAAAAAATAAAGTCTTTTCAGGTGAGAAGTGCAACAGAAAGATCCCTCCTCCACAAAATCCAATAACCAGGGAAAGAAATGCGAGACGAGACAACAAAAACAGGGCAGCTCTGTGGATGCCTCCAGATGAACAAGCCTCCACATCCAAAAAGAATCACTCGACTAAAGAGGTGCCTCATGAAACATGTCCATCTCAGAATTTCATGGTGAGCAAAGGTAAGATGAGCTGCAACAAAATATTATTTAAATATTTAAAAATTCAAGCAGAGAAAAAGGGAATTAGTTCTATATTTAGATTTTGCACTAACAGAAAGAAACTTCCTCTCATAAGTCTAGTTGGTTTGGATGGATGATGTATTCCAGGTATGAGCTATTGATTTGTGCACAACTGGTTGACTTGAAAGTGAAAAGTGGTACAAACTATGTTCCTTATCTTCATCAGTACTTCTGAGAGGATTCATGGCAAAGTGTTGTATTTACAAAGAAGACAGTCACATGGCTGGAATGCCTAAGCCAAACCTTGAAAACAACTAAGTTAATCAATAGAGAGAAACTCATCTACTGCATTTCCTGGGTGACACTGGCTAAACAATGATGTAAAACAGTAGCATCACGAAATGTTTGGTTTTACTCCACACCACTCGGATATGGTTGTAGGGAGGCTTTTAGTAAACAGACAACAGATAACAAACCAGTGCCATTATGTGAATAAATCCGCTCATGCCCATTCGGTGAATACTTGCTCTAACAAACCCCCGATAAAGAAGTGGACAATGGGTGGAAGGAGCTGATAAATGGCTCATCTTGGTCCCCTGTAAGGTCACAGCTCTTATTATTTACAACACTGGATCTCGTCATGGCTGGCTGACGCTGACCTTGCGAGGACCCCATGTCCCTCCGCCTGTCTATACTTTACCTGTGGGTGTAGGTCTTCATTTTCTCCATACATTTTCGTACTGTAGATTCGCAACACACATCTCAATGTTGTCATCTTTGCTTGCACACATGTACAAGCACCATGCAATAGCTCTCCGGCGACTGAAGTGACCTTGGTCTAGATTAACAACGGTCCTGGAGGAACAGACCTCATTTATAAATCCTCTGAGAGATCGGCAGTGTATTTTTGTTATTCTCGATGAGCATATACTAGTATACTACACTGCAATATTGTACTCCACAAAAACACTATTCACATAACACACAAAAGAAGAAGAAGATAATTGCTTTAGGAGAAATGGTAACAGTAGTTGGGTTCAAGGGCAAATCCAAAGTCAGATATTTAGGGGGAGCAACAGGAGGGAGCTGGTGGCGTGGATGTGCAGCACTTTTACAAACTTATCAAACGATAATAAATGGAGAATGAATCTGTTGACATGGTTAATAAAAAGAGGATTCTAACATATTTTCTGTATATATGAGGTAACAGATTGGTATTTACATCAGTAATGGGGTGGACACACAACCCCTGCAATGAAAGCATGGTTACGCCTGCGGTTAAATCTGTTTAATTGGACAAATTCCTCATTTCAAACAACTCTGGAGCCTTTAAAAACGTCCACATGTGTTCAGCGATATTATCAACAAAGAAAGCGTATCCCTTAATGATGTACAAATGAGGCTGCGCGTGCTGTGCAGTTATTAGACTGTTGCTCTCAACACACCACACAAGTTTCATAAGTGATTATTGGTTTTGAAGAGAATTTTCCCCTAAAGTTTAATAGGTAGCATTTGTTCCCAACACACACACACACACACACACACACACACACACTTTCAGGTATATTCTGCATTGTATTTTGCATGTTGAGCGACTTGGGTGTAAGAGTTTGTTTCCAATAAAAGATCTTTCTTTACAACATTATATGTAATGAAGAAAAGGTGTAAAGAACTAAGTGTGAACATTTTAGAAGACGAATGATTGCGTATATTGAGAACTCATCAATCTACGCGAACACTGTTAGAAGATTGTGATTATTACACCCAAAAAGAAGAGCGAATGCTACAGCACAATCATGGTTGGAGACAACAATTGTTGACCTTTTTGCATTGTCAAAATTCTGGGCTACTTTGGTCTTTTTTCAGAAGATACTGTGTCAAGAGAAAACAGATATTTGCTGAAAGTCTTTTTGGCAGCTTGAAAGAAGCCCATTACAAAGAGATGTTATGAGGCAGAAGCACTGATGCAAGATGAATGACTGAAAATGATGAATGAAATGTATGTAGGACATTAAAATTGAAGAAATGGACCATGTTTGCGTGTCAACAAAAAGATGAGAGATGGAACCACTAAATATGCCACAGCAGGTTCTGTCGAGGCAATTCAGACATTTTCACATGTTTTTGCTTTTCAGTTTTTTTGGGGGTTTTTTGCAGTTATGGAATTCTCTGTTACGGAAAATCAATGAAAAGTATTTTTCTTTCCCAATCACCTTATATTTGGATAAAGGTTCAAAATATGTCCTGTGGAAACAGTAAGTAGTTGGGAGGTCAAATGAAGGATAAAGAACATGGCATTTATACTGTAATATTCCCAGAATGTCAGCAACCTCATAAACAAGGAAGTGGTACTGTATGTTATATATCAGTGTATCAACAGCTCGTAAATAACCGAGAGACTTGTAGGTAGTTGCAGTAAAGTCATCAAATGACATCAGAGGACAGGCTTCCTGCAAAGATGAAAACGTGCATCAATCCTTGTAGTATAAAAACACAGCTATTTAAAACAATGTTCACTTGAAGTAAAACACCTCGGACGCTTGCCTTTCAATCACGTCACACTTATATTTTTTCCATTACGTCTCATTCAGGACCAGTAATGGTAGTAATATGGGCCCTGGCTAGATTACTTCGGCTAGTTCATGAACACAAGGTATCAATCATTCACGCCGTCCCTTTTTTTTTTTTATCTACTGCCGCTGACTGCCGCTGATGATTCATGATAATTTTGGGATTTGTCTAACGATACTGCTGAGACAAGCAATCTCAGCAGACTGATGCTGCACCCTGTCATTATCTACAAGGCCACCACAGTTCAGTTCGGCTGAATCTTCAATGTCAAAACCCGAGGTGCTGTTTTGATTTGGGACAAAACATGTCCTAGGTGAGTTATGTCCTGCCGAGGCCGCCTTTGGATTTATGGGTCGCATCCAGCTGCGTGCAACGCTGAAAAATGGCAAATCAGCATATAAATGACTGCGTTATTGAGAGTGCTAAGAAAAACATCAACCCGCAAGTCCATTATATTAATTGGAATCGCCCTCACTATGGCAGGCAATGGCTCCAGTCGGACTCGGGTCGTGTGGTGATAAATGAAAGGTTGGAGTATGAATATAGCCTTGGCCAGTGATATACCAGAACATGTGAACAACTGCTCCCTTTTGTTTATACTGACCTTGTAATTAATCAGAGGAAGGCAGGGATGGAGAAAAATGTATAGGAGTCAGGGGGGAGGAGGTGGGTGAAGTGATGGAGAGGGATTTAAACCCCCTAAGAACAGACTACACAGTGAAATCCTGAGTAAACACCGACATAGTCCGCAGTGCTTCCGAAATGATGTTGATAGAGAGATGAAATATCACAGGGATCAAGGGTTTATCACTTTAAACTGGGGATGCTATGAGACAAGGGAATCTCGCTTGTATTTGTTTGTTCCCACAGATGAGTAACTGTGTTTTTCAAGCTTAGCGCTGAAGACGGTGGTGTCAGGCTCTGGGATGCTGCTGAGCATTAGCTGAATTTTTTAAGGTTCTCTAGAAAGAAAAATTGTCACCTCACCTGTTTTCAAAGTAACAATCTCAAGGATTTTCATTTCAAGACTAGTCTGTTGCATCACTTCCTATTCCCACATGAGGCAACGCAATGGTGTTTAAGTGTACTGCCCACTGATGAAAGCCCTTGCATTTGCTTTATTACTGGGGAAAAATCGTGCTTATCGTGCGGATTGGAGGACCTTTCTCATAACGGTTACAATAATAAGCCTTTGTGATCGAGAGACCTCGAGGACAGAGAGTTCTGAGTGAACCTTACTGTACTGTGACAAAATTATCCCAAATCAAATGTCCAACAAGTGAAAAGATTTGCCTGTCAGCCAAGCTAAAGCTTGCTCCGGTCATAGTTAGGCTACTACAGCCATCAGAAGGATCTGTCAATTGAATGTATCCATCTCTTATATTTGTGAACTTGCTGAAACAACTGATGATATAATTTTCCCCTTAGAGAACTTGCTCCTTGACTAACAACAATAACATGATTAATTGATTAGTGGATCTACAGAAAAGGCTGTTTGTTTTCAAGCTTCTCAAGGGATAGAAGTTTATGTTATTCTTCATCTTATGAGATCTCATTGGGCTCTAATAGCAATTCTCCTCTGTTTTCCCAACATTTATACACCAAACATACATTTCATCAATTCCGAATATCATTTGGACCCCTCTCAAATCAGGTCCTCGGTAAGTTGTCGGGTACTAACATGGATGAACCTGTGAGACATCTACAGTGATACATACTCCCTGATATTCCCTCCTCATTCATTAAAATCATTCAACTATTTGCTTCTTTGTATCTCTGCAAAGAAATGCTGCTCGAGGGTATCGCATCCATTTTTATCAGTTCATACTTGTCGCACCTCCAGACCTGCTGCTAAGATATATAAAGGGAGAGTCTTCTGTAATTGCATGACTTCACTCTGAACACTATCTGAAAATATTATGAGAAAGCTCCAGCAAAGAGTCGCCTAAGGGAAACCCCAGCTCATTATTTAAGATGCCCAATTAGATACATTTGTGTGACCCAGAAACATATGGATTCACACAGAATTTAGCCTTGCACACTGCAGACCGCAATATTCAGGATTGTGAATAAAATAAACATTGAAATGAGCTCATGATGTATGCAACACGAACCCTGAGGCTTGTTTTCTTTTTTGAATCTCCCATCACAAAATTCATTAACTAACAAGGTTAAGCATTAAAACGTAGCTGTTGACAATTTGCATATGAAGTAATTTGATTTACTTTACTTATTATGAAAATTAATGGGATGTTACCCTGCGACCTCAAGAACCGCAGTGTGCCTTGTGAAAACAAACAAATGGAGAATAAAAAAAGACAAGAATTGAAAATACGGGCTAACTTACTACCGCTGGCTTTTTAGCTGCTCTTAATCGATGCCTCCCATTATTCACAAGGGCACCGTACAGAGGGACAGACACAGGTTTATTTAGCAACTAAAGGAGATTTATTTGGGGTCCACAGGAAACTGAAATACGACACAGCTTTTATAGCGGACCCATAATTCAGCCATGAGAAAATACATTTATGCGCAATCTGATGCATTACAGGAATTTATAATCAGTTGCACAACACTGGCAACTGATAAATATGTGGCTCTCTGAGTGCTACAGTGTGTATTTCAACGCAGAGATTTGATAAACAGTATAAACGTCATTAGGTTGAGTTATCGGGCCGGGCAGCAAAGCAAAATGTCGTCCGCTGATTGACTTTACGAAGTGCATTTGATAAAGAAAACTCTCTTCTATGTGACATACAGTAGCATTTCCTCACTGAGCGAATCATCATATATTTCCTCTATTTAAGCCTCTCTTCTTCACTGCATTTAGAGTACATCCCCCTCTGCCATGCAGAATTCAAAAGGTTCTGCATTTGTATAACAGATAATTTAATATATCTATCATCATTTTCAGTCCCTTAACAATACAATAGAAAATATTTTTATTCGAACTTATGCTATATTACCTTAGCTATATCCATGGAACCAAATCTATTCTAATAATACAACAAATACCATTAGAAAAACTAATACAAGGCTTTGATTTGTACGGTATAGCACTCTGTACCTTACAGTCGGCTTTACACTCAAACGATGAAAAAGCAGAGTTTGGATATTCTCTGGACAGAAAATCCTTTTTCATTCAACAAACCACAACAATAACAAACACGCTCGTCCTGAGGGTCAAAAGTTTTCTAATATGGTGAACTATTTAAAAACTTCATATATCGACAAACTGTCAAGGAACCACTGCTATCAGGCAATTTACAATTCACTGGCTCGGTGAGTTGAAGCCCGACATCTCAAAGAGTCTCGGTCAAAATTAGCCTCAACTGTGCAGCTGAGTTTGTTTCAGTAACTTCTGCAGCTTTGCCTTCCAAAGAAAATCTTGGATTTCGTTATTGAAACTTAATGAGTGCATGCTTTTATTCAGCATTTGTGGCCCCTCGCGAGTTTTAAAAGCCTTAACCACCTGAATGTGCTTCTGCAGGTATTCACATTTATTAGACTACCGCTTTCCTTGAATAAGCAGAATTCATCCTGAGGGATAGTTCTTACGTGTGCGCATGTGCCAATTCTTTTGTGTGTGTGTCTATATCCAGGCACCTATGATAGTCTATGTGTGTGTGTCTGTGTGCATGTTTGCCCATGTGATGTCCACTCCAGCCAGCCAGAGTAATGGAGCAGCCCCATCTGGACCTAACACATGGGCCAGACTGTTCGACGTGTCAGGGGATGAATGTGCTCCTGAGACTGAGTCCTTGCTTGTGTGCGGGTGTGCGTGTGTGTGTGTGTGTGTGTGTGTGTGTGTGTGTGTGTGTGTGTGTGTGTGTGTGTGTGCGTGCGCGTGTGTTTGAACTAGAGACAGAGGCTCTGAGTGGTCAGCCAGGACGAGAGGCTGAAAACCTGCACCTGTTACTGCTTCCAAGATAGTCCGAAGAGAGCGAGAGATTGGAGAGAATGAGTAGCGATACAGTAGAGAGCAAAGAGGTGGTGGGAGAGATAAAAAGGGAAAAAGGTGGAGACAGCAAAATGAAAAGATGGAGAAAGAAAGAAGGATGGCAGTGTTAGCGGGGTTTGTTTGCCTGTCTGTGTACTTGCCTGTATCTCTCTGTTGTGTGCTTTGTGGATCACAACAACATGATCAAGGCCTAACTTTATTATGGTGGCAGCTTTTGGCTACAGTTGAAAAGACTGATCAATTTGGCTTCTCCCTTCGACGTGGCCCTGCCATGCTGCCCATGACTCCGCAAAACATTCAGCTGCTTGGCAGCACAGAAGGGGCTGGCGGGCACCGAAAGAAACGAATTGTAGCTCTGCAAAATGAGGACTCCAGCCCAATGAATGAGCTCATTTTCTGCCCCCTTGCACCGTCTCATCTGCATTGGCACAATGCGGCGCTGTGATGTATACTCCAACACCGAGATATCCAACTTTTCAGCAAAAATTATGACCAATTCCCTTTGTAATATTCATAAATTCATAGAATAGAGCCCATAAAGCAGGAGGAGGACCAAATAATCACGACTGCTCCGATTATGATTTAAATGTAAATGTCTCTCCACAGCATAAGTTACCCTCTGCATTTTTGGGGAGTGTGGACTCATTTGAGGATGCTGAGCTCATAAAACGTGGATGGATCGAGAACATCCAGCTCATTTTTCATATCAGGAGTACAGCCGCTGACTAAAATAGCCAGGTGGCACCACCAGTTTAATAGACTTTACAGCCATTAAAAAGGAGCTTCTTGTTAAATGTTGCTTGCACATAAGAGTGATTGACTCTGCTGCTCCAAAGGGCCTTTCCAACGCCAAACAGACACACTTTATCACCTGCAACAAACCCCGGCTAAACCCAGAGCCACAAGGCTCCAGGCTGAAGATTTGCTCTCCTTTCCCTTTTGCTAAAAGCTAATCGCCTCCTCACAAACACTCATGGCTGCGCACTCACAGATACACGCATACTTAAACATACACATGCACACACTTACTTTTTTTTTCTCTTTTTTTTGGCTCCAGTCCTCACATCGAACACCCCCCTCAGGCAGACTGACAAAATGGAGCTGCTCAGGTGGAATGATTTACCTGTTGAGCGGGAGGATACGGTTTTGAGTGCCACAATTTTTCACCGGGGGCTGACACCATCTCCCAAAAAGTCATAAAGAGACAGTGCAGCATCCAGATAGAAAGCATAGCTCATTTATATGACTGTGTCCAGACCAACTTTACAATGTTTTTTTTAACATTGTGTGAAGGAAATGTCTGCCATAAATACACGGATAATTCAAGCATAACATAGTCACAAGCCAGGTTTGAATACAAAGCACTTAACACTTACATGTCCTAAATATCTGCTGTCTTTGTACCTTAGTGGTGCTCAGTCACAGTTGTTTAACTTTACTTTTGCCCTAACCAAAGTTAGCCTTATCACCTTGGATGCCAGGATGCAGATCCAGCCCTCAACACATCTGAAACATGCAATTTTCATTGGCGATCAGTGGAGGCAAAAATCAGAAAGGGCACCAAGTGCATGCGGTGCGCCACCCGTGGGCAGAAAGCTGTGATGCGTTTGTGGTAAAACAGTGCCAAACCCTGAGTAAGATTAAAATTGTTTTCATTGTGTGACTCAGACTTTAATAACTAAACCTCTGTAATAAAAAAGACACGGGCCATTTGACCAGATTTTAGGCTTACACAGGGACCAGCTGAGCATCTTGCATCTATTTCAGCCTTAATGGGCAATAGTGCAGGAAGGGCACCCTAACCCAAGAGGGCATTAAATCACATTTTCTCTGTTAGATGGGCACCAAGGAGGGCACATCATAAGGTTTCACCTACCATAGAGTCAGGGAATCAGAATAGTACTTTCGATTTTCCAAACTATTTTCTTTGATGTTCCCTTGGAAGAGCTTTACAACTTGGTGTTATTTAAAGTAAAGATAATAACATTTAACAAATATTGAATACTAAGTTTCAAATAATAAACTGCATGTTAATATTTACGCAACTTAACACAACAAACAAAATAATCTAATGATAATTTCTATTTTTCTCCTAAGTATTAATTTGCATAGTTCTTTATTTATAAAGCAAAGACGTGTAAAAAAAAAAATTACCCAAAACACAACATTTTACACATTCTGGGTCTTTGGGTTATTTCTTTTCATTTATATTGAGGCGCTATCGCCAAACAGTAGCTAATAGACTTAATTTCTGCTGGAGAAATTAAAGCATTCACACAGTTACGTATGGTTAGTATTTAATCTCAAAGCAAACAAAAGGCAATAAGTCATGCTCCAATTAAATTACAACCCTGCACACACAAGAAGGAATTATAATGAGCCTCCAGCACTTTGAGCACATTATGCTTAAATCCTGGATTCTTTACAATTGAGTATGCAGATGAGTATCCAAGGTCTACCCACAAATACAAAACCTAAACAACAGATTGCCTGAGTTTATATCCAAACGCAAAGGTGCAGTTTTTTCTTTAATGTTTTCCTTTTGCTGTAGCTTGCAATGACTTTCTGCATCAACAACAGGCTGGTTCCTGACTGCGGTCTCGTCTGCTCAACTGTATTCAACTCTGGTGTCTCTCACTGGGCTTCAACCTCTCCACTTAACCCTCCCCTTGTGCTCTAGTGTTTGACCACTGGGGCAGCCTAAATTTTCTCTCCTTTGACCCCGCGGTGACATCAACCAGCAGGTGGTGGGGTCTCAGCCCCAGCCTGAGAAAAGACAGGAAGACACAGACAGAGAGAGAAAGAGATAGAGATAGAGATAGAGGGAGAGAGAGAAAGAGAGAGAGCTCTGGGCGCACTGTCGGTGTCACAGAGCTGAGCTGTAGGAAAGGGCCAGTTGGACTTGCTGAGATGACTTGGCAGTGTCTGATTTGTTACATGATTTGGCCACCATGGCTGCAACAGAGCCTCAGTTAAATTCATGTGTTTTTTTGTTTTTTTTTAATCCTCTTCCCCGCATGGCATCGAGTTCAGAGAGTGTTTTTTTTCAAAAAGTTCATGTATGCTGCTGTGGCTCCACTGGAAATCCAACTCAAAAACTACAATGATATTAGGCTGCGTGTTCTGAGCGGCTGTTCGGAAAGAACGTGAAAGCAAAGAAGCGCGTACGATTGCAGTCAGTAGAAAAGACACAGATAGGTTTAAACGGACATGAACTGGCCCAGGGCAGAGCCACATCCACGCAAGCTGACAAGGTGTCGGCTTGAGAAAAAGATCCGTGCTTGGCTTTAGGCTTCCTGAATCCACTTCATAAACAGACAAGACACATACACACACGCGCACACACTGGTGGTGTTAGCTTTCTTTAATGCTAATGTCTGGACAGTCTGTTTGTTAACAAAGTACACGAACAGTCGGAGCGGTCCAATTTTTACGCACATGACATGAGCCAAAGAAATAATTTCAAACGCCTCACAGTATCTCACCTCAAACTGTGCAGTAATGCCTTGCTTTTGAGGGTACGACAGCAGAGAGGAACACACATCCCCTTTAATCTCTCGCAAAGAGCAGTAGCTTGTGCGTTTGTTTGAGTCCTGAGCATGACAACGCCAGTGGTTCAGATTGTGAAAGAACAAATGACCTCACCGGTGGACGTTCCAGTCACTCACACTTTAACTCACGCAAACACACACACACACACACACACACACACAATTTTCAACCTCCAGTGCCCTTCATCTTGGGGCTGACACCTGTTCCCATGGCAACACTATCAATGGGGGAGCGACCAGGGTCAGCAAGTCATTCCCTCCCTCCGCCTCTTCATCCTCATCGCACAGGTCCTGACATTTGGAGCTGTCTCGCTGTGTACCTGTTCATCCCTCAACAATTTTTTTTCCTGGTTGTACATTTTCACGTTCTATCGATTTCTCTCGCTCTGTCTCACATCCGATCACGCACATGCAAAAAGGCAACGCACACACACGTACAAAGTACACAGTGTGGCTTTAAATAAGTATGAGCGCATAAAAACATTTCTGGGATTATATTTCTCGAGCATGCACCGAGCAGTATTTTGCATTTTGCACAAAAACACAACCTCAGTGCTCTTTATCACCGCAATCACCATGAGTTAGAATTAGCATTTCATAACTTTATTAATCTATTCTCGTATACTACCATGAATTCAGTAAATGTCAACCAAGCGATGAGTAATGAATTAAGAGAAACATTCAGGGGTTTATTCAACTGGAACTCGACTTATTGAAATGAGTTTGTGGATTAGTGGAGATGGGCGTAATTATGAAATGAATGCAACCGCATAATGGGCTTCAGCATTTTGGACAATACATGGCTCCTCAACTATAACCCTTTAATTAATTAAAACAAAAAAAAAAAGTACGAGACAAGAATTGGATGCACAGCTCCTTTTTCCTATATGACTGTGTTGTTACTTTTCCATAGAAATTTTTCAATTAAAATTGTAATTACAAGTTGCACATTTTTGGAGCACATTCAGTTTTTTAAATAGCCGCGTTTGGTACGAACTGACGAGAAAGTCACAACGGTTTGAGCATTTGAGAGAGAGGATTAAACCAACTTTCAATTCATGGAAAAATGCAGATGGATAAAACTGTTGGGGCAGCTTGCCACAACAGCAACACAGATAATCAATCCCCATCCACCAATGACACTCAGGACGAGAGAGCAAGCTCCATCTCATGCAATATGCAAAGTGTGTGATATAATCCTGGAGATGGTTAGGGATGTGTCAATAACAGTGTCACTTTTTCTCAACAAGGAACTGGTGGTTTTGGCCTTAGCTAACCCGGTTTAATCCCTCTCCCAGCGGTATACTGCCGAGTTGATCTGTGTAGCACACTTTGTTGGAGAGAATTCCAGTGGCTGTCAGACAGCCACCTGCCCCCGTGTCTCTGCCTGGGGAAGGGCTGCCAGGCCAGAACCCACTGATTAGGTTATTTCTGAATCTGATTTTCTCTCCACTTCCACACCGTTTTACTTTCTTAAGAACAAGAACAGGAGTGTTTTGTTACAAGGAGAAAATTTCTTTCTGTTCTATCGTTCTTTTTCTCTCCCTGAGTAAAATGTGTTAATTCATGTACCCTTGGCCTTCTAAAAAGGTCAGGTTAAAAAACGAGTGAGTTTATGCAGTTATGTTTTTGTTTCCTCGAGGTCTTTCTGAAATCACCATGTTGGTGGCGCTCCTACGACATCATAATTAATGTTGTTCTGGGATAATCACTCACACTGTCCAATCACGCTGCTGTGATGTCAAAGCTTTGTGACTTGTGTTGTATCTGTACCGAGTGCAACATATTTTATTGTTTAAGTGTTGTTTTTTTTGTTCATTTAGTTTTGTGTCTGTGTTTTCTGTTAGGTTTAGGGAACTAAATGCTTCCACAATGTTAAATGAAAAGGACGACTTCTACGTGCTTATTTTTCCAGTTTCAAAATGAATACTTTAAAAAAACTGGATAGGTCATCTGCAGCGATGTTCCTGAGGCAACATTACGTATGATGGTTTGAGGATCAACACCAACACAGTCAGATGTCAGATCGTGCATTTCCCCTATATGCATGCAAAGGCTGCGCTGCTTAAATGGTGAGCAGTTCTGCTATATAAAATTACCCAAAATGCAATAATCTTGCATTTTTAGACTTTAGGTAGGGACGAGTTCAGGGACGAACGAGGATTATAAATGTATAGATTACAGATTTAGCTGACTGCATGATCAGAAAAGATGAACAATTATATAAAAAGGATCAGATATCTTAAGGACTGAAAATACTAAATTCCATATTCTGCCAACTCACACACTCCAAAAGTGTTGAGCTTAACATAACTTTATACAAGTTTGCTGTCAAACTTCCATTTAGGGACATCAGTATTCCCAATTTCTTCCTCTATCATTATTTCTGTTTTAGGTGAAATGGATCAGACGGTGACTGATAATTTGGTGTTTCTGCAGGTAATATCTTGCTGCCACAGCTAAAAAAAAAAAAAGGCATGAGAAGAAACAAAACATTGAGGCGGCTGTGGCTCAGTGGGTAGAGCGGGTCGTCTAGTGATCGGAAGGTAACCAGTTCGAATCCCGGCTCCCCCTAGTTACATGTCGAAGTGTCCTTGAGCAAGATACTGAACCCCAAATTGCTCCTGATGAGCAGTTGGCACCTTGCATGGCAGCCTCTGTCATCAGTGTATGAATGTGTGTGTGAATGGATGAATGAGGCATGTATTGTACAGCGCTTTGAGCTGTCATTAGAGTGGAAAAGCGCTATAAAATGCAGACCATTTACCATTCTCTGATGCGCTTCCTCAATACACACGTTTTGCTGAACGTTTTTTCTCAACCCTCGAGGCTCGCTGCTGTGATTTTGTTAATTAATCGAATTTCAAACAAAGACGGTCACACACACATTCTCTGATTCTAACTTCTTATCTTCGTCTCACATGATTGTAACTGAATATCTTTGGGTTTTAGACCATGTGTCAGAAAATAACAATAATATCTGACTACATCACTTTGGGCTTCAGGAAACTGATGAACATGTTCCACAGTTTTGTGGACAAAATTATTTAAATAATCCAGAAAGTTATTGTTACATTGGTCAATGACAAATAGTATTGTTAGCCCTAAAATATTGTGAGGCTTGGCTCTTAAAAACCTTGGGGGCTTGGCTCGGCGTCAACGGTTTAAGCTTGTGTCGGTCTTAAAACATGACAGAAAAATACTGAAATTAAGAAGTAAACATCAGAGCAGACTAGAGGAGACATTACGGGGTCTTGAATAAAGCTCTTAATAAAAAGGTGTGCTAATTAATGATGCATCATGCCTTGAAAGCTCCCAGTAGAAAGAGCTAAGAAAACTGCCAACCCACTTCAGGAGGCTGCCATGTAATGTCATTCTATCTATCCAGCTCTGCAGTACAGTTTGATTATCTATCAGTGTGAAGACTCAGTTGTTTCAATGACATGACTGCCCTGCTCCCTGATGTCTGCCAAATGAAAACAGAACAGTGCCATCCCCAGAGGAGCTTAATGATCCACAAACACACACGCATCAACGCATGCAAACACAGCAAGGCGCACACACACCCACACACACACACTGATTCACACAGAGACAGCAGCGTATTGATCACTGTCAGATCTGTCTATAGACTGGAAACAAGCCTCTAAGCAACACAAAAATTAGGACACTGATGATTTGTTAGTTAACACAGTCAGGGCTGACACCCGCCCACACACATATTCACCACAATGGCCCTCATTTTGGTACACTTACACACAGTCAGAGAGAATCGCCAATACCCCCTAACACACACACTTCCACACACAAATGCAGACCCAGTAATTGACTGATATGGAACAG
This sequence comes from Sparus aurata, assembly GCF_900880675.1. Lineage (NCBI taxonomy): Eukaryota > Metazoa > Chordata > Actinopteri > Spariformes > Sparidae > Sparus > Sparus aurata. Next base: position 23,681,917 of record NC_044207.1, on the reverse strand, counting down.
TGAACAAGGAGTTTTTGTCTGTTTTCTGAATTATGTCTGGCGCTGGACGATTCTGGATGAGTTTCCGGCAGAAAAGACAGTGTGGGTGTCTGAGAGAGAGGGAGACAGAGAACAAGGGGAAAGAGAGAATCAAGCATGGCAACTCGAAACATTCAGGCAGAGAGGAGCGAACCGTGTGAACCTTACAACTCCCCGCAGGTCTTCATTGTGCTGCACAAGAGCCACACTGGTCAGACAAAGCCATAAAATATGAACACACAAGCAGTGAATGAAGCGATTGGTCTCAGCCAAAAGTGGAACCAAACAACTTCAGTTGTCTGGACGAGGCATCTCGAGTTTTTGGATGGCGGTTGGATGAGCCCGCCTGCCTGTCTGGGCAGAGAACTAACTGTGACACTCGGTGTGAAAGAAGGCGCCAGAGAAGTGGAGAGAGAGGCGGGGAGGCAAGGAGTTAAAGACTGAATGAGGAAAAAGAGGGTGTGAGAGAAAGAATGAGGACAGATGCTGTCACAGTGACTAACACTGGTTGTAACCAAGAGCCAAATAGCACAAAAGAACAAGGGAATTAGTGTCCACAGTCACCAACATGAACAGGTTATTTCAGGTGTGTGTATGAGCAGCGGGCGTGATTACAACAAGACATGGAGCAATTATCGGAGCTGGTCCAACAGGACTGAGCAATATATTAGAATAATTCAAGGAGGGGAAAAAAAGGAAGGTGCCGGCAGTATTTTAATTTTGTTTAGTTGTCTTGGAGCGCTGTGTTATCTCGGAGGTGTTCTCAGGTCCTTGCTTTTGCATCTTGCAGCTTGCAGTCATATTTTTCCACTGTTTGTTTTAATTATTCCAGAGCCTTTTCTTCACATGGGTGATCGTTCTCAGTGACAAAAATTCTGCTCTGCGACTACCAATGAAAGAAACATGTTTTTAGCATTTAAACCAGCCACATATTAAACAGTGCACACGGTCTATACAAACGTAAATCAGATGCTCAGAACAATGGACATAAAGCCATCCTGACCTTTAAGGCCAAAACACCAACACCCACCATGTGTCCTTTTGAACTTAATTTATCACCGGATGATCTTTAACACTATTCACTATATAAAAGTGGTCGTATTTGCATATGTACTACCACCACTTGGAGAAACATAAGCTAAATATATTTGACTTTTTGCTTGCTTGTTAGTTTTCACACACAGTCACAGTCACAGCACGAGGCTTTCAGGTGTTACAACTGAACCAGAAAGTGGGAGGTAAACCATCTGATACACATATCAGGGTTATGCATCACACAATCTCAGAGTCAGGTCTGCAAATTCACCAAACATTTACATTCTAAAATCATCTTTAATGATGGGGTTTAAAACATTCCGAGACTTCATTATGCCCGTATGTGTAGCATCACCTTGGCAGATTTCAAAGGTGATCCCCGGGGGGGGGGGGGTGTGTGAAACATTTCAAGAAAAGAAAGATAGCCCTAGAGGTGTGAATCATAGCTTCAACCAGCGAGGATGGGGAGGGAGCACAAACATGCGAGTTGAAGAAGATACAGAGCAGAAAATCACCTCTTTACTCTCTTAGTGTACCTTGAGATACACTTAAAGGAACTGAAGAAAAAAAAGAGGAGCCAACCTCGACACAGGGAGACGAGGAGAAAAACAAACTGTGCAACATAACATTTGAACCATTGCTTTCAGTTCCCAGAGTATGATGCAAATAGAAATGTGAGGCATTGGTGAAACAATTTGTTCTTCTTGAGTTGAAGCCTCCTATGTGCCTTCTGACTGAAAAGTGAAATTAAAGTCTGTTGTCTAAATTCTCACGACTCTCAAGATCACAAGGCACATTTGATGGATGATGTCTTTCCTACTGCTCCACTCCACTCTGTTGCATCAGCTGGAGCAAATCAAACGCACCATAAGTGTCTCTTCAGTGGGAGTCAAACACAATATCCCCTAACAGGTGATTTGCAGGAGAGAGGCTATGCAACCCTGAGACGACATAGGGTGCACATACACACTCTCGCCTCCTAGTCATTGTTTCCGCACAGCTATAGCCTCTACACCCCAGTAGGTTTTGAATACTCCCTGATTGCACCTTTTGTGTGGGTTATATTGCAAATTACAGTCAGTTTGGGCAAAATCAGTGACCTTTGAGTTAGTTTGCTGTGAAGTAGTGTGGAGGGGAGAAGACGTGGGGGGGGGGGAACTGCACACGCCTGTGTATGCCCTCACAAGTTCACACTTATAGCATATGTGCGGTGTGTAAATAACCTTGGGTACTATAAATGATCTAAATCCACTAAAAATAGGTCTTACATGCATAGAAACTGCATTGGTTACAATGACGGGAGGTAACAAAAGGTGAAAGTAGAACCTCCCATGTTCTGTTAATGTGCGGTTTCACCCAATTTCAAGCATGGCTGCCTCAGTAAGATTCATGCATCCCATTTAAACGTTCCTCCAGAAATAACATTTATCCAATTTGTTTCATGGCTTCCTGCTTCCACGCTCTCATCTCACACATGCCCGTGGCAGCCAACTGGAGGGGTTCGGACCGTCAAGAGTAAACCCCGGGCTCGGAAGAAATGGAATTCTAGGTCCACTCTGGGAAACATATTTGTGGGGTAATCCAGCATGACATGCCTGGATAATAAAGGAAATGCGATATTTGTGGAATGTACTTGAAATTAAATGTTCTACTAACAATATGTAATAGTCACTCGAGTGCAGTGTGACAGTTACAGCAGGGGAGGTTTGCTCAAGGTGATGCCGTGTACTTTTCCGATGTGCACTTAACTGCCATGTATCAAGCAGGCAATGGCGGGGCTCAGGTTTTTAGTCCCCTTTGATCTGCTGTTCATCGCTGTCCTATGAATAGCAACCCACTGTGCCAAACACCTATTTATTCAGCATTTTTTTCTGGCATCACTTCCCTCTTGAGCGACCACGGATGGTGCTGCTGGATGCAAAACTGCCACTGTTTCCAGGCACGGGGCCTATCTAGACGGCAACACACGGCAAAACATTGACTCCATCCAGCGAGCAACAGCAGCTCTCCCTACTCCGCTACATTCCCTGCACTGCTCATGTTGCTAATTAGAAATGAACTGGGTAATTAACCACCTTGTCTCATTGTCTCGAGATGGGATATTTCTCTCTCCCGCAATGCAATTCTTTTGTTGTCGACTTACAATGACAGATTTTTTTTTTGTTTGTACGTTTTTGTGTGCATCCCTGGCTGTATTTTTGAATTACCAACAACCCCAAAGAGTCTTTATTCAAAACCGTTGCAAACTTGGGATGGATGGAGATGAGGCAGAGGAAAGAAATGGTAAAGCCTGTAATCTGTGATGGTTCCCTGCCTTATCGCAAAAAACACAGCTCTCTCTTTTGACACGACAACTTATCTCTGGTTACTGCAGCATTTTCACTTAGAGCATGAGGAAACAAACAGCAATTCAGTGTATCGCTGTGCAGGCAAGACAAATCTGGTGTTTTCCATTGTTGAGTGCATTCGGCATGAGCGGGACAAGGATGAACTATTATCTAGCGACAGCTCCAGACATCACTTCACAAACCATCTAAAAGACAACAGGCTTTTTGCTCTATACTAAATATTTTCTACGAAGATTATATTTGATCAAAAGGTTTGATTGGATGCATATTTGAAACAAGTGCTGTGTCAGTATATACAAACCAATACAGCTGCACTGTGTAGCAAAGTTTATCAGCCTAGGAGCATTACTGGCTCGTGAAATTACCTAATAATATAATCTTAACATTAATATAGGGCATCAAAAGTCATATTTTAGAGTTACTGAACGCATAAGAAAAGAAAATGTGAAAAAGGGATCTTCTTTATAAAAGACGATAGCCTTCTTATGACTTGAACTGTATTAATGTCCTCTGCCTTATTAGTGTTTTTGGGCATCTGTAAGTAATTTTCATTACACCTACAAGAGATCAAGGCCAAATGTTTTTTACTGAAAGACTCTCAAAGCAGTAGATAAAAAAGTTTTATCTCGTGGAAAGTAATGAACACAGTACGTTGCCGGCATTTAAGGTTATAGGAGATAAAGCCTGCAGTGATAATAAGGATAGTTTTAATGAGGAAGGGCTCAGGTTTTCAGTTGTGAGAGATCAGCCTTTGAATTACTCTCTTTTAAAGCCCGGGGATAGTTTAGTCTGACTTCAAATATCGAAGACTTTGACACAATTTGAGACAGGCAGTTTGGGAGAAGCGGGGAATGTGACTGTAACAAGACTAAGAATGATTTTGCAGCAGTAAGAGAAGTATGTCATTCTAAGATTTTAAATATAAGAGACATAATTTAGGCCAGTCACCACCACTGTGGCATTAAATATTTGAGACACCACTGATTTAAATAATTAAAACACTTCAAAATTATATCTCTGTGAAGCAACGTGGAATGACTTTGTTGGAGCTTTGCAAAAGCTTGACGAGGTCTGGGTGGATGGTTCGAAGTACAGACAACATACATCTGACTTCAACACCAGAAGCTAAATGTTAACTATGTTAACCATAATCTGACGGTAGTGATATTGCACGTTTTGTTATCAAAGGTCTTCTAACTAGTTTTTGTGATTGAATCGGAGCAGTTTCACATTATTCCAATAATCAACTGTTGCCAATACCAAGGCAATATATGCTGAAAAGCACAAAATAAGGCAGCAAACATGGGTGTAAACCATGCTGGATTTATGGTGCGTTTAATTTAAACCAGAGTTTAATTCAGTCAGTTAATTCATCTGGAATGCCATATTTCTGACTAGCAGCTTATTTGTCTTATTTGCACCTCATTAAATCTAAACCTGGCTCGATGGTGATCATTCCCAGCTCCGACTTCTGAGGTAAAAAAAGATCAAGTAATGGCAAAGTAACTTTTTACGAGGAAGGAAATACACTCAACACATTTGTTAGATCCACAGAATAGACACACAAGTTTTGTTGAGGCTGACTCCCCTTTAAGGTTAGGGGCCTTATTGTTGGTTCATGGTCTCTTGCTGAAGGTCATGTTTTGCATGTATATTAGAGAACTTGTTTGAACTGTCTCAGAGAAGAAATAATACAACAATAGATTCTTGAACTGTGATGAACGAAATTACCCAGACACAATAAGGTTTTTAATCAAGTCTATAATTAGATAAAAAAAAAAAAAAAAGCTTTGCTTTTCATCCAGATTTCAAAAAGCTAGCGAAATATTTTTCAATGAGCTGTTCTGATCTGTGTCCAACAAGCTTGATTAAAACAATGTTCTTTGCCAATTTTGGCCAGTGAATAAAAGCCCTGAAAACTGACTATAAAGTGTGACAAAGAAAGAGAAGGAGGGTGAAAATGGGAGGAAGTGTGAGAGACAGACATACGGACAGAGAGACACAGAAAAGAATAGTTCATTGTGTGTGCTCTCTCTGGGTGGACAGTCTTGTGTAATGAGAAATATTAACATTGCCAGATTCTTTTGGTCTTGTTCAAAAGAAGAAAAAATCATCATGCTCACACAAAAGAGTGTCCCTAAAATCCATCCAACCAATGAAAGGACTTTAAAAGGAAGGCAGTGTACAGGGAGAGTTTGTTACGCTCTCTTCAGTTAATCCCATTGAAAGCTAAATTAATATTTTACCTGAAACGCACATTAGTACAACAAAACATAATTTTCTAATAGAACAGTGTCGTTTCAAAACAAGAAAATTGAGCGGTATCAAAAAGGCCAAATTGTCTGTATTTCATTTGGCATCTTGTCCTTTTTAATGGGTTACTATGGTGAATGAAGGGTTCAGATCCTTTACTGAAATAACAGCAGCTACACTGGAAAGACTAAATTACAAGAAAAACTCCTGAAAAAATCCACAAAGTAAAAAGTAAAATAAATTAAATGTGCTAAAGTAACACCAGCAACATATGCATCATGTGTTATAGTACAAGTGTCAGTGTTGGGCCATTTTACACTATTGTTATAGCATTATTGATGCTTAAATGTAAAAGCGGAATTTCAATGCTATTTGAACTATCCATTATACAGTTGGGTAGATTTATCTAAAAAAATAAAGTGTATACCATTAATCAGCAAATTTCTTTGGCTGCCAGGTAAATGTAGCGGAGTAAATACACAATATATCCTTCTGAAACATAAAAAACTTGTGATGTGGATGTGAACGGCTAAATGTCATTCCTCCTAACACCAGTACACACCTGTCACAGGTTCATTCAACACTACGCCGACAGTTTCACTAGGTACTGGTCTGAAAACGTGAAACAAAGCTCAGAGGGGGATCATTTCACCCCGAAAAGCAACAAAGTCAAATGTATATGCTACTCTACAGTTTAGGAGCAGTGCTAGCACTATGCTGTACCAAAATTAAGCACCCAGCTGCCATGTCCGAGGATCACTCGCTGCCAAACATCACGTCGCTGTGGCCGAGGCCATCACCCAATCGACGTGCTGAGTGATTGAGATCAATATGCTACCAGTCAGGGTGGTAGAGGCCGACAGCTTCAAAGAGCTAATTTGGTACCTTGAGGTACGTGTATGTTATGCCATTATCAAGAGCGACTGTGGCTTAACCCATACAAAAACACTTTGGGGTAAAGGAGGATGAGCTAATAGAGCCTCCTCTGGCGGATACACGTCAGACAACTTCGCCAACAGCCTGACGAGCATCAGACTTAAAGGAAAGCTCCTCTTGCTTTTCATATGATTATTTTCTTAAAAATTAACTAGTTGATTACAGTTAATATGGGAAGCAATTAAAAGCAAAATTATAACAATAAGAGTAAATACAATGCTTGATTAAATGTTCTTAAAGGGATATTCTGGTGTAAATGAAATCCATGGTCTAACACACCATGACACAAGTAAGACCCCCCCTCGAGAGATCAAGTTTGCCAACTGCTAGCTTATATAGTTTTAGCATCCTCAACCTCAGCGTGCTCCTTGTGGGGAAGCCCTGGCGAGTCGATTACCGAGTGCAGTTAGAAATGCTCAATTCCGTTCTTTTCCCTGTCAGCTCTTGATAATAACTGTTATAAACTGGTAGGCAAGACACATATGAACTTTGATTGCATTTCCATGGAGTGATAATCATACATTTTCATCCTCGAGCTGCAGAACTCTACTGCACTCGGTAATTGACTCATCAGGGCTTCCCCACAGCGAGCCAGCTGCTGGAGGAGAGTGGTGAGTTGTGTTCTCTTTTCAGAAATCCGGCTAAGCTAGCAGATGTTTGATGCCTCGAACTATGTGCTGGGACCCTGTTTGTACTTTTGCTGAAGTTTGGTGCTGTTCTGAGCATCATTTGTGGCTATGAGTGGCTTTTTGATGGCGGCTTCTTGTTGGAGGCATAGACTGCAGTGTATTGTTATCATGCGTTTTTTTTTCTGAGGTTGCTAAAACTACATAAGCTAGCGGTCGGAAAACTGGATCTCTTGGGGGGGGGGGGGTCTTACTCTATGTCACGGTGTGTTAGACCATGGATTAAATTTACGCTGGAATATCCCTTTTAATCTTAAAGTAACACTTGCAAACCACATGAAATTAGTGAATCTAACATATTTTTGGGCAGAATAAAAGTACACCAAACAATGGAAATAGAGACTGAAACTCATAAAAAGCATTCACGTGGCTGTGACTGTTTAGATTTACTAATCAAAACACTGCACCGACTGTAATATTTGCTTTTTGTCTCTTTGCAGGTGCATCAGTTCCTAAACCAACAACAACTTATTTATCTCTGTATTCCACCACACGTATAAACTGTGTGTGTTCACATTTGCCAATAAAATGCGAGTGCAATATGAATCAATTTCCCACCGCACATCAGGCTTAAAACTGGTGTTTGTTCATACGGTCTGTTTGTGAATGGTAAACAGAAACCACACAAACAGTTTAGCTTTTTAGTGGAGTTGACATCTGCACTCTCAAACTCAAACAAATAAAACCATCTCTGTGTCCCGAGTTGCATCTGAACGCATATTAGCATCTGTTGCATCATTTAGATCCGTTGCTGCAAACGTCACCCTGCTAAGGACTGGAAATATTTCAGCAGTCATATCATAATGTAGTGAGAGAAGATGTTGTATTCTGTTATTTCAAGGAAACAAATGCGCTGTAAATGCAATGTTTAAGTGTTACTTTCATAGTGCAAGGAATATGAGGTCAAAGCAAGAACAGTTGAAAGGTTTCAATCCATTCCAGAAGCTGTTTGCTATCACAATAGATATAGTAGATTGATACAGTTGCAGGTCATGGAGAGATTCTTTTAGTTTTTGTCAAGCTTGTAAAAAGCCTCATTTAGAAAGGTCATTTTTATATTTGATAGATACCCAGATGGATGTGACACTCAATAGAAGGAGTGTGACAGCTGTAAACCTCAAGGCTGAAACTCCGGCAGTATTACAAAGACTTTGTGCAGCGTCAGGCGAACAATTTCCACAAAATCGAACATGAGGTCTGTGTGTGATACCAGGTAGCCACTGTTATCACGCAGCCCCCGAGAAAGAGAAAAACATATTTTTCAACCTTCACTCTCTTTATGACAGAAAATTAATTTCCAGCCAGCTTTAGCCTCCCTTTCAGACTCAATATGAAAAAAAACAACTTGTATTTACAATATCTTCTGAAAATATTTTGCCTTTTGTGAAGTGATCGAAGCTTTTTCAAACCTGTTATCTGTAAGAGCCAACGTGTACTGACAAAAACTTGCTACCTCACTACAGTACAAGAAAGGATACAGTATATTTTCTAATATTTGAAATGTGTTGGACACTTCATTGAACATTATAAACTTGTTGAGTTTTTAATGTAGTCAGGACATTGTTCTCTGCTCAGTGGACAGATGGTGAGAAAAAGAATCTCCACAAGATGATTAAATCCTTCGTGACATGATGGCACAACCCTTTCTTCAATAATGAAGAAGAGTTACGTTCGGAACAAGTCAATTAGATAACCACAGCTACAAATCTACTGAAGATTACACAGATAAAATAATAATACAAACTGAAAATTAATATGAGGAAGACTGGATGGCCATTTGTCACATTTGGTTGTTTCATAAGAGCATCTGCTGTCCTTAGCCTTGAATGCCTCTAATATACCTTTTTTTAAAAGCGCAAAAGCTTCAACATCAGCTGTCGCTCTGACTGACTCATTAACATCACATCTCCTGATAATTAATAATTTAACAGTGACATGAGGTTCTTCAAGGGGGTGAATTTATTTAACAGGAAGTGTCCATAATCAAGCGATGATCGATGTCAGTGGCGAAAGGTTTTTTCATAGCAACACTGCTGTTTAATAAAAGTTCTCTGCAGGAATTATCTGCTATGGCCGCCTGATGGGACATTCTACCAACAAGCTTTACAGAAGCCAAGATAGTCTACTTCAGGGTATTGTCGGTAATGCACTGATCTTTAGAAAATAATTCTTTTTTACTGGAGCCAAGTACTATTTCCCTCACTATGAATTCCCATTTCAACGTTTTAATTTAATGATACCCTCAAGGAATCATGGGAGTCTCTTGGATAATTTATGATTACTAGTTTACATAATTGCCATCAGTTTTAATTATTTCAAACTTTATTTCTGAGAAATCTTTTTTTTTCCCCGTCAAATTTGAATGGTGGGTGGCTCTAAATGCTACCATGAGCCTCAGTTTCTACGGCACTAAAGAGGAAAGCAGTCAGAGGAGCAAATTAGAGCTCTTATGCAATGTAATTAGGAACAAAACACTGTGTCAGTTGCCAAATTCATCCAACATTTACCAGGTAAGCAGACTGGTTCAGACTTCTGAATGTTTTATCAGAGTTTCTAGTGTAATCTTTAACTTCTGCTTAACATTAGTTGTGTAGGCAAGAGAAGCTTTAACCCAGTGGTTTGATTTTTCCAAAAAATCTTTAGTACATACATGTTTGTCTTGAACCTTTGACTTTTTATCAAACAATCAGATCTTTTTGAATAGTGTTGTCATGACATTGGAATTCCTAATTCTCGATATAGTACCTAGAAAAAAAGATATTCAATACCACGAGGAAAGATTGACATTGTGGGGTTACATTTTATTTTTCTATTAAAACATAAATGCAATCAGGCTTGTGTACTGTGTACTAAGAAAAACTACATGAAGCCCTATGGAGGCAGAGGATATAAAGGTTCATAGATTCATAAATAGGAATTAATAACATGAATAGGATGAGTTCATAAATAGAATTAATAGGATTTAAAGGTTAAATACTATTCAGAGGTTGCATATTGCATATGGTGCAACAGAAATAGGATTTCATGGTTAAGTTCAGGCATTGAGTTGTTTACATGACGTAAAAGGTATTTTGTTTTTTTTTGTTTGTTCATGATCCTAGAAATGCTTTAAGAGTATTTTTTTTTTAATACAAGGAGACAAAGGAAGTCTAAGGTATAGTTTGCGGTACATTTATATTCTCAGCTAATCAGATGTGAGATGACGGGTCGTGTTGAAAGGTCAAGAGCAAGTGATGGCAACAACAGAGCGAGACGACATGTTGAGATACGCTCCATGCATTAAGCATTACTACTGTAAATGTTTGTAGACGAACAACAAGTGACTCTTACGGGAACATTGTACAGCGGTGTAGTTGTGTTATGTTAAGTCATTTCAGAGAACGTGGACTGAGCCGCCGAAGTGCATCAGGAAGCTAACGCGGCTAGCGCTTGTACAATCCCGAGCATCATATCAGGCCTGCAACATTTTGATCTGGTAACTCATTGGTACCGATTGTATTATTTAAGTTAGAAAGTTGCCGGCTATAGGTTTTAGGATTTAAGTTGTTTTTAGTGTTTTTTGAAATTTAATATTTTGGTTTGGTTTTCACAGTACCAAAGACATTTTAGGTACTGAAGTGAAAGTAACTACCATTGAATTGAAAAGTACTTCTTTATTTATTAATAATTTTGTACAGATCTGTATACGTTGTTTCAAGTAAATAGTTATACTTATATAATTTCCATTTGAATGGTTTATTTTCATTCAAGACTTAATGCACACTTGTAGCACTGGACTAAAGAGTAAACATGTATTTTTGTACTTTGTGTGACTGAAATACAGTAAGTTTAAAGCTGTCATTTAAAGGTGAGTAATTGACCATAAGTCAGAATCGTCTTGCTATATAATAACTAAAACAGGGTAAAAAGACAAAACAAACACACACTTATTGTCAGAGATAACACTTTATTTAAAGAACTCAGGTTAGCTACCTCTATTAATTGCCAGAACAGCAAAAGGGCGCTACACAACGTCTAAATGAACTAACTTCTTTGTGGAGGTGGTGCACGACAGCAGTACATGTGTCAACTTGTTGGAGAGGAGATTTAGAGTACTTTATTAATCCCAGGGGGAAATTGTTTTTAAAAAACACAACTGGTACTGCTATTTCAATACTACAAACATGAGAATTGAAACCGATTCAAATATTCAGATTTGAAACATAACGATATAACAATATTTATGACAACACAGTGCAGTCGCATGAATTGGCTGTCCATAGCACAGGTAGAAATCCCAGATGCCCTGGAAAGCTGATGGGGCTGGAGCATCCGGCCAGTGTGAGAAATGCTATAAAAACCGTGTAAATCAAAGAGAAAACAACCCAGGGCAACAAAGATCAAGTGATCACACTCAGAGCTACCAGAGCATGATGATGATGAACTCATGTCTTTTGGGGAAAATACTTGATGCAAAAGAAAACTCCAAAAGTGTGACAAAAAGACTGTTTATTGGCTTAAATCTGGAAGTGCAATTGGGTAACAGTTGAAACTGAAGAAACATGGTTGTTTTTAACTACTCTGGATGATTTAACAAACTTAAAGTAAAAGAAATGTTACTGGCATTAACAGTAATCTGAAGAAAAAAAGTGCAAAAGAAGTCGTCTGTTGTAAACAGACTGAATGCAAAGGTTGACCCAGCCTGAATTATTATTCAAGCCCACCCCTGATCAGGTGTGCCAAGACTCAAAACAGAATGAACACCACCACTCAAGATTAATTGTCTTCTAAAAAACCTGTTTCGACTAGAAGCCATCATTGGCGTAATTAAAACTGCAAGCAAACATTTCATTTTATATTAATAGGTAAAGCGAATGAGTGACATGCTCTTTAAAACCTCTAATGCGCTCCAATGCCAGTCACCTAACATAGCCTCTGCGTGGGACCTGAAAATCCAAAAAACTTGGCAACACTGTGTATAGTCAGTGGACCAACATAATCGTAGACTTGAAGTTACAACTGTGGCAAGCTGCCCCTTTTTATTAATTTTCCTGCAATTGATTTTACAGTGGTTCTTCCCGATATGTGGGGACTGACTGTGGTGACAAATCTGCTAGCTGTGGTAGATCTGGTAGCCAGCTGTGGGAGAATAGCTACAGTATAAAATACATGCACTGGCATCAAAAATAAAACACCTTCCTCTGCTTGCTGGTGTGTGTGACTGTATTGTGGTGTGTATTCCCCCTGCCCACACATATGTGAGAGAAACAACACTCTCTGTGACAGACAGGCACCCACACAAGCATACATTTGCATTCCTAAACTCACAAGATCTAATTTTATCACTACATTCATTAACTTACTCCTAACCTTACTCTTATTCATGTGGACTTGATTCCCTCTGATTCAGTAAAATAAAACCTGATTGTGCGCTATACTTTTTGAAGCAGCTGATTCATTTTCAAACGGCGGGGGTCCGACACATAAACAACTATCCTAAATGGTTGAAGCATTTCGTGACTCTGTGGTTTTAAATTCTTACACACCACATTACACACACGATCATAATCTAGGACACACATTCTCATTCCCTTCGATCGCTCTGTCAATTACACAGAGGAAATCAGGGGCGAAGAAAATGAAGGGAGTCAACAATGCATGGAACATCGATGTGTCCAACCACCACTGTCTGTTTAAGTGGAATTGACTTCTGCTCATTTCCCAAATTACGCATATCTGACTGGCCCATCGCTGCAGGGGCTACAGGAAGCACAGGGACAGCGAGGGAGTCTCACTCACACACACTCTCTCCATTTCTCTGCAGGGAATCAATGATGTCTGCTTAATTATTGGGTGAATTTAATCAGCGGCACAGCAGTACTTACTGCCTTGTGACCCAGCGGCTGTCAGGAAGTCATTCGGCTTCCAACAGTTGGTGTTTGAATACCACCGCAATAATTAAGAGTACAACAATTTAATTGTTACAAAGGTGTTGAGGTAACAGAAAAACTACCTCTGCATTGTGGTGCCTCTGTGCTCAGCTATTTACCGGCAGGTATTTGACCGCCGGCACACATATTAATTGTTTTTTGTGAAAAACAGTGCTCGAGTACAAATGCCACCAATCCCTGTGACCGAGACAGCAGCGCGCTGATTAATGATGCATAATGTCTCGATTAGTGTCTCAAAAACTATTAATTAATATGTCTAGCCTGCCAAACTGTGTACTAATATGTCGGTGTTTTATCATCAAGATAAACGGTTCAGATAATTGGTCAGCTCTTGCTCTGACTCATGCATTTTATCCTGCCTCGGTTGCTTTGTTTGCAATTTTGCCTCAACTTTTGCAGCTTTTATCTACAGAGTTGTAAAGGTTTCTCAGATGTTCGTTGTTCCTTGGGATATCTTAAAAACTGTTGTTGTTGTGTTACCTCAGATGTTTTTAGATGCCACAGTATTCTAACATAACTCTAATTTATCTGCACTGTGACGGCATGTACCTGTGCCATGTTTATTAATTCAAGATACATGCAGACACTTATAGGATAAATATTTAATTCAGCTACAGAGCTCCTCATGACACATTTCCTCCAGCTTCCAAAACACTCAACTTACTTGAGTGGTGAGTGTTAATCTTGGCTCTCTTTTCAATGATCATTTCATTTCTATTTTTTCGGACGGGAAAGAAAAAGGAACACTTAAGCAAACCTGAAGAGACACACTACTCAAAGCTAGACTCACTCTAAACTGAAAGCCAAAGACCTACCCTTATTCCAGGAAGCTTCCAATCATTGGTTTGATTCTTTTAAAATCTTTAAAGAAATAGACCTACGTTTTCACAAACACAAGAACATGTCTGTCTGCTATAGCTAGGAGATGTGTAGCTTAGCACTAGGCTTGAGTTACAGGTACTCTCCTCACTCTAATGTTCAAACCAAACTCTTTCTCATCTCTCGTCTCATTTATTTTAACATTGAAGCTTTCGAAATCTACTGTGCACAACAACAATACAAGAAAATTGCTGAATGCTAAATTTTAGACAATGAACGGAGATAGGTATGGGAAAGGGATGGAACAGCTATCATCTTTGAGATTATCAGGGCCAATTTTCAGCATTTTTTCGATTATTGATATCAGTGTTCTGTGTGGCCAGTTAAGGTGGCTGGTATCTATGAGTGAGTACAAAAAAAGGGACTGTCAGGTTAGAAAAAAAATGCACTTCTTTGGCTCTGATGTAGCATCGTCTCTCCGTTTACACGTAACAAGTAATAGCCTATCAACACTGAATAATCTGAATCTTCAAACTAATTAGTAACTAAAGTTATCAAATATATTCAGTCGGAGTCAAAGTTAGAAGAAAATGGAATTACTCTGATGAAGTACCCCAAAATTTGACTTTATGGGCTGTTGGTGTCATTGATTACTAAGAAGCGGTATCAGTATCGGCCAAGAAAAAAACACATTGGTCTGTAGATTTAAGGGGGGTTTCAACTTTTTCTGATTAGCAAACAGTTAATCCACACACAAGAAAAGTATCCCTCTGGGCAACAAAGCCAAAAATGCTGATCAATTAAATAAATTAGAACACCCTATGCCTTTAATTAACATATGGAAATGAATGTTCTGTTGGCATTTAAAACCTACAGCCACTCTGAGGATGACATATGTGCACAATTAAGGACTCATGCGGAGTGTATTTGTCGACTGGGAACAAACCAATTGTCACCATGGCACACAGCAGTGATTTTGGAGCCCAGACCACAAAATCAGATGATATCCTGAATATCAGAAGCATCTGCTGAGTTTTGCAGAGCTACCCCGATGAGAATGTTTCCACAACATGTTTCACATCGCTTCAGTGTCACAAATCTGTTGACAGAATGTGGTTACAAAGTGTGCAAAGGAAAAACTGCATCCAAATCATGTATCATGCTGCAACTGTTCCATAGCCCCCAGGGCACCTTATTGGATTTTCAGATGCTAGATCGGTCCTTTGAAAGTAGGTTGAAAAATGTCTCATCACTCTTCAAAGGGATAGATATTGATTGGAAGAGATCAATGAAAATTCTGTTGAATATGGGTAATATCATCTGGATTCTGGCTGCAACAAAATAATAGAATATATAGCAGGTTTTTGTGCCTGAGATACTGCAGGGATTCATTTCATGGAGTTGTAGATTGTAGAATATGAAACCCTCTGACCCAAAAAACAGAAAAAAGGAGTTGTAAAAAGTCTCCACTACAGCATTCAAAGCTATAGACTCAGAGGCAGCAGTCAGTCTTCTTTAATTATCTAAATCTATATGAAAAGATGAGAGTGAAGATATTTTTATTTTCACACTCCAGCTTAATCTCGAGGCTCCCAACACATGGACAAAACATTGTAGCTAATGACACTTTTGCTCTCTGAGTAATTAGTAAGCACACCAGGCAATGAGAAATATATATTTAAAAAAGAAAACTGGCCCTACGTTATACTACATCACTAAACCAACACATTTGAGACAGCCAGAGCACTGTCAGTGGAGCATACCTAACAGATCAGTTCTATATTGTTCAAACTTAGATCATGAAGCTTTTGAAACTTATGATTAACATAATGAGACTGTGAACAATGTAATGACAGTCAATAAAGACCAAAATGTATCCATGCTTGCATCGGCACTAAACATTACAGACATCCTCCATCATACACAGCACATGGCTTTAAACTCAACCTCCAACCTCACCGGCATCTTTTCACTGGTCTTTGTCTCACGTGGCCTTTACAAGTCATGAAATTAAGGTCCTATTCTTGCGTCATGTTGGTTTGTTTAAAGGTCATTCATGATGTTAACAGAACAGTTCTCCTTGAGGTAGCCTAATGATAACAAAGGTGAGCATGTGACCAAAGGACATTGCAGCAAACTTTTGGAAAGGGCGTGTTGAAGTCAGACAGTTTTTTTTTTTATAACAATGTGGATATATTAATTAAAATATATCAGCATCCATACCCTGTGGTATTACAAAAAAAAGAAAAAATCAGTGTTGCACAGTTGAGCCAATTATTAGAAATATCTTGTGTAAAAACCAACCCGTAACAGCTCTGTTTTGCATATTAAGTGGAAAATCTAATCTATCGGAATGCATATTCTATGGTACTATGCAAATGGGACAACTGGAGCAGTCATAATTGCTCAGTGTGTGCTGGGAATGAAAATGGCTTTTTGTATGAGTTAAGAACAAATTAAGTTAATGACACCATTCTGGTAAATGGCAGACAGATGGAAGGTTCACAGAGACAAATAACTGTCTTAGTTCTTAATCACATGTGTAATTAACTGGTGTGTGAAGATGCCGGTTTGATTGGTGTGTGGTCGCCATGTTACATTTAAAAAGTGTTGTTTAGAGTCAAATTAGTCCGCATCCTGTAGCGAGAGAAAGGTACAGAGAGACAACTATTTTTTCATGATCAAAGTGAAACGGAACTGCTGTTATGTTGTCAACAGGGGTGGAAACGGACCGACATGTACTGTGACACTTTAAAGTCAGAACAGTCAAGTATACCGGCTGAGATTGTGAAAATCTACAGAATGTATTTATTGGATGAAGCTGAAGCGTTTAATATTTTATCATATGTGATGTCATTGTGCATGACATGATGTTCCTTGTCCTTTGTGTGTAGTGCAGAGAAACCACTGCCCGCACTGTCTGTCAAAATCTCAGCACGTGCATACCATTCATCAGAGCCAACACCAGAAAAAAAATGACATAATATAGTTTGCTGTCATGTTTTCTTTTTTCAAACCACATTTCATCCAGTTTACTAGCCACAGATGTAAGGATTCAAAGCCTCAAGAAATGAGCCGCAGAAATGAGCCCTAATATTCCAGTTCCCTCGCCTTGAATCATTTCCTGAATGGGATTTTGCTTACTGGTGACTGAAAAAAGGTTTATGGTTAACACAAACTTTAGGGATTTTCACATTTTGTTCTATGACATTAAATCCGTGAACACCCTACATGTAAAATAAAAAGTTCTGGGGGTCTTGGTGGTCGCTAACAAATAGCTAACTGAGACTCAGGTTGGCAGGGACATTAAACATCATTGCACTGAACACAGAGACTCATCTACACACTAGTCTGTAGATAGATGACAGATGGACCTTAGCTGCAAACTATACTAACTCTAGTCTGTAGTGAGACACTTAGTGGCACTGAATGTGAGTAACATTCGCTTTTTACCTCTGGTGATTTAATTTACGCTTCCAAATTCCCAAATGCGGTGTTGATCTGTGAAAATGATCTTGCTGAACAAAACGTGTAAGTATCATACGCTTGTGTTTGCCACAGCGCTTATTTTCAGTGCTAATCCAAAATCAAACAAAAAATTACCATAGGCTTTTTGTTGAGGGAACCACGGTGATGCTAACTTCCGGGCTGGCTTACAAAACTACGTCATCCCTACAACGCTGTATCAACCTGCTGTACAAGCTCAGTCACAAGAAGAGCGACTTTGTATGTATTTCGATCCTGTTGATTGGACTGTTGTGACACTTTGAGATTTTAAAGCTAAGTTATGCATGTCTAAACACCAGAAAATAAATAAAGCAACAGGAAGGCCTTGCATAATCGCACACTTTGATTATTCAAGGATGAGGCTCAGGTGTTATAAAGGCCGGCTGTTGACTATATAAAAAACACTTTTATAACATATGACAAGATGGTCTTTGGTCAAGTTCCAAGTGGACTTTGAGTTAGAAAACTTGTTTTCAAACTATTCTATACAAGTTTGATACTCACACTTTCACACTCAACAGTTTTAAAAGAGAAATATTCATGTCTTTTAATAATCCATATTCCATTTTTTTGCAATTTACAGAGGACTTTTCTTTGCTTTTCAATACTTGGACTTGCCTCAAAAGATTTAAAAACAGCATTGGCCACAAGGCATTCCACACTACGCTCTCTTCTCTTTCCACCCTGACTTTGGTTGATGTTTCTTGAAACATAAAAAATTCATCTTTGCTCGCTCACGACACACACATTGCCAGGTTGTCTTTATATTTTACATTTCAAGAAATATTTCTATACATTTCTGTCTGCTTAATTAAAAATGTGCATCCAATAAGTTGACATTTTATTAGCGAGTTTTCAGGATGCCAGTTTGATAGGTTAATTAGGAGAAGAGCAGACAGGCTGCTATGTCAGCCCTCTCAATTAAAACCAAATATATATTTATTTAATGTTCATATCAGAACTCTTTCACTGATTAACAGCTCAATCAGATCATTTGGCTGCTGAAGTAATAAACTGTTATTTCACCCTTGTCTGCCATTTGTCTTTTATGGCGAGGGAATAAGAGAAGATGAAGAAGAAGAGTGTAGCGGAGGAGAGGAATCTATCTTGGGAACCTAAATGAAAGGAATTTATCTTCTTAGTAGTGAATGTTTTAATTGCTGATATTACTTTATCAGTTAAGTATCTGCAGGAGAAGTGCAAACAAGATTAGTTCCAAAAAGCCCAAATGTCAAGTTAAAAGAGCTTCAACAAGCTGCACAGTTCAGGCAACATCCCTCACGACACAAAAAAACCTGCTCCAGAACGGTAATTCTTTGACCTTTTCCCCCCATCAGTAAGACTTAGCAATTAGAAACTTCTCCAAAAAATGCAAATAAGACACATTTAAACAGAACACTGCGAACCTGCACTTCAGGATAATTCATGTATTCAGGGCACATTTTGGGGGGCGTTTTTTTCTGCTCTGTTTGCAGTGTGACTTCCCTTCCTATATAAAGGTTATACTCAGACAAAACATTGAGATATGTATCAAACTGAAACAGTGTATCAGGTCGGACTGTACACCTTCCGATAATCCCCAGTCAGCCAGGTATCAAACAACGTCTACCTCTAACTACTGCACAGTTGTTGTATAAACAGAGCCAGAGCATATTTACCCTTCAGCAAAAGGTGTCTCTTGAGCCGACATGTTTGTATATCTGAACATCCTTCACAGGCTGCCTGGAGGGGGCTCATGCCTGAACTTTAAGCTTTTCACTTCATACTAGGCAAGAAGAAGCAACCAGTACCAGAGGTCATCTGGAACATTTCCTTTTCTCACCGAACATCACACCAGCAATGTGCCCATACATGATCATACATACACACATGCACCCACACAGGTACATACACCAGTACCCGCGGGACCTGCACGGAGCAGTAAATATCTAAAAAATACGTCTGAAGAAGAGACTGAAAGAGATGAAAGACCTTTACGGGCTATTTCCCAGTGCAGACACTCAGGTGGAGGAGACAGCGAGAGAGAAAGAAGGAGATGAAAAATGTCAGGGGGTTGGAAAAGACAGTGTAGAAAGATAGTGAAAAAGAGAGAGAGGGAGAGAAAGACAGACAGGGAGGGGAGAGGAAATGTTAAGTAGCATTTGAAGTGGAAGAATTCCAGTTTGGATTCAAGCTCCTTGGCTAATGAGGATCATTAACATGGCCTGCCCAGCTCCCCTAAACGCTGGGGAGGCCTGGACGATGTGGGATAAAAATAAAACCTCTCACGCATATCCCCACAAGATTCACAAGGCGGGCGCTTGTAAAAAAAAAAAAAAAAGATATAGCACATGCAGGCCGCGGAAGGTACTTCCGCATGCAACACTACACGCCATGGATCCTGGAAATGGGAATACTTACCCTACAAGTACACTCAGTTGAACTCTGAACTCTTTGGATTCTGTTTGAAGCGCATTGGCAAAAAAAGCAATTTAGATTCCTGCGATTTCACTAGCTGAAATAAAGACCAAGGTGAATATGTCTCTACAGCTCCTGTGATATGATATAAATCAGAGGCTTATATCAGTTCAAGTATGTCATCCCATGTGGCAAATTTGCTTTGGAAAGGAAAGGCAAACGGCTGAAATGACTGTAAAGCTCTCCGATCTTACACACATTCCCTCCATTATTTCAAGTGGGCAGTTGAAATTTCTCCCTACGTTTTATGATCCTCTGAGCTTTGCCATTTTCTCTCCACTCGCTGTTTAACACACAGTAAAACAAAGCACCTAGAGCGGCTTAAAAAAACTATCCTAGCTCCTGTCCTGCTTCTATAACTCACTGGTGATGTACAGTCACATCTTTTTTGAGCACTTCCGACGACTTTTACAGCGTAATCGATTGAGTGGTTATTTCAGACAGCATCAAAACAGTTTGAAAATACAAATAGACTTCGTCAGTGGTCAAGAATATAGCCGAGACCTGCTTTCTCGGACATCCTGCCATCGATTCCTGTTTTTCCCCCTCTCAGCACTGTCACTCTACACCGTTGGGGGGCTGCGTATGTGAAATTTACAACATCTCGCTATATCAGGCATTCCCAACCAGCAAATACTGCATACTTGCAGTTCCATCAGCCGTTCTGTCACAGTGCAACTGCTTTTCTTCATCTATTACATTTTATTAAGGGGGAGAGAGATGTTCATACACACAGAGTGCACTCACAGCACACTGTGTGAGACCCAAGGCAGTCAGACAGACAAGTGTCTTGATAAGATCAGCATAATTGGCACATTCATCTGTCTTCTGTTAATAAAGTGCTTTGTGGTCGAGAGATCAACTGCGGAGAGCTGTGATTTTCACTGATGGTATTGTCTTCACTGTCGGGTTGAGAAAAAGATCTTAAACTGATTATGCGCTAAATACAAAATATCTTTTGATGGACAAAAAAGAATTCCTAATAGGTTTCAGTAGCCTTTTGCCTTATTGTGGCATGAGACAACATACATGTATGGTCTTAGATTCTGGATATTGTATCAGGATATGGTATAAGTGTTGTCTTTTCCTTGTTTTCAAGGCTAAATTATAGTAAAATTATGTTGTTTTCTAAACTTACCAGACTGTTTTTCTTGTTTTAATACTTGTCTTTATCTGCCTTACCAATAGTCATCCCTACAATATTGTTGCACTATCGATATCAGAAGGGCCTATTTGGTTGAAAATAGTGTGATATTGAATTTGTTGTCAAGTCCTAGCATTTATTAAGTGCTTTTGAGAAGATTCATGTATCCCGATATGGCCTTAAAAATGTCGTAATTGTATTTTAAGGTCATTTTTCCCAATCCTTGACGGCGCCTATTCAAACCAATGAGAATCCTCGGCTGAGCGTATACACTAAGAACGTTTTGTAGCAACTAGGTTTAATTTCTACCTGGTCATGCCGCCGACTGAATATGTGCAGTAGAGTTTCCCCCTCGATAGCCCAGCAATGGCATCATCACTGATGGCTATATCAGTGATGATACCATTACCATTATATTTTTGGCCACAATAGCTTGAAAATTTGGTCCAGATCCACACATCATTGCACATCCCAATACTGTTTGCCTGTACATTTGTGTATCTTTTAGCTCAAGAGTAAACCCCATGGGGAGAACATTAAGAGGAGGAACACAGTTTAACACACAGCAAGAAAGATAGCAAGGAAAGCAAAAAAGCACGCAAGAAAGCAAGAATGAAAGAAAGACAGAGCAAGAATAGATCATACAATTTGTTCAGAAAAATTCCCATGCCTGGCTCCTCTACCTTGAAAACATCAATCAGAGCCGTCTACCCAACATTCATCACACAGACTGAGATGGTCGCAAAGGAGGCCATCGAGGTACTTCTTGAAAAGATGAACCATGGAAGGACAGGAAAATGTTCCGTTCGGTGGTCTCTGTAAGGCTTTTTATTAATGCACTAAATGTGTTGAACGTATGAATTGTACAGGGAGACATTACCTTAGAAATTAATTAAGTATGCACTAAATAATTACGGGAATTGTTTTCACGTTAATAAAACTGTGCAAACTCAATGTGCCTGTCTCTGAGCCATTAGAGCGCTCGTCTAATTAGCAAACAAAGAAACTCTTCTTGTGTGAAAGAGTGTTTAAATTAGAACTGAAAGAAGAACAAACAGTTAAAGATTTCTGCCCTTTTACTGCACTTTCTTTTACTGCTACTGAGTTTAAATCTGTGCAGCAGCTGATGGATGGCGCGGCCGCTAATGAAAGCTGGATATGTCCACATTTAACTGTCTCCGTAACGATAAGTAATGACGGTAGCTTAGCTAACACAATTAACACTGGCGCAGAGGAAAATAAAATTCCCACCGAATGAAGTATTATGTAAATTATTAATTACCGCGTAGACGATTGCAATCTTGTTCAGCTGCCCATTGGCACTCAAATAAATGTGAAGGATTCAGAGACAGAGGGAAGGGAAATAGTGAAGATAATCCTGACACAGTGTGAGAAAATTTTAACAAATACCACCTGCTCCTGAAGCAATTTATAGAAACAATTTGCATTTGCAATTTAACCACTTATATAGACTAAACAGCAACAAACGCAAACAGGAAACAAAGAACAATTTCAGCAAATGCTGGCGGGATCTTGCAGTTGTTCTCATACTGTTAAAATATAATGCATGTCCCAGAGAATTCTTGCAAATGTATAGGAAATCTCTCTTCACCATGTTAAATATTAGAGCCACAGTATAGTAATCTGTATTTAATGTATATTTAATCAAGCGATTTCTAAATGTTTTATGAGCAGCAGTTCCCACAAATGCAGTAACACTTGTACAAATGTCTTCCGTGTGTGTTTTTGCATATGTATGTGTGTGAGAAAGACAGTCAGAGAGTGAGTAATGAACAGATAAAGAGCCAGCGAGAGGTAAAGACAAAGACAGAGAGTGAATCCAAGAAGAGAAAGAGAGACGAAGGGAGAAAGTGATCTCTCAGATTCGGTGTCTCAGCTTAATGACACAGGACCCACATGGGAGAGAGGGAGAGCCAAGCTGAGAGCGAGCTATGATGAATCCAGAGACCGATAACCTCAAGCCTCCCCACTCACAGCCTACACAGTCAGGAAAAAAACTGTCTCAGAAATTAGCTGCTCAGCTCAGAAACTGAATTTGTGATTTTTCTCTCTGCTGCTTGTGTCCCTGGCTTTCACTTCTCCTGCCTTTTTTTTCTGTCAGCCTCCAATGTGGTGTCAATACCTGCCTCCGAGTCCCCCAATCTGTTCCCCCTGCTGCGACCGTGGACAATATGTGGCTGACTTTGACAAATTAAACCAACTCGATATATGGCAATAACCTTCACAGGATGACATGGAGGGAAAGAGGGGAACAGGAGGGGGAAGGTATGGGAAAGGGAGAGGAAGACGGACGGAGACACCTATAGATGGGTGATGGGACATATTGAGCATAGCTTGGTATTTCTAAAGCAGGTACAGCATGAGAATATGGTGCACATAAAGACCAATTTTCTAAATGTCACCATAGCTAAAAATAAGTCACCTCAGCTCAAATGCACTGAAATATCTGTAGAGGAAAGGCGGCAAATTGGACTTAAAAAGCAACAGTCACTGATGGAAAACGAGCATTTCTCCATGCATCACATGTCAGAAAAGGACAACTTTCAAAACCATTATAACCACAGTATGTTTACAGTTCTTAAAGCACAACGGTGTCATCATATTTCGGTCCGAAAAAATATATTTTCCTCATATGATGTGTGCAAAATGATATCAGTCAACAAGCCACAGTTTTAATTGTTGTTTAAAACTAGTTCCCTACACGTTCATCCAAACTCAGCGGGAGCACGCCAAGAAGAAGAAAACCCTTGAACCGACATAATAAGTTCTCCATTCAAAGATTAAACCGGTGGCTTTGGACTCACATCCCTCCCATTGTGACAAATTGCCACATTATGGGATCAACAACTGCAATTAATTTCCTCAAGGCAAGCTTTTATAATGACTCCATTAAATTGCCCAAGTGGCTGTAATTCAGACATGTTTCACCTGTTACAACAAAACTCTTCTGCAACACACACAGTTGCACTTTAACTGCAAAAGCACACACATGTGAACACACAAACCCGCGTGCGGGGGTCGTTAAGCAGCTATTGTTGTGCTCCTCTCTGCTCAGCATGATAACGCTCTGATTGATACCAAGGTTCCCCAGTTAATCACCTGGCCGTGACTATAAATGCGTGCTGTCTTGCAAGTGATGCACAAACTCCAACGGGAGACGCACGCAGGCAAATGGATACACAACTGTACAAGAGTGAAGACACAGGACTCACAAACGTACACACACAAAAGAGCTGAATACACCTGCCCGACATCCATCCCACACAAGCTCAAGTTAACTCACCTGCTCTGAGTGACCAGCTGAAAGCTTTTCAAATTGGCCTTGGTTAATCTTCTTCCCTCTCGCTCTCTCCTCACTCTCTCTGTCCCTTTGACCACTCTCTCGCTCGCTCCCTCCCTCTTGCTCAGTGGCAGTACACGGACGTCCTACGGGCCGCTCACCCTTCCTGTGTGGCTTGGCGTAAGTGCATCGATCTCTCTGCCAAGTGGTACGTGGTCCTGCTGTTTCCACCAGACTCAGATGTGCTCTCTCCTCTCCGCCGCTCACTCTGCCTCACACAGCTGCAGAGGGAAATATGAGGACGGGCAACGTGGTTGAGAGCTGCTCCACTCTCCCTCCCTCCCTCTCTCTCTCTCTCTCTCTCTCTCTCTCTCTCCTCTCCTCCCTCTCTCTCTCTCTGTAGTGAGCTGAGATGCTCTCTCACTCGCTCGCTCTCTCTCAGGTTGTCAGCTGCTATGATGCCCACTCCTACTATCTCTTCACTCTGTCACTCTTTTATGGTGGACTGAACTGCACGCTATCTCACCATCCCTTTTTTTTTTGCTGTTTCTCCATTGATTCCTCTTTCTTTCTCTCTCCCATTATTGATCTGCGTGCCGGTGTCATTGCTAGTGCAGCCTCTAGTGGCTGCATTTTCCCCATGCTGTTCATAGAATCAGCCTTTACTCACACAGAACATGAAGCTTGTTGTGAATTTGCTCCAGGATTTGAGCTGGCATCAATATCAGCTAAAAAAACAAACAAAAGAGAAACAAATGTATCATAAAAAAAAATACACAATATATCGACAAAATAAGCTCAAGGCGATGTCTTAAAATAACTTCTTTACGCCCACCAACGGACAAAAATCAAAAGATATTCAGTTTCAAGTGATTTCAAAAAGGAAAATATGCAGAAATCCACACATCACAGAAGCTTGAAACACCAAATATTATTTAGCAATCGATCACTCAGATACATTTCGGATTGCGCGGCAATTATCAGGCGATTAATTGGGTAATCAATCAACAGAACATTAATCTGCAACTTAAGGTGATCGTTAAATCATTTTCTGGTCTTAGACTTGAGAATTGTTTGCTTTCCCTCTCAGGTTTTCAAATGATGGTTGGATAAAGCGAGACATCTGACAATGTCAACTTGAACTTGAACAGTGGGAAATACAACTGGCACTGTTTCAACGTTTATGATATTTTATTAACAAAACAATTAATCATTAATCAAATGTCACAAAAGGGTGTGTGGGTATTTTGAGCAGAGCATGTAAAGGGAAATACTAACTATTCATTTACCTTCAGGTCTCAAAATTAGCAAAAGCCAAACACTGTTAAAATATACATGTGGCTGGTCGATTTGCTTCACTCACCAGCCCCCCCCCCCCCCCAAAAAAAAACAGTGATAAGTACACTTGAGGACGAGTGATGCCGAGTGACGACGAGTGCGAAACATCCTCAAAATGAGCAATCCGGATATTTTATCCATGAATGATATTGTACATTTAAATCATCAAACTGATTAAATCCAAGGTGACCCGTTCTTCCTGTAGCGCTGACCACTTAGCGTCAGTGTGCTCAGTGCTGCTGCTGGTGGAGAGAATCTGTACTGCAGATAGATAAATGGATGTACTGATATTGCAGTGATGGCGTCAGATAGTCACCCAACAGTGACACCCAGGTCACTGATCCAGTGTCAATTCTCAAAATAAGATAAGATAATAACTCACATTTTAGTCATGTTAAATTAATGTCAATTAAACTCTGTAAACATTTGATATAACAATTTCAGCATTTAGTTTAGATGAGTTTAGTGTATTGTAGTCTAGTCTAGTTTATTTTAGTGTAGTGTAGTCTAGAGTTTTAGCATAGTGTAGGCTGGTATAGTTAAGTCTCGTGTAGTCTAGTCTAGTCTAGTCTAGTCTGGTATAGTTAAGTCTTGTGTAGTCTAGTCTAGTCTAGTATGGTAATGTTAAGTCTTGTGTAGTCTAGTCTGGTTTAGTTTAGTTTAGTCTAGTCTAGTCTAGTCTAGTGTAGTGTAGTCTAGTTGAGTGCAGTCTAGTTTAGTCTAGTTTAGTGTAATATAGTGTAGTGTATTTTAGTGTAGTCTAGTCTAGAGGTTTAGCATAGTTTAGTCTGGTTTAGTTTAGTCTGCTGTAGTGTAGTATAATGGAATGGAGTCTAGTCTAGTCTAGTCTGTTATAGTTAAGTCTAGTGTAGTCTAGTCTGGTTTAGTTTAGTTTAGTGTAGTCTAGTCTAATCTAGTGTAGTGTAGTCTAGTTGAGTGCAGTGGAGTCTAGTCTAGTTTAGTTAAGTCTGGTGTAGTTTAGTATTAACATTGGTGCTGCAGCATTCTCCCATAAGCACTGCACGTTGTGTTTACAGCAAGATGCATCTTGCATCACAGTTTTCATTATCACAGTGAAAACACTACAAAAATCATGATGATGTGACATGTTGTCTGAGTCTGTACTGAACAAACACGTTTTCTTACACACAGAGAACAACATTTGTCATCCAGGGCATTTCTGCAGCACTACAGTTCTTAATTAAAGCCCTTTCTTGTGACACATTTGACCTAAAAATTGCAGCTGCTACACTCTTCTGTATTGTGATTTTGTTTAGATTCAGCTTACTTTTGCAGCCCTACTCTGAACCATGTTGGAGATGTTGTAAAGATGTCTAATGCAAGTCATAATAAGGACTTCACACTTACATAATCCTCTTCTATCTGATTAATATTTTCATTAGTTGGTAAGTCTGAGCGTATAATCATGTGTTTAATGATCCATTTATATCAGATTGTAGGTTTAGTCAGCACAGAAGAAATACCAGCTGCAAAGACTATTGTTGCTTTAAGTGATGTCGGTGTAGAATAATAGTCACTTTATGTTCCTTGCTAATTGTTTTTTTTTTTTACTGTTAGTGATCCTATTTTTTCTGTAGTATCTATAAAATTTTCTTTTTCGTGTATCGACTGAATCAGCAATCCCTGAAAGGGAGAAAGAAGAAGATGATCTTTTCAGTGCATGCCTCAGTTAAGTTCTTGTGTCCCTTTATAAATGCCAAATGAAAAGATTTCTATGCAACTCAAAGATGAGAACTTACTTTTCTTTGTCCTTACCTGTCTGGCCGTGACAAAGCCTTTTGTGCCAACTGACAGAGGAGTACATTTTCTCATCAGTTGAAGTGGGTTTTTTTGATGGTTTGGACTAAAAGAGGAAGGCAGCGTCCTCACTATCGCAGCAGTGGAGGTGCAAAGAGTGAATCTACCAGGACCTCATCAACTGCTGATCAACTTCTGAAGGGCAAAAGAAAAAACTCTTTTGTGGGGAAAAAAAGCCACAAGCTATACTTTGCATCAGAGAAGGAACGTATTTGCAGGAAATTGCAGCTGTGAAAGAAATAATCTCAGTCAGAACACAGAAGAGCAGAAAAATGTTTTTTTAATGTCGCTGATTTGTTTGTTGATGTGTTTGTCAGGTTATGATAAAGAAAGGGACCCTGCAGGAATACTGATGTTTTATTCTTAGTAAATCACACACGTGTGCACGCATGCACACACCTCAACTTGTGCTCACTATCATCAAAACAACACAGGAGTCAAAGCGTATTCACACCATGGGAGATGAACCAAAAATACCTCAGGCTCTCCAGCAAACAGGAAAGATAGTAATTGTTAGTTTGTGTGGGCAGAATGGTAAGACGCTGGCCTAGATAGAGATCCATAGGGTGCCATTAACCGGGTAGGCATATAGAGAGATTACATATTAGCCGTCACAGCAGATGAATGGACTTTGGAGATCACTTGCTGGCTAATGCATGGATCATCACAGCGAGCTAATTAGAAAACGCCGGGAAAAAATATGCACAGTTATGAACTATACACCTGAAAGAGTCTTTACTCTAGTTACATTACTCACATGTATTTTAGTATTGTTGGTATTATTTACAACAACAATTTGCAACGTGCCAACCAGCACATCAGGAGCAGTTTGGGGGTTTAGTGCTCAAGGACACTTTGACATGCAGACCAGGGGAATCAGACCAGTGTCCTTCTAATAACAAGATGCTGGCTCTACCCCTGAACCACAGCCATCCTTTAATTTTTTATACTGAGAGCTCCATTGTTTGAATTAAAGGCATGGCATCAAACCGAACCTATTCATCTGGTTCGGAAAAAAGAAAAACGCTCACAGGATAAAGGTAAGGGTGTGTTGTTGGGCGGTCATCTGCTGTATCCTGGTCCAGTGGGAGCTGCTGTTCTGTCATAGACCTCCTCTGCTGTTAAGTATTTACCATGTAAGATTATTTTTATGATTAATTTATCAGTTTTAGTGTGTCCTCAGTTTATAGATCTCTAATGTGAAGTGTGCTAAATAACATTAATACATATTACACCAATTTGTGGATTATTAGGGACTATTGTGGCAGTGGATTATTGCTCTGAGTGGATTATTGTTAACTCTACTGAGTTGGTTGCGTCTTTCTTTACCACATTCATTAGAATACTTATTGTGACAATATAATTTGAACAAATGTGCCTACATTCCTACAGTTTAGTTATGTTTCTGATTTATTACGTTGTCAAATTAAAGTCAATTTAAAGTAAACTATACTATATATGACTGTTAGTTCTGCCCACAGAATAAAGGTTAAGACCATATCATCAGTTAGGCACGAGTAGTCTACTTTGTAATACCCTGTGAAATATACACAGAAATATTAATTCAGTATCATATAGTGCTCATCAGTGATTTATCTTTGTTTATAACTCTAACAAGTACAATGTGTTGAAAACTGATTAAAAGTGACAACTTTGAAATGGGGTGCATGCTTTAAAGGGACACTGCAAGGTTTCCTCTACATGTAATTGATTGTTGCGCACCGCCACGGCAAAGTAAAAGCCGCCACACCTTCAGAATAATGGGTTTTTTTTGTTTGTTTGTCTTTTTTACCTTGTTTTTATGTTGTTTTATACTTATATTAATGTAAATTGTAACCCTTATTTTGAAAAACCAACAGCGGAACACCGGAGTCACCACCTGCCTGTCTAGCTGCGGCGCGCGAAAGATGAAGAGAGTAGAGACAACAGTCTGACGTGGAGGGAGAGAAAAGGGTGAAAGAAAGTTACCTAAGCTAGGTTATATTTGATACAGTTTTGTTCAAACCAGTGAAAACGACCCTAATGTATAGATGGATTAGGCTACAGAAAAAATCCTGAGTCGGGATAAATGTGTTATTGATTGGTTAATACAGGATACACATTATTTCTATCATTATTTCAGAGAGATTCTTATTTTTATTTTATTTTTGTACCGTTGACACTTGTTAAAGAGAGATTACTTTAGGCCCAATAAAGCATGTCGAGTCTTTGGTTATACAGTAGAGAGAGATATTATTGTTGTAGATTAATTTTTAACTGTAAAACTTAATTTTCTATTGATAGAGAAAACCTGTTACGTTTCAGATACACGTTTTGAACAGCACAACATAACGTTAGCTTGGGTAATGCCCAAGTAATTTTCTGCCATGACTCTTTTCTGGTTACATTTTCAGATGAGTATATTAAACTATTTTCAAAAGAAGAGAAAGGTTCCAGAGGAAGAGAGTCAGGTAACCTTACATAAAGGAGAGGCTCAATGTTCTTGACTTATTGTCGTGATGTTATTCCCTCAAGTCAATAGAAATGATAATGATGTGTACCATGATAAGTGTAATATTTAAATATTCCTAACAGTACCTGTGTGGTATTGGTGATGTGAACGAATTTAACACTTACCAATATAATATTAGATAAGAGCACAGGCAGAAGTAGTGCAGGAGGTGAGTGGAGGAGAGAAAAGACGAGAGGCGGAGAAGGAGGTTGAGGTATTCAGTATAGACTAGTTTAGTTATTTAACTTATGTCTTTAATTTGTTGTTGTTGTGTTTGTTGTTTTGGCCTAGTGATACTGCAAGATCCTATTTTCAATTATTATTTTCAATCCATGTACCGGAAACCCTATAGTAAATAATGTATTTAGAAAAACATTCAGTTTGAAATGGTCATGATTTCACATTTCAAAATTCATGTTGTCGTCGTCACCACCCCTCTTCCACTCGGGCAGCCCTCCCCCACAGTTTAAAAAAATCCTGGAGGAAACCCTGCACTGTACTGTATATTGCATGTTAAATATAAAAACAC
The DNA here is from genome assembly GCF_900880675.1 of Sparus aurata. NCBI lineage: Eukaryota > Metazoa > Chordata > Actinopteri > Spariformes > Sparidae > Sparus > Sparus aurata. Next base: position 23,651,307 of record NC_044207.1, on the reverse strand, counting down.
ATTATGAATTTCTGCATTAGTGCAATATAACTCAATTATATAGTATGAACATTTGCTTAGGATCTATTTTGCTTGGTAACCTGAGGAGTTTTGTCTTTGCAGGAGCAATTCTGAAATATTTTGGAGCCACTGACCAGGAAGCAGCAAGGCTGCCTTCAGCACCATCGGACCAGGATGTTTAAGTTTAAAAATGTTTTACAATTTAAAATAAACATTTTTGAGGAACACTGCATCAGTTTCATTTATTAAATTGTAGAGGATCCCAATTGTTTACCTTGTATTATAATTTTCTATCAGTTCAACTTGCTTGGATGGGTCAACTTAATTTGTTTGATTTTGATTTGAGTGAGGTTTTCATGACTCGAGCCTGTATTCCTCTTAAATCGTAATAGATTGTTGCATCTTCGTGGATCACCTAAAAGGGTTAGGACTTTATCCACCATAGTTTATCAGAATAGGGGCCCCTGAACAGCATCTTGCATAGGCCCCCCAAAAAGACAGAAATGGCCCTGCGCTGATTCATGTGGATGCTAGAGTCCAGGTCAATCCTTTGAGCTCTTTGTCACTCCGAGCAGTTTTTTTCTGGGGCTGACTTCATCATCTTTCTGATAAGTCTGGTTTTATTAAGTTATTTGATGCTATAAAAAGGGGCTGAGACATCATGAATCACAGCTGAGCCTTTCCTTGCAATTGAGTAAGGGGGGTGTAAGGGAAGGAACTTGATACCGCGACCTCACCACCTGATCACTGCTGCACAGACTGTGGCTCCAAATGACGTCAGACGCACAAGATGGCATTTGAGATATTTTGTCTTAATTTCTGTTCAGTGGGTGGAAGTGAAGTGAAATTGCCTGTCCATCTTTATGTCTGTCAATGGTTCACATCAACAGGCTCATAAAGATAACAGGGACGAATAGCACACGCGCGCGCGCGCACACACACACACACACACACACACACACACACACACTGAATGCATGATTAATGGACACTTGTGTTTTCAGTACAAATATTGCTTTTACCCCATAAAAAGTGACCAAATAAATGTCTGTTTTGCTATTCCTGAGATCAAACACATCCAGACTGAGATACACATCAATACTTTCATATGTGGGGACCCTAACTTACATTACTTTGCAGGTACTTTTGGCAGAAATGACTTACATTTTTCCCCAAAGCACATACATAGATTGCAATTTAGGGCTCATTGTCTGGCTCAGATACACTTCAGCATGTTTGCAGGAGGAGCCAGGGATCAAATCACCAATGATATGAAATGTTATGCTGCTTCCACAAGTGCAGTTTGTGACTAACATGACAGATTACAAATCACAGCCTGACTTCAGTACATTTATGTGGATGTTCTGGAAGTACTTTAAAGTTAGACCACAGCTGTATGTAATCAGACATGTTGAACTCACAGATCTGCAGGCAGTAACTGCTTGCATCGTACGTTGTCAACGGAACTTAAGTAGATTTTTCAGCATTACGTGAAAATAATAGACAATGAGTTTAGCAACACAACTCAGTGACACTGCATTCTGTCCTCTGCTGACATTCACGAGAGCAACTCATGAGAATCTGCGATTCAAGGAGGTATTTTCATCACTTGAATCCCAAATAGAATTGGCGAAAGATCACCTTATAATAACACTAGAATTTAATAAAGTGCCATTCTGTTCAGCCTTGTCTGCACTGCTAATGTCTATAAAAGTTTTAGCCTCTAAAAGCAGTTTAGTATCAAACAAGATGCTGATATTCTCCATTACACAAAGTAATTAAAAATAAAAAAGTTAAATTATTTATGTGAACATATCTCAAACATGTGTGAGATAAACAATTCTGTGTGAATGGGAACCGTAATGCTGACGCCGAAACAGGGAGCTGTGGCTTTGTCTCGTGATGTTTGGGAGGTTATTCAGTGTCGCAGAGCCTCATTCAAATTCAGCCCATCATGTGTCTGTATATATAATGTAATTTTAATTTTTTTTTTGTCTTTGGGTGCGAGCACATGGAAAGGCATTCATAAACGCAAAGATTCACTCAATTTGAGAAACTTAATCAGAAGATAAGACTTGATGTACTGTAAAAAATAAATTGACACTGTAATATATTGTTTCTTCGTCCCGAGGGCTGCAAATGACGGCCATGATTTCCGAACAGCAATGTTGATTATTTTAAACAGCCATTTCCATGCAAAACGCAATAACACAAGCTGTACTGTGCAGAACTCAGCATTCATCGCCGCTCCAGTGAGCTTCTGATTTATTTACTTCTTGCAAGAAACATTCATGAAGAAGTAAATGCACTGCCAATGGCACCTCCCGTATTCTACGGACATTCATTGTCATTTATGGGCTTGAGAAAGTGGACTATTTCATGAAAATTTGATAGTAAGAAATGATTTCAATCACATGTAGATAACCTCAGCCGGTTTCAGCTGTGGCCTCTGCTGCTCCCAATATTCTTCTTCCTACTCTGTCGTCAACAAGGCTAAACAAGTTCTGTTCTTTATTTATGACAATGCATATCTTCTAGAGCAAAGCCCCAGGCAAGGTTGTCTGTAAATATGTGGGATTGGATGTGATGCTGAACTAAAAATAAGAAAGGCTTTTAATCCCCTTTTATATCAACAACTTGGTTATCCTTTGGAGGATTGGGGTTGGTGACTGCCGATGAAACCTCCCACACTTTAATCATTGAGGCTTTTCCATTGTTTATCATTAGTACTTGAGTCTTCCAATAAGGCATTTGAAGTACATTTGGTTTGTATAGATCCTAGACCTCAAACTAGGTAGCAAGTAAAAGTTTGGCTGGGATAAAATAAATTATATCATATTGAAATGATCTGTCTCCTGCGTTCTGGTGACTTTTAGAGATAGAAAATAAATAGAAAAATAAATAAGCACTCTGACCCTCAGACATAATTCCTATTCATTAGTTAATTTTAATTTAGGCCTATTCGTTTTTAGCCCCTGCCCCTTAGAAAGTCTGTGTGCAACTACACAATGTTTGTAAGATGCTTGTGCGACCCCTGTGGTCAAGACGGCAGATCCTACAAACTCGTTCCCCATTCCATTTAAAATATTTCCATTAAAACACACTACTGTGTAAAATTTTTCATTCATTGGTAAAAACACAGGTGAATTGTGATTCCGTAAGGGAACCGTGAAAGGGGCAGAGAAAAACACGAGTCTCCCTGGAAATTAAGGTGGGTTGGCGAGTATGTCTTTTGCTGATTGCGATGAACAAATTCATGATTCTATGTTGGTATGCCAATCTATATAATATATGTCTGGTCATTTAGTAAAAAAAAAAATGTTCCTGGTGGTGCCAGAGGAAAGAGTAATGACATCACCAAAGTCAGTGGGAGTTATCCTCAGGGGATTCTAAATGTCTGGACTCAATTCATAATCGTGACATTTCAGTCAGGACCAAAGTTGTGGACCAACCTACAGACAAACATTGCTATCCTACGAGTCAGGCTGCTATCACAGCTAAAGAAAACCTAAAAGTTAAAATACTTTATTTGCAGTTGACCCGGTGGCCCCAATTCATGATAACTGCAAAGACTGCTGCACTGCCGGTCCTTTAAATAAATCCATGTCAAAAGATTGGAGCGCTGAGGAGTAAAACACTGTCGGGAAGCAAATTTCTGTAAATGGGAACAGGGTCTGAACATCTGTCACAAGAGTTTAATCACCAAGGGAAAACATCCATCCTATAAATGAAAGAGGAAACATTCATTTCTTTACTTAATTAAACATGAAAACATTCTTTCTTTTCTTCTAATTAAAGATCTACTGAGCTGGCCGCTGAAGTAATCTCAGGTGTCTCCACACTTCATTTCACTTCCTTTTAGCGCCACGCCAGCACCAGGAGAGGGGTCTGTCACTGACTATTTGTCAGCGCCAAACAAAGAGGGGCACGACTAAACTGAAGTACTTTGATGTTCAGGCTGTATATTTTTAGTCGAGAAAACTCACAGACGGGGACAAACACGGAGTTACACAAACGCTAACTGGAGTGAGCAAGCCAAGCGACAAATGAGCATTCAGTTAATATATGTAATTTATATATTAAAAACACATTGGGGAACTTTTTTATCATTTGAGTGACATGGCTGACAACTGACTATAAACAATTATTTTGTTCTACATGACAAAGTCCGTGTACAAAAGGCCAATACCTAATATTGTTTGTTGACACCCATCAATCATGCCATAGTTACAAAGCTGAACATTTACTTGTGCAGTGCCGGTCAAAAACATGCTGTTCAAAATACAACATATGATCTGTCATCATTCATTGAACTATTCAGCATCACGTCAGAATTAAAGCTCCACCTTGAACAGACATTTACACACAATATAATAATCCACCACTGAGCAATACATCCAAGAAAGGTACAAAACACACAAAGGGGCCATCTAGTCACAGACATTCTGTATTTACGGCCAAACGGTACACTGAAATATGACTCAAAATCATTTGAAGGGTAGACACACAGTACACCAAGTCTCTGCATTAACAACATCTTGATTCATAATTGACCTGCACTGCTTAGTTTTTTTACATTGTAATCTGAGTTTGGCGTGCAGTGTGTGTTCACATTCTGCTGTCTTAGCACTTGTGGCAGTAAATGTTGCATGTTTAACCTTTGGTAAATGACTGTAATGTTGTTACAGCCCTTTTCCTTTGGGACTACATTATATCAACATAATATCAATTCCTACGAGCATGAGCGTGCCTGCCCCACACTGTGTTATGCTGCTGTCTGACAACATTGTAAAGCACCAAAAATGTCCAAATTACAGCATAGACTTGAACGGATGTATATTTTTTTGGTGTGCCCTCCCATAGGTGGCTAAAATACGTCTTGCTGTAGGTACCAATGAGTAGTACAATGCTCCGTTTCCCTGTGGCGCTGCTTCTCCAAAAGGGGGGGAGAACTGACGGTCACCCACTGCTGGTAATACACTGACTGGGGAAAAGTACCTCATACAACCCCACATCAAAAGACCCTGACTATCACTTGAAGTGTCTACACCTCATAGCTGTTGATAAACCCTCACAAAAATTCTTCCATCTGCTTACATCGACATTATATTGTGTTATAAACATATAAAGTGTTTATTCTGAGGTTAACTGGAGGCAAAGAATGTATTTTCTCGATGTTTGGGACTTTAAGGTGTTAAATGTGATCAGAATATGAGTGAATACAGCAGACAGAGCAGATAAGGACAGATAAATTGCACAGTGGAATGACAGTGGATCTCATTTGCATGTGAAATGAATAAAGTGAATGCAACCTCAGGAACAGTAATGAGACATTAAAAACACATCCTCTCTCTCCCTCTCACACACTCACACACACACTCACACCTTCACATACGATTAAATAAATATAAACAATCACAGCTAATTTAAAACATGAAATCAGCCGACTGAACCTGGACGGAAGGGGGCTTTATGCAGTAATGTGCCGCTTATTTTCTTCCTTATTGCTTACAGTCATAATTATTGTTTCGCGTGTACTGTTGCACCAGTAAGTGTCGCCTGTTTTAGTTCATAATCAAATATAGAAAGTAATTTTTGTGGATGACAGTTGTTACGGTTTGGTAGTCATTTCTGGACCCAAAAATCAGGGTGAAGATTTAAAGGAATTTATTGATTAGCTCAGGTAAATAGATAGCTGATAGTACTGGGAGGTAGAGGCTGAGATGGAGGGACAAGTGAGTGGAGACATAGGTGGATCCACAGAGGTGTTTGTCTTGAGGATGAGGTGGAGGAGACGAGCGGGAAAAATATGGCAGCAGATGGAGAAAAAGTCCAGACGAATTAAGCTGAAGAAGGTGTGTGAAAGGCAGGAGCTCCAGCCAACCAGGAAAGCCACGCCCGGCCTCTCAAAGTTCAAAATCATCACTGATGGTAAGCCTATTAACGCATAAGATTGATAGTCTACATTAAAAGAAGCAGACAGAAAGATGTGGAAAGATTTAGAAAAGATAAGATTGAATCAGAAGATGGGACTTTTTTTTTTTGGCAACAGATTCTGAAAGCAATATCATATATTTGCCAAACGAAAACAGAAATCTGCTCCTTCAGATTTATTGAAGAGGACTGCGAGCCTACAGAGATACAGTGGAAGTGGGAATGTTATGCCAGATGAGTGAGAGCTGGCAACTCTGCGCTTGTTAAGTAGTTTTGGCTCAAACAGCCTCCTCGTCAACTTTTCAGGAGATGGCCTTGATGGCAAATCCACATGTCTATTTTTAACTAAGAACTAGATCGCTCTGTTCGGTCCAACAGTAAGACGGCAAGGTTGTTTTTTTTTTATTTCTGTGGAATTTAAATGATTCGGTTACCCTTGAATAATAAACAGTTAAAGAGCTGCCTTTACATATTCAACAAACACTTAAGGATACTCCAACAAATCTGACCATGCAGACATAATTGACAAACTAACAAGTGGTGAAGACAGGCAGACAGACGACATTGATGATATTCCTTGGTCAGTGCCGAAAAAACTCTATTCACCAATGAAGAGTGTGTCATACAGTTTAGACCTTGTAAGTTGACCTGGAGTTAAGTTTGTTTTGAGAGAAACTATTTGTACGCTGGATAAGGACATTGCACCGACAATATATATAAAAGGAGGCAAGTCAAGAAAAAAACGATGGAGGGTTCAGTGGCTTGTTGGATGCATTTGAAGCCAGAAATTTGGAGAAAAAAAAAGTAAAAAGTCTGTCTTTGCACCAGTAGCTTTTCTCTGATAATACATCTAACTTAAAGGGGACCACACACCGCCCAGACACAAACCAATAGCCAACTGCCATTATCCAACCATTCCGTTGCCACTCGTGTGACTCGTTTGGCAGAAAAGTTGCACTTAAACATACCATCCCGACTACTGCCAACTACACAGGAGCATGTACGATCTGCGCTTGCGCGAGATGAAATAAGTCTCCTTAACATCGGGTGGTGCTAGTCTCATGCCAGTAATCCAAAACATGAAAACAGGAAATGACGGAACAGAGTGCACACCATCGTCACTTCCGCTCCTCCCACACACTGCACTGATTCGCTAGCACACCGCCAATCAGAATGGTCATTGAACAGCTAGCACACAACCATTTAGAGCATCCAGTCCTCAGACCGCCAACAATCTCAGACTCTGAAAGCTGAACCTGACCAGACACCATCTGCGCAGTTCCAAAAGCTTCCAACACAGCTAAACACACCGAACAGATTTGTTCCCAGACTCGTCCGAGTCTCCCAAAATGCTTCAGATGTCCAACGTTTGGGCCAGTGTGTTCCTGCCTTAACAGTGATTCTGGGGAAAGATAGTTTTAGTCTCATCCCACAGTCATCAAACAGGATAAATGTTAGGAACGTCTCTGCACATTCATATGTGTCATAGGCTCCGTAGCATATTGGCATTTCTACAAGACGTGTCATGTCAAGTTCATGTCACTTGATGTTTATGACATAACCTTCATATTCAGAGCTGGAGGGAATGGCAGTGGAATTACAGGCGAGAAGATTGGCAAATCACAGTGGTCGCAGTTTGAGACTGTTTCAGCGGGAGGTGATAAAGAACGGATTTTTGACACGAGGTAAGGACATCTGAAGCGGTGTTTGTGGCAACCAAAACAGAGGGGTAAAGCTTCCAAAAAATCTATGGTTTGCAGAAATTTACATTCCCAACATTTATTCTGGAGACTGGGTTGCGTCAAATACTGACACTTTGGATTGGTGTCACAGCCAAAGCCATCAGTATTCAACGACCCTGGGGATTAGACTCCACAATCAGCTCTCTTTTTATTTAGAAAGTTACTTACTGTTGCTTTTATGAATTCAATCTGACTTGTCCTGTATAGAATTATAAAGTATGACAGCTAACAATAAAAGAAGTTCCTGCAGAAGTTTGTGTTTAAAGTAAAAATGTAAGCTTGAAACAGTAAATATGCCGACGTCACTTTTGGGAGATTATACAAACACAAATAATAGTACACCCTTCAACTTTTCAATGATGTTCCAACCCACGACTACCAAGTAGCTATTGGAACATTTTTACATGAGCACTCAGCACTGATAGTTGTCTTGACTACATTTACACACACACACGCAGCCGATGATGTCGCAGTGATGTTCAAAATTCACAGCTTAACGGTGCACCAGACCTTTGCCCTCTTGCGTGAATAGAGAGTGAATAGTCTAATTTTTGCCATCGTCAATTGATGGCAGAGTCGAGGTCATGCCGCCCAGGTCTGTTCTGTCCCCACTGAACTCATTAACATTAATATGCTGAAAATAAAATACACATTATAGACTACACTTATAGAATCCAGACACGGTAACAAAAACAGGCAGGGACAACAGCAGGTGCAGAGAAACACACTGAGGACTCCTGGTGGACAGGTGAGGAAACGCTGGATCAGAGTGGAGACCAGAGAACATTTCCATCTGCTGCCACCCATCATGTAGCTAAATGAAAGTCTTTGTCAAGGATCTGTTTCATTACCAAAGGTCACCTGCTTTTGTCAGTCTTCACAGTGGTGCTGTTTTTAGCTCTGCTCCCAGTTCTTTCATTCCTGAGTGTTAATTGAATCCTTTTTATTTAATAGGCCAAAGGGTTCACGTTCAAACAGAGAGGAAAATTATTAATCATAATTGAGCCTTCACACTTCCCTCTAACTCATCACTTTTCTTTCATTTTTTTTTTGTTTTTTTTTTTTGCAGATCTGTCAGCTGCAAAAGATTAAAAAAAATAAAATAAAAAAAAAAAGCAAATTGTGACCCACACAATTAAAAGGGGAAGGTGGTGAGTTAATTCATTTATATATATGCAGCTAGTGCATGCTACACAACTGATATATTTCTCTTAATCATGTCAAATTAATTAATTCTTCGGGGATGTAAATTCTGTGTCCATCATGTTGAGATTAATGACATAAATGACATAAATTATGTCATGAAGATTTCATGGACCTCTGAAGCTTTTTACACATTGAAGAATAATAAGCCTTCATACATTTTTTATCTATCAGTTATTTGAGCCGGTTAATGTTAGCACGGATGTTAACAACCAACTAGCAACCCCAATCGCCAGAATGAATGTTGGCACGTTTCTGCAAACCACAGATATGTTTGATACGGTTCGGACTAGTAGTTACAGTTTGATTCTAATCAGGGCTGTAAACTAGCGGTCGCCACTCGCCAAATGCGACTAAAAAATTCCCCTGGCGACTTAATTTTGGAGGGATACATGACACGGGGCGGGTAAATGTTTGTCCCGATGGTCGTGCTCTTGCAATAAATTATGCATGATATAGCAAAACATTGTAGTAGCTGTAAAGTGATAAATTATGACGGTAACAAACGTTAGTGCTAACCCGGCTATTTGTTGTGTGTCGCACTGAAGTAGCTCCCCCCACGTCACCGCTGTAGAAAATAGTTCTCCTCAGAAGCAACGTAGCGTGCGCGTCACCGCTCTTTATAAGTTTGGTGCAGTGACTGTGATTCGAGTGCAGCAATGACAACACCTCTAACTCATGAGCTGAGGGAAGTTGTACTTATGTTGTGCATAATTTCTAAACGACTTCCTTCAATTAGGTTTCAGTATGATAATCAAGTGGCTTAATATGAGAACAGTTGTCACGTCACAAAACATGTAAAACCATGGGTCTATCAAATCCAGTGTAAATGTTATTATGGTACAGTCGGCACTGTCAAGTCTATTACTGAGCCTGATAGTTAATTAATGAGTGTTTCCTTTGTCAAAGTTTTGCACTGTTGAAGTTTTCAATTTGCAATGTTATGAAATTTAATTAATAATATTAAAATGTATTTCTAAATAATACTTTGGCCTCTTTTCTAAGCATGTATTGATATATAATACTGTTTGTATTATGTTATCTCCATGAAAAGTACTGTAACAGATGTATATGCAACAAAAAGAGGCAATTTATTATTTTGCTGGTAAAAAATTTACTTGGCCGGTAGATTCTTTGATCTACTGGTCCCCTTGGCAGGTGAGCCAAAAAGTTAGTTTACAGCCCTGATTCTAATTTCTGTGGTAATTAATGAGCCAACTAGCTAAACTAACTGGATGCACAGTTTACCAGCGGGTCGATGCGGATTTGACTGTTATTCTCCCCGATATGCAAGTGGAAACTTTACATGCAGAGCCCCATCAGACTGAACTAATCACATTAGAAAAAACGCACTGTAAGCACATGTAAACACCCACACAAAGATGATCATCTTAGAGGCGCTTCTCCTCAACTTTTAATATCGTTAATAACTGTTTTTCCTGACACACGCTCTTCTTTGCACTTGTGTGCTTGTGAAGGGACCTTCCCTTAATAATGTTGTTGCTGACGCTGCTAATCTTGAGATTAACTTTCATCAGAAAAAGGCTACATTTAAAGCACATATGAGAATGAAAATTTATGACACCTAATTTCATATAACAAATAAGACAAATCCCCAGCAAATCCGACCGTGACAGCGACAATGAGTAATGAGATTGTTTCATTTCCTGCAAATGGAAAAGCTCAAGCTGCCACAAGAATAATTATAAATATGCTAAGATCTAATAAAATTTATAAAGGGTCCGTAACCTGAGGATAATCACAGATCCAAGTCTGAACCCTTGACTTAACTTTGGTGGCATGGAATTCATTAGCAAGCTGTTGTTTTATTATTTCAGAAAGTAATGCATCATGTTTTCATAAAAAGTTAAGATTGTATTTGTTTACACAAAGAATATTGTAAAACAATATATGATGTGTATGAAGGTTTTTTTTTCCTGTTATTGAGGATATGATATGGATCAGTCCCACATCCCAAGTGTTTTCAGTTTTTTTAGTTATTTAAGAGATTAAATAATCATATAAAGCAATGTTGTGAGTGATTACTCTAATTGTTGTGTGTTATAGACTTGTGTTGAGTCTCACTGTGAGTATGAATGTTATGGTCGTGCTTTAATAAGCTAGAAGCTGATGAGGATCATATTAAACAAACAAAAAAAAACAATCACCTGTAAAAGCTAGACACACACTAAACACAGACAACAAGAAACAAGGACTGACTGATGCACTTATTGCTTTCGGCTGCACTAACAACCTGTTCAGGGTTCTCTTCAAAAGGAATTATTGCAATGAAAAGAAATTAATCTGGTGTAGAAAAGAAAATACCGCAAGAAAATAATATTTTTTTCTGTTTCATTCACACTTTACACAACGCCCTAACTTTAATCGAATTGCAGTTGTGTCAGGCTAACAAACTGTAGGAGCTGAAGTTGTTCTGCACAATCCACACGTTTTTCAAACTCTGTTCTATAAAGGTGCACTCTTGTAATGGGCTCCTATTCATTACCATGGCCTTGCTATATGGTTTTCTTCTGGTGCTTGATGCTATGCTTACATAGCGGTTCCCTTTTTATTACAAATATTACTCATTGTACTCAATTCCACCTTGGTAAATCACTTCATAACTGTCCTTTAAAAAGTGCTAGCTAAATGAAAAAAGATAAATATGCTCGATTGTTTTGAAGGCTACAGAGGGAATGAAATTGGATCAGACTGTGCTCAGCCTTTACTTCAAGTGAAGGACAGCACGCCAGTTTTCAGCTCTTTCCTCTTGTGAGCTGGCAGCGACTGTCACTGTCTGTCAGACAGCACAGCCCACTCCTGAATGTTTTATCTGCCTGCTTGTGGCTCAGTGTGTTATATCCGGAGGTTTGTCATTTATTTTTGTGGCCCGGAGATTTAATCCCCCTCGTGCTCGGAGGTTAGTTTTCTTTTTTTTCTTTGCCCTCAAAGTATACCCTCAACTCCTCAGTTTTTTTATCTCAAACCATCACGCCAGAGTTTCTTATGTTATACTAAAGGAGACTTGTTATGTTTTTTTTAGTTTTTCTTTCTTTCCCTCATTGTTTTGTACAGGTTCTTGTCCATGTAAAAGATCTTGACGGTAACAAAAAATGGTCACACATTTGCACAATTTGTGCCTTACGACTAGTTTGGCTGGTAAAGATTGATCAAGCACAGCTGCTCTGCTGCTGTTAGCCGTGCTGGCTCAGGCATGTGTGAACTGACCAATCAGAGGAGACTGGAGGGGCCTTAAAGAGACAGGAGATAAAACAAAATAATGAACCTGACAGAGAAAGCTAATTCTAAAATTGTGCATCTCTGACTATATGCTTTTCCAGAAGAAAAAATATGTTTCTGACTTCCTTTGTTAAATTTGTTACTCATTGTTTGTTTGCATTGTCTGACAAGAGAAAAATCAAATGCACTGCTCCAAATCGGAGACAACTGAAAGCTTTGCAAAAGTCTATAAAACTGAAAAGCTGCGGAAATTTATATTTTGATCTGCTTTAATCTGAAAACATGAGGATTAATCAGCTCCACTGAAGTGACAACATTCAGCATGTTCTGCACGTCCGTGTGTGTTCGCCTGAATGTGCACGTGCAGGTGTGTGTACATATGTGTACCTGCCTGCACAGGTTTTTTTATGCAAATTGAAAATCTCAGACTGTATCCAACTGAAGTGCTTCCTCGCTGCGCTCCTGCCTTGTTTCCCTTGAAGTCCACAATGTTGACAGCAGCAGCAGCAGAGGAGTTTTTCTCATACAATGACTTTCACAGTTGTTGACTTTTTCTAGAAGCGGCTTTTGAAGTTTCCCCTTTTTCTGTCAACTTGGCAACTTCTCAGCACAGCCGTACAAGTACACAGGCAACCATAGATACGCACAATTACCCAAGCAAACATACAAAACACAAACAGATACATGCTCACAGACACTTCCTCAGGTTGTATTTCAGCACAGTGAGAAGGAGAGAAAGTAAGAGGAAGACAGACTAGGGGGGGACGTGAGGAAGGAGGCGATGCCGTCTCCTCTTCCCTGTCATCGCTCAGTTCTGAGGCCACACAGGATTCAGTTTCACCCAGGCAGCTGTATGAGGGGCAGTGAACTGCGCCGAACATGACCGGAGTGCTGATGGCAAACAGTAAGCAGGCGGCTCAGAGGGAAAAGATGGAATCGCTGAACTTTGACCCCGAGGCTGAGAAATCATAGCTCTGAAAGCATGAGATCTGCAGCGTGGATCACATGTTCACGCCATCATACAGGAGAGGCGCTGATCGCTGAAAACATGCACGAGTAAAATACTGACTAGTGTTCTAGTTTAGGTCCTGCAGCTTGTCACGTCAAAGTTTATGCAAACCTTAAGTTCTGCCTCATCTGTTTCGTTGTACTCCTTTTATAGCCACATTCCAACAAGATGTATGAGATCAGCCTGTTGTGGAAACTAAAAGTAGGACAAAGGTAATGCCTCACATCTCTCAGGTAGCCAATTTAACAAGGACAAAACGTGTGTGACAAGTTATTTATTTATTTGCTAATTAAAGTCTGACTATATTTCAGTTGCCTCGTGAACCACAAAGCCCACCACGGAAAACAGTTTTCTCAATCCCTGCTATGTTTGGATATCTGATCATGAACGCCCGCTCCCAGACACATTTTGACCTTGGCTTTGTGTCTTCTCTTATTTTCCCCTCTCTTATTTTACTAACCTGGTAAATATCAGTTATATTTCCTTTCAAAAGGAGTGAATGCATGAATAATTTGGTTTAATATGTGCCTTCAAGATGTATTTCATGGCTTGTTATGTATGTAAAAAAAAAAAGCAAAAGCAATTATTGTAATGTTTGAGAAAGAATTACGTTGAAGAGTAACATTTCCTGTTCACCTGTTAGCTAGCTGAGTTAGCTGAGCTGTCGCCAGGACCAGGGTCTTATTATTATTATTTTTTCACTTTATTATTTTTCATACAATGGTTGCCTTAATGGCATTTAAGTATTTGTTGCAAAAAATACACAAAACAAGCTTAGGTGTTGTGTGTTATTGCTTGGTGTTTAAATTGATTAGGCAATTTCCATATTTGTGTTTTCATTTTATCAAGGTTTACAAACCCAAGGGAAATCCTGTGAGCCTCTAAATGTATTTACTTGAGAGTGATAATCCTATCAGTTAGCCTTTTAGCACATCTTAACCTAGTTTGAGTTTTAAGGGGATTCATTAATTATTCATTGCAGCATAAGGTGATTCCATGTTTAACGACCCGTTGGTAGAAGAGGGTTACAGTAGTATTGAGGAGATTCATGTCTGTTGGTATTAACATAGTGAATTATGTTCTCCTCCTCTGCATTGTTTTGCATTTAATTTTTTCATTTTAACTTTATCTTACCAGGAGTAGTCCCTCTTTTACAAAGGAGTCCTGGTGTCATTATTCTAGTTATGTTTCCTGTTTTATTGTGAAGTTTATGTTATGCTTTTTCATTTCCTCCCATAGTTTGATTTCCTGTTCTTTTTCTGTGTCCACCTGTGTCTAGCTTGTATTTCAGCCCTTGTGTGTGTACAAATACTGATTGCTCCCTCATGTGTTAGTCAGTTCGTCCTGTGTTCAACCCGTTTGAGTAAATCACTACTTAAAAGGGGCAGTTCACCCCCAAATCAAAAATACATATTTTCCTCCTCAGTGGTATTTGTGAATCTAGATTGTTTTAATGAGAGTTGCAGAGTTCACATGAAAAACTCAACAGCAAGATCATGACCCAGTAATTTAAAGAAAATACTCAGACCTCGTTGTGCACAGTAGGAACATGTAGGAACTATAAATAGCACTACAAGTATGAGGAGCAATATGTATTAATGATGTTTGGAGTGAACTGCTCTTTTAAAGTGCAAAGAGGATGGCCTATTGTGTGCTGTCTTGTGGAGAATTGACACGATTGTTAGAGCCATGCTTAACACACCCGAACACCAGACAGAAAACATTGCGTTTCAGTTCAACAGTCCGTTAGATGAATGTGTTTGTGTCAGTGTGTTAACTGAGACATTTGTCCAAATGTCACACTTGCCTTGCTTTGCTTCATACTTCATTTGTTGACTCCGTCTTTCTGGTAAGCTATAAATCCTGGAGTTAATTTTTTTGACCAACAGCTCCCACCTGGAGCAAAGTTTAAAACGCCCACTCCAAAGAGATTTCTGATCCTGATCCTGATACAGTTGTGTACCGTACAGACAGTTTTGGAGTTAATTAGGTACATGATCCTGCATTTATGACGCTTTAATCTTACTTTATTTCATTTTACATCGCCTTGTTACACCTTTCACCCCACTATTCTTTTTTTTTTTTTATTAACATTTATTTGGATGACGGTCGAGACAGGTCGCAAACTAAAATTGAGTTGGGGGACGCTGACATCATAAATGCACCTTTGACCAATCATTCCCAAAAATCTTCTAGGGCTCACTAAAACTCTGATCCAGATTGCCGACGTGCCAATGTTGAGTTAAGGTATCGCACACAATAATCTTTCGCTCCTGTTATAATTGTGTTTCCTTCCAATTCTGGTGCAGGTGAAGCTCGGTATAGGTGTTAAACATATGAATGAGAAACAAACTGCATAGAAAAAAGTCAGATCAATGAATAAAAACACCTTTGCTGATTCAACTACTTTGTTTTTATCCATTCTGATTAGGTTTCTTAATGTAAATATTCAAACAGAAATAGTTTTTGGCAACTTCGAATTTGAACATAAATTGACAAATAAAAAATTCTCATATATTTATTATAAATGACCTGCATTGCCTTCAAGTACCCATTAGGGGGCTTCGGCCCACACTTTGGGATCCACTACATTTACCTGGTGTTTGTCACTATGGTTACTTTTCAGAAAATGTTTTACATTTAAAACATTCAGTATGATACAGTAACATGACTGAAATGCCTAATATTAAACAATGTGGCTGTCCAGTGTAAATGATGTATGGGGGGGTTATGGGGTTTATACAGACGTTTTTTTATGAGTCTTGAGTCTAAATTAGACGTAACATTGTTCTGCAACATTCCTACAACATTTAAATACTGAACACCTCACCACACATCACTCGTGAAAGAAATATACCATGCAGTTGATACTTTTATGCTGGTATATCATCAGAAATAAACATCTATATTCAAATGGGTTTCGATTTTGGCCACCTCCGAGCCCACCTCTCACGCCTCACACCTCCTCACAGCAAGAAGTACTCCTTAGCAAGCATTGGGCTATGCTAAAGTCATGCTAGCCTGATAGCAGGCCCCAGGGCAAAAATGGGCTCCTATTAACATACTAGAATTTTGGCTAAACAAACAAAAGAAATTAATAACATGTAAATCTTGACTCAGAGTCCCAATACAAGACAAAAAGTATCGGGCATGATGCTGATTCTGCCTGAAGGCCTCCGTGCATATTCCCAGACGAATGTGCAATCAATTAAAATTTCCTACTAATCAACTGATGCACAATGAATACAGCACCTTTAGGGCAGTTGTCCGACTCTGCCTGGTTGGCAACCCAAATCATGAATACCATCATGAGAGCAAAAATAATTCAATTCCCTGCAGAATCTCTGCAGATCAATACCAGCCTTTACATTTCAGCAGCGGGGCAGGTGTGCACTGAGAATCCAGTGACCCGCTGACACGCAGCTGTTCGCGCCGAGCTGCTGGCTGACATGCAGAGGAGGTGGACTTGTTGAAAAAGTGGATTTTAGATGGGTCTGTTAGTGGATGTGTCTATAAAAATATCTCAACATTTTGCCTGTGAGTGCATTCTGAACACAAAAAGAGAGAAATGAAAAATAGTGAGTTGCAGCTGTAACGTAGTTTGGTTGTTTGAGGTTGTTATGTAAACCGTCCTGTGTAGGCAGCGTGGGTCGCTCTGTCGGCTCCTTTCAGCTCTCAGTTCAAAGACGTGAGTCAATGAGTGGACATGCAGCATCTTCTCGGTCGATTTTAAAGGTGATCTCCCCTGTGACTGTGTTTAAACAGAGACCAGTGAGTAGTGATCATGTGTGGCTAGAGGTTGAATATGAACAGGGAAAAGCCGTAACGTGAAAACTGAGACCTTCCCCGTCTCTCTGGGTTTCCTAAACAGGCCTGTGGCAAAGATGTTTAACGCTGCTGGACTGTGGATTTCTTCTTTGAAGGATTCGGGTCAGATTTTCTGCGACAGTTTAAAGCACGCGACTTAATAAACATCCTTGCGTGCCTCTCTCTCTCTCTCTCTGCCCTGCTAACGGAGAGCAACAGTAAAGGTAGTTTAGAAATTGAGTCCACTAACATACAACAACTGGCTTCCAGCACGACACAGAAGTTCCACAGAGCCCCTTCAAAAGTCCTGTTTCTGTTTGTCCAGATGTTTGATTATCTTGTTTTTTCTGCCGCTTACGACAGACGAGACAAATTGGATCCATCATGTGTCCTGCACGACAACACAGGTCCCTGCAATGCAATTTACCCCAGGAGCTAAAAGTGATGATTCACAAAATAAAGAATATATAAATATTTCACAATTTTATTACCTAGCAATGAAATTTCAGATATAACTCACTCGCCAGGATAAAATGTAGGCAGTTAAACAAGGGATAGATTCACATATGTACGTCGTATTTACCATACTGTCATTTCTAGAAAACATGTCACATCACGTTCACGTTAAATGGTTATGACCTGACTTTATATCATGAGGTGGTCGGGTTAATGGCCGCCTCCATTTCAACATTTGTAAGCGTGACACCACTGGATATTTTATAAGGAGACCGGATATTTCCGAGTCGTGTTTGAGGTGGCAAAAAAACAGATATTTTTTGACAAGAAACAAGAATCACAACTCAATAAAAGGGAGAGAGGAGAACACAGAAAACAAGAAGAAGAAAGAAGGAAATCAAGGAAGAACAAGATATCAGGGAGAGGGTGAAAGATTTGAGGGGAGGAATCAGAGGAGCAGATGGAAGAAACACTGATAGAAGTAGCTGCAATTTTGATTAGAGCCAGGAACAGGTTAGGAGGGGAGGGGTAAAAGACACGGATGAGAGTTTCAAGAGGGAGGAATGATGGTCATTATGAATGAGGGAGGGCAGCGAAGAAGACCAAGAAAAAGAGAATTAAAAAACATCAACAAAAAACACATCCTGTGCTAAAATGTTTAAAAACAAGACAATCATGCCCCCCCCCCCCCCCTTTTTTTTAACACTAAACCCCTAAAACTGATCACATCCTTCATGCTCCGTGTGCATTAATTTGATCAGTCAGGTTGATTGGACAAGCAGGGCTGTTGGACACGTCCCTGCCGTCCGCAGATGTGTTGTGTGTTGTGTGCGTGATACGCGTGTGTGATTGTGAGCGAGCGAGTGAGTGAGTGGAAAGACAGAATATCAGGAAACATATTGGAGAGGAAAAGTCTCGAAGGCAACATGAATGCCTTTCTGAGCAGCTTAGTGATGTGCCAGAGGAGAGAGCTCACAGAAAATAATTGGATTTCATTTTTGGTCTGCAGGAAAAAAAAAAAAAAAAAAAAAAACCAACTCAAAAACAGATGCATGCCGTCTCCTTGGAGCTCTTGCCACAGGTATCATAAAGGCCAAGAAATGTCTTAGTCCCTGAAAAATTATTTACGATACAACACGCTCAGCAAGAGGAGTAGAAACTGTTCCTCTGATAACAGAAGAAAACCTTTAAGTTCTATACATACAGACAATACACTACAGATGATGATGCTAAGTTTATTTTCTGACGTTCTCTATGGTAAAAATCCACAATGAGTTAGTATTTGCCCATCAGCACCTGTTGTTTACTTAGAGAGCGGGCCTTGTGCTGATGTCGAGGATTAGCATGCATTGAGGATTTCTGCACGTCATAATGATGCCCGTAATGATGACAAGACGGTCAGAAGTACAACGTCTGCATCAGTAAAAAGGTGCACTTCTATCCAAAGAATCCATCCTGAATGGTAATTTGTTTTTACTCTATACGCCAGGCATATAATGCTTTATTTTTTGCTGTTGTGGAGATGAGAAAAGGAAAACTAACTGCAGATTACGTTCAATTAAACACTGCAGCAGAGGTTTTTCTCGCTGGAATCCCCAAAAAGTATTGTTGGTTTACGTGGCTGAAACAAGCTTTGTTTACTTTTAGCCATCAAAGACTCTGGTTTGTCTTCACTTTTCGATTTTCTCTTTTGTTTTGTTTTTTTTGGACTTTCCTGTGCCTGCCTTTTGTTTGTTTGCATTTTGGACTTTGGGATTTTGGACCATCGGTTGATGACCTTTCTGCCTCAGTGTGTCTGCATTCGGGTCCTCACATCTCTGCAAACCTTAACGATACAATATTCAAACTTGTAGTCCTCAAACCCAACCAACGCTGACTCAAGTGACATCACTGTAGGCGATTCATCTGATTTAGCATAGCTCCCTCTGAAGCCTCTACAGAAACTTTTTTTCACATAATCTGTATTGCTCCCCAAGACCTGTAAACAGACTTTGATGTGTAAAATCAGAGCGGTTCCCCTTCAAACATGATTTCCCCCAAAACCCTAACTGAGTGGTTTTCTGCCTTAAAGGCGAGGTGAGCAAATTCCAGAGAAAGGTAGTTGATTTGTGAGTCTCATTCCCAGGTTGTCTGCACTTGATGATCTGGGAATGAGACTCAACGAAACACAATAGACGGCGAGCCTCAAACCAAAGCGTCAGTATTTGAAGAATAAAGCAATCAACAATCAACTATGGCTTTCCAGAGTTACTCACCTCAACTTTGGAGAGACAGGCATTCGCTTACTTGCTGACTTTGATGAGAAGTTCAACACATGCAAACAGCTCAGGTTAGCTTAGCATAAATACCTGAAGGGAAAAACTTCACCTTGCTCTGCCAAAAAGAAACAGCAAAATCAATTTGCTGTTAAAATGTTTTGGGATTTTTTCTCTTTGCAGCTGCTGGTAGGTGAGTTTTGTATACTTCGAACAGAGGCAGGCTAGCTGTTCAAACCTGTTTCCAGACTTTATGCTAAGCTAAGCTAGCAGGCTACTGGCTTTAGCTTCATTTTGACCATGCAGACATGAGACTGGTTCTGATTTTCTTTGCTAACTTTTGGCAAGAGGGCACTACAAGACTCTTTCATCAACGTAATGTGACACTAAAACAAGTGGACACATTATGTGATTAAATTATGTAAATTCTGTGTAGTTCTTTTGTGTTTATTGTTGCAGAGGAGCCTCCACCTGATTTAATGAACATTCATGCTGGGAGCTGCATCCTGATTTTTGCTAGCTGTCACTGAAAACCTGCTAAAAACACAAAAACGGCTACAAGACATAGAAGTGCAGGCTTTGGCACGCTTTGTGACCTTCTCAGCCAGTGCTCTGAGTATAATTTGTTGACCTGGCATCTATGTGCCTGTAAAGTCATAGTCTGCCTTGTAAGACTGTTTGGGAGGGTTTATGAGAAGTTGTCTGCCCGGAAAGCCTGAAAGATTTCAGGTGATATTTTATAGAAATGGGCACAAACTGTTTTGACAGCATGTTGTGTTGGTTGAATTAATCTAGCACATGACTTCCAGGCAGGTGTTGGAAATTCAAGGTTGCTAATTTTTACTTAGTGTGTTTTACTTAGTGTGTAGCCCAGTCTAAAATAGGTAATTTCAGCTTTTAAGGAGTCAGGAATACTTTTTTGTGCATTTTGAAATACAGATGATGTTAGAAAAAGTTGGATTATTGTGTCGGTCCAACTGAAACCAGACTTTTAAAGTTAGTCCAACTGAGATTCTACTAAATTACACTTCTCAAAGTCTGACTAACACGTCCTGATGATGTGGTTGGAAGATGATTTACCCTTTCATGCCTTAGTCAGACCTGAACTGACCTCAGGGTTCTGCCTCACAATCCCTGTGCTGGGCGTTGACCCGGAAGTGGTCCATGGCATAAATCTGCAGCGGGTAGCTGGGAAAAACAGAAGAGACAACGAAGAAGGTCTTAATACAATATATATTGTCTAATGTATGGTGCCAAAAAGTCATCAATGTTTTCGCTGTCCATATGCTGCTTCATAACTTTTTTGGTATGTGACATAATAGGTCAACTGGATGAATGTCCAGTGGCAACTAGCTAAAACAATTCATATCACCACCTACCGTGGTGTAGTAGGACATACGTTCGTCAATATATCGATTCTCCCCTGGTGCTTGTATACTGGGCCAATGGCACTAGTCCAATTGAATGGCCTAATCGAGTAGCTCAACTTAAGTGTGCATGGAAATGTACTGACTGATAAAAGAATCATCCAGCCGATAGAAACACCAGATAAAAAAAACTCTAATATCAGTAACAAACTGCCTCTTTTGTCGCATAATTCTAGCAGGAGACCTCAGCAACTTGCCGAGTCGCACGAACCAGTCATACAGGATGTATCACTTTTTACTATGAATGCGCTGTTAAAATTCACTAATAATTACCAGAAGATAATTCAGCGAGAGAACCTGTCCTTTTGCTTCCTGTGGTGTGTGTGTGTTTGAACCTCTTAATAATGTTTCTCTGCAGGGACTTCTGTCTGATCTTTGTCTTCAGACAGTCACTTCTACTGCAGTTCTAAACGGCATATCATAAATATTAATGTAAATGTCCAATAAACATTAATGGGAGAGTGAATAAATCCCACTGATGAAAATACTCACCCTCTGAAAGAGACTATTTTCATGTGCACAGCTGATGAAAAATAGCTAGTTAGAGTTATTGGACATAAAGTGGCCATCTAGGGACACACACATTTTTACAGTCTATTAATCTATGAATAATTAAAGGCTCTCAGTATACCCGGAGGACATTATAGCACTTCGTCTTTCAATACAGTAACTTGTTTAGTGGTGTACGGCACGCTGCAGTCTCAACTGTCAGGAGGCTCTGAGAACACCTGCACCACATTTACAAACAGTAGAACAAAGAGGGTCAAAAAGCAGCAGATTTCTCCTGATACTGGTGTTGTTTAATTGGAAGTGAACATCCAAATTCCTCCGACTTGATAAATGTATTCTAAAGCGACAAGAGATCTCGTTCCCTTTCTGTTTCCTTTAACTGCAGAGGAGCTTCATTTTATCACGTTAACACGGGAAAGTATTAAAATCACTCATCATTGTTCTGTCAAAATCATAAGATGGCGGGATTGATGATACACAGGTTGTTGTTTTTTTCCAGTTTTGTGAGCAGTGAAGAGATGTCCAAACAACAGCTGTTATTGCTGCTTTGCTTGCTTTGAGATTTCAAATGCTCACTCACCACGCTGGAGACAGTAAACAAGCTTCTGCATGCAGATGATAAAAAACAAATAGTTTCCAATCTCATCAAAGGCCAAGCAAACCGAGATGGATTCAGAGCCAAGCTGCAGCTGGCGTCAAGTGTCTCGCACATGAAAAGCATTGTGTATTTTCTTCACACTAATGAGAATTGTGTTGTCAAATATAGAGAACCTCCTCCACTGTGACAGCCTGATTTTTATATTTGAATCTGCAGGTTCAAACGTGGGTTACAGGTGCTGATGTAAGGGGTTGTAACAATTTGTGATGATGATTATGTGGGTGAAAACAGAAAGAGATTACTTTATATAACAAGGCAGCAAAACAATAAGAAAGGAAGGAAAACAAAACATCAAAAACAATCATAAAGAAACGACCTGATAAAACTAAAAGAACAACAAACATTCTGATATGTTGACACTTGCGTGACCTCACTCTGCTGATGCTAATATATGGTTAGGTTTAGGAAACCAAAACCAGTTTGAAAGGGTCGGCAGTTCGCATAAATGTTAGCCACCAGTATTTTATCCAAGCGACTGGGCTCCTTTATAGATTAATATAGAAGAACAAGACACCAGATGGAAAGATGGCACCCATTCAAACCAATAAGAATTGCTCGCCTAGTGTATACGGCAAAAAAGTTTTTACACTTCCAAGTTCGCTACCTCGTTATCCTGCAAGTTCCTGCTCCTGTTCCTGTTTAAAGCCGCAAAAAGTGCACTTAACCAGAACATTTGAATGAGCCCAGCTCACAGGTCCGTCCTTCTTCCTCTCTGCTGCACTACAGCCCTGCCTTCAAAACCCCTCCCACAGAGCAGCCTGCCATGCATGAGCAGGCTTGTAACCACAGTAACAGAGGACGCCAGATAACCAAGATGTAACATTAAAAATAACAACAACATAAGCCCTGATGTTCTCTTTCTGACCAATACAACTAAATTACAATGACGAGCAGAGATGGGACCAAGTCACATATGTGCAAGTCTCAAGTAAGTCCCAAGTCATTTTTTCTTGGGCAAGTCAAGTCAAGTCACAGGTTATATCAAGTCAAGTCAAGTCAAGTCCTGTACTAGGTCAAGTCAAGTCACCTTATTATTGCAATTTAACCCGCAGAATCTGATCTTAATAAAGTGAAAAGACAAGATATAAGTAACTGTCAGTAAAAATCAATGGCCAATGTGTCCAACCTGTTTAAAAAATGACAATACTTTGGATTTTCATTGTAATTGCTGATATTCAGTAAAATACATAATGGAATCAAACAAAACAGAAATTTACATTTACTCAGCTGTTAACCCAAATCAACTTCATATGCTGTTTTTTAACTAAGGGTTACTAAGGGGTTTTAAAATCCTATTTATTTCATGTACTGTTTTAACATATGTATTAAATTGTATTTACTTACTTTGCTAAGTTTTAAAACCATATTTGTGTCATGATCTGTTTTTAAGCAGCATCTACTTGATTTACTAGTGTTTTAACTTGTAGTAATTACTCAATTTTAAGACAATTGCTTCATTTAGTCCATCTCAAACAGTATTCATTCAACTTCACAACCTTAGTAACTACTACTAACGTTACTACTACTACTTTTAGGTGAATTCATCTCTGCGATATTTACTTTGCAGGGGTGACCCCCGCGTGCGTGCACGCACACACACACACAGACACAGACAGAGGTAGCGGCCAAATTCACGCAGGCAGCCCGCCGTTGCTTAAGCGGCAGGGAAAACACTGGGTAATGAGTCGTCGTTGGCGGGCTTGTATGTTATTTAGCTCATTTACCCTGTGTTGCTCGTTCGTAAAATGTACAGCCAGGCTTGTGATGAACCGGTCGAAAGGTTCGCTCACGTTGTCTGGGGTTGATGTTGGCAAATTAAAAACAAGAAGTTCCACCAAACCGACCCTTCCCACCCCCACCTCCGTATCATATCAAGCTAAAGTTAGCTAACTACCGACTAGGCTAACAGGATAATATTAGCTAATTGACAAGCACTTACTGGGCAGAATGGCTCTTCAAATGACGAACAAAGTTTGAAGTTGTAGCTTGGCTGTCCGAGATGTTTATGTCGCATGTCTTGCACTGTGCGTCTTTTGCCATCAAAATGGTAATTCCGAAAGCCGAAGACGATGACTCTCAGCACCCCTCCCGCTGCCGTGTTGATGCAGATCTGATAGAAGAGGGCGGGTTTCTCAAATAAACAGGTAAGGTACGTAGAGAGGGTATGATTGATTGACAGGGTAGTGATCCAATCATGACAACGCCATTCTCAGCCTGCGCCCCTACCGGGTAATCATATATATATATATATATATATATATATATATATATATATATATATATATATATATATATATATATATTTTTTTTTAATTAATGTATTAATTTATATTCAAACTAAAATCATGAACTGAATAACACTCAAGTCATTGTGTCTCAAGTCAAGTCAAGTCCCGAGTCATTAAATTCCAAGTCCGAGTTGAGTCTCAAGTCTTTTATTTTTTTCAAGTCAAGTCACAAGTCATCAAAACAGCGACTCGAGTCGACTCGAGTCCAAGTCACAGTGACTCGAGTCCCCATCTCTGATGACGAGTGCCTCATGCAGATCACTGTAGATATTCCCAGTAACAAGCAATATTCCTCACATCGCTGTAGACGAAGTTACCAGAATCATTACCCGACGCTACATTTTTTCTCCGAAGCATGAGATGTTATTTCTCTAAACCAATTCAACCACTTCGGAGCGTACTGAACTCAAACTAAAGTTATTATAACTGCCCCATCACTTGAAAGACACTTTTGCTAACCAGTAGCCATAAACACAAAGCTAAACACCGGAGTAAGCATACAAGCTAACAAGCTAGATTCAGCAACAAGCTACGTAGCTCGACTGCAACATGGCCAGCCGTATGCACTAGTAGAACGTCTCTGGTATTACCAAAGTCCAACGTCTCTGGTATTACTGTAACCACTGCCACCATAGCCTTGTGGTTAAAACATAGAATTTAAAGGAGTCATCACCTGGTTTTTCACATATCCAGTCCCTCTTGGATCGCTTTAGATCAATTCTTAAAACTTATTAGAAAAAAAAAAAAAAAAAAATCAAACATAGAGCTTGTTCTGACCCTTTTTCATACCGCGACTTTCTCACGCGAGATTATGCGCGAGGTTTTGACCGGTCCGGATGTGCATTGTATTAATATGCAATGAGGCGCGCGTTGATTGGCCGCACGAAGGACAGAGCCGGAATGGGGGGCGAGCCTGCATGCACACAGACTCCAAAATATAAACAGCCCCCTGTCATGGCGCACACACTAAATGACGAACCTTACGGAATTCAGGCATTTATGTACGAGCTGGAGTCGGAAACCGAATGGGAGAGTGAAGAGGCAGAGACGGTGGAAGAGACACCTTTACAGCAGGATGTCTCTGAATGGTAAATTATTTTTTAATTTCTTACTTTTCACATTCGTGTTTTACATCTAAGACCTGAGTTTTAATGCTGGCGGTGACGATGTATGGCGTGAAAATGAAAGAGAAATAGGCAGATTCGGCGTGCTCGTTCAGAAAGTCTGGCTGAGGACGGCTGTGAGCCGATGCTTAATATGCAAGTAGCCTCCTGTGGAAACGTCACCACAGGAGCAGAGTCAAAATCTCGTGCTTTAGGAACGCGCACTACTGTGCGCTATTCCTGTTCGGAAAAAGAGCCAAAGCGAAAAAAATAAGCCACTTTCAGACTCCAGCTTTTCAGGCAAGTTTCAACAGAGGTCCAACACCAATATGCATGATTTAACGAGAGAAATTGCGATTTCCGGGTGATGACTCCTTTAAGGTTTTCTCTGGTCTCTACATATATAAGCTGGTCCTCCCTGAGCCTGCCAACTCCCAGAATGAGGAAAGCAAATGAGTACTGCATCATCTGTGCAGCCCACCGACTGGTAAAACAGCGCTCCTACAGGCTGTTCCTGTCATTACGTAACAAAAGGAGTCATTTTCATAGGCCGGCCTCCTCTGTGCTATGATAGGAGATATCCGCGACGGGGGCTTCTATCCCCAAGGTGAAGTTCGGTGTGTCCAGCGGTAAGATAGCAGTGTTTCACAATGTCGTCGCTCAGAGTTAGGAGCTGTCCCCACCAGCCCGGTTAATTTTGTAACCGTGAAGTTATGTTCCCGGTTTTTTTCCCGGCTGTTCTGTCCACATGCAACCGTGCTTTTGGAACACTGAAACGGTGGTCGTTTGAAACCGGAGTCCAGGGTCCAGTCTCAGTAGAGCTCAGTTGAGCGACTTTTAGACAGCTGAAATTCAGGACCACGAATGGGTTTCATATATCAAGCAGCGGTCCTTACTTGTCCAGCAGAAAAGCAGCCAACTCTGCGTCACTCTTGAGTCCTTACAAATACCGCAGCTCAATCCACCTCTGAAATGACACTACGATATTTATCCAAGTTTTCTCTCTGGCTCGGTGTAATTCTTTCTTTTCACACTGCTTTTTCTTCGTCAGTCTTCTTATTTCTTCTCTTTGACGTGGGCAATGGTGGGTCATTGTTCAGCTCTGTTGTTGTTGTCTGTACTCATTGTTTACAGTTTGAGCATGAACAGACAGTGGATTTTTACACAGCTGACCTGTATCTTGTTCTACTGTCAGTTTATAATGACAATTATAGCACATATAACAAAAAAATAGTTACAGACTACAGCTTTAAGTGAAGTGAAATATCTGCCCTTCATTGAAAGAAAAAAGGTGGAAGGTCCTTAAAGTGAAAGGCTTGAACAGAAAACTGAAGGCTGTGCGATTTTTCTTTTAAGATGCAGCACATTTCGAATGTAACCCCAGAGTTCAGTGCCTTAAATGTTATCAGCAACATTATATTAAACTCACAGGGAGACAGCAAGGAAACTGTGGGTGTTGTAAGTGTCCTGTCTCCTGAAATTAGATAAAAAGCCTAACAGCATGTTCTGGATCAGCTGGAAGATGATTGGCTTGTCGATAAGCCCAGAATAAAGAAACTGTAACTGTCAAAGTGAGATGATTTTTCAAGATTGGTGACTATAAAGACAAAAAAGGTGGCCTTTTAAACCAGATTAAAGCAAACAGGGCTCTCACAGACAGTGTCCAGAATAATCCCAGAATCAGTCCTAGATATGGACCAAATCCCCTCAATGGGATTAGGTGATGCGATTATGTCCCCTCGTAACTACGTTTTCTGTACTTAATATGCAGAGGTATCATAAATTCCTTTTATATATTTAGTATTAAGTCATTAAACAGGACTGGCATAATTGAATTTTTTTCCCCATTTGTGAAAAAGTACAAGGTATTTTTCAGGTATGTCAGACAAAAAAATGTGGTTTACCAATTGATTTACAAAGGGGCAGCTGTAGCTCAGTGGGTAGAGCTGGTGGACCAGTGATTGGAAGGTTTCTGGTTCGAATCCCTGGCTCCCCTGGGGTGGGACTGAGCTACATGCCGAAGTATCCTTGAGCAAGATACTGAACACCAGTATTGCTCCTGATGTGCAGTTGGCACCCTGTGGGGCAGCCACTGCCATCAGTAAGGGTCCTGCAATGAGCCGACTCATTCAGGGTGTACCTTGGCCTTCGCCCATGAGTAGAACTGGATTTGGCCCCAGTAAGCCCGGCAATAAAAAGCGGGGGATAAAAAGCAGCAACATCCTGCAACCCTCACGGAAAAAGTGGAAAACAAACAAACCAATTGAATTACCAAATTTATAATGTCATAATAAATGTCAGTGTTATACAGATATTACATGTACAGTGATAGAGGAAGGTTTGGAGGAGTAACTTTAAGTGGCTGCAAAGTTAGCAACTGCGCTAATGCATCAGTACTCCCTGTTCTCTTGACCTTGGAACAATTAGTTTGAGGTAAATATATGGACCATGTTACATTAGAAATGGAAAGAGTCTTAAAAAGTCACCATTATTTGAATGCTAAATGAGCAACTGCTTGGTGGAAAAGATGGGAAATCATTGGTTTTGCGCAAAGACCTTCTAAAAACTGACATAATCTGTCAGAGAAGGTGGATAAATAGATCAATTATACTCGAAAAGGAGGCAGAGAAGCAATTAGGGACGAAACAATAAACCAGAAAAAAGAGTACAGGCCTCATTCACAGCTGACATTTTGAATTTACAAAGCAGGAAAAACACCAGGTGCAACTAATAACATTAGAGATGGCTCTTTTCCATTTTGCCAATATGAGCGAGCCAGCATGAGCAAACACAACGTCCCCATTATACCGGCATGGATAAATGGATGAGGGCCATTATTAATGCTTTTAAACCCAAAATGAAGTTGCAACGTCAGTGAGAGAGGTTTGAAGTGAACTGGTTTTGAGTCCACGCTTTCTAAACACATGGTCAGTATTGAGATGGAGGAGAGTGAAGATGCTCAGACTGCCTGGAGCAAGGAAACATGAGACCCTCCCTGTCCCTCAGCTTACCATTTTTTTCACCATGATACTTTAAATATTTCATGAGGATTGTTTTCCAAACAGAATTTCGACCTGATGACATTTTTTTTTGTTGTCTTGATAATATTCTTTAGTCATTTCTGTACAGGGTCGGAAGGGTACATTACCTAAAAGCAAATGTAGTCAGTAATGTTACTTGATTAATTTTATCAATACCTTCGTTTCATTCGAGACCAGAGTAATGTGCGACACTGCATGAGTATGTGCATGGTTACGTATTAAGACGTCAAATTTTCTTTATTTCAAAATTCTAATCCAGTTAATAATCCCGTTTTCTAAATGCATCTGTAATCTAGTTACATATTTGTTTTGTAACTCTTGGGCAATTCAGTCACTTCTTTTGTATCCTAATTACAAAACCTGGTTAAATGTATTCCAATTACTCCCCGAGCCTGTTTCTGTATTTTATGACCCTCGTAAAACACATATGTTCAGTTTGTGGCAAACAGAACAGTCATCACTTCAATACTTTTATAGATGTTTCTTTCAAGACGTTTTTAGAATTCTGCGAAGGTGCGTGGGCCTCCACAAATGAGTCAAGTCAATTTCAACAAAGGACAAGGACAAGTTAGTCTGCAAACCGGAAAGTAGAGGAACACAACTTCACAAACAAGAGTTATTTGTTATTAGGGGAAACTTGAGGAGTAGTCAAAAGTCTACTATTATATATTGTAAATGTTTCAATGCTGTGTGCATCTTCATCAGAATCAAACAATCCAGAGACTCACATCCTCCTAAACAACCTCCCTGATTAGGAGCCAGCACAGGCAGGGAAGAGGGAGAGGGGGCAATCAACTGCATGAGTTCACAATCAGAGAAGTAAACTTGTTAACAGTCATACTCACAGGAAATGAAAATACTTTGAGTAACAACTGTATATACAAATATCAGAACATTAGAAAAATAGAAAACCTAATGTTTTCCCGAGTAGCTTATTATCAAGTGTAGTTCATTAATGGTAAAAAGAAAAAGGGATTAACTTCCTGGAGAATCGTCCCGGCATTACGGCTCCTGCAGACATACATTTTTAAATGCACAATACAATCGCAAAGGAAAATAATATGACATTTTTAGACAGCGTTAGTTTCACAAGGTTGCAGACAGAAATAATGATTGTTTATGGAAGTGTGAAGCAGAAACAAGGGTATTTTATGGTGTTATGAAACAGAAGGAAGAATTAAGATACCGCTGTGCTCTCTGTCATGGTACTCAGGCTTTAGACGTTAGTTCTTTTTATTATTGTTTTATTTCGAGCAACATTATAGTACGACAGTCCCCACATCATCCTCGGGGAGGAGACACTCAAAACCAGTTTCATAACTTTCAATCACTTGCACACAAAAGCGTCTACGTCTGTTTAGTCACAAAGCAATAACAAATGGAACATCCCAGAAATGTATTCATGAAAAATGTAGAGGGGAAACAGTGTCGCAAAGTTCTCTGCGGAGTCTGTTTCATTTTTCTTCAGCTTTATCGGGCAATTAGTTCATTTCATTTATCACATACTGGGTTCAGCAGACAATCTTGCATATAATCATACACACACACACACACACACACACACACACACATGCACACACTCTCTCTCTCTAATGACAGGAACCAATGTATGGGTGTCAGCATGGAGGCACATACATGCGCACAAGCACGTACACCTCAGCGCAGACAGGATTAGCATATCATTTCACGGAGTAAAGTGGAGCTTCTGTGCGGGAACAGTCGGGGAAGAAGAAGAAGAAGAAGAAGCAGCAGCAGGTTTTTGGAGTTTAGACACATGATCCTGAATACTTGACATCTCCCGATTGAGCAGATCATTTGGCTGTAATTAATACTGATGCGGTAGTTTTTTAAGAGCTATCTCTGTTTCAAAAGATTAACACTTCCAATAACTGAGGATGGTGTAATGGAGGTTCGGAGGGCTGTGAACACTTTGGGGACGGCAGCAACCTTTACCAACTGATGTGTGCAGGCTGAAACAGGCTTATGTGGTTCAGTTATGGACAGAGGGAGATGGGTTGTTTGGGTAAGTGTAGCTCACGGATGCTCACAGGGGAGCTAATGTTCACACCTCCGAAATCCCAGCTTCCCATTATGTGTGTTGGAGATGATGGTTGATCGAGCAGAGGAGGATATCCAGGAGCGCCGAGGACGGAACGGCACCCAACTATGAATTAATAAGAGCGCCAGCAGCAACAGCACTTGTACAGACTATTTGATTTATTTTTCCAGACAGGAGTTTCACAAGATTTTCTTTTTACTGGTCACTTCTTCATTTCTTCTAAACTGTAGCCGGTATGCCCCCTGGTGTTCCCAAAAGTCTGACAGATATTTTAAGTTGTGAAAACTGATGTGAGGGAGACCATAACAAGCTTAGTTCATACTTCCTTGATGCTGTCTGCCACAAGTGGTTTTGTTATTGTTATTTTGGGAATTAGATGAGTAGACTTGACGCCGCTCTCATGAAACTATCTCAGCTGAGCTAGAGTGTGAAACAGAAGAAACAGCAAGCCAAATAAAATATACACCAAAAAACCGAAGAAATGTAAGAATGAGCAGTAACCCAACTGCTACGACGCAAAGAAACAGAAACTTCGAGGCCAACGCACACGTTTTCCATATTCACCCCTCGATGTCTTTAAAATGTGAGAGGTTACTGGAGACAAAAGGCTTACTTCACTTAATCCTGTTTGTTCTTTTTACATTTATGTGTTTGTACAGGTTAAATAAACAAGACGCATTGTGTTCAAGTGTGAGCTCTGAGAGATGTCGGCTAACTGTTTACCTCTGTTTCCAGTATTTGTGCTAAGCCGAGCTAATCATCTCCTGGCTCCACATCCACAGTCTTAAGAGTAGTATCGAACCCCTGATCTCAAATAGAGAAAATAAGTCTTTTTTCCAAAATGTTAACTATTCATTTAAGCCTGACGCAGAAGAAAATGCCTCTAGGCAGTTATTTGGGGCTAACAAGACCAGGTCCTGATCTAAATGAATGGGGGGAGAGCCATAACTTCCCAGTCAATGGTCCTCTGGCCATAAAGACTGCATGTAGGCCCATTGAATCACAAGACAAGTCAGACAAATGCTTAAAAGCTTTAGTGACTTTCCCCAAAATCAGGTTTGAAATGCTTTTCTCCACCACATGGTTAGACTTCCACTATGCATGTGCACAATCCACATGTCTTTGTTTTGATTACCTCACCTTCCCTGGTAATCCTGCGCATTAGAGTGATATCATCCACGCTTATGCAGTAGGATCGGCTGATGTGTTTCCAAGGTGATTTGGTTCTGCGACTCTTGTCATCATGCCTGATTATCAGCGGTGAACCTTTTGATGAAGGAGAAGTGATTTGTTAGAGGCCTCCAGAAGGAGATTGTACTGTACTTTCAGCTTTGAACACCTTCCAACCACACACACACACACACACACACACACACACACACACACAAGTCGAACAACACACCCTTTTGATCACCGCAAAGTGACAACACTCTGTTCGTAGTGTGCAAATAATGGAGGAATCGGTGTACACTTCACAGCAGAATTGAGCCAACTTGACATGATTTGCATTTCTGCCGGAGTGCTGACTGAAGAATCATCTCCTGAGAATGCAGCAATTTGTCTGCCTCCGTAATTAGTAAAGAAACACACAAGGATGTGCAAATCTGATAGGGAAACGTGGTTTTATAGCTTGTTACAGAAAATCAGATAAGTAAGCAGGAAATAAAGTGAGCAGGGTGGCTGTATTTTAATGTAACAGATGGTGGGAGGTAATATAAAACTTTGAGCATGCAAATGAGCGTCTAACCTGGCTGCAGTGTGCTGAGGTGTGTATTGTGAACGTAACTCGCATACCAAAATATTCTACTTACATGCAAGTTTCCTTCTTTCCTCACCATAATAATCACAAAATAAAAGCACGAATGTAACATTCCATATCTAAAGTTACAGTGTTATGCAGTATTGTTTGTGAAAATTGTTTTCTAGTCTAGAAGTTGTTATTTTCAGGGAGCGCTGAACTGAAACTGAGATCTAACAGTCACTCTGGCCCCAGCGGTGTTGTGTTGTGTTGTGTTGAAGTGAACAGCAGGGATTTCTGCCGCCATCGTGTAATGCCGGAGGGCTTTTTCCATTCAGCGGTGGCTGACCGTGTGAGCTCTGGTTGGTCGCATGTACCCTTCTCAAAGCAACAAACCTGCAAGACCAACACACTTGGCTGGACAAGGTCAAGTGGATTATACTTTTTCACATGGCTGAAACTCTAACAAGGGTCACATACGAGAAAGTGAAGGATCTTAGCTTTGGTGCTCGTGCAGCTTGTATTTCTTTTTCAGAAGCTGGTGATGATTTTGTTTTTTTAACAAAATGGAAAACGTCCAGATGTTATTCATACGTACAGTGAAGGTTCAAGGAGCTGTTTAGGTCGATATATAACTCACATGTCTGTAGGGTTACAGTAAATATGTAGCCAGCAGCTGGTTAGCTTAGCTTAGTACAAAGAACGTAAACAGGGTGAAACAGCAAGTCTGGCTCTGTCTAAAGGGGAACATCTACATCACTCACCTGACCATTTATGTTATGTCCTCTTGTAGCAATTTGACGTTTTATGGGGGGGTTGCGTTCTGGACTGTGTTGGTTGGTGAACTTCCTGGAGCCTCTGTTGGTTGCCTGGTAACTGGCCCCTTCCAGAATGTCAAAGTAATCACAATGGTTACTAATGTTATCCAGCCCAAGGTCAAAAGTATAAATATTCATTAGACTGATGTATCTTTACTAAATGACCAGCATGTTTGATTTTTGTGTGATTAAAAAAAATAAGGACATTTAAAAAATCAATAAAAATCATGTCCTTTACCTTTCAGTTTTTGTTTTTTTGTGCATTTGTGAGGGAATTACAGCACAATGGTGCTTTTCCATTAATTTCTGGCTTTACCTCCTGTTTTACTTTAGCGACAAACCATTGACATGTTTATTTAGGATGCACTAAAATGTCTAATTCATCACAATAAACAGAAGTGAATGTGCCAGCAGAGTATTATCAAGTACACACCATCTATTAAAACATTGAATAGACAGGATTGCTCTGTACCTTGTCAATATGAAGTAATGTTGATTGTACAATGCAATGGCTACAGAATAATAACACAATCTGCTGGCACCATTTATCTGCTTTCATGTCTAAATAATCTTTGTCCCGTGTTGTTGGTCATTGCTATGCTGAGGAAGATCAAAAACGATCCAGATGTCTTTTCAACAACTGTAGAGGCAAAACCCTGAGTGTCTGAAACACAGGCTTGCTTATAACTTCAACTTTTCTCGAAATAATTATTTCAAAAGTTTCCATTTATTGTTTTCCGTCCTAGATGTACGGTTTCCTTCGGCTACTGACCACACATAAAGCCAGCTAAAGTTCAAAATCTACAGCTCATTGACGAGGAGACAGCAGCTCACAATGACAACGGTTATTATAGCCCGGCTCTTTTTATAGCTGCTGCCTACAGAACCTGTCACTGTGAGAAGACAAGAGGAGACAGGCTAACAATCAAGAAATCAGAGGGAGACTTGCTCTGCTTCCGTGAACGTAGCAGATGGATGGAGTGCACTCTTGGCAACATACTACTGTGAAAACCACACATGCAGATCTTAAATGGACTTGGAAGTAAATGAAGGTGAAATCAAGAAACATCGTCTGGCATCTTTATGTGTCAAACAAATAGGTGTCTGACGAGATGAGAGACGAGGATCAAAGCAGATTCAATCAAAATCAAACCATCCACATTTTGAACTTGGAGAGACGCGTGTTTGCACCCTTTATGGATTTGTGGAGGACTGAAACTCTTAAGAACTGTGTTTCTTTTCAGAGCAGCGGAGGAGAAGCAGTGATCAAAACAGTGTTGAACACTCTCGGTCTGGAAGTGAAGTGTGAGCCCGGAGAGAGAGAGTGGAGAGGAAGAGCTGAGTGGTGAGGAGGAGCATCAGTCAAGGCCCGTGCCAGACCCTCTGTTCTCACATGGGACGGCTGTAATTAATTTGGACACTTGGCTGCTGGGTGGCATCAGCGTTAACTGTGTGTGTGTGTGTGTGTGTGTGTGCGTGCGCGCGCGTGCGCCGGCCTTTTATCAGCGATGACATATCTCCGCCCTCCTACTGTATGTTGCCCTTGAGGTGGCTATTTGCATTAGTGTCAGAGCGGTGCACATAAGCTAGCTGACACACAGATTCACACACTCAGTTACACATACACACTCAGAGGCGCTAGAATTTGACATAGTCAGGATACAGTAAGTAAGTTTTACTCGTTTAAGACAATTTCTTGTGTGATATTTCATCATAAAAAGACTTTATTCTAAAGGATAAGTCATGAATAAAGATATCCGTCCAATTTGTGGGAGCTGTCATTGATCCTCTACCTCTGCAGACCTGCAGTTTGAATTTAAAACACAGCCATTAAAAATTCATCGGTGCCTTCTTTTCAGGGCCATGGGGGGGCTGCAGGGCTGCAGCCTACGGCAGGTACAGTGAAGGTGCAGGAGAGGGTGAAGTCCATCATGGAGCTAACATCCCGAGTCCATCATGGAGCTAACATAAATATTTATATTTAAATAGACAATCACTCACACTCATAACTATGAATGATTTGGACATGCAGTTCACCTGACCTGCATGTCTTCAGACTGTAGAGAAATGGATGAGCTCAGAATTGTCCCTTGCAGAGTGTTGTAGGTCTTTTTTTAATAATGCACACCTCAGGCAAGAGTAAGATCATATGTAGAGAGCAGCATCTTTGTGAGGGTCAGACGTTTTTTTTTTTTTTCAGGAACTATATTAGTTTATTGTAAGCCAAGATAGGTGAATGTGTACATGTATTTGAAGATAGGACTACTTAACCCGGCGATAACTACCTAATGTAACGAACTGACAAAACACAAATTTAAAAAACTCTCCATTTTGAGGAGCTGAGGGGAAAGTCAACAGGCAGGTGATGGTTCTGTGCGTGGGTTTCTGTCTATGAGTAACCCCTTTAATATTGCATGAAGTGATTTGATCCATTGTTAAAATTAAAAATTAAAAACACTAATTAGAGCGGCTTTAACTCCTGCAAGAATCCATGGATGGGAGCAGACAGCCTCTTATGAAATGTCATGTAGTGTTGATCACCATCAGTACACGGATAGGAATTATATATGAAGGCAGTGAGTGCAGCCGAGTGCGGCAGCAGCAGCGTAAACCAACAGCGGCTCGGCACTTCAGGTGTAATTATAATATAACAAGCTGCCACATAAACCGAGTGCTTTCAGTTAAAATGTTTCTCTAATAGCTGCGCAACTTGAAAGCTGACAAACATGAAAGTTTAGCTGGAGAAAACATCCAGTGAGCAGATAGAGAACCTCCGTATGGATCTCCTCAAACCTTTATTTTAACACGGAAACGCCGACTATTTTCCTGCTGTTGGCAGCTGAGATGGATGTTTTTCAGCTGCTGGATTGTTCTCGCCACCAGCCCAGCGACTGCAAATAGGAATTTCACACCGTCTGCACTCAGTTACTTGGAGTCTGAAGTTACTTTCATGTAGGCCATCAAAGAGCAGGGGGAGTCATGCCGAACGTCTCACCTCTGCCCCCCTGGGGAAAACCAAAGGTACGACGTTGAATGAGGTTTACGCAACCGCCACTGATAATTTCCACACACCGGTGTCAGAGGCTGACACTGTTCGCCCACCGTGGCAATCTGGAAGTCCATTGGGAAATGTCCAGGGTCTGCTCCTGTGTCCGTATACGAACCACGAAGAAGTCTGTAGGCTGGTAAATGTCTAGTTCCTGCAGATGCTGCGTCAGATCTATCCGAGGTGAAGAGATAACAGCCGTTAACAAGATAGAAATACAGTTTGGATAATATTTTATGTGAACGTGACTGATTATATTAAGATGAACAACATTTGTTTTGCTTCAGTTGTGTAGAACTTGCTCATCTGGACTGGGCTCCCTCTTGACAGCGTAAAAGGCTTCGTTATCTGTGAGAACCTCAGAGTCGAGCCACTTATCCTCTTCAGGTGAGAGGGAGCCAGTTCAGGTGATTGGAGCTCTTCATGAGGGCTGCATCAATGGCTCTTTTCACAGGCAGCACACGCAAGTATGACTGACGGGGCAGTGCAGACCCTGGACGAACTGGACAGATTTCTCAGACGGGCTGTAGCCAGTCAGCGCAGTAGCCTTAGAAATTGGGTCCATATTGGATGATGATGCACCACATGATTTACCTGCAATTCTAATTTCAGTGACACCTCGTGCCTTAAATGTAGTGAGGTGAAAAATCAAGACTTGAAGCTCCCAGTGAGAAATTCAGAATTTAATTTTTATTTCGTGTGTCCCCACAGTGCAGTTGAATTCTTTCATTCGACCTCTGCCTCTTCAATGCCCACCTCTTTTCAAACCAACAACCCAAGTTTGTGACGATTTCTGAAAAGGACTCTGAGCCTCGATACCAAACACATCATTTAATACCCTTTTCTAAACAAACTTTGGAATGCTTGCTTTTGTGCCACAAAGGATATTATGGAACTCAAATGTTGAGTCATTTAACTTTCACTCACAGTTCATGGTGATTTCTTTTTTTCATTATACGACACAGGGTTGCGTAACCAAATGAAACTTTTTACCGCCTTCACACTACACAAACTAAGAACATATCTACCATTGTTTGGGCCTGTGGTGCACAGAAAAGTTGTGATACTGAATCTTTTTTCACGTCCACCAGTAATTTTGGCTGTAAACACCTATACATAAACAATTAACACACCTAGGAAATAATTATTTACTGATAATAATATCGTTGACATCAGGTAACCTCAACATTATCCTGGGCACGAGAGTTCCCAGCTCCAACAGTTAGGCCGGCCAGATGCCAGTTGTCCATCTCATTTTCCTGTGACCAGACAGTAGCCAGGAGCAGCCTTAAATCCAAAAGGAGATCTGATCCCCTTGAGGTGGTCGAACGACGCTGTGGGCAGTGATGATTTCATAGTCAGCTGCTCTTAATCCAAAAAGACTTGCTTTCTGCTCCATTGCTGATGAAGCTATTTCTGCCATAGGGGTGTGTCGGCAGTATAAGCCAAAACAATTAAACAAGCTGACCCATCGAGTGTAGCAGCTTGATCTGGGATGTGATGGTGGAGACGGGTCTTTGTAAAGACATAGAAACTGTCTCGGATTTCCCATTGCTCGGCCAGAGTCCCATTTGTCCGTGTACTAATGTGCTCATTGATCGTCTCCCGCACTAGTTCTTTCCTCTCCATTGCTGGTTAATTCATTTTGTCACAGGTAGTCACGTGTTTCAGCAACAAAGCGAGTCGGAGACAAATTTGAAGGAAGTACCGGCCGCTGCGTCTGCATGCGACCGCGTTGCCATGACAGGCTGGACTCCTTACGATGAGCAAACTGGACTTCAGAGTGCGGGTGCCTCTTTTAACCATATTTAAATCAAATAACTATAACCTCTCCCTCATTTTGACCACAAGGAAAGCAATCATTTTCAAAACGTAGCACTCTGATGAGACCTTGACCCAAATAAGCACGACTTCTTTCCGTCTGAAGGGTGACGGATCTCATTTTTGTCCCAGCATGAAAAGACGCTCCCCGCGTTTTAATACTGTCGATGTTAAAGGTTATTTAAACCATCTGCTTTTTTCGCACTTGAAAATAAATGTTAAACGAATGTAATGTGAGGAAAGTACGAGCGTGTTTACTCTATTAGACTCCTCCACTTAGCACTTTAAATAGGACTCTGGCGCGACTCACGCTGACATGAAGCAATTTCCTGCGAGTTCAAAATCTACCCTTATAGTTTCAAACACTGGTTAGCAGGTCCGGCTCTGTTATGGATATTCAGAGT
The DNA here is from genome assembly GCF_900880675.1 of Sparus aurata. NCBI lineage: Eukaryota > Metazoa > Chordata > Actinopteri > Spariformes > Sparidae > Sparus > Sparus aurata. The sequence goes on along the minus strand of NC_044207.1, from coordinate 23,612,748 downwards.
GCTCCCTTATGGTCCAGAGGGGAGCATTACAAGCGGTAATTGAGAGCGAGTGCTGTCATTATACAGTATGTCGTGAACAAAAACGTAATATCTGCTGCAGATGTGCAACAAAAGGGGAGAAAAGCAGGAATAGAAGAGAGATGTCAAAATGAAGATAAATGAGGAAATTTGAGTTGGAGAGGAAGTGAGCGGGGAAAAGAGGAAATGTGCATGTGTCACAGTCCTAATTAGTCAACCTTGGGCCGTCTGACCAAGGACAAACCATCGACAGAGGCAGAGCCGTGCCTGCAGGCAGCCAGAGAAGGGGAACACACACTGACACTGAAATACACACTGTCTCTCACTCTCCCTCACACACAGGCTTTAATTAAATTTACAGATGTCAAAGCTCTGATCACGAAAGCATTACCCCCCTATCCTCCTCCCTCCCTCCCTCCTGTCATTCATCCGTCCATCTCTCCTTGCATTCGTCCCTTTCTGCCACCCATCCCGGGCCACAGCTCTGAGTGGTGTGACGGTTAACGCCGTGTCGTTCAAACTGACACCCTCTTTCTGTCTCTCTCACTTTAGAAACACACACACACACACACACACACACACACAAAGCACCCTCGCCCACATGCACTCTGTCATGCACACATGCTCAGACAGAGAGAGCGAAAGTGTTTCCAGACAGCTATTGATCTGTTATGTGGCTGATAGGACAGTAATGAACTTCCTGTAGAACAAACGGCCGCCTGCAGAAAGAGAAATCTGCTCCGAATGTCCCCGCCACATCAACGTTTTCCGACTGATGTTTTTATAGTTTTTTTTATGGTCTGCTGTGACTTTTTTAGATTTTTTTTATTTATTAATTTTTTTGGAGTGCTCATGTTTTTGCGGCACATGACAGTGCAGAACTGTCAAGACTGTTTCGGGGTTTGTAATCCTTGAAGTTGCATTTTTTGGGGGGTGATCGTCCTCACCGGGGACGCAACGGACAGATGAGGACGACAGATTTAAATTTAGCTGCTTGTTTTCTTTCTTCTTCGTCCTTAATCCCCTTAATTATGGCCTCGATTGTGTATGCAACAAAGCATAAAGCATAAGTGATGATGAACTGCTGTACCATGCTCCATATCACTGATTCCTAATCGGGCGTAAGAGCACCACAGGCAGCTGTGCAGGTAAGCAGGACGTGTGTGTGTAAAGACTGTGGAGTAGCTATACTGATATGAACAAAAAAGAAAGTATAGTTGTGATTTGGCAGAAAACACAGGAACAAATAGGATTAGAAGAAACAAAAGAACCTTCACCTCCGATTTCCTTTGTAAAATACTTTTATTTTGTTGAATTCTTAAAATACATCCTGTTCTAGGTTTTGTAATCAAATTCTTGCGATTGAGTGGTTTATGTTTTTATTTCATATTCTTCATAACTGAAGAAGCTTATGTTGCATTCCTGGCAAAATAAATATGATAGGATGTTTATACCTGTACGGAAGCCCTAAACGGCCATGCATTCATATATTTTATTTCCTCCGTTTTCCCGAGATAATGGGATAATTTTCTCGAGATCTCGTGATAACGAAACTTTGTTTTCCCGAGATAACACACCTTCGGAGACACCGTAAGAGCTTGTACCCTTTATCAGCCAGGTCCACAGTAAATCATTTCATCATGTTCAGCAAAAATCATGCAGGCACATCTCAAACACGCACACACACGATTCACAGGAACACAGATGTTCTCGGTTCACAGCGAGACACTTTCAAAATAAAAGTCCCGCATTTAGTGTCTAATATAATTAATCAAATAATAACTTGGTTTCAAAGAATATCAGTTAACTAAATGAAAAAAAGATGTTCTTATTAACAATTATCACATTAAAGGTAATTAACAGTCGTTACACTAACTGACTGACTCATTCACACACACCTTATTATATCGTTATCTCGGGAAAACAAAGTTTTGTTATCTCAATATCTCGACAAAAATTATCCCGTTATCTCGGGAAAACAAATTAAATTAACTCGTTATCACGAGAAAACAACATTTCGTTATCTTGAGATCTCGAGAAAATTATTTCGGGAAAACGGAGGAAATTAACTCGTTATCACGTGAAAACGGAGGAAATAAAATATATGAATGCATGGCCGTTTAGGGCTTCCGTATACCGGCTTATTTAAGATCATAAAGACTTAGTCAATATTAATGTCACATATCTTGACTTCACTCCTCAGTTAAACGAGTGATCCCCGATTGTGGAGTTGCCCCAAATGAAACTTAGGGGTGGGGAGTTGGGGTGATTATTGTGACGGGACAGCAAATGAGAACAATATAATATAGGTCACTAACAGGGTGCATTTTGCTAACAAGAGGAATGGCACCCTTTCTCTGAATTGCAGCTGAGTCAAACCAACCAGGATGAAATGAATATCAGCTGTAAGATACCATCTCCTGAGGCTCTCGCCGTCTGTCATTATTCGACTTTGCAGACGACGTCTAAAGGCTGCAGCACGTGCTCACTTGCCCTGGCTACATCGGGGTGAGGCCACCCTCTGAGCGTCACGTTTGCCCGATGATCAACTTGTCAGGCACTTCCACGTGTGACCCGAGGTGCTGATAAGCTCTGTCGCTCTCTGAAGGAAACACAGTAATCGTGAAACATGGTGAGGACTGACCTTGCTTCCCCTCTTTTACTTCCCTTTGCCTCGCTCCTCGCCGTCTCCCCACTCTCAGCTCTCCTCGGAGCTGTATCACCATTAAGGTAATGGAGCACAGTCTGAGAGTGCATGTGACAGAGATACAGAGGGTATGTATGTCCTAAACGCCCCTGGCACCTCCTTTGAATTTAGAAAGGAGCCCATCAATCTCAGTGTCCAGCTGCCTGTCCAGTCGCAGGAGACACTACAGTACAGTATCTGTATTTGTGGGTGCAAGTGTGTGTGTGTGTGAGTGTGTCCTGGAGGGACCGTCTGCTAAAGGGAAGATAATGGGATGTAATGGAGATGAGGCTTAAACTCTTTCTCTTTCTCATCCCTCCTTCATCCTTTACTCTCTGACACTTTCCTCACAGCATCTCCCCACGGACAAGCCTGTAACCTTTTCACTCTCTGACTGACGGACAACATGCTGTACTAGTTAATGCTTCGCCCTGGGCAGCAGCTGAAGGGAAGTCTTAGATATTCCTGCAGGACGTGCCGCAGCCAAAGAAGGGGTTTAAAAAAGCGAGCGAGGAGAAACACAGACTTTCTTTTTCCAACCTGACTCCGTGGGAAAAAATTTAAAAAGCTGAATCCAAGCAGAATTTTTTAAAAATGAATTAATTTTGCCTGTCTGCTCTCTCCTCCTCGACGATAACAAGCTCTTAATCCACTTAACGTATTTTTTAAATAATTTTTTTTTGTCAGTTTAAAAAAAACCAAAAAAAAAACCCAGCAGTGGTTTTTCAACTTGTCAGGGATCATTCACTGCCTCCCCCCTCCCCAACGACGTGCATAATCTAAACTTGCAACAAAAAAAACTGCCTCTTATCCAAAATGTCTGCCCTCGAGTGACAGAGGAGAGAAAATAAACTGTCAAAACAAGCTCAGATAATTAGCCGTTCGCATTCACGCACGCAAACACGCGCGCACAGGTGCGTCATTCACACGCACGTGTATAAATGCGACACACGCAGGGTTTCATGAGGAGCTTTAGAGGCCCTGCTTTAATAGACAGGGATTTACCTTCAGGATTTACCATAAGAGCCCTGTAATAAGAGAGACAGAGAGGGGAGAGTAACAAATAGCAAACTGTGAGCTGCACTGAGCTCCGGGCGAGAAGAAGCGATGTGTGGAGAGAACTAGATTATAATTTCAAACATTGCTTCCATTTATCCCCCCCCCCCCCCCCTTCTTGCTTCCTCTCCGTCCTTCCCACTCAGTTGTTCTCAAACATCATCTCCCCCCCCCTCTCCTCTCTCTCTCCTCCCCTGCTCTCACCTCTCCAGCCTGAAGTCGAATAAATAGTCGTTGCAGAGGATGAGGCTGGAGGAATTGATGTAACACTCACATGCCAAGTGGGACATCCGATTTGACGCAATACTTATGACAGGGCTGTAAGTGTGCATGTAACAGCTTGTTTTTTGTCTTGTTTACAGGCTGTGATGAATTGAGCTGAAGCTGGGACTTTTTTTTTTTTTTTTTCTAAGTTGAAGTGAGAATAAGGGTGAGAATAAGTCTCATAGTCCCTTAACGCTGAAGTGCTGATGTACATTAGGTTCACACATGCATAATAAACAGGGTTTTTTTCTTTTAAAGAATGTGAGAGTGATTGCATATGCAAGTGTTTCCCAGAGACTCGGGGTGTTGCAATGTGTTACATCACTCATCAATGTATTCTATCCCGTTCTAGCCAATCAATCATTCATGTTTTAAACCGTCAGAGTGATTAATTCAAGTTCAAGCGCATTAATAATGGACGACTCAACTTTTACTTTTAGATATTACAGTGAACAAGACGAAGGGTACAGTGAAAACGCCAGTCCGCCCATACATTTTGAGTGTGGTTGGTGTGTTGAGGCCAACATGTTCCAACCCCCAACTTGTCAAACACAGCTGGCCACTTTTGTCACAACTCTAGTGAGGATTCTGCGGTCTCAGACATGGTCTGTCAAATGCAAATGCAAATGCAAATGCACTGGGACTCAAAACAGGCAATTTTGGCTGTTTGGACTGCTGGGGCTGCAGAGAAAAGTTGAAATCTGGTCAACTTTTGGAGAAAGTAACCTGGCAACAGTGTTGTTGTTCAAGTCGTTTGCATTTGATTTGGAAAATGACACTATAAAAACAGCCTACAACTATTTATCTGATGACGAGCGCTGTTGATCAGCGCTGTTGGACATGCCACATTCAATGTCAGGGTGAAACAAACAATTTCAACATTCAGAGATCTGCCAAATTGCTCATTGTGCTGCAAGGAGACTGAGCAACAGGGGAGCAGAAATACTCTCCGGAAAATAGCCTCTCAGGAGTTGTTGCTTTCCAAGCCGGGAGCTGGAGACCGGGTGCTATCCAGGCAGAGTTTGTGGACCAAACAATGATGCTCTCCCAGTTATATCCTCCCACACTGCCGCACCAAGCCCGTGCTGATCGCCCCAATGCCTGATTTGGTCTGAATACAGCCGAGAGTCAGATGGTGCCAGAGGAAAAGTCAGGGGATCAGCAAAGTCAGCTGGAAACATTATCTGGGAGCCCTGAGTGTCAGAACAAAATAGTGTGCAACTCCATCGAGTTAATAAGTGAAATAATAAGTGAAGGACAGATATCACACTGTGTCAGATCAGGTGTGTGTAGAGGCATGAATTACTGCTGTGCTGAGACAACCTGCGTGATGTCACCAGGAAGGACATGTAGCTTTTCCTGAGCAAGAATGCAATGATATTATAATAATGATATTAAGCAATGGCGCTCAAAACAGTGTGTACGACACCGGCTGTCTTACACACCAAGAACATCATTCCTCTTTTGTTTCGCCCGCATGGAAGGTTTTTGTGTGGACATTTAGGGCATCCCAGATGTGCAATCAGTTGTCAGCCACTATCATAAGCTATCAATTGGTGCGTTTTCACCTTTTCCATTCCTTAAATCTGACGTGTGTCGGGTCGAGCTGATATAAAAAAAAAAAAAAAACACAATTTCTGTTCACGGTAACGTCCAGGTTGAAAACCGCTGCATTGTGCACTAGCTTACATACAATTTAATTATCTTTTTTTTATGATGTTAATTCAAAGTTGCCTGTGGGGCCATGATTTATTAAGCATTAAGGTCTTCTGAGTACAACATCACTTGTGGGTCAGTGTTGCATGTTTGCGATGACTAACAACAACCTCACTGTTATGTGTTGGTTTGAAAACTGTTTCAGTATTCTGATACTGTGGAAATATTCAGAGAGCTACTGCTTCCAGCAAGGCTGCAGTTCAGTAACTAACTGAGATTCAATTAAAGTGCGTACATCACATTTCATCCTGTAACTTAATTCTTGACCTTGGCCATCTGTACTCGCTCGCTTCTCCGTTTTTCAAACACATCTCCGGGTCATAAAAGCTCCTGAGTGGCTGCAGCTTTATTGTCCATATCTTCCTACATCCTGACTTAACTAGTTGTTGTTTTTTTTTACTGTTGGAACAGATGTGGATTTAAGTGCACTTTATGCCACTGGGAGCTGCGTGCTGTTTATGCAACACACTCAAGCATAACATCGCCTGCAACAGGAAAGAAAACTGGATGAAGAAAACATAGATTTTCTCTGTAAACCCACACTTCATACAGTATGTATGGTATAAGAAGAATTTTTTGACAACCTCTGAACTTGCTGTCACTGCATCATAGATACTTTTAACTTGTATTCTCACTTTTAAACCACGATGCAGCCTCACAGCACAAGTTCACCCGAGAGCAGTGCAATGGGAAAAGCAGTGTTATGCCAACAAGGTCACTCAGGGCCAATGATAATCATTTTAGAGTGCTTATCAAACACCATTACACACACCATATATCCTTTTATATGATCTGTGAATGGACTTCACTGAGGAGGATGTCCACTTCGTCCTTGGTTTAATGGCGGTATAAGTTGATAGAGTCGCTGCTACAGACACCATAATGTGCCTGACGGATCATATTCCCCTCTCTCATCCTCCCCGCAGTCGGGCGGCGGTATGTGCGCTGTAAGGTCGCCGCCGTGACTTCGCTGCGGGGTTCACTGCGAAGAAATGACCCGTGGACCTTGAAGAGGTGTCATATGAGAGTAAATAATGTTTAAGCGCTGCGCATCACTCACGACTCCTACAAACCCGCAGGACGTGATTTGCACAGTGTTCCCACAAGCTGCAAGCTGTGTCACTCTCTACACTCTCTATAGCTTCTCCTCCCCCTCCTCCTCCTCCTCTCTCTCCTCCTTCTCTTTCTCCTCCTCCCCTCTTTCTTTCAGGCTCCCTTCTGATGGACCACGGCCCCCTGGGACCATCTACCGTTTCCGGGCTCCAGCTGCCTTGAAATACGGACTGATCTGGATCGTCACAACCCCGGGCTCTGCTGGATCATTGCTCTCCTCTGTTTCACTATCTCCCCATATCTATACTTCTGTTAACCTTGATGCCTCTCTCTGTCTATTACTAATTATCTTGTGTGGCCTGCCCTCTTCCAGGTCAGCATGGTGGACAGGAGGTCGTGTGGCTCGGGCACCGCTTGGTGATGCCTCGTCCTGCTCGGTCGTCCATCTGGATCCACACGCTTCTATTTTAGAATCTTGTGTCAGATATTTTGTCGTTGTACTATGTATATTACTGCTGGTTTGTCCGTCCGTGGAGAGAGCTCCCTCCTCTTTGTCCTCTCCTCCCTGACAAAAGGATTTTTTAGGAAGAGTTTTCCTGACTCTAATCGAGGGTCTGAGGAGGGTGTCGCACACGGCACAGACTGTGAAACCCAATGAGGCGACGTGATTTGTGATTTTGGGCTGTAGAGATGAGAAGGTCTTGGCTTGAGTTGTCCGCTCAGCAGTAAGAGCAAACAGTTGCATAACAAAACTCGGGTTCATCTTTTGGTCATTAGATTTTCTTTTCACAAACAAAAAGCAAATGAAAATCAAAACTTGTTTTTTATTTCTCACTTTCGGCCATGAGACAGAAAAACACTGTGTGCTTCGCTTTTACATGTTTGTATTATAACCACTCTCCTGTTTTTTTTAATACACCGTCATGAAAATAAAATAAAAAGACCAAAGGATACACCGATCAATTAGTAATATTAAGATAAAGTAAGACAGAAAAGAAGAAAAATAGTTATCATTTAAAGCTACAACAAGGAACTTTCATATTTTGTTGATTTTAGAGACCCCTGTGGACAAAAGTCGGCGGTGTTTCACCTTTCAAAACCACAAAATATAACGTTAAAAATAAAATTACCTAAAGAAAAATCTACTCCTGTACTCACTGTAACTTTGCCAGTCTGTACATGGACCCAGCGGATGGCGTTAAGAAAAACTCAAAAGATATAGTGAATCTTCTCGGTTGTTGTCTCGTTTGCTTATAAAGATAATATAGAGGTGTCAGTGTTACATTCTGACTGCGCCACAGCCAGTTAAAATCTCCTGGTGTAGCTTGAAATACAAACTGGAGGAGAAAATAAAAGACAATACTATGCAAATGTATAAAAAAGGAGCAGATGTTTTGTGCAGAAGTATTGCCAGCCTTCTCACCAGAATGAAATCTTGGTATTCTATGTTTTGGCAAACTTTGGATACGTTCAGATTTGTACATTTCATTTGATCGTATCATTGGACCGCGTTGATGGCGACAGGTAGGTCAAAACACGATTTTTTTTTTTTTCCTTTTTTTAAAATCCTAACCAAGTGATTTTTGTGTCGACTTGACAGAAAAGTTCAAATGCCATTGTGAAGAAACATAAAGTTGCAACATAAAGAAACATTTCTTCTGCCGATTTGGTGTTAATTCGGCAGTCATTGTGCATTTCTGCAGGCAGCAGATGAACACGTTGATCATTTGGGGAAATTCACATCTCCTCATGTCCAAAACACCATTTCCCCTCCATTATGAGAATAAAGAAGAAATACTGGTGGCAGAATGACAGCGGCAGGAACACTTCTATTTTATTTGTGTACCTTAACATGCGCAGCGTGTATCTGAGCGACTGCATTGAGATGGAGAGATAACCCTATCCCTTTCTTCACTGTTATCTGTACTCAGCGGTGGTATTTAGCCTGACAGTCCCCCTTCTTTGAAAGGGAATGATTTTTTATACATATTCATGATTCCCATGGTGTATCCCTCCCATGACCTTGGAATGACTAACTCATCTGCAGTGAGTATAGTCTCACAAACACACACACACACACACACACACGGAGACATAAAGCCTTGATCTGAATGGAACGTGCCGACTCGGAGCACTGAAGCCAACAAATGTCTGTTTTCTCAGTCAAATCCAATTACTTCTCGTGCGGTTTGTAAAGCAGTGGTATGGAAAGAAGGACTTGAAGCAGAGACGCATGAGATGAGGGATGATGGATAGATAAAAAGGTAAATCCGGAGAGAAAATTAAAGAATGGATGTGGCAAAGGGGATCTGCGGATGAAAAAAGAACAGCTAAAGGAAAGAACAAAGAGGACGAGCACCATTATACGATAAAAGACGGAAGGAAACGAGGACGGGAATAAATCTGAAGAGACGGTGAGGAACCGGAAGTTAACTGGGTGGGGACAGAGGTGACACACAGGGGGATGGAGGTGAGGAACAATAAAAGTGTACGGCGCTGTAAAGTTGGATCTAAGCACCACTCGATTTGCATTTTATAATGTAGTAAAATAGAGGACAAGGGCAGGGAATTGATGAAGATATTAGAGAGGAAACCGGGGTTGGCAGCGCTACAGAACATGGCTGAGATGACGCCGGCCCGGCTGCCATTAGATTGTCTTTGATCGTCCGAGGGAACCTCGTGAATGCGGCGCGGCGCCTCAGGAAAACGACTGTAACTGAATATTTTACACTTCCTCAGGATAAGAGGAGAAGGTCGACTCAAACAAGGAGCTGCCCACCGGCCTGTAAACAGAGCTGAATCTATAAAGACGGTCTAGTTTCGGCATGTTATAGAGCAGAGGTGCTTCAGGTTACCTGAGACTCAAGGTAAAATATTCTCCATGCTCCACTGCAATTCTAATCCCTCTACGGCTGTTTAAAATGTACAAAAATCACAACCAGCAAAGATATATTCAGCTGCCCCCTTTCACACGCGGAAGTCAAATTTCACAACAAGCAGATGCAATAAAGTCGGAAATCCGCTTTGAATTGCGAAGTCGGCTCTTTGGGCAGGACTCTAAATTACAGAGGAGCACAGAGGTAAAGAAAAACAGAGGTTATTGTGGCGTGGGTGAAACATTACCCACATCCGCAACAGATTGAAATTGTGGACCGGAGCAGGTAATGCTTAAATCACCCCACCTCCCCTCATTAAGCTGATCCAGGTTGAATGGAGTTTTAGAAATATAGCCATGCTGGCAGCTGTGTGAGGCTTCATGCACAGCGGTGCCTTGAGCTAAATGCTAATGTTAGCATGTCAGCATGCTCACAATGATGATAACATACCGACATGTATCTAGCATAATGTTTACCATGTTTGCCATCACTGCTTAGCATGTTGACTTGTAAAGAATGTTCTCTCTGATTAGGTTTTTTTAAGATTGCTGCAGAAAATAAGGTTATCTTCACAATCGAACCCTACCGGAATGATTTTTGAAAAATAAATGCAAATGCCAGAAATAATGAGCCAACGCTAGGCTATAATTTCACTGCATCACTGTCGTTTGACTTCAGTGTCACCACCACTGAGCTTCTCACGAAGGCTGACAAGTCTGAGTTTGGATAAGAGTCTCTTTTAGCAACTTTTTTAAGACCCATAAAGGGTTTATCATTCCAGATGTGGGGTATAAACTGATGTATTTTACTTTGTCGAAACAAAACGTGAAAATCTGACGCTTGTGGTGACTACAGACATTATTTCAGGCAATAAACGGAAAACCCATTAAATAAATCCATAGACTTTGAGACGAGGGGACCTGGGGTTCAACAGTGCAAACAGAAATGTAGCAGACAAAATTAGATTTTGATCTGGTACCTGCTGGATGAAAAAACAAAGGAGTGCCATATTGATTTGTCATAATGTTTTTAAGCAAAATTTCACGGCAATCCATATTAAGATGTTTACTCACAACTACAAATGTCAACTTTATGTTGGTGTTCTATCTGATCGCATCAATCACTGTACAATGTACACAACTGTACACACCTTTACATTGTGTGCAGCACCGATGCTAGAGTCCAGGTGCAGATGAAGGTCCACCAATTAAGTCCTGTGGAGAGCAGACTCATCGTTAGGTGACCTTTGTCATCAGTGTGACGAAAATAAACGCACGGTGGCTGTAGTTTGGTTAGAATGAGGCAACAGACCGCGAAGTTGGGGAAAAAGTCGAGGCGTTACGTATGTCCATTAGCTTACCGATGTAAGTTTGAACAAGACAATGTTGACTTTTAGTTTTTGAAAGGACACAAATACTTGCCACCCCGGTGTTTGTTTTCGTCACCTGACATTTTTTCTTACGTGTGGTTTTCTGTTTTCCATAGAACTTATTGGTAGAAGGACTGGAGAATCCCCTGCACGCAGTTTGAGAGCTTAAAGTTGTTTTATTCACACACAGAGTGAAGCGTCTAGCCTAATTTAAAGGCAATCCATTCGATAGCTGTTCTAACACAGCTGAAAAAAAACACAAACACAAAAGTGACGGTGTGCTGTTTCCTGTGTGTGACACATGCACAACACTGGCACTGTGACGTATGTATAATGGTAGCTGAATTGTCACAAGTTTATTAATATTTTAAAACAAAGTGACAGTGTCTGTGCGCATGTGGCTCCTGGAGGGACGTATTAATCTGCTGTGAGGCAGTGAGTGGAAATGTAATATGCCTGTGTCGATTTGGAGGAACACGGTAGCCTTGTACAGATAACTGTCTCCATGAGCCCGGCTGTGTCGCAGCCACTTGGGGGTTTGTGTCACCTCTGATTTCACACAGACCGCCATTCGGCATGTGTGTACTTGTAAGCAACAGAGTGATTAACATTTAAGAGGTTGATTAAAATTTTGGATTCAAATCACTGTAACTCAGCGATGGGAAGGGAACAGGAAGCAGATGTCAGATCGCACAAACATGAACTGCTCTCTGTGTCTCTCTCTTCATCCTCCTACATCCAAATCTCCCTCCAGTGAGATAAAAGCCAAAGTGAGAAAGAAGGTCAGGGAACAATCAAAGGCATTTTACTACTTCAGTTTCAGCTGTTTGGCTCCTAAATGCCCACATTTTGGGAACTAAGAACTGTTGGGAGTTACTGATTCTGCAAACTACTGATTCATTTACATTTGTACATCACAGGCCTACAAACAACGCACGTTTGTTATTCCATATCAGGAGTCCCATATCAGGAAGTGGTGGGGATGGTGTGGGAGTTACAGGCGAGAAGGCTGTCAAGACTGCAGATCGAGTTACAACATTACTAAGTGTGAAACCACTGGATTTTGTGGTGACAAAAACAAGACGTCATTTGAAGGGAGGTCAGGACATTACCTGCCATGTTTGTTCGTGGAGACAAACGCAGTTATTGTACAGCCAAAACATGATCCCTTCTTAACGCTGACAAGTTATTTCTGTTCCTGAACCTACCCACATCACGATCACGGTGTTGTCATAACATGAAATAGAAAACTGAACCTTAACAAACCTAAAAAAAGCACATTGCCATCTAGCGAATTCATAGTTCTTTTAGTGCTTGTCTCTTTGATGCACCCCCTCCTGAAAAGCCCAGTCTGCTCTGATTGGTCAGCTCTCACAGGCCTGAGCAGGCACCACCCATGTGTATTTCTCTAATGAATTAGTGATGTGATAAAAAAAAAAAAAAAGACATGGTACCCCTTAAATAATTACATTGACAATGTGGCTTATTTGATCGATATCAGTTTGGCGTCATTATGCACCTTGTATTAAAGGTGCACTATGTGAGAATTCAAAATTATCAACTGAATGTGATGAAATAACAGTTGTTGTTATGATGTTTATGTTTTGTGTTGCAGAGATATCTACTGCGGCTGGAATGCTAACCAGCTAGCTCCTCCCTAGCCAGGTTCACAGCTCCTGGGCTACGGGTATGAACACTCGCGCTTCCCCAGTGCTCCAAGCTCCCAGTCCCAGACCACTAGCTGCACTGCTAACTTAGCTAACTAGCTTGAGTTAGCAGCAGTAACTCTTGTGATAGACTGCCCCCTATTTGTTTGGAGCATAATTTTGACAGGTACTAAATTCTTACATATTGCACATTTAAACAAGACTATTCTGTTTCACTTATCAGAGTACATTAGTATGCAAGCCTCTCAGGGGCTAACTGTTTCTATATTATGAATATGTCAGAAAATGCTTCTAAGGCAGCGTGCTTCCCTATCGCTGGATATCCTTATCCACCAGAGTCTGAGGGTTTTATCATGCCGAGGAGAGCAGGAGGCAGCAAGATGCTGAATGAATGCAATATGCTGGAGATCCTGTCTGTTGATACTGTCAGGTATCATTGGCTTTACACTGGAGACTTACAGAACTAAGACTAAGAACACTGATTCTTCAGCGGACCACGTGAAATTCAAATGCGCAGTTAACTAAAGCAGACAACTTTTAACGGCAACATTAAAATCTGTCAGTTGCTGTTGACCGTTGGTGGTTCCCAACACTTCCTGCCATGTTGTTGTGGTTTAGTCTTTGGAGCTGTTCTGAAGAGTACCTTCATGAATGTTTCATTACTGCATATAAAATCTAACTTTATGTTTATCCAACAGGCTCCTTCACCTGATAAGAATGGATGCATGGCGTATTTGTATCTCTGCTGTAAAACTGACAAATTGATACTTACACAGATGCAGTGAGAGGTTTCAGATTGTGACTTTCACATGTGGATTTTAAATTCAGAACTGACAACACTATGGATTTTTTGCCCCCCCCTCTCCCGTCAAATTTATGCTCGCCTCTGACTAAGATCTAACGCGTCTCCGAACTCGGGTAGAAAACTTGCTGACATCTTTGACATACTACTCAGTCCCTGCTGATCTGGATTGACGATGCCGCACCGTGACAGAGGGTGCAAACTAATACTTGCCAGTCAACGAGGCCGGATAGCAGGAGACAAGTGATTGCACTGTTGATGTTGATGGGGGTAATTTTGCACGGGGGGGGGGGGTGTGTGGAAGGAGAGGAGGGGGGCTTATGGTAAATAACAGAATACAAACGCTGTGTGATTGATAAATACTGTATGACAGCGCGCCGTCTCCCCCCCGTGAGAGTCAGCGGAAGAGGAGGTCATGCTAAATCAGGGAGTGACAATGAAAACTACTGCAGAGGAGGAGATGGGGAGAAATATCTTTGCAAAAATCTTTAAAAGCTAGACGGCAGAACATTTTTTCACATAATTGGATCTTTCAACAGTTCAGGAGGATAATCCTCCCATTAAAGGATTAGTTTGACATTTGGGGGAAAGAGACTTTTTTCCGCTTTTTATGTCGAGTTAGATGAGGCAATTGATATCGCTCTCATTACTGTGGATTAGATATAAAAACTTCAGCCATCACTTGTTAGCTTAGCTTAGCATAACGACTAGAAGCTTTGGGGAAACAGCCAGGCTGGCTCTGTCAAGAGGAAACAGAATCAGTCAGTGTACCATTAAGGCGTCAAGGTTGGCATCACAGCTGTCAACTTGGCTGGGATTTAGAGTGTAAATACATTTGAGAATATGTTGAAATAACAGAGTTAAAAGAAGAAAAGTGAGAAACGGGTCAGTGGCGTATATACGATTTACTTCTACCAACTCCTTTTCGGACACTGTTACTTTTGTTTTGTTAGTTTTTTATCATGTTATTTTAATTGTGGGTTGAAAAATAAAGTCATTCATTCATTCATTCATTCATTCATTCAGAGGTGAAACATTTTTGAAGAGAGTGGAGCTGGAGAGGATATCCTGACTGAATCTGACTGAGAACACAAGGACGCACCATGGTAGCGACTGATTTACTGTGCATTTTACTCCAAATAGGACCGTAATTTGAAAAAATGCCTTAAAAGACACTTCAGACGTGTCAGAATCAGACGTATTTAGGTGGCTGGTATCTGTGAGTGAGTACAAAAGGGGACTGTTGGGCCTTGGTGGAGGTACGCGCCCTACCGGGTGCCATTCTTGTTAGACATCAGTTTTAAATGGGGTCACAATAATGAACACCGTGATAATGAAAACAGTCCAAAGTCCATTTTCACTAAACATCCGAGCGATATCAACTGGGAAATGGTAATGGAGAGAAATGTCATGTTGGTCCAGGTGGATTCCCGTCCGTCTGATTTATGACATTTAGTAGACATTCTCAGTTTACATGAGGGAAACCCATTTTCAAGTCTGATTTCCTAAATATAAAACCATAAAAGCGAAAATAGTTTTCCTCGTGGCTCAGCCGCTCGAGCGTATCCTCCCTGCTTTCCCACTCTCCTCTCATGGTGTCTCGCCGCTGATGTTCCCGCCTTTCTGACTGGCACAAAATTGACAGAAACACAAAGTGATCTCCGCTGCATCTCACCCAGTGAATTTATGGTGCCAAATAAATATTATCTTTGCCATGGCAGTTATTATCTCTCCGCAATGCGCTCTTCATCTCGAGTCTCAAAGCATCAATCTGCTCCTCTGTCAACAGAGAGCAGCGCAGATTATTTAACCGACATCTTAAAAAGACCGTCTTCAAATCACCAGACCCCGAGGGAGGGAGGGTAGAGTTATACCAACAGAAAGAGAGCCTCGGGATGAAAAGAGCATAATAAGGGAGGAAAATAACAGCCAGGATGAAAAAAGTACAGAAAATAGCCGTACGACGACGTCCTGGCGCTAGTAGATGACATCGATTTTGCAGACCTCAGCTTCTGGCTCTGCGGGGAGGCGTCTTAGCTCCTGTTTAATATTAATAAACTCTCTGAGAGGGTTTGGATTTAGGATATACAGAAATATAAGCCCAGCGGGGTCACCGACACAGCCTATACTATATGTATGAGTCCTACACAGGTTCTCAGGGATGAGAAAGGAAAAGAAGACAGGTGAAGGGAGACATCGACTCGTTCAACAGGCCGATTCAGCAGCAGAAATAACAGTTACCATAGTAATTGTGTTTTCAGAGAGGGCTGCGGTCTCACTCAGTGCAAAGTGAGTCTGCATTTGCGGCACGAGGAGGACATCTAGCGGTCGTCCCATGACTAGCAGGGGACTGTTGTCACCATGGTGATGGAAGCCTGGACCACAGGGACATGTTTTTTTAACTGATGGCTTAAAGTGGCAACCTCGAACATTTCCAGACTTTTTTTCCCAGAAGTTTTATCGTCCGCTGTTATCACCTCTGTATGGATCGGCCATGACCGTTAACAGTAACGTTAACCGTTTATTCTCGACGCCAGCAGAGACCAAACAAAACTCTTATGCCGCGTGCAAAACCGACTACGACCAACCACTGCTTGGCGAACGCGTCACTAACCGTACGCCACTGGTGATACTTTCCGGGGAAAATACATGTTTGGTATTACAGCAAATGCAAAGGGCTTCCATCAGTGGGCCCAGAGCCTCAGTCATCATTGTGTTCCAGCATTCGCATAGATAGCGACTCGACAGATTTAACAGATTATTAATGAAAGTCTCAAATTAATTATGTGTGACTGATTTTGCACAACTAATTGACTTCAATAAACTGCATCACGCACCGTATCTGATTTGCACAGCTGGTTAAACAAGAGGCTTTGAGAAGACGCGTCTGCCTCTCATGCACACAGGCTTCATACTCATTTGTTGCTCTGATATTTATAGGTACAAATCAAATTCGTTTTTACTTCAGCACTCCAAACATTATTCCATGTTTAGATCTGCAAACCATACTTGGTCTCACCCGGCAACAGGCTGATTCTCCCAGAGATGAAAGCTGAGAAAGTTTCTCCAACATTCAAATCCAAAAAAAAAAAAAGAAGAAGAAGAAAGAACTAAATGGGCCTTGAAGCGAGCTTAAATTCTGACACACAGAGGAAGAAAAAGAGGATAAACATGTTACACGGGGGGGGAATCATTCAGGGTTTGTGATCAAAGTGGGAACCCTGAACACAGATCAGCCCATACTTTTAAATTCAACAACTGTAAGGTCGGGAAAAAGATCTAATTCCTTTGGCAAGACATTCACACACCCACAGCAGCTCCACTGGAGTTGGCCGGGGACCAGTTCATCTTCAAGCCAAGTAGAAAAGCTATGTGAATACAGATACAGAACATTAGCTAATGGACAAGCTGAGAGGACAAACTGTCAATCTGGGTGTTTGCTATGTTCATTTTTACATTTTCTATGAAAAAATCTGCAATCCCTTTAAGGCCCATGCTGCAAATTTGATATTTTCTGCTAATTGCATATATTCAATATAACTTGCAACCATTTTCAATCTCTGTGCAGTGTGGTAATATATTTAAAGGTGCTTTTTGTAAGAAATGTTGATTTCTGAGTCTCATCCCCAACTCGGCAAAAAATGACAGTTCGGGATTGTAGGACGGTTCGGCCGCCGTCAGAGAGCGTCGTTATTTGACGAGTTGAGAATGAGGCTCAAAAATCAACTTTTCTAACAAATTACACCTCAGTGGAGGTAAAACAATATAGATATTTATCTTTTTCTCTCCTAAGTTGCATTTTACTCTCTTAAATGATTTAGAACAAAGCTGGGACAATTTCTAAAGCTTTCCTCAGTGGTGCATTCAGGGACACTCTGAGGTCTGACAATTCCAATACGTAACAGAAGCACTGCGCTGATATATCGGAGAACGGAAATCCAAAAGAGGAAACTTGACCCAACACTGACAACAGGAACACATACTGTGTGTTTGTTCATTTGCTGCATTTAAACTGTCGCTGATTAAAAGTAAAACTTGAAAATCTCTGATGGCAGTTTGTCCTTGGTGAGTTTAAGAAATCTAATATCGTCAGAGCATTACAGAAGCATAACCAACTTCTCTCCTCACCGCGATGACTCAAGTTCTGTATCTCAAACTAATTTCAAGCCTCAGTGAGATGATTGTTTTTGTAGCGTACTCAATAAAAACTAAAAAGCTATTTCTACCAGGAAAGGAAGCAAATAAACACAAAATGGTCAGTGCAAAAATAAACTTACATCAATTTGTAGCTAATGGGGCGAACGGAACAGAACCGCGAGTGAAATATTCCTTCGTAATTCTCTGAGGACACACTGAAGCTCAGGCTTCAGAGGAGAACTCACAGCTTTTTATTTACAATCAAGAGGAAATCGCAAACAAGCACGCAGGACGTTTTTATAGGGTTGAAGACATTGTGCAAAAAGGAATGGAGTCTGTTGTGTAAGGGTGAGTTATAGGACAGAGCATGTAAAAAATGAAGTTCTTAGATTTCCTTTCAGACTGATAAATCACTGAAGTTACATACAGTAAAATGCAGCTTATAGTGAATTATATTATTTTTAGCTTGAAACTGTCATTATTATTACATTATACGAATCCAGAACATTTCCCAAGCTCATGGTTTACTGACCGGTCCTCCGTCACTGCACGTCGACTCAGTTTAGTGTCATCAAATTATCAGAGGTGAAAGTTAGCGGGGCTGTTTATCTTGCAAAGGAATTCAGACTCAACATTCAACTTGGTTTATCCATCAAGAATCTAAAAACCAAACTTAACGGTGCACATTGTAGTTTGAGAAGAACATTTTTTTCAGGAGAGAAAAAAATCTGACTGATTTTCATGACTATAGTTATCATTATTAATAATAATTATTATAATAATAATAATGACGACGATAAACAAACTTTACTTTGTTTATAACTGTTGCCTTTCTTAAAGTCACCACCTCTCTGGCTTCAAACAGTTCAAAAAAATAAATACTTCTGAGGTTGTTTAATTTTTTTTTCAAAACTACGTAGTTTACTTTTCACAGTAAAAGATTGATTGAAGTCAGATTGACGGCGGACCATGTGGATGTTATTTAACTTTTTAAATTTTTCAGACCTCTGGATTCTTCTTAGGTCGGCCTCGACGTTTCCCTGCGCTCTGGCTGCTGCACTTCTCTTTCTTTGTTTCCTCTACCGGGTCAAAATCTGAGTCACTGTCGTTTTTCGCTCTTGCTTTTGTCCTCCCTGTGCTCTTCTTCGCCGTCTCCATCTCTTCTTCTTCTTCTCCTTCCTCTTCGGCTGAGTCGAAGGACACTTCGCTGTCTGATTGCTCGTCCTCGCTTTCCTCCTCGCTGGAACCTTTTCTCCTCTTCTGCGCCTTTGATTTTCCGGTCTTGGAGTTTGAACTCCGGCCCGTTTTTTCCCCTGCCGGAACCAATTTTCCCGCTGCGTTCCTCTTCGGTCTTCCTATGGGTCTACCTGTGCTCCTCTTTTTACTTTTCGGTGCATCCGTCCCCTCCTTCTGCACCTCCTTTTGCACCTCCTTCTGCATCTCCTCCTCTGTGTCTTGTTCTTCTTCTACATTGTCAAACTCAGAATCTGTGCCTTTCATATTCTCATTGTCCTCGGCATCACCACTGTCGCTCGCCATGTCCTTCGTCTTTCCTCTCTTCCGTGCACCTCCAGAGCTCGACGAGTGGTAGCGCTGGAGGTGACTCTTCAGGCTGACGTTGTGGTTGAATCTATAGTCACAATGCGGACACTTGTACGGCCTCTCCCCCGTGTGCAGGCGCAGGTGGGATTTGAGGTGGCTCGACTGGTTGAAGCCGCGCTCGCACACCGAGCACTTGTACGGTTTGAGTCCCGTGTGCACCACAGAGTGTCTCCGGAGATGATGCACGTCTTTGAATTCGATCTCGCAAACTCCGCATTTGAACTCCGTCGGGGCTCTGTGACCCGCCAGGTGGACGCTCCGCTGCTTACGGGTCGCGAACGCCTTCGGACAGTCCGGGCATTTGTACGGATCTTTGCAGCCCTGATGCGTCTGCTCGTGTTTACATTTGTCCACCCTCGTTTTGAAGGTAATGTGGCAGTATTTGCAAGGATGCTCGTAGGTTTCGTCGTGGATCCTGCTGTGGACCTGCAGAGACATTTGGGTGACGCATCTTTTGCCGCATATGTTGCAGGAATAGGGCTTTATTTTGTGCTCACACGTGTGAGGCTTCAGGATGTTGAAGAAACGTCCGCACTCTGTGCAGAGCTCGTTGATTTTGAGGCCTCCCGCGGAATCCAGCTCTTCCTCTTCGTCTCCCTCGCTCACATCTTCACTGTCCTCTTCAAACTCCTTTGTGAGCTCTTCAGCCAGCAGAATGCCCTCCGTTGGACACCATTCGCCGTCCGAGCTCAGCCTACCGTCATCGCCCTCCTCGCCTTCCTCCGAGGGAGCACTGTCTTCGTCACTAAAAGTAACAATCTCAGAGAAAACGGTGCTACTGGGGTCGTCGTCTGTTGGCATTTCCTGTGAGAAATAAAGTCATAATAGCATGATTACACAGCACAGGATACGAGAGCGAAAAAAAAAATCTATTATTATTATTCTCTGAAGCATAGATTAGACTTCGAAGTACAGCATGTCTTATTATTCAAGTCCTACCAGTTGATCCGCAGCAGCTGGGACAATGGCGTTGACCTGGCTTTTCCACTGGAAGCTGTAGTCACACTTAAGGCACCGTAGGTTCAAGACGATGAGCAGCCCGCAGGTGACCTTCTCCATCTGAAGTCTGAAGCCGCACGACGGGCACTTGCGGCGAAACAGCTGGAAGAGGCAGCTTTCATTCACGGCAATCTTTCCTTTCATCTGCAGGAGTGCGGCTCTGAGGATAAATGAAAAGGAGGACATCAAAAGTCATCTTGAAGCCGAACAGAGACAGAGCATGGAAGTCGAGAGAGTGCAACTCACCTTTCCTTGTTCAGATCAAGCGAGATTTTTCGCTGCTTCTGGTCAAAACCAGACGCATTTGAAACATCCGGTGAATGCGACACTGCACTCGATTCAGGACTGGCATCCCACTGATAAGCAACGTCTGTGGTTTGATCAAGCTCCTGCACGAAAGGACAGAAGTACGAGCTTGTAGTTAAACACAAGCTACATACAATTCACCAACATTGTGTTCGGTTGACATTGTCAATTAGAGCTGCAACGATGAGTTGTCAGCAATTAAAGAAATTGCCAACTATTCAGACAGTAGCTTGTCCAAATTCTCTGATTCCAGCTTCTTAAATGTGAATATGTTCCGGTTTCTTTATCTTCTGCGACATTAAACTGAATAACTCTGCGTTTTGGGCAGAACGAGACATTTGAGGGCCTCATCTCGGGGCTTTGGGAAAAACTGACAGTCATTTTTCACAGTTTTCTGACATTTTGCAGATCAAACTACAAACTGATTAATAGAGGAAATAATCGACAGAATGACTGACAATGAATACAATCATTAGTCACAGCAGTCCTGCAAGCCTCATCCAAACTGGCCTGCACATGGAAACACAAGATGTGGACTAGTATATGATTCACTGAGTTATGCTACATCGGGCCCATTCAACTAATGTTTTTTTTTGTTTTTAAAAAGGCCAGGTTTTTTAACAACTAAGGTTAACATAAGTTACATTTATGTCTGACTTTATTTTGTCCGCTTTGTTTATTGGTTTTGATTCAATTGTATATATAGGAGCAAGGGAAATTTAAAAAAGTACCTGTTTCATCAAAGAAGCAGGTTGTCAGTTTGATTTAAAGGGCCAGAACGAAGTTGTTAAAGGGCCACATATGGTTCACGGGCCACCAGTTGAATAGGTGTGTACTTTGTGTTATATTAAGTAAAGTGGTAATCATAATATATCAGACACTGACGCTGATTGTTTGTGTATAAGTGCACAGAGATAATAGCTTTTGTAAGGACTCTCTGTGACATGGCGATATGGAACAATCACATGGAATAAAGTCTTGAAACACCATAGTTACACTCTACTTTATCTGTGCTGTTATTGACAGACTCATATGCAAAATCTCCTCTAATGCATGACATATTATAATTCTTTCATTTGAGAAACACGTTATCAGTGAAAACAGGGGTTCTGTCACTGACCTGTTGTCTTTATTATTACTTAATTCATGTATTCATGTGGTCACAGTGTGCTGCTTGGGTAAAACTCTGATTGGACAAAAAAACATCCAGCTGATCGTCATGACTGACCGGTGAGGTGTTGAGGAGGTGGGCAGGTGATGGGCACATCTGCCGGGTAGACTCACCACATGTGGGCTCTCCAGAGGCTCCTCTGGCTCCTCTGGCTCCGACTTGATGCACAGTGACGGGACAGCGTCAAACTTTAGCCGGACCGTGCCAGTCTCCGGAGTCACGTGTATAAAGCAGTCATCAGTAAAGTGCTCAGTGCAGATGGTGATATCGGTCCAGGACGACTCCTTCAGCCGCTGACCGTTGACTTCAAACAGGAACTGGACCCACTCCAGCCTGCTCTCCGGATCCTCCGGTAACTTAAACCGCTGCGCACTGCGACGCCACGAATCACATCCGACGACGGAGCACATCCTGGGCTTAAGTCGCGTCTCTCCAGCTTCCCGATAGCGTTAAAGTTTAATATTTAATGTGACGAAACCTTTCAGGGTGGACTGGTTCCCAGCGCCATCACAGTGGCGAGCTAACAGCTAGCTGCGTTTTGCTAGTAGCTGTGATGGTAACGGAATGGGCGGGGCTCTACGGCCGGGTGCACCTGGTTTTATATCAGGCGTATCGCGGCTGTACGGTCAATATATGAAATGACAGTCTTTAAAGGTGCATTATGTAAGAATTTTACTTATCATCAGCAGATTATGAAGGAATAACGGTTTGGAATTTATGATTTCTGTGATTTGTGTCAATTAGCCCCAGCCTGTCCCAGTCCAAAACTCCTGTGCTAACAGGAAAACGCGAACACTCCTCTGGTGTACCAAACTCCCAGTGCATACAGCTATATGAATGGCTAACCGATCTAACAATAGCTTCAGTCTATCAAGCCACCGAGAAGACTGCAGTAAAACTAAAAAAGAAAAAAGTATAGAAACAATAGTACTTAATTGTTTCTATATTTGCCCTTACACTTTGATTTTATTTGGCCTTGAATATGCCTGCTGCTATTATGACCTAATTTATCCTCTGGGGTTAATAAAGTTATCCATCTATCTTAAGTGAGCCGCTGTCTGTTTTTTGATGGCCTGAACTAGAGTAAACAGGGTAAGCATGGTCCTAGAGCAAAGTGAAGGTCCTAAAAGACACATGTAGCCTACGCGCTTTTGCTGTTAAGTGTTCTTTATGAAGATTGAACATTTTCCTCATGTTTAATCAGGTGTAAATTTTATTTTAACAACTGTTTATCAGAGGAATCCAAGTAATTGTTTACGCTGATGTTCTCCTTAATGGTATTAAACCCAAGTATTCCCACTGTACCCGTTTGTTCACAATAAAACATTCTCTTCGCTCTGTAGGGAGTCTGCTGAGTTTGTTTCTCAAGAAGTGAAAAAAGTAAGAATACTTTTTATGGTCAGATGTTTGACTGAAATTCTGTCTTATCTTGCAACAGTGTCCCATTTTCCTATTACAATTCAGTGTGACACCTGTTGCTGGTGATTCAATGCTCAGTACCTGCAAATGGACACAGCACAGTTTCCAGAGGCAAAGGGAAAAAAATGGAATTGCATCTTGTGTTAAAACTGTACACACATAAATATTTCACCTCTGAGCCATCCCATTCACTTTGCATATCAGGATCCTCTCTTTCCATATCTTCCAGGTCTTTTTATTTTTTAAATGAAAAATAAAAACCTGTTTTCATTGGATTTGGATGGAATTTCTATTGTTCCTCAATATCTTGGGTCTGATTCTTCTTCATTGACTGAAGTCAGTTTGCTGCCTTCGTCCAACTATGTGTGATCCAAAAAAAGTGTCACTAAAATTATGTACCAATCGATTCCAAATGGCCTGAAACATGCTCCTAAACAATTTCTTGAGGAACATTTTTGGAAATTGAACATTTGACACATGCAGGCTGGTTAAAGGTAAGAATAATATAGTTTATTCATTTTGGAGGTGATTTTGTGGTGAGATTTCTCCACATTGCTCCAGTGAAATGCAACCACATTTGAACCAATTAACACATCTGATATTCATATACAGTGTAGAAGATTGTGGAATTATTCATCTTTTAAAACACAGCAAGAAACCAGGGAAAATCAGTGTATTGTTGAGCCAGTGGTATACGCATCAGTTAACAGATTGCTGTTAAGAGGATCTTAAAAGTTCCTTGCTACCATCCAAAGTGCTGCATGTGCAGCTCAATGTATTTTTATGTGTCTCCTACAGCTTTACTGTTTTTCTTCAAGTCTTCTTGGTCAAAATCACTGTGAGAGTGTTTTGCCCTTCCTCTCGATCTACTTGTGCTCGATGTCACTTTCTTCCTCCTCTCCTCTGCTGAGTCAAAGCTTTTATGCCGCTCTCGGGCAGCTCGTCCTAACTCTCTTCATCGCTGCAACGTGTTGTCTTTATCTTACGTGCCTTCCGTGCAGTCTTAGTGTTTGAACACTGTCCTTGCGTTTCATCCGAAACCAAGTTGCCAGCTGCATTTCTCTTCGGTCTTCCTTTTGGTCTTCCTGTGCTTCTCCTTTTACGTTTTTTCCCGTCTGTTCCCTTCTGCCCCGTCTCTCCTGCATCTTCTACGTTGTCGGAGTTGGATGTGTGGTAACGCTGGACATGGCTCTTCAAGCTCACGTTGTGATTAAAGCATTTGTCGCAATGCTGACACTTGTAAGGTCTCTCCCCTGTGTGCAGACGCATGTGGGACTTCAGGTGGCTTTGCTGGTTGAAGTCACGTTGGCACACTGGACATTTAAACTCTCTCTCTCCCGTGTGGATAAGTAAGTGTCTATCGAGAGCGCGCTTCCGGTAAAATGGTAATGCACAGATGTGACATTCCAACTGTTTTGGACCTCCGTGAACCTCCAGGTGGACTCTGCGCCTCTTATTTGTTGCAAATGTCTCTGAACAGTCGGGACATTTGTAGGGCTTTCCTTCACCGAGGTGAGTCTGTTCATGAGTGATTTTGTCCACCTTGGTTTTGAACAGACTGTGGCAGTATTTGCAGCGGTGCTCGTAGTTTTCATCATGGACTCTGCTGTGAGAACTTAGAGCGGCCTCAGTGACACATCTCTTACCGCAAATATTGCAAGAATAGGGTTTGATTTTGTGCTCACATGTGTGAAGCTTCTGTTTATAGAAAAACTTTCCACAGTCCGAGCACAGCTCAGTGTGTTTGCCTCCAACTAGATCATCGTTGTCGTCGTCATCATCCTCATTAGAGTCATCATTAAGAAGCTTATCATCCGCCGAATTCGCTGGATCCCAATCTTCGTCTACATCCGTGTCATCTTCATCGCCCGATACCTCATCCATGGGATCGCTCTCCTCGTCAACAACAGCAACCATCTCAGAGACGCCCCTGGTAGATCTTCGCTTTTCATTTGTCGATTCCACCTGTGAAAAGATACGATGACACAAAAAAGGGGATAGGTAATGTGTAAAAATTTCAAAATTAATATTACAGGTAAACAAAGAGCTGCAAGCATAAAAGCATTCTGCTGTTTTTATACTAGTTGACCTTTGACCATTATCATATTCATTTGCTAATTATTTTGGGATTATTGGTCTAAGAAATGTAAAAAAAATTGTAAATAAATTTAAAAAATGCAACTATCAAGAGTCAAGCTGTGTCACCAAATGTCTTGTATGCAAAGATATTCAGTTTACAATAATATACAGTAAAAAGAAGCATCAAAATCTCGAAGAAGCAAAGAAATTGTAGCTTTTTCTTGCTCCATAAATGGCTTAAACAATGAATCGATTATTCAAACAGTCGATAATTTCTCTATCAATCATCTAAACAATTAAATGACTAATCGTTGCAGCTATGCCTGTTTATTTAAGAGACAGCACAAACATTAAAAGCACCAAATAGTAAGAAATATAAATGATATAATACATATTTAACCATGGAAGCATCTTAATATTGGACAGTGTAGATAATAAGATAGCAGTGGATATGTTGCAGTGTTAGTATTCACGCCCTACCTCTCTGATCAGCGGCGTTACATCTGTGCCTCCTGTCAGCTGTTGGTCTTCACCTGCCGGGACGCTGGCATGGAATTGGCTCTTCCACTGGTGTCTGTACTCACACTGGAGGCACTGTCGGTTCAAGACGATGAGCAGCCCGTAGGTGAACTTCTCCACCTTCACCTCAGAACCACACGAGGGGCATTTGTGGCCGAACAACAGGAGGAGGCGGTTTTCATTCACGACACACTTCCCTTTCATCTGTAGAAGTGCAGCTCTGAAAAAGAACAGATACAGGTTTAATAAAAAAAAATTAAAAAAACTTGTCTTCTGTAACAAAAGCACAACTGCTACAACTAATCGACTTACTTTTCCCTGATTATGTCAAGGTTCGCAACTTTTTGTAGCACCTGACGATAATCGGACATGAAATCATCTGAAGCATCACTCGGCACTGGGCTTTCCTGGGCAGCTGCAAATTAGATATTCACTTTAATATTCACTGGAAGGGAAAAACATTTGAATGAACACCCATTCCATTCATACCAACTCATACAGTATCTAGTTTCTTACCCGGTGAAGCAGGTTCTGACTCTTCAGACTCTGAAGAAGGACTATCGTCTGCTTCAGGTTGATCATATTGACAAGCAGCGTCTGTTGTTTCCACGGGCTCCTCCTGCACAGCAACACAAGATATATAAGCTCGGAGTCGTAGCAGCATAGACCGACAATGAGCTGTACGAACAAAAGCTAGATTCATGGTCATCGGTGGTGTTGGTCGCCCAGTGGTTATCGCCCTCACCTTTGCTGCGGAGTCCAAACTGTGAAACGGCAAATTTTCCGCCTGTTTTACGTCCTCGTCACACTCTCTGCTCACATGCCCATGGCTGTCTGCGACGCCCTCGCTCGCGCTGCCGTCGCTTTCCTCTTTACAAACAGCAATCGCCTTCAAAGATAAAAACACATCATTATATGCTGCTCTATACAAGATGATCCACACTGTAACTGTAATACCCTAGAAAAACAATTTGGTTCTTTTAAAGCGGGAGAAACACATTTTTTTCCGCATAATAATCAAATGCTGTTTATAACTTTTTCATATTTCAAGCAGAAATCATTTTTATTATCATTATATATTATAATCTGCAGCATTTTCCAACTTCCCTCTACTGGAGTTGAGATATTCTGGTGTTGCTAACATTTTTTAACTAAATATGTTTGTACTAGTTCACTGTAAAATTGTTTTTGCTGCAAATATGAAGAGTTAAATTCATGATTACATTTTTAAAATCCTCGTCTGTCTTCTGTTTTGGCCAATGAGCCCTGGATCCAACTTGAAATCTGAAAAAATATGACTTGGGAGTTGTGTAGTTTTAACCCTTTTCCTGGAAAGTGATCCCAAAATCTTTAAAGCCTATTGATGAGCGAATCATGTCAATTAGGTATTAAGCTAAAAAGAATGAATAACCTTTTGAAAGCCCTTTTGTCAAAAGCAACAGTGTGCAAGACTATAAATGAGTATAAATGAGCATCCACCCAGAGGTTTGTATCACAACTAACAAACCCTGAAGAAAGGACGGTGTCAAAAGCAATCTGTAGCTTCTTATATGGTAGAAACACAAATATATTATGCGTTGTTCAAACTATTAAGTGTATGCAACATAAATCATTCTTTTCCAGTTGTGTACACTAGATTGTAGCTATTCATTCTTATTTTTAAATCAATCAATGGGAGAGATTGTGGAAAAATAATAAGAGTTAATATGCTGAAGACGCAGGGATGAGTAATCTGTGTGTGTGTGTCTCAGAGTAACACCCCTCCACGCTGTTACCTCACCTGGTAGGACTCGGGGTGCTCAGGTAGCTCCTGCTCCTCTGGTTCTGACTTGATACACAGAGACGGTACCGCACTGGACGTAAGATGGACCGTGCCGGGTAACGAACTGAGGTTAACAAAGCAGTCGTGGGTAAAGTGTTCGGAGCAGATGGTGATATCGGTCCAGGACGACTCCTTCAGTCGTTGTCGGTTGACCTCGAGCAGGAACTGGACCCACACCAGTCTGCTCTCCGGGTCCTCCGGTAACTTGAACCGCTGCGCACTGCGACGCCACGAATCACATCCGACGACGGAGCACATCCTGGATTTAACTTGTGTCCGGTGTTAAAGACGAGCCGGACGGTGCTGTGGTTTAGAGTCTACACGGGCTGGAGGAGAGACGCCCTGTTTCCGCTCGAATCCCAACACAACAAACACACATGAGCTAAGCTAACAGCTAGCTGTGGCTGCAGCAGCACTGGCGGGCAAAGTTAGCAACGGAGTGGGCGGGGCTTAGTGGAGGGGTTCGCGTGGTTTGATGTAAGGCGTATCCCAGCTGTGGGTCAATGCATGAGAGTGCTTAAATCCTTTACATTTTTCTGCCCATAGCCTTTACAGGTAAAGAACACCTGAAAAACACTTAAGGAATAAACAATTTTTATATTTCATAATAAAACAGTTTATTGGAACAATTACCGGCTTTTGTTCAAAGCACCACATAACTTTTTGTCCCCACAGTCATGAACTTAAGGAGAGTTTCGTATTTTGAGTTCGAAACCATGTTTTTCTACTATTTAAAATGCAATAAAGTATACACCAAAGAAATTACATTTTTTTAAAAATCGAAATTGTATAAAATGTCAAATGAAAGTAATCACTCTGATGTCATCACTTTACTTTGTTTGACCTATTTTCTCAAGAACTATAAAGAAGTTACAATGTTAAATCCACTGTCTCTTTTCAGTTGAGGTAAAGTTTCACATTTATCTCAAGATTTTATATGAAGATTTAAGCGGACGTCACTCCTGTGATCGACTTTATTATTAGGGAATTGTAAAAGAGTAGAATAAAAATTGATTGAGTTACAGGATTTAATGAGTCTAACATGATTAATAACATGTGGTCTGATGCTCAGTAGCTGCCACTTTACACAATGCATTTTCCATGTTTACCTCTCCTCAGCAGAATGTGGAACAGTTCACAGGTCGATCATAAGTATATATGACAGAATTATGTAGAATTATATATTTGACATCAGAAGGCAACAGAGGCACTCGACATCTGCCTTGTTTAATACACTTTTATTCACAAGTTTACACATCAGGACTTCTTGACATGATTTGTTATGTTGTCATGTGATGCAACTTTCTAGAAACACAGTCCAGATCTATATGAACCACTTTTAACTCCTTTATTCATACAAATGTTAGAGCCAAATGATTTCTCTACTTCCGTTTATTTCAAGAATCATGTCAACGCTAGATTTTTCCTTGGTCTTCCCCTGGGCTTCCCCGAACTTTTACCACTTTTCTGGCTGTTGGGCTTCTTTTTCTTTTTATCTTTAGGTTCAAAATCAGAGTCACTGTCAGAATCTCTCGCCTTTCTCCTCGATCTGCTCTTGCTCGATGTCTCTGTCTCACTCCTCTCCTCTTCCGCCTCTGCTGAAGCAACAAATGTGTCCTTTTCAGTCTGCTCATCCTCACTCTCTCCATCAACATGCTGCGTTTTCTCTAACTTCTTCGCCTGTTGTTTTCCAGTCTTTCTTTTCAAACACAGTCGGTCCACATGCACTTTCAGAACCAAGTTGTCCGATTCGTTCCTCTTTGGCCTTCCTATGGGTCGACCTGTGC
The DNA here is from genome assembly GCF_900880675.1 of Sparus aurata. Classification (NCBI taxonomy): domain Eukaryota; kingdom Metazoa; phylum Chordata; class Actinopteri; order Spariformes; family Sparidae; genus Sparus; species Sparus aurata. The sequence goes on along the minus strand of NC_044207.1, from coordinate 23,583,400 downwards.
TCCTCTTATTACATTTTGGCAACTCTTCCTCTGTGTCTTCATCGTCTAACTCAGAGTCTGCACCTCTCTGACTCCCACACCCCTCGGCTTCACCAGTGTCGTCTTCTATTTCCACGTTCACTTCTTTTATCTTTTCTTTATTCTGTTCACCTCCAGAGTTGGATGCATGGTAACGCTGCACATGGCTCTTCAAGCTCACGTTGTGATTGAAGCACTTGTCACAATGCCGACACTTGTAAGGCCTCTCCCCTGTGTGCAGGCGCATGTGGGACTTCAGGTGGCCTGGCTGGTTGAAGCCTCGCTGGCACACAGGACATTTGAACGGCCTTTCTCCGGTGTGCACAGGTAAGTGTCTCTGAAGATAAAGCGGCCATGAGAATTCAACTTTGCAGATGTGACATTTTGTCTGGCGGGGGCCTCTGTGATCCTCCAGGTGGATTCTGCGTTCTTTATATGTGGGAAATGCCTCAGAACAGTCGGGACATTTGTAGGGTTTTTCTTCAGTCGAGTGGATCTGCTCGTGATTGAATTTGTCCACCTTAGTTTTGAATGACACGTTGCAGTATTTGCACCGAAACTCATAACTTTCGTCGTGGATTCTGCTGTGGGCATTGAGCGCGACCTCACTAACACATCTCTTCCCACAAATATTGCAAGAATAGGGTTTGATTTTGTGCTCACACGTGTGAGGCCTCAGTTTATTGAAAAACACCCCACAGTCTGTGCAGAGCTGGCTGTTGATGGGGACGGGTGGAGGTTGGTCATCGTTTTCTTCTACTTCTTTTTCAGATCTGTCCTCCGTTTCCCGTTGAGACACGTTAACTGGCAAGAAATGCTTCCGTGGCTTCCAATCCTCGTCCGACTCAACGTCGCCTTCTTCGCCTGATATCTCCGTGTCATCCATGGGATCGCTCTCCTCGTTAACGACGGCAATGACCTCAGGGATCCCTGTGGCGCTTCTGCTAGTGTCATCTGTCGGCGCTGCCTGTAATGCAATGACAGGAATGGATGTGGTTGAAATAAAATCAAAGTTGTAGGCAGCACTCTATGTCACAGTTTGTCTGACTATTCAAGTCCTACCTGTCCTGTCAGCAGAGTTACATCTGTGCCCCCTGTCAGTTGTTGATCATCAGCTTCTGGGACGCTGGCAATGACCTGACTTTTCCACTGGTTTCTGTACTCGCACTGGAGGCACTGTTGGTTCAAGACGATGAGCACCCCGCAAGTGACCTTCTCCACCTTCATCTCAGACCCACATAACGGGCATTTGCAGCATTTGCACAAACCTGCAGTGGAAGTGAAAACAAAATGTAAAGAAAACTTAATTTTCTCTGGTGAAATCAACACTGACATTTTTCTGATGCATCTTATCATACACGGAAATAACTGCGTCTCTATCAGTTGAGACGTCTCTCTGGACTGCGCTTCCTTTAACAGCTGCAAATTAAAGTTCAAAGCATATTAGAGAGAATTCTTCACTTTACGTCATTTGTGATAAAACAAACTTTTTCTTTTTACCTGATAAAGCCAGTCTTGACTCTTCAGAAAAGGACGTTGGCCCATCAGATGTTTGAAGTTTACTAGCAACTTCAGCGGCTTCCACTGGCTCCTACCAAAGCAAAAATCAAAGATTTTAGTCAAAGAATGGTAACAAAAAATGTATAAAACCTTTTTGTGTGCCCTGACTTTACTAAGTGGATACTTAGCAAGAAACTGTGCAAGAGCACAAGATGTGGATGCGCAGTGTTGGTGAGTTTATTTTAAAAAATGTGGATGTGCATATTGAGAACATTTTGTGCGAAAGGAGAGGAGAGTAAGTTTCTGCTGCTGAGTCTGAAGGCTAATGGTAAAATGTCCCCGTCTCTTCTGGAGCTAAGGACGACTGATGAGCAGAGCTGTCCTGATAACACCGTCTCTGTCTCCAGGGCAACCAAGACCAATAGATATGGTGTACTCGGCCTCAGACTCATACAGTCTCCTTTTGACTGAGTCACACGTGGCCTCAGGAGTACACAACGTACTGTAGGGAAACGTAAACACAGCTCCTGGTTTAGACTTCAACAGCCAGTAGAATCCTCACGTGTGTTTAGACCTTATTTGGACATTTAATCAGTCTCATGGGTCTGATAACGGTTCAGGCCTTCAGAATTGGTCTGGTACTCCAGTTTTCTCCTGCTTTAGCCTATCCTCCTCAATTAAGCTTCAATCAATGTTTCTGATAACACATCCAAGTCTCTTGAACTTTCTTCAGTGGCAAGCTGACCAGTTATCAGCAATTCCTTCACACCAAATGTTCATATCATGCTTGTACAGGTGATGCAGCGCTTTTTGTCCCTTTACTATCGACTGTATCGCTCCTGTTATGACCAATGAGTCTCAATTATGTCTCTCTGACAGAATTAAGCCTTATGGAAACCCTTGAATTTCCAACTTACTTGCACATCTAGCTTATTTGTCTTTTACATTAGGACAAAAGTCAACTCTTACTTGACAATTAAATTGTCACTTTTCATGTTATGTTGCTGAGTTAGTGTGTCTTAATTACTAGTATATTTCAGTGTGACATAGTATGTTCATTTCCGTCACCTGCCTAGGTACAGATGTAAATAAGCATTCTTGCTAAATCACACCATGTATTTATAGTAATGTTCATTAACTTTCCCTGTCCCTTTCAAATAAACCAAAAATCAACAAACAAATGAATACATAACAACCTAATTGTCATTTTGGGGCAAAAATGACTTGAACCTTATTAGTTATCCAGTATTTCCACTCGTGTTTACGTTTATTCTTGAAGAGAGTCACTGTAATTGAAAGCAGCATCATTTTGTTGATCTGGTGAATTCATAGTAAGAATTAACTCCGCCCACCTAATCAGCACAAACTAACCCTGCAGAAAATGCTATCTAATGTCAGATGTAGCCTAAACATACTGCAGCCGATGCGTTGTGTTGACTGAAGAGGAAACAAATCTTCATTATTATTATAAAAAATAAAAATACAGTCAGTGTCTGAGATTACAGCTGTCAGAGCAGACTCACCACACGCCCTGGGCTCTTCGGAGGAGAATCGGGCTGCTCTGATTCAGACTGGAGACTTAATGACGGGACAGCACCGGGCTTCAGCTGGACCCTGCCAGCCATGCCTGAGTGTCCCGGTGTCACCTTTTCAAAGCAGTCATCTTTAAAGTGGTCGATGCAGACTACGATGTCAGTCCAGGACGACTCTTTAAAGTGCTGTTTGTTGACTGTAGCGAGAAACTGAACCCACTCCAGCCTCCTCTCGGGATCCTCCGGCAGCCTGAACCGCTGAGGCTGAGCGCTGCGACGTCCGGAGTGACACCCGACGACCGAGCACATCCTGGATTGTAAGAAACTTGGGGCAGGATCAAGTTTAGTTTGGTGTAAATTTAGTATATCTCTTTGACAACATTAGCACATTCATTCAGCAAAATGCCACAAGTACAACACAAGTCAAATTTAGAAAAATAAATGCTAAAAGCTCTATCGATGAGTAGAGACCGCTCTTTTCACCCACCCCATCCCCCAAAGCACTCGACCACACAAACGTTTCACAAACAAGGTCATAATAGAGATCAACAGTGAGGTTCCGGAAGTGAAAATGCCATTCATATTCTGCATAGAGATTTTGATTACTGGCCATAATGTCGTAACCATCCAAAGTAGACTTACCACGAGTTATGAGATTGTGAAACGATGGTATATGATCCTGTAGAAGACACAAGCCCATATGATATCAACCATGTTTTCTGAAAAACATGTTTTATTTTGGCGATGTCATCGAAAAGTACTACACTACCCACAATCCTATAGTGTAACAGCGACATTTCTGATTGGTGGAGCTCGCTGTTACCATGGAAATGTTTACCAAACCCGCAAATTTCATGTTCACTAGTTACTGCTACCACTGAACTCTACTATCGTTTACCACAGAGCTACCATGATTTCACTTTCTGACCTACTGCGTTTTTTTAGAGATGAGGAGAGGAGTTCTGAAAGGGTTCGCCCCAGAGTGATAGAGTAAACAGAGTGGCGACACTCCCATAGACCTCCATTGTAAAAAATGGCGGCGCTTTTAACCACCTACTTCCGGGTTATGGAGCTTGCATTAGTTCCAAACACTGTCATTTGTGCGCTGGACCTCATTCACTTACATTGCTGCTCAAAAATCAAAAGCGTTGTCTCTCCGCAACTTGCAATGCGCATCGGTCTTGTCACCTTGTTCTCCCTGAGACAACGTCGCTGTTCTCTCTGCTTGCACACTGGAGACGGGGATCACACAGACCATCTTGGCCAGTTTTGCCCACTCTGGGTAGATTTCGCTGAAATTTCTGATGGAACTTTGCAGGCTGTTGAGAAGTTCAAGCCTCCGAAACTGCGGAGCGCTGTCATTACAGCGATGGCGTCTCGTTTCGCACAAAGGCGAAAAATGAGCGGGGCTGCTGCCGCTGACTTGTCTTCACTTGTAATTTATATGCCAAAACGACCAACAATGGTTTGGATGGCTGATTCAGCATACTCCCGACGCTCTGAACAGATGGAGTGATATTTAGTCAGTGATTGGAGGGAATATTTTTACCGGACATTTTGACCGACGGGGTCAAAAATTACCGGACTTAGGCAAATGTTACCAGTCAAATTCCGGTAATTACCGGAAATCCTGCATTCTACACCTGCAATAATGACATCAATAGTATTTTCATCATTTCTCCACTTATAATTGACATTACTATAAACATGAACATAAGGATATGTACCTTTCGGCAATAAAAGCACAATAACTTAATGTCCTTAAATATATTTATTTGTTCCAATGTTTAAACAATAGAACGGAGATATTTGACTACATGACTTCCCTAACCCGGCAATGCACGAGCAGCCGCCTGTCTCCACGACTCCACTTTCCTTCAGCATTATCCATGCAGTGTGTTTGGCCTGATCGGTAAACATTTCCATGGTAACAGCGAGCTCCACCAATCAGAGACGCCACTGTTACATTAGCAATGGTTTATGGGATGAGTAGTTCCTTTACTCTTAAGGTAATTATGTACACACTCTGGTACCTTTGCTTTTTTCTCTGTTCTCCCAATTTTTTTTTGGCAGAATTAAATGTTTTATGGTCACGATTCATCTTGTAGTTTATTAGCTTGGTTCCAAGCTTAAAACTCTTTATATAAAAAGGATTTTATGATACGGTTCACCGTTTTAAAAAATCTATATCAGTTCAAGTGTACATTGTATAGGGAAAATTCACACCGCTTCACATCGCTGTCAGACCGCCCTTTCTTTTGGCACTACATTTTCTCAACCGCAGAACCTCAGTATCCCTACTCATTAGCGCAACTTGGCAATAGGTGATCTGCATGCAGCAAAATACAGTGCGAGGCCCAGCTGCTGGACGAGAGGTTTACTTTCAATAAAAAAACGTAACTCAACTCTCCGTATCCCTCCGCATTAGCGTAACTGCGTAGGGATACGGAGGTTCTACGGTTGAGAAAATGTAGTGCCAAAAGAAAGGGCAGTCTGACAGCGATATGAAGCGGTGTGAATTTTCCCTATACAACGTACACTTGAACTGATATAGATTTTTTAAGGTGAGCCTTGTTTTAGGTGGTTTATTTCGCTTTGTTGCTGGACCCCGTTCACTGCAGTACAAAGAGCGTCTGGGCTGGTGCAGCTCTCTACTTCTCCAAACTGAGGCTGCGCTGATGACGGTAGGATACAGATTGACTATAAGATATGTACTTTATATGAACCCACTTCAAAAAACCCGAACTATCCCTTTAACATGATGCTACATGGATGTTAGCAACACAGCGCTAATTTTAGCAGTACGGTTACTGAACGTGAATCAACTCCTCTGCCCTGAGTGAGTGACACAGCGCCACTTTCAGCACAGTGCGTGAACGAGAATCACGTCCTCAGCGACAGTTCTCTGTGTACAGTAGGCTCGCGAATCATGAACGAATCACAGCGCGAACGTGAATCACGTCCTCACAGTTCTCCAAATGAGTCGCGGCTTCCCACTTCCGACCGGCATGCTCCCGGCTGAGCTTAAAGGTGAAATAGGGAATATGAGCTGAATGCCGCCATCTAGTGTCTCAAGATCGTAGTCGCGACAACAAAAAAGTAATTCCAGCGATCGGGTTGCCAGGTTTGTTGCTATGTAAATACAGATAGCTAGCCAGAATATTCTTTATCATAGCCACTGACCGCAATTGTTAAAGTGAACCAGCAATACTGGACAGGGCAGGAGGATTGAGCCGCCTCCGTTTCCTCCGTTTACTGGGTGTGGAGGTCGATGGGTCACGATCAGTATTCTCAAATCAGGATCAACGTGATAATGAAAATAAGTATAGCAGAGGAGTTTGACCGACAGGTAACGTTAGCTAAGTTAGCAAGCGAGTTAGCTTACCGATCCAGGAGAAAGTTCGCCATTTCCGCGTGTGTTTTGATGCCGTGGAAATCCTTTACCTGAGTCCACCGAGCGTATGCTTCACCGATATTTACTCTGGTTTTTGCTCTTCTCCGGTCACTCAGCTGCTGGGACAGATAACGCACCGTTCGCTGGGGCTCTGAAGAGCTTGCAGACTCCGCCATTTTACCCAGTGTCAGCCCAGCTGTGCCGAGCTTTGCCGAGCATTGCCGAGGTAGCGAAATTGGCAACCCGCAATGCCGGCCGCTATTTGGCTGGTACGATGTAAACAGGAAGTCATTGTCGAACCCGTCAAAATTTCTTAAATTATTTATTTCAGACTAAATATAATTTTTCAAGGAAACGCTTTACTTTTAATCTGCGCCCCTCTAAACGCCCCGTGGATGTATTATTTTTGAAAAAATATAGCTTTTAATAAGCATATTACATATTCAACCTTTAACTGAACTGAGAAAGGATCGAAACAGTTCATGAAGTGATTCCGTTCACTTCGTTCACTCAGAAGATCCGTTCGTTTGAACGATACTATCCGGCAGTGGGACTCAGCAGGGATGATACGAGCTACGAGTTTGTAGCCAAGTTGGCAAACCTCATATATTTCATGAAAATAACAAATCCCCCCGAAACAAAACAAATAATTACCCGTCCAACAGAAAGAAAGCAACCTCTGTATCATTTTTCAGGCCCATCACATGGCCCAGTTGTCTCCACCGCTCAAACGCCGCACCGATGTTGACTCGGGTCCGACTTCTCTCTATATCCAGAGCCTTTTTTGTCGCAGCCTTTTCTGCCTCAGGCTTTCTTTTCTTTGCCTTTTTAGTGGGGTGAGCTAGAAGTAACGCTGGCTGCACTTTCTCTGCCATTGTGACCAAATGGTCTTCTCTCCTGCAACTCCGTATTTATGCAGAGGAGTGTGCTGAGTATTTCCGGCATCAGTGAAACGTCACTTGTGCACGCGCGGAGGAGGGAGGGACATAGGGGGGCGTAGGCAGAACGAGATATATAGGCATCTGATCTTGTTTTCTATTCGGGCCAAATAGCACGGATTGGTCAGCTTTTTCTCATTCCTGCAGCTGCCACAGAGGTCTGATTGTTTTCGTTCCTTTTACTGAATACATGATGTATTGACTACTCTCAGGATAAAAGGACCATTTCACCCGGTATAACAAAATGTGTTTCTGAACAACATTACAGACCTTAGCTTTAACTATTTAGTATTACACAGCGGTGGACTAAGTTACATGTTAGTAGCTCACTCCGAGTCCTCGGTGATCCCATAAGATTTTCAAATCAAGCTCTAAAAATGACCTGCAATGTTTTCTTACCTGGTTACTAGGAAATGAGCCATGTCAGCATCCGTTTTAAGTCCCAATTCAAGTTGGAGCTGCCTCCATGGGTCGAACGCGTATCCGATGTGTACTCGGGTCCCAGCCCGGCTCTGGTCGTAATTTCGTTTCGACTGAAGACTTGCCGCTGATAAAACCTTCGTTTTCTTCTTAGTATTACCTTTTAGCGGACTTTGTGTGGTGGCGGGTCGTTTGCTGGCCGTAGCAGAATCCATTACTACCCAATGACTAGTTCGGGACCCAAACTTTGGGTCCTTCGCGCTTTTCTTACTCCCCTATCCGAGTCGAAAGCTGTTAAGGACGTGCATTCATCGTCATCCGACGTCACGTCCGCACTCCTCCTCCTCCTCCTTTCCTTCATCTTCTTCGGGGTTTTACGGCAGCCGGCATCCAAAAGTTGCATTGGTGCAATATATGGGGCTAGCACCTTTTCTCAAGAACTATAAAAAAGTTACAATATCAAATCCACTGTCTCTTTTAAGTTATGGGAAAGTTTCACATTTATCTCAAGATTTAATAAGAAGGTTTAAGCGGACGTCACTGGTGTGACTGACTTTATTATTAGGGAATTATAAAAGATTGGAATAAAAATGGATTGAGTTACGGGATTTAATGCATTTTACATGACTGACAACAACATGTGGTCTGATGCCCAGTAACAGTTCCATGTTTACCTCTCCTCAGCAGAATGTGGAACAGTTCACAGGTCCATCATAAGTATATATGACAGAATTATGTAGAATTATATATTTGACATCAGAAGGCAACAGAGGCACTCGACATCTGCCTTGTTTAATACACTTTTATTCACAAGTATACACATCAGGACTTCTTGACATGATTTGTTATGTTGTCATGTGATGTAACTTTCTAGAAACACAGTCCAGATCTATATGAACCACCTTTAACTTCTTTATCTTTACAAATGTTTGAGCCAAATGATTTCTCTACTTCCGTTTATTTCAAGAATCATGTTACCGCTGGATTTTTCCTTGGTCTTCCCCTGGGCTTCCCTGAACTTTTACCACTTTTCTGGCTGTTGGGCTTCTTTTTCTTTTTTTCTTTGGGCTCAAAATCAGAGTCACTGTCAGAATCTCTCGCCTTTCTTCTCGATCTGCTCGTGCTCGATGTCCCCGTCTCACTCCTCTCCTCTTCCTCCTCTGCTGAAGCAACAAATGTGTCACTGTCAGTCTGCTCATCCTCACTCTCTCCATCAACATGCTGCGTTTTCTCTAACTTCTTCGCCTGTTGTTTTCCAGTCTTTCTTTTTAAACACAGGCGTTCCACATGCACTTTCAGAACCAAGTTGTCCGATTCGTTCCTCTTTGGCCTTCCTATGGGTCGACCTGTGCTCCTCTTATTGCATTTTGGCGACTCTTCCTCTGTGTCTTCATCGTCTAGCTCAGAGTCTGCACCTCTCTGACTCCCACCCCCCTCGGCTTCACCAGTGTCGTCTTCTATTTCCACGTTCACTTCTTTTACCTTTTCTTTTTTCTGTTCACCTCCAGAGTTGGATGCATGGTAACGCTGCACATGGCTCTTCAAGCTCACATTGTGATTAAAGCACTTGTCACAATGCTGACACTTGTAAGGCCTCTCCCCTGTGTGCAGGCGCATGTGGGACTTCAGGTGGCCTGGCTGGTTGAAGCCTCGTTGGCACACAGGACATTTGAACGGCCTTTCTCCGGTGTGCACAGGTAAGTGTCTCTGAAGATATAGCGGTGTGAAGAATTCAACCTTGCAGATGTGACATTTTGTCTGGCGGGGGCCTCTGTGATCCTCCAGGTGGATTCTGCGTTCCTTATTCGTGGGAAATGCCTCAGAACAGTCGGGACATTTGTAGGGTTTTCCGTCAGTCGAGTGGATCTGCTCGTGATTGAATTTGTCCACCTTTGTTTTGAATGACACGTTGCAGTATTTGCACCGAAACTCATAACTTTCGTCGTGGATTCTGCTGTGGGCGTTGAGCGCGACCTCACTGACACATCTCTTCCCACAAATATTGCAAGAATAGGGTTTGATTTTGTGCTCACACGTGTGAGGCCTCAGTTTATTGAAAAACACCCCACAGTCCGTGCAGAGCTGGCTGTTGATGGGGACAGGTGGAGGTTGGTCATCGTTTTCTTCCACTTCTTTTTCAGATATGTCCTCCGTTTCCCGTTGAGACACGTTAACTGGCAAGAAATGCTTCAGTGGCTTCCAATCCTCATCCGACTCAACGTTGCCTTCTTCGCCTGATATCTCCGTGTCATCCATGGGATCGCTCTCCTCGTTAACGACGGCAATGACCTCAGGGATCCCTGTGGCGCTTCTGCTAGTGTCATCTGTCGGCGCTGCCTGTAATGCAATGACAGGAATGGATGTGGGTGAAATAAAAAAATTGTAAAGCGGACTGATTTAAATATTAATACCTAAAAAATAAAAGGGTACACAAACAATATCAAACTGACTGCAACAGTAGCAAGGAGATGCAAAATGTAAGTCTTGTTCGAAAATCTCATGTGAGGTGAGTTATTGCAAGAAGGTTTTAAGTTGTTTTTTTTGTTGATGTTGAAATGGAAGTTGGAAGTTATGTTGATGTGTAACGTATCAACCTCCACCCTGTTCTGTTGAGAAATTAAAAGTGTTTTTTTGCAGAATACGATGACTTTGACCTTTCATGTTTTGTTATCATAAAGCATATAAATTGTTGAGTTAAGAGCCATAAAATGTTTTGTGAGGACACAGTGACTGTGACCTTTGACCACCAAAGGTCAGTTCATCCTTCAGTCCAAGTTGCTGTTGTGCCAAATTTAAAGGAATTCTCTTAAGGACTCCGGAGTACTGCCATGTCATACGGCATCAGACAACACTCAGCAGTGTAGTGTGTTTGCTTTTTTTTATAGACATTTTCTTAGATGCAAAATTCTTGCTCTGTGTCGCAGTTTGTCTGACAGCTCAAGTCCTACCTGTCCCGTCAGCAGAGTTACATCTGTGCCCCCTGTCAGGTGTTGATCATCAGCTGCAGGGATGCTGGCATTGACCTGGCTTTTCCACTGGTTTCTGTACTCGCACTGGAGGCACTGTTGGTTCAAGACGATGAGCACCCCGTAGGTGAACTTCTCCACCTTCATCTCAGAGCCACATAACGGGCATTTGCAGCTAAACAACTGGAGGAGGCGTTTTTCGTTCACGACAAACTTCCCTTTTTTCTGTAGAAGTTCAGCTCTAAAAAGATACAAAGACAACAATTTAATAGAAACATTAAAACACCAACCTGCAGTGCAATGGGAAAACAAAATTTAAAGAAAACTTACTTTTCTCTGGTCAAATCAACATTCCCATTTTTCTGATGCATTTTATCATACACAGATATAACTGCGTCTCTATCAGTTGAGACGTTTCTCTGGACTGCGCTTCCTTGGGCAGCTGCAAATTAAAGTTCAAAGCATATTAGAGAAAATTCTTCACTTTACGTCATTTTTGATAAAACAAACTTTTCTTTGTTTTTTTTTTTGTTTTTACCTGATAAAGCCAGTCTTGACTCTTCAGAGAAGGACGTTGGCCCATCACATGTTTGAAGTTTACTAGCAACTTCAGCGGCTTCCACTGGCTCCTTACCGAAGTAACAAAAAGTCAAAGATTTTAGTCAACAAATGAAAAAGTCAGTGTATACCTACCAAGAAACCTTGCAAGAACACAAGATGTGGATGAGCAGTGTCGGTTTGTTTATTAAAAAAATGTGGATGTGCATATTGAGAACATTTTGTGCGCAAGGAGAGGAGAGTACATTTCTGCTGCTGAGTCTGAAGGCTAATGGTAAAATGTCCCTGTTATGTCTCTTCTGGAGCTAAGGACGAGTGGTGAGGGGAGCTGTCCTGATAACACCGTCTCTGTCTCCAGGGCAACCAAGACCAATAGATATGGTGTACTGGGCCTCAGACTCATACAGTCTCCTTTTGACTGAGTCACACGTGGCCTCAGGAGCACACAACGTACTTTAGGGAAACGTAAACATAGCTCCTGGTTTAGACTTCAACAGCCAGTAGAATCCTCACGTGTGTTTAGACCTTATTTGGACTCTTAATCAGTCTCATGGGTCCGATAACGGTTCAGGCCTTCAGAATTGGTCTGGTACTCCAGTTTTCTCCTGCTTTTGCCTATCCTCCTCAATCAAGCTTCAGTCAATGTTTCTGATGATACAATCCGAAGCTCCTGAACCTTCTTCAGTAACAAGCTGACCAGTTATCAGCAATTACTTCACACCAAACGTTCATTTCATGCTTCTACAGGTGTTGTAATGCTTAATTTACCTTTACTATATACTGTATCGCTCCTGTTATGGCCCCGATTGTCTCTTTGACAGAATTAGTCAGTTATTTGCAAATAAGACTTATGGAAACACATGAGCTCCTAACTTACTTGCACATCTCGCATATTTATCTTTTATTATATTTATTATATTGTTCATTATTTATCTATTACAATTAAATCACTTTTCATGTAACCTTACTATGTTACAGTGTCTTAATTACTAGCAAACATAGTATGTTCATTTTTGTATTTTGTACGGTATATCTGTGCATTGTTACGTGTTTGCATTTCCGTCACCTGCCTAGGGTCTACAGAAGTTAATAAGCATTCTTGCAAAATCACACCATGTTTTTTATAGTAATGTTGATTAACTTTCTCTGTCCCTTTAAAATGAACAACTACACTAAAAATAAACAACTTTGACAGAATTAGTCAGTTATTTGCAAATAAGACTTATGGAAACACATGAGCTCCTAACTTACTTGCACATCTCGCATATTTATCTTTTATTATATTCATTATATTGTTCATTATTTATCTATTACAATTAGATCACTTTTCATGTAGCCTTACTATGTTACAGCGTCTTAAATACTAGCAAACATAGTATGTTCATTTTTGTATTTTGTACTGTATATCTGTGCATTATTACATGTTTGCATTTCTGTCACCTGCCTAGGGTCTACAGATGTTAATAAGCATTCTTGCAAAACCACACCATGTATTTTATAGTAATGTTGATTAACTTTCTCTGTCCCTCTCAAATGAACAAATACACTAAAAATAAACAACAAATTGTCTTTCTTGGTCAAAAAGGACTTGAATCTTATCAGTAATCCAATATATCATGCTATTTGATTCATGTTTACGTTAAGTCATGAAGAGAGTCACTGTAAATAAAAGCAGCATCATTTTGTTAACTCCGCCCACCTAGTCGGCTTCGTGTATAAAACAAACTAACCCTACAGAAAATGCTATCTAATGTCATATGTAGCCTAAACATTCCGCGGGCGATGCGTTGTGTCGACTGAAGAGGAAACAAAACTTCATTATTATACCAAAAAATGCAGTCAGTGTCATTCCAGCTGTCAGAGCAGACTCACCACACGTCCTGGGCTCACCGGAGAAGGCTCGGGCTGCTCTGGCCCAGACTGGAGACTCAGTGACGGGACAGCACCGGGCTTCAGCTGGACCCTGCCAGCCATGCCCGAGTGTCCCGGTGTCACCTTTTCGAAGCAGTCATCTTTAAAGTGGTCGATGCAGATTGCGATGTCAGTCCAGGACGACTCTTTAAAGCGCTGTTTGTTGACTGTAGCGAGAAACTGAACCCACTCCAGCCTCCTCTCGGGATCCTCCGGCAGCCTGAACCGCTGAGGCTGAACGCTGCGACGTCCGGAGTGACACCCGACGACCGAGCACATCCTGGATTTAAGCCCGATCCAGGCTAAAAAGTGTAAAAATCCACACGTACTATCTCTAATTCTATAAGTCTCTACTACCCCCAGTGTCCCAAATACACACGAGCTAACAGCTAGCTATTTTTGTTAGCGCACCGTTTTGCAGAGTTGTCGGCGGAATGGGCGGGGCTTCTGGTTGGGGTTCGCTTGGTTTGGGATCAGGCGCATTCCGGTTTAAGGTGCAACACGTGACATCACTTTAAGGTTAACTTCACCCAAAAATGAAAATATCATTTATTATCTGCTCCCTCGATGGAAAGTTTGGAGAGATTTCCGGAGCAGGGATGTTGCTGATAAATCATTCACCGATTAATCGCCATTAAGAGTCTTGCAGATTAAAAAAGTATTAACCGACAGTAGAGACAAGCACGAAAATATAGTATATTCATATATTTTGATTAGATTTTTTTTTAGCAGACTCATCATTAATATGAATCATGTGTCAGCTTCTGACCAGAAAACGTGGGAATAAATCCAGCTTTTAGTCCCATGAAAGTTTGATAAAAGACTGATAAAAGTCCACGTGCAGGTCTGTGGGGGTTCCAGCAGGGGGCGCAGCTCTGCTTCAAAAGTTTTTTATCATGACCTTGACTGTTGCCAGTAGGTATTTTTGTTCGTTTGTTTGTTTTAAAGGGGCACCATGTAGTTGTGGCGAACCAAATCAATTTTTATATTCTGAATATTAATGAGGTACTAATACAAACTCAGATGTCCATAACTGAATAAACAAGCTGCTCTCTGATTAAAATAAGAACACTGTCTGAAGCTAGAAAAGGTGGCGGGTCCGCCACATATAGACAAACTAAAACTGTGTTGTGGCTCAAGGTCAGTTTGTTTATACGGTTTATTCATTAACAAAAGCAAAGAGAGTTTGTTTAGTTAGTTTGTTTTGTTTGTTCTGATTAAAACTTCTTAACGAAAAATACATAATGCACCTTTAACGGTATATCGATATTAAAATCCACCTCTCACTTTGAACTGATTGTTAAAGTTCATATTATCTCATATATCAAACTATGAAATCTTGAATAATGTGCATAAATGAAACGTTAAATGTTTTGAATGTAATGTCTTTGAGTTAGATGTTAGGTTGGTATCAACTAACACCATTCATTCACGTCATACATTACCAGAGGATGACCCCTGTGTGTGTGTGTGTGTGTGTGTGTGTGTGTGTGTGTGTGTGTGTGTGTGTGGCTTAAAGCAGTTAACAGATCTAATCCCTCAAGTCAAAGAACACATGTTTTCCAGGAGGTGGAGCACATACTGTAGCTACAGTGCATGCCTCATTGTTTTGTGTCTCAGAGGATCTGTGAGTGTAAGTAATACTCAAGAGTGACTACATTCTGTATTTTAACTGTTTAACGTCCATCGGCCCACTGGTCAGGAGCCCATTCATGCACTGACACGTGTGATCTATGTCTCGCTAAGTTTCTTATATATTTTCACTCTGAACATTTTCAACGTGTTGAGAATACCAACAATTCATAATTTGCCTCCTCAAGTGAAGTGATTTTATAACCTTCAAAAAGCATTTTTGTGCAATGCCTCTGAGCCTTTAGGACACATGCTTTCAAAAATCAGGAGACATTGTGTTTGTGTGAAAGTGTGCATATTAACATTTTCACTTAAAGGGTAACTTCACCAATTTCTCAATCTGAAGTGTGTTTACAGATCTTGGGGAGTGCGACTGCATATGTGATTAAAGTAGTAAAAAGTCTCTTGTGGTTTCAGAAGAACCTGCATTCGATCTCATACATTGCCACCAGTGAGGTCACTCCATGTCCCAGTTGCATTGTGGGTAATGTAGTCGGCAGGTTTATGAAAAGGAAGAAGTAATGGTTGATTTCTCTGGTTCTGCTGTATCCATTTGTGTTGCTTTGAAACTGTCCATCATGAGTCCAACAGTGTTACAGAAGTGCAACACTAGACCTAGCGCACACATTACCCACAATGCAACATCATTTGAAGGAATTTAGCAAATGGCATGCAGTTTCCTCTGGTGCCAGAAAAATGCAGTAGTGCTCCCCAAGACCTGTAAACACACTTTAATGTGTAAAATTGACGGAGTTACCCTTTAAGTCCACAGTAGGGACGCGTAGCTGAAATATAGGCTCATGGCCCCTGAACAAACAGGAATGGCGTTCACATCAGCAGTCTTGTGTAGCAGGTGGTGACAAGTTACTCACGTCCTGTGTCCCTCTGGGCACGATACGCTAATAACCAATGTCCACAAACATGCTATAGGGTTTTATGGCAAGAGAAAGAAATTATATAGGGCTGCGTGGATTTACTTATTTCCCCGCAGGGTGTTTTGAGGATGTCTGCTTGCTAGGTATCTGACAAGTCAGAAATATATATATGTGCCCCTGAGGGGGGAGATCAATCAATCTCTCATCACGCTCAGCTTCGACAGCCATTTGTTTTCCTGTGTTTGTTTGTATGTGCATCAGTGCTTTGAAATGTGCACATACAGCAGCTTTTATTTGAGTGTTTTAATCCTCAGAAATCCAAATGATTAGTTTGCTTTCTTAATGAGTGTTTGGCCTGATTCAGAAGTAAATGAAATGCCATATTAAATACCGTACCAATGTGAGTCAAGGACAATCTGCATTCCTGTCTTGACTGTCTTACTTTGATATAATCAGCCGCCATCAGCATATTTGCTGAATGTGCTGTAACTTCAAAGGCTGAAGCTTGGTAGGAATGTGCTGTTAAACTGTAAACATTAGGACGGGGCAATAAACCAGGCAGTGCACACAAACACACAGCGTGAGAAGATAATTTCCACGGTTTACACAGCAACAAACCCATTCCTTCATGGCGATCGCGGTCAATATGAAGTTTTCCATGTGACTGGGCCAGAGCGGGGAGGGAAAGCTGCCCGAAAAATGTGTAGAAAATGCAATTTTCTTGGACGTCTGAGCACAATGGAATTTGACCCCTGACTCCCATTTACGTTCTATCCCCCTTCATCATATCAATTCTGGGAAAAAGAGCCGCAGTCGAAACATGTCAGCTGCCTTTCACATTCGCAGAGGAATGTTGGCGGGTCTTCACAATGTTGTCAGTCAGTACGCCAAGATAAGAGCTCTCAGTTCATAAATAAGATTGATGGCATCGCATTCCACCAGTTCCTGCTCTGTGTTTTCCCATGTGAGCCTCTCTGTCAGAAGCATCCGTGCTATCTCTCCAGCTCATATCCTCTCTGCCCAGGTCCAGGCATGCTTAGGTGTTTAAACATATTCCCCATCCAGCTATTAAACGTGCACGCTGCGGCAGGATACATTTTATCTTTGCTTGTTCAGAGAGAGTTAGGCAAGGGTTCGGGCAAATGTTTCCAAGCTGCCACACGAAATGATGGTAAATTATTTGTGTAGGGTGTTGGGTTAACCCTTTGAATTCAATAGCGATGATTCGCTCGGTCCCTAAATTGGAATTGGAACCTCCCTAAAGTCTGTACAATCTCATCTAAAAGTTAATAAATCCTTATGAGTTGTATATCCAGTAGATTTCAGATGCAATATCATTGGTTTCACATGGCCATTTTTATTGGTTCACCCTGGGTACTTTCATGAATTCAGACGTTATCTCATAGGTTTCAAATGGACATTTGTAGGGGTTTAACATGGGTACTTTAATCTCACAGGTTAAATGTGTAATCTCAAAGGTTTCACATGGACATTTGTGCAGGTTTAACACGGGTTATTTACATGGGTACATGGGCACATGCTATGTATTTTCTACTTTAAAGTCTGTAAAAGAAGTTTAGTGTTCTATGTTTTCATTTTAGCACGCCAAACCAAATATTTATCCCACTCACTTATTTCCCCACTCATCTCCAGATGTATCACTTAAAATGTTGAAATGTTTGAAATCTTCTCTGCAGCTGTCGCATTTTATATTTCACACACATGCTGTACGCAGCAGGATGACTGGAGAGTCATGTGCGAGGACATAAAATGACACCATACCGTTCATTGTCATTGTCATTGTCCTGCAGCATTGTAAAGTCCCATTGTCATCGCTGCTCAACCGCCCGAAACTGGTACAAGTCGATATCTGTGTGTGTGTGTGTTTGTGTTTTCATGCACATGTGTGTATGGGGGAGAGAGAGAAAGGTCTACCCTGAAACAGACACCACATAACAGAGCTCTCCATTCTCTCATCCTCATATCCAGTGGCACCTCCTGAAATAGTCCATAAACACCCCTGGTTGTGATTAAATCGGAGGAAATAAAAAGCATTTAGGAATGCAGCACATGTTTGCAGAGGTTGGAGGCGGCACGCAGGAATTTCAAACGGCAACGGCGGCTAATCCGGGAGAAACCTGTCTTTGTCACATCTAGGGTTACGTGTCCCGATGAGAATGTGATCTATGTCAAGCACGCTCTTCACGGCAAGAGGAGAACAAGAGAGCAGGCCACCCGAGAAAGTTGAACCCGAAAGAATGCAGCTCTGGTATTCATTAATGAAGAGCACTCGTCTCTGTGCCGGAATGAGAGGGCAGCAACGAGGAGATAGGGTGACAACGAGAGAGAGAGACAGAGAAGAGGGAGAGAAACAGGAGGAGACGATTCACAACGTTACCTGAATTATTGATGAGCACATATTTGAGATCATATTTATATCAGCAAACAGAAAATAGAAAGGTATAATCTGTCAAGTAGAGCTGGATCGATCAGCCGGTTAGTCAATCGAAAGAAAATGAGTCGCCAGTTATTGTGATGATTGATTTATCGTCATTTTTTCAGGTAAAAATGTCAAACCTTCGCTGGTTCCAGCTTCTTAAATGTAAGAATCTGCTGCTTCTCTTTGTCATTTAGGATGCAAAATGAAGAGATAATAATAATTGGCAGGTTACTTACCTGTGCCAAGGAGGTTACGTTTACGCTCCCTGTTGGTTTATAAGCAGGATTACACAAAAACTGCCAAACAGATGTTCATCGAAGTTGGATGGAGGATGGCTCTTGGCCGAGAATAGACCCCATCAACTTTTGGTGTGGATCCAGGATTCTTTTTATAATCTTATTTTGACGTTTTCATTAATTACTCAGGAAATAACGCATGAAAAACATTGGGTGGATTTTGGTGGCTGCTATCTTAGAGTGAGTTCAATTTGACGCAGATCCAAATAAAAGTCCTAATCCATATAAATATGTTTTAATTGGTATTGGATTAGGCTTGACTGAAATAAAGGGGACTGTTGGGGACCCTGCTGAATACTTGTCGACCATATTCACGCGGCGGAAGCTAGAGGGCAGGGATAATGTTTTGTAGGGAAAAATCTGGAGTGACATCGATCAAGGTACAATAACATATTTGAAAACCCATTTTTTAACATTACCATTCAACCACCTCCTAGCTAAAATTATTGTTGCTTACGTCCAGTGTGTTTCACTTTAAGGCCTGAAAAATGTGTCCAAGATGTGCGTCCGAGTTTAAATCTTTTTTATCTTATCGTGAAAAACTACCAATGTTAGCGAGAAAGCATATGAATGCTAACGTCAACAGAAGCTTCTGGTTATCAAATAAGTTAAAGCTAAAAACTGTCCCGATGTGTCTCTGGATTTTCATTAGCCTTTGCACTTTCAGTTGCTGATCAATCAGGAAGTGGTGGAATTACAATGATTTGTTAGATTCCTTACATTTACAGGACTTATAAGTACAATATATTAGCCGCCGTGTGAATATGGTCTACATAAGTAATCACTAGTTGCAACCCAAGGGTAAAAAAACTGATTAATTTTCACAATCTACAAGTCAAGGAGCCTGTTAATGTATATTAGAATATTTTATTGCTTTATGAAATGTTGCATATTGTTTTGAAGTTCACAGAAATGTCTGTTTGAAGTCAACACTCGGTTGGTTGTGTACAGCTTGACATGACCGTGATTGTCGGCACATAACTTACAACAAACATACATAAACTCTTTGGCATCCGGCTCAAAGCACTATCATGTCTAAAATAACAATACAAACATCTGTATAAAATATATAATAATAATAATAATAATAATAATAATAATTAACCTGTTTGTTAGTTCCAAAGCTCACAGTAAACGAAACAAAAAAAACAAACACGGTGTAGTTTTCAACTTTTATCCCACAGTGGTGAGCGGAACCAGCCGGCATCACCACGTCGGGAAACACACTCACATACTGAAATCACACATGCAAACATACTTTGAGAAGTTATCAGAGAAAGCAACAGATGATGAAATCAACACCATGATGCAACACCCTCCCAATATTACAAACAACACCAGGTTTGTGTCAGTTTGGCAAAAAAAAAACAAAAAAAAAACACCAAATTGTCTTTTAATATATTTATGATGCGTCTCGCTGTTCACACAGTTCTAAGCCTCCGCAGAACCAGCTACTCAGGCTTAAGACACATGGACAGCGGGAGCATTTTAGATCAGCAGTGTTTCATGTCAGCTTAAATTATTGGACAAAAAGGGGAAGTCTTCCAAACAGATAAGATCCGTGCGATGGGAATGAGGTTACTCAGATTGACGCCACACTTGTTTGTGTGGGGGGTGGGAGAGAAGGTCACGTAGATAACCTTTTATTGAATATCTATGTAGAAGAGCATGAGGTTTAAGTTAAGATTTGGGGAATGTGGAAACCAGATAAGATAAATATGTAGCTACTTAATTTACCGGATTGGGAAGTAGATAAAGGGCAAATAAAGGGGAGGGAAAAAGCAGCAATTATATATATATTTATATAAATATTTTGGCATACACTCTCTGAGAACATGTTGCCCTATTACAATCCACAATACTGTCCGAGTACCTCAGAAGATTCATCTTTTCTCTCTCGGTCGGGCAAACTGCCTGCAGCTGTCCAAGCTTAGTGAGAGTGAGTGAGTTGGAGCACAGCTCTGCCTCTAAAAAATGTGAAAACAATCCTTTTTGTTTTTTTCCTCTTCGTGCATTGGCCTCTTTCCACGACATTCTTGCATCCAATATTTAATCCAAAGACTTGCACTCTTCACAGATTCTCAGAATGGTTTTCTCATTCAAAGTCCACCTCTCAGTTCTCTAAATGAAGATTTCCACCGCCTCCGACTCCAGCTCCTCCAGGCCTCTGAACGGGTTTAATAGCAACTTCTTCGGCGCTGTCTTGTCTGGAGAAGAAACAGAAAGAAATAAAGAAGAGAGGGTAAATAAATGCTTTAAGGCGAAAACAGTGGGAAAAAAAAACGTCCCGGATACAGCTCAGCTATCACTGTCTAAAGGTTAACAGAGATTTTCCACAGTATAACAGAGCACTTTGGTAAATGTGCTCAGTCAACAGATCCGCATTATTTCCTAACACAGGCACATTCCTGCAGGCCCACATTATGAACCATGACCTGGACAGATCGTATCTGATTGGCCGACTACGCGGCAGCGTGGTTAATCAATGTGAGCATCCATAAAGAGCGCGCTCACACATGAACCATTCATCGTTCGGGTTTTATAACAAGAGCGTTATTGGATTCTCCCCCTTGTAAACAAACAAACTCATGCATGTAGGATAGATCACTCACCACTGTTGAGCTTAGTGGTGCTGGCAGCCTCTTTGGCTTTGGTTCTCTCCACCTGCCGTTCTAGCGTTCCAGGTTCGGACTGAGCGGAGAACTGGCGGCACGGCAAAGTCTGATCGTCAGAGAGACTCTTACCTAGAAGATCACAAACAAATGTCAGCAGCGCGTTCAACTTACGAAGACTTTATTTTACAGGAAATCTGTGCACACATTTTTCTTTTAGCAGCTTGCAACGTCGTGCTCCTCACCTCGACTCTTTGTGGTGCTGGTGGTGGTGCTGATGGAGGGAGTGGAGGAGGCGGGTCGGAGAGACGCCGCCGCCATGTTCAGGAGATTCGTGCGAGGGCTTTGCTCGTCCTTCCGCCCCTGGTCGTGGTGCAGCCGCTGGTTCAGGATCTTGATCACTGCGTCTTTTTCCAAGATCTGAGCGTAGAGAGCACGGATCCTGATGCGAAACAGAAAAAGAAAAACGTGTCAGAAAGCAGATAGATGAATGGAAAAGTTTGTAATGGAGATTCTCTGTAAACGTGGGAGTTTTAATTCTAGGTATGCACCTGTTCTCCATCTCCTGATTCCTGTAGTCAGCGACAGGGAGGTCCTCATTGAAGCTGTTGTTCGAAGAGTGGCAGGGCGAATGGTTGATGATGGTCGTGTCTCTGCAGAGAGAAAGACAAAATCTTAGGTTAAACCCAAATCCAAATGAGCTTGAAAAAATATGCACGTCCCGCCAAAAACTCCAGTGGTCTTTACCTCTGTGCAGCAGCGGTGGCAGCAACTTCCATTGCAAACTGCCTCATTGTGCTCTCTTCCAAATACTTCTGCTCCCAGCGGACCATGTCGGCCTCGAGGGCCAAGATTCTCTCCTCGCGCTCGCGCAGGCGCTCTTGGAGAGAGCTCATGGTCACCCCTGGCGGCTGGGACTGCCTCTGAGGTGGAGGGAGAGAGTGTTAAAACAGAAATACTAAAGTGAATTTGTAGCATTAGCATTTTGGTTCCCCTGTGTCAGGATATTTACCTGTTGCGCCCTCAGACTCCTCAGCTCCTGCTCCAGCCGCGTCCTCAGCTTCATCTCCAGGCTCTCCCTCTTCTCGCAGGTGGACTGCAGCTGAGCCAGAGCACTCTGGAGGCGCTCCACCTTCTCCACATACGCCCTCTTCCTCCTTAGCTCCTCCTCGAGCTGGCGGCCTCGCCCGCGAGCTGCGTCCAAAGCCTCCTCGAGCCGTTTGGCCCTGGTGCCCTGCTCTTCCGCTGTGGTTCGCAACCGCTCCAGCTCCCGCTCGACGCGCTCTCGCTCAAAGTTCTGCTCCTCATCTGAAACGATAAAAAAAACGAGCGCACGATTAACGTGATGATCTTATTGGTACTTTGTGTTGAAGAAACGAGAGCTATGAGATGAAATCGTTGCAAATCAGCATGAGGTTCTCGCTCATTCTCCCTCCTGAATCCAACCCCAGTAATAAGTCCCAGCTACATGGCGGCCAGTGTTCCTCATTTAGCGAAGCACTCCTGGAATGCTGAGAGGAGGAAGGAGGAGGAGGTAGAAGGGGGAGAAAGCCGCCCTATCCCTTTGACCCACATAGCACAGAGCATTCCTCATCAAGGCCATACAAACACCAGCACCCCGCCTGAGTCCAGTTCCTTAAACAGACGACATAAATCACACTAACAACAGGTGGGGGACCTCATTTCCACCACTTCCACCGCTGCCCTCTGATTTAGAGGAAAGCTCGCTTCCCTTTGCAAAGAGGTGTGTGGACTGAATTTCCCATTATTAAGGCCTTCTCACCAAATAGGCAGAGGTTATGCAAGTGACATTCCTGCGTGCAGGATGCCCCGCGCTACAAAAAAAGGGCCCCAGTCCAATCGAGCATGTTGAATACACAGGAGGATGGAGGAAAGGAGGAAACAGAAACAGGACACAGAGGGAGGAAACTGCTTACTCTGTTCGAGCAGCTTCGCCATGATGTGCTGGTTGTGGTCGGCTGCTTCGACTTCTTTCGCGACGTGCGTTCTCGCATTTTCCAAGTTCTCTGCAATGCAAATGTTTAAAAGTCAGACTTGATCTCAGGTTATGAAGTTCTCATATGCTGTTTTCTGTGGTGGGTCCGTACCTCTAAGGTCTCTGTTGAAGTCCTGCAGCCTCCTGATCTCAGCCACTAGCCTCCTCCTCAGTGTCTGCTCCAGGTTTTCCCGCTTAGTGCTGCCCTGCATCAGTGTCTCATAGGCCTCCGAGATACGCTGGATCTCCTGCTCCAACTGAAAAAAGGCGGAAAAGGGAAGGAAAAAAAAACGGAGGAGGAAGAGATGGGGTGAGGATTGGAGAAGAAGAAGAAAGGAAGAAGGTGGAGAAGAGGAATTTATGGTTAACCTACTTCACATGCCAGGGAGGAGCTGGAATGTTGATTCATGTTGTTACAGTACATAGATATAGGCGCGATATACATATGCGACTGTGTGTATACAGTACACTCAGTGTGTGTATGCTTGTGTGTGTGTGTGTGTGTGTGTGTGGTATAACTGAAAGAAGGAATTCAAGCCTGCACCACTCCCTGTGAGACTGATTTATATCTACATTCCTGAGGGCTGATAGCTCTAGCTCCAGGTGTGTGAGCGCACAGGAGCGCGCATTTGCACAACACACCGCAAAGCACAAGTTAGCGTACACACACACACACACACACACACACACACAGATATACACACACAGAGGTCTGGGAAGGCTGCCAGCAGAGGGAAGGTGTGCATGCCTGTGCCTGGGTTGTGGAAACGGCAAAGAGAAACCCACCATTATAGCAGTCACACAGGCATGTTTACCCAGGGCTGCGGCCTGACGGAGAAAATTTTCCAACCCCGGCAATTATCATTCTTTAAGGCTGAGACAAGGCGAGGACCATGTGACATAACTCCAGCAGAGAGCTGAGTGGATCTGACAAAGATTGGATGAGGTGTTAAATGTCTTGGAGGCCGTTTCCACCGTGTTGAACGAGAAAAGCTCTGACTTTTTTTCTTCTTTTTTTTTTTTTAGGCTCTGTTTGGGTAGAGTCAATCATGAAAAAAGTGAGAGGGTGAAAACAAAAGCGACCTTTCACTTTTTTACCCAGCAGCCCACCACCTGCTGTGGACCCACACCCCCGTCAGCTGTGTATGCAGGTCATAACCCGATCGACTGCTGCCTGACAAGCCCTAGATTAGGCTGAAAATCTATGGCCTCCGTGGAACTAAAGCGCGCGCACACACACACACACACACACACACACACACACACACACACACACACACACTCTCTCTGGGCCTCCACCAGGTCAGCTCCACAATGAAAGGAGTGTGTAAACACAGTAGCAGGCTGTGACCTCTGTTTGTGCCTCCGCGGTATGGAAGGTAGCAGCTGCTGATCTCATCTGTCTCGTCCAGATGAGGGAGTGGGCTGACAACTGTTGAGTGGGGTTGTGTTTCGTAGACAGGTGGCTGGGATGGAGGATGTTATCTGGCTTTCCCTATGAATTTAAATGTTTTAATCCCTCGACTTAAGCCACACAGTGCCCCTCGCAGTGTGGTTTAAAACTCAGAACTTTAGTTTAGTGAACTCGTAACTGAACAAACGAGCTGTTTCTCAGAGGAAAATAAGGTCCCCAATAACACAGCCAGAAAAGGTGGCAGGGTCCGCCACACATCAACAAACAAAGGGCAGTAAGTAAGAGTTTGTTTGTTTGGCTTTCTCTTTTAATTCAAAGTTCTTTCCCAAAACAACATAGCACACCTTTAAAGACTGTGTTTTGGTAGAAAACTGAGCAGTGGATGTTGGGAAATTGGCCAGTCCAGCTTGAGTTTGGACTTTCTTACTCCTTTTTTGGGCTGCAACTAATGAATATTTTTATAGTCGATTAATTAGATTAGTTGTTTTGTCTATAAAATGTCTATAAGTGTGTCCCAAAGCCCCATAATGACATCCTCATCCTCTGTTTTGTCACAGAGGAGTCAAGAAACCAGAAGCTATTCACATTTAAGAAGCCAGGGTCAGAGAACTGTGACCTATTTTTCCTGATCTGACTAATCGATTATCAAAACAGCCGGTGAATATTCTGACACGCCTTTTGACAAGCCCTACGAGAGATGTCAGCTGCTTCAAATATAACAATTTCTCTCATGGATTTCCCCCTCTTACCTTCTGAATACGGCTGGTCTTCTCCCTGTGCGCCTCCAGCTCCTGCCTCAGCCTCTCATTCTCCATCAGCAGCAGCTCCACCTGGTTGGGCTCCTCCAAACCAGCAGGTGGCAGGCTGTTAAATGTGCTGTAGCAGGGAACTTCTTCTGGCTGACTGGACTGGACATACCTGTGACGGAGATGTCAAGTAGAGATCAATCTCACATCTTACATGGCGTGTCTGAATTTGTGGCTGCTTCGGCTGAATCTAAATGTTCGGGTGCAGCCAGCTAGATTTAAAAGTGTGAGGCATCTGAAATATCACTCCTGTCTACCAGCGAGCAGACAGGCTGACTCCAGTGCGGCTGTGAAGAATGTTAAAGCCTATATGAGGAACATACTTTGGTAAAAAAGCATTCGAGGCCACACAAGCATGTGAAACTATCCCGTTCCAGTATGCCAGGCATTACAAACACCTACAGGGCTGGACTTGCTCTCCTCTAAATATGCAGGAGGATATGTGAAGCCTTACGCAGGCCACGGTGTGACTCACAGTGATAAGTATGTGTTTACGCATGTGAAACACAATGATGAGTCCTGGAAGGTGATTGCAAGGCTGGCTCTTGTACAAAAACTACACCACAGAGTGTGATGTCATGTTCAAGTAGTTTTAAAAACACATGCAAACATGATCACGTCCTTCATGGCTGTCTTTGTACCTGTGCTGCTGGGCCTGCATCGGCTCCTGGACCTGGTGAGGGATAAATCCTTGGCCCTGGATGGGGGCTGAGTACTCCGGGGGTGGGCAGCGCTTGTCCAGGCTGTGGCCCGGGCTCTGCGGCGTGTAGTAAGGAAGCTCGGGGTAGCTGTGCGAGTTGCTCTTGAGAGCCTCCGCCTTAGCAGCTGCATCGTTTCTCTCCAGAGATATCTGCATGCGATGCTCGCTGAGCGACCGCACATGGCTGCACTTCAGCTCCATCAGGTCTGCTTCTTCGTGGAAGGCCCCCTCGTGCAGGAGTGTCCCCTCGTGGAGCTGCCTGATGGGGCCTGCAGGGGCCCAGTGTGAGGCCAGATACTGTGAATGTGCCTTGGCCTGCTCGTAGGTGGGCAGCTCTTCCCCGTGCAGCTGGTAGAGCTGGTAGCCACTCTCTGAGTGGTGGTAGTCCCCCTGGTGCTCCTGGCCCTGGGGCTCCTGCCTGGCAGAGAGCTGAGGGAACTGAGGGTCCTCCTGGGTGAGACTCTCCAGGGAGGATCGTGGGCTCCTGCCCATGTCGCCCCCACTGCTGGGTCCACTGTTGCTGCCACTGCCTCCACGCAGGGCCTGCTGCTGGATGGCTAATAAGGTGCGCGTGTCTGTGGGGTTTCCATAGCGGAGCTGCTCCTGGATGAGCCGGTGCAGGACCGTGCCAGACGGCTCTTCGGTGGACGCCATGTAGCTTTGCGTTGGTTGTTATCGTCTAAGACAAGTTGAGCTCTTTCTCGTTTTGAAAGTATTTAAATAAATTAGCTGTGAACCTGGAACAGAGCAGAAACAGAGAATGGAGCACAATCAGTCTCAGGAGCCACAATAACATACTCTGAATGCAGGAGAAAAGTTTGAGGCATGAATAACCACCCAGACTTTGACGTCATGTAAACATACTTCCTCTGATATAAACTCCACGAATCTCTCTGATCAATGTTTTAGTCAGAGAATTGTTTGAACAACAGTGCAGCCTTGGGTTTAGTTACCAACAGCGACAACACAGAGATGTGGAGACATTTTCCACAGCAGGCACAAAAATGCATGCGCCAAAAATTCCAATCTCACGGGGGAGCAAAAGCGCACAAAAACCGCGCTGGAAAATAACCTCATCTCTCGCCTTAGAGCGCATTTATCTCCTTTAAAACACCGCAATCCTCCTTTAAAACCCCATCACAACACAATCCACCACCGCCACTGTCGACTAGAAGTTCAAATGTGCGACTTTTATTCCTTTTTAGCGCTCGTGTTTCTCTTTTTTGTTAAAGGCAGATAAAAAAAAAAAAAGACGCTCCACTTACCAGCTCACGTTCTCATTGTAGCACGGCTTCGTTCTCGATCTCTCGTAAAGTAAAACAAAAAAAAGTTCAGAGTAAATCCACTGTTTCCATGAGGGGTTGTTTCTCTTCGAGTCAAACGTGTCTCATCTTCCTCCCCCCGGACGGGCTGCCGCGGTCCTCTCTTGCTGTGAAATGATTGTGGAGAGAGCAGGCGGCGATAATAAGTAACCGAGGAGGGACTGAGGTCGGAATGCCAGGAATGTAAAACGCGAGGTCCCTCTGGGATCAAAAGCGTAAAACCACACGGGAGGAGGGGGGAGGAGGGAGCATGCTTACCAACGAGGAGTTAAAAAGAGCTATAGGATTGGATATTTGAGCTTTAGGGTGAATGTGTTTGAGGAATAAAAGCCTTTTTACGCGCAGTGGATGAGCAGTTTGTGGCAAAAAAAAAAAAAAAACTCCCTCCAGCGAGACCTTAGAGAAACTTTCAGAGGCAGCGCTGTGTTTGTATACACAGCATTTAATTAATTTCATTTTTACGCCTAAACAAACAACAAGTATTCTGAATAAACTCAACATAGAAACTGACTTTAAAGGACAACACATTACTGTTTTACTTTGTTTACATGTGGCGGACCCTGCCACCCCTCTAGCATCAAACTGTGTTCAGGGGAAAATATTTTCCTCTGGGAACAGCTTGTTTATTCAAGTTATGGAAAAATGAATATATCATCACCCCATTAATATTGTAAATATTCAAATTCAGATTTCTAATTTATTTTTCAAAACTACCATGGGGCCACTTTCAGTAAAAGTCTGAATATCACACGTAAAGATACTGAATGACACGTAGAGGTCTTGCATTTTAGTGAAAGTACTGAAGAGTCAGTAACAAAACGCACCTGGACTCTCAAAAGTAAAAGTATTCGGTATGCAAAATCATGTTTTATGGGCTGGTTTTGTGTTTTGCATGCAAAATAGTGGAGTGGAGTAATAAAGTAAACTAATTCCTCTTTAAAGTAGCATAAACCGACCTTAAAGTACATTTTTTTCTCTATAAATAGAATTAAGTAGTAAAATTATCTTTTGGTTTTGATTCAGATTTGTTGGTAAGTTATAATTTGAAGCCTCATACTATAGGAATTTTTTTGACTATGGACAAATTTCACATTTCTGCAGTTCATCCTGCTGCGTTCTGACTTGAAACTCTTGAAGTTATATTAACAAATCTGAATAAACACATTTCAAGTTTTTTACCTATTGATATCAAATTTCAGTGGTTATCGTGTTCATTATCGGCAGTATAGGTGATTTGTTAAACTGACCCTTGGTAGTTACCGTTTCAGCCTTTAGATTCTAACTCTCAACATTCTCGGCCAGATAAGGGATCAATGAGTCAGTCAGACAACATATTCATTTAAAGTTTAGATAAATATGTCCGTTCTTGCGCTCTTCACATTTTATTAGCTAATCGCACGTTTTGCATGTAAAATCCTGATCTGACAAGCAGCAACTATAATGTTGATATATGACTTGGAGTAAAAAGTAGGATATTTCTCTTTAATGACTAGCAGGGGGTCGCCATAACATGTAAAAACTCAAGTTAAGCACCTCCAAATTGTACTTGAGTATATTACTTGAGTCGTTTAATTTGCGTTTTCTATTTGTTTCATCTTTTTTGACCAGGAAGTCCCACCGAGATGAGGATCTTGACTAAGGTGGCTGTTGTAAATAAGCACAACATGAAAAAAACAATGATATACAAACATCCACAATAAAACAGGAGAACTGGGCCTGTGTGTAACTCTGTAGAAGAATTCAAGCTCTTGGCATTCACAGCAGGACACTGTGGATAAGTAAAAACTGTGTTGAGGCTGTGCATGCCTTCATCGTGTGTGTGTGTGTGTGTGTGTGTGTGCATGTGTCATGTGTATGTATGTGTGTGTGTGGCAGCTGTCCCCTGGAATCTGAGGTCTGTGCATGCCCCATTACTACAAACACAGTGGCCCTTTGTACCCTGCATCACACTACATGATGCAGAACAGAGCCTGCAGAATGCCACACATGGGCACCACTCCTCCCGCTGATCTACAGGTTCGGGTCTCAGATATGCAGGGGTCGTCCTCCCGCGGAGACGGGGTCGCGTGCAGAGTCACGGAGTATTTGCCCTACTACCATCCGCAGATTAGGTCATTTAATTGGTCAAATGCTGCGTCTTCTGCGGATGATAGGCCACAACACCGTTCGACACGTGTCTACTCTTTGTCTCCTCGACGAGATAAACTTCCCGCCTCGAGGGGGGGAAAGCAAATCTTTATGACAGGCTTTATTTCTGTACAAGCCAAAAGAAAAGACAGAGCTATTTATTGCCGCTGTATCGAGGACTTTAGTCAGACTTTGACTTTTACTGTGGGCCCTTTAAATAGTTGACATTTCAGTCATAGCAGACTGATCATGTCTTTGGGCAGTGGAGGGAGAGGAAGACAGGAACAGGGAGCTGCTTCTGCATAAACCACAATTTTCCCTCCGAAAGAACACAGCAGAAAAGAGCACATGCAAACCCGAGCTGAGTCCGTAAAGAAATGTGTGCAATCACAACACAGCAGGCAGCTGTGACTGATTGATTTTTTTTGTTTTTTGTTTTTTGTTTTTTACAGTATGCAGCCACTGGCCTGAGGCTGACTATCTCATCAGACCTAAAAATCTATAGGCCGAATGAGTTTGTATTGAATGGCTGATGATGGTATGTGTCCACAATTATCTCTCTGGCTCATTCACACACACACACACACACACACACACACACACACATTCCCGTCATGTCTCAGATGCTGAATATTCCTAAACAGGCTCTTTTTTTTAAGAAACATGCAGACACGGCGTCTCTGTGGGCGGCACTAACAGGGAGGCGACTGGTCAGCAAAGTGGAACATGTTTGCATTTCAGATCCACACTGTGAAGCAGCCCAGTCTCCACCTTTCTAAAAGTCTGGTCATGTCATTTAACACCACCTCACGACTTCCTTTGCTCCCTCCCTATGTGTGTGTGTGTGTGTCAGCATGTGTGTGTCTCTGTTGGTGGACAACGCCTCTGGCCATTTTGTCCTCCATTGTGCCACACTTCCTGTGAACTTCCAGAGGAATGCAGAGCTGACCCTTTGAAAATTATGGACGCTTTCAAAAAGTCATTACAGGAGATGAGCATCTGAAATGGCGTGCCACAAAAGTTCGAGCTGTCTGAGGCCCCGAAGCAGACAAAAAAAACCCTCCCAATGTCATGAGTAATTTGTGCGAAGAAGAGTGGCAGTGAGGAATAAATAAAACACAATTGTCTTGCTGCTCTGCACAGTAAAACCATATTGCTCTTGAGGTTTTAGTGGAAACATGAGCACAAATGAGGCAACAGTGAGTGTAGTCAAACTACCAGTTACACAATTGGAAACAGTCTGACTCTAAATTTACTCATCTGAGCCGTGTGTTAAAGTCAGTATAAAAATGCCTTTGTCAAAGGGAGGAGGCAGGAAGACAGAATCTGTGTGTGTGTGTGTGTGTGTGTGTGTGTGTGTGTGTCAACAGAGGGGGGCTCTTAAAGGCACAAACTGCTATTTCTGTTACTGTAAATAAGCTCTTTCATTAACTTTTATGCAACTTAATTCGTTTCAAATTGATTGTTGTGTGTCCAGTACAAGGTTTAAAATCGAGAACACAATGATGCAATACAAGGCGCAAACGTTACGTACGTCTACTGCAGTTCTAATTTGCAACGTAAAAGAGACAACATCAATTATCCTGCAACATGTATGATCATGTAGCGGAATATTCAACTACTATCATCTTGTTTTTCATTTACTTTTAGGACAAGGATCCAGAAAGTCAAAACTTTATCCAACCTAACAACTCTAAAATATTACAATATCACACCAGCAAATTATGTTGGCAAAACTTGACCCAGCTGAATGTTAACTGTATTTATTTTTCTCACTACACAGAGATTCTTGAGAGAAACAGTACTGAAGTTTTTCTAGTTTATTTAGGGAGAAACTTCTCTCTAAGAAAACTCATATATGGCCACTATCATGAAACATTTTCAGAATTTAAAGCAGACACAAAATATTGGTTCTTTGTTGATTCGGGCGTCCCCTGTGGACAAAAGTGGTATAAGCACCACCGCCTCAATAACTTGGTCTGACTAGCAAGTGCAATTGTTCTAAAGGCAGCGGATAGAAAGACAGAACATGTTTTTAAACTATTTTCTTTTTAAACACAGCTGTTGGGATGTTGTATCTACTTGAGGCTATGTATGATTAATAACTGTACTATAATAAAATTTGTTTTAGCATCGTTCAAACACCAGCGTTGGACCACATGTAGCCTACAGTTAACAGATTCAGCTACTCTATAACAGTAGTTTTGTAGAGAAACTTAAGTTATAAAGATACCTGAGTTATGTTAAGATTTCCGAGTGACTATTACACAATATGTTTTCTGTTATTATGTGAGTTACCAGTAAATACAGAGAAAAGAGGACAAAGATGAAGAGTTTTGGTTTAACCTTTTATTCAGTTCAGTCAATTTGGCTGTTTTCCAAAAGGCTCCCGGGTCTCTTTCTCCCTGTCCTGAATAATGAACTCACTGCTCG
This sequence comes from Sparus aurata, assembly GCF_900880675.1. Taxonomy (NCBI): domain Eukaryota; kingdom Metazoa; phylum Chordata; class Actinopteri; order Spariformes; family Sparidae; genus Sparus; species Sparus aurata. The sequence goes on along the minus strand of NC_044207.1, from coordinate 23,551,510 downwards.
TGTTCAGACTTGCATTTTTCTATTTCCTCTATTCAAAAATAGATTTTTCAGAACCGCTAAACGGGAACAAACACACCCTGCCAAGCCCAGAATCCAAACCATCTCTCAACACACATTATGAAATGGCTCAATTAATGAATTGATTCATATTTAGTAACTAATTAATGGATTGAGTGGCACTGAAATATGTTTGTATCCTGTATGTATAGTTGCTGTCTACAGAAACAAGCAACACTTGAAATACTTCACACTGACTGTCAAATACCAACATACAATATCTGTTTTACAAACTTCACGGCAAACCAGTTTTATCCCAGCTCTGTTTTTTCATGTTCCGTTTGATTTGCATACAATATTTCAAAACCATTTGCTCGCAGCAATCAGCACCATTAAAGTATCAGTTGAACCCAGCATCAGCCACATGTCTGGATTAAGTTTCAGTTATAAATTCACAGCGCATTTGCACAGTAAACCTGTAAAGTCTTAAATGAAAGCCAGATTAATTTACCTTCTGGCAAATAAGTCTGAATCCGGGAACAGCTGCTCTGACCCAATTACATGCCAAGTACGTACTATGCAATCAAATGTGAGCAAATATTGTAGATAGATAAATGGGAATTAATGGAAAATGTTCAGAACGGGTGATCCTGACACTTTAAGTTGCAGTGACAAACTGACGCCTCACACAAAGAGGGATGAATGATTTAGAATTTACTGTAGTGTCTCATCACTCAACAACTCTTAAAATCACAAGATTTGTAAGGGAGTCTGGGGATGTTGCGGTTACTAGTTCAAATGTTGAAACAGCGTGTTCACAAATGTCTGCTCCTAACATCTGCAGGGTAGAAAAGCCCTGGATACATTTGCCTTACGGTGAATCACATGGATATCAGACAGTGTGTAATCCACTCTGCCTGTTGTTGTGGCTTCTTCTTCTTCCTCTTCTTGTTGCGTGGAGGACGTCACTTGAGAAGGCAATGCTTTAATTTGGCCCAGCACACATGTGCGTACATGTGGTCATACGCAGCCCAGACCACCACTGAATATGATCTGATCCTTAACTTAGACTTACCTGCCACCTGTGATTGGATCAATCAGGACCGGAGGTTGATACCAAGTGTGTGAACAGACTCTAAGAGTGGCGTGGATCTTCTCTTCTAACTCTCAGCAAGAAGGCAGATAAGACCATTTTTTCAAATATCTCAAATTAATGATTTAATTTGACTTATGACCCCCTGAGCTGCCTATCCAAAGCTTCAATATTTGACAATCTGGAGATGAGACTCTGCAATTGACTATCTTTCTCAACACACATGCACATTGGGTATTATCTTCATCACGATATAAAATTCCATTTTTAATATCACGATTTTGATCATTACCAGTATATCGTGACACTCCTACATCCAACAAAAGATTGTTTTTTTGCAAATGAGGTGTCATGTGTTTAAGTATATACAGTACATGATGAAGGGAGCTGTTACTTTCCCTTGAGTTGTAAACAAACCATCTTCAAAACAGCAGGGAGTCGACTACTCGACAGGCTTGTAGTACATAAGGCCTTCATCGCCCTGTAATTAAGATCGTATCAGGACACAATATATGGGCTGAAGGCTGTTTCACTCGTCAAGCTTTAAATAACTGATTGTATGAGGAGAGATTGGTGCTAAATTAAAGACAAAACAATGAGATGTGTGACTCTTTGTCTCTATCTTTATCTTGAAGTTTGTAGATTGCTTTGAACTCATGGATGATCAGAGACTACGATGTCTGTATCCGGCCTGAGAACGAGTCAAAGGAACTGGATAGAACAGGATGCATGTTGCGGCGTCGGCCTGTGTGGGAAAGAATGACACAGAATAGCAGACAAGGTCATCTGATATGGCAGGATTGGTGAGGAATGCAACTGATAGCGTTGGAAGGAGCGGGATGGATTCCTCTCCTTGGCTCTCACATCCATGGACGGCTTCCTCGTTCACACAGCAGACAATAGACAAGGACAAGGTGCGCTGCACTCAAGTGGTATCCTGTTCTCAGGAAACCGCTGACAACGAGCTTCCCATGTATTCGTATTTCGCAAAAGCTTTGGATTGTGATGCCTGATGAAATTATGTCGCGGCAAGCAGGTGGGCGTGATCTGACCTCGTTCCTCTCAGACACCTGTAGAGAAGTAGAAAAGAAGAAAGAAACTGGCTAATGGTGAGTTATTTATTTAAAGCCAAGAGTGGAGGAATCGCTGCAGGTTGCGGCAAGTCGAGCTGCGATCAAGGGAATTTCCAGACATTTACAACAAACAGACTTCAGACGTGACTCACAAGACATGAATCTGTTAAGTGTGCGAAGATGAGAAAACAGATGTGTTGGGCAGTCGCAGCCATGGCAGGTTTGCTGTATTGACTTCAAAACAGCTGATTAAACGGAGATGAGGGTGATCAATAAACTTCTGTGCACAAGAAGTGGTCTAGAATTCAGGTATTTTGGGTAACACACTTATTTGTTTTTTGTCGAAACTTATATGAGACGATTCATACTGATCTCATATCTGTACAGTAAAACAGAAAGCTACAGGCAGCAGCTGGTTAGCTTAGCTTAGCTTAGCATAAAGTCTGGAGTCAGAGGAAAACAACAACTTATACCTTTTCATACATCAGTCACTGTGGGAGATATAATGTGTCAACGTTGTTTGAGGGCCCTGACTCACCATCAGTGCCGGGGCCATGTTTGTGAGTGCCTGTGGCCATAGTTTTTCTGGTTTGTCCTGCACCATTGGCGCTAGTTGGCCTTTGTCAATGGCTTTTCCGCGGACTATGCATGTAGAATCCGCAGTGCCGTGGAGCTCACCGGTAAGAGAGGCAGTCCAAAGACTTCCCTTTGTGAATGACGAATACAGACTACTGCCACCTGGTGGTATGGAGAGTTTCTCCCTCTCACGCAGGCACAGAGGCTAGTTGGCTACCAACTGTAGTCTTCAAGTTTTCCAGAGAACAACTTTACGCCCATCAGACACGCTTACATGATGTTTTATACACAAATAAAGAAATATCTTTATGTCAAACATTTGCCGATTTTATTAAAAATGTTTTTATTATTTGGGCCTTTTGTTGTAGACAGTACTTCTCAAAGCTAACAAAGTTTCTCCTGATGCAAGTCTCAAAATATAGCAACTTCTTTTAGGGGAGTGGCATCAAAGCAGTTGGCCATATTGGTTACCATTTACTGTCAATTAAAATATTTTCAGGTATGTTGGACTTGAGACACAAGAACAGACAGGCTGGTACAACATTGAAGTTACTAACTGAACTCTTTTACAAGGAAAGAAACAACTTAATATATTGAATCGTATGCCCAAATTACAAGAAGTCATGAATGATTCAGAATTTGGCGTAGCCTTCAACAACGATACTGAAGTTTCTCGTCACTCAACAACTCTTAAATTCACATGATTTGTAAAGGAGTCTGGGGGATATTGCGGTTACTAGCTGAATTGTTAGCTGAAACAATATGTTCACAAATGTCTGCTCCTAACATCTGCAGGATAGAAGAGCCCGGACACATAGTTTGCATTACAGTGAATCACATGGATATCAGACAGTGTGTAATCCATTCTGCCTGTTGTTGTGGCTTCTTCTTCTTCCTCTTCTTGTTGCGTGGAGGACGTCACTTGAGTAGGGCAATGCTTTAATGTGGCCCAGCACACATGTGCTACATGTGGTCATATGCGGCCCAGACCACCACTGAATGTGATCTGATCTCAAACGCATCCTCAACGCTTCTTGTGGGTGTTCACACCTTTGCCTAGACGTATCTGTCCACCTGTGATTGAATCGCTCAGGATGGATGATGATACCAAATGTGTACAGATTCTAACAGCGGTGCGGATCTTCTCATCCAACTCTCAGCAAGAAGGCGGATAGATTGCAGCGAACCACCACAAACATCTTACAGTGGATGTCATAACAAAGTGAATATCAGGATTTAAATGTCTGTTTTTAAATCAACAGTATCTGTGATGTTCAGGTGTGTTTTCAAAGAGAACACATGCACCCAACCTACCCCATCCATCTGCAGAACTGGAAAATCCACATTTTTATCCTCAGCCATGATATCTGAGAAGTCCTCCTTTGTGTTGAACTTTGCTTTGTGGAAATTACCAGCATTCAAAAGTGAAAGGAGGGCTAAAATAAGCCGCTTGACTGGAAGCTCTCACTTGGCACGGCTGTAAGAAGCTCTTATTGAGATTTGCTGGCAGGTGGATGACCGTAACATTAACCAACCAAACACACTGTCATTTTTGGGGGACAGTGACAAAACAGCTGTACAACAGAGGGAGGAGGGAGCGAGCTAATTAGAGCAGCTTTACAACAGAAATGCCTGCAAAACCCAAATTCTCCTCAACCTGGTGAACTAATAGTTGAGGTATTCTCAAACAACCCAATTCCACATAGGTTTTATGGGAATATTCTGCTATTGGGTAATAAAAGGCTTACATGTCACACCTTTAACGCATGAGCTTTACATGTTGACATCGCCATGGCAACTTTACGGTCTCAAAACACTCTGAATATTTGGCCTCTGCTCTCAGACGTATTACTCATACAGCGCTGAGGGCAAATAGCTGAGTGTCACTGTAATGATGTTCCCTTTTCCATTTTTCTTCCCATCCCCTTGTTTCTGCCGCCTCTTTTTCTCTCGCTCCTCTTTGAGTTAACGCAGAGCTGCACACATCTGCTTTCGCCTAAAGTAACTGTACTTCTGGTATGTGACAGGAATCTCGACAGGTCAAGTGTCAAGATGGAAAACAAGCCATAAAGTTGTATAATGAAAGCTAATCTACCACGGGCTAGCAGCCAGACAAACAAACATTTTCCTTTTTTGAAAGGGCCACATTATTGTGCAAGAAGCTACGCTTAGCTGTGGCTAATAGCCCAGAATTATTAGCGTCTCAAAATAGGAAAAAATGTTCTTGAATCACAAAAGAGATCCTTTTAAAGCCTCAGTCATCCCCATCTTAAGGGCACAACCGCAGCACTCTGCTGCATAGCTCTGAGGCGCTTAATAAATACCAGCCCAAGCTGTCCTTTAGACGTGTGAAAATATTTTTGCTGCCTTCTGCCTCGGAGACAACATGCCTCTACCGCAGACGAATGACACAGCAACAAGCCATGACACCCTGTCCTAAAACAGCCTTCCATCCCAGCGGTCGGCTGCCATCCTGGGAGGTCACCAGAATGCCAGTCATTCACTCGGGCCCCAGCATGTGTGCCCCCAGCAAATAGCTGCGCTCCTCTGCTGCTGAGGCTGCACATAGCATGTGATCTGATGGCTGGCTTTGGCCGGCGGCTCGGTGGAAAGAGAGAGAGGGCTCTGTGTCTGTATAGGGTGCTCAGCAGCTCTGAAAATGTACCAGGGGCTTTCCATGGTCCAGAAGCAATGAAGGGAATGTAGGCTGGGATGGTGAGCGGGGGCGTGATGGGGGTGTGTGTGAGGGTTCAGTTAAGGGTGAGCAGGTAGGTGATCTTTGGGATGTGATGTCACGATTCAAATTTGAGAGAGAAATGTGATTATGATGCAACAGTTTGAAGTATTACAACATATTCTCACAGTCTGTTACCGTGAAAGTTTGATTATTTTGTTCAATGAGAGAGTTTACATTCAGCCGGCAGGTGAAACAAACAGGGATCCATCCAGTGCGTCGACTTGACTTAGTCACTACTCTGCTATTTGCACTCTCACAGCTGCCAGGCCGAGATTGTGCAATAATGGCGTTCATTAAGTGGCATTGTGCAACACCACATGGTTAAATTGTGCAATGAGCTTCAAACTCTGTACAGCCATCAGACATACTCCACATTCTTGATTTCAACTAAAAAAGTTACAGCATTTTTACTTTAGACTACATTACTTGAGGATTGAACTGATGTAAGGCACCAAATATCAACCACACTGAACTCCTTTGAAAGGTTTTGGACAGTTGGAAGGATAAGTTCAAACAAAAATCGAGAATTCATTAATTATCTACTCACCCCATGCTGATGGAAAGTGGCCTCCGGAATCTTGGATTACACCAGATGAGCTGTACGGAGCAATTCTTCTTCTTCTTCGTCTTTTTTTTAGAGCTTTAGAGAAGTATTCTAGAATGACTGTTTCTGTTGTGCCATGGTGCTTTATAAAACCAACGTTATAATCTATTATTAGATTCACTGATATTCAGTTTATATTATTATTGACTTTTTGTTCCCTTGTGGAGCTCAAACAACCCATTGGCTTGTCTCATGCTGCAGACTAGTTGTCCTCAAAAATATGAAAATATGTGTATTAGTAGAGTAATGACTTGTGTTAAATTGACTAAATCAGCCATTTGTACGCATTCATTTCTTAATGCAAAGGAAAATTCCATGTCCTAAAAAATGCGAGGGTAGTGAAAAACAAATGTGTACAGAGTGATTAGATAACAACTTGTAAAAGGTGTTTTGCACGTGTCCCCTTGAGGTTTTGGCTTGCCACGAAAAGTTTAAGAAACCACTGATATAGACTGATGTTGTCTTCAGTGGGAGGCATTCTTATCAAGGAAGTCTTTGTCGAAAAACCCATTTGTGGCCGGTGCACCGTCATCAGATTTCCAAAGAGATCGACACAGAAGGTCCAGTGTTTCATCATTCTGGTTTATATTTATGTATTCATGTCGTAACAATAAGTCTGTTTCACACGTCGTGTTAAATTCTGTCATCTTAACCTGTGTTGTTTTTATTTGGGTTACTTTAACACTCCATTTCACAGTTGTGTTTTTACATGATATATACATTTTTTATTTTCATTAATAGATTAATAGATAAGTGTAAGTTTGACAATATCTCAACTTGATTCTTTTACACTGGGAGAAGGTGTTGGGTAGAATCACATAAAAACATAGTAAATGGTAAGTTTACAGTTGATTGAACTTTAGTTATTAGTTATTTCACTGTTAATAAACCATTCTTTAAGGCTTCTAAGCATCAATTGCAACCAGTGGCCATCCAAATATTGTTCACAGACACATTTACAGTAAGTATTTTTACTACATATGAATTTACTATTTATTTACCCAACAACTTCTTTCCTGGTGTGTGACACAATCAGTCATGCGTCGTGGTACTCACTGACACCTTTCAACACGAACCAGACCAACAGTGAAGTCCCTGTCTCGCTGCATATTTGTCTGCTTGGCTTGCAGAAAGCCTATTGTTCAAATCAAACAACTTCTTAAACTGTCAACTGGAAATATTCATTATTTTCCGGGTGACTTCGAAACTTCGGTGTTACTACCAGTAAGTGATGATGATTCAGCTGTGAGATATGTTAATGGTTGCGACTCAAGGCCTGGATGTGTCTGCTGACAAACAGAGACTCTATTGTGTCGACTAAAAGACGCTCATTGTCTTATTTTACACAGACTGTCTATTTTTAAGGCCGGGGGGGCGAAGGCCAGAGGGAAAATGATCTATTCTGAGATGTATTCAAATGGCCAACAATACCAACTAGAGAGGGAAAAAAATCATTTGAATCTCTTTAAGTTGATGAAAAGTCACATTGTGCTTTGACCCAGATAGATAAAGCTGTCAGAGGATCAGCTGTGTAGTTAATGTTCTTGGAAAACAAGCAGAATCAGTTGTTTCTGAAGTTGACAGAACGTCTCTCTGTCTGTTATCCACTTATTTATAATGTCCGTCACTGATCTGGTATTATCAATTTGACCGTAAACAAATATGGAATCTTCACACAAATTATGGTTCAATGCAACTTTGTTCTTGATGCGGAGAAAATGTCAAGATCTTATTTGAGCCTCAGAGAGATAAAAAAAAAAAAAAATGAAAACACAGTCGGCTAACAACTAACAAATGATTATTTCTAATGCTGAATGACACTTGAGAGGATTTCTTACGAGGTATCTGATCTACTTTTTTCGAAATGCCAACATAGTGACGCAGCTTCGGTTATATCGTACGGCAGCTCACTCGCTCGAATTTCCTCAGAACAAACAAATGTGAAGAAATGATCCTGGTATACATGACAGCATCACTACATGTGACACTGAGGTCACCTTCTGTACTGAGATGACCTCACTATAGCTGAACAGAAAACACATTTCGGGAAGCCTGGGTGTGCGATTTGATTCATCCTGATGCAAAAACATGAAATCCGTAATAATAAACTAGAGGTTTTCATGTTTAACAACAATCTACATTCTGACTTTATTGACATGTGGATGTCATTTTTTAATAAAGTCTAATTCACTGGGTAAGAATCTGGAGATTTCAAGCAGACATAGATTATTTTTGGGCCTCTTTGGGGCCAGTGGAAAAAGATAAAGACACAGCACCGTCATGTCACCGGTCATCTTGAGCCTCATGAAGATGATTAGGTCGAACGTCTCAACCGGTGGAGGACGGGGATGATAAGTCAGGATGGGACTCTTAGATCAGTTCAGGTCGGTCTCCAGACGTAGGTGACTCTATTCACAACACAACTAACACCTTTTCTTTTTTTTTTGCATATCCATGCACATGCATATGTGCATCCATATCCCAATATCACTGATTATTTTTGAATAGTGTATATAGCAAGGTGCTGTCACTTGGTCCCATATTCACTCTTCCTGGGGAAATATTTGTCTTTGTAGCTGCTAAAAGCGCCATATGTTCACAAGCTAGTCGCTAACTCTGTCTGACAGGTGTTTGCTGCTGGGAAGTGGTGCACTGTGGGTTTTTCCAACCTTTTTTTTAAATGACAACTGCAGGAGGTCGATGAGACCAGTGACACTGAGCCCAAAATTACATTGCAGGACTTGTAAGAAATTGAAAGATGGTAAGACTCTCATTAGAGTGCAGATGATGATGGGGGTAAATCAAATGAGTTTGTTGCTGTGAGTGTCCCCTTTCACTCACCAAGTTGTCGTTTGACCCACTTTAAACTGGTTCTATTCAACTAATGCCAGTGGAAGTGACACATTCTTCTTCTTATACATATGTCATTGTGTTATCTAAAATAAGGTAATGTGCTACTGCTGTGATAGCCTGCTAACTGAATGTCAAACAATGGTTCAGCTTTAAGCATTCGACCCGATTGTCCCTCGTGGCTTCAGTCCAACAGTTAGTCCCACATGAAATGTTTTCTTTGAAGAAACGTAACTGGATTAATCTTGTATAAAATTAGATTTTTTTAGCGTGAAAAAAGAAGGACAAACATTGGCCGCAGTGAAATGACTGGCTGTACCTGCGTCACCACTGTCCAGTTCACAGTTTGCAGAGGAATGCTCAACATCTGCTGGCCTTCATTTGTCCTCATATAATTCTCGCTCGGGACAGGGCAGTGATCACAGCAGACGCTGTTAGCGCTGCTGCCCCAAAGGGAAGAATGCAAACACACGAGAAGCTCTTCCAAGAATTCCCAGTTGAGGACCTTTCTGGAATGTCCTAACGAGCCTTCTCTGCTGTGTTTACAGTTCCAGACCAATGGCAACCCTGCAATCTGCCCCTGCCAGCGTATCATTATCTGGCCTCCTCAGGGGACACACACACAAATGGAGAGAGTTAGAGGAGTTTTCTAACCAGAGGTTTAGATGTTTGTCTTCGGAGCTGACCATATTACTCTAAACAGCGAGGGAAAGGCAGAGACAAGAGGCGACCACAGACAGTGACTTCATGAGTTTTAATAAATTGCTCTAAACCACTTCAAATTAGGGAGACGTCTAGACAAATAGCTAGATGCCGGCAGCCGCTGTCCTTCTCAGATTATCCTTGTTGTGTTGCCTTTTACTCAATGTGATGGTTCTTGACTGCACGGTGAAAAAGGAAAAGGCAAATATCGATTGTAAAGCTAAGCACAGTGATCATTGTTTTTGACTTCTGCGCCGTGTCAGGTTACAGACGGAGCATCACTCAAACCAGGAAGGAAAACTGACCTTGACACTTTACTAAAACGTGGAAACTTCAGGAGAGAGAAGAGAGTAAATGTTTCTTGGCAGAACGGGAAAAGCATGTGACACAGCTGTGTTGGTGGTGGTGGTGGTGTGTGAGCGTGTGTGTGTGTGTCTGTGTGCGTTGGCAGTATGTGTGCGTGTGTGTGTGTGTGTGTGTGTGTGTGTGTGTGTGTGTGTTGGCAGTGTGCTCACCCCCAGCTAACAGTATGTTCTGATCTACCTCAGTGAGATCAGGAACACAAATAAGAACTCAGACCTTTATTGACTTCAGTCCACTCTTATGTAACGCAGGAATGTTGGGTCTGGACCATCTCAGCAAACCGGAGGAGGAGACGGAGGAATCGCCTCTCAGATGTATGGTCGGAATATTAGAGACACATTCGACAAATACCTTTGCAATTTAAAATGTTTGGTTATTGATTTAGTTTATTTGGCAGAGAGACTATTTATAGGTTCTCCCCTTGCAGTTTGTTTGGATTTTGATCCCCTTTAGCAGTGGTGAGAACGTTTCTAAAAATGCATAACGTTCAATTTCTGCTTCTTGGAGTGTCTCTATCGAAAGAAGGGTGAAGCTGCTGGCTCAGGAGGAGTGAGTCAGGTGCAGAGCCAGACACCCCTGGAGGAATAAACACTCAGAGTCGCTCCTGATTCTGCTCTGATCCAGAGTCGCTTACCACGGTGAGGAGAGCTCAGAGATTCAACTTGAATCCTGTTTGTCAACCTGACCGCTGCAGAAATCCACAGAGGTGACCTCCATCGCTGGGTGTTTATGGACTTTAATATTGACTGCCCACTGCAAATAGAGGGGAAAGGTTGTTTTCTCTCATTAACGCACCATTTCAGAGAGGAGAGGGAACTGGAGTCTCTGATGAGCGCCTAGTTGAGTCGGAGGTTGACCTGAATGCAGACACACACACACACACAGAGCCTTGCTGGGTGCTGTTGTCCACAAGCTTACAGCTAAAGTACACTCAGATAATCCAACTGTTTTGTCCTCGTCAAGCAAATGACCAAAAATCAAAGCAGCTAATTACGACCCGTATTTAAGTTGGTTTTAAGGTGGCGACCCCTAGTGGCCGCAAACAATCATACAAAGCAGCTCAAAGGAACAAGTTAGGTGAAGTAGTATGAAGAGAGAAAAGTCTGTTGATGGAGAAGGTCGGGGGATTGACGGTTGGGTTAAACAAGCAAAATGAGTTTCATTCAAGAGGCCGCTGTTCTTGTTCCTGTTTCTGTGTGGAAGTCAAAAGCGAGTTCTTTAGATTAACCATTGTTGTAAAGTTCCTTACATAACGTAACATGAGTTACTAATGTAATCATAACCACAATGGAGCCACACCTGCGTGCACGCCTGGCCACCGCTTGTAATTAATGGGAAATGCATGGCAACTTCTCATATATTTCAGCTTCTCATATATTTCAAGGGATCAAACTGCTAAAAGAAACACACAACAGTGACCACACCACAGCGCCGGAGAGGAGCGCTGTACTGTAGGAAAACAATGCTGGTGATAGAAATCAAATGTGACCCATGGTACAAGACGTCATAGTCGACTTAATGTTTATTGTTTTATTCACTTCAAAATCTAAAATTCAATTTGAAATCACTTTAAAGTCTTCGCCGACTTTCCTATTCCAGAAGTAGCGGAAAGCAAAGTAAAAACTTTTGGCTTTCTCCTCTTTTGTTTTAAACATTCCGGCTCGTTTAAGTGCACAACTCAACGAAGATGTAGAATTCTTACATATTATATCTTAAAAGGGGAACTGAAAAATGATTATCGATACCAACAGCCTTCAAATTCTCTTTCAGTGCCGTGTAGTTATTACTCAGTGGTTCAGAGAAGTGACACTGCCTGCTCTGAAACCTTGTGCCAAGATAAAGGAGGGCCCCCTCGCAGTTTCCTGTCCACAACAATGGTATGAACAAAGAGTGAAGGGTCCTGACTGGAAGTCACCTCTCTAGAAACCCCTCAGACCATCGGTGGCCCCGCAGGGATGCAAACTGGAGAGCTGCCCGCACTTATGGAGTGCCAAAAAATGTGAGGAGAGGATGCCCAAAGCGTGGGAATTTCACCTATCATATTTTTCCAAAGAATTCCAGGCCTGTGACCAACGGAGGCGTAACAGGATGTGTGTTCATGTGTGTGTGTGTGTGTGTGTGTGTGTGTGCATGAGGAATTTAACCTTCTCACACTGACACAGAAATGTGGGTGTATATATATGTGTCTTACTAACAACGTTATTATGTTTTTCCATCCTGCTCACTCATTTCTCACACATGAATCCGACATCTGAGAAAAACTCTGAAAATGCGCTCAACAACGTTTATTCGTCAGCCTTTTTCATGCACTAGAAATGTACAGGGTCCACAGATTTTGACCAAGCATGATGAATGTGTTTCATAATTTACTACGTTTCAATTATTTATAGGAATAGTTCAGCATTTTATGGGAGGAGGGTCATGTGCCGGACTGTTTCATGGCCGCAACCGCTATTAGCTATTAGGCAACCAGCAAAGGCTCCAGGATGTTACTTGAAGTTACTCAACGACCAAAACACCAAGTTGTCATTTTGAATGTGAGGCATTCTATGGATTGACCAAGAAACGTTTTTATTAGTGAGTTTTTAGGGGCTGTAGGCCGCTTGGGCAGAGGCAAACTAGCTGTTTTCCCCCTGTTTCCAGTCATCTTGATGATGTAAGGGAGTAAAGGCACATTTTTTCCAAGATGGTTAGGTGAAAGTGCCTATTTGATGACAGAGATCTTAGCCAATACCCCACTCATACTGTAGATAACCTCTGTGACATTTCTGCCCCATTAGACATCATATAGGAATGCAGCGATGCAGGAAATGAGATATGAAAGATAAGAGAAACGATGCTGCAACAGCGGTGATGAGCTAAGAGTCATACGTGGAATTCTCTGAAATACATGCATGTCTACTTGACAGTGTCTAAAGTCTAAGCTTTTAATCCTTTTATGCACTCGGTGCTCACATCAGTAAATGCTAGATAACGCAACAGCAACTGCTTTTCTCTGAATAGATAAATGTTCACAAGAGACATGTGTCAGATGCATCAAGATCTTTAATAAGTAAACGCGGTCATGATTTTATTTTGATAGAAGATATAAGAGAAAATGATCTAAAGTACTTCTGCTGGCTCATTCATGCAATTCCTGGAGGGTGAAGAGTTTGCTGGGGTTAGTGAGCTGCAGTTTATTTGTACTCATACTTCTGACAGGTTCTGTTAAAATGAAGGTTCTGCTCATTTCTTCCACCAAGATATGATTGTAGTAACCAGTACGACAGCAGAACATGTCTTACATTGTTCTCCAAGTGTCTTTATGTAATTAAGAGGCATAAAGTAGCATAACATTTCTGAAAATCGTTCTTCAGTGAATTACTGAGTAAATATACTCAGTTACTTTCCAACACTTGCCCTTTAAGGAAAATAAAAACACATTGTCTTCATGCTCAATATAGCTTTTGTGTGTTATACAATTTATTTTGTTCGCACGAAATGTGGGCAATTCCCACCTTTCTACAAACACAAGCATTGTTTTGTAAATGGAAATACTTCTCCTGTCACACTGTGATCAGTCTAACAGGTTTGCTGCATCAGTCACAGACGGATGCCACCTAGTGGTGAGAACGCGTTTGTCTGAGGAGAGGGGGCTGTTGGGATAATCCATCAGTTTTTCCATGTGGTCTCTCATGTGGTATGCAACTAGAACCAGGAGAAAGTTGTGAGATGGTAATGCAAGTGTCATGAGTGAGACCTACAATGTAAAACAAATTATATAAGATGAATTTTGTGCAAAATATCTGACTGGGGGAAGATACAAATCATTAGGACTGCAAGCTGGACACAACGTAGCAGTGCTAACTTAGTTTTTACACACTTTGACCCAAATTAATGTCCAATTTATTAACTCATTGCATTAAACATTGTTTGACTTTCTTCCTCTCATTTTTGGCACATTTTCAAAGGAAACTGTTGTCTCTCTGTCAGTGATGTTGCTTTTCCCTGCAAGGACACAGAGCCCTCAAGTATGCAGGATGTTTCATGAACCATTTAGAAAGTGGGATTCATAAACAAACAGAGGGACACATACACACATGCACACGCACACGCACACACACACTGGAACGTGCATGTTTCTCATCCTCTGTTTTGGGTCTGTATAGGCGCTGGGAGCCATGGCAACCAAATACCGAGGGGAGAAGAATCCGTGTGCTGCCTGGCCGAGCTCCATCCCTCTGGCAGTCATGCTTAAACTCTCGAATCCCATGACAAAAACAACATTCCACATCTAAGTGATAGTCTTCAAGGAATTCCTGTTAAACAGAGGCATTTCTCAGCATGCAAACCTCATCATATTGAAACCATCTGGTGTAACGTGTGAATGTGAATCCTCCTGCAGGTCCCACACAGCGAGAGAGACATTTATTTCGTTGTTGTGCACGCATGGACGGTTGCATTGTCTTGATCATACTGCTGTAGATGTGTGCACATACGTGTGAACGTCTGTCGGAAATGACAGTGATAAATCTTTCTGCAGCTGAGGGGAAACAGATCTGAAGTTATTGATCACCTTGGTCTTCCAAAGCCCAACTTTATTTTACAGAAACATCTTGGCTGCCCTGTCTGCAAATGTGAAACCTTCAGCCAGAAACCTGGGTGTAGTATTTGACTGTATTATTTATTTAAAAAAACAGGAGGAGAATCTCCAAAATGAGGTCCTTTCTCTCCTTCGACCTGATCACGAGAAGGTCATTCAATCATCCTGGTTATATTACTGTTACTCAGTTTACTCAGGGCAAAGCCAAAAAACAAATCTCAAGCATTTAGCTGTTACAAAGCGCAGCTGCTTGGCTTGTAAGATCAAGTTGGTCCTGCTTCAGCCTCTCATCACTGTTATCAGTTCATTTTAAAATGACTCCTTAATAAGTCCTGGTTCAAGACTAAATTTGATTTAACAGTCAGCGCTGAACTCACAGCTGTACGATCTTATTTCTATTAACACTAGAACACTGCTGTATGTCAACATCTCTTTTTCATTGTTTCTATCGTTTTCATCTATTCTGCCTCATCGCAGTCCTGAGACGTTTTAATCCTGATCCAAACATGTAAAGCACTTTGTAACTTTGTTCTGAGAGCTGTACACATAAAGTTTATTGCAGTTTTTATTGTTATGATTACCCAGTTTTTTTCTCTACACACACACACACACACACACACACACACACACACACAAACACAGCATGCAGTTTGTTTGGCCAAGTTAGCAAAAAGTTTGGCCTGAGCAGAGGAGGCTCACTGCCAGCTCTCCCACATCAGTGCTGACCCCATGTCCTACACAATTATGGTGTGACGATAACACAGACACACACACACACACACACACACACACACACACACACACTGGGGTCACAAGGATGGTCAGAAAAACCTTAGGTTGCTCCAACTTTGCAATGTCCTTTGTTCAAAGACGACATCCTGCTAAAAAATATGTGCAGCTATGTATTACCAACTGGATGAGACAGGCAAACCTCAGGGACTCCTCGATCACTGCATTTTATTTGATAAATGACAAATTTGTACCACTGAAGCACGTCCTACATCATCAGAGGCGATGTGTTGTAGAGGGCCTGATCTTGAAATCTAGCTTAAAGAGTTTTGTCCTTTAGCAAATACATCCAGCATGTACGTGGGCTGGTTGCACTGGGCTTAATGGGGACTATATGGTGCACTGCACATGGGGGAAAGGTGACAAAAGGTCAGAAGACTTTTTTCCATGGTGACCACGTGTGACAGTGAATTAGACACTCTTTGGTTTATGTCGTAAACATAGATGTGTTGGAGATGACATACGTACTGTATGTCCACTGGAAGTATAGAGACATTGTGCACAACTCATCAGTTCATGACTTTGTACAAAAAAAAGCAAAAATAAAGAATAAATAAATCACAGATTCAATTTGAAACAAATCTAATGGTAGCTTTATTTGTCACTATGGTGTTTTTCAGTGTAAAATCATTTGTAAATACAAAGTTCGGTTACAGTATGTTTTTTAGTTTGCACATGAAGACCATTAGTCTCAAAATTTGCAAAAATCTAAAATGAAAATAAATAGTTTCACGCTCAATCTGATACCAACCACTACTTGTCATATAATTTAGGTACAGCAGGAAACAGGAAATATAATCTCCACTTTATTCAGGGGTCTCTGTTTGATTAGCCATGTTTGAGCTCGTGCATGAGCGCAGGACCGATCGTCCCTCTGTCACTGGTAGCATCCTTGAGAGTCTGGAAGAGGCCGAGAGATGTTGTGGAACGCCCACTGCAAGATGCCGTCGATGGAGCCCTGCTGAGAAACACACAGCGGGAGGAAGACAAAAAAATAGTAGCATCAGAGTCCAGGTGACATCATCTGACAGCAGATGTGTATGATGTCAGTGACAACAGTGATATCACATAGCAACAATCTTTTCCAGATTGCAGCGGTTATCAAATCATATCGGGTTATGTTTGCAGTTTGGGGGGAACATTTTGTCAGGTTTTTAGGTCACTGTCAGCACAGCCACAGTTCCTCTGTGTGAAATAAAGGATGAGGTAAAGATGAAGCCCTGATCAGAGCAAAATCCTTTAACAACCACGAGGCAGGTGCCTTAATCTAGCCTCTTGCTTCAAAGTATTATACTCCAATCTATCCTTATTTACCCACACATCTTGACAAACTTGCATATAGCAGAAAGTACATTTGTAACATTAGCAAATGAGAAAATAAATATTCTATAGAATCTCGAATATATTTTTTCCTTCTCTCTTCTTCTTCTTTCTGGTTTTTCTTGATTTTCATTGTTTCTGTTCAGTGCATGTCCATCATGTTCATCGTTCCTTGAGTTATTAGTAGAGGTCTCCCTAATAACTTTAAGCTTCCTACCCCTCCCGCACAAGCTTTTATTTGCTCTGAATTCATCTATATCTAAATACAGGATATGTAAACAAAAAAACAAAAAAAAAAATTAACTGGCATACTCACTCTGACTGGTCACTGTGCACTACACTTTTCTTTTCTTTTTCTTTTTATGTCAATGTTGGTTTTTAATATTCTGTGATTTATTCTGTGATTTTATGCTTTTATCCTATTTAAGGTGACCTTGGGTGACTTGAAAGGCGCCATCCAACAAATAAAATGTATTATATTATCATTATTATTATCATATGTTAATCATCAATGATAATTATACTTATGTGAAAACTACAAAAATAATTCTTCACTTGATAGAAGAAGACTACAACACAAACAACACTCCTCATCACATTTTGTTTGCTCATCAAGCCCATCTTGTGTCTGGCATGCTTCTGGTCATATTCATATCATGTCTGCGGTATCGACGTGTAACTGAGCCTCACTCACGTCTCCCAGGATGGAGTCCAGTTCATCTTTATGGAGGACGGGCTCGGGGACAGAGGAGCTCTGATCGTGACTCAGTGTATTTTGAAGCACTGGGGCGAGCTGGACACACAGCAGAGATTACATTGATTACTATTAACATAATGACACATGATAATGTATATATTATCTGTACATACGCAGGCTTTGTTTCCCACATTTGCAGACACACCTGTAAGCCTCTGGATTCAGCTTCCTTCTCCGCAGAGCCGCCCCAGGGCCTGGAGCAGGACAGGCAGACGGATCGGCCTCTAGCAAACACGGGGATACTGTGAGTGAGTCAGACTGTTCTCTGCGGTGTGTAATGTTACTGTCCATCAATATGTGACTTCCAGCACTCGAGGGGATTACAGAGGAAGCGGTTCAGACCATTTCAGACAGAAAACCAAACCGTTTGGAAGGGACATGGGCTACATTATCAGCATCCAAGGACGTTCTTTTTTAGATCATATGACTTAAAATAAAACACTAAAAAGGCTTAAAAGAAGTGAGGTAATATTATATAACAAGAAAATCTAAATAATCATCAGTCAAACTCACAAATAAATATGGATTTACATTGGTTTTGCTTCACATCTGTATCTCTTTCTTGCATTTTGTAAAAATCATTTATCCTTATGTGCAGTACACATTATACTGCACACCCTGCTGCAGATATCCATCTACAATCCATTAGTCACCATTAGCTGCATAATTATCACCGTAAGCACACACCCTTAATGCACATCGTTGATCAATACAAACACAAACAGGAATCCACAGGAAGTTCTTTGCCAGTAGTAACACACTCACTGATGCGCATCACTTTGAGGCTGAGATCAGGATTCGTCAAGCTAGTGGAAAGGAAACATGTTGTTTTCATTATGGGTCTACAGCAGTAGGAGTGAGGTCTGGATGTCTTACTTGGAGAAGTGGCAGTGTGCGTGGAAACGCCCCAAACACTGAAGACAGTGAGTCAGGTCTCCTCCCGCGAGGTGACAAACACCACACACCTCCCTCACACTGACCAGCTCTCCACCCGAGCACTGCATCAAACATTTTTTATAGATTTTAGCAAACAGGACTGTTTTGCGACACCAAACTGCAACAAGGAAAAATGTGCAAAGGTTGCCGGCATCACAAATATAAAAAAAACAGCCTTGAGTCTGTACCTGGTTCCTGCCGCTGCTCCCATTTATAGAAGGTGTGCCGCCGGTGAGAGACGAGGACGACAGCGAGGAGAAGAAAGAGACGTCTGTGATGGAGTCGCTGGTGTTTGTTTGCTGAGACCGGGCAATGAGTGGCTGGAATATAAAATACAACTATATTATGCCAAAAAAAATAAGCTTTTCCAGATCAGTTGAAAGCTGCACGAACGAAAAGAAAGAAATTACAATTACATATTCAGTGATGGCTTCTTCATTCAAAAATGGAAATGAAACACAAAGATATACATGTACATATTCAGCATGACCAGTGTCATATTGTATCATTCATATACGTACTTGTAAAGGTAGCTGGGCTGACTCGGTTTTCACTCTGTTGCCACGGCACCACTCACACTGCCAGGGACCACTGAAGGTTATAAATGTGACACTGAAACCTTCTTTTCAGAGAAAAAAACAATGTGTCCCTGAACACACACACACAAGCCTACAGTCCTGGACGCAGGAACAAGGAGCCTCCCCATAAACGAGGCTATAACATATGCCGAATTTACAAGAAAGACCAAATTATGAAAAATATCTCAGAAACAGTGCTTTGCATGTTTATAAAGTTTCTCCAAACTCAACAACTCACAAAAGTCAGCAATTTCATAAGGGAGTCTGGTGGATTATCTCTATCTTGTCATCTCCTTGCTGTTGCTGACTATACTTGATGTGACCTGTAACATTGGTGTTAAATTTTGCAATTCTGCAAAAAACATGAATGTCCGCAACATTCTGACATCATTATCAGCGTACAAACCGAGCTGTCAGCGCCCCCCAGCTGCCCACAGTATATACTGACAGTATTACGCAGACAGACAGATGGATACCTTGGTATGGATTTGAGTGGAGGGTCCAGGCAGGTCAGGTGAAAAGCTCGAGGACAGCCATCACAACAGATCAGCTCGCCTCCGTCCTTACACACCGCACACTCATCATCATTATAATGAACCTCAACATGTAGATAATGTAGAACACGTAAGACAAACAGCAAACACACACACACATGTTCAAAATCAGGTGGCTGTGAACGATTAGGTCATCTACCATGTCTGTGGTTGTCTCCCCCCTGTGGTGAAACGTCTTCCTAGCAGCGCTGGACTTGGACGCTTCATTTATTTCCTCTGACTGACGACAGGAGTAAAACTCCCCACCTACATTCATGCACTTTCTGGCACTTCCTGTTGACATGACAGAGACTTTTTAATGGCCTTGATAATACAGGACAGTTTTATCAACATTTGTGACCAAATAAAAACACAGATACTCACCTAGTGACTTATCATCTGAGCCAAACACCTGCTTGATGAGGAGCTTCTCTCTGGCCTCATGGCTGACAGGCAGCTTAGCTGAGGAGGAGGAGGACGAAGTGGAGGAGGGCAGAGTGACTGGCGTCTGTACTGAGGAGGACACCGGCTGAACACCTGAACAAAAGTTAAATGTGTTTGTAGTATTCAGGCACCATCTGTCTATATTTCAAAACATGTTTGATTTATAATTACTGTTTCCAGATGTGAGCTGTGGGGCTGGAGCTTCACTCTTCACTCTGTAGAGCTTCACTTTACCACCTGGAGAAAACATCGGAACATATTCTTTTTATTCACTATCAATCACTACTTCGGCTTTTGTTTTTCACAGATTGCCACATTTTCTTTGTTATCTGTACTGCTGGTTTAAATTTCATTCGTTTTGGAAACTTGGCAGGGCAGAAAGATGTGTAGAACTGGCTGTAGTGGCCACTGTGATGAGGCGAGAAGAGATGTGTTATGAGGAATTAAACCTGGTCCGTCGCTTGTCTTGGCATGATACTGCGGCTGCTGATCGCGTGAGTTTGTCACTCTGTCGTCGTGGCTCCTCTTCTTGCTGTGAGGTGTTTTATGGCCTCCAGAGGATCTCTTCTCACCAGCATCCCGTCCTGTCAACAAAAAGACAGAAATGATGAATAAATACAAGCTCGTGATTTAAAAAAAACTGTTTTAAATGTCTTCTGATGTCTCTGACAGTCAGAACTCTGTCCTGAAAGTTCGATGACAGGGAGGATGGATCAGGGCTGCGGTGGAAAATGAGTTTCTACTTCCTACGAATTCTTCAGCTGTTTGGATAATGTAACATATCTAAATAGCAGGAATTGTATTTTGAAATTAAATCTTATTCTGCTCTTGAACTGGTGTATTAAGATGCTCAATTTCTAGATTTCCTATATAGCTTCATATGTTCAAGATATAACTATATGACCTTCATTAGAGCATGTGCACTCCTTTTTAATTCAATCAGGCCTGATCACTGTTGGTACCATTCTGAATTCTCATTATCTCAATTGCACATTGGTGGTATAGTAGCCGGTTTCTATCCCTATTTGTTACCATCCAGCGGCTGAAAAAAGACTACCCTCCGTGAAAACATAGTAAAATCCACTAGATCTGGATTTTTTATTAAGATCTGCATCAAACTGTACCAGCCACCTTAATATGCCTGATTTTCTTCATCAAGATCCATGCCTTATTCCCTGAGACATTAACGAAAATGTCAGAAAACATCCTGTCTCGCAATGTTAAAGAAAGTGAGAAAAACATCCTAGATTTTTGGATTTATACACATTTGTATCAAAAGTTAATTGGGTTTATTCTGGGCCAAGGACCCTGTTCAGTCCTTTGAAATCACCGAACAGAGAAATACGTAAGTGAGACTTGAACGTGACATACTCGAGTGCAGTTTAGTGAGCAGCGCCTGCAGTTTGGGGTAGCTGTCCCGGTTATAGTCTTTGGACAAGTTGCTCCAGAAAGCCTGGATGGTGGGTCTGCTCTGCTCCAACAGCCAGGACAGGAGAGAGTACATGGCCTTGTGGATCCCTTCTCTGCCCTCCCTTTCCAAAGTATCCTATGAAAACAAAAAAATAAAAAATCACAAGATAAATTAATTCCGTTCCTTCAAATATGCGCTATAATCTAAGAAGGCACTCCAGGATCAGATGGCGATGGTGAACGCTGCCTTCAATGGGACAAAGCTTTATAAAAATCCATCTGATTTTGTAGACAAAAAAAGGTACAATCTATGTATGCAAATTCTTGTAATCAAAATAGTTTTAAAGGCAAACAAACTAAAAACCAGAGACATTTTCAATCAAAGGTCGTTAGTTTCAGATCTACTTACCTTCAGTAGCTGGTCACTGATGATGTTTTTGTCTGCCAGACCGTAGACGAGAGGGAAAGGGTCGCCTACAGCCATGGCGATGTCAGTCCGCAGCTCCCTCAGCAGAGAGCGAAGGTTTGTGTCCCTAACAGCTCCCACTTGGGACATGATGTGCTTTGGGTGTGAATGAGATTCAAAGTGACCCAGAACCTGGGAGCACCTGAGATCATACCAGTGGTGTTTTGGGATGGAAGAGGTGTGTCCATCTCAACGAAGGAAATACAGTTCAGGTGCACGGTTCTTGCTGACTGACATGTGGGCGTCTTGAATCATGTGTGTTTTTAATAATCTTTCAGGTCTTGTTCCACATCTTCCTGAGTTTCTTATTTAATACATATATATATATATATATATCTATCTCACTGATGCATATGTTCTGAGAGTTTCACATACTCCACAATGAAGGTTTCGCCCGTTAAGCGAGGCCACCCTTGACCTCTTGTCTCTGCGGAGTTCATCCGTCCACCAACAGCACTAACTGTCTCCGTCCGCCTGTTGACCCCTCAGGGGGATCGAATGACATGCTGTCCGTCCAGGGGAATACCTGTCCTCTTACATCAGGGAGAGCTGAGTGCAAGCGACCCGACACGTCACAGTGACAGTTTCCTTCTTAAAAGGTTCTTTCCACTTCAACTTCCCCTTAACTATCAGGTTCTCAGACACTGACTCCACAGGGAGTTCAGGAATTGTGCAACAGGCAGGCAGAAATGAACACCGTGAACAATTAATTGATTGATTGAATGGCTTGTTGATTGTGCCTTTTCTCACTCTGAAGGTGAAATATACTTCAGTCAAAGATAGAAGCTAACTTGGCTAACGAATTAAGCTAGCCAGCATTAGCCATCAGTAACCCATTTTACTAATGTTAGCTAAGATGCAGGCTATTAAAATGCGCTATTAAGAAAAATAAAGCCTATGTTAGATATGTTTTACATTAAACTCTCCAATTCTAATATGAGAAACCCTATTTTCACATAGTAAAGCATGACAATAGCCTAAAAACATGCCATTAATTCCTGTTCCCAGCAACTATTTTACATTTTCTATACCTCTTTGAAATGTGACCGGTCATGTGATTGAAGCCATAAATACCTTCTTGTGTGAAATATGCCCAAAAACCTACCATCCTCTATTTCACTTTGTTGATTATAAAAGAAACATGGACGCACAAATTCTACATTCTTTTCATTAAAAAAACGTAATTATAATCCGATGTAAAGTAGTAGACCATTTTGCTACCAGGTAAATGTGGATGGTTAGGAGAGTGAAGCCCTTTAATCTGTAATTTATTAATCATTAAACATTATTACATTATTCATACTGGTGAACAAGGACCACTTCTACAGAGGGACGTTCACAACATACATATTACATTATTATATACAGTGCAGTGCATTACAGTGGATCGTTATATGTGTATTACCGGGATGGAGGTAAGGGGGGGAGACAGGAGGGGGGAGAGGTTAAAGAGGAAAGAAGGGACAGGAAAGCAGAGGAAGTGGCTGGAGGGAGGGGGAGTTGTGATAGTAAGTCGTCTTTTTATTACTTCTTTTTTTTTTTTTTTTTTTACCACAGTACAGTTTGTTTTATAAAAGTTAAACCCATAGAGAGATAGAGTGCCACGTTTTCACAGCTACTGTTAGGTGAACCTACTGGAAGTTGACTCGTTGTGGGAATATCAAATGAGTTACATTTTGTCATGAGATGCTATAGAGAGATGCTATAAAACATTCTAAGATAGTCAACCTCCTTCCAGAGTGCGGAGACCCTGGAGGGCAGGCCAAAGGTCAAAGGTCAAAGGTCAAAGATCAGATCAGCGTGCATGCGTGCTGCAGACATTCAGACGTGGTCGGCCATCTCGGAAAAAATGGCCGACCCCTCCACTATTTCTCCTTCTTTGTTTAGGCATCATTTTTGGTGCTTTCCCTTTTTATATATAAAAAATACAAAACATAACAGCGAAAAGAATTCCGTTGGTTGTCCCGTTTTTTCCCCCTTTATCGTTTTTTCCAAAACTGTTTTTTGTTCGTTTTCATTTCAACATTTGCTTTTGTTGTGTTTTTTTTTTTCTTTCCGTTTCTCCTCCAGTCACTTACATATTGACAAAGTATACAATATTTTACAACTGAACAAGACTGAAAGATAACATTTGATTTGTCCAATCAGATACAAGGCCCGCATCCTATATCCAATTAGAGAAGTCAACTGGAAGCTAACCAGTAGTAAGCAACACAACAAGCCTATGGTGTGAAGGGAGCTGTCCGACTTCAGCTCTGCATTAACATGAGCACCCGCCCTCGGGGACAGTAGGTTCTGCCGGTTTGTCCAGCTTGATGTCGATCACTGGGAATTGTCCGGTTAAGGAAAAGTCAGGTGAACAGAGATAAAAGTACTCGAACTTGTAGCCACTCAAGGTAATGTAGCAATACTGCAGTACGGAACGCACAAGTACAAGTCATGCATTTAAATATTCATTTTCGTAAGAAGGATAAAAGTATTAGCATCAGTATATGCTTGAATGAAAAACTAAAGCACAGTGCTCATTATGAAGGACGACCCATTTCAGAATAATGAATTATCATATGGGATTATTATTGTAGTATGTGATCATCACTTAAATGTTGTAGCTGGAGCTTGTTTTAACAACTTTATATCAATTAACTGCTGGATAACTAGAAAATAAAGTTATGAAATACATTTAGTTGGGTAACAAGTACATAATTCACCTAAGTAGTAGTAGTAGTTGTTGTTGTTGTTGTTGCTATGCTTGTTACTATTATGTATTTGTGCATACAGTGCACCATTGTAATCTATTTTCCAAAAATGGGGAATAGCTCACCTCAGAGTTTGTGTATTTTGTCTCTAAAACACAGATAACTTTGTTTCTAATATGTATAAGTGCCTTAAAAGTTTTTCAAGCAGTATTAGCAGCCTTTAGCCTCAAGCACAGATGATTAGCGAGCTACAAAGCTCTGGTAAGCTCACTTTTCTCTAAATCAACACCTCCAGATTTTTTTTTTCGCCCCAACCAACTCCTAAGGTTGACTTAAAATTGATGGAATTTCACTTTAATAATCTGATATACAGGAAAAAGAAGTCCATAGCCTCAGAGACAAACATATGACATAAAGAACAGCATATATCTTTTTTCTTGAACTGAAGCTGAACAGAAGTTTTGATCATCAGATGAATCCTAAAATAAATCCCCACACTACATTCCTGTTGTGCAGGATTGTACCGTCATTTTAAAATCATACACAAAACTATTTTATAGCCGCAGCTCAGCTAAATGTTTTGATCTGAAGCAGCAATAATGCTCCATTTTTGTGTTAACACTGTTCACCTATTCTGTTTGTTCCCATGTAATCATATAACTGTGACCTGTAAATAATAAATACGTTCTCAATTATTAAAATTAAACTTTCTGCACGGTGTTATTTATTTATAGTCCTTTAAAACACAACGATGTTACCTCTTTATTCCCTTCTGTCCTTGTACATAGTTGTCCAGAATAGGTACCCAGTGCATGTTTTATTGATCCAAGATGAACTGAATATTTAGACGTATGTGATTTTCAGACTGTAATCTGAAGCCAAGTGCTGTTTGTGTATCTATTTCTACAGATGAGGAACGGCATCGCAAAGTTTCACGTGTAATCGTGAGAATCTCTCCATTCAGTCATTCGCTTTCTTTTATGTAACATCCATCACGCCTTCAGTGCATGTCACCTCCCAGACAGCCACTACGTGGTGCTACACCTGTGCATCCACACAATCTTCCTGGCTCTGTGCATTTCCTCCCTATTAAGCAGAAAAAGGTTTAATGGCTAATGCCTCAGCAGACAGTAGGCTGGGCGGTCTGTTTGTACCAGCGCCAACAACCACTAAGAGATTAAAAATAAGCTGCCTCTTTCTTGGCTCTTTTTGCCGTCGACACAGTGAGTCACAGCGGCTGCAAAGGATACTGCCTTCAGGATTTGCATCGTCCAAGCTTTCCATTCCGGGTAGGGCTGCTGCCACCCGACGAAACAGCTAGGAGTAGGGGAGGGGAAGGAGGAGGGGAAGAAAAGAAGATGCGCAAAAAGGAGAAAAGGAAGGGAAGTGGTTATTTACTCGAGTAAAAGCAGCAAAACCACACTGTAAAAACACTCCATTACAAGTAACAAGTCCTGCATTCATTGTGCATGTACTACGTAGGCAAAACTATTATCTGCAAATAGAAAAATGTATCATATTCTGTATCCAATCATCTTTTTTTCTATGCAAAATCTTACAAAATAAAGAATAAATAACTAGTAATTGTAGCTGTTGGATAAAAGTATTAAGAAAATTAAAAAACAACCTCTTAATTGTAGTGACATACAACTACAAGTACCTCCATTGTGTACTTGTAAATTAGTTTATGATCTCAAGTGTGCACCCTTATCTAACACACTCCTCGACGTATCTGCTCTTATTAACTGTATTCATCCCCGCTGGTGACTCGACACCTTGGAGGGACGCAGCAGTGGCAGAAATGCTGAGAGCAACTGCCGCCCAAAATGCTGCGAAATATGGTGAAACTGCAGGGATCACCTGTTTGACATTGCAGCCCGTCTTGGCACTGGTCTCGATGAACATGACGTTCAGCTCTTTGGCTCTCTGCTCCCCTTCCTCGATCATGATTTGCCTGCAGGAGAAAAAAAAAGAAAAAAAAAACGGAGGCCAGACTTCAGCATCGCGCCGCCGACGGCTAATTTATTCAGCGCTGACAGGTTGATGCTTTCGGGTTAAGAAAACATTGACAGCGGCTGAACGCAAACACGCTCACCTCTTCTCCTCCAGATCTGTTTTGTTGCCGACCAGCATGATGATGACATCACTTCCTCTCTCTGTCCTGACATCATCAATCCATTTGCAGGTCTGCTGGAATGAATTCACATCTGTGGAGGGAAGGCTCTTATATTATTATTTCATCCAGTCTTTTGTTACGCCAAAACAGCACAATTAGCAGGTTCCAGCTCACTTGTAATGTCATAGACGACCACAGCTACTGTAGAGTCTCTTATGTAGCTGGGGATGAGGCTCCTGAAACGCTCCTGTCCAGCAGTGTCCCACAGCTGCAGCCTTACCTGCATTGACAAAAACACACACACACACCTCCAGCAGCTGTCTCAACATCAACCATCACACTACACGCAGACTATACAGATGTAAGGGCTTTGTAAGTATGCACCCAACGGGATAAGCCAGTATCAGAGCGTGTGCAGGCTGACGGAGCATAATATCCTGACAAAGACGTAGTATTAACACTAGCTAAAGTGGATGATCCATGGGAACGGCTTTGACTTCTTATGGCTGGAAAAGCCAAAGCGCCAAAGCTACCAGAAATAACCTTAGGGTAATCGTGTTAGTCTGTGAAGAGAGGAGTAATTAAGCAAATCAAATCAAGGATTATGTGAAAACTCAGTGGAAATTGGGGCCATTTTCTAACGTGGAACTTGACTTGGCAAAAATGAAAGGGGCGAGTACATGAATTTGTCTTAACGTGTGAGTTGTTTTAAAAAGGAGAATCTAAAGGTTTTCCTACTGTTCGGTCTTCCAGGTACATCGTCTTTGATAGGAAGTCTATTCCGATGGTCGCCTGTGGTGAGGAAAGAACAAAAGAGAGGGGGGGGGGGGGGGAAATCATCAGACTTTAAAAGGCTAAATGTCTCCCTGCACCATCTGTTGTTGCTGGCTGACTGACCGTCGTTTACATGAGGCGAAATACAAAAAACTCTTCAGGGAAATAGAAAAAAAAAAGAGCTGATAAGTACAGAAATCGAATCAGACTGAAAAACTAATTTCATTTGTTCTGCCCTCAGGGCTCGATCATTCAGACCTGTTATGTACCTGACTTCTATAATGGAAAGAATCATTTGTATTTTTCTTGATGAGAATATTGCTCTGCTAACATTCACATCTGGTGACTGACAGCCTTAAAATAACAAAATCATTTATGCAAACTTATGTTACATGGAACCTGATTGTGATTTGAACATCAAGCAGGCGATTCGCTGTAATATTATTCAGTTGTTAATCAGTCACTATTGTGCCACACAGGTTAAATATATACATGAGACCTACAGTGTGATTAGTCCCATTGTTCCATTTGTTCAAATCGAGGAGGATGACTGGTGGAGAATTAGTTTATAAAACATAACTGAACAAAAGAAAAGTGGTAATAGAGCTGACAACATGTACAGTCATTAACCGTAGGCAGACATTTATCAGGCAATAGAATATATTCATTTTTCTTTTTGTCTGTGGGTCTCACCTGATATGTGTTGTCGAAACTGTCATACATGAATCTAGTGATGAGAGATGTTTTCCCCACTGGAAGAACAGAGAACAGAGAGCAGAGGTGGATTAGATCAGGTCGTAAAGAATCACACAGAATCGTCCCTGAGTAGGTTCAACACAATGAAAACGGTCGTCCGTCATTTTCCTCCATGACAACGTCGCAATCGGACATTCAACCACTGTAATCATCACTATCAAACCAACAACTAGGCAAGAATTTCAAGGTTAGATTATGACATGAAGAGTCGAAACTAATAAGAGACGAGCCAGCTCCTGTGCCTGAGAATAAAATCTGCCTGATAGATCAACGCAGCCTTCGCAGCCGTACCTTTCCGAATGCGGAGGAAAACAACCCTGAAATCTTCAGATGTATTCTCACAGTTTTACTTCTCTAGAGGTTATTTCTTTATTGGTGACACATGTGATCATTTCCATTTGTGCTTTTCCCATTTTTATACATTTCCTGTTTTGAAAAGGAAGCTTAAAAGGCAGATTCAAACGTTGAAGGATCTGACGAAAGCTAACGTCAGTATCTGACACAGATGTAGTAAATCGAATGAACTTATTGCTAAAATGCCGCATTTCTTTACATTGATGAAAATGTCAATAATCTAAAACCGAATTTTGAAGCACACAAGAATGACATTTCATTGTTTAAAGGTTGAAAAACTGCATTATGTTCATACTCATGTCTGTCGATTACTTCTTTGACTGGTGGATTGGCCGAATGAGTCCACGAAATGTCCAAAAATTGAGAGAATGCCTGCTGCAATTTGTCAAAGGCAGAGTTTATGACTTCAAATGCCTTGTTTTGTTTGATCAGCTGTGATAAAAATCCTAAAGGAATCACGTTTACAGGGATACAGAGCAGAGAAAAGAGGTAAATCTTCACACTGAAGAAGCTTCATCCCCAGAATAGGTGACAGGTCTGCTCAATATAATGATTTGAAACATTGATTCATTCTTACATTTATTTTATTGTTATTAACATCATTGCATGATATAATGATATTTGTGCTGTTCTGTTTGTATTTTCTTGTTGAGTAAAGTGTTTTATTCTTTTTTGTATATATCTCCTTGATACATTATGTGTTTAGTTCTGTTTTTATGTATAATTATTTAATATTATGTGTTTTGTGGTGATTCGTATCTATTTCCTTGATATTTTATGTGTTTGTTCTTGTTGAGTTTTGTGATACTGTATGAATGCCGATGTTGCCTTTGGTTTACAAATGATGTGGTATGTGCCATCGATCCATGCTTTATATATCACTTGTCCCCTATAAATACAGACTTTAATAAAAATACAATCGTGAAATGGTCGTGGTTTGATTTCCTGTCGATCGACTGATCGATCAGCGGGCTACCTGCTTCGGTTCTACTCTCTATCTCACTGTGACAAGGAATGCTGCTAAACACGAGCAGAGAAGTTGTGTCCTGAAAAATGCACAAGGCCGTCGTTAAGCAGACAGAGACACAAAACACATTAGATATTTATCAGCGCACATAAGCTCGCTGGTGACATCTTGGAGGATGAAGGTGAGCCTCTTGAGCAGGATCCTTTTTTTATTTACATCCCACCCAGCACCATCTTTAGCTCCATTTATCTTTTCTTTTTTACATCAGAGCCACACATGAGCGAGGACAGGACTTCTCCAGCGAGGCCCTCCGGGGCTCTCATGCAGACAGCAGCGCCTCTGAAGCCAGCGATGGGCAGTGGCCACACCAGGCCTCGATTCAGCACCGTGGACAGCAACATTGCAGTACAGGCCACACACACACACACACACTGAAGCATCACAATGCAACACAAACACCGGTCAGGCTGCTGTCACATTAAGGGGCCTGATTCTGTTGCATTGTGCTGCTGTATTTTATGGCATATGAGCTTCATCTGCTGCCACTCTGGATTGTCTGATGTCTGAACACGTATACAGGCTGAAACCAATATCGATCAGCCAACCTCCCGAATCATCTGTGCAACAATCACATCAAATCACACACACACACACACACACACACAGTCGTTCCCACCACCACGAATAGATAGATGGATTATTGAATAAAAAGGTATAACGTCGTGGCGCTGTCAGGTCCGGGTTTTTTTTTTCTTATTCGATTATTTATGGGACCGAATCCGGAGACTGCGAGGGTTTTAGAGATGCTACAGACATCGACGAGCCTAGGGTGTGTCCCGAACTGACACATGGGGGACTGTTTATTATCTCCTCCACAGAGGGGGATAAAAAAAAACCAAAAAAAAACACGAGTGATGGAGGGAATATGAAACACACACTGTCACGTCGCTTCATAAAAAAAGGTGTGCTCGTTGTTAGAAAAAATAAAGAGATGTGGGTGAAATGAAGCTGAAAACAGGCTGAGCAGTATTTTTGTCGGTCACTGCAGCATATCAAAACATCCCAGCTCATATCGCCCTGCTGGGATGACGATTTAAAAAAAGAAAAAAAAAAGAAAGAAGCGATCGAAGCAATCCTCGAGGATTATTCAGAACAACTGCGTTATTTTTCACGTATCATAAAAAGGTGAGACTACACGAGTCATTTACGTTCATGCGGGCTTTTTTTTTTTTTTTCCTTTCCTCCTTCCTTCATCGGTTAATCAGTCACACATTGGGCGTCAAATCCGACCCAGAGCCAGCTCAGACAGCACACATCCTCTCGATTTCAGCTGAAAACTTTCCACATAAAATATAAAACCCCAACACGGATTACATACATGGCCTTCAAGCATATACGCATATCAGGGGAAGGGTAGCCCAAACCTCGCCCCCCTCCCTCCACCACCTCCACCACCACCCGAGAAGAACTGACTCACCGCTCTGCTCTCCCAAAAACACGAGTTTAAATTTCCTCAGGGGGTTCCCCAAATCTCCTCCGGCTGACATGGTGGCAGATAAAGAGCTACAAACTTGGATTTGTTCTTATATGTTTCTTATCGCTCGGCGTCTCCTCCGTCGTGGGTGCGCAGGGGGAACCTCCTCTCCTCACAGAATGATGGGAATGCAGCTCAGCATCCTCCTGTCAATTTCGGCGAGCCGGTGCGCATGCGCGACCTCACCTATTTGAATCATCACCTTTGGGCTGGACCTGAAACAAAATTCGACTCTGTCACGTCTTGTGCATGTGTGCTGCGTGAAGGTACATTCAGGTTTTATCCATTACAAATGAAAGTAGACTAAAAGTAATAATGTATATTCACTCAAAAGCTGTACGGTTAAAGTCAACTTTAGCTGAGGCCTACTTCAGTAACCCGTTTTTAGTTAAAGCTACCTTCTACTTCACTCCATTACTAAGATAAACATACCAGTCACTCCACTATTTTTACAGATTTCAAATGATCCTATAACATATGATGTATTACTGCCCAACACTATGTAAAGTATTTAAAATAACAAAAAAGATTAGTCGTATTTAATCAATTATTTTATTGTGAATCCAAAATTATAACGTAGAAATATAAGTCTCGAAAAGACACAATTCTACCCAAGTACTTCTGATACTGTTCATGTACTTTTTTTTTTACTCAGCTACATTTCTTGAATGCAGTACAGACAATTTGGAGTATTTTTTTAATTATCTTTATTTTCATACCTTAGTACTTATTGTACATACGCTTCACATGTGGTTGTATAGTACTACTACTGTTGAGGAGAATAAAAACACTGCAGCTTTTAAACTGATTCCACAGTCACTTTCTTTATATTTCTAAACCACCAGAAATCACTTTGTGAATGTGCAGAGATTTAAAGGGGCATGCCAACTTTTTGATATTGGACTTCTATTAACTTGAGGGAGGCAGATTAAAAGAAGAGTGGTCAACATTGATGCAGCAGAGGCAGAGAAATCCTAACTTTTATTCCTTATTATTAGTATTAGTCAAACTTCTTGAAAACTCTGGATCATTCACTTCCCATAATGCATCTTTCAATAGATTTTAAACTCCAAGCACCCAGTTTGTAATGCAGGGAAACACATGACTACATAAAGGATGTCATGTCTAAATAGAGACACACTGTGTTTCTACACGTTTAGTACCTAATATGATTAGAAAATTGACTTTGACATGTAAAATCAGTATTTCCAACTCTTGATTTTCAAAGAGAATATATCTGGGATTCCTCACTAGAGGAAGCTTGTAAAAGGGAGCCACACTATGAGAATAGTGGATTTTAAAATGTTGTTTTTTTGTAATGGAAATAATATTTTACAGACACCAAAAACTGTTTGTGAAGGAAGTTTGATGCATGTTCGAAGCTGTTGTGTGTCACCGACTGGGATTAATTGGGCATGGTAACTTAAGTTTGCAATAATAATGCATCAATAATGCTTCGGAACAGAATTTTAGTCAACTCCTGTCAGTCAGCCAAAATATACACACCAACATTACCATGATTTTGTGCAAAAATGTCAAAAACCTTAATATTAATGTACAAAATCAAACAGCTCTGCCTCCTTCTCTTTCCAGAAAGCAAAGCTTCGGTCGATGTATTTACAAATGTCTTCGTTGTTGAAACAGGAGATGTGTGTGTCACTGCCACACTCATCTGGAGTTGCAGTTTGAACTATAACTTTGGGCACGAGTCTGGAGTCTGACAACAATGACGATGGTGATGGTGATGGACAGCGGCACGGTCTTGAGTCCCCAAAGAAGCGAACTTTGATGTCCTCGAAGCCATCGCTCCACTGTCGGCTGCCGGCCCGGATCTCCTGGAGAACAGCCTTGTGGAAGTCCCTCACTACCTCCCAGGGGAAACTGCCGACATGGTCGAAGACTTCGAAGCAGAGCAGGTGTCTCATCTTCCTCTCCTCAGGCGACAGCTCCTGCTCTAAGATGTTAAAGTATCCCAACATGAAGAGGTCGAGGGTCAAGCTGTCGTGGCTCACTGCGACACCATCAACGTCTGGCAGGAATTGTTCCGGGGAGTAGGCTTCTCGAGGAGGTGGATTTTGTGAAGAGTTAGAGGAGGACAAAGAGGGTTTTTGCACATCTTTGAGCTCTAGTTTATTCCTCCAGGAGTTTAGCATCTTGTCCACAGCACCCCGTTGTTGGCAGAATTGAAACATGGAGGTGATCCTCTGTGGGGGCGACGCTCCTGTCACTCTCCCTGACACTGCTTCCTGTCCCTGTCTCTGCCTCGCCGCTCTCACTGAAATAGCATATGCAGATTTCTTCCAGTGGCTCAGGAAAAGCACCACTATTCGCTCTTTCCTTAAGCTGGTAGTCTCCATCACAGGTATACGTGTTTTTGGAGGATCACAGTTGTTCGAACCACAGTTGAGGCTTGCGTTGTCGTTCTGGTTGTTCGCTGCCGAGACTCCAAACATTACTGGGTCTCCTTTCACAATCCCACCGAAGGGATAGATCGCACCAATCTGACCTTCAAAGTTGGATCTGAGGTTTCTGACAGATACCCCAGACTGTTGGATCTCCCTCTCCACCCTCTCCCTCCGTGCTCTGCTGTAGCTGTTGGTCTCTAGACGATGGCTAAAGGCTGACGCCATCCCTATAAGAGGAATCCTATATCCACTGGAGGTCTCACCATGTGCTGGCACCATCTCTTGGCCCAATTCCTGGCCTAAATCAGTTCCTAAACTATCTCTGACCCCATGCAAACCCTTCATCCCCTCCATCATGCCTTCCACTATCCTCCTCTCACCCCCATCCTCTGTGGTTTGGGTCAGATTAGCCACCAGCAGTGACATACTCTTAACAATCTCCGAGACACGACTGCACCACACTGGCAAAGTGAACTGGATTTTCCCTTCTGTGTCCATCTGCTGTAGGACCTCTTTGTTCAGCGAGATGTTGACAATCGGATCTGGTAAAATCGACCTCAGCTCCTCGGTCAGCCTGGTCAGCTCCAGCTCATAGGCCTGGCAGCGCTTCTGCAGTGAAACAGTCTCAATCTGCTGCTGCAGGTACACCAGGTCATCATCTGTTAGGAGCTCGCCAAAGGGCCCGAGGACTGCGTTGTGGGTTTGCGAGTACTTCCAGCCATCCACTGGTGTGCAGCCATTATCCATGCCCTGTTAGAGGGACAAAGAGATTTTACAAAACAAACCTGAGAGATTATTTTGTGAAACATTTTGGTAAATAAGCCAAGAGATGGATGAGGAGGCACGTAGTTGCACAGTGTTGTGTGCTTTTTCTTGGCCAGCCAAGAAATAGCGCCCAACAAAACCACAACGTAACAGTTTTACACTTGGCTTTAGTCAAACAAGTCAAACAAACATGATGTAACTGGTTAATTAGTGATCTTTTCGTCTTGCATGGACAGGCCTATCTTCACAGGAGAAAATATGCTTTGACTGGTTTGCATTTCTGTGAACCAATCCCAGTTGTCTTGGTTGGTTTCAGGGGAAAAAGGTGAGAGCTGTTAGCTTGTTTGGTTCATACCCTTAGCGTTGCCCATGTTAGGATGGGGGTAACTTGCCTTTTCGGCGTGTAGGTTGCTGGCTCGGAAGTGGCTGTTGTGGTTTCCAAGGATTTTGAAAACAGGAGCAGGCAGATAATGGAAGGGAGGACAATGCTAAGCTAAGCTAAGCTAAGCTAACCGGCTTCTAACTGGTGTTTCATATTGAACAGACAATCATGACAGTGGTACCGGTTTTCATACCTAAGTTTTGCCAAGAAACTACAAAAATATATAGTACATATACCTTTAAAATGCATTTAAAAAAAACACTTATATACAGCCCCACATGCTCAAACATAGCACATCCAGACCAGAACAATACAGTAGAACAGATAAATACCTGTCTCCTCTGTTCCTCCTCATCCTGCAGCCTGACCTGCAGCTGCCGCACCATCACCTGTCGTTTCCACTCAGCGATGGGGCAGCCGGCTTCATCGTGAGTGGGCACCAGGGAGTCAATGTCAGCGAGGATCACATCGACGATGGGCACCTCCTCCAACAGCTCCTCACTGTCGAGCTTCTGTCAGCGTTCAACACACGACAGTCAGAGTGTCACTGCTAAACAACTTCTTCTTTTTAAAGCACTTCTGCACCAGCTTCACTATCAAAACCCATGAATTTATTTTAAACATTTACATCAATGTTTCCAGCACTGCAATTGCAAAATGAGCAGAGGTCTTTATTACTACCAGAGCTGTGATGATCCAGTGGGTCTGTCTCTGCTTTGGATCTCTCAACACACCAGGTGGTCTGCGTGTACATGTCCATCATATTTGAGAAGCTTCAGCTGGGCGTTCGTTTTAAAAAAGGGCAGCTGAAGTTGTTGTTTTTTTTTCATTCTATACAGGGTTTATTTTTATCTCTACAGTCAGCCGGCTCACCGTTTGTCCCGTGAAGACTGCAGTGAATCCGGCGTGCCTCAGGGACTTCATAGACTTCATGTGGGACATGAGGGTGAGGTCCCTCTCTGGAGGCTTCAGATGGTGGAATGATGTCACAACTGTAACAAAGGCAAAAGGTCCAACATCCAGTTTTAAAATGTGTCTGTATTAAAACACGTTTCACATGGTGGTTATTGTTTTTTCATTATAGTGTTACTGTTAACGTGGTCTGCCTTTAATAGAAATAATCGAAGAAAAAAGGCAAGAGGCTTCCAGTATGTATTTAATCATATAATATATAAATAAATCAACAGTGACAGAATAACATGGCCGATTCATAAATAATGTGTTCGTAATGAAATGCAAATATGCGCTCTCTGTCTGTTGATCACCTGACGAGGCCACCTGGACATGCTGGATGGAGCCCGGGGAGGGTTTCTTTGAAATGGCAGCAGGGGTCAGAGAGGAAGAGGTCACAGGAAGTGGAGAAGGTTGGCGAGGCAGGGGGAGCACCTCCTTCACTGGCTGCTGGGGACACACACACACGCAGCAGGGGTGAGCCACGCTTAAAGGGACAGGTCCACATTTTTCCTCCTGATGAGCTTTTATTCCCATGCTGATATTTTGTGATTTTCTTACCCCTACACATTGCACATTGGTGTTGCATAGTTTATTCATTGCAGTAAAAGAACAGGTGTAGCTGTTATTATCAATCATGGCTCCTTTCCAGTAATTAGTGATGTTATTAACGACACCTGTGCTGTGTGTGACGGGTTAAAGTCTCCTGCTGTTATATCAGTCCCTGCACTAATGAGTGGTCACCTTGCTGTTCTCCATGTCGGCTCTGCTCATTCACAGCCGGCGGTTTCAAACCAGCAGGAGCTCCTCTCTCTAGAAAAAAACAACAGGAAGAATGACGGCAATATACAGTAACAGCAACCGGGTGAAGTGAGCAAAAGAGAAAAACAGGAAGACCTGTCCAGGAGAGAAACGTGACACAGAGCATCACAAGGTTTAAACGGTTTAAAAGTAATCTTCTAAGAGACTGAGACCCCCTTGATGACACACACACACGAACACACACACACACACACGCTCAATGTAAAGAACACAGGCCGCTGCTTGTAGTACTTGTATCAAAAACAAGACGTGGTGAAACAGGACCCCGGTCAGTGAAAGTAGCGTAGCCCACACAGAGTGCAGGAGAAAGCGTGTTGGGAGTTTGGAGAGACATGATATCCTGCTTCAGGTAATCTACTGATTCACAAGCAACAATAGTCTCGATACTACACGAGCAATTACAATGTTTCTTCTAGTTAGATGCCTCGTAAGAAGTTGTATGCCTCATTAGTGGCTTTGAAAATGTTTTATACAGCATACATTACCTCAAGTTTATAAGATGTTTGATATTGTTATATTCTATACTTTCTATTGAGCTCATTTATCAGTCCAGTGTTTTTATTCCACCTATTACTGGAAATGGTTATAAATGTACCTGCAACTAAAACATTGCATCGTTGCCTTGTGTTGTTTGCCTGCTACTCATTGCTGGTGCTGCCACTCTTAGCTAGGACCCCCTTGAACAAGACATTTTATCTTTATTCAATGTATTGCTTAAAGAAAGGGTCAACTTACAATGTCATCCATCCAAAATTCAAATTAGATAGGTATTTGTGTTCAAGAAAAGTTTCACTTCACATTGAAAATCCTATTGTCACATACCAATATTTCACTTTTGAGCTTGAGCTGAAGATGTTGTAATTTTTCATTCAATCTCACATCATTAGATGTTGCAGCCTATGAATTAATTTCATGCGTAATAACCTAAATGCTTTAAGCTTGCATGCAGTACTTACAATATGGTCCAGAAACTGTGGAATTAAAGACAATCTGACAGTGGACGGATGCTCAGAAAAAAAATGCTGGAAAAATACAATAATTATGGAAAAAGGATGTAGAAAAAATGTAGAAAGTCCAGAGACCTCTTTCCTCTCGGACAGCCACTACACAGTAAGACCAAGGAGCAGCACCGCCTGGACCCAAACCTCAGATGGGGGCCCTTCTTAGTGTGCATAATTAAAGAAGTGGGATAGGGTGACCTGCACCTGGAAGTATAGGACAATAGCTCAGTGAATGTATGTAGGAGACAACATACTGTTCCATGGTGAGGCGGGAGTGTGTGCTCATGTTTGGACACCTCCTCAGGAGCTCAGATGGTGTGTGTGTCACACTTATGACACAAGATGACAGGAACATTATATCCGTGGCTGCTTGACCGCGGCTTTGTGTAGCACGAGTTCTTGACCTCTTGGGGTGCAGAGATTTGGCTTTGGAGCAACATGTAGTTTTGTAATCTAATTACTTTAGCCGATTCTGCCAGCAGCTGCAGGCTTCAGTTGAACGTGCTGTTGCTATAGCAACCCCTACTGGCACAGTTCCATAGCAGCTAAGCTAATGCTGTTATATCCACCATTTTTTTGGCCAAGCAAACATTGACACACAACTTCTATCTGCTCAGTAAATGCCCTTGTTGTTATACTATCTTTGAGAACTCATTTTAATATACCTTTTTCTGTGGTTGTTTATTTGTTATCAACTTACTGCTTACCTAGCTAGCCTTGCTATCTCTGGCTAAATTGTGTTGCTAACATTCTAATCAATGCTAACTGTTTATTTACTCTTGGGCTAACAGTAAACAGGGCTGATACATACAGTATGTGTATGATTATAGATTAAGCTTGCTGTCGGCTATTTATTACGTGGAATGAATGTTCATAAGTGAGATGTGATGAAACATTTCCTTTCCTGGCACAAGAGACCATCCAGGTGAACTGTCAGGTAGCTAGTTTATGTTAGGCTACCCATTTGTGAATTCAAATCCTTCCTAGCCTAGCCTACAGAGTTTGCTTTTTTACAGGTGGTTTATTTGTATTTGTATTTATATCTATATCACTATCATTACATTACAAGTTCTGTTCACTCTGCTGGCATGAAGTTTGGACTTGACCCTTTCAATCTCTACTACATGTAAGTATTTTAACTAGGCTCAGCTCTTTTTAGATAAATCTTTATTATATACTGAATTGTGATCTTTAGCAACAGGTATTCTTGATGATGATTGACAGTGATTGAGAAAAGATTGAGCAGTATGCTTTGTCGTTGCTAAAACGTTGTAGTAAACTTTCAGCTGTAGTTAAAGTAGCAGTTGTGGACACTGATTTTATGTCTCTTTGATGGAAGTAAAAAGTTTGGTGATAAGTGTCCAAAATATAGGGGTTCTGAAACAGTCTCTTATGGTTTACCAAAAAAACCCTAAAATTCATCCCAGCACTGTACCAAGTGCATTGTTAAGAGGTGCGGGGTCGATAATAGGCGTGGCTGGTGGCAGTATCTGATTCTATGGCTATTCAAGTCAGGTGCCAAGCCAGAGGCAGCAGGGTAGAGGTTCGGACTCAGGCAGTGAGAAGCTTGGTGAGTCTCCTCGCTAGCTTAAATAGTCCCTATTTAAAATCCATATTAAAGTAACACATTGTAGGTTTAGGGACCTAACCCTTTATAACGGATAGCTGGTCCAGTACCTTCTGAACAGGGGTAAACTCAGGATCTAAAAGGTACAAACATTGTGACATCAGGATGACAGCAAGACAGAAGTATAGAAAGAGAAGCGCAGCACATGGTTAAATATTAAACATTCATGCCATAGAAAAGAGACCTTCATTTATCCAAGCAAACTCACTGTTCATCAATAGTCTACTGTAACCTCAGTGCCCGATGGGAGGCAGCTGCCCCTCACTCAGTCCAGGGCCTTTGTGTCTAGCCCAGTATTTCTGCCTCTGTTATTAGGGGATTAGTCTGACTGGCCTTGTTGCAGCTGAGCACATGGTGAGTACATAATCAATAATGGAAGGCTGCACAAACGCAGAAGGACAGTCTCACACAGGCACATGCACATGTGTCCACCCTCAGCAAAAGTACAGACTGTTATGCAACAGACATGAGGAGACTGTTATGTTATCCATTTATTCAGGTGCTCGGTCAGCAGGAACGCTGTCTCGTCAGGGTCATGTTTATGTGGTAAACGTGACGGGATGATGGACATTGCAACATCAACTGAGAAACATAATGTGCTGCACAGAAGTAGTCGCACCAACAATGAATAATTGACCTTGTTTTGGTCACTTTTAAGTGAGTAGAGGCTGTTCTCGTTACGTTGTAGGTAGGTCAAAAAACCTAGAAGATCAAGATATAAAGATCCACTCCCAACATCTTTAAAGACATGAAAATACCATCCACGACCAAACACTTTTCACATGTTTATTTGAGATAGGTAGAGGTGTTTGATCGATGTTGTTACGCTCAGACATAGCCACGCAAGCTGTTTTTATGCTCGGCTAAGCTAACTGGCTGCAACAGTCACCATGGCAACAACAGTCACTTCTGGGTGCTGAACTGCGGTCGATTTGCATAGTTTCGAGGTAATCTTAAGATGTAATTTACTTTAGTATGAATGTACTGGCATTCTCTACCTGGACTCTAAAGATCCAGGTCTATTCGCCTCTCAAGCCTGAGTTAACATGTTCAAAACATAGACTGAACACGAATTCAATCAATGTCACAATTTACTGTGAGCTCATTTTTTTACAGTTTTATCAGCGCAAAAACTTACTGGGTAACATATATTCACATGTGATGCCACGTTACTATTCCAGTTGCTTATGGACGGTAACGTTTTCTTGTTGAAAGGGAGGAATAAAAGCAGCCTCAGATCTGGATTTGGGAATTCAATATCTGTTGTTCCAATTCTGTTATTGCAAAGTCAGGCCTTTCTTTACATTGCGCAGGCCAGTCAAATGGACATGAAAATGAAATTTGAAAGTTAATAAGATTAAAAGTTATTGTGGAAACAGATTCCTACAGTTGTTAAATCTGAAAAAAAAAAATTGACTAAGACATTCATGGCTTTTGTCTTGTAGATGTTGAGACATATCTGCAGCTTGGTGGGACAATATGAGGAAACAGCAGTCCCCCAAGATGACTGATACTGTGCGCAATAGCGATGTAAAATTATAATCATCACAGAAGTTAACGCAAACATTCACTCGTCCTTCTCCCATAATATAAGGTTTACTGCAAATGGTGTATAATAAGAAAGGGGAAAAAAATGGATAAAGAAGACAATAATACACATCACACTAAGACGTTTCGTAAGTTTCAACACTCATTTATTTATTCACCTTATTTTTTTTCTTGACAACTTTTGTTACGTGTCCACAGACATGAGAAAGAACTCCAGAACACTCAAAAGATAAACGTGAGCACTGAGATTAAGACTTCATCACAGGCTTGGACCTGTTTCTGCCTCTGCCAAGCAGCTCCGAGCAAAAGAGCAGACCTTGGGATATTCAACCCGGTCCACGACGGCCACCTCACCCACACAATGAGCTGAAATGTGCAAAAACTGATCCCAGATCAGCTCACTTTACTCTGAGGTGACACTTGACGAAGCAGCAGGCCTAGTTATTCTTATTCATCATGGTATACAGAGGAAGAGAGAGTTAATATCATCTGTGTGATGAGACCCAACACAGAAAATCTCCATTTATATACAAGACAGAGCCAAGAGGAAGGTTTCCAGTTAGTCATTACAAGGATCATGAATGACAATACTTTACAAGAAGCACTTTAGGGGGGAGATAAGCTGTTGTCATTAGCAAAGGGGTAAGGCAGGAGAGAGGGACAGAGTACAGCAGAAGATAAGTGGACCTGCATGCATCGATCCAGAGCTATGACAGTTAAAAAGCGGCCAAATATAAAATAATCAACTCATTTACCTTTCAACGATTATTGGCCGGTGCACTAAAACTGTCTCACAAAGTGTTTGTTCCTTAACATGATACCCTGAACTATGAGGGCTGGAAGCATTGCAAATCATCCGCCAGTTTTAAACTAAAACAAATCAATGCAATTTGGTGCAGCGAGTTTGATGGTTGTTTGATTGCTGAAGCAAAAATGACACAGTCTCAGATATATAACCTTCTCCTCCCGTCAGGACAGGGCTGTAAAATGTTTTTAAACACGAGCCAGTCTTTTCCATACATTCTTAAAAACATCGCCATATAAAATCATAGTAAATAAAGATGCTTTGTGCGTGAGTGCAATATATTATAACATAATCCATCCTTCAAAACTTTATAAATAAAACTTTCCTTTGTCTTCTGTTCCAGCAGACAACACACAGTATATATCTTTGAGCTTTTTACAAAACAATTTAAGTTGATTATACCGAGATG
Organism: Sparus aurata; assembly: GCF_900880675.1. Classification (NCBI taxonomy): domain Eukaryota; kingdom Metazoa; phylum Chordata; class Actinopteri; order Spariformes; family Sparidae; genus Sparus; species Sparus aurata. The sequence goes on along the minus strand of NC_044207.1, from coordinate 23,509,788 downwards.
ACCCAAAACATACAGGAATAAATGCCACAATCCCATTAAATTATATGATAACAGACATAATATAATTTTAAAAATCACAGAAGCAAACAAGTACCAACAAATCTGAGGTGAAATGTGAAATAAAGTATCAGGCTGCATTGCTCAACAGGTTGGCTGGCCTGTGGCGTGCAGAGTCCTCAACACTTTCTGTTGACTGATTATAAGTCAGGCTGATTGTTGAAAGCTGATCATAACCAGTCAGACACGAAACAGGAAGGAAACATGGTGAAGACAAAATGGTTTGCTGACCATGTCTTTGGTAGAGGATGTTCTTCAGATACAGATGACATCCCCTCAAATGCAGATGGTACAACACAAACTCAGCGGGGATAGCCTAATATTAATTTACCATCATTACCTAACACTTGGGGTCATCTTGGTATAGTGCAAAATAACATATTGCAGATAAAATAAACTAAAAAACCATCCCTGAACATAAAAGTCAGCACCAAGCTCATCATACTGTACTGGTTTCCCACACAAGCATCAGGCTGTCAAATATCTAGCAGCTACAGTACAAAAGCTAAGAGCTAAGAGGGGGGGGGGCATTGCTTTTACTGTAAAATGCAACATTTACGGTCAATGATAATGAGATATACGCTGTATTCTACTGTAACAGGCTGTACCAACATACTATTATAGCATCATTGATAATATTCACTCTCCAAAACAATAACATAGATCATCGATATGAAAAAAATGCATCTAGTTTAACTCTACATAAAAGCTTAACCCTGGACACATGTGACTAACTTCAGTGACAACGATGGAGGAGGGAGAGAAGAAAAAGAGGTGAAGAAAGGGAGGCACTATCTGGTGCATGGACAACGCTCTTGCCCGCTCAAAGCAACTGCCTTCGACAGATTACAGGTCCATGGTCAGTCACAACTTTCTATTTAGCTACTAGACGAGACTTTAAAAGTAAACTTCAATGCGGCAACTCGGCTGACCCATAACGGACAGAACAAGTGCTCCTTTGTTTAAAGTAAAACCACCGATCTACAGTACAGCTGTCCTCCTGGTGTTTTTATCATGTCAAACATCTTAGGTCAATTCGGGTGTCATTCATAAGTTTGTAGAAACAGTTTGGGAAATTCTTCTGCGCATTCTTGCCAAAAGTTACATGTGGAGGTTACGAATATAACCAGTGTTCCCCGAAGGACGAAAAGTCAGTGCAGCACATCAGTAACAGGACTTGTGTCTAGCCTAGCATAGCATAAAAACTGGAGACGTGGAGAGGTAGCCTGGCTACCAGCACCTCTGAAGCTCAGTAAGGCATCGAATGTCATTTGGATCAAAAAATTATATATATGGTTTTTTTTAAGTTACTTCAATGCCGTAGAAATTTAAGTCAAAATTGGGGTCACTTTGCCGCAATTTGCAAGCAGGTGTCCCAAGCCGAAAATTCCCATTTAGTTGCCATTTGAAAAAAATAACAATAATTTACACATTGATCAACTTTTAGTGAATATAATTATTGTCTTCACAATAATGTCAAATAGTAAATTGTTGTGTATTTCATTGCTGTTGTTACTTTTTCCCTTTCCTCGTATCATTGTACATGATGGTAAAGATTAGAGCTCAGGGATGCAGGTATCGTTACCAAGGTTGAGCGAATTGTCGTTTTTTTATTTACATATTTACAAGTTAACTTTGGTGCAACAGCTTTTTTTCTGGGATCCGGCAACATCACTTGGACAAACCACGCGCAGAACTGCAGTACACTCTACGTTTAGTTACTGCATGGACCATTTTTCAATTTCTATCTCTATTTAATATATTAGGGGAAACATTGCGAGCATATTCGAATTTTCATTATAATTACTGCCCTGTTAGTGGTGATGGTAGGCCTGTATCATTACCCATGGACAGAACCAGGCTAGCCATTTCCACTTGTTTCCAGTCATTATGCTAAGCTAACCCAACTGGCTGCTAGTTCTCGGCAAGAAATAGATTTCCCAAAATGTCAAACTATTCCTTTAACATCCTAAATATCTGTTAATGCAACTGTACACGTGGACAATGATTTGAAAGATTTAAAACAACAAAATAAAGCTTTGGTAAGAACAAATGTGTGAATGTGAGATACAACACATCAACTCAATAAAGACAATAAAGTGCCATGCAACATAAGTGGTCATTGGTCCTGTCACAATAAATAACAGTGCCGAGAACCTACGCTAGCAACAATAAATAACGATATTCTGTGTGGTTCTAAGCACAAGGGATCATGTTAAAAAAAGACAAGGACACGAGCCATCTCTCTTGATAATGGATTATTTTGCCTCAGTGTACTCAACGAACTCATTTAGAAAAGAAAACGACACTAACAACAACTCACCCTTTTGTCCTAACAAATCCCTCATGCTACTTCAAAGTTGAAACGGCTGATCTGTTCTTCATCTGAAACCTCTGCAGTGAAAGAAATACTCTATGCTGTAGAGCACCAAGCCAATCCGAACTGAGGTAATGCACAGTATATGATGGATACATGTGGAGCTATTGTCATCTTTCCTCCTCATCTGATGGCGTTATTTAGAAATACGTGAATGGCTGATTCAAACCGGGGACTTACTCTCAGCTACTATAATGAAGAAAGGGACTTGACCTTCTGATAACTATACACAGGGAACTGGTAGCCTCGCAGGTTTCTACATGGAAACTAATCAAAACTAGTCCCAATGCCCAGCACAGGTAGGTTAATTAACAGGTTTCGGGTGGTTAGTTTGTCTTAGGTTTCTTCTAAAGGTCAGGGGGGAATCACACCATGCAGGGCTTTCAGGTGGCGGCTGCAAAAACAGAGTAAAGACGGTTTCGTTGGGGTTTTTTTGGGATGAGCGATTGAGTGACGTTTGGGACTGGGACAGTCGTCATATACAAGGTTATTTAAATGGTTGTATAATGTTTATACGGTCTATGTTCATTAGAGCAGGATGGTAAGTGGAGCTTTTAGATTGTATTGTTTTGTTTGTTTGCTTGTTTTCCATCGGACCGGTTTGTTTCTCACATCCTCTGCGCAGTGGGGGCCGACTGGACCGACTTTCTCCGGGAAAGCTTTGACCTGAGGAGAGGAGACCAGAGACAGAGGAGGGAAGACGAAACATATTTCTTAAAATCAAGCAAAATAAACATTGTAACGGGTGTTTTTATTGAAACTGATAACTAGCAACTATAGATAAAGGAAGGAGAAGCACTTTTACAGACAACTATGGGACCTGTGAAATTGTTACTGCAGTTACTTTTATAATATTGGATGATCTGTGTTGCTGAGCAGTCTGTCCAGGATGTTTCATGGGTGATTATATTGTGCCATATTGGATTTCCCCTCTACAGTTTCCCCGTATCATTTTCTATCTTTACCTGATGGTGCCGGCTAACAGTGGGTTGAAAGCGTACAGCCAGTCGTGCATCTCTTTGTCATTGGTGGCTTGTAGCAGTATCCCACGGTGCTCGGTGCACACAGCAAACGTGTTGGGAGTCTGGAGACGTGAAATAGTAAAAATAAGTTCAATCGAGGCATTTATTTAAAAAAATAAGTGTTATTATTGAACCGAAGCTTGGTCGTACCCGCAGTAGGGTCTGTTTGTCTTCGCTGTATTCCACCTTCGCAGACGACAGGTTGATGACGGCTCTCTCAACGCTGTCCCTCTCGCTGCGGTACAGGTAGACGTAGGGCCGGCGCACCACCACGTAGCGCTTCACCCAGCCGCTGGTGTGGGGCTCCAGGAAGTGCAGGTAGCCTTTCTTTGACACAATGGGGCTGCAATCAGATAAAGAAATACTAATATTAAGAAATAAGCTGACAACTTTCCTTTATTGTTCCAAGCAGTTTACAGTTTATTCATAAAATGTTTAACTACAGTGACTCAGGATGAATCATTGTGTGTGGTCTGACCTGACACGAATCTCCTGGATGTCAGGGACAAAGGTGCATCCTCTGAGAGCTTTCTTTCTGTCCACTGGGCTGTACGGGTCCAGATCTGGTGTCGAGGCTCCTGAACTGGGTTCAGTGTGTCTACACAACATAGATCAAGTGTTTATAATGTGACAAAAGGAACATGGGTTAACTAATCCATTCCTCGATGCCAACAATGAGTGACTGACCTGCACTACTTTATACTTCTGCTCCATCTCAAAGGTTTCAGTTACTGGTAGGATTGGGTATTAACAGATTACATATAATTGGGATTATGTAATCGGATTATAAAAAATAAATAACAACCCAGATTACGTTTGAAAAAAATGTTTTGTTTGTCTTTTTAGGATAATAATGGAGTTTTTATTTCTTTTAATTTGCCAAAAAAATTGAAGGTTAACATTCTGAGTAACTCCTTCTCCTGCATTACAAGACAAAATACCTCCATAAGATCTTTGATTTCAAGAAAGGGAGCAACAACAGCTTACAATATAGAAACAGCATCCTACATTTTCTATCATGTTGTAGGATACACACAGTACATCTACAGGTTGGAGCAATACTGTTTATGTAAAGGTAAAGGTAAAAAAATATATCATTTTATTCCTATTAAAAACATTTAGAATTTTTTACAGAGAAAAATTTGTAAAATTTTTGTGGTTCAATCCACTTTTTTGGTGTAAGGTGAAATATTTTTAATGTTTGATTTTGAAGCAATAATAATGTAACCCCAAAGTATTCAGATTAGATTAAAGTTATTTTTCAAATGGAGTACATTCCTAATTACTATCCATAAATGCCACATAATTTGTATTCATGCACTGATTTCAATTCAAAGTAATCCGGCCCATCCCTGGTTATTGCTTACATACAATTCAAAACATTACTAGTTTGTAAAATGAGATATACTATCATAAATTAAACTACCTAGGAGTCAGGAATTGTCTCCATGTTTATCAAAATACTGCTTTTATGTTAATGCATCAGCACTAATAACCTAATAATATGTAATACATCATATTAAAACTCTGAAAGGAGCTGATCTGTTTTATTTGATATCTCAGTATACTTTGCTGATCATACTTTTGTACTAGTATGATTTTGAATGTCAAGCCTTCACACATAAAGTATTTTTACATTGTGATATTGCTACTTAAGTAAATTATTTGAATTACTTGTACCACGGCCAACCTTCTCGTGTTTGTTTTGTGATGATGTCACCAACTGGAACCATTCATGAGTCATTTAGCATATCAGAAGCATGTTTTATACGGCTTTGATGGCGACCTACTTTTCCTGGAAAGAAACTGGCAGAGGCGGCAACAACAATGGTTTGTTCAGAGTAAATGTAGGAAAATGGACGCTTAGAAGCAGTGTTTTGGGACAGCAAAGCGAAAATCATCTACTGTTTAAAGGAAGAAGGCACTGGTATCAACAGACACGTGCAGATTATTGAGCGAGGTATCTCAAACCTGACAGATCTCTACATTGTATTACAGTCATGCTGCGATGAGTGGCAGCATTAGAATCACATACCTGATGTCATAATGTCCCTCGACCAGTGAGGGGCAGGTAGAGGACGGGGTGAGCGTGCTCAGAGACGAGGAGGAGTCTCTCATTAGCGACGCCGACATCTCAGAAAGCTAAAACACACACAACCACACACGGAGACACATTCACGACAAACCACGGGTGGAGTAGCACGCACGCACACACACACACACACACACAAGACCAGAGGGACGGATACAGATACAGACAAAACAAACCGGCAAACAATTAAGCACGTACGACACAGACATGCATTCAGAGAACAATTCAATCAGACAATTTGTTATATTCTAGCAATGTAATAGTAGAACCATTCCTGTACCATTATAATATAAATCCTCATTATCTAAGAGCCCCTCGCTGATTAACATGTTAAAGAGGACATGCAGGAGTAACGTCGGGTTAGTGGGAGCCTCGCGGGGTCTAAAGTGGAGGGATGAGGGTGGGTAAAGGGGGAAAAGAGAAGCTAAATCAATTTAAGGTATGAGATATGGGTGCACTGGTTGTGGCAGACAGAGTGAAGCAGTAGACCTGAGTCAATATTGTCTCTCATACAGCCGGTTCCGTCGAGGAATAATGTTTTACTCGTGTCTACTGAGTGGTTATTAAGACAGAAGATAGAAGATGGGACAAGGAAGAAAGAAATGTGAAAAAAAAAAGAGGAATCTGTGCAGGAAAAAATGCTTAAATAATGAATGAATGCAGAGAGAGGTTGAAGTGCGGGGCTTTAATATTTTTGCGGTAAAGGTTCAGAAGGATTAACGGGCCGGGTTAGAGGGCCTAGGCTGGGGCTCACCTTGCTCTCACTGGCACTGCTGCTCACCTGGCTGTACTCCCTGTTGAAGGTGTGCATCAGAAGACGCAGACACTGGAAAGAAGAAAAGGGAAAGACCTTGTTCAGAGGACGATTCATAAACTCCGCATCGGATCAAAACAATTTAAGAACGAATAGTTCAACTGAGGCGAAGCGCTGGCGGGCCTCAGAGAGCAGCGGTCACCTTGGCAGCCAGCTCCCTCTGCCTCTGGTTGGGGCTGTCGAGGGCCGGGCTGCTGCCGGGACTGTGGCTGAGGACGGGGCTCTTTGCAAAGTCGCTGATGTCGCTGCTCTTGTAGAGCGCGTCCTGTCCTGCCTGCAGAGTCGCCTCCAGCTTCTCCCTCAGCAGCAGGTAGTGCCTGGTCTTCTCCACCTAGAAACACCAGCAGGTACAAATGTAAAAATGTCAGCTGTTGTGGTCCAAAAAGGCTCGAAGGGAGCTTGATTGGGACCTTTCAAGTAAGTTGATTAGATCACCTCCTGCAGTAAACTGAGTTTCTCCAGCTCCCACTGGTGGTCCAGGATGAGGCTGTCACTGCGAGGCCTCCATCCAGCCAGGTTCTCCTCTCCTCGAACGTACGCCACAGAGGTGTCCAGCACGCGCCTGCGACGACGCTGCATGCCTGGACAAAGGTAAGAAAAAGAAATGCTTTAAAAAATACAACCAGAGGAAAGTATTTGTTGTGTTTGCTGATTATTTTCTTAGATTTCAGTTTCACCTGGACTTCCGTTGTCCGCCACGTGGCAGAGGGTGACTTCGTAGACTCCGGTGACGCGGTTACTGAGAAGGAAAGGAAAGACGTTTAGAAAGTGTTGAGAAGTGAGACAAAATTAATGAAACTCCCAACACATTTCTGACTGTGAATCCATAAATGTGTACCTCTCAGAGGGCCGGAGGCAGCCGGTGCTGAAGAGGTTTCTGATGGAGCGAGAGGCCGGCAGCTTCGCGTCGCGGGAATAAAACACCATGCAGAAGTCTTTGGTGATCACTGTTGGCTGAGTGCAGTTCTCCATCTAGGTCAAATACATCAGACAGTGACAAATCAGCCTACTAAGTATCTGATTATGATGGGGATGGGGGAAGACCAAATTATATAAAACAAATGTCACTAGCATCACATGTCGTCTCCAGTACCTCTAGATAAGCAGAGAGGGTGATGTAGATCTTCTCTCCATAGGGAGTGACTCTGTTCAGCAGCAGAGAGTTGTGCATCGAGCTGTCCCACGCTGCCTCAAATCGGTAGAAAGTTCTGCAGCGCGACAAACACAAATGTCATCATCTATCCGCATGATTGTTAAAAGAAGAAAAGAGTCAACTTTATGAAAATCCTAAGAGCAAATGGACTCGTTATTATCAGAAATAAATATAGAAAAGACAAAAGTGATTGTCAGTTTATACCTATGATCAACTCCCAAGGAGACGCTGCCGTTAATAAAGAATAAAGAGAAACAGGACACGAGTTAGAAACTTTTAACTGCAGCTGTTAAAAGTTTGAACTCAGCAAATAATACTGATCAGTGCAAGCTGAAAAAAGCATTGAAGGTGGGGCTGGGCAATAAGGCCTGAAAAATAATATTATTATCCACAGGCAAGATCTGGATATACAATATAGTTGTAAAGAATTTCATAAATGCTAGGACCTTATATGGATGTTGTGACTATATTGTAAGGAGGACTAATTGTACGTCCATAATAACACAATTAGATATTTGATGAATAATCATCAGTAATGTCAATATAATGACTAAGTGGGTAAAGACTAGTATTAGAACAAGAAGAACACTTATAATACACTAACAATATAATGTATCCTATACACAGTATATTGCCCAGCCCTGATTAAAGGCAAACAATATTTGACTATAAAATGCACACTGAAGCGATGTTAAATTTGCTAAACAAAGCAACAGGTATATCATAATGAAGCAGAAATGCATAAAAGCAATGTAAAAATAAAATAATAAAAAAAACAGAAATAAATATTTTTGTGGATAGAAAAAGGAAAGAAAAATAATTTCTAATCATAAATAAGCAAAAACAACAAACAAAAAATGAATAAATTAATACTGAAAAACTCAAATCAAATCAGAAAGTAAATAAAATAAGTTAATTAATATAACTGCAAATAAATAGAGAAGCTTTTAAAACAAAAATCTACATCAACGTAAGATTTTAGAAATTAATTCATGCCTGTATAATTTTTTCAAATATTATTTTTGGTTTATTTAATTAATAATATTAATTCATTTATAAATGTATATAGTGATTTTTTTATATTGGCAGTTTTAATCCTCCATACAGATTTTTCCTGCACAGGTTTGTGAAGACGTGGAAAGAAGACAGCTGGTAATAAACAGACAGAGAAGTAAATGAATACTCAGTCTCAGAGTCATACTTGTCGTTGTGTTTTGGCCAGAAGTATCCGGAGGACAGGATGTTGAGGGACAGGATGTTTGGGTCTATGATGGTCTCATCGGCCTCTGGTGTGTTTCGAATGCGACCTGAAGTCAAACGAGTCACGATGAGAGAGGAAATATCCTTCTAGAGATTTCTTCCCACTAAAGTCAAACCATCTTGGCCAGACATGTGTTTGAAACGTCTTTATTACTCACCGATAACCAGCTCCTTCACCTCTTTCCACTCGATATCATTTCCTGTTTCGTGAGCGATGGTGACTGTGATCCTCCTCTGAATGCCCTGTGGAGTCGAGAGAGTAGTGGGTGAGAAAACCTTTTTGTTTCCAGTGGTAAAGATAAAAAAAAAAAAAACTATATTAAACTACAACACAGACACAAGAAACATCTGGAAACATGATTTGTCAGACCTGATGTAAGAGGAACGTGCCGTGGCAGGGCATCCCGCCTCTGTGGTCGACAACAGCTGGGATGTAGCTAGAAACAGGGAAACAATCAGCACATTAAAAGTTCATCTTCAGTTCTTTCAACTCAGATGACCTTTAGATTAACTGCAGAAACAGACAATGTTTTTTTTGTGTGCATGTGATCTTTCCGCGTGCCTCGCTCTGTGCTACAAAGTGGAAACATGGACTCACTCTCCGTTAGCTTCCAGCTCGCAGATCTCAAAGAAGGCCATGAGGTCGTATTTGGCGTGACAGGGTCCCGCGGTGGAGCGAGTCAGGGTGCTGAGCTTCGTGGCCGGCACTGGAGGAAAGAAGAGCGGGCAGACGAATGAGTGACAGAGTAAACGAGACTGTACTAAACTGAGCTCAAGGGTAACTGGTGGTTAAATGTGTGGTTAAATTAAAAATAAAGGAATAATTAGCATCTCGTTGTGCTAACCTGGTTTGGATAAGGGCATCACCCTGGGGAACTGCCTCCTGGAAGGTCTCAGTGGACTACAAGACAAAGAAATGAAAACGTGAGGAAAGTTTCCTACCATCTGAAACTGACACCTGGAAATGATTAATCGGAGGAAATCAAATGTTAAATTTCTCCCTGACCTGATCAGGTCTTTGCAGAGCGGAGGGAAGGGCTGTTTCTGATAGTGACCGAACACCTCGAAGACGATGGGCTGAGTCTTGATGTACTCCACGAAGGACTTTGTCACCTCCACCGTGATCTAACAGAGAAGAGAGGAAATACTTTTTAATGACAAGTACACATATTTCAGTAGCAGTAATCATTAATATTTGCTGATAATGGATCTGAATACGCAGTTCAGTGTTTACATTTTGAACATGGTAGAAGCCCAGCGGAGGTCCTCTCCCGGTGTTCTTCAGCGGCTCGGTGGAGAAAGCTTCGTCGTGGCGGTGGATGAAGCTGAAAAAAGGTGAAATCAGCCAACATTAAAACACATACTGTTGTAAATTAGAAAATGGGGTTGATCTTGTGTTGCATTTCAAAGTACAATTTGGTGATTACATTAATATTGTGGTATTTTTTCAAGTCAAAACAATTTAATATGAGCTTTTAACAGCAACATATGTAAGTATAGAGGTGTAAACATGCAGGTGTTAATATGCCATTATTATCTAAGTGTGGAAAGCTGAATTGCATGAATACATTTCCTGATTTTTTAATTATTTATAATTTTTATTTGCATTTTTTTTTATTTATTAGATGTTTCACAGAAAAAAAGAGATTTCTGACAAAGACAAGGATTGTTTGCTATTGTGTCTCATATCAACATTATCCAGGACTTTGGTGCGTGAACTCACTTGAACTGGCAGAAGATGTCGGCGTACTCGGCCGAGATGCTGGAGGCCTGCAGGACGGTGACTCTGAAGGTGAAGGTGCTGCCGATCTTCAGGTGCGACAGAGCTTTCTCCGGGGAGAGGTCCAGAGGAAGATCCAGACCCAGGCCTGTACTCTTGGCTGGGCTTTGGGGAGCTTCGATGGCTTCATGGAAGAAAAAAAAATCTAATTTAGATAATTATCCTTTTTATTTAAGGAATTACTTCAACAATAGTGTACTGTTAACTTTAGATGGGTAACTTCAAAACATACTTTTAAATATAATTAGAGGAAGGACACTGATTTTGGTTGCTTATCAACAAATATATAATAAGTAGAAGCCAACACTATGCTTCCAATAGACAAAATTCATCTAAATGTGGCCTTAAGTTCTTCTTGTCTGACTAACAGATCTTTATAAATTGTGAACACAAGCACAGTAAACTCCTCCATCCTCTTTATTCAAGGCTAGCTGTCACTTTAAGTGGCCGTGCCCTTAATCATGCCAAAGTTGATATAATTTAAACCAGTGATTTACATAGACAAATCCTTAACACTGGGGGTCTATGGAGATTGACTCGCCTTGGATGTCGCCGCTTTCTGTCTCCTCACCTGGACAGGTGTTGTTGTTGACTTCATCGGCAGAGATTCCAATGTCCGAGTTCTGTCCCTCTCCCTCCACGATTCGCAGCTCCTCCTGGGAGGTGTTGGAGTGTGAGAGACTGCCGGGACACGACTCGGTCTGAAACTGAAGTAAGACGGTAAAACAGTCGGCTTTATGATCAGAAAAACTTTTAGCTATTTGTGTACATCATAACATGAACATGGAACACATTTACATCAGACTTTTTACAAGTCACTGGCCCGGTCGTACCTTCTCAAACTGTTTGTCCTCAAAGGAGATCTTGGCAGTGCCTGACTGCCTCACACCAGAGCCATAATCAGGGGCCTCTTCATCGGCTGAAGTGAGACAAAACAAGAGGAAAGAGATGTCAAACGAGCTTCACAATGATTCTTAATACAAAATCAGTACAAATCAGAGCAGCCGCAATGCCATGATGAGACTATTTGTACCTGAGATGGCCTGCACAGCCACCCTGAGGAAGCCTTTCACCTCTCCTTTCTCACTGACGATGGCCACGCGATGCACCAGGGGCACCGGGTACAGCAGGTTACTCAGGTACACAAAAGCCCTGAGGGAGTAGTAGGATGTGATCAAAGCGACTATTGAGCGATAAAAGAGCCGGATTTAAATCGAAATCAATATCAGTGTTTAGATGGTGACGAACCTGCCGACCAGACGGAACCAGGGGAAGCGGTCGTAGAAGGGATCGCCTCCGGTCAGAGCGTGGTCACAGTCCTCCACAGCACTGCTGGGGAGCTCTGCAGCACGGTCGTACATTTCTCTCATCAGGTCCAGCCTCTGCCTGCAGGGGGCAGTGTAACAGGAGCAAAAAACTTACTAAGGGCCGACATATCTTCAGTGTATGTGCTGATGCATGGATCAAAACTGGATATAGAGACAGAGCTGGAATAAAATGTATCATAGCTGACAAAAAACCACCGCACCTGAGTTTCTCCAGGGTCCAGTAATGCGTGGCTCCGTTCTTCTGATCTTGTACTTCAACAGCAACGATGGTTCGAGGGAAAGGTCGTCTCTCCCTCTCTTTGGCCACACAGGGTGGCAGCAGGTCGGGGGGCAGGGGAGAGTAGAGAGTGTCGGTCAACAGGACGAACTGGAACTGCACCTGTGGACGTCACGAGAAACAAGACGTGAGTGACTGCTTGTCTTATATCCTCCTGCATCCTGAAAGAGAGGAGAGGGAGCAGCAGATCTGACGTGGTAACATTTTCCTTCAATAAAACAGAAAGTGTGCGGCATTAAAGTCAGAGCTTGATCTCCAGCTCCTTGTAATACAAGCAGCTTGGAGGGCTCATCAAAAACTGAGCGAGACGTGAAGCAGCGGAAGTTAATTTTGGCCTAAAACAAGTCAAAATTATGCTTTGTCATTTCTGCCTTCTGCTGCACCGATTTCATATTCAGTATGCAGCACAGTGTATTACATTATGATGACTCACTGGAAGACAATCAAGTGAGACAGACTCGCTCTGATGCAAATCCAGTTAACCTCAGTTTCTGTCAATGGCCACTGACGGACACTTTTTAATCTGCACTCTGCCTGCAGTCTGGACTGAAGAGCTAAGTCCTCATGAAAATGGTGAGAAATTTGCACTCTGATTCGACAAAAAAACATTATTCTCATCTCAATATTGTAATTTTAAGGAAGGATAACACCAAGGAAACAACAAAAGACAGACTTTAAACAACCTTAAGGCTATGATGACAAAATGAAAGTAGGTTTGGATGATTTTATTCAGCAAAAATCTGTTTTGTGTTTATCTAAAACATAATCTCACAGTGCTGAGTTACCTTTTTCTTCAGCTCCACACTGATAGCATTAGCCTCTTTGAGGAAGATGGCGTTGCCCCAAAGTAGGTCCCTGAGAGAGGTGAACTGGTAGAAACGCCATTTTCTGAACGCCCACAGAGCCAACTCAGTCTCACGCTCCGTCCACGGCACTGGAGGGCACAACACGAGACACGTGTGAATACATTTTGACCAGAAGAGAAAAGAGCCGCCTGATTCAGATAATTGAGACAGTAAAAAGTGACAGTATCACCTTCCTCCTCAGGCTCCTCTTCTTCCTCAGGAGACTCCAGGTACCGAGAGTCGACTTGTCTCTGGAGAGCTTCCAGTTTGCTCTCGTAGTCCTGAAAGAAGACAAGATTCAGATCAAAACAGGCATGTTTGAACTGGTAAATTAAATGGTGAACGTCTCTATTAAATGCAGATGGCACTCACCAGCCTCTGCTGTTCCAGCAGGTTACTGGCTTCTTCTCTTTCTTTGCGGTACTGATCTTCGAGCTCCTGAAGCCTGAAAGGGATTCAAAACTATACGTTAAAACAGTAATATAACCAAATATCAGTGAATAGTAACATAACACAGTGAAGCCAATCATCATCATCATCATCATCATCTCAGCCTCTTCTCCACACACCTCTGCTCCATCTCCTGCTTCATGTCGATGCCTTGTTTCTCCAGCAGCTCCCTCTGAGCAAAGGCCCAGTCGACCGGCTCCACCGGCGTCTCGGCACACGGCGTCCTCTCTCGCTCCAGGCGAGCCTGCTCTGGATCGTTGAAGCGGAACACGTGGCTCTTCCCCATGATGATGCGGTTCCCTAGAAAGTCGGTTCAAGTTCAAACGCTATGGCATCAAAAGCTAAACTACAGATCAGACCTGTTAAACGTTCGTATTGATGATTTTGTGTTTTCCTCCTGATACATTGAATGCTTTGCCTCTAGATGCAATTACTTTCCGTACTCTGACAAACGTATATAAAGCGTCAAACATACCAGAGCGCAAAACAATAGGAGAGGTCACTCTCTTCCCGTTGACGTACGTCTCTGTCCCCTCACATGGCTCCAGGATGACACATCCTGTTCAAGACAAAGATTATACTGCTATAACAACAAATCATTTAATAAATATATAATATAAACCTTTGCTTACTTATTGTTCAACGTGTATATATACAGTTTATGTAACACTGTTGTTTGGCGCTGGCTTCCTTTACCTTCTCCCTGAGGGCCAGTGGTGCTGCTGAAGGTGCAGTGTTCATCTTTGATAAAATGGCCGCTGAGAACAATGTCTTGGCGAGTCTTGGCATTCTCACGGCCGACCCTGAGGGAAGATAAGATAATCCATTTGAGTCTCAGAAAACAGCACAATAATCTGGATCAGATCTCAAAGTGTAAAGCCTTACTTGGTGGTGCCGTCTTTGATGTAGTACAGCAGACACTCTGACATCAGCGGGTCTTCGTTCAGGTTCACCAGATGAGGGGTCTGAAAGGGCGACCGTGACAAATGCGGTTGGGTGTTTGTGTGATATCAGATAAATGTAAATATCACGCAACGGCGAAACAAGTCTAACCTTTTTCGGGGAGAACACGCCCAAAGTGCCTCCATCTTCTCTCATGGCGACACCCATCTCGGCCAGCAGTGCCTCTCTGCAGGAGGCAACCACACAGTTAACGCCAGAACGCATCACTTACAGAGAAAAATAAGGTGAAAATTGTTCAAAAGGGATCATTTAAGGATCATTTTTCCTTTGGCGTTACTGCTACCGTTGTTAATTTTGACACCCAACGTTCAACCCACAAGATACTCGGACTGTGTCATTAATTTATTGTGTTAATACTTCAGTAGGAAGAAGGAAGTAGTCTGGCATCCAACACCGAAACACATTCTAAAAATAGGTGGACTCACCCTTAAAGGCAAGTGAGTATTAAAAGGCTAAACGTATTAATTACTTACCTGTCCATACGGATGGCCTCAGTTCGCCGCAGCTTCTCCTCCCATGTCTCGTTGAGCTCCGCGATGATTTTCTCGGTTTCCTGTCGGCAAAATTAAGATTCAAACTTCAACACACTCAAATTGGAATCATGAACCTTGGAATTTTAAGAGCCACATTTCCACCACATTGCTACGATTTTCTCATCCATGCTCACCTTACTTCTGTCTACGAGCACATATCGAACCTTCCCCACACACTGTAACAAATTCACCACCGCCCTTCCTACCTTGAGCCTCTCGATGGCCTCCTCGCTGGCCGGGCTGAAGATGCGGTCGTGGAGGTTGGCGATGGACCCGGCGCGACTGGACAGGGCCGAGAGCGAGGGCGAGGGACTCATTCCTGTCATGGCATTGGACACTGCGGAGAGATCACCCCTTTGATTGACAGCCTGGCGATTGTTCACAAAATTCTTGTAATCGCACAGGTCTGCCAGAGAGAGAGGCGTCGCATGGGAAGTGAGCAAAGGAAAGAAGGAAGGAAGGAAGGACAGACGGACGGACGGAAGGTAGGAAGCAGACGCCGGGTAGTTAAGGAGAGACATCGGGGGTTGAGAGGAACACGCGGAGAAACAGATAAGAAGGAGGAGGAAAAAAAACAAGGGAACAACGGGGAGGAGTACAAAAAAAAAAGAAGAGAAAGCTCAAATAATGGATCAAAGAAGCAGAGGTCATTTGCTTTACCAAAGCCATCGCAGACAGAGACAAAAGAGCAACTCAAACTGAGAGAGAGCACAGAATGCCAAATTCTTCTCTGACACTGAAAAATACACGCGGACGACAAGCTCGCAAGCATGAGAATGTTTCGAGAAAGAAAATCAACGATATATCCATCACTACAATGCATGATGGTCAAATACAGCCTGGTATGTTGTCTTTTTGTCTCATGTGTTGCATGTCCTGTTGTTTTCCAGCCTCTAAGCATCTGACTCATAGCTTCAATCAGCTCCACACACAGAGAGCCAAAATGGCGTCCTCCCAGTCAGTCCTTTCTTCCATGATCACTGATCGGCTGGCTTTGACTCTGTCTGCTTCGGATTCTTAATGAACCACAGGATCAGCCAATTCAGATTTTTTTTTTGTGTTAATGAGGAAGAAAGTATTTTAGAAGGCTGAGAGAGAAAAAACACATCTTGCCATGGAAACCAGAACTAAAGGAAAGAAAGAAGGAGGCCATTTTGCAGAATTCCTGATAAAAAGTAATTTAAGGCTACAGGGTTTAAACTCTGATCGTATTTTTTGTGTTGCTCTAAAAAACATTGTGTTGGTTTTAAAATATCTTTCACTTGATTCGAGTCTGGTCTGAAGGCTAATGTCTTCATTTACGGTCTCTTGTTAGTTCGGTCTCTGGTGTGGCAAGAGAGGAAGAAGGCCGGCTCGGGAATCATTTCTATTAGTTGCAAAGCGCAGGCTCGCTCGAGTTATACACACATTTCAAACCAGTGATGACGGGGCCAGTGCAGCGATACGCTGATAGGACAGAGGAGAGAAGAGAATGAGCGTGAGCGACACCCACACTCCCAAGTTACACCATCATCCTCTGTCTGACACGTACGGTCTGAAAATGAACTGCACACAAGAAGTCTAAATTCAGGTTGTGCGTGCATGTGGATGGACGAGTGTTTTGTTTGAGGGACACTCACTCTCGATGATGTCTCCCAGGCCCTGTGCATACAGCAGGTCTTTGAGGCGAGCCACCTCCTCCTTCAGCTCTCGCACCAGGCGGTTGTTGGGGTCCTCGTTGATCACGGCGTTGCAGCGGATCTGTTTGGCGCGATCAGCGTACCTGCAGGGACGGAGGTCGACGCGGACACGTAAACCATTATGCTGTGAAACATGACGCCTTGGCCATCTGCATACTGAATTACAAGGACTAATTAATGACAATATGAGCTTAATGCTTCTTTCATCCTAACGAACAAAAATAGGTGTATCTATGTGTGACTTAAATTTGATGCAGCTCCTACATCTGATGATCTTAAATTATGGTTAAGCAGTTATGAGTGGTTAAGATTTTTGAGTGATAATAGATTAGGCTTGATTGAATAAAGAGGACTGATGAGCCTTGGCGGAGGTGTGCACACTACTGAGTGCCATTCTGGTTAAATATGCATGAATTTGCGTACATTTTCAGAACAGAAATCTGAATATCTAGAGAGGAATTTTTTGTAACACTTTGTTTGTATCGCTCTTAAATCAGAATATGTTTTGATTATTAAACAGCCATAAATAATCCAATCTTGCTAAGTTTATATGAATAAAATGTTATGCTAATCAGATTATGAATGATATGTGAAAAAATCCTTAAACAAAATATATCCTATCTATGTTTTGAAGGGTTTCAAAATATTGAAAGGATATATAATAAACATGAACCTGGAAGGTTTGTTGTATGTAATTGCTACTGAAGTGAAGATTTCTGGCTCACAGTATGAGAAAAGAAACTGTTAAAGATATGTCTTGTAATGGCTGGTGAAAAGTGTAAAATTTGATAATATCATGAAACTTCCCCAGTTTATCGCAAACATGAGGAAAATTATCTTTGTGTTACAAGTTTTAAGATATTGTATGTTTCAATTTGCAAATTGTACGATCTCATTTAATTCAGGTCCATAACAGAAGTCTGAAATAAAATAAACGCCTAAATATGTTGTAGTGCAACGAAACTGCTGCGCCTCATGAAGTCCATTTTCCTCACCAATGTGCAAATGTACACAGAGAAATGCTCAAAAGTGTCAGTGCAAAACCAGTGCATAAATGTGACATTATCATCAAAATGTTATTCACGAAGAAAAGAAGCCTCTGATGTCAATGGTCTTTAAAAAGAGCTTTCATTGATATTTCCCTCACCGGAGGGTGCTGAGGGTCTCATCGTAGTTAATGTCAGCAGGGCTGAGCGCGGCCACCATGGCTGTGCGAGAATTTCCTCCTGAATGACAAGAACGTCAGACGATGCAGTTATTTAGACAGCAAAATGATTTCATCAGGTTCAAAGCTGAGGTTTATGTAAAGTGTGCGCTTACCCAGGTTCTCCCTCAGTAGCCAAGTCAGGACTGAATCTCTGTAGGGGATGAAATTTTCAACCTTCTTCTTTTTCTTGTTCTGAAAAAAAAAACACATATCTCCTCTGATCACACCAGAAAAGTACTCAAAAAATTCTGAATGTATTGTATTTGCTTTTTAAAATCTGTGATAGTTGTTAAGACTCACCTTGTTTGGTGCTGAGTCCTGAAAAAATAGAAGAGACATGCCAACGTTTGTCATTTTGAACCACATTAAATATGAGTATTTTTATCAAGTGTTAAATAAAAACATACCACTTCAGCAAGAGCTGAAATAACTTTCCCCAGTGTAGTCAGAGATTTGTTGATGTTTGCTCCTTCCTGCAAACACGAAGAAATAAAAGTCAATTTTAGCAATTTTTTTTTCCATCTATTCATGAGAACATTTTAAATTAGAGATACTGCTATCAAACAACCTTTAATAATGTGTCTCTGTCCTCCAAGTGTGCAGTAATACCATCAAAACAACCTAAAACATCCGCTGCCTCTCACCTTCAGTCTGGTTCCTTTAGCGCCGGTGGAGTCGGCTCTCTCGCTGCCGGCCAAGTCCACCAGACTGATCTTGCTGACCTGCGACGAAACAAAATATTTTCAAAATAAGATGAAGGAGTTAAAACATCCACCGCATTCACTTGTAACTGCAGCGGGAGAGCTGGCTGTGGAGCACCATACGTGGTTATCAATCAATACAACAACACAATCACCAGATAACAACGCCACAGACGGCCTCCATTCGGGTCGTAAAAGGTAATAAAACTATTCATCTCTTCTGAGGCTGCTGTGGTGAAGCAAGGTTCAGAAAAAGAAAACTCCTCCCTCTTATTGATTTATTTGTCCGAGAGGCAGAAAAACATCATTTGTTTCAGTCATACAGGGAGAATTGACTGAGCCGAGCTCGTTGTCGGCACCTTCTCTGACGTGTTTTCCGAATCCATGTCGTGTTTCTTCTGCGTGAAGATGATGTTGAAGACGGCGTGGGAGCGGCTGCTGGTCTCGTTCATGTTGGTCGCCGCCACAGTCCTGAAAAAAAAGAAAAAAGGCTGCATTAGATGCTTATTCATTATCCGCTCCATCCATCACTTGTTCCAGCCGCTGAATGCCTCGTGTCTTCCAGAGTCCCATCAGTCTCGTTCGGTTACCTGGCTTTGTTTCCAGAGTCCATCAGGTCCTGGATGTCGTTGTATGAAGTGACAGCAAGCTTGGACAGATCTTCGACGTAGGGTCCCATCAGTGGGTGCTCTCTGACGCGCAGGTTTCCTTTGTTCTTGGGATTCAGCAGGTCACGCACGCGCTCACAGTAGATCTCCATGTAACTCACCTGCAGGAGGCAAAGAGCAGTGTTTTAAATAGTGCCCAAAGGTCACACTTAAATAAAAGTAAAGATATTCTGTTGATATATTACTTTGGTTAAAGTCCAACAAGAATTGTACAAGTCTGATGTTAGTTAGTTAAATGCACATAATGTCAGTGTGAAGTCTCTAGCATAACAAAATGAAAGATGGTTGATGAGTGTTGTGTGGGGAGGGTGGAGCCAGCCAGCTCTAGAGAAAAGATAGGAGTGCAGAGCCAGAGCTCCTGGAGGAACAAAGTCCCAAAGTCACATCAGATTCTGCTCTGATCCGACAGGAGGAGAGCTCAGAAATGAAATTGTGCTATTAAGAAGTGGATTTATCCTCACTGTTGTTTATTAACCTGACTGTAGCAGTGACCAGCAGATGTGGAAGTATGAAGTAGCAGAAAATGGAAATACTCAAGTACAAGTAGCTCAAGTTGCACTTATGTACAGTACTTTAGTAAATGTATTTAGTTACATTCCATCACTGCCAAAGAGCTGGCTGAGTTGTAAAATGTTTTGTATGAGTTTTGAAATGGTGATCAATACTAGTCGGTGGCTCCTTGGCAATAAAAGACCACAAATCAATCAAAATAGGCTCTGATTATCTGGTACAATAAACATTTATGTATTTATGCTCCGAAACATCAGAAATTAAATCATTGCTTTTATAGTCTTGGATGTTCGGCGGTTTATGTGTGTCGTGACTGAGACAGATTGTTGCACAAAAAGAGCCTCCAAGAGCTCGAAATGTTTAAAAAAATAGCACACGTGAACATTAAAGTTTGACACCACTCACCTCCACAGAGTACGACATGCTGTTGTCATTATTGCTGTCATTGATCTTGGTGAAGAGGTCCTCGCACAGCTACAAAGAACAGATGTAGAACAGACCGTCACGGCTGTGGTCTCATTAAATATTGAAGACGAGAAGTTATTTTGCTTCTCTCTCAGTAGGAATACGTGAATTATTTTGTGTTTTGCGTTTAATTTTAGACCAGCCATGTGTTCGGTATTACCAGAGGTATGATTCCTTGCTGGTCCTTCTCCTGTCGGCCCATCATGGTGTAGCTTTTGCCCGCTCCCGTCTGGCCGTATGCAAATATGCACACGTTGTAGCCTTCAAAGGCGTGAAGCAGCATCTCCTCTCCGATGTCCTTGTACACCTGCATCTGGGACGCATAGTTGATGTCCTCAGGCTGCAGACAGAGAGAATAAAAGGTAAAGAGAGGCGGTGATTTAGCATTTCTCACTGATGTCTCTCTGACATCAGAACACGCTGGAAGTTAAATACTAAAGATCACATTTTTCTTTGCAATTATTGGTTTGTTTAAGTGCAAATGAGTAAATGTCCTCTCTGATAGTGACGCAGTGAAACTCACCGTGGTGTGTGACCAGTACGAATAGTCAAAGTTGAAACTCTTGTTTTCCTTCGGCTGTTTGGGGTTCAGGATCGCTAAAACAGAAGAAAACAGATCAGTTAGAGGCATCCGAAACAGAGTCACTCTCACAACCTTTAACACTCAGTCTTTTTGCCGTCCGTTTCACGTAACCTGCAGACTGTGAAAATGTTTCAATTAAAAACCTTTCAAATCAAAACACTCTCATTCGCCTCGTTGCACCCTCACAGTACCTTTAACATGTAACACACACAAATTCAGTTAAGGTTAGCAAATATTATCCATAAAGATCAATTCATTCCATTTATGCCGTGTCATCTTGATTATAAACAGCTTTTCTTGATTGTTCAGATGCAGTTGTTGGAAACAGAAGTGCCGTTTTGAGGGAAAAGTGACTGTTTATTAGTTTTTAATTTTAGTTTAATGTATGTTTAATGTATGGTTTGTATTTTGAATGCTACTGGATATTTGAATTTACCTCGGGATAAATAAAGTATCTATCTATCTATCTATCTATTTATCTATCTATCTATCTACTGCAAAAAACTTTAATGCCCCAAAATGTGCCATGTTCTCAAAACTCTTAATACAACAGTCAAAATCATTTAAAAGAAAATTCTGACACATTATAGATTGTCATCGATCTTGAAGGCGACAACAATCTACTTTTCAGTCAAATTGTAGCAATCACTGCAGTTATGTCCTCTTATTTCTGTTTTCAGACCTCACATAACCTCATTGACAATCCGCACCACGTGAACAAACCAACCACCAATTAACAGCAAATAGTGGCTAGAACAAAATATATGCGCTCTTATGCCACACTACTGTGGTTAAATGAAAGCACACATTGCTCAGTCTGTCGATTCACAGCCTGTCCTCTACGCGGTGATTTTGAATTCTTGGTACCAGAGTTAAAGCAGATTTACCAGCATTTAAAGTGTCAAAACTGCATCAACAGAGAGACGTCGACCACACTCTGAAATGATCTGACCAGAGATGCCACAGTGCGGGTCAAAAGCAGCGTTTTTTAAATGCATCACTCATCCCTTTTTAAAGAGACGAGGGGTGTAGAGCGCGCAGAATATGAAACAAGAACTGAGCCGGAGCAGCTGCATTTCTGGCTGCAGACTGAATCCACTGCATCGCCCCCTGTGGACAAGTTCATTACAGCAGCAGCAGCACAGTCCTGCTGAAACATGCACTCAGCCATAAACAACACAGTGTGACCATCCATCCATCCATCCATTCATCCATTAGCAGATAACGGGGAGCAGTGTGATCACAAAGCAGAAAAATAGAGGACAACTGTTGGAAAACGTGAGCCGTCAAGTTCGGCGGTCGGAGAAGTTACTGAGATAGAATAATGAAAGTTTGGCCGTAATGAGGTCATTAAAAACACACAAAGCCACAACAAGCTCTAACACACTCCCGCTTTCGCCTCCACGGACACACACACACACACACACACACTTGCATCAGCTGACCACTCGTCTGGCCTCGACCAGAACAACGAGGTCTTTTTTGGTCCCTGCAGCTCGTATGATGAGAGGAGAGCTGCGGCGGGCACTACGTCCTACACACACACACACACACACACACACACACACACACACACACACACAGGCTTCAGGCCTGACTGAAGCTTTTGTTTCGTTTTCCGAGCTGCCAAGATGCCGCATGCCTCCCTGCCCACTCTCTTGTTACCGGAGGGCGAAGCTGTCTACAAGACAAATAACTGGAGGTGAAAAAGCTAAACTTGTCTCGATGTAGGTCACAGGAACTAGATCAAAACAGCAGCATGAAGGTCGCTGCGCCCTAAAATCATGAGCGAGACATTAAACACATATGTGACCCTCAGAGCTGCTCGATCAGACTGTCTCAATTTTTCACATGAACGTGTTGCGAGGCAGAGTGGAAAATTACTGAAGAGCCATTCAAAATCACTTCTGACAACAGACTGACAGATGTTTGGGTGTTTTCTTTGGAGGCTCTCTGTCGTCTAACATGAAGTATTCAACGTTTCAGTTGAATTTTTCAGGTATATTCATCTCTTTAAGGGAGTAAAGACAAAGAATGTATCAAAGAATAGGGTTTAGAGGAAGGAAGGAACACATCACTGCAGAATCATTTCACAGATTATATACAGCACGCAT
Source organism: Sparus aurata (assembly GCF_900880675.1). NCBI lineage: Eukaryota > Metazoa > Chordata > Actinopteri > Spariformes > Sparidae > Sparus > Sparus aurata. The sequence goes on along the minus strand of NC_044207.1, from coordinate 23,486,910 downwards.
GCACAGTATATTACATTTATTTGATATGTCTCATATCTTATTTCTTGATGATTCCTCCTGACTTTCATTTTTTTGTCCTGACAACGTAAATGTTTGTTTGCAAAAAGAACAGATAATCCAGGTTAAAGTTGGTGTTTATACATCGCTTTTAGCCCACTAATCCCTGGGATTAATTTCCTTTCTTCAAACATCCCCATCTGACATGTTTATAAGATATAAAAATAATTTTCTGCTCAGTTTTTCCTGAGAAGAAACAGGACCGACTATCAGCCTGGTCTGTTATCAGGGGCCGTTATTCAGCATTTTTTCCATTTACTGGTATCGGTGTTTTTTGTGCCCTATTGTCGAGACAATTAACTATTTTAGGACGCACTACTTTGGCTCTGATGCAACATCCTTTTGCTTTCTCTAGTCACCAATCTTTTTTTATATGTGGATTAGAAGTTTAAAGTAGCAGAAAATGGATATACTCCAGTAAAGTACCTCAAAAGTGAGTCAATTGTAGTTTGTTGTACATTCCCAACTTTGACAGTAAAATTTTATTTTTACTGCAAATGTATCAGTTCGACTTCCTGTTTATTGGTCTCCTTGATAACTAAGAATCAGTATCAGTGTCTGTATATTGCAGAAAACAGGCTGGTCGACCCCTAAAAAGAAGTTTAATTGACCAGTTCAGCCTCCTTCAGATTACATCTACTCCTTCTCCCTCATTAGAAAACAAACAGCATCTATGAACATGTAAAAATGTTACATTTTAAAAAGTCTAAGTGCTGAAAACAAGACTACACTTAGCTTAGCATCTTGGCAACTGAGGCTTTAAAATACACTTACAGATTACCTCAGAATTACCAAGTAAAGTAGACTATTATATTTTACCTGTTAAGTCTGAGCGGAGCCCAGTTTGGCTAGATTTTCAGCACCTACGGTAATATATAAATGAAATATATAGCTTGGTACCTAATTATTGAGCAGAGACAAAAAATAGGCTAGTTCTTAACATGTTAAATTGTATGAGCTAACAAGTTTTAACAATTGATAAATTATTAGATTATGTTAGTTGGTCATTTTGAGGTTCATTGACTTCCTCAGTTTTTTTTAAGTAAAGTCACCTTCAGTCTTTTTCAGACTTTCACCAAGTTATTTCCCAGAGAATTAAGTGGCAACTATGTTTATAAACCATCAAATCTTTTTCCAAGCAACAATTCCTATTAATTACAACCTTCTTAAATCTGATAATATGCTGTTTTTTGTGTGTCTTGGTTGAATAATGATTTAAATACCTTTAGGGTTTTGCACAGTGGATCAGATACAACAAACCATCCGAAGATGTCAGCCCGGGTCTTGAAAAACAATACCAGCCATTTTCCGCTATTTTCTGGCATTTGATAGAACAAATGGTGAATCAAGTGATTGAGAACATGTTCGGCAGATTAAACTGACAATAACATCATCTTTAGCTGTAGTCCAACATGTTAAACTCAGATCCACGGTGAGCGCACAGAGACTTTCCCTCTTTAGAAGGTGGACGTGAAAACTGACTTCTAGTGTCAAAATCTGCAACTAAAATCTTTCTGCAATGAAACACAAACAGTGTACTTTATATGGGACTTGTAATAGTAATCTCACTGCTGACGGTCCTTGTCCAAAAGACTGACGTGCTCTTATGTTGCTGCCATTACAGTGCTGTCCACAAGCGTAAACATTCAGATCCGTCAACAACACCGGCTCAGATTTGAACTCACTTGTCGTGTTTCCTGACATCTGAATGATGCACTTGCTGTCCTTCCCCATCTCTCTGGAGTTGAAGGGTCGGACCCTCACCGCCACCTTCACCGAAGCCCCCGCCATGTTGCTGGTGGGTGTGTGAGCGAGGAGAAGAGGTGATGACACACAGCTGGAACCTGCACAGGTAGATGATGAGACGGGTTACGAAAAAACAACGCAAGCAGAGACGTGTCAGGTGGAAAACAGGGCTTTCCTGTTGTTTTGGGGGTGATTTAAATCATTTATCAGAGGTCTGTTGTTGTTATTATAATCAAACATTCAGGACAGGGGCCTTGTTAGCTTCACCACACGGCTCAGACTACGACTCATCCTCCATCTCCAGGCCCTGAATCAGTCCTGTTTGGCTTCAGTCAGCTTCTAAAACACGCTGACTAAAACGCTGGGTCATTATTTGGCAGGAAGACCCTCAGCATCACTGTTATTCCACAATAAAATGGCTGCTTATTCTTCCCGGCATCATCGCCACCATCATCATCATCATCCCCTGGATTCATCCATCACTGAAGGCTGGAGGCCTTGTGATGAAACTGGATCCCCTCTCCGCCTCACAGAAAATAACACACATGCATAAATGTCTGGAGTCAGCCGTGGCGTTTTTAATTCACAGCATCTCTACAGGAATCTGGTTCTCACTTCTGTTAAAATCTCTAAAGTTGGCTTTTATCCGTTTCCTCTGCTCATCACCAGGAGGTTTAGTGATTTATTTTATTTTTTTTAACGGTGTATTTGCGTATTTTGCGCGGCGCACATCCATGTCGTCAGCCCCGGATCGATGCCAAACACGATCCCATCTGAGCATCTTCACAGTGAGCTGGAGGAGGCTCATCCCGGGGAGACATTTGCGCGTACAGGCAGCGAATATTCCCCCTGCCATGTAAATATTGCCTCCTCCATCTTGCTCGGCCTGCCGCACCTCAAAGACAGGCCGCGTAAACACAAACGCCACAGACTCCACATCACCTACCACTGCGTCAGAAAGGAGGTCAGAGCCGAAATCACGCTTACATCCTCCATTATCTCCTGTGTTTTTTTATTACACTCAGGGTGCAGGTGGTGTCATTTGTGATCGTATGTTTATTTTTCATTTTTTTTAAAGGCAATTGTTGACACCGACCCCCCTGACGCAGCGTCCGTATTTTACCCAAAAGGCCTCGAAATCAACAACACGCACACGCATCGTCCTCGCTGAGGCGTGACACCAATCGGCCGCGATGCTGAGCCGCGAAAAAAAAAAAAAAACATCCGTTTCTTACCTCAGCAGCTCAGCGTCGACGACCGCAGAGGGTGAATCCTCTGCCCATTCAAAAAAGGAAGGAGTCCTCCGCTCGCTCCTTTCTTCGATCTCCTCGGCAGCCTGAATTGTTTTTTCCCCCGTCTTCCTCTCTTCCTGTCGTCAGCCTACAGCATCCCTATCCGTGGCGCATCCATACATGGAGAATCCGCCGGAGAGAGAGGAGGGGTGGAGAGAAAGAGATGGTGTGCGCCTCGGCTTCAGCAGCGGCGCTTGGGTGGGCTGCTGCCGGAGCGGTGCGTCAATTAGAGGCGAGGAGTGGGAGACAGGAGGAGGCAGGAGGAGGGAGGAGCCACGGCCGGATGGATGAACAGGAGGATGGATGCAGGGATGCTCCAGCCGCCCGACGTCAGTCTGTCCGTCGGTCGGTCAGTCAGTCAGTCTGAACCGAGGGGAAAATGGCGGTGCTGCTGTGGCACGCCAGCCAGGGATGCTGGGAGGCGGTGATGACATCAGCATCAGCATCATCGGCAGCCATGAGGCAGAGCGATGCAGCACCGAGGCACCACGGGAGGAGGAGGAGGAGGAGGTGGGGGATAAGAGGCCCCAGAGTGACAAACATGGGTGAAAACAGAGGTTCAGAGTGAGACTAGACAGGAGAAGACAGCTTTTCTGGGGCCCATCGTGGCCAACAAAAATCATGTTCACTATCACATAATTGGGATGTCAGAAAAAAAAAAGAAAAACAAGTGAACTGACCCAAGGTAGGTCCACCTAATAATGTAATGACCAACATGTTTAAATGGACACAATGTCATTTATGAGAAGAAATTCATACCCAGAATTATTTTTTTTTAATATTAATGATATAAGTATACAAACTCAGAAATATTCATTCTTTCCACAACTGAATAAACAAGAAATGTAGGTCCCCAGAACGCTGTTTGAGGCTGGAAAAAGGTGGCAGGGTCCGCCACATGTAAGCAAAGCGAAACAGAAAATGTGTCGTCCTTTGACGTCAGTTTGCTTATTCAGTCATGAAAACAGAGAGAGTTTGTTTATTCAGTTTGTCAGTCGGTGAAGATCTTTCCTCTTCTGATTAAAATGTCTTCCCAAAAACTACAAAGTGCATCTTCCAGGCTAAAGACGTAAATGGAAGAACAGAAGGGAAGGAGCCGCCACCCCCTGTGAGAACGAGGACGATGCTGATGAAAGCTCAAATGTTCTGCGTTCGTAGAGAGAGCACGACACATGTTTTTTATGCCTACTTATATTTGGTGTTTAGAAATCACACTGTGAAAGTAACTCATATAGAGTCCACTCCTATCATTTACAACAACTACAACAAAAATCATCAGGATTTAAATTTAAAGAACTAAATCAACATTATTATTCTGTTATTTAACCTGGGACTGGATTGGCTGGTTGACCATGCGGCCGCGTGCGTATTATCTAATTTTTCGATGTTAATGACCTCAGTACTGACACTGTTATGACGCCCTCTGTGGATGATCTTGCATATAAACACTGGTGTTTCTCTCTCCCCCCCAGCTCCTCCTCCCGCTCTGTTTGGGCAGATTTTGAATGTACAGTCCAGTTCAAAGGCCACTGAGAGAGAGTCCCACTTATTTACCAGTGGTGTAATTATTTACCCAGTCTGACTCAGAGAGGGGGCCTGTTTGCTGTTACAGAACATTTTCATAAGTTCTACTCAGTCAGTGACAAAAGGCAGAAAAACAAACACCATCTCTTTAATTTATGAAGCCAAATGTAGCTTTTGTTTCCTTTCTCGTTGTGTTTTTGCATATCTGGTGAGACCTTGTGACAACAACTCTCTCTCCATTAACAATATGGCCTCTCTACTGGGGTTGGACAACTCTATACACACTTAAATAAGCTAAAAATAGAGACGTGAGCATTTCTGACCATAGCGAGGAGCCAAACAATGAACTTATTCCACACAGATCCTACTAAACCCTGTGAAAACTGCTTATGTGAAACAAACATGGAGGAAGTGGTTTTAATTTTGCTTTCTTTTCATTGCATGGAACCAATCTTTTTTGATTTCAATTGGGAAATGGCTTGGATGCACCACACTTTGCACAGATAAAATCATATCGGAGATGTGTGAAATGCCACCTGTCACAGCTGAACTCACAGACAACTAATGTTGAATCATTTTCTATTCTGCTCACTTATTCTGAGGATAAAACTGGACCAATGTTTGACTTTTAATTTAAAAAAAACATCTGTGTGTGTGTGTGTGTGTGTGCGCGCGCGTGTGTGTAGGTGTGTGTGTGTGTGCATGTGCCTGCCCCCTTCCTCCTCTGAGGGAGCAGATTGGCTCTCTGAGAGGAGACTCCTCTCCACAAACCCAATGCCGCCGTGTGACATGTGGCGGTAGACAAAACCAACAAACCAGCTGCAAACTAACCTGAGCTGGTTCAAGGCTGCAAAGTTCAGGTCTTCACTTCCCCACAAGAGTTCAAGAGTTCAAGAGTCCCTAAGGTGCTTTAAGGAGTCACAGTGATCAGTCCTGGTGGATCCGGACTGTGGCAGAAGTGCCAACACTGACAGTCTTTGCACTGGAGACACTTTCTGTAAATGTAAATATGGCCCAGGTAAAGAGGACAGCTGCTCAGACTCTATTTGAGTATGTCACCAGTTTTGAAAGTTTCACATGTTTAAAACATAAAATGCTGGTGCCATTTACAAAAGTTAACCAAAAATCTACTTCTACAAAAACCTTTTCCTATAATTTAATATAACAATTATCTCTTATTATGGTGTCCCTTATTGCCCTGAAGTCAGGGGCAGGGTTGGCAATAAGGGGAGGCACACCGTCCCGCGGCCAAAAGGTCAAAGACCTGTTTGTTTTAAATCTTCACCCAAACCTCACAGTCAGGTTCAGTTTCTCCGTCTCACTCGGTGCAGGCTTCTCAGGAACCAGGACAGCAGCCGTGATGCAGCGGGCTTTGTTCAGCCGGAGCGCGCAGCTCGCCCAGCAGGCAGCAGCGGCCCTCGACAGTCCGCTGGCCGGGAGGAGCGCGCCCCTGCTACAGCGACTGGACCGCTCCATGTCCTCCGTCACCATCCCACCGCCCGCATGCATGCTCAAGCCACTGGAGGCTCCGCTGCGTTACCTGTTCGGACCGGGACCCTCAAACGTTCCTCCACGTGTCTTAGCCGCAGGAGGCAGGCCGATAATTGGTCACCTGCACCCAGAAATGTATGAGGTAAAGTCGGACTGAGTTGTTATTATATATTTCCTTACAGTTAAGATTCTTTCAGGTGGAAAAATACTTTTTTTCTAAACTTTAGTACAGTTTGGGGGCACTGGTCCATTTAGTGTCAATTAATCCTAAAATACAGCATCATCACTTCGCAGTATTATTACATTTTTAACTCTAATTCTAACTCTTTTTAAAATTTTTAATTGATAACTTTCCCACCACTGAAAGGTTTAAAGGGACCAAATTCAACTTGCTGTAACCATTCATGTTAACAATTTAGTTACTACTTTTTTCATACGTTTTTGACAAGACGAAGAAATCAACATTTCGAAGATCAGAACAGACTGTGCGTTATTGCGCATGGTCGTGCTTTACCCACCCGCTGAAATCAATATCTGACCAATTTGGCTTAAACCTCAAGTAATGTACACACATTTGAATATTACTAAAGTGTTGTGTTGACAAAAGTAGGCTACTCGCTGTCTGGATTCTGCTCAGGTTGTATAAACGTTAATACTTGGAGACGGTGCCGTGGTCATCACGCTTTCATTGTGTTTCATAGATTATGAATGACATCAAAAAAGGGATCCAGTACGCCTTTCAGACAGAGAACAACATGACCATTTCTATGAGCGGCTCCGGGCACGCAGCCATGGAGTGTGCCGTATTCAACACGGTGGAGCCCGGGGAGAGCGTGCTCGTGGCCATCAACGGAATCTGGGGAGAGCGCGTTGCAGAGATCGCAGAAAGGATGGGTACGTTACGCGATTTACGCACGGTTTTACGCATGGGTCTCCAAAGAAGAGAAACAACTACATACCCTAATTGTTATTTCTTTCTTTCTTTAACTCTTTAGGTGCCAATGTACATAGAATGGTAAAATCACCAGGAGGATATTTCAGCAATAAGGAAATTGAACAGGTAGGCACAATGTCTCTGAAGCAGCCCCGTAACTGACTCAACCTACAAAAAATAATCAGTTACAAGTCAGTAAAAGGAGACCATGTCATTAAACTCATGTCCATACCTTTCTGTAGGCTGTAGAAAAACACAAGCCTGTCCTGTTCTTCCTGACACACGGAGAGTCCTCTGCTGGCCTCTGCCACCCAGTCGATGGAATCGGAGACATCTGCAGAAAGTGAGACTCGATTTCCCAATAAAATGCACAGTTTCATGCGTTTAACAAATTGTTTTTGTCACATTTCTCACGGCTTACTGTCACATTACCGCAGACACAACTGCCTCTTCCTGGTGGACACAGTTGCATCGCTCGGAGCAGCACCAATTTTTATGGACAAGCAAAGTAAGACACCGGTGAAGGACTCAGTTCTGTCCCCTGCCACCATGAGCTGATGTGTGATGTAATCTATCTCTTATTGTGCATCCAGATATTGACATCCTGTACACTGGTTCTCAGAAGGCCCTGAACGCGCCTCCTGGCACTGCACCCATCTCCTTTAATGAGAGAGCATGGTAAGGAGGGATTCTGTGGGGTGTTTTACATACGCATGATTCCATCCCAACTGCATGAAATCTGAGGCCAACAAGTGCCTGACGCAGGCATCTCTTTGTCTGTCTGTTGCCCCTCACAGCCATAAGATGTTTAACAGGAAAACAAAACCAGTATCTTACCTCTTTGATATGACACATCTGTCCAACTACTGGGGTTGTGATGGCGAACCAGCCAGACTGTAAGTGTATTATGATTCCTTTCATAACACCTAAACCTTACTTCAACTGTGGTTATTATTATTGTTATTGTTATTATTATTATTATTATTGTTGTTATTATTATTAAATGTTCGGTGAATAATATTTGATCATGTGCTTTCTTGGCTTTAGATACCACCACACTGGTCCAGTGTCTGGATTCTTCGCCCTGAGAGAAAGTCTGGCCATTCTTGCTGAGAAGGTAAAGGGACAATTCACCTCTTTTTCTAGATACTTTAGTGAAAGACGGTCACAACCTTCATTTATTGTCGTCTTTCGAATTATTTATGTTCACCAAAAATGTATCAAGGTATGGATTTATATTATGGTCTGTTTACTAAGAGTTAGTTATTGTGTAATAAGTCGGTATGAGTGTAATTGTTAAAACTTTAATAAGCTTTTTTTTTTCTTTATTATGCATTTTTTAGCAGTTAACTTTGCATTAACAGATGACTTTGCAGAATAAATTTGTTTATCATGCTCCCAGCAGCACAAATTGTTTTAATCACACAAAATAACGTTAACTACAGTGACATTCAGTAGAGCGCATACCTCCACCAAAGGCCCTAAAGTCATACTCACAGATACCAGCCACCTGCATACGGTAGATTTTTTTCATCAAGCTCCATGAATTACTCCCTGATGAATAAATTGAAATGTCGACAAATCTCACATTGTTCAAGAAAGTGTGAAAAGGTTTATGGATCAGTCCCTCTATCCAGACCTGCCCCAAAAGTAAATGGGGTCTGTTCTGGGCTGAGCCTCATCCTCCATCAAGTTTCATGGAAACTTGTTCAGTATTTATTTCATCCTGCTGACAAACCAACCAACCAACAAACCAACAAAAACATGGAAAACATAACCTGCTGGGCAAAAGCAATTGATAAGGACTTGTAAACACTTCAATATGTATTAACTCACACTTATTACAAGGACTTAAATTTAAAGCGTTATCGAAAGCCTCTTTATTTCAGCACCTTCTTCAAACACTCTTAATTTTACAGCAGGGAATTTGGCAGAGGGACACATTTTTGGCTGTGGCTCATGATCTTTTATTTCCCTTCAGCTAATTACCTTTTTGGGATCGATATCTCTACTTCTTCAGAATAGACATATTGCTTTGAATTTGCCTCTCGTATTGCAGTTGTTTTGTGTGAGGTATTGTTGGCACAGCTCATGTCTGATTACCACATACTTCCATTAATCTTTGTCTCCCTCTAGGGGCTGGAGGAGTCCTGGAGGAAACACAAGGAGGTGGCAGCATACCTGTACAGAGGACTGGAGGACTTGGGTCTCAAGCTCTTCGTTCCTGAACGGGTGAGGCAGAACCTGTAAAGGACCGTTTATGTTATACTATAACTGTTACCTCATCTGTGTTGTGACCACTCATTTTGTGACATGTCATTGCAGGACTTGAGGCTTCCCTCCGTCACCACCATCGCCATCCCTGAAGGCTATAACTGGAGGGAGTTGCTGACCTACATCATGAAACACCACCAGATGGAGATGACTGGAGGCCTGGGCCCTTCCATTGGCATGGTAAGTTGCTCCTGGAGTTCAGGCCTGTACAGTGGACAGATTAATGCCTTAAAAATTGTGGCCATGAGCTACATCATCAGTCCTGTATGGAATAATGTTTCCATGAGAAACAATAGTCACCTTTAGTCCCGTAACACTAAATAAACCAGCCTTTTAAAAACAGCGAGAGCAGCGCCATCAGTTTGGTGTCTTTACAGCCGTCTGAATCATGCTGCTGAGTCACTGCAGGCTCTGATGCACTGTACTTTCCACCTCTCTTTTCATTAGGTGATGAGGATCGGATTGATGGGATACAACTGCGAGAAGACTAATGCTGACATGGCCCTGCACGCCCTGGCAGACGCTCTCAAGACCTGCAAAAAGAGCAAGGCTTAAGAGACCAGAACAAACACTTCTGAAAACTGTCTGTGCATTTGACTGCATAGACTTTGTAACACAGGCCACAAGCCACTCTTGTGTAAGAGTTTTGAAATGAATGAGCCGATATTGTCATATGGGCCATGCTGAGTGCACTGATAGATGTCAATAAAGTGTGCTTTATTTTATTAAACTCTTCCCCTGCTTCAATGTGCAGTAACAGCTTCCCAAGATTCCCTGCTCTGATTTTGCCGTCTATAAAAGTATATCTCACTGGAGCCACATTGCTGCAGAGTAACTCATAATTTAGTGACATTTAATCTTCTGAGTTTATACTAGTTTGATTTATTAATGGCATGTCCTGTGCATCACACAGGTAGGATGGCATAGGCTAGAGGAAGGACCCCAAAAACTGCTTCAGCTTTTGAGGTTCCCCTCTTGGATGCAGAAGTACAACAATGTTTGTGTATTCACTAAGGTCTCCCACAAGGGAAGTAAATTCATGCAGAAAACATCTGCCTGCACAATCAGTTTATTCAACATATATTGTCTTACATGAAGGAAGTCCCGAATAAAGATTGGCCAAATGGGAGATCATAAATCTGAGCTTATGTTATTTAATAAAGAAAGCTGTGATTGATCTAAAGCTTGGTGGGACAGTGGACATGGGGGGTTACCGTGTGACTGAAAAGGTTACTTTCTGTGCCGCCATCACTACAGACAGTATTAGGTGTGTGACGTTTCGTGTGTATGGAAACAGTCGATGATGCAATTGTCCCTCTGCTAGCATACAAATATGGCTGTGTGAGGTTTACTGCATGAAACAGCAGTCTCTTATCATCTACCTACTACCATTCTGTGGAAAACTACATTTAGACAAGGTTATCCGTGTTTCATTGTTTCTGAAACAATAACAATAGGAATATATTCTATTCTAACACTTATCTTTGCTGTCTTAACTACATTTCCCAGGATTCCTTGCTTTTATTGGAACAGCTTTAAAACAACGCCACACTGGATCAACGACGTGCAGCGCAACTATCAATTTAGTGACGTTTACGTTTTTTTGTTTTTTTTTTTACTTCCGCCACATTTTATGCTTATTTACTCGTGTGACTGCACTTTCATTCAGTAATGGCGTGTCCTTTTAGCCACACAGGTAGGACAATATTTCAATTTTTAATTAAGAGTACGACATATTTAACTAATGTCAACTGTACAAGCTAGCTAGTTCCAATGTCACGGTGTACCCAGGCTAACCGACTACCAACTATTTTCATTATGATAGCTCATTATTAAGTATCTATTAGCTCTTAACGGAATAGTGTGCCATATATTATGAAAGTCCAAAGGTGAAATGTGTCTGTTAGTGTCTCCGTGGCCGTTTTTTACACCCAACTCGAGCATACCGTTGACTGTTGAGTTTTCATTCAAGCTAGCGGGCTGTCAAAATGAAAGTAGCTAACATCGGCTCCTGTGACGGTAAACGCACAGCAACGGCCGGACACATTCAGCCGTTTGTGTGCTGTGAACACGATAGGTCATCATTTTGCAATCGGCAATCGATACATAAAGGATGCCGTCATAATTGCGTCCTGTATTAAAGTTTACTTTTACATAAATGCGACGTACAGCCGTCACCTTACTGTGTGTTCGCCACAGAATCGTCTTCTTCTGGTGTTTGTGTTTCCTTGTTTCCAAGTTACTGCCACCTAGTGGTCGACACACACTCTGCTGCGTCACAGCCAAAGAGAGATGAAAATGACTTGTGTGGTTTTTCAGTGAGTAGTGCGTTAATTTATTGTGAGGCTATATTTGGATATAGTAATGATAATAACCTTTATTTCTTTGGCTTGAAACGCAGCAACAGTCAGTGTTAATTATGCGCCACATATCTGGAACAAACTCCCAGAAAACTGCAGGTCCGTTCAGACTCTCACTTCTTTTAAATCAAGGCTGAAGCAATTTCAAGGCTTTGAATTGCACTTTTATTCCTTAGTCTTGTCTCTATTTTAGCTTACTTTCCTATTACTTCACTTGTTTTAATGTTTTGTGTCTTGATGTCTTCCACCTTGTTTTCAATGTATCCTAAATGCAATTTCCGATGTCCTTTAATGTAATTTCTATGCCCCTGTAAAGCACTTTCAGTTGCCTTGTGTTCGAATTGTGCTATACAAATAAACCTCCCTTGCCTTAATGATAACATATAGTAACCGGAAAAATTTACAGTACAATGAAACACTTCATTTGTTGAATGAGTCGTGATTTTAGTGGGAATTTTTGCATTTATTTTCACTGAAATAGAATAAATAAAAAATATGTTATTGTGATTTCTACCAACAGGGCTTTTGTCTACAAAATATATAATTTGTAGCACCAAAATGCTTAATTTTTCAAAAAATAGATGCAGCTCTTGTGATTTGGATTGTGCACATAGCAATATTTTGATTTCAGTGATAATTTGGTAAATTGTTTTAGCCCTTATTCAGAGTAAAATAAAGACAAACTGAAGTAAAAGAAATGGCAAGATACAGAATAGAACCACTGTTAGGATAAAAGGTGAAAAACGGTGTCTCAACACCATAATATTGTAGAAATGCATGTCCTGGTGCTATGACAAGTCAAAGTGTCCACCATAAAAAGATACTGGCATCTAATTTACAACATTTAGTACTCAAAAACTGATCTCCAGTGCCTGTCATGCCAGCTGACTTGTAAATTGCTCTGTCACATGTTATTACCCAAAATATATGTAATTATCTCTTTTTTTTCATATTAAAGTCAAACTAACTTCAAATGTAAAGTAATATCAGTGTTTTGTCTAAACAGTATATATGTAATGTTTATTCTCTGTTTTCACAATAATACTGCATAAACTGTTTGTGTGTTTTAGCGTCAGTGGAGTTGAACCCAGTCCTCCTCCCTCTGGACTGGCTTCTGGGTACCTGGGAGTCAGATGAACCTGGTGAAGGCTGTTTTCCCTCCATCAAACCGTTCCACTACACAGAGACACTGCACTTCAGCCATGTGGGACAACCAGTAATCAACTTTATGTACGTTATTTTGAGCAATCACACTGCACCACCTCCCACCACTCCCTGCATCAATGCTGGGAGTGGTTGGAGATTAACTTTGATGCACTACTAACCACACCCAGTAGTAATGTCACAGCAGGTCTCGAGGACATCACTGCTGGGAGGTGAGACGTTAAACCACTGGAGGTCAGCAAAAGCAAGTTTTTCAGGGAGTGTTACTGTTGGGAAAACTGGTGGGAAAAAAAAATAATTACCTCAATGTTAGATAAATTCATTTAGAGGGACGATCCTTGCTTTTACATGTTCAAACAGGTCACATGAGCTTCTCTCCAATGATTAAAAGAGTATACGTTTGAGAACAGGTAGTATATTCGTTACTGTGAGTCTTCTGTGGTCTTTGTAAATTGAATGAATTGACATTTTGCTCAAGACACAGCAGAAACAGTGCAAGCAGAGAAATGCCAGACCAAGAAGCACTGAGTGTCTGGTATTAAATGTCATTATTGTAAATAGATGCATTAGTCATCCTGAGCCCTAATATAGATGAACTAGATTTGCAGTGTTAAATCAATCGTGTGTGTTTGCGTCGGTACTAAAGCGAGAACTGCAATTGATTTCTGTTGTTCCTGTTTAGAAACCGTGTTGACAGACTTCATCTGAGTCCTCATTGTTACTGTCTTTGACAGGTTTAATGCATTCCATGCAGAGAGCAAGAAGCCAATGCACAGGGAGTGCGGCTTCATTCGAATGCAGCCGGGAACAAACAAGGTGGCATTCATCATCGCACAGAACTCAGGTAGTAAGGATGTGGTTGAGAAAACTCTAAAATATATGTTTGGCTTAAAGAGAACCACTGAAACCAGAAAGAAATGAGTTATTAATCTACTAGGAAAGATAAGATCAGCTGATTTAAATTTCTGCTGAATATTGTGTGTGTGATGGCCATGAAAGAGACAGACTTACTAAAACTGAATTTAATGATAGAACAAATTTTGATCAGACAGAAAGATGAAACAAGCCACACCCCAAAGATAGACCCTGTGAAATGAAGCATTGCTTATTGTTCTTCACTGCTGGTCTTCAGGGGGGCGGGGGACCTATCCTGCATGATTTAGACGTTCCCCCTCTCCCACACACCTGATTCAAATGAGCTCGTCATCAAGTGCTGCTTATGTCTGATAACGACAAATTCATTTGATTCGGGTGTGTTAGGGCAGGAAAGTACCTAAATCATGCAGGACAGGGGGCCCAGAGGACCAGGACTGAAGAACACTAAAATGAAATAAAATAAAATAGAAAATATAATGAGTTTTGTTCTAGTATGAATTAAATGAAAATGTGCATTTTTTTGTCTGTCTTTTTGTGCAGGTTTAGTGGAGATTGAGGAGGGAGAGCTGACGGCACAGCAGCTGAGCCTGCAGAGCCAGGCTGTGGCCAGAATCTCTTTTGCCCGGGAGCCGCATGTTCAGCAGGTAACACTGCCTCTCCGATCAATCATCATATGCTCATCATCAATATTAGTTACTTCATGTATTTGCTAAAATCAGTTCTGTGTAATCTTACTGCCCACAAAACATCATCTCCAGCTTTTCCCTGGAACTGATTTTGATCAATAAAACGACTTCTTTGCTTCTTCTGAGCAATGACCTTGCATGCTCCTCTCCATCTCTCAGATTTCGAGAGTGTTTCAGCTGCGACCTGATGGCAAGCTGGAGCAGACAGTTTCCATGGCGACAGACAACCAGGAGCTGATGCAGCACTTGCACATCACCTACCGTCGTTCATCTTGACCCAACAGGCTCCTCGAACAAAGATATACCTCTGTTAGGGAAGATAAAAGCAGCTAAAAAAAGAAGAGCTTGATCAATAATCACAGCTGAGTCCGATCATATAAACAGATATAAAGCAACATGATAATATATTAAATGTGGCAGAGGGGTTATGGCTGCCATATCGGAGTATCTGTGTGCTAAAAAATAGAACTGAGTAGTGTTTAGGCAGTACAGTGAGACAAATCCCCCAAGAGTTAATGTTACAGTCAAATCAAAAAGATTATAGGGGCCCTGTGGAGTTCTCTTGTAAACAAACAAAAGTGGTGTTTACATCATGTGTTACCCACCAAAACACACTGTGTGTACCCTCGAGGTCTAAGAAATGTGTCTAGTGCATTTCCTCACTCGGGGGGCATTTTAAACCCTGCATTATTTACGTCCATGTCTACTCGTTTGCAGTTTTCTTCTCCCCTGCCTTTGCTGCCACACTGCTGCAAAACTTGGCACATTACCACCAAACGCACTGTCGAATAGTGTGAGACATCAGCAGCAAGGTGTACCAACAAAATGAATAAAGGGAACACAATCATGGAAAAATGGCTACAAAGTGCTTCAAGAGGGTAAAAACACCACAGGGAACCTTTAATCTAAAAACATTAAGACTTCATATTGCACTTTTATTAAGCTACTTATTAAGACACTTCATGGCCTCTGTTATGCATGGGTGCTTTCATTATCTCAATAGTTATTGTCCTTATATTTAATCTTGTAGCTGTAAAGCTTATAAAGCACTGATAAATTAATGTTAAGCACTGTCATCTTCTCTTTACATGTAATTGCACTATCATAAGATTGAACGCTGAAATAGCTGCTGTTCTTTTGGAGTTAATGCTTTTTGTGTGCGAAATTCAGTTGTCCTTACACTGGGTGTTACTGTGGTTGTTATTTATGCCAATAAACGAGACCCCTCAAGACTGTAAACTTATTCTCATAGTAAAATAAAATTATGAACCTGAAAATGAGCATATGTCTCCTTTTTACGAGAAAGTTATTTCACCTGTTGTTTGTATTGGTATCTTGTTTCTTAGCCTCTTGTTCTTTCCTTAAATGTTTTATGTGGTCCAGAAGCTTTCCTCAAACTCCTGTAACCATAAAACCAGAGCGAAGCGCTTTTATTGCCATTTTTGTTTGAGTTACTTTAAGTTCATTGCTTTTAAACTGTCAAGATTATCTCATGATAAAGCTGCCTGTGTGCCAGAGATCAGTGGGATAAAGTATCATAAAATAATCAACATAAAAAACAAAGTACATGGGTGAAGATTTTGTCAAGTTTATTATGGATATTTAAAAAAAAAGAAAAAATGTTCATACACACATGTATAAATTAACACTGTGAAAGTGACAACCATCAAGCATATCACACAATCATCCTTAAGAGCCGTGGTCGTGGCGGCCTTTATACTGCAGTGGCTTCAATCTAAATAAAAAAATAAAATCATAAATAAACTATTTACAGATGAGAAAGGAATCAGTACCTACAAAACCTGGATGCAGTACGTATCATTCCTCTGTCCTTAAGGTCTTTGGCCAAAAATGGGCAAAATTAGACCCAACATTTCTTGGTCAGTGGTGTTTAAATTGCAGCAATAAAGTTTAGTAGGTCACAACGTTTCGGATCGTATTTGGTAAGAGACACTTTTGTGCTTTGGTGAAGAACAATAGTGTGAATTAAACCCATACAGTTGATACCAGCTGATCACACTCTTGGCTGTGAAGAGAGACGTCTCTGCTTCGTCGCCTGGTAGCTTGTCAGACTCAGAAAACAGGACCCAGTCAGCTGAGCATCAACTGTCATTACACACCTTCGTTACTCCCTCAGGGACATTTTCTGAGATGAACGTCACATGAAAGCATCAGACAATTAATCTCAGGAGCGCAAACAGCCTGTTACTGCTCACATTCACTGTCATACATTGCAGGTACAACACTGGAGAAGCACTGGTTGGTGTAAGCAGTATGAAAATGTGTAGAAGAGGTGGAGTGACACAAACTTGTTCCATTGTAATTTATGCTGTTAAATATCACAGTGACTACTCTTTGACTGAAGGGTAATCACTCAGACTTCTCTGACAACACAACATGATGCTGATGAAACATTTGTCGATGGCCATTCAGCAACAGACTGATATCTGCTGACAGGCTCGATCTCCATCGAGCACAGCGGCCACCTCCACTCCATCGTTTATCGACAAGTCTGAGATTTCAATCTCATGTATCCAACAATGATGATGAAGATGATGATGACGACTCCTGTTCACTGTTCCTTCATGACGTAGACATACACTGTGGTGAGGAAGTACTTCAGCGAATCGATGGAAGAGGACAGCCAGCTGTGTTCAGGCGTGAGATCCTTCTTCACCACACATTTGGAGATCTCCACCTGATAAGAGGACATCTGAATGTTAGAAATTAAACTACAATGAAACATCAATTATTAATTTTAATACATGTTTAGCCTTATACATTCCCAATGTCAAAAGAGGAAATGGGCACTTTCCCAGAAAGAAATTGGTAGCTCTGCCTCAAAAAAACCTTAAGTGTTTGTTTTCAGGAAATTCAGGAAAACTGAAGCACTCCAGTGGTAAAAACATGACTAGTCTTTACAGTCATGCCAAAAATGGAATTAAACTGACAGATATGGAAGGGAGGTCAGTGGGCCACGATTAATTAATTGTGTGTCACACCAAAAAAGAGACAAGAACGAGCTAAACTACTAAAATGGAAGAAGTATTGCAAACACATCCAAAGACGGTTCTCTTAGGCCTGAATGGACATTGCCAGTATGTGAATCAAGCATAACAAACAGTTAACTAAGATGCTTTTTTTGTTGCTGTCTTTTACCCGTGAGAGGACCACAGAAACAAATATCACCACTGCAAATCATCGCCTCAGATCAGCTAACAGGAAGCTAGAGAACGTTCTGAAGCTTTGTTAGCGAGCCACCATCAGATTTTATGTAACTGCTCCGACTCGGACCCAGAGCTTATGAAAACAAACTCTGCTCTTGATCCATAAACAAGATAGCAACGTAAATTAGTCATCTAGCCTCAGCAAAAGCACGTAGAGCACAGGGATGTTTCCAGTGTTTTTCCCCTTTTGCTGTCTGAAAAGTCAACTAGTTTAAATGTCACGTTTCCCTCAAAATGTCACAGGAACACTAATCCTGCAGCAGCATTTATCATTTGGAAATCAAAAGGGAAAAAATGTTGAAAACATCTTTACAACGCTGCTCTTGTATCAAGAGTATCAGCATGTCTGAGAGCAGTCTCTTACCCATCCTCCTCGTCTCTTCAGCCAGGGGGCGAGAAACTTGCGGACGAACTGGCCCAGACTGTCCACTATGATGTGAATGGTGGTCGGGTGGCCTTGTCTGACACAATCTACTGCCAGGGCTCCGGCTACTGCATACATGGCTACCACCTTACCCCACGTTATACCTACAGCCAGAAAAACAGACATCACTGGGTTACATTTCATGTCTTTATTAAGGTCTATATATAGATGTGCAAGCCCTGATGCTCATCATTAATGTGTTGCTGTCAAACGCACAGTGACTTCTGCAGCTTGGGGGTTCCTCAATCACAACAATGAAACAAAAGCTGGAGTTTGATGATGCCACGTAGTAGTGGGGCAACATAGCAGGTGTTTCCTTCATTGTTATACAACCACCATTGCCTGTGAAGTTTTGTTCATGTTATGCTTGGTCACTTTTGCCAGCTTCGTCAGAGTCGACAGGCAACCAAACAAGATGCACTGTTCCAGAATATTTTCCTCGTCTTGTATGATCGTAAGGTGAATATCCTAAAAGATTCAAGAAGACATCCCAAGACGGCGTTCTCAAATAAGTAATTGCTGTGGTTGAGAATAATCAGCAGAGTTGCAGCTCCATCTGACCTTGAGACCTGTACATACAAACAGGAATGTGTGACATCACTACTAGTTTAGAGCCAATCGTGGTCCAAATACACAACTTATACAAAAACGTGCAGCACTTTGGAAACCTTGTGTTTGTTTAAAATCGTGCTATATAAATAAAGTGGATTGGATTGGAAATATGTTGCTAAATCTTGAAACCTCCAGCGGCCCAACACACTCAGAATAGACTGTTCAGTGAAGCAGGCGACACCTCGTGTAAAAACTGTTTAACTTTGGAACTGAACAAACGTGGAAGGACCCATTATCCAGATCCAATCCCTCTATCTCTGTTAACCACTCTGGTGTCAACGATGTCCCGCCCACAACATAATCTGATTTGTTACACATCAGGAGTAATAGCCATTAAAACACAAACCTGCAAAGGGACTGAAATGTAGTGGAGTTAAATGTTATAGAGTAAAAAATACAATATTTATCTTTAAAATGTAGTCAAGTAGCAACAAATGAAAATACTCAAGTGAAGTCCACGTACCTCAATATCGTACTTCACTACAGTACTTGAGTAAATTGCACTTAGTTAGATTCGATCGCTGGTTAATCTGAATTCTGACACAAAGATCTTCCCTTTCACTGCAAATGTACTGTATCGGTTCCAAATATAGGTTATCAGCCTCCATGATTACTAATGATCAGCATCTGCCCTAAAACAGCCAATCAGTTTATCCCTAATTTGCATATTAATTCAATCTAGTTTTATCAATGGATGAGAAGAAGTTTAGTTTAATTTTAAGAGAAATCATATTTGATACAAATAAGTCAGAGCTGAGAATTTCCATATGTCTGGAGTGGATCTTTAAGCTTCACTGACTCAAGCTGATTTCACACTTTATTCTGAAAACCTAGTCCTCAAACCTCCGCAGTGGCAGAATTTCCTGTCGGGAATCCATAAACTGCCGTATCTATCCCAGCGTAAACACTCCTTTCCTGTTCTCATGACACTAACACCAATCTCCTCGGTGGTTTCTCCCCTTCCTCGAGGCCTGTTACATATTCTGTGACCTGACGCGACGCATGCGGGGCAGTCGGTGGACCTTGTACCGAAATACACTGTAAATACAAGGTTTAAGTCAACAAGCCGGTAGTTTTGCGTTAATGCAGCTGACAACACATCTTACGGCGCCGGCTGTAAATCAAAGAGGGTGAGAACTGTGCTGCCTTTGCTGCGAGGTGGGTGAACGATGACGCAGTTTTTCTCGCCGTGCGTCAACAGGCACTGAAAATGATTTTGTCTACACCACTAGAGTCATAAAGCTGAACAAAAAAAAATCTGTCCTCGTTTCTAGCTAAACAATCCGCTCTGATAATTAAAGGGCATCCGGCCATTTCTAGGCACAGTTTCCAGGGCAGCGGGGATTGTTATAACGACCGCCAGTGATGGAGTGCAGGGCCTAATGGCATTAGCCTCCTTAGACCGGCTTGCACTGACATGACTGTTTCTCAGAGCTGACCCACAGTGTCTGACTGAGGCTATAAGGAGCTAGAGTTCTGGGCAAGCTTAAATGAGATAACCGTCCACGGAAGCTGTCAGAGTACGTCACGTCTCACTCCCCACAGAGAAGCAGGCCAAGAATAGATGTAAGATTGTCAGGGATAAAGCTGGAGCAGAGGAGGGCGGAAAGAGAAAGAACAGGAGTGGGAGGCAGGCAAAGATAGATAGGAGAGACGAGCCGTGTTGATTTTACTGAGGGAGACCATAGTACAGATGGCCACTTCCAAAAAAAGTATACATAACATTCCTTTGTGGTCTCCAGATTCATGTTAAGCACTTGGAGACATAATAAGGAATGACAAAAAGCCACGCAGAAAAAACAAACTTAGATGCTCTTTTCTATTTATATCCAGGTTTTAACCCGTCCCAGAAGGCCGGGGGCAGCCCGGGTTCACCGCTTTGTTATTCTACAGGAGGAATCCCACGCCGTTTCCAAAAACTGCATCCCCGTGACGTCATAAAAAGCGAAAGTTTTTCCAGAGCGCAGGCCTGAAAATTACATTCAGTCAGTCCGTGTTTGATCCCTCCTGGAAATGTGCCAGTCTGCAGTTGTGCATCACACCGCGGTCAGACCATCTAATCTTCCCCGGAGGCTCACACAGAGGACATAAAGTTGGACTTTTCTTTTTGGGTGCGTCAAAATGTCAGTGCTGCTTTGAATAGTGTACAAAGCACATCTGTTGTCAAGACAATGTAAGACGAGGGCCAAGAGCCAGCACAAACAAGAACGGACCAAAAAGGGTCTGAACGCTTGTAAGGTCGTGACCTAGCTGGACTGACAAAACCAAAGTCTTATCTCAAGACCAGCACTGAACAGACATTTAACCAGAAACCATTCTATGCTCATTCTGCCCTGCTGTTCACTCAGGACAGGCCATCTGTTTTAAATGTGACATGAACATGAAATCATGTGGCTATTCTGAAGTACTGTGAAGTAACTGTATCACTACTACCAACCCTAAAGCCTGATATCAGACCAACTACTACCCTCAGAGATTACCGACATTAGTCAGATACAAACCACCAGGGATCGTTAAGAAACTACAATTCATTCTGAATGTACCAGATGTCATTCAGTTCAATCGAACCAACAGGTGTCGAGATATTTCACTGAAAAACCACAAATGTCAACCTCATGGTGCAGCTCGAGCAGAAGCAGGATCCTCGTCAGAGTCAGTCAGATCCATCCTCTGGAAACCCTGAATGTGTCCACATGTGCAAATGTAATGGCAATCCATCAGTTAGTTGTCAAAATATTTCAGTCTGAACCAAAGTGGCAGACTGACTGATCAACAGATGGATCACTGTACCAGGCTGTAAAAACAATTTCCTAAAAACTTGCAATGATTATGTCCAGGGACCTATAAGGAGACATTAATCCTGATTCATGATCAAGAGTGATGATCAGACAGCCTGATCTGAAGAGATGTATTTGTATAACACAATATCTACATCAGTGTCTGTTATTATTAATCAAACTGGCAAAGGACCAGTTGTTCAATATGCTCTCACGCCTCTGTTATAGATTAAATCAATAAATGAATCGACAGTTTGTCGCGTTTCGCTGGTGACTGCTACACTGCGAAAATAGCAAACAATCCAGTTGTCATTGCGACAGATGTGCCAACAATAATACCACTTTGAAACTCTGGTGTGTTTGATATACGATGCAGAGATTTAAGACAAAATGTAAGGAATAATATCCTCCTTCAATCCACCTCCAAGCTACCAACTAATCCGTTTAGGAAACACCGTTATGTCTAAACTTGGTGACTCCAGATAGCTGTAGGAGCAATTATGTGTTGGATGAAGTCTCACTCCACCTACGTATGATTCACACCCTCTCACTCTCTCTAAAAAGGCACGTCCGAGCCAAAAGAGTCTGACAGGGACCACAGAAGCACACCTGTTTAATCACAGTTGCTGCCTTCATCAGGAGCCAGAGGCGCTGAGGAAGTGCAAATCACTTCCTGCGCTGGCGGAGGGCCACATGTTTGGTTTCTACCTCGGATAACATACAGTGTGCTTACATCATCATCATCTACGTCAGCAGCAGCCGTGTACCTGTTGAGAAGATCTCTGTTGCCACCCCGATGAAGGCATCTGAAACCATGCTCTCCATGGCAACAGAAATGTTGAGCTGCCGCGCCACGTTCCTGTACAAGCTGGGCTGTATACTCTCCAGTTCGTCGCCTACGAAACAGACCCACAAAAAAAAAAAAAAGAAAAAAAGAGCGATGCATCAGAAGTCTGCTCGAGAGATCACAGTTAACGTGAATGAAAGAGACAGAAACACAAACACAGATCATACAAACTATCATATCGTTCAACCATTCAGCTGGTGCAGGGTATTTATTCTGTTGGAGAGCTGTTAGGATGTCAAAGCACATCATGTACTTCTCTGTTGGCATCTCTTGAAAAAGAGACGCCGGGGCTCTTGAGCTTCTGTCTTTACGCCCCTCATGCTCATCATAGCATAAAATATACAGTTTTCGGTGCATTTAGAGAGTCAAGTCTAGAGAGTTACTTAGTCGGGTTTCTGAGGTTCCAGCTCTGTTGACTCATCTCTGTCCTCCAGCCTCCTTTTATCTAACGTAGATTTGAAAGCAGCAACTCTGCTTTTTAGGCCCAAGAGCAGCGATAGTATCACTGTCGGCTCTCTGCGATTTCCTGCTCAAAGCCACGTTACATAATGAGAAATTACCAAGTGTTCTGAAGGAAATCAATCTATCAGATCTGTGTTGGGCCGCAGAGCGTTTCATTTCCAGCAAAGATAACTTAAAGCAACATTGTGTAACTTTTTTTAAAAATTTTTTTTATCTTTAAATAACAGCCTCAAGATCGTGTTGACGATGTAAAAAACAGTGTCTCTGTCTCACATGTTTCTGCACTGTGTATCTTCAGTGAGAGGGTCGGATCACAGCGTTACATACATATTTGCTTCAACATGCAGGTTTTAACACATATTATTGTTACAACGTAATGAGTTTTGCTTGTAGTCAGCACCTACATCACGTCTGACAAGTTGCTACAGACCTGCGATTTCTACATAATGTAGCTTTAAGTTTATGATTCGGAAGCCTTGAAAAGAAGAGTTTACGTTTCATCTTAACGTTAATTATAACTGATCATTTATCCTGAGGTTTTGTGTTCATCTGTGTCCATTGGTAATGGTTGGTTGGTTGGTTGGTTGTTTGGTTTGTCAGCAGGTTTATTCAGAAACTGCTGATCATATTTCCACAAAACTTGGATGCAGGATGGGTCTCGGCCCAGAACAGGCCCCATTAACTTTTGGTGTGGATCTCACTCTCTTTAAAAAAGGTGCCATTTGTAAGAAAAGTAGATTTTTGAGTCTCATTCCCACCTCGTCAAAAAATTACGCTTTGGGATTGTTGGACAGGTCGGCTGCCATCCCAAAGCATCAGTATTTGACAAGTTGGAAGTAAGACTAGGACCTTTAACACTGTGAGATAGGACAAGCTCGAATAATCTTTAAGCAGCTACGGGTGAAACAGGGCTATCAAGTTTGATGCTGGATTAGGCTGGACTGATTAAACCTGAGGTATGGGCTCTACTGTCCTTCTAGTCCACCGAGGGGGCTCTCTTTAAATTTCCATCAGTTTGTTGGTTTCTAGCTTATCTCAAATCTGTGTTAACATTTTTTCTACTGGCATCTGATGGAAAGTTAAGCCGTGATTAGTTTCTGGCACAAATTTGGA
Organism: Sparus aurata; assembly: GCF_900880675.1. Classification (NCBI taxonomy): domain Eukaryota; kingdom Metazoa; phylum Chordata; class Actinopteri; order Spariformes; family Sparidae; genus Sparus; species Sparus aurata. The sequence continues at coordinate 23,463,044 of NC_044207.1, read as the reverse complement.
TCCGGCAGAGGAATTTTCCAGGGTTTTATATTATACGAGAGGGCGACAGTATCAATAAATGCCACGCCATATTTTCTCATGAACTGCTGCCTTTACAAACATCTGGCTCATCTACTACATCACCGCCAATCACTCGGTGTATTTTGAGACCCAAGCGGAAAATACAGCACATCCACAGCAGACTAAAAATGTCCTTTCTATCTTTGTCTGTCAAGTAAAAATAAAGTTGAGGTTTAAGACGCAGACAACCACAACGTTTTAATTTGTCAGCATCTGACATGACTATTATGCTGTCTCATCCTTCCTTATTAAATGAAACATAAACAATTCAAATATATAAAAAAGTTTGAGACTCTGCAGCCTTTGATGGGGCCTGCATTCCTATGACACATTTCTCGTTTAAAGAATGATGTTTTCAACATGTTTATGTCAACCGTTATGTTAAGTATCAGGACTGAAATGGTACAGAAACTGTAATGTGGCCACTTTAGCTTACTCGAGCTACCCTGAGCCGAATATACAAGGTTCAATATACACAAGGAATTAACCATCATGCCCTTGAATGTGTGCATATGTTCCTACAAGATGTGATTTTGCCCCACAGAGTCCCTCATGTAACTGATTGTTTGTTCAGGTTTCTCTTACCAAGACAGAGAAGAACCATGGAGACCTCAGTGAGCGCTGCGTTTGAGGCAGAGAGGTTCAGTTCAGCTTTGGACCATCCCAGTCCGGTCTGGTTGAGCCTGGACAGTATGTAGTCCTTGCACAAGGCTTTGGACTGGGACACCAGCTCCTTCTCAGACAGCGAGCGGTCAAACACATCCAGGACCTCTGCAGCGAACACAGAGGACCGCCGCAGGACCTCCATGTCCTCCTGCAGGGGATCTGGGTCAGAGAGCTGTCTGACCTCTTGGGATCAGCCAAGTCTCAGCGTGTCTTCTCTTTATCCCGGAGGAGCCAAGTTTAACACCGAGGGCAGAATCTGTAGGGACAGAACAGCCTTAGTTAGAGGCAGCTTGAGTAAAATGGTCAGTTTTTTATCTGGAAATGTGCCTGAGCAGGTTCATCGATTAAAATCAACAACCATCTCTGCATGTCACTACATACTTTGGTTATTATAAAGACACCCAGAGTCTAAAACAGAGCAGAAACTTACATAAGAATATGATGGAGGCGTTATAGTTGTGAGTCACATGGTGGGATAGTCAAGATATTGCTACACTTCTTGGATTATGCAACAGCAAGCTGATACCACAAGATGACAAGGGGGAATATTTTTTTTATTTTTTTTGCTGCTGGGGCAGAAACAGTCTTATCGTGATTTTAGATTAAGAAATGCACGAAGCATCCGTTTTTTCAGTGCAGCATGAAGTCACCTGACAAAGAGTATTTGAGTAAAAGACCAAAGATTTAGGCTGAAGGAGCCACGCTTACCTTCAACGGCGTGTCCGCGTTGAGATGTCCCCCTCCAATTAATCAATCAGGGAGCCTGTCTGTGTGTTTAAGGTGTTTACCCGCTGGAAAAAATAAAATGAAAAAAGGAGCCCGAAAGTCACAAGCAAACAGCCTCCCTCCTCTCAGAAGAAGCGTTTCCAGACCATCCAAAAAACCCCACTAAAGGCGAAGATTTGTCTCACGTCTCATGTCCAGGAGAGATCATGGTGTGTGTGCTCCGTCCACTTGTTTCCCCGTGAATTTACCGTCTGAGCCGGGGGACGCGGCTGGAGGACGCCTACCTGTTGTTCCACCTTCCCGTGGACGCGCTGGTTTCACAGTGAGGGGAAGCCCGGAGGAGGAGTTTGACGTCTTCTCACCGAGACAAACCTCTCTACGGCAGGCAGAGGGAGACAAATCCGCCACAGCTACCTGCCCATTCACAAATCTGTGCAGATTAACCTCACAATACCTTGAAAAAAACGACCTCTACCGTCGTCTTTTGACGTTTTCGTCTACTGAAGCTTCACTTTAGAGCGTGTGATGTGGCCCAATCTGACACGTGACCGATTAAATTGGGGTTTCCGGGTGACCAGGTGTAGCCAACTGGGGTGTCACCTCACAGCTGATCTCCAGCCAAAGGTTTATGTAAGTGTTCCCTGCTGAGGCCAAAGGTGACACACCTTTAATCCCATTCAGAGCAGGTAAATATAGGTGAGGTGTCCCACTCTGCTCCACAGCTCAGAGATGATATTTAAATGTTAACTTTTTGTTGGTAGGCCCATATTGAGATACAGTGAAGTCAGATCCACTGGACGCCCCACAGATCTTGTTTTAGACAAAGAAAAGGCCAGTCAGAGGAGACAGTGGTGTTAACAGTGGAGGACTCAGCCTGTCTGAGGCTCAGGGCAACACAAACACAAGAGGGCACCAAGTGCATCCAGCTGGGCACCAAGCAAGCAGGAAGTTTCTTATGCTCTATATTAAGGTCTTTGTGATGAACAGTGTTGGGGGTTACTTGTTACAAAGTAATCGGTTAGAGTACTCAGATAACTTCTATGTTGTATTGAGTTACGTTGTGTAATGGTTTCTGACTGAGGTGAAGTTAGTTTAGGGTTGGATAATGGACAGACATTCAGCGGCGCCTCTTACTCAGTTTCACCCGGTTTTGGCAGCAGGAGGATGTTAGCTCGCCTCCCAGAACCTCACGTTGCGCTGGAGGCTGACTGAATGACCATCAATATATTAACCTGTTGTTTGTTTGTTTCTTCAGGCTGACCTGATGATATTAAACTGATATTAATACCAAACTGATTTCATGTTTCACACTTATTTTGATTGCTAATGTGTTATATATTTATTTTTCCAAAAATATCTTTATAAGACAATGGCTTTTTTTCAGTAGCTTCCATGTCAAGTGACCCAATGACTCCAAACCAATGCTGAAGTGTGTCACTAAATGGGACAAATATGGGCCATGTAAGCAGCTTATAAACATTAATAAGACTGTACAAGTGTTATAATACATTCAGCCCTCACAAGAAAATGTTAACAGTTTATAGACCAATTAAGAAAGATAATAAAAGCCTTTTATTGATTTGTTTTGTTTCATTTTATTTTTACACACATGAGATTAGACAAAATATGATGATATATGTGATATATATATATAATATGATGAATGTGTCAGGAAAGGTCAAGAAGCCATCAGGCTTATAAAATGCCACAGCCTCCGTTACAGACACAGAAATGCAGAAAACACAAAAACTATAAAAATGTATAAAACGTAATTTGGAAAATTTTTTCAAATGTCGACAAAGAAACACAAAATGACCCAAAAAACTCAATCAATCATCACATGTACAAGAAAACATAATAATCATTATTTCTTTTAAACTTTTTTATAGATGACGAACTTTTAACACATCTTCATATTTTTTACACTGTAATATCTGAGGGATGTTTTGTTTTATTAAACTTTTATTCATTAAATTAAAGAATTATGAGTTTCAAACTTTTACTGAGCTTTTTTCTTGCTGCATTAAGTTTGAAACATACTTTCTGTGTTTATTATAAGACAACTGCTGAAAATAAGATTTAGATCTACTCTATAAATGAGCTTTAAATGCCGGTTGAAATGTTCGTCGAGGTGGCGGCACAGCCCCGTCTTGTGGACGTGTGCAGCAGCAAAGTCATGTGTATGGCACTTATTCCTAAAACGAGGCTTGCTCTTTGTGAAAGTGCATAAAAACGACGGACACATAATGAAGACAGCAGTTCCAGATTCTGTTGATGTTTGGACCCTGGAGAACCATAAAGGATTACGATCGCTCCACATACCCTGACACCCTCAAAGCTACATACATACATACATACATACATACATACATACATGTTTATATTATGCATCATTCTTGACTGATTTGCAGTAAGTGGATGATGTATTTGTGGTGGTTGACTCCTGAGAAGGGTCATGTTCATGTTCCCCAAACAGATTTGTCTCATGATTTGTTGAAGATATCATGAGACCCTGCTGTTTTCAGAGCTTTAGTATTTTAAGTAATATCATTTTCACCTGCTGCATATTCCTAATAAAGTTGTATTCAATCAACCTGCTACAGCTCACACTGATCCAACACATGAGAAGTGGTTGGTCTGAACTTGAAGGGATCCTTGAGGTGAGAGTACATATACATTTTGCAGATGGCAGAAGATGGGCGAGGACTTTCCTTCTTGTCTGCTGAGCTCTTTTGTTGTAGTTAACCGTTTGGCCTCTAAGTGTTGCTGCTACGCACTTGAGAAAAACATGTTTTAATGCTGTTATGTTATAAAGAACACTTTATCTGATTATGACCTTTAGCAGTTTCTCCACAAGCTTGTCTGGGAAAGAAACCCGCTATAGTCTTTTATTTTTTATTCTTGTTGTTGTTGGGTTAGGGTCAAAAATAAAGAAGAAATAAACATGTCCCTGTTCACTGTGAATACAATCAATGAGGTTAAACCCAAAGTCTTCTGTCTGGATGGTCCATTTTTCAATAAGTTGGATATTAAAGACCTATAAGCTGTTGATGTTTCTCCATAACATTTAACTGCCATGATTAATCATTAAATGTAAAAGTGACTGACTGAATGAAACTCAAAACAGTCGTAGACAAAAACAGCACCCTGGTTTGTTTCAGTCATTAGCATGTTAGAGGGTGAGTTTCTAAAGTAAAGTGCGGCAGTGACTCACCAGTCATTTGTTTAGCTGAGAAACCCGAAGTGTTAAACAGGATCACAGTGTGACCCTGTTTCATGCCTGTCATGGCTGATCAGCCGCTAGCTGTAACATAGAGAAGAAACACAGTCGTCATCTGATAAGACAACACTCGGAATCTTGTTTTGTCTCAAGTGATACATGTCAGAATCCAAATACGTCATTGTCAGTAAGAATGCAAGAGATGAATTTATGATCTTTGGTGATATTGTATTTGGTTTCATAATCTCCCCACAGGCAGAAAAAGCTTGTCCACATTCTTGCAAATTCTGTCACATCCTGAGGAATCTCTCCTGCCTGTTTCTTTTTAAATTGGCTAATTGGGGACGACCGGTGTGTCTCGAGGCTGCTGCTGTCCCCTCTCTGGTTGTGCAGACGGTCCGCAGACAATGTTGCGTTGTTCAGTTTTTTTGTGTTAGTTATGGGAGAAGTTATGCGACTGAGCCAAACCTGAAGATGGAGTCCACGTTAAACTGTCACAAGACTAGGTAGAACAAGGAGCACGTTGTAGTGTGCAGTAATGTGGAGGCCGTGAAAAACAGCTGACTGAGTGGTCAGAGACAATGACACCAAGTCGCACATTCACAAAAATCATGTCGGTGTGCAAAATGCTGAATGCACACATTTTTGGGGGAACAAACTAAAAAAATAAAATTCAGTGTACAGTAAGAAAACATTTTTGTATCAAAGTTGTCAACAAACACATTTATAACATTTATTTATTTATTTGTTAGGATCCCCATTAGCTGCGCTCTAGAACGCAGCTAGTCTTCCTGGGGTCCACACATATCATATTGGGTCAAATTGCACAATACTTTAGTACATTTGAACCCAGCTATTCAATTATTTTTTTTAAATTAGAATGTAAATAATGGGAGGGATCATTTTACTACCATTGTCATCTAAATGATTGCAATGATGTTTTTGTGCAGTAAACAAGTTGTCTTTATTCCAGTCCGTTCCCAACTATTCCTCCCTGTTTGTTGGAGTGTTTGCTTGTTTGTTTTGTCTTTACTTGTCTTCACCATGTTGTTTATGTACTGTAGGGCAGAGAGCTCTTCATACATTAGCATGCTAACCAGCTAACCAGCTAGCCCCAGCCACCCAGGCACCCAACTGGGTTAGCTCGATGGCTAACTGAGCTAACTAGCGAAGGGCAGCTACAGTTAGCGGTTACTCTGCTGCTCTCTATTTGTTTTCAGCATGGATTTGACACCTTTAATGTGCCCTGTCTCAATGAAACACACAACCCAATTAATAGATACATCTCGATAGTGTACGAATAGAATATTTTTTTAATGATTACAATGTTTATATTTGGAAAATGAAGTCTTTATCAGATTGCAAACCACTCACAGAAGAACCAACTGATACTATCCAGATCCTTCTCTGTATTTAATGACACTTGCAGCTTTGCAAGAAATCAGTGCAGCTTCTCCTTCAAAGAAACACTTTGTGTTGTAAACAGCTGCAAGGAGGCCTTTTCAGATGAGTCAATGAGTGAAACTTAATCTTTGAATATGTTAACAAGCCCGGTTTCTCCTCCATTTGAGTTTTTGGTGACCTAGGGCAGCTGGGACTGAGAGCCACACCTTCAAGTGGCCTTTTAGGGGCTACAGGGCAAGTTTTAGGCCTTTTCTGATGCATGTACCTCCAGCAATACACATGGAAGTATCAAATGCAGTGACTGTTGCTTTCATTTTCCCCAGAATTTAGTTTGTAATAAGCTGTTTTGCACAGAGATTGTATTAAAAGATATTAGCATCTTTTTCTGTTTGTTCCAACACATGGTGGTTGCTGAATGTGAGTAAAACTTACATCGACATTATCCCGTCCGTAAAAATAAATGTAGGTAAATAGATTTTCATCAGCAACAGACTGTACTGACACGGCGGCCATTTTCCTCAAAGATCAGTGTAGGGAACTTGAATGCTGGGATAATGTAATTGTATTAAGTCAGAGAAACTTCCCTAGCGATCCGCAACTGAAAAGATGATGGATAGTGAAAATCTGGAGACGTATTCGTCCATATTTCAAGGTAAAAAAAAAAAAAAAAAACGTATTTGATAACTCGTGGGCTGGTGTTAGCATTCTTCCAAGCTAACAGGTTCAGGTTTTGACAAATGTCTCCTAGATCTGTGCAGATATTTCTGAAATAATTTACACTTTTCATAATCATATCGCAACAGAACGGCATGATGTCAAGCAGTAGCGTTGGCAAGAATGTGGTTGAATGCTAATTTTTGTCTAATGGAAGCTACCTTGATATTATGTCTCAATGTCCCTCTGAATTAAACTACACATTGTCTTTACAGTTGTTAATCAATCAGGAAGACCTGAAAGGAATTTTGTCAGACTGCCACGTTAATTGACTTGAAGACAGCAGCACAACATTCCAGCTTTCCAGGAAAATGGCCTCCGTGTGAATATGGTCCATGGTGGTTGTTTAAGAGAGAAGACAACAACCGGCCACGCTTTCACGATACTTCAGTATTCTGTTTTTGATTGAGAGACCACAGCAGCAGAAATTACACAGAGTTTGACTCTTAAACTTAAAAAGTTAAAACCAACACGTGGCCTCTGCTTTAATGTCACTTCTTAACCCCTTTATCATTTTCACGGTGGAAATTCCCATGTCGTGTTGGCTTTTACCTTATTTTTAACTGATTCAAATATCTGGTGTTTTCCTAGAATCCATCAAAGAGACAGCATGTGCTAGACTGTCAAACAACAGGCTATGTAAACACAATGAGGATTCCTGCCTCCTTCCCTCTCTCTCGTGCACGGATTCTTTTCATTCCAGCCGATCGTACGTGTGGAGGAGCGGTTATGGTTCCTCACGCCCAGCATTGCCGGTGCTCGGGGAACAGGTAAAACCAGAGGCGCAGGAGAGCTCGTCATAGCTGCGAGGGTTGGACTGGAACCCAACCTCGGTGCCACGCCACTGGAAGGGATGGGTGAAGGGAAAATGTTACGTTCAACTTGTGAATGTATGAAATGTGTTCTCACCTTTGGCCCAAATCAGGTGAAATGTTCTCCTCCCCGGATCATCCCAACTTTAGAACTCTTCTCATGTTACATGTTTTCGCCGTCTTACTTTAAAGTCAGCAGTTTCGTCATATTTGTCACAAAAAAAAACATTTTTTTATCCTTATATGCTTTTTTATGTTTTTTTTATTGGAACCAGTCACCCCTGGGGGCTTGGTTTCTTAAACCCTGGGCCTTCATCTCCTTCACCATTATTCATTGAGACGGGCCAATCACAAACAGGCAAAGTGAGGCCAGGAAGGTGGAGCCTGGCATTGAAACAGGGTGTGGTTCTGAAACTAGCGAGCTCTGTAGTAGTGCCTTGGGGTTTAAATTGACTTGAATGATCCCGGTCCCATACTTAGCACAGCCGGCTTCTCACTTACTTCAACTCATCCCCCTCTTGCTTCCTCTCTCAGTCTCTCTCCTCTTTTTTTGTTACCGGTCAGACTTTCAGCCCCTGTAGGATTGTAGGAAGTAAACAATCAGGAAACACTACAGGACAGCTGGGGGGCTTACCAGCACTGGACTAGCTTTGCATGCTTGGCTTTTTTTTCTTTTTTTTGACCTGATCCCTCTCACTGGTGTTGGATCCTTCGGGACTGAGTGCTGCCTGCCCAGGCTGTGCAGCTGATTTCCTCACAGACCGGCGTGTGAGTGTGTGTGTGTGTGTGTGTGTGTGTGTGTGTGTGTGTGTGCTGAGGACTTGTTGCTCAGCAGGTGAGTCACTCGCAAAAGCAGGTATTTTAGCAGAGATCATGTAACATTTGTGCTGCTCCTGTGTGTTTTTGCTAGATACAACTTGCATTCCATGGTTAAATAAGACAAGCCAAACTTTTCTTAGCTTTTGCTGCTTTGAATGAAGTGAGTTCTTTTGTTCATTTTGTGGTTCCCCTCCTCTGGAAATCCCTGATGAACACTGATCACGGTAGCTTGACTAGGCTGGCCGTATATGTGCCAAGCTCTCTGCCTCACCTGTTTGACTTGCTCTGTTAGTCAGCATGAGAGTATTTCATTGTGTTTAGAGTGACAGCTAACTCGGATGTTTCACAATCCTCCATAAAACATCCAGAGGTTGTATTCTGTTTTTTTAAATGCTGAAGCATCATTTTTCTCCTTGACTTTTTGAATGAATTACAGCTTTTGAGTCGTTTCATGCTACACCTTGCGTTAGGCAGTAAAATGAGCTCATAGTTCAGAGTTCTTTTTTTTTTTAGGTACAAGGGTACTCGGGGGTGTTTGATGAGCCAGTGCAGCTGTCTCCTGTTTGCTCAGTCAGTGGGAAAGCAGGTGGACGGGTTGCTTCGTAGCTCACCTGCCCAACCAAACCTCACTTTCAGCACTTTCTAACTCTTTCTCCTCTCTTATTTTCTTTTTGTTTTCCAGGAGGGGTTTTATAGGACCAGAGACGAGCAGTCACCATGCTCCAAAACGTGGCGTCAAACATGTTAAAGTTCCACAATTACGTACAGGCGAGGACTGGTGAGTGTCTTTTGTCTCTGTTGTAGATTTTCACCTGTGACTATGTTGAAATATGACTGAATAACTGGGGATGTAAAATACTGTGTAGAAGGAGAATTGATTTTCTTGAATTTGCCCAACGTTGTGTATAAGCTACATTTACTGTTGACCTTCCCAGATGTGTGTGTGTGTGTGTGTGTGTGTGTGTGTGTGTTAGACAATAAGGACTGTGTGTGTTTTCTCCACCAGATGCCCGAATCAGAGACTACCCACTGATGCAGAGCCCCGTACAGATGACCTGCATCCTGTTGGTCTATGTCTTCTTCTCGGTGTACGTCGGACCTCGCCTGATGGCGCACCGCAAGCCTTTCCGTCTCAACGTAGCCATGATCATCTACAACCTCAGCATGGTTTTACTCAACGCATACATAGTCATTGAGGTAAACGGAATGACTGACAAGTTATTTGCTGGTTTCTTTCCCTGTTTCTTTCTACAGAATGCAGAGTGTTTGTGAAATGTTGATAACAGCCGCTCATGTGTTTCTAACAACCAGTTCATGCTGTCCGGATGGGGCACCACCTACTCGTGGAGATGTGACCTCATTGACTACTCAAGAAGCCCCCAGGCTCTTCGGGTAAGTCCCTGAACTGTTCTTCCTACACTGTTACCGGTATTAGTTTAAAATGCTGCCTTACATGTTAACCTTGGCTGTGTAATTTGCCAGGTAGAAGTACTTGTGACCAAGTACTTCTACTCAGGCACTTTAGTTTATCATTGTGTTTTTGGGTTGTACGTCTGTACGCCTCACGGAATTTCTTCAAATTTGGTACAAATGTTCACTCAGACTTGAGGATGAGCTGATTACGTTTTGGTGGTCAAAGGTCGAAGGTCACTGTGACTCATGGAGTCCCATCTCTTAAATGCGATATCTCAGAAATGTATTGAGAAAATGTGGCACCACTGTCCACCATGAAGTCAAAATTGATGTTTTTTCACATATATTATTATTATTATTATTATTATGAGGTTATTTACTGACTCTAGACAAAGACTTTTACTTGTTGCTAGAGTAACTGCTAATGAACATACTCATAGCCAGCAGCTTCAGCTACAGTACCAAGGTCATTCATGGAGTTTTTTTTCTAGTAGAGTTACTTTCGCAACATAACTACCAGTAAGTGCCGTACTGCTGCTAAATGTAGTTAGCTGCCATTAGCACAGCGAGCAGTCCTTGCTTACTCAGCCCGGCCACAGAAAACCACCTCGTTACTGTATTAAATTTGTCAACTTTGCCTCCGTCTGCTGTTCTGTCCCAGTCTGGCTTTGTGAACTGAGAGCTGAGTGTTTGAGGCGAGTCAGTGGCGGCAACTTGCCTTAAGGGGTGGGGCGGGGCTTGACTAACATCCCGTGCTATTGGCTGCTGCCGAAGCAAATAGCATTTCGTTGGCCGATTGATCTTCAAGGAAGACCTGATTTATCGACGTTGAAGCCCAAAAGTTGACACATTTCTCAACAATTCGTATGATAGTTACGACAAAATTTTAGACAAATGTCTCATGGGATAAAATGATAAAGTGATGTCATTTTATATCCAAAAGGTCAAAGGTCAACCTCACTGTGACATCATAGTTTTACGGCAAATATATCTATTATTCAGCGTCCACCTGACTGGTGGAACAAGAAATTCAAAGTTCTTTCAACCTAGGCAAGCGCTAAAGTTCTATATGATTTTTATTTTTATTGATTGATTTTCTTTACAGTGTACATACATTGGTTCAATGTATTCAACCTTAAAAACACAAACCTTCAGGCTCTAGTGGCTTTCGAAAGAAGGATTATCGCCTTTGCAGGATTGTCCACAGTCGTATATTTAACAGAACTTCTTTCTTCTTTCTTCCCTCAGATGATCCAAGTGGCTTGGGTGTTCTACTTTTCAAAATACATCGAACTCCTTGACACAGTAAAGACATTTTCATCTCTCCAAACACTTTAATTTTTCGCCCTTTTCTCGTGGCTTTTAAAAAAATATATTTTTAACCGCCTTTTTTGCATGTTAACTTAAAGCTGGGTCTTTACTTTATTTTAAGGTTTTCTTTGTGCTGAGGAAGAAACAAAGCCAGATCACGTTTCTCCACGTATTCCATCACTCCTTCATGCCCTGGACGTGGTGGTGGGGCATCACCTTGACTCCTGGTGAGGTTCACACAGTGTGTTATCAATGCAAAACACTTCGTACATGCTCACGTTATGCATGAGAAACAAGGAATATTGCATCCAAAGACATTTAAGTGTCAAACAATAAATAAGGGCAATAACAGTACAGCTGTTTGACACAATTCTGTGTGTTTTTTTTTCTCTTCTGAAGTAGGGGGAATGGGCTCCTTCCACGCCTTGGTAAATGCTTGCGTCCACGTTATCATGTACTTCTACTACGGACTCTCTGCTGCAGGACCTCGCTTCCAGAAATACCTGTGGTGGAAGAAGTACATGACCGCCATCCAGCTTGTATGTCCCCATTTTAAAGAAACTGTTTACCCCGAAATTGAAAATGCAATTTTTCCTCTTACCTATGCCACGATTTAGACATCTAACTTATTTTGGTGGTGGCAGAAGGGAGCGCATCTACTCATGGACGAGGGCCGAGCTAACTAAGCCAGCTAACGTTACAGGTCTGCCATCTTGAGTGGGTTGGGGGGTGTATTTCAGTAGAAAGAAAATAGCTCCGATCTCTTTAGAGGTTCTGTGGATTATCTTGAGTAACCAGGTCATCATTTCTGGAAAGATACACTGATGAGTTTTTCCAAGTGTTTGTTTTTGCCGCTTTAAACACCACAAGCCGAGTGCGATATAGTTCCATCATATTTGAGAGAGGGCAGAGGAGGAAAAATGTGTTTCTTGATTTTGTGGTGAACTGTCCCTTAACTATTCATTATTTGATTTTACCTCGGATCTGGCTGCGAATGACATTTCTTGACAACAGTCTGTCCTTTCCCTGTCATTTCACAGACGCAGTTCGTTCTGATCTCCGTCCACATCAGCCAGTACTACTTCATGACAAAGTGCGACTACCAGAATCCCCTTTGGATCCACCTCATTTGGATGTACGGCACGTTCTTCTTCCTGCTCTTCTCCAACTTTTGGCTACAGGCCTACATTAAGGGCAAGCGGCCGCCGCCCAGCAACGACGCGCCGAAGCTGAACGGCTCAACCAGTGAACCTATCGCTGTGGTGGCCAACGGGAAACACCTTGGGAACGGGACTGCACAACACCACACCAATGGCAAAATCCTCCTGGGCAAAGTAAAAGAAATCTAACTCGGTGACTCTGGAAAATGAGAAGGAGGCCCTGGAGGAGCTATGTCATTCATATCCAGGAGCACATTGGAACGGCACAGATTCCAATATGCTACTTCTAAACTTCATAATTGTGTATATAATCATAGTTTCTTTTTCTTGAGCACACTTGTTGGGATATGAATGGCATGTCGTGTTTTGCCGGTGATCTCTACTTTGCCACGTCGTGTTTGTTAGTTGTTGCAAAATCTATTAACTGTGATGAACACTGTATGACGACATTTGGTGCTCGTTTTTCTCACTGATAGTATTTTTCGACTTGGGCTCGACCCCGCACAGTTTCGACTCACACTAACTGCTGTTTATCTGGCATGACTTTGTCGCTTGGGAGAATCACACAGTTTCCACTGAAGGCTAGCACATTTAAATAACTGCTACTAAGTTACACTGTAAATGTCAAATATTTAGTTTTTTTCTGTTTTTTTTAATTTTTTTTTATTTATCTTTTCAAATAAAATAAGTTTTAGATAAAGGTCTGTGTCATTTGGAAAGCAATTACGGTGTGTGCTTTGTAAGACACATGCCGCACCTCAATTTTTCAATTTGTAAGAACTGTGGAAAAGAAATGTTATACTGTATATTACAGTATTTATGCATTTTGCATTTTTGCATAATAAGGTAGTGTGATATACCCTGCTTTTGAATGTTCATCCATATGAATCCATTCTGAGCTTTGCAAGACTGTATGGTCTTTTCTCGCAGCACCATGTGTGCCTAACGATAATAAGAAATAAAGTGCTTTTCTATTGAATCAGGATGAAATAAAAAGTGTGCTGTAGACGTCTGTTTCTGAATATCACTGCAGAATGTGTCGCACAGTTGATAAATGTAGCAGCGTTTCTACTGTTGTTTACATGTGTGCAGAGGCGGATGGGTCAAGACTTGAAGCACTGCTGGCCTTTTTTTAGAATGCATCTTATTCATTTAAGACTACATGAGTAGATTTTAAGATGTATTCAGAAGCCGTTCAAATGTTAGTTAATCCACGATATCCAAAAGATTAACTTGTTTCTGACTTAAACAGAAGTAAATACTCTAAATATTTATTATTTTGTTTCTAAATGTTTCACTGCAAATAAATCTAATCCAGGCGTTTATGATTTTCTACACTATGGTGTGTCCAAACAGGCAAACAGAGGCCCAACGAAAGACCTGACAGAAAATAATGTGCACAGGCACCATTAGCAAACAAAGACAGGAAAAAACATAAATGAGCAGGTAGGTTGGGATCATCAGGGCTCGGATGAAAAAAACTTTTTAAACTGCCTCCAACATCTGGGACTTTAGGTAAGGCTGCGGGGGGGTGAGGTCAGGGTAGATAATTGGAAAAAGATGATAAAATCCTCGGCTTAAGACGAACAACTATGATGAGCACACAGGTAGTAGTCATACTTTTTAAAGCTTTCAATCCTAGAAAAGTACAGCCATTTTTGGCCATTTTCAACATTACGGACAGAATTTATGGAGATCTCTGTTCCAACATACAACAGCAAATGGTTTCATTGATGAAGTCATCCTGTGGCTTAATGCACAGCTAATTAACAAAATTACAAGCTCAGGGTGGAGAGAGGAGTGAAAACTGGAATTGGACTGAACCTCCCTCCATAAATAGACAACAATCCCAATGGGGACCAAAAAAAAAAAAAAAAATTTTAAAACCAAAAACAATATGAGCACAAAATCAGACTGCTGGTCCTGGGCAGAGGTATCCTCTCTACTGGGTGCCATTCCAGTTGACAGTATCCCCGTTTCTAGAATCAAAAATGGTTTAAATTAAACCTCAGATGCAGCACCCTCTTCATGACTCATGTTCAGAATGAACCACAAGAGCAATATAATCTTAAATACAGCGCTGCAGCATCAGTAAACACTGACACTTAAAAGGTTTTAATCCATTGACACAGATCCATTACTTGCATTTGCAGGATAAGAACACCATTTCTATTCTGGCAGGTGTCAATATGCTGTGATTAATATAAAAAGGTCTTTCATTCCATCTTAGTACTAGACCCCAGTCAAAGTTTGCAACATGGAAGAGCCAAAACATACAAATAAAGTGATAAAACCACACATGGGGAACAAACCATTTATTTATAACCCATCTTACTGTATAATGCATCAGGATTACAATAAAAAGCCAAGTGAAGGTCATAAATACACACTTCAAAAAACAGAACTGCTTAAAAGCCAACACATTTGTGCTTTACCACATTAGGCCGGTATAAACAATGGAGACCATCAACCCCTTACACCACTGATCAGAGAAGTAAAGTTGCCACTTAAGGCGAAAACAATGGGTGGAACTCTTTATTGTGGATAAATAAAACATTTGCGCATAATTGATTTCATAGATCAAAAACAATTCTCAAAAACCTCATTATCTGATTGACTGATGAATGACACCACTAGTTGATTTCACCATCCTCTCTTTGGCCGCCTTCTTTACGGGATCCACTTCGAAGCACTTCCACAGACGGATAGTTTCGTCTCCAGCCACAGTCGCAATGGAAGAGCAGTCCGGGCTCATCGTCAAACTCAGAACTCTGTCCTCGTGGCCTGAAATAAAAACCATTACAATGTGTTAAGACCTGCAGAAATTAAGTCTAGCGCTTCACAGTTCACTGAATGTTTCGTTTAAAGTCAAGAGTCAAAAATAGAATTCAAAACAAACTTACCGTTGAGCTCTGCCACCTTGGTGAGAGAGGGATACTTCCAGATAACGACGCTGTTGTGGGCGTAACCGTGGGCAGAGACCAGCTCCTTGTAGTTTGGTGCAAAAGCCAGTGACGAGATCTGAAAAGTAAAAGATGTGCGATTTGAAGAAAGACTTTCATTGTCACCAAGTTAAAATAATTTCCAAATTAAACAGTATATAATCTCTGCTACTATGGGACCCCTCAGTCAAAATAGACAAATGGTGTGGCATCACGGGAGTTGTTGTCTTCATTGTTAAAATTACCATCATTCATGATGAAAATCTTTAGACTCGGGCAGAAATGTTCCCAGACTAGGTATGTACGCAAGTTTTATTCACATTTTTACTCTTGCCGACTTCCTCACTCAAAAGTTATTGCAACCAAACAAAATGCACCATTAGCTTTAATAAAATGGGGTTTCAATCTTTGAAAATTGTTGGAAAAATGTGGGATAATGCAAGAACACGCCTCAACATTTAGAAAAAAGGTCTGGTTGTTTTTAGACATTTTAAATGCAGAAATGTTAATTATATATCTTTAAGTACATTTTAAATGAGAACAACCATTGAATCTAAAAGGATCTAGAAGTGTGTAGTTACCTGAGACTGAGTGTCAAGAGAACTGATGCAGGAGCCGCTGTTTACATTCCAGATGCGGATGTGACGGTCGCTGGTCCCACCTCCAGTTGCAAGTATACTTGGCTGCCACGAACACCAGGCCAAAGCCTGTAATAGTGACAACATATCCAAAAGTGAATTTCAAGCTCAGCACGATCTACAGCAGAAGATTAAATACAAGTATCATAATCACTACTACCACCCACCTTCACAGCTCCTTGATGTTCACTCCAGCAGCGGACCGGCTGCGACTGCGCACGGGTCCATACACACACCAAGTTGTCGTTGCCTCCACTGGCCAGGTATCGGCCATCAGGGGACCACTGCAGCCCACAAACCTCCTGTGAGTGACCAGTGAGCGTGCAGATGTGATGTTCTGCCACCCGCACGTCATGATGGTGGATGTGTCCTGATCTTGAGCCACTAAGGAGGAGAGAAACATTAGATTAGGGTCAAACACATAATGGAAACGGAAGTTTTAATCTTTTATAAATAGATTAAGACACAACTGTACCTGGAGAGAACATGGTCATTCCAGCTCAGGCTTCCAACTCGAGCCGTGTGGCTGGCCATGCTGCGCAAGCGCTTCTGGTTTTCAACATCCCACAACTAAAAAAAAGAGGAGACAAACATGTATGATTAAAAACAATTACGAGACAGTTCTTTGAGTGCCATGTGTCCCTAGGAAACGGAGCTGGTGTGTTCATTAGTACACTGACCTGAACTTTGCAGTCACTTGTGCCGATAGCAAGATAGCTTCCTTCTTTGGTCCAGGACAGTGAGCAGATGTAGTCTTCCTCCCGCTCCAGCTTCATGAGAAGAATGATGTCTCCTTGAGTGGCATCCCACAAGTAAACACTGTTATGAAGTGCCACAGCCATGATATTTCGACTGCTCCAGTCAAGCAAATTCAAATCTGGAAGAAAAACAAGTGTTTGTTTGGTGGCATAAAGAACAAAAACGCACATAAAAATTGTATTTAAACACAAATACTAACATACTGATATGCAGACTCCTAGGATTGCTCTTAACCCAAGATGTGACAAGTTATGCATACATAGCTGTTCATGAATGGATGTCATCAGGAAAAGCAAACTTACAAAAATCATTTCGAAGCTCAGGAGCATCCAAGATCCTGTCAGGAGTTGTAGATATGTATCTGGTTTTCTTCATAGAGGCAGGCGTAATAGCCTGACTGTAGAGGACTTTCAAGTTGTTTTGATAGCCTGTAAATTAGACCAAAAAAGCAGACAATAAATTAAAACTCCTTGATCTCTGTAGTTGTGCAATATTCCTGCCAAGCACTAGTATAGCCTTACCCTCTGGAGCATTCAGTGGCTTCCCTCCAAGGTGCAGGATCTTTGCGTCTTCGATGTTGTATCCATTTAGTGACATAGACATGGCCTTCTGGTTTTCCTTTAAAAAAAAAAGTTTTAGCGTTAATTCTCAATTCACAAAATGCATTTCAAAAGAAAGTGGATACATCAGAATAACTTACTGATGATACTCCTGGATTGTTTGCGTCCACGGGCTCGTTCTCCTTTGAGAGCAGGAAACTTGCGACATCCATTTGTTTGCTGTTTCGTGTGGGAATGAAGCGGTCGCCTCCCATCTTAGAGGGCGTTTGTTTTTTATTTTTGCCTATGATACAAAAAGAAAAAAAGTGTTTAACTTTTGCAGAAATACAAGTTGATAAACCCTCAAAGACCTAGACAGCCAGCAGCAGATAAAAATAGCTATTCTATTAATTAAAGCAACGTTTGCCTCAATGGTGATTTAATGACCTGTGTATTTATTGGCTGAACTTTTTTTGGCCCTGGATCTGCTTGGTGAGTACTTGAAATAAGATTACACTGAAAACCACCGATGATAACACTGAATTAGATGTTGACTAAACTTAATATGTAAACCATCTAAAAAGGACATTTTTACCTTCCTGAAACCAAAAAACCCCACAGAACCTAAACATCCAAGGCAATTAACCCACTCCAATGTCGAATTGGGATTATAAATGAGCCAGACTGAAATTTAAAATTCACTTAAATCAAACACCTGCTGGAACGCTGCATGGAAAACAAAATTCAGGCCTTTGCGGGTTAACAGCTACAGAGCTTTTTTAAATTTCAAGTTGGATCGTCGCACATTACCTGGTGTTTTGCTTGGTGTTTTTGATGAACTCAGCGACGAATTGGCAGATTTACCGGGCGACAGGCCGTTCAAGGCGGATGTGTTAGATGAGCTGGCCTTTCTCTGCCACCTCGCCATGGGAGCGTTTGTGATGGGCATGTCCAGCTTCAAGATACTGTGGATGTCATTCTCGAACCCAAACTGCGCCATTTTGTCCAGGTTTTCACACGACCTGTACATCAGGACCGATGAAGAGTAAGACTGATGTGCAACAACAACAAACCTCATATTAGCTACAGCTCAACGAGGGCTAGCTTGCCGAACGATGCTAACGGTAGGATATCAGAGTTAGCTTAAACAATTATTTAGCTTATCTAAAACCTTCCTTGAACTGCAAGTTATTTCAACCACACCTTACGTTGCCATTTCAGTTTGTTCTGTACGAATGCAGCCAACCTCACATAAAGTAACTTAACCGAGCACGAGTTAGCATACACTTCGCTAGCATTACACGCTTTAAAAGTTTAATAACCGCTATGTAGAAATCTGAGACATACCTGTGATGATTAACCGAAACAAAATGTGCCACTTGTGAACTTTACAACAATCAAAATGAGCTCTCTCGTCACAGAAAACGTGGAATACACTGCAGCAGCACTGGCCTTTCTCTCTCGTCTCTCTCCAAAGTTTGAATTTGGTGCAAATGACGCCACTCCGTTTAAATCCCAGAATGCGCCCCTGCGATTGGTTCATTCAAGAAGGTACCGTTATCGCCATGGTATTCCTATGGTAACGCCTACGAATGCGATTATCTGATTGGTCGAAGAGAACTTCCTGAAAGATCAACGCCGGAAAACAATCCTCCTCCCCAAAAATCTACCGCCATCTACCGACCACAAGAGGATATTACTGTTGTGAAAATCTAAGAAGAAGGAAAAACGACGTTATCTAAGGAAAATGTTGTGTAGGTCGCTTCACTTTTAAATGTCAGACTGACATTTATTAAATGTGTTTATTTGATAATTTGAGGGTGACAAATGTAAGAAAAGATCACATAGAATAGAATAGAATAGAATTACTTTAATGATCCCAGACTGGGAAATTATTTTGTTACAGCAGTAGTGGGTCCGCAAATAAAACATTTCATACATAACATAAATAGAATCCAATATATACATAGTGTATATATACAGTGCACAGTGTGCTATAAACAATAAACAATAATGATATATACAACAAAACAAAATATGCAAAATATACTATAACAAATAATAATATATACAACAAAACAGTAGAGAGACCAGAGTTCTCTGTCAGGCAGAGGTGAGAGAGTTGTTGTATAAAGTGATGGATTGTGGCAGGAAAGATTTCCTGTATCTATTGCTACGACAGCGAAGCTGAAGCAGTCTTCCAGAGAAGGTGCTCCGCTGTCTGACCAGTGTGAGTTGGAGAGGGTGGAGAGGATTATCCATGATGGATAACAGTTTTTTCAGTGTCCTCCTCTCCACCACAGCCTCCAGAGTGTCCTGTTTGCAGCAAATCACAGAGCCAGCCTTCCTGATCAGTTTGTTGAGTCTGTTGGTGTCGCTGGCTACATGTGCACAGGTGCAGTAATACAAATGTGTGTCTAATTATATTATATTATATTATATTATATTATATTATATTATATTATATTATATTATATTATATTATGTCATAAGGATTAGGGATATATCAGTAGAGCGCCCATTTTATACTGGAATATATCTTTAAATGCAAATAACATAATCAAAATCAAATCAAATCAAATCAACTTTATTTATAGAGCACTTTTCATACATGGACATGTAGCACAAAGTGCTTTACACAAGAAAGATAGAACAATAATAAAGAAAGCCCCTCCCTCCCACCTTCCATACTATACACACACACACACACACACACACACACACACACACCTGCACATTCTTACTACTGGCAATAAGGAGACATGGCAAGGCACTGAGGAGTGAGGAAACGCCACCTTTGGGGCCGGCCACACTGGGAGGAGTCACAGGCTGTGCCATGGGGGGCACCAGTGCCCAGGCCCCCCGACCCTGACAGACAACAGCTGGCCGGGCCAAAGGGACCCAAGGACAGCACCCCAGCAGCAACCCGGACATAGGTCCCAGTGTGGAGGAGCCCCCTGAGGACATACTAATGCAAACTGTAGTCTATAAAAAAATACTGTATAAGACATTAACCTTTAGATCCACTCATAATTTACTAACCTATGATTTATTTATTCAAAAGACCCATAGTGAACATCACTTTTCAAATGTCAAATTACGATTGTGATGTTATCTGGTTGGATTAAGGAAATCAAAGGCTTCCTTACAATCTGAAGGATGAGATAACAAAGCAAATGTTTGGGCCATTCACAGCTGATCAGTTTTTAAAAGAAATAAGATTCAATCCCATTTCACTTGCTGTTAATAGTACTCCACAAGAAGTATTTTCAGCGATTGAAAATTAGATTTTTTCAATGGCCAGAGTACTAATGCTCCTATTCGATTCTTCTTTGTCCTTCACAGTTAATTATCATAGTAATCCTAAAATCAAAGACATCATCATGTCAAGAGTGATTGCTCTTTGATTAGAAGCAAAGATTGATTTTGTAACAAAGTGTATGTGTGATAATGACATTAATGGCATTAAACAACTGATCAATTAAGTGAAAATCTCACTGTATGCATAATATGGACGGTGTGCTCTAATGCTAAAATATCATCAAAGCCCTAGAAGATACAACTAGAGTTTTGTTTTGGAGATTATTGGCCTACAATGACATAAAATGTTGTTTCTGCAGCAACCAGGAAGCATACATTCCTGAAAATAAAATAAATTGACAGTATTCCTTATCAGTGGAGTTCTACTACACCTCACTCGTCCATTCATTAACTGTGGCATTACAGTTTTAATGTGGCACAATTATATTGGGAGCACCATGAAGGGACACATTACATGCTGGCCCTGCCACTCAAAGGGAACCTTCAGACTCTGACTGAACCTTATTTATAATAATCCACTCTGCAGCTGAACATTTTGGTGTTTTGAAAGGATTAACTGTGCTATGGAAACAGTATAATCTGTGGCTGCAATTGATACTGCTTCACTTGCCTTTGAAATATAATCTGCTGCTTGTATGCAGCGACAGAATGCCCATATTTTAATATGTTCCTCTATGAAGATTTGAAAGTATGAGTTTCAAATGTCTAAACTTCTTACTCATTGATCATTGATGAGGTGCAAATGTCCCTCTCACTCTCCTTTGGTTATACACCACCTCATCAGTATTTACAAGGCAGAGTAAAGCACTAAACAAAAGAACTTGGCAACACTGAAACTGCTTGTAACAAGTGTTTAACGATTTAAGACAATCCCTGTAATTATATGATAAAGAGACTGAGCTACCAAAGCATAAATTAACTGTCCAGAATATATTTATATATATTTTTTTTAATGAATTTAAAATCAGTTTTCCTCATATTGCAGATTAACCTGACACTAAATGAAATGATAAATCTGACGATATAAAACAAACATGCCATAAAAGTATCTTTAATAGAACATCATCTTTAAATCTTACATGAACAACATGGAAAAGGTCCTTTGTACCTTTGTACATAGACACAACAATGTACAGTATCAAATAGAAATAGATTTTACCAAATTTACAAGTTTTTACCAAAACAGTCCCACTGCTTGGATAACTACCGACTTACTCCATCCAGTAATTGGCAGAGTTTCACTCGAATGGTCTATCGTTGGCAAAACACTCAGTTTCAGCAGGGCTTTAGCTACAGAATGACAACACATTTTGTGAAATTGTCTTAACTCACATTAGATACTGTGTGTACTTGAGAACATGTCCATTGTTTATTTGTTTACTTGCTTGCTCAGTCAAGGAATTAAGATCATTAAAAACGTCTGCCCTTACAGTTACGGTGCAAAAAGAAGCTTGTACATTGCTGTAGGCGGTGAATATATTTACATTTCTTCACTCAGTATGTGTATATGTGCACGCTCTGAAAGTGTATGCAATAAAAACACCAGTGTAAAGTGTGATACATGCATTAAAGTGCATACGATAATGTTGGTCACAGATGTTTCACACAGTGAGCAGTTGGTACTTCAGCCAGAGGTTTGGTTACATTCATGGAGCAACAAAGTCCGAACACTGAATGTGTTGAGAATGTGTTGAATCAGTAAAGAAGACATTCAGCAGTATAAACGGAGTAGCAAGCTCAAACGTGACCCCGTTGACCAGCTGGAACTTTGGGTGCCGCTCCTTAAAGGGTACGGTAACCATTGTCTTTCATCTCTGTAGCCATTTCAGCCATGTCCTTCGGATAATGTATGACTGAGCCAATAACACCTGCAAGGTAATCAAAGAGATTAGGCTGACATTCATAAAGGGAAAAAAGAAAGCTTGCATAATGGCTGCAAGCTCACAAGCAGACATCTTAACACCCATCAGTTCACACCTGGCACTAACATGGATCTTGACCACTTGTGATCGGATCCAACGCACCGCTCTGTATGCAAATATTTTGTGAAGAAAATAAAGAAATATCTTAATGTATAACATTTGCCGAATTAACAAGGAGGCCCAAATAGTCAATACTTTGTTGGGGATTGTATTTCACAAAGTTTATAAAGTTTCTCTTAACTCCACAACTCATAAAACTGACTCTGGGGACGTTCTCCACGGTTTCCTTTATTAATAACCATTCACTATTTTTGTAAATTTGACATGTTTACCTACAACAAAATGTTGTCTTCTACCGTATGTTGAGTGTAATGGATGAAATCAGGAAAGAAACAACTTCATGCACTCCATTTCATGCCAAATTTTAAAGAAGGCATGAACGATTTTGAATTTGTCGTGGCAAAGGTTTGCAAAGTTTGTCAAGTTTCTCTTCACTCAACAACTCTGAAAATTATACAATTTCTATAGGGAGTCAGGGAATGTTGCCGTTACTAGTTCAGAGGTTAGTTTGCCTGTTGGTGTGGCTTCTCCTTGTTCAGTGGGGGACCTCACTAGAGTAAGCGGTCCTTCAGTGTGGCCCAGGACACGTGTGGGTATACACTGCGAAAAGAATGCAGTCACATGCGGCCCAAAACACCTCCAAGCATGGTCTGAGTGATCGGATCTTAAATGCGTCCTCAATGCATCTTGGGGTGTTTACACCTGTACTTACAGTACAGTAGAGCTGTCCACTTGTAATAAGATCACTCAGGATTTCTGCTGATACCAAATGTGAACAGCCGACCTGTAGGTCACTGTTCACGATTATTGCGTATCACTTATAAAAATGTTCTGAACATTAACAAAGTCATCCCAGTGTCCACAGCTGACCTGCAATTGCAGTCATATGCAGTTATAATAAAACTGAGTACCGTATACACAGTAACCCTTAATGACACACCAACACCTTGAAAACGAAAAGATCATACCCGTCCTAGGGGGATATTGTTTGGATGTGATTTAATATTTAACTCTCTGGCTATCCTCTCCCATGACTGTTAACAGAGAAGTCTCCAGTCTGCTGTGAGTTCAGAGAAAACATAGGGAGTGTTGTTGTCTTACCTCCAGGGTGCCTCAGACCTGGGCAGAGAGTGAGAGAAAGACAAAACACATGACTATGCTTTACATTTCCCCGTGAGTATGAGAGCACATACCAAAATCATGTGACAGGACGTGTGAAAATGAACCCAAGTTGTGCTGCATTTCATGCTGGTAAAAGAGATATTTTTGATGTATCATGAAGGATCCAACTGTGATTAAAGGCTGTACAACTTGTTTTACCATCATCCAAATGGAAAGAAAAACATCGTATTTACTCACCCAGCCTTTTGGAGAGGAGGAGGCTGATTACGATTAGTCCCGTAAACGCCGTGAGCGCCAAGACTGGGATCAGAAACTTTGGCAAAGGAGTCCCTGCAGCGACAAAACATTCCAGAAATGAGTAACCAGACCGAGTGTCAACAAAACTGGTGACCATCAAATGTATTGGTGCTGTATGTGGAAGTGGATTGTTGCAATCACTCGGGGGGGAAAAAACTGATCTTTCACTGTAGAATAACGCTGTCACTTGGTAGCACCCATTGTGTCAAATGACTCGCAGTCAAATGCCATCAGCTGCCTCCACAATCCACAGCCAGCAGCAGAGTTCAGGCTTTTTTCTCTCTTGATTTTCAACACTAGACATATTCATATCCTTATTGTTTACGTTTGCTCCAATACACTGCTATTGCCGCAGGTCCAGTGTGTGAGGTTCAGTGGCATCTAGCACTGAGGTTATAGAATGCAACCAACAAAATCACCTCACCCTCCCCAACACAAAAATCAAGAAAGGCCATCTCTAGAGCCAGTGTTTGGCTTGTCTGCTCTAGGTATACAACTGAAATAAACATCCATTGGGTGTAATGAGAATTGCTTGCCTGGGGCATATGCCAAAAAGGTTCCCTCGCTTCACGGTTTACTTCCTGGTTAAGCTGTCCACAGAATAAGCGCTGGGGAGTTTCTGCAGCTGGCACTACCCACAGACTTTACAATGTGACAGCAGCACAGATTTTTAAAATCACTTTTCTTGGTTCAAGGAAAGTTTTATGAAAATTAAACCACAATAAATCAATAATAAAAACGGTCATTATTGACCTTTAAGTCAATTCGACAGGTCCTGTCGACCATCAACAGACGTCTAACTTCTAATGGCGGTCCACGAGGAAAATGCTTTTTGGGCAACAGGGAAATTAGAAGTCCCTGGGCAAAATTGGAAGAACAGCAATACAGCGTCGCTGCATCCACGTCTTAACAGTACATTTGTGGTGCTAGGCTCCTGTAAAAACATGGCACCTCAGTGGAAAAGGACCTGCTCCCTGTGTGAATATAAAGGCTCAAAGGTAACGAGTCCTAAATCCTACACTTGTCCTTTAAGTTAAACAAAGAAAGGTAACACAAACTCATTAGGTTCCGCATCTCTTAACGCATTTCTCAAAAGCCAGAAAGAATATTTACCTGACGACTCTCCAGAAAGCCTCAATTCTTTCATTAGCTTGATGCATCCCTCCTGAAGGCGGATCCTCTCCGTCCGGGTCAGCTGCGGCTCCTGGTCCCACAACACTTTCAGGGCCATTGCTTGTGGTACCTGGGCCGTCCACGTGTCCGTGTGGTCCAGACTCAGATAGACCTTCCCATCATAGAACACACGGTCGGTCCAGTGCAGCTGAGAACCCTCCAGTATGCACTCACGAGACCGGAGGACAGTGTGGTTTCCTGAAGAAGTGATATAAAAGCTATTAACAAACAATTTGTCATTTTTCACAGCCCTTAATGTTACATTTAGGTTTTTCTTACTCAGTGCAGAAGTCTGGTTGACACTCGTAAGAGTTGAAAGACGTGCATCAGCTGACAAGGTTTGGATGATTCTGTCAACTTCCTCGCTTGACCCAGTGAGAGAAACTCCATTCACGAGGACCTGGTCCACGACCCGCTGAGCACCGACCACTCCCCACTGCTGAACCTGCACGATGATGGTATCTAATGGGAGACAACCAAAATACATGCATTAACAGCTCAGAAAAGGTACCTCCAAATGTTACAGTCCATTTCAAGTCCCTTTGGGGAAGATTTCATGTAACGGGAGATGCAAAAGAAGCAAACATGAACTTGACTACAATGAACTTGAAATTGGCGATGAAGCCTCAGATTATCCCTGATCCCTCTATCTGCAGACAGTCAGCGAGGAGATGGGCTTTTTCTGTTAAGTTAAAATAGCAGTTGTTAATACCTGCCATGGGTCAAATAAGTTATGAAGTGAAAACTATTTTTATGGCGGAGGGCTGAAGACGATATGATTGGTGTGTCACACCCTGAGGAAAGAACCTGCTCTGCAGTCTGGTGCAAAAGTCTGGCACTAAATATAAAGCTGGCTTTGTTTCACCGCCATTCTCGTTTGTCCACACCAAAATCAACCGAAAAATAAATTTGAAAAAAAAAAAAAAAAAAAAAAAGATCCTTGTAGAAACTGGCCCCAGTCCACGCCACAAAAGAAACACAATTAGAAAACTAAAACTAAAAGCAAAAGCACTCATTCAACTGTGGTCACATAAAATACCTAAAAGTGGAACTAATGCCTCTCTGCCAGTGTCAACAAAAAACACGTAATAAATTTCACAAAGGCAGGATTTATTGCGGGGCTAATGTGTTGACATTGTGCATGTGTGATATTTGTGTAAATCAGCTGCGCAATAACCTACTGTCTTGTGTCAAGAAGAGGCGTGTAAGTGTGAATGCCAAAATGAGAGGGGCACTCACTCAGAATTGTAATATTTACAATATGAATGAGGTGACAAAAAAAAACAAAAAAAACTGAGAGATACTCATGTTTTTGTTCTGAATAAACAGGCTGTTTTATAAATAAATAAGGTCCCCAGAACACAGTTTGAAGCTAGAAAAGGTGGCGGGGTCCACCAAATATAAATAAAGTAAAACAGCGCGATACTATGTTCTCCTTTAAGGCTTTTAAGTTTTTTCAATCAGTTTGCTTATTTAGTTTGTTAAAGCAGAGCTGTCTATCTTTCTAAAATGTCTTCCCCCAAAACTGCACATTGCACCTTTAAACGACTGCACAGAACAGCTGCTGAAGGTAAAGTTAATTGTTTGTGAAGGCCAAGTTAACGCACTTGACTCAGGTTTGTCTTAGTCTTCTTCTTAGTGTAATTATATCTTCTTATTTCGCATTTCGCATTAGCCATCCCGGAAGCCGAAGCAATTCAAAGACACAGTTTTCTTACCTACTGGCAGAGGGAAAGCCAGTGACAGCTCGCTCAACTTGAGCACGAGAAAGGCAAGAAAACGCATCATCGCGTCTCTTGTTTCGGCTTTAAGTCCAGCGGCTGCAAGGAAAAGCCCCTCAGAGTTATAAATAGCACGGATTTTAAAAAGCCATTTAAACGAAACCAGTGCTGCTGTAACACATCCTTGACTTTGTGGAAGTCAGTACCAGACGACAACTTCAGCACTGCCCTGCTGCTGCTCCTGCTGCTGCTGCTGCTCCTCCTCCTCCTCCTCTTCTTCTTCTTCTTCTGTCTCTGCGGCTCATCAAGGTTTCACTTTTGAGGAAGCTTTGTTTAAATGTCCGTCTGCCTCGCCTCTGATTGGCTGATGGAGCCCGCACGTGGTCCAGCAGGTCCTCGCCCACCACGTCCTGTTGCGTTGGGACTCTCCGGTTGTGTAGATGTGCGGAGAGAAAATTCAGTTTTAAGTCCCGCAGTGATGTCATGTATAATCAGCAACGTGTAAGAATGAAAGTGAAAGTAGAAACAAATTAAAATACAACTTTAAACCTGATGCATTCGTCTGGAGAAGAACTTGAATTTCATTTGCCAGCCTGCCCATCAGTATCAATTTGGGGTCCAGTATGTTGCTCAAGGATACTTGCAGCCAGGGGATGCCGGGAATCGAATCAGCGACCTTAGAATTGCACTGGACGACTCTCTCTGCCCCCTCTCTAAACCAAATACACCTTTGCACATTGTTATTTAATTCAATATCTCACATCCCTGCACACTGCACATTTTGCACGGTCACATCTATTTTCACGTTTATTATATATTGCACACATCACGTACACACAAGCCCAGTTACTATATAACGTAGGCTTATTTTGATTCTCATAGTTTTTATCATATTTTTATTCAATTGTTATTTTATTCTTTGCTACTTATTTGCCCTCTGTACTGCTGTGTTACCTGTGAATGTTCTCCCAAGGGAGATCAATAAAGGGACATCTGATCTTATCCTAAGTCAAAAATGATCAAGTGGTACAATTTTGGCATTACTTGTGTATTCCCACTTTTTTATTACGACTTCTAATCCATTACATTTAAAAGCAGCACACTACATTTGTCTGACATGTAGAGTTATCATCAGCTGAGACATTGAAATATGGCGTACGCGTTAACGATGCATCACTGATACTTAATCCAATCATTTAGCACATGACAAATGAACACTGACAGCGGCCTTGCGTATATCTTTCTAAGATATGTGTTGACGGTTTTACTTGCTGTTGAGCATTGCCACTTTTGCTTCAGTAAATTATCTGACTGCAACTCCTTCAAACACATACACATTATAAGGTTTAAATGCTGAGAATCAAGCCAGTGTTAAAGTTTGAGTCCTTCTGCTGGTTTTCCCTCTGACATATTTTGCTGCTTCTCTGCCAATGTCCCTTTTTTTTCTTTTTTTTTTTTTTACTGAAGTACACGTTTGAGTTTTGTTTTGGCCTGTGGAGTTTAGAAGTGTCCGGCTCTACTGTGTTTATTCAGCTGCCCCCAAGCAGGAAATGCTGCTCCGTCTCTTAACGCCTTGTGGCTTTCTCCGTCAGGGTGTGTCGATGAGGCCGCGGTTACTCAGCCTATTGAGTTTCCCTCTGGTGGCTCTGCTTCAATAATGTGACACGGGCACTATTATGCCACACACATTATGTTTTTATAGTACATGTGTAGTGTCCTGCACACTCTCACCGGTTGTAATCTTTATTGTCGAGATTGAGCATCATGGCCAGCTGGTTTTGGCCCGGTTACGTAATAACCCTGCTGTGAGTTCAGTGGTCAGGGGTCGGCATGGAGAGGGAAGACACCGTCAGACTCATATAGTTTTGTTTTTAATGAACTCACAGTCAGAAAAACACATCGAAAAACTCCTTCAGGAGAGAGGGGGGGGAAAAACTCAGGGTTAGTTTATGTAAATCTTAACAAACTCAAGAGTTTATGGCAAACACGCTTTGTGGAAAAGGCCCCTCGTCACTGTGTCAGAGCCAGACGCTTCTGAAATGGTTGGACAGTATTTAGATCTGCATGTGTTAAAAAAGTATGTTTAGGATATTTAAGCTATAACATTCTCTATATTCTCTTAAGGAGGTTATATATCTGTGCCTGTGTAACACTCAGACAAAAAAAAAACATTCCGTTGTTTGTTTTGATTCTTTTTTTGAGAGTTAATCAGTAAAAATATATGCTATCTACCTTGTCAATGATTCTTGTTCAGCGTGATCCTGCATGGTGTCAGTTAATGTTCATTTAAACAAGTAAAGCTTCTGATCTGTCTCTTATTGTTGTCCTGTCTGACACCGCAGCGTGGTTTTTATTTTGTCTGATAACGAGGTACACTCTGTTCATCTCTGCCTCGAAGTCCGCTTATCTAAACATTACAGCGGGGTCAAGTGTGAATGCTGTGTTCCTATTCTTATCATACATGATGTTCATATACATAGTTGATGTCATCAGAAACAAATGATATGAGCACACTAACAATAACATTTTTGAGCTAGTATCTCATGTGTGTGTTACGCACATGTAAGATGTCGCATGTTGTGCTCTGCTCTGATAAAACTCTTCAGTCTTCTCCAGGCGTATTCTTAAAAAAGGGAAGGTATGGAAGATATGTGTGATGTGACTGTATAAACAGTCTGCTGTTGGATTGTGGGGGACTTTACGGAGAAAGAGAGAGAGAGAGAGAGAGAGAGAGAGAGAGAGAGAGACGGAGGGATGAGAGTTTAAGAAACAGGCTGCTTTGTGCTCCGTCATCCAACATGACTCTGCAGTGATACACAGTACACCAATAGAATGACTTGCACCACAATTGTAGACGATCCTTCCACGAGCTGGTGATCCTGCTCGGTTGAAATGATGTGTTTCTTTACGTTGTTTTTCCATTTCAGGTTTCTTGAATGTACATCTGCCTTCCTTACACAGCTTTGTGAGCTGTGACACTGCATAAACCCTGCATCGCCCTCCTTCGGCGGTAGACCGATACACCCCACGTGTGAGAAGGAGAGGTACTGCAGGTGCTTCCTTCAGTACTGCTCCCAGTAGACTTCACTTGTGCACTGTGCAATAAAAACTCTATACATAAACCATTTCTCGTTTTGGTTTGTACTAACTGGGCAATTGTCATACTCATATTCATTGTCTATTAATTTCAATACACTGCCACACTGTTTATAATGACACTGTTCATATTTGTGCATAATATGTTTATACAAGTCATTTTCAGTTCGTCATCAGGTCAAGATGGCCACCAGTTTTAGCCCATGAGACATAGCTGACCTTGGCAACGTGTAAAACTCTAACTAGACACACTAGGGTCCATGCTGGTACATGGGAACCCATTCCTCCTGCCGCAGAACCAGCACTGAGTGTTAACTGGCAGCCCTTTAGCAAGGCACAGAGCCCTTAGAAACTCAAACTATGGTATTTTTCCTCCCTTTATTGCATGTCTGGTCCTGTGTGCACGACTATATTCAAGCCTATGGGTGTATGTGTGTGTGTTGACTGTTAAATTGAGCGACAAAATATGATTTCCACCATTGGGATTAAACAGAGATGTGGACGCTGTCATTGTGACCCGAACTCCAGTGGACTCAAGTCACTGTTTTGATGACTTGACACGACAGAGTATAAATAACTTGAGACCTGATTTGGACTTTGAGCTAAAAGACGTATGAGTTGACTTGAGAAATGATGACTTCAATGACTTGTTGGTGTTCCTGTTGTGTTCTGTTTAGTTCATTGCATTTGTTTAGTCTGAGTACCAGTATTTCACTGTTTGAAGGTAGTGGCAAATATTGTGTTATTGCTCTTTATTTTTTATTAATCTGTTATTAAAATGTATATCAAAATCATATGCAAATTCAATTCACTGTCTTTTTGAACAGGTTAGACTCCACTACAGAAATGGTGAATAGTAATAAGTAACTGAATTGTATGCGATAATATTGTTGAACTTTCTTTTAGAGTACACTAATAAGATATAATGTGCTGTACTTTTTGTCAGGTTTGGCAAATCATTTGGTCTTTATTAGATAGTAAACAAGGACAATTATAATCTAAGTACACTAATAAACTTAATAATCCATAATTTGTGTTAAATTAGGCAAAAGATACAAAGACATTGATTTATTCATTTAGTGTTTCGTTTCATTGGTTTAAGATAAAATTTCAACACATTTACTCCCTCCCTTCCTCCTTTTTAATTGTACTCTTGATCGACTGAAATGTGTGGCCAACACACTACTGACTTTATTGCAGGGCCTAACAGTATCTCCACACGCAGCACTGACCCGCCATCAAAACCTGACTAATCTGTGTCATATTTCACAACTCTGTTCCTATCGAAATTTTTGCATCAGCGTATGTTTACATTTAAACTGATGTTGCCTAGAGAACGTTTTCTTTTTAAATTACCTTTGCTGAACTTTTTTTTCCTTTGATCCAGAGCCCTGATGTGACATGGAGAATTTCTATAAGACTGTGTACTTAGCAAGTTTACACACATTTTTTCATGTGATCCAGAGAGGTGAACAACTTTCAATCATACTGATACATCTTGCAAGTGATTTAGAGAGGTGAACAGCTTTTAACCACTGCGATACAGGTAAGTCAATCCTTCTTTTCTACTTGTTGTAGCAGCTATCTGAGCTGTAATTCTTCTGGAAGAGCGGAATGAACCCTATTAAGATCTGTTCAGTCTTTACAGGAGCCACCTACTCTTACTTCTAAATTCTACTGCAATCAGAGCTGAGAGGGGGAATCTGTGTGTTCAGTTAAAGTGAACCAAAGTGAAGCTAAAATAAATTTGATCACTGAAATGTAGACTGTGAAATAAATACATGATTGTCTATGTAAAGACCTAACACTGCGGTTTTGTGTAGTCGAAACCAGTGGATGGTACCAAAATCAAATATATACAATCTGTAGCACAATATATGAAACATTGTTATATTAATAACTTCTCCTATTTCTAGTTTTCACCCATTTTGTTTCAGCATTCGGAAAAATGTCATCTCTCAAGACGATTGCCTCAGAACTCCCCAGTGAATATGAGTACTTGAAATTTCTGGGGCAGGGCGCCTTTGGACAGGTGGTGAAGTGTAGGAAAAGGAACACCGGGCAGATTGTGGCTGTAAAGATCCCTAAACACTACAACTCTGAAACCCTGGATGAGGTGATAAACTTTTGTTGATTTATGATGTTCACAGTTGTAAAAGATGTTCTATCGTGGAATTGCCTAGTGCGAACTATGTAAAGATATAGTGATTATTTGTACACTGTTGTAACACTGTTGGTACACAGTTTTAAGCACCTCAGTATGAAACTCTGCCTTTAAGCACTCTCTCAGATGTCCGACTTAAACTCTTTAACTAACTGTAAAAATTAATCATTTCAAACTTGTCGTGTGTTTCCAGGTTTCCATGCTGAGAAAGATGAAATGCCTAGATATTGAGAAATACAACATTGTCAAGTTTATTGACACTTTCCCTACCCAATTTGGAAATGCGGTGGTGTTTGAGGCGTTGGATATAAGCCTATATGACTACCTTGACAGGACAAATTGTGAACCTATGCTTCTAAGTGACATCAGAGCCATCATCAAACAGGTATGAACACAGCACCATCAGCTGGTAAGCAAAGTGTTGAAAATCTCTTTCAGTTTTAGGCTTTGGAACATTCTTACTGACCGTGCACTTTCAGTTGGCCACAGCACTTGACGCGCTTAAGAAGAGCGGGATAATCCACACTGATGTCAAATGCGACAACATAATGATGGTGAATCATCAACTACGACCCCTCAAGGTCAAGCTGATAGACTTTGGCGTGGCCATTTCCACATCACATGCCAGGCAGGGCATGCGTCTGCAACCACTGAGTCTTCGGTAATATACTTTATCATTATAGTGCAGTGAGTAAGTACTTGACCAGTTTAACCATGAAAAAGCAGCTATGTGTATTGTCCCTATAACATATTGTTTCCATGTGCTCACTTTCCAAATTATGAATGTGTGATGTTTCTCTTCCAAATTCAGGTCTCCAGAAATTATTTGTGGCCTTAAATTTTCTGAGGCCATTGATATGTGGTCCCTGGGCTGTGTGATGGCCTTGATGATCCTCGGCAATCGACTGTTCGAAGCACCATCTGAGTATGAATTAGTAAGTCCTCTACCAAAGTCAGACAGTTTGTCAATGCATTTCTTCATTTAAAGGAAGCGTTGATCTTTTTGCTCAAATAGATGAAAATGCTCCAACTTTACTTTGAGTATAGCGGAAGGAAGTCATTTGATGTTTGGTGGTTTATCGAACTTTGAACTTTAGCTATGATTGGAGATCTTAGTATTAGCCTGTTGTCAATAAGGGAACAGAAGCATTCCTGCCTCTGATTGGTTTGCCCTGGTATTCTTACCCAACCAGTCTCACACAACAACCCAAATAATGACGAGAGCTGACCATTCTGATAGGGGCGTTTCATTACTTTGCCCTCTGGGGGATTATTTTTTCTTTGATGCAATGCTGTGTTTAACCTGCAGCTGCGGAGAATTGTTGAACTCCTGGGTCAGCCAGCGGACCATCTTCTTAATGGTGGTCTCAAGACAAAGGATTACTTTAACTGGACCGAGTCAAACTGCTGGGAGCTCAAGGTACCACGATGAACCTTCTCTGATCTCCACACAACTTATTTATCTTTTATCAGAACATTTTCTCGCCAGGCAAACATGTTGACACCTCTCAATATTTGACAATTAATCATTCAGATTGATTTAGATGAACACTAATTTAAACTCTTTGAACCTTTGTTTTAGACACCTGCGGAATTTTATGGTCGTAACGTTCGGAGAGTCGATGAGGGCTCCTGGTTTCAATCTGTTGATGATCTGAAGGACGTAAGTGTGAAGTAACTTTCATTGTCACTATGATCCATCGTCTTTTCTTGACCATTAGGATGACTTGGCTTATGCTGGATTTGACTGTTGTTTCCTCCACTAGGTGCTTAAGGAGACAAACAACGAAGCTGAGGCTGAAGACTGTATCGAGCTCCTGAAGGCCATGCTGAAAATTGATCCGAATGAGAGGATCACTCCCCGTGAGGTCGCCAGTCATCCATTCATCACCAAAGACTACCCAACGTACGTGTGTGTGTAGGTGGTGCTTTCTCAATTTTTGGAGCACCATTAAGAGG
Organism: Sparus aurata; assembly: GCF_900880675.1. NCBI lineage: Eukaryota > Metazoa > Chordata > Actinopteri > Spariformes > Sparidae > Sparus > Sparus aurata. The sequence goes on along the minus strand of NC_044207.1, from coordinate 23,429,026 downwards.
ATTTATAATTTGTTTAATCAGTGTCGCGTTTCCGGGACATCAATGTAACAGTGTGTGTTTGTGTGTGTGTGTGTGTGTGTGTGTGTGTGTGTGTGTGTGTATGTGTGCATGTTTAGTTTCCAGACTGTCGAGGTCAAGACACCAAGGAGCTCAGGCTTCCCCTCCCCGAACGAGGGCTTCGATTGTGAGCCTCCTGTCACCCCACTGAAGGATGAAGACAGCAGTAACATCCACCCAGACGACAGCAATCCATCCCCCGAAATTCTATCATCAGGCCCAGAAGCTGAAAGCACGATGCTGTACGAGGATCAGAGTCCTATTAGGTGAGATGATGAAAAATATTGCCAAATCAAATCCGCACACTAGCTAGATCTAGTTGCAGCTTTAAGATGAGATGATGAAAACAGGAATAACAGTCTAACTAATTAAACCTAATTTGTATGTGTTTAGGTTTGAGTCTGAGCTGAGCAAGACGTCAAAGCCCTCAGTGATGCATGCTGACAGTAGCACGAGCCCCTTAATATCTGAAGACTCAGAAGACCGTGGGAGAAGGAAGAATCGCTTCCGATGCTTCTTCTCTTGGATGAAGAAGACCTTCTGCTGCTGCTGTGTTACCAACGTTGATGTCGATTAGGGAAGTGTGAAGTTTCCTCTATCCTCCCTGAGTTACAACGGTTTTCTCCGGGTTGCTCCGGTTCGCCAACATTTACATTAAAAAAAAATTTAAAATCAGTATTCAGGGGTTGCGTCGACTCGTGGGCAGTGATGACATCACCTTCCCCCGCTTTTTCTTCTTTTAACATCTCGAAGCATGAAGCTTTCGTCTTGAAGGAAACAGGTTTTCAAACCACCACACCTTCCATTTCCCCTGACTGGTAGAAGGTCAGATGAAGTGGAGGGTAGCTGTGGTCCAGAACTAGGGAACTGCTTTCCTTCACGGTGGAGCCATGGTGGGAAACGTTTTGGCTACATGGAAGGTCAGTCTTAACATTATGGCCTCAGCGATGGTCAGGGTTGGATTACCAGCCTCAATCATTGCTGTGTGGAGATTATTGACTCCCTGAGTTAGAACAATTGACTCCGGGTTGCTCTGGTTAATTCTAAAACGGACAGAGAGCCAGTTAAGAAAAGTCTGGATACGACTACGAGTGATGTGATGTCATCTGTTAAAAGCATTAAGAGGAATAGTTGCTGCACTCTGGACGACTTGGAGGCCGGAGAAAGACTCCTGGGTGAAACCAGAAGGAAAGGAGTTCCAGTAATCCAGCCAGGAAAAGATCAGTGTGCGCGAATGACTTCTTCCAGGTCAGAGTGTGATCGTATCGGTTTGATAGTGGAGATGGTTCTTAACTGAAACCAGACCGGACAACTTGTTTGACTTGTGATTCGAAGGTCAAGTCTGAATCCAATGTAATTCCTACATTTTTCCTCCTCTCTCTTCATTCAGGCTAATTTCTGCTGGATCACGGGCCCCTGGGAACAGCTGTGATGCGACATCTATTAAACATCTGTCCGTTCCTCCTCTGTGGCTCTTCCTGAGGTTTCTTCCATCTTTTTTCCCCTGTTAAAAGGATTTTTCCTCACTCGAATCATGGGTGTAAGGACAGGCATGAAACTTTATGTCTGTACTAATAGCAAAGGTATGAATGTAACGTTTCTTGTAACTGAACAATTACAAATGTGGCCAAAGTGTTTACCGTTTATATCATGATCAGGGAATGACATTTACGTGATCACAGGCAATAGTTTTGTTTAGAGTGATATTATGTTTTTGTATGTCTAATATCCTTGATTAGGCCTATACTTGGAAACTAGACTGTTATTAACATGATTTACGGATGGGTTATGTATAAAATGAAGAATCGATCTCTATTGCAATTATCCGTATTATTTAGTTGTTCATTATTTTACCTGCTCTGTGCCCTAGATCATAATCAATCCAGTCCTTCTTACCTATTTAAATACCTTTAAAGGGCGAATACAGCTCATAAAAGGCTGTATTACACCTGCCAAAAAAATTATAACAGCTCCTACCTTGTGACTGAACGGTTGTTACTGCATCATATTCACTTGATTTCACTATGGTGGTTATATTTGATAGACTATAGCCCACTCATTCCTTCTTACCTATTTAAATACCTTTAAAGGGCGAATACAGCTCATAAAAGGCTGTATTTCACCTGCCAGAATATTGGCAGGTGAAATTTGATTCTATTTAACAGATTATAACCAATCCAGGCCTTTTTACTTAGTGTTGAAATACATTTAAAGGGCAAATACAGCTCAAAGTGATTACAGCTCCTACCTTGTGACTAAAATACTTACAGAGAGATAAAAAATCGTATTTAATCTTCTCGGGATATGATCATTTTTCGTTTCAACACAAAAAAATACAGTTATCTGTTCACCTCTTTACCTTTACCTGACAGGGACACAGTCAGATCACTCAGATCCACAACAAATAACAGACAGCCGTCTTTTTATTATAAGTTAACTTTAATACTCATACATATTTCTTTTGATCACTACCTTATTTCCATTAATTTGGCTGATCTACCCACATCTTCCCCAACTTTGACTGCATATTAAACTGACATCTATCAATAAGGCAGCTAAAGGTTTGGGAGTGAACAGAGATGAGTAGAAACCTGACTGTGGAGTTGTTTTTCATGAAAGAATAAGACAACAGAGTCAGCTATTTACAGATAACAGCTCCCTAATCAAATGTTTTAAAAGAGGATCCTGAACGTCACTAATTTCTACACCCTGGGTTCGACCCTGCTGGTGAGGGTGGTCCTCCCTCTCTGCCTGTCACCGTGAACACAGGACATTGTGTACACTCCATTTGTTCTCTTCTGCTGCAGCAGCGCCCTCTTGTGTCTGACGTCAGTACGAGCCTCCACCGGATTGGCTGGGCGGTTGTCAGGACTGTTTACAGTACAGCAAACATGGCTTCCCGGTCTGTTGGAGAGCTTCAAGAAATGGAAGGTGAGTAAATGTGTAAAGATGCACCCGAGCCACGATTGTATTAGCTGGACGAGTCGGTATTAATATGGAGAAACGTGTCTGTTTTTATATGAGCGCGTCCGGCGATTTGTTTTCCTTGTTAGTCAGCAGACCTCTCCCATCCTTAGCTTGCTAGCTAACAAGCTAACAACAACCCTTGTTAGCTGACGTTAATCAGTTAACTCATGCTGTCCTGCTAATCGATATCTGTCTCAGTTTCCCCATCCACTTGGACTTTTAGTGGTCTGTAAATTGTTTATATGCTAATGTAGCTTGTCTGCCCATACAACATGTTACCAATTTTGGCTCGTAAACGTGTCTACTCTGGTCCAAACAGCTACCATGCTAGTTAACATGGCTAGTAGCTAGTGTTCAGCCTGTGTCAATGTAAGAAAGCTAACCCTTGCTTGCTAGTTGTCTCAAAACTAGTAAGATTGGAAACAGCATCACATGCGCGATTGAAACCGATTTTAAATAGAATTGGGACGTGTAATCTCGACTGGGCACACATGTTTTCGCGATGTATTCACGTAACGGGGTGAAGAAACATGATCTAATTAGCATTAATGGTTTGTTCATCCAGACAGAGGCAGGATGCTCCACATGACATCCCCTGCCTCATCAGTGGGCGAGATGGAGCTGGGCCTATCTAATTGTTGCATCATATTACACGTGCATCAGCTAAAGTGTGTCACTGATGCGAAATCAGGCTGCAGCTCTGCATCTGCATGGTGATATTAAGCTCTCTCTTCTCTTTGTCTGCTGACTGTAGTGGACAGAAGGGGTGAGTCCGAGGAGTCTGGTGATGATGAGACCAGGAGGAGGAGTATCAATGGCGACGTTGATCCCAATCAGCCCCCCAACACAAGTAAATTTGCACATGCCCAACATGTCTGCCACGTAGAAAGGGACACAAGTCTGACAGTCAGATGTGATATAACTCAATACGAATGATCAAAAGTGTGATGGCAGGCATGGCAGCATTACATAACCAAGCTTTTTGTGTCTGTATCATGTCTATTAATACTCTACCTCGGTGAAATGGCCATATTAGTTTATCTGATTTAGTCTTGCTTTTATTAAAGGTAAAGAAGAGTCTCCTGTCGACATGGACACCATAACCTTGGACCCGGAGGAAGAGGTAAGACGATGGTCTAAAACATTCCTCCTGTGTGGCTGTCACAAGTTTTTTTGAGGCCTTTCAGTAGGACTTGCAACTAATCATTATCTTCATTGGTGATTTTTTTTTTTCTCAATTAATTGGTCAGTTGGTTGATAAGATGTGCTGTGATCAGTGTTTCTGAAAGCCCCAGATATCATCCTCAAATGTCTGGTTTTGTCCACAAACCAAAGAAATTCAGTTTGCTTTGACAGATGAAATCAGACAATATTCACATTCAAGAAGCTGGAATTTCTTTTCTTACAAGAACAGTTTGATTAAATGATTAGCCAAATAGTTGCTGATTAATTATATAGTTAACAGGTATTCGATTGATTGTTTTAGCTCTACTAATGACTTGCTCTGGTTGGAGCTGTAGTCGTGTTTTAGTGAGTTAGCTTGTTTGTGGTATATTTTGGTTGTAGAGCTTGAGAGTGGAGACTCATTTCCTTATTTTCAGTGCTGTGCTGTATGCCATGGTATTTATTGACAAATGTTTCGCCACTTGGCCTGTATTTTTGTTTTCTGTTAAGTCCATGTGCGGGCTGGGCACTTGTGTGTACATGACACATCAAACCTTAATAACTACTTAAAGACAGCATGTCACCCTAAGCGGTCTGTTTTCTCCCTAGGATGTTGATCTTGTTCATTGTCGTATTGGGAAGATTGAAGGATTGGAGGTGCTACAGAAGGCGAAAGTAAGTAACCTCTTTGGAAAAACTACAGGTAGAATTTGTACTCGGAAGAATTAGTTGTATTTTCTTTTTTTAAATCTTATCAAAAGTGAAGGATTTGGGGCTCAGTATTCAAGTATAGCTCTTGATTGTATCTCTTAATTGTTTTCTTTCATTTTCTCGTTATACAGACACTGTCCTTACGACAGAACCTCATTAAAAAGATCGAAAACCTCGACAGTTTGTGCTCACTGCGGGAACTAGATCTCTATGACAATCAGATCCGCAAACTGGAGAACCTGCACCACCTCACAGAGCTGGAGTAAGTAATAAAAGGTGTAGAGATTTCATCCAAAAAGAGAGAGGGTCAAATTATTCATAGCAAATCCAATTTCTACATACCAGCAATGAGCATGTTTGTTTTACCGACCCACAGGCAGCTGGACGTCTCATTCAACCTTCTGAGGAAGGTGGAGGGTTTGGAGCAGTTGACTCGGGTGAAGAAACTTTTTCTGCTCCACAACAAAATTAGCAGCATTGCCAACCTGGAACAGTTAACGGACCTGGAGATGCTGGAGCTGGGCTCCAATCGCATCCGGGTAAGACAAGAACGGTCACTGAGAAATGTTGTTCAAACCTGGAAAATCAATTCTACACATTTGGTCTTTTTGTCTTTTATGATGGTGTGAAATAATTATGGAATCATGATGTGCTTATTTTTGTCTCTTTGATTTGGTTTTGTTCACAGGTCATAGAGAACCTGGATACACTTTCGTCTTTGCAAAGTTTGTTTCTTGGCACAAATAAAATAACTACGCTTCAGAATCTGGATGGTTTACACAACCTGACTGTTTTAAGCATCCAGGTATTCTCACGCAAATCTTTTCAACACTTTCCTGAGTGGTTACAAGCAGAAAAACTGAAGTGTGTACTCTGGAAACATTGCTTAATAGTTCTGTGTACATTTCTCTGCAGAGTAACAGGATCACTAAAATTGAGGGTCTACAGAACCTCGGCAACCTGAGAGAGCTCTATCTGAGCCACAATGGCATTGAGGTCATCGAGGGCTTGGAAAACAATGTGAGTTATAGAAATTCCACAGCCTAATTCTGAAAGGACTGAATGCCAAACTGTCCATCATGTATTTTGCCAACTGTGCAAACATGCACAACAAAGTTTGTTCCGTACATTCCAACAATGTTTGTTTTCCGTCACAGAAAAAGCTCACAACCCTGGACATTGCAGCCAACCGAGTAAAGAAAATTGAAAACATCAGCCATCTAACAGACCTGCAGGAATTCTGGGTAAGGATGATTTAGGGGGTTTAACGAGAACATCATGTGTGGTTATGCACGATTTTTACGGAGCACCTATAGTTTTACCAGCTCACCTTTTCCCCGCAGACATCTTGACTCGACATAGCAGGAGAAGTACAGGTGTAACAATTACATTAACAGTGTCTCTGATCCATTTAAAGTCTTAGTAAGCCAAAGAATCAACATGCACAACAGCAGAGCTTACCTAAATAGAATGAAGAAGGGCTGCAAGTACAGCTGGGTAATGTACCAGTATTATATTGGGATATGAGTTATAAGTGTTGTCCTCTTGATATTAAAGGCCACATAGCAGTAATGTGTCATTTTCTGCTCTACTTGTTATAATACTTGAGTTTATCCACACTATATCAACGTCATTTATCAAAAATCACATTGTGTAAATATTTTGGGAACTAATATTGAAATGTTAATCTATTCTTTTTTCAAAGTCTTATGAATTTTACTTCTTATTGTCAATGTAACTCTCAGTCATTGTTTTAATGTACCATACCTCCTCCACATACTGTATGTTACCGGTCTGTGTTGTCCTCTTATTAGCTATATTGCGTATGCTTCTCCCCAGATGAACGATAATCAGATAGATAACTGGTCAGATCTGGATGAGTTGAAGAATGCCAAGTCTCTGGAGACGGTCTATCTTGAAAGAAACCCTCTACAGAAGGACCCACAGTACCGGCGAAAGATCATGCTGGCGCTGCCCAGCGTACGCCAGATCGACGCTACCTTCATCCGCTTCTAAACTGCAGCGTACAGTTCACCTGCCACCCTCAGTGTTCGCCCTCACCGCCCTGCCTGCCCACAACACAAACTCCATTTGAAAATGCACTGGCCTCACTGAATCACGTAGTCACTCCATACACAAACAAACATTCCGACACTAAACTCACCCACGGCTCACTCGACATACATGTATGCATGTATGCACTCATTTACACCTTGATCTATGCTATTGTATAGAAGCTTATTTATTTATTAAGCAGGATATGAACTGTGAAAGTAATTCCCCCTGAAAGTATCACACGCCCATTTCTTAATTTCTCCTCCGCACCTATTTTCTTTGTATTGTTTTGCATGTGGGTTAGAGTATGGAGACCTCTTCTTTCCTCCATCATGCAGTTCCCATCAGGAAAAATTATTATTTATCACGATGTTTAAGTTGCACTAGTGTCACGTTTGAAGAAAAGGCTGGCATTCTTATTATTTGAGGGATTTTTGTTGCGGGTTTATGTTTTTTTTTTTTTTGGTTGGACAGGATGAGACTATTTTCACAAAGGTACACAGTGGGTGGAAGAATAATGAAACTTCAAAGGGAAAGTCCGTAATAAAGTATAATTTAGATATTTTAATCTTAAGAAGACCTCTTCATCCTCTCATCTGGTTCCATCATGCTTCAAAACTGTCCTGAACAAAACTTTAGAGTAAGAGAAACTTAAAGCCAGAGTGACGCCATGCAGATCCTCTTAAAATATGTTTGGGTTTTTTTTTTTTTTAGGACAACAACAAACAATCTGATGAATTATTTTAATAAACTGGTATCATAACCAATGAAGGGCACATTTTAATGTCCAGCAGCCTCGTCTCTTCCTTGTCCGGATATTTTACAGTTCATATGCCCTGTTTTTTTTATTTTTATTAATACGACTGACCTCTGCAGTAGAGTAAAGCTCATGAGAATGTAAAACATTTAAAGTATGACCATGACACCCCTCCCTCTTTTTCTTTCAGTACCTTGAACGCATCATTGATTACAGCCATTTCCCAAAGTCTAACAACTTTAGGAAACTTGTTCATAATTTTCTTTTTTTCTTTTAACTGATAACGGTAAAATGTAGATTGTATTTAAGTGAATTTACTTACCAGTGGTGAGTAAAAGTGTTGTTATCTAATGTAATGCTCAGACAATTTTTTGAGCACCTTTTGAGGTTTGAAATGCTCAAATGTGTAAAGACACGACAGTGACACATTCTGCAATATTCTCATTCGGCCTTCAGTATTGCTTAAAAATAGATATTCATGTATATTTAACATGACCTTCAACAAAAACTAAGTGACCTATTCCTATTGTCCCCTGTATATAATGCTTGAGTGCACTTGAATTTTTCCCTCTTACAATTAAAACGTGACGCATCTTTTGTATGGAATAATTAATCCCACCTCAGGGCTAAAAGGTCACGTGTGTACACAGAACAGACGCATCAGATTTCAGTGCGTTTCTGGGTTTACATGGAGAATTTAAGCTAAGTGCTTTCTGTGCAACAGAAGATGCTGACCATTATCGTCTAATTCCTTTCATCTGGGACAATAATTATTAAAGTGGCCTGAGTTAATATTAAATATCCCTTTGTAAGCAAAAAGACAACAGCTTAAAATGCTGGTTTGTATTATTGGTGTTTTGCTCTTTTTCAAGTGAATTGACATTCAGATTATAAACCTTTTAAAAAAAAACAATTGTTCATGATTAGAAAACTAGAACATGTATGAGCCGTATCAGACTATCATCAAAACTGAAGGACACTGTGCATTAATGATATGAATGTAATCTTATTTTATATTTAGCTTTAACTATGATTAAAATTGGCCAGTGGGATTAGAAGTGTCACTGTGTATTTGTAAATATAGTTTGGACATATCAATGATGTAGAAAGTCAGTGCCATCACCACTTTCCCTTTGTAAACTGAACTCCTTTTTTTTTTCTTCTTTATGCCAGGCAGGACAACAGATTTGTGTGAAATAACGTAATGAAGATCTTAACTTGACCTTGATTGGTCACTTAATTAGCAATTGTTCAAATTGCTGGTATCTTGTCGTTGGTAGAACTGATCCTTCAGGTTTTGGACTTGGTTGAAGCTGTTTTGAAACTGAATGTAATATGCAAATAATAAAATTACACTACTTAAAGCGCAAGTCTGTGTAGTCTTAATTTATTTTATATGATATTTGCCACGACTGATCAGAATTTTGAAACTGAACTGAATAGTCAAAGTTATTCCTCATGTTTGATTTTAACTTTGGTGCAATCTTGGTACAAGGAGTGAATTCCGTCCACCATAAATACATTCAATCTATTTAACGTCTCGATGGCCTTTTTGTGCTTCATGTTGAAAGGTGCCAGACAGTCCATCTAGATTTGAGGATGTGAAATTTATCAAGAATGATCAGCAACTGAATTATGTAGGTCATTTCATCCCGATCACAAGATTCACCATGGCATCAAACAGACCACTGTGCGCATAACACTCATTTTCCTGGTGACAAAATGTTCCTAATACAATAAATATTACAAAAATAAGGGCCTTAAGTGCAAAAATTGATGTTTGACATTATAATTACCTATTGAAATTAAACCTTTTTCTAATGCACACCACCAAATGCAGAGAACAATAAAATAGTTTTGTTCCTGGTAACGTTACTGCTTGGTTTAAATATTAACTATATTTACAATAAAATGGTTGTTGAGCACATTCTGTTTAGGGTGAAATTATTTATAAACGGAATGGTACTGTATTAAAAAAAACAATCAAACAAAATAAAATACCGACAAGTTTGAAAGAACTAGCCAGTGACACGCCATTTGTGGTAAATGAACTACATAACCCACAATGCAGCACAACCCTTTGGTGACGCATGGGCTCGCGCCGCGCCAGACAGGGGGGAAAGGATGGCGTAGCGCATGCGCCACATTTATGTTGTTGTTTGTGGCGGTAAGATGGCGGCGCTCGGAGACACCTCAGCTCCGGGGGTGAATGGGTTAATACAACAATTCACAGCAATAACAGGTAAAAATAGCCTTTTATTTTGGGTTTGGTCTATCAAGTAGGTTTGGTTTGTGCAACAGGAAAAGCTCAGGAGAGAAAGAAACAGTAAGAGCAGACAAGAAAATGGACGTTAAGTCTTGCCCTGGCCCCTACGCTGTCAGTGCTGTGCAGAGGGAAAAACCACAGCCAGTTATCTGATAAACTCAAGTGAAAGACTCAGAAAAGGGGTCATTAAACCACCTGCTTTGAATACGATATTACACAGGCACTTCAAAATTTCTCATATTCTTTGTGGCGCGCATTAAAGACACCATATCGTCAGCCTAGAGCTGATTCCCTGCTCCTTTTTGCCCTGCATGTTGTTTGATAATGTGGAATGGACGTCGGCTGTGCAACATTTCCCTTCTTCATCACCAGCCAGGCTTCGTGTGGTGTTACTGTCATCTTCACCCTGACTGTAATGTGAACAGCACTCGTACGAGCAGCGTTTATGTCTCTGACTACGCGCTTAGGTCTCCTTAATTGTTTATTTGTGCTTTGACGCGATGGACAGTGTTTTAGTTTTAAGTTATTTAACGGAGAAAAGAGGAGAGACTCAGTTCGGGGGCTGCTGCTGGACTTGGAAAGTGAAACGGACATGCGCAGTAGAGACGGAAAGATCATTGTAGCCAAACGGAGCTGTACACTCATAAAAAGAACAACTGTTAATGCTTAAATCTGGTGTTTTGTCACATACAAAATATTTCTTTCACAATTTTATGCATTGTGGCGATTCACGATCTGAAAACATCTTGCCACAGTTCCGGTGTTTTCTCACGTTTTTGCCTGTCAATCACTTAGCATGCACGTTAGCTACACTTCTGCTACACCTTAGCCTTTTTATTAGACTGGATGCATTTTTTCCTATGTGCACTTTGAGGAGGTTGTTCTGGCCTTATTTTGCGAAGTATTCAACTTGCAAACACTGTTTGGAGATATGGTTATCCCTGATGGTAAAGTTAGATTACTGCTGCACTAAAACCCCATAATTGGAAAGTTTCATTCTGCATTTGAACAAAATGAGGAAGTATTTTGATTTAAAAAAAACAGGACAAGATGGGATGTTAACATCGACCAGGTTTCATTGTGTACAAGTATGCGTTGTCACAAAATAGCGGAATGAATGAAAACTAGTGGCCCTCTCAAAGACAACTAATTCTTTTTTAAAACACGCGTTGGCAGCATGTGTACATGATAAAAAGTAAACAGATTGTAGCATGCATAGCATTGTATTCTAAATTGACTTATTTAATAAACTATAGAAGGGCTGCAAACATATTCTACTATATAACTAATGTTGAACTTGTGTATGTTACAATAAGTTGTGTCATTACCATTGTAGATTTTGGCAGATAAATAACAGGAAATTGCAGAATAGAAATGACAAAGGTATTTGTGGTATTTTAGAACATTTTCCCCAGTATATCGTTTGTACCCCCAGCCCAGAGAGCATTGACAGGTCCTGAATAGGACATATTATGGTCATGAATCTTTATCCAAATTGCAGGAGCTGTATCAATCATTTTGTTCATGTTAAAATTTGAAGAACGACCAGGATATATAGTTTTTAAATCCCCTTGCTTTATAAAAGTATGGTTTAAAACATTTTTTTTTTAAAAAGCTACAACATGCATCAAATTACATTCTGCATTGCAGTTATTGTGTAAGGTGTTTGACAATATCAATATGCCTGTGTCCAACATTCTTCTAGGGGCCACAGAGAGTGTAGGAAAACATATGTTGGAAGCATGCAATAACAACCTGGAGATGGCAGTGACCATGTTTCTCGACGGAGGTGGAATTGCAGAGGAGCCCAGCACCAGCTCCAGTTCAGCAGCTTCAAGCAGCAGAGCTCCCCCTTCAGAGTAAGCTGATATTTCTCCTCACAAACTTGTGTCAGACAAAAGTAAAAAGCTTCAGGTCTTTTTTCTCCACATTTCTTGATCATTTTTATAGTGCTCCTGGTTTTCTCTCTTAATTAATATTTGTTATTAAATGAACTGGAAGGGATGGTTGGCTGCTGTAGATTGAATTCCATCTCAGAATAACATTATTTATGTTGTCTTTTGTCTCAGTGAAGTTCGAGCTCCCATTCCCCAGAAGCAGGACATACTAGTGGAACCAGAACCTTTGTTTGGAGGTATTACGGGGCTTCCTTTCTTTTTCAACTTCATGCAAACAGATCTTTTACTAAATTGTTTTTTTAGCTGTGCTGTTTCAGTCATCTGCTGAAATTGACTGCTGTTGTGTCTCTTACATGTGCAGTGCCAAAGCGAAGAAGACCTGCTCGATCCATATTTGATGGTTTCAGAGACTTCCAAACAGAAACAAGTGAGTACATTTTAGCTTAAAAATCTGCCAAGTTTCTCTCTATCTCAGCCTTTTTTCACTGTGTCTTTTCTCCTTATAATGACCATAAATGTTCTTTCTTAGTTCGCCAGGAACAGGAGCTGCGTAACGGTGGCACGGTGGATAAGAAACTGAGCACCCTGGCAGACCTTTTCCGTCCTCCCATTGAGCTCATGCACAAAGGCAGCTTTGAGACGGTGAGGAGTCACTCAGCGGACACTTTACACCTCCCGTCTTTATTCTGTTTGTGAACTTTCAGTGAAATTTCAGATGGTGACCATGTAGATCTCAGGTGGGACACCAGGTGTGTCGAGCATGCAGGTTGTCATGTGTTTTTGAAATGGGCTTGTGCGCTGTTTCAAATGGAAACCTGCATTACAAACATCACATGTAATGGCATGACATAGGTGGCTTTCCATAAAGAAACTCATGTTTACTTAGTGGATTGAGTTAACTGTCCTTTTGCTCTGTATCCACACTTACCAATGATGACTAATTACTAAATCCATTCTATATCCCTCTGTTGTGCTTTCAGGCAAAAGACTGTGGACAGCTGGAGAACAAGTGGCTAATGATCAACATACAAAACGTTCAGGACTTTGCCTGCCAGTGCCTGAACAGAGACGTTTGGAGTAATGACGCAGTGAAGACCATCATCAGAGAACACTTCATATTCTGGCAGGTATGCAGTCTCAAACCTCATGGTCACACATGATCTACATTACTTTCACATTCCTGAAAACTTTGTGTTAAGGTCTTTGCAAGGGTCCAGCTGCAAAACTGATTCAATGGGAAGGTCGTGTGATGCAAAAATAGAAACCATAGATCGTGTGGCAACAGAAATGGTACTTAAAGTAGTGTGTAACAGTGCAAAACAGTTCAAAGAAAGGTTTTATGATTAAACAATGATGTTTTTGCATGGACTTCTTCCTCTTTTGTGAATAAAGATGCATAAAAGCCCACGCTTTGTCCTGAAGTCCGAACCTTTTCATGCTTATATTTACACACAAGTCACAAAGTTCAAGAATATCTGGTAAAATACCTATTATAATGTGCATTTTCTTTCATAACAGGTATATCACGACAGTGAAGAGGGACAAAGATACATCCAGTTCTATAAGCTGAACAAGTTCCCCTATATTTCCATCCTCGATCCCCGCACAGGTGAGCGGGAAGTTAGTCACAGCATTATCACAGTTCTGACGCTGATCTCCAGTGACACCATGTATCTGCTGTTTGTTGGGTGGAGTTATTTTTGAGAGAGGGCATCATATCCTTCCTGCATGTGTACCATTTTAAAAGGACAAGACAGCGTTAGACATAATACCCTGTATTTGTTGTCATAGGCATAGAACAAAATTATGTTTGGTCGCCCTCTAAAACCAGCAGCAACAGAACATGAGAGCAAGCCAAATAAGAAGAAAATATCTTAAACACTATTAAAACAAAATTAAAACAATTAAAAACACAATGAAAACAAGAGAAAGTGAGATTAAAAACAAGGTAGAAAAAAATAAGAAATAATGAAGACAAATATGATGAGGAAAATAAACAAGATAAACATTATGAAGAGATATGATGAGGTCCTAATACTAGGAAGTATCACTCAGGCAGTAATAAAGTAGTTTAAAAGTAACATTGTACAATGTTGTGTGAATGAGCAAGAGATCCTTTTTATATGATTAATTGTTAGTCAAAAACCTATTGTTGGCATCTATTGATCCTAAGTAAAAAAGATATCTGTTAGAGGATGTCTTGCCCTAGCTGATAACACCCAAAGAATATCTGATATGGCTGATTTGTTGTTGACCTGTGCTCTTGGAAACGTGTTCACTTCAGGTCAAAAGATGGTGGAGTGGAACCAGCTGGACGTGGCTTCCTTCCTGGAGCAGGCGACTGGCTTCCTGGCAGAGCATGGGCAGCTTGATGGACCATCGTGCCATGCACCCCCTGCCAAACGAGCTCGCTCTGTGGGTCTCTCATCTCATGTGTCATCTCTAACGCTCACATTTGTCTATGTGTGACTCTGCTGAAATATTTCTGTCACAACTCAGATTTATCTGTCGAGTGTAGTGTGGTGATGATATTTTTCAAAATTTGCGCGTTATCCTTTTAGGGCTCCATCAGTAACCTCCAAATGATCACCACATTATCTTAAATACTGACTTATTATCAGGCACTTTTTTGTGATTCTTCCAACTATTCTACAGCTGCACAGTCTGTTTTGTGTTCCAGGAGAGTTTGATTGACGCCAGTGAAGACAGTCAGCTTGAGGCAGCAATCCGAGCCTCCCTTCAGGAGACCCACTACGAGTCCTCAAATGCCCCGGAAGTCCCTGATTCCCCCCGGTCAGATGACGAATCAGACGCAGAGCCTTTCTCTGATAGCGAGGGTCCTATCTCTGTCGATGGCTCGGACAGCGAAACGCCAGTACCCCACGAAGAGAAAAGTTCCACCAGCAAACACACCCCGCTGCCCTCGGCCACTGCAGCCCAGCAGCGTCTTCATCCCGATAGTTCGACCTCCTCTCACAGAAAGTCTCCATACAAAGAAAACAACCACAGTCACAAGAAAGAGGAGAGCAAAAAGAACCACCTGGAGCCCTCGGCTGCTGGTCCTCGTCATCCTCAGCCCGAAGCAGATTCTGGAGGGAACCACTGCACCACATCAGCAGAAAGCGCTGGACCGTCCAGGACCAGCACCACCCCACCCTGTGACGATGACTGTCCTGATGACAATGGTACGTCAACATCCACCTGAAACACTCATGATGAGAATGTTTGTGTGTTTTATAGTAAATTTCTCCAACCTGCAGAGAGACCACTCTCAAAATGTTCCTTAATAAGCAGCATTTAGCAGTAATCAGTGGGAAATGCAAATTTAGATTTGAGGGGTCACAGCATTGATATTATTATTAAGTAGAACTGCAACTTACATGTATGTTGTACGACATTACAGAACTACCATGTGAGATCTCAGCTGTATTTAGCTGTGTCTACTTTCTCATTCGCTGTGAGATCTCACTTTACTCTACCTCTGTACTGCTGACTATGTACACTGTTTTCAAGGGACAATGGTAGAAGGTCAAAGACCCATTGTTAGAGGTAGGGCTGGGCGATTATGCTAAAAATAATAATCACGATTATTTTGATTGATATTGAAATCACGATTAATAAACACGATTATTCACTGATTTCAAAAAAAGTATTTATTGAGCCACCAAAACTCAACTTTAAATATAACTTTTAGAAGAACAACCAGATAGATTAGTTACAAGTAAAAAAGTAAATGATAATAATATTTGTATGTTTGCGTGATGGCAACATGTACCGCTTGTCCAAAGTGTTGACCAGTGTCTTGAAGCCTGGGTTGCTAACTGTACTGATAGGGCACATGTCCTTAGCTAGCATGAATGTCACAGCCTCCGTTATCTCTCGCTGTCGCCGGGAGCCGGTGGGATATTGAGCGGCATTGTAAAGAGTGTCGTCAATGGAGGACTGTGTTGCGGTGACGGTGGCTGTAGCTGAAGTTGGTGCTCTTGCACTTATTGGGGTCTTTTGCTCCTTCAATACTTTGTCATAGACCACTTTATGGTTAAATAAATGTGTTGTGTTGCCCTGGGGTGCAGACACGACGGTGTGACAGACTTTGCAAACAATCTTCTTCTGCTCCACGTTCGACGATTTGAAGCCAAAATGTCTCCGAATGACCGAAGTTGTCCTACCTTTCTTTTCAACTAAAGGCTCAGGCTGCTTTTCTGCCATGTTCTCAATCTCTCGTTCCACAATTGATCCACACACTCACTGCTGCAGCTGCAGGCGACACAGGTGCGTTCACTGTGCATTTACAGCGCAGTAATTTGCATACACGACGCGCGGCGGCACGTTAATCGTTTTTCTTCGATTACAGTGTTTTCATGATCGTGAGAAGCCAAAATCGAAATTGCGATCAAAATTCGATTAATCGCCCAGCCCTAGTTAGAGGTGTACATGGAACGCTCATGAAGACTTCTATCTATCTGACATCATCACTGGCTAGTTTGCTAAATCACTTATCGCCCTGCAGGATGAAGAATGTCAAGAATCAATTGAAGCCTGTGTGCACTGCACATACAATTCATTCTCAGACAAAAGCTCTGTTTGCACGGGACAAGTATTACCAGGAGACCTCATGTGATTTAGAAATTTCCTCCATGTTTGTGTTTCATACGGTTCTTTCGTAACTATTTTACTTAAATTGACTGACATTATTCCCCAGATAATGATGTCAAGGCTCCGTTGCATTAACATTCCAGAAGCATAGCCTCTGTTTATCAGCAGCCACATTAATTATATAGTCTAGAGTTGTTTTGCTCATTTTCTGCATGTATTGCAAGCATAAATACCCATTTTTCTGCTTAATTGGCTCAAGTAATGGATGCTTTGTGGCTGTACTTTAATACCTTTTATCACAGCATAGCTGTTAGCTGCTGTGAAACATATTATGAGCTGCAGTCAAATGTCTTATTTGTTCGGTCATCTAACAACAGGTGTTTAAAAAGAAATACAACCCAAAATAATATAATCACATGACCTCTGTGTTTAGATAATTTGCAGTGGAGTATTTACAAATTACAGACATGATACCGACGAGTTGCACGGTAATAATATCACAGACAACCGCTGCAATTATTAGAAAATTACTAGAGGACATCAGGTAATAATAGGTATTTGCCAGCATGTTGGTGATTTGGGGTTGTCCAAATACATTTGCTGTTGTCAGACAACTGAACAACTCTCAGCTGTGTTGATGTTTGAAATAAGAAAGAAAAGGTTAGGAGCAACCAAAGGTTTTCATACTCAGGTACACCCAAAAAGTACCTTTTACTTAATCTAAAGAGCTGCCAATTTTTATTTCTGCTCCTAGTGCATGCAGAAAATAGGCACATCAACTCTCAACTGTATTAGTGTGTTTGCTGAAGAACAGTGGCTTTTTAACTTTGAAGAGTTTATCTTACATGGAGCTTTGACATCCTGTCCAGGAGATGATGTCATCCAATATGTGTAAAATACAGATGTTGCTGATCCTGTGTGAATGTGCCACACCAGACACATGGGGTCATCATGTAATACTAGTAGTGTGTGTGCAATTGATTTACAGTATAGAAGGATGTGTGCTATCAGTGATTAGCCCAACAAAGTCCTCATTAAATCATGCTGTATGTTTTACACATGGACACTGCTTCCTTTTACTGAAAGGATAGAACATCTGCATAATTTCTAAAAGATACTAACGTCTTCTCTTTTTTTCTCTCCCGCAGGTCCCAAAGCCAGGTTAATGCTCCGATACCCAGATGGACAGAGAGAGCAAATTTCCTTGTCTTCTAGAGCAAAACTTTTGGTGAGAAAACACCATAATATTTGTTCAACATTTTGGGAAGTGTGCCTCTGACTTTCCTTGCCGATAGTCAGATGAGAACATCAAGGTCCCGTTTTTGTTTAATGTAGTGTGGCACGTAGCTTATTTTAGCTTAGTTTAGTTAAGCTTAGCGTTATATGCATAAAGACTGACAGAAAATAGAAAATGCTCTGCCTAAAAGTAAACATTACATGTTGTTTGTTTGATCAGTTTCTGTTTAAACAACAGTTCAGCAACTTACAGAGGGACATGTATCTGTCTATTTTCCACAACATATGTACTTGTATGTCATTAGTATTTCAAATTCAGCTACTTCATACATACACTCCACTTCATTTTGGAGGCAAATATCATACTTTTACTCCAATATGATTATGTTTATAACTTGATTTCCTGCATCTTGCAGCAGAGCCAATCCACCACATTTTTAACCTATTTTTTATTATTGACAACAAATTTAAAATAAATGCTGAACATTAGACAGAACTAGTTGGGATCTTTTAAGCTGTTTCCGCTCTTTGTGCTAAGCTCAGCTAAGCTAACTGACTACCAGCTGCAGCTTCATATTTAAGCTTATTGGCCAAAATGTCAAACTGCTGCTTTGAGTAAAATAAATAGAAGCATTTCCGCTTTAAGCCCAGCTGACAATGCACATTATCACATGAATACTGATTGTTATCTAGAATGTCTAACCTCTGCTCTGTCATCTTTTTAATTCAAGGCCCTGGTCAGACACGTCCAGTCCAAGGGTTACCCTAACGAACGCTTCGAACTCGTCACCAACTTCCCCAGAAGGAAGCTCGCCCACTTGGACTATGACATCACGCTGCAGGAGGCGGGGCTTTGTCCACAGGAGACTGTATTTGTGCAGGAGAGGAACTAGCCTTGTCAGACACACTCACTTTTTGCTTGTCTGTATCTCTCTGATAGACCTCACCCTTTCACCAATGATCTGGGACGATGTTACTGGCCTTGATCTCATAACCTTCTGTTCTCATGGAATTAGGACCCAGTTTTTGCCAAGACCACTCGTAGTGGATGGACTACTTTCCCCGCCACTCCACTAGTTTGAATACTGACATCTCTACTGACAGCCTAATCCCTTTGTAGTGCTCTACAGTTGGCCAGTAAGGTGTTACGGATGCCAGCACTCTTAATTTTATAATGTGATTTATTCTTTTTCCAATGCAGGCTTCATTTTGTTCTGAACACTGAGGCGCATCGGGACAGAATATATACGATATAGGTCATATTCAAATAAAAAATACCAAAACAATGGATCAGTAGTTGATGATGAGGCACCAGGGACTTGTACAAAGAGACTTTTACCTCCCATAAAGGACGTCAAATGTCAGAGTTTATTTTCTAGCTCTTCTTGTTATTTTCTGTACCTGGGGACAGATAAAGGGAGGCTCATTCTTGTTTATTTTGACCCAAATTTGGTCTCACACGGTCATTGTTTCAACAATTGTAATCATTAGAAAGGGGGGCACTAACAGAAAAGTCAAGAACATGTGTCAGACCCTGTGACACACACGTGTAGATCTGAGCGGATTCGAGTTGATCTGCACATTTTTACTCGAGTTTCTATCGGCTAACTAGAGACTAGTAGATTGTTTTTGGATTTCAACTTTTGATACAGAAGGGAATGAATGAAGGGTGGTACATCTCATCAGTCGGACCTACACTGTACAGAGATGGCTTAGAGAGACTGATATTTAGCTGTAGTCGTCGTTTCCTTTCTTTTTTTTATATGCTGCCAAGAAAATATGCTGATGTTGAAATATAACCACCAAAACCAAGGGAGATTCTGCTTGTTCTTTTGTTCCAGTTTTGGTTTGTCCTCAAAATAAAAATCAAAAGACGTGATGTGATGAGACAGATCTAGGATCTACCAAGTTGTCAGAATAAATGTTGGCAGTGTACGCTTCTGTAAACCAAGGTCATGTAGAAACTTTGAGTTTCTTTAGGTTCATTTTTATATTTTGTTTTTCACAACAATGTTTCTGATCGCACAAAATCTACGGATGCACGATGAGTATCAGACTGATACATTTCAGCCTGATTTGGTGAAATTTATATCATCAGCCATTTCTCAGTATCTGTGAAATTCTAGCTGATAAATGGAGCCGATTATATAAAGTAAGACTTCTTTAATTGAATTAATAAGCACAGCATTTACAAACTCTAATACAATAAGTGACTGTTTGCACCCTGGAAGTTGGTTTGTAATCCACCAATGACGATGAAGACAACAGAAACACAACTGGAGATGTCCCAACTTCTCATCAAAAATGTATTTTTTTTGTCGCCACAAGGACAGCTGAACATTGCCCTGTGGTCTCCTTAGTTATAGTTATCCTTACAAATGTTAAAACACCATTGTCCCCTGTCAAAAAATATCCAGTGGTTTCACATGTAGAAATGTTCAGTGACTGCTGTCACTGACTGGGCAGCTTTCTCTCTTCTCACTCCACATACATCCCCCTCCTTTATTGTGCAATTATCAATATGCTACGTAGCCTTTGATGCACAAATGTGAACATATCAGTGGTTTGCAGAGATGTTAACTGCCAATATTTTATCCTGGCGATGTGGCTGTTTAGGACACAACCAAAAATGACATCAAAATAAATGCAGAAAAAAATGTTAGAGGAGATGAGCAGCAACTCCTGACAATCAACTGCAACAGCTTAAAAAAAAAGCAAATGGATAATGCGCTTTAGACAGAGTGCATTTTGAAGAAATCAGATTATTTGTGTCCGTCAGCTCCTTTTATAGTCAGATGATGATAATTAAACTTATAGGAGCTGCATATCGTCAGCTGCTAACTAGTCTTGCATGTCAGATTATCAGACGTGTTTGAGTTGAGGCCAACATCAAAGACTGACCATGTTTAGTAAATGAAACAGTTCATTAGCAACATCAGAGTTCCCCAGATGAGACATGATGAGGTCGGGAATACATGATCGTAGAGCTTTTAAGTGAGAAATCATGTTCACTTATATAGGATGCCACATGGACAGCTGGTGGCAGTAATGTGCTTTAAATGGCAACAGAATTCAGTAAACAAGGTGACAAAGACGACCACCAGCCAGTGTAAATGGGATTAAAATTAGCTCTACAAATGTTTCATGGACTCGGAAATGAATACAGGAGGTTTGCTCTGCTTTGAAAATGTTTTGAGTGACAAACTCACAAGAAAACCGTTTACCTTTTTAAGTCATTGCAATTGGTCCTGTGGAGCAATGTTTTCCTTTTCTGTTCAACTTTGCTGTATTTAAAAGTTTTTTTACGAAACACTCCAGCCCTGGAAGAATGAAGGTGATGTATGCTAAGATGACGCTTCACTGGAATCAGAATGAGCTCTGTGGTCATTTGGTAATGCTCCAAATTTTGTCAAAACATTTTCATTGTGAATGCGCCAATCAGGGCGACAGTGGAAAAAAAGCTCTTGGTATGTTACTAGCAATATAACTGACCTTTCATAACCGAATAAGAGCTGCAGTGATTAGTCGATCAAAAGAAAGTAGTTGGCAACTGTTTTATTTTAGTTTGCAGCGTCTTGAATGTAAGAATTTGCTCTTATTGTCACTTACGACAGTAAATGAAGAGTTTTGTTTTTTCACTTTTGTTTGGATAATAAGAAGCAACTGAGAAGAACGTCACTTTGTGCTCTTGGAAATTCTGATGAGCATTTTTTTTAACAATTTTCTAACACTATAAAAAAAAAATACAAATAATGTTTTGTTGCAGTCCTAAACTGAATTCCTGCTAAACACAATTTTGTAAGGATATGGGCTCAAATCTTAACATGTGACCGATTCACAATTCCCTCATCCACTTAGAAAAGTACTGGTGTGGTAGATTGGGTATCGTTCTCTCTTGAAGAGTGTGTCCACTTCTACAGTATATAGAAGCAACAACTTTAATGCCCCATTTATAGTGTCTGAAGATCACATTTGGTGTCAAGCCTCTGTATTATTTTTTATCATATTCCCCTTTCAGTAAGGGGCCCAACTGATAATAGTGCGCATGTTTATACGGGGCAATGGTCAGAGTTGAAAGAAAAGGACTTGCAGCTGTACAAACAGATGAGGACACCGACTGCTTCACTGTCCTCGGTGTGTCGGTGCTGTGAAGGGCATTCCTTCATCATCTGGCTTTTTGGTGTCATGGACAAATGGTGGGAGGAAATATGCCAACCAAGGGCTAGTGGAGTACTGAACCCTTCACCCCCAGAGACAGAAACGCTTTATTTGCCTCGATTAGCTCCCGAAGAATACAGAACAACAAGCCATACGACTGAGACATCGAACTTTTCTTTGCACGATAGCATCAGTTTAAATGTTAGGATAGTGATAACCTGCATTCAGACCCGAATGTAATCCTCAGCGCTGAAAGGTCGATGAGGTAACCAGGACAGCAGACAGCCATCAGAACCGGCCTGTTTGAGGTTTACGTCTGTTGCATAAGAAGGATGTTGACCCCAGTCATCTGTCGACCTTTCAGCTGCTTCTCAGAATGGAAGTCAATGGAAGTTAATGTGTGATCAGGCCTGAGTTTAAAGGGGCACTCGCACCAATTCTACACACAAAGTTCAGTCTGTTTGTCACAAGAATTACAACTCGGCCTGTGAGGACAGTTGTGTAATGTCTTCTGTGGCTCTGGAGGGAGATTTCTAAAACTTGAAAAATCGAAGCTTGATGAATTTATTTATTTATGTTGGGCTAAAGGTGTGAAACAGACAGCAAGTGTCACAAACAGGAGGAGGTAAGAAGTTAAAGAAGTTGGCATTTCAGAGGCAGGGAGGTTTCAGAAGATGCTGTTTAGTTGCATTATGGGAAATGTAGGATCCAGTGTTTTAGAAGCTAAAGTCAGGATATATCTGCTGCTGTTTTTTAAATACGTCTCCCTCAACTTTACGACAGTAATGCCATATCACTGGAGTACCCATAATATGCAGAGGTGACAGGATCCTGCAGTTTAGAGAAGCATGTTTGCAGATGGAAGACCTGAAACTCCCGAATCGCTGGTGAAATGTGTTTGTGGTCGCTCCTGTCCTGCAAAAACTGCTGGATGTGACTTAAAAATGAAATACTTTGTACTCAAAATCCAAAACATCCTTTTCAAACAAAGTCAATGAAGAGCTTCCCCTCAAGGTGTTCTTGAGATATTGTGCTCACAAGGATAGAACGGATCCCCAGAGCCACGGCTCAATTGTTAGCAGTTCCACCAAACGCATATTTACCCCCAAAATGTCTCAGATTGATTAAACATGATGACTTTTGGAAGAAATAAATCCGTCCAATATTTCATAAAACAGCCCAAAAAAGTTGAGAGTTTGTATTCAAATTAATACAAATGTATTTTCTGAACTCAGTGTGTTTCTTCTGGTGTGTTTCCATTATTCATTTCACAACCCCTCAGACGTATCATGGAGGTTGGGAGCTAATAGACTAAAGTACTAAACTGTAAATAAAGTAGATAGACGTAACTTCCACCAGCTACAGGAGTAAAAGGCCACCCACGCATTGATCCATAACTGTGAACACACATTACGTTTCAACAGGACTTTTATTTTTGCTTCTAATACTTCCGTACTTTTACTCATGCGCGTTTATAGCGTTTTTTACATTGTGGTACTGGTTTGGTTGCTGAATACTTTTTCCACCACCACAAAAGCACGCTAAAAGGTCACTCTGAACATAATGACATCATGAAAAGCAGGTAAGAGCAGCGTCAGTAACTCCTGATTAACATTCCCGGTGGGGTATTTTTCTAGAATCTGTGTTTGTTTTCAAAGAGTGCTCTCGTCATGTGTGGGTAATATGATGAATCATCAGTGACTAAGCTTTCTGTCACGCCTATCTCCTGCAGTCATACTCAACTTTTACTCACTCAGGTGCAAAATACAAAATGTTTTGCCTTGGCAGCACTTTTCTTTCAGGTGACACATTCACTTATATTGAGG
The DNA here is from genome assembly GCF_900880675.1 of Sparus aurata. Taxonomy (NCBI): domain Eukaryota; kingdom Metazoa; phylum Chordata; class Actinopteri; order Spariformes; family Sparidae; genus Sparus; species Sparus aurata. The sequence goes on along the minus strand of NC_044207.1, from coordinate 23,405,335 downwards.
ACAATTAGTGCGTTGATCTAAAGGGGAGGGATGGTTGCTACAATGTAACATAGAGCATATTTTTCACGTACTTGTGTCTCACCAACCCGCACCGACCGAAAGTGTGTTTGTATGTTATGGCCAGTCTTGTAACGCCTTGTTAGCCCTGTGCTCTGCATGTTTTAGGTGAACAATCATTGATGATAAGCTTATCCGCTCCGATTTAGCACAGTCAGGAGTCAGGGCGCCCCTGCGGACTCACAGACGTGCAGCCAATCACAAGAGGCCCAGAGGTATTTCAGGAAGCTGGATTAAAATCAAAACAAGGGAGGGGTTTTAAATTAATAGCACCAAATATGTCTTTGTTTAAAAGGCTACTACAAATATAAACCCACAACAGGAATGTATCCACCGATGATCTGAACTTCAACTGGTGTTTTTTAAAATTCAGTAGTGTTTATTGCCAAATAAAAACATGTTCCTAGATAAGTAAAAAAAATAAATAAATAAATAAATACAGATAAAATTAAGCATAGGAGTAGAATATCAACCCTTCCTGATTTCTGAATAATTAATGCACACAGCATAAATGTCAACTTGTGCACTGAGCACAGCAGTGGGTCTTGTTTTTGGCACGCTGACTCAAAAGGTGTCATTACAGTAATGCTGCTGAGTCAAGTGTCAGCACAGATTGACAAAGGCAGGCACAGTAATCTGACGCAGGCCTGAAGATTCAAATCAACATCAACCGTGAGAGGAAGAGACGGTCTTTCATCAATCAGAGAGCAATGCTAATATAAAGCTTGAAAACCAGTGGCTCAAGTCAAGCAGGTCTGATGACTGTAACTGGAAACAGGTGTGATGTGAGGACAATGTGACGAGCTGCAGCCGAAAACATCTTGAGGGAAACTGGTCGACGGGTGAGGGAATTACAGGAGATGTTGGTAACTGGGAACAAGCTGAAAACAACCTGTCACACTTTTATTTTTTTTTAAGGAGACATGTTCAGACGTGGTAACAATTAGAAAAACTCACTTTTCCAAATACAGTTACACAGTGATTTGTCCTTCACACAGTCAATATAAAAACAACAAAATCATGAAAAATGTCCCATACAGACATGATAAAACTAACAAAACATGAATTACAACAAGGAACATAAATAAAACTTTTTTTTTCAAACATGTAACTTGTTGTTTCTGAGAATTTCTTTATTGAATTTGTTGTATAGGTCACTGTTTTTCCATTTTAATTTTTTGTTTATTTGTTTATTTTTTTACTGTTTCTTTTCTTTGATTATTACATGTTTGAAATAAAATATATCAATCCATCACATAAAAGTGATTAGAAGAAGGGAAAAAAACAGACAACAGATTTACTATATTAATAAGTATGTTTCGAGGAATTATTTTTTCAGAAAAATCAGAAAATCAAAGGTTACCTACCTTTTATTTTAATACATTAACCTACTTCCTCTGGAGGTTCCTCTCTGCACTGTGCAGACGGCATTAAAGAATCAATCGAGAATCTAGGGTGAGTACATTTTAAGGTCTATTCTTGATCAAATCACATGCTCTGCAGTCATGATCTGCTGATAGTGTGTGTCACTAAATCACTCATGTGACACAAAAGTGTGTGTGTGTGAACACGCAGTGTATGGGGTTGTGTCAGTGGACAGGGGAGAAAATAAAGATTTAGTCATGGCAGGGTGAGACTAAGGTCAGGGTTACATGATTCAGCAAACAGAATTTTGTGGAAAATCTATTATGGCATCGATCCATCAACAGGTATTGTGAAATGAGCTGATTGTCCTTTTTTTTCTTAAAAAAGATTTTGACAAACAAGGACTTAGCTGCTTTAAAAGGTTGGTACACTTTAAAACAAGATATTTTCCTGTGTCCAGTCACACCTCCAGTAAAAGAATACCTGTAACCATTGTTGATCACCTGTACTCCCTCTCCCTGTGTATCTATCTGTTCGTTCTGCCACCTCCAGTTCGAGTGGGGTCATATGATACTGCAGATCGTACGATTCGATGTGCGCAGAGTACAAACTGATCAAAGCTTCATATTTGCCAAACTGTAACCATGTAATGAGTGCATTTTTCTTCATGTTTGACAGGTAAGTTTCAGCTGTAGCGTCACAGAAAACCAGCCGATGGTGAAGTAATCATTTTATACACCTTAAAGAACAACTTTCTGAAAAGTCTTTGAAAAGTTACCGCTTACAGAGAATCTGACTTTTGATGCAGGATGGTGCAGATAATAATGCCATTTTAACGATTATTTCACTTCCTTTGGCCTCTTCATTCCAGACATCTCTATGTGTATCTAATGTAAGCAGGCTATAAAATGATTGCGGTGGTTTGGTTGGGTAAACTCTAATCCATTCAGTCGCTCATGTTTCATGAGGGGTCATGGGTGCTGCAACTTCGGAAGGTCCGAAGTTGCAGCACCCATGACCCCTCATGAAACATGAAATCTATTGTGAAAGCATTCTGGCAGTTGTTGCTGCGAACAAAGAAAGATGTGTTACAGGTTCAATTTACAGATCAACAGGAACCTTTGCTCTTCTGTTGGGCAACATTGACTCTGTAAACACAACTCTGATGTGGGTCACTACTGCCTTTCTCAGTAAATGCAATTTTTCACTGACTTTTGCCTTTTTCTTCTGACGTTCGTGGCAACTAATTTTAAAGCGTTGTTCCCCTTTTTGCATGAATTGCCTGAAGAATTACTTGAAAATATAGAAGCTTATTTAACGACAGGTTTAGCTGTATTTCTCCTTTTCTTCTTAAGGCAGTGCTCCCCCCGAAAAACTGCATTTCCCAGGTCCCGCCTGTTGTCAAATAGTGTCATTTCAGGATAAAGATATGAAACAGAGTGCAAAAACAAGGTTTTGGCAGTATTTTTACTCAAGTATAACTGAGGGGAATATTACACTCACAATACACTACACTTTATTTGTCACCTGTCATTAGCTATAATTGTAGTTATAATTCAGACTAACCAACCATTTGTAAAGTAGATGAGATTAGCTCCAATTTTGACCGTCTACAAGAGGAAAATGCTGCCAACACTATATGATATGTAGCCTGATAATATAACACTGACAGGAATCCTTCAATCCAATACTTGCTCTTACTTAACTGCGAAGAGCAGCGTATTGGTGGGATTTACTGCATCAAATACAAAGTTTCAAACTTTAAATTGCAGCAGAGATTCACCTGAAAACAGTTTCTTTTGTATTTCTTCTCCAGGATCACAAATCTATCAAGTTTGATGAACTCTTTAATCAATCAGTCATTTTATGTGTCCTCACCGGGCCACAAGAGGGGCAGTCAAACAGGTGATGAACAGAATTAAAACACAGAGTACCTGAACACACCTTGACCTTGTAGTCATCCATGTCATAAAGTCATAGTTCCACAAAGTGAAAATTCAGGAAAAAGGAGCATCTGTATAAGATCTGTATATTAGAAATATCCCAAGTTTAGGTATAGTACCAGGTAGTGATGGGAACGAGACCGCATATGTCGAGTTCGAGTCAAGACCGAGTCTTTAAAGGGTCAAGACCGAGTCGAGACCGAGACCATAGGTTTTTAAATGCAGCCGAGACCGAGTCAAGACCGAGTCTTTTAGGTGGCAAGACCAAGTCGAGACCGAGTCTTTAAGGAGTCGAGACCGCATCGAGACCGATCAAAAGAGCAGATTTTTTTTTCTTTGCTAGTTCACTGTTCAACCCACTCCAGAAGAATAACGTTAACTGCTGTGTGCAGTGTGTGCGTGTGTGACGTTTGGGCAAACACTGTATCAATATCTTTCAAAATCGTCAGATTTTTTTTAACAGAGGAGAAAACAACAATAAACCCATTGTGGATGAAGCGTCTGGATAAATGCTTTTGAGCGTAACAAATCTGTAATGAATCGTTTAACATTCATAATTTGAGGCACACGATTACATTATTTTATCTGATACAAGTTAGCCCGGAGCTGAACCCGAGGTTAGCCGGCTCAGTTGTATCCAGATATTTTCATAGTCAGGAAGCCGAGCTTTTTTGGCTTCAAAGCACCGCTGAACAGCTTCCATAGTAATAAACGAGGCTCCACCTCCAACACTGTGTCCAGTCATAAAACGTTCTTGGACAGATGAATCCAAAATTCCATTATTATTTACGCGCCACCACCGGATGTTGACAACACGTCATCACTACGCGCGGCGGAATTTAGTGTGTTCAACCGGGCCTTATGTTTAGATTAGAGTCGAGCCAAGGTGATAAAAACCCGGGTGTAAATGCAGAGTTCATGCATTCCCATTACACACAAAAACCCGATGTTAGCAGGTTCAAGAGGGATTTTTGACCAGTGGAAAATAAAGATGTAAAGAAGAAATGTGTGAAGCTTGAAAATTCTGTGATCGTATTAATTGGTTTATTGATGATTAATTAATTAATATATTAATCAATATAAATATTGGTGAATACTTTTTTTGTATATATATATATATATATATATATATATATATATATATATATATATATATATATATATATATATATATTCAGCTCCTCTGGATGATTTCAGAATAAGTGTAAATAGTTTCAGTAATTTCCATTATGTGGACATTTTGGAGAGCCCCAATCTCTCTGCCATCTCCTGTACCAGCACACTAAAGTACACACACCCACAAGCCTCTATGCACGCGCACATTAGGAAACCTGAGCAAACAGTGTTTTTTTTTGTTTTTTTTTTTAAGGGGGGGTTGGGTTTTTTTCTGTCAGAGAGGTTTTGCTATAAAAGGCCGAGCTGCCTCCTGCACACTCTGCTCTGCTGACCTGGAGACCTCGAAGTCCAGCATGAAGACTCTCCTCCTTGTGGCGCTGCTCGGATGCCTCGGTAATGACCTCATGTTTTTCACCACAGATTCTTTACAGGCTCGATTTGTCTGCATTTGTTTCACAATCCGTCTGCGTTTGCAGCTGCCGTGTTCGCGGCCCCCGCTGAGAAGGTGAAATGGTGCGTGAAGTCGGAACAGGAGCTCCGCAAATGCAATGACCTGGTGGCCAAAGCCCCCGCGTTCTCCTGCGTGAAGAGAGACAACACCATCGAGTGCATCATCGCGATCAAGGTGAGGAGAGAAACACTCACCAGAACATTAATGAGATGTTTGATTTAATCTTTAAGCATATTAAAACTGCTGATCAATGGACCCTGCAAAGACACATTTTTTATAATCGTGATCGATTGATTGATGGTGATGGAAGAACGATTCAGACCATTTACTCATGTCCTTAATAATGACTTATATATAATGTCGTTATAATTATAAGAAGCCTACTGTTTGGCCTGCAATTCAGTCTTGATTAGCAAGAAGTATCAAAACTACAAATATATAAAAAAAACTACAAAAAACTACAAATATGTTTTTATTATATTTATTTAAATATTAGCCAAGTATTTCTGATGGAATAACATTTTCATCTTGTAGCTGGTCAAGCTAGAGTTAATCAATAACAATGCATCATGTTTTATAGACTAATTGTGTATTTGTATTAAATATCCTAATGTTGCAGCTGGTCGAGGCTGAGGTCATTTAACTGATTCATAAACTGTTTGTTGGTTCACTCGTCAAAGCAACATCATACATTCTGTTATTAAAAAAGATTTGTAAAACTCAAATTACACACAAACAGTCCTAGCAATGTTATAGAAATTGAGGAAAAATTCCCGGATCAAAAGTTAAGGAGGTTTATGCTGGGCCGAGATCTATGTTCCAACCAAGTTTTGTGGAAATCCGTTTGATGGTTTTTCTGCAATCCTGTTTACAAACCAACAAACAAACGGACAAGGGTGAACACATAACCTCCTCGATGGAGGTTAAAAAGGAGCAAAAAGTACCATATTTCCTTCTGAAATGAAGAATTAAGTTGCATTTAATGAAAGTGTCGAAAAAGTCCAGGTATCTGAAGACTGTGCAGAATGTCAGCACTTGAATTAATGTGTTATTTTTCACCGCTGCTAAAAAAAACAAAAAAAAAACATGCATTGGTTGGGAGGTATGGAAGTTGTAGAAGAGGTCAAGCATCATTTTGCTGGTTTGTATTACTTTAAATCAGGCTGGTGAAGCAGACGCCATCACTCTGGATGGAGGAGACATCTACGTTGCTGGACTGAACAACTACGACCTGCACCCCATTATTGCTGAGGACTACGGCACCAGTATGTTTACCAAACAGTTCAAGAAATCGGATGTCTAAGCATTTTTTATGTGTTTCATGTGAAATTTTGGCTCACGATTGTCCTGCATTCATCAAGCTTCGGAGACCTGTTACTACGCTGTCGCCGTGGTGAAGAAGGGCTCTGGCTTCAACATCAGAGATCTCAGAGGGAAGAAGTCCTGCCACACTGGGCTCGGGAAATCTGCAGGCTGGAACATTCCTGTTGGGACCCTGCTGTCTATGGGTTTGATTCAGTGGTCAGGTGCTGAAGACAGCCCAGTGGAGGAAGGTGAGTGACACAAAATGTTAAGTTTAAAATACACTTAATTGCTCTCTTGCTGAGGGTCAGATGAGGATATATGAAGCCGCAACTCGCAGCCAGTTAGCTTAGCTTAGAGACACAGGAAGACAGCTAGCAGCTCTGTCCAAAGATAACAAAATCCACAACAAGCTCCCCTAAATCTCACACATTGTTATATTGATACACTGAAGTGTAACAAATACAAGTTGAAAAAACAATGGGATGTTTTACACTCCAATCTAGACACAACTTGTTAATTAGCATGCTTTAGAGGTGCTGGTGGGTTGTTTTTGTTGATGGGCTAGCTGTTTCCCTGTGTTACCATGCGTGAAGCTAAGCTAAGCTAAACGGCTGCTTGCTGCAACTTCGTATGAGACTTAAGGGTGGTATCTATCTTCTCATCAAACTCGTAGAAAGAAAGAAAATAAGCATATTTCCATAGAAGCTGTGTTATAGGCTGTTTGTTCCCATCATATTCAAATATGTCTACTTTAAGGCCAACAAAAGTAACTGCATGTCATATTTACACACCCAACTTTGATGTTATCTGAAGCAGCCTTTACACCTCCGCAAACAATAAACAGAAACGTTCTTAAAACCTTGGTATTTCTCAAATCGTTGCCTCTGCCCTGCTTTTTTGTTTTCTTGCAGCTGTGAGCAACTTCTTCAGTGCCAGCTGTGCCCCGGGGGCACCAAGGGGCAGCAAACTGTGCGAACTGTGCAGGGGAGACTGCTCCAGGTCCCACAGCGAGCCGTACTATGACTACGGTGGAGCCTTCCAGTCAGTATCAGTCTTTATCTTTCCTATTCTTCTACAGTCCTCTAATAACCTCAACACATTTATTGTCTGAGCTGCGATGACCTGTCGGAGACTGTACACTGCTGGTAACAATCTAACCTGTAATGCTGATGCACCTGTGGACTGGTCTACTTTACAGATGTCTGGCAGACGACGCTGGCGAGGTCGCTTTTGTGAAGCATCTCACCGTACCTGGTCAGTATCACACAATCACACTGTCAGTTCTGCCAGACGTATAGGTCATTTAAAGTAGACTGAAATTACGCTTCTCTAAGACCTCAGTGTTTGCATATATGAGTATTTAAATGAAAAAATGCCTGGATAAAAACAAAATACCAAAAGGTGATAATGGAGATTTGCAAGTTAAGGGGGACAGTAACAAGTATTGTATATGTATGAATATTGACTCCTCAGCCAAGCAAGCTGGTCAGTTGTTTCAAATTTGCATTATGTAACTAAAAAATACAAACTTCTTCATCTTATTTCCGTGAAATGCCGAAATCTTCCTTTCGTTTTTTTTATTTATTTATTTTTTATTTGTTAATTCAATATGTTTACAATTCTCAGTGACAAAAAACAGCCCTGTTGCAGGGCATCATTACATCTAAATCACAATCTGAATATTATCAAACTTTTTTTCTGTAGCAAAAGGTTACCCATGATAAGAACGTATTCAACAGGAAGAAAAGGGAGGAAAACAAGTTTAGAGACCAGCTCACATTTACCTGATTCAAATGACTGCATTATTCTTTCTGTACATCTTATAGCGGCTCTGTGCAACACTTTGTTGCAATTTACATGTTTTAATTACTTTTTTATTGCCCATATGTGAGCGGTAACCTGACGGGAATTTTCACAGAGAGACTTCTTTGTGAACGATTTTCCCTTAACAGTCCAAAGGACGTGACTTTACTCGTCTCACTGCCTCTCCCCGCTCTGCTGACAGAGAGCAACAGCAGCCAACATTAGTTTAGAAATAGAGTCTGCTGACATAAACTGATGATAATAAAGCAGAAGTTCAAAAGAGCCCCTTTAAACTCAAGCTGATTACCTGCGGCAGGTGGATCCTACACCGTAACTGATATACTGGGACTGCATAAAACAAATATTTCAACATAACAAAACGTGGTAGTGAAAGGAGGGTTAAGAGATTTAGTCAGAACGAGAAGACTGGAGGAGAAAAACCTTTGAATCATTGTTGTTCACACTTTCAGAGGCTGAAAAGGACAAGTACGAGTTGCTGTGCAAGGATAACACCAGAGCGCCTATTGACAACTATCAAGCCTGCCACCTGGTCAAAGTACCAGCTCATGCTGTTGTCACCCGCAAGGACCCACAGCTGGCTCAAAGAATCTGGGACAGCCTCCAATCAGTGCAGGTATGAAAGACAAATATTTATACTGCACAGAGGGAGGGAGAAAACAGCACATGGACTCATGATATAAAGGGTTTCAACTCAACATGTCAATAACATCTGCTTACTTTTTGCCTTTCAGGAGTTTAACCTCTTCTCCTCTGCAAGCTATGCACCTGCCAAAAACCTGATGTTCAAGGACTCGACAACGAGGCTGGTGCAGGTGCCCCCGAACACTGATTCCTTCCTGTATTTGGGAGCTGAATACATGACAACCGTCCGCTCCCTAAAGAAAGGTGCCATGAGCAGATAAACACATCCAAACATCTATAAAGCATCAGATAAAAACATTCATTGGACGGCTAACACTGGCTGACGGTTATGTTTTACTTCGCTTTTTCAGAGCCGATCGCAGCCGCTTCATCCTCTGCCCTCAGATGGTGTGCTGTGGGCGCCACAGAGACACAAAAGTGTGACGCATGGGTCATCAACAGCATGACTGAGAGTGGCGCCATCATGGGATGTCCGAATGCTGCCACAGTTGATGGGTGCCTGAAAAAGATTATGGTAAAACACCCTTGGATGAAAATACAGGACCTGGGTCTTGTTTGAGACTCTTTTTGCTCCATTTTGCGGCGTCTGTCTCTGATTTTTCTTGATCGTCCTGCAGCGTGGAGAGGCTGACGCGATGGCAGTGGACGGAGGAGAGGCGTACACAGCCGGAAAGTGTGGACTGGTTCCTGTTATGGTGGAGCAGTATGATGAAGGTGTGATACATAGGACAGAAACCATTACATACAATCCTGTGTTCAACTTTACCTTTTCTAGATGACTAATACTTCTCTGTCTCTGTCTACAGCGCAATGCGGCACCACTGGAGGTAATAAACCCGCCTGTATTTCTGTTCCTTCTAGTTTTAGCGATACAGACTAAATGAAATGTAAAACACTTACGTCACTATCTTTTTACATTGTTTCCTCATAATTCATGGGGATGTGTTCTGCAGAGATCTATGCAGTTGGTGCAGATTATTAGAAAAACATGATCCATTTAAATCCATTTCAGTATATCTTAATTGATTATGGGACAAATCTTACAGACTAAAAGGCCTCATATGTTATCCTAGCTGTTAACTGGAAATAATTAATCGGAAACGTACCAAATTACATCTTTCAATTTAGACAAGTTATTAGAAATCATTTGTAATTGACAGAACAGGAAAATATGATTGTTTTTAAGTTTGTATTTCCCAGCTTGGAGATTTACTTTTAAATTAAGTAAAATAAATTAGAGCTAATTATTATCTGTCCGATAGCTTTCTGAATCTTCTTCTGTGCTTCCACTCTTGCAGGTACAGCCTCCTCTTACTACGCGGTTGCTGTAGTAAAGAAGAGTTCAGGGGTGACCTGGGAGAACCTGCAGGGCAAGAGGTCCTGCCACACAGGCATCGGCAGAACTGCCGGCTGGAACGTCCCCATGGGCCTCATCCACAAACAGACTGGTGACTGTGACTTCAGTAAGTGACTTTATGCTTCGTCTCCTAAAACATCTCCTCTTAAACCACTACTTTGAAATCACAAATATGTTAAAGCAGCTAAGAGGAACTATCATTTCTTGATTCTGGCGCCGCCTGTGGACAAAAGTGGTAGGAGCACTACCACCTCCTGTTGTAAACATCTTGACCTGGCTAGCCTGTGCACAACATGCCAATTTCTACATTACTGTGCTTTAAACACAGCTGTTTGCAGGATGCATATAGCGATGATGTAATGTATGCCTATCTATTCGTGGCTATGTAACTTTATAACTGTTTGAGTGCTGTTCATACACCGAGGTTACAAGGAAGCCCACGGCTTACAGATTCGGTTGCGCAGTAATCGTTACTTCGTTCAACTTAAGTTCTAAGTAATTTTTTAGGAGATGTGATTTCCTTTTCTGCACCTCTAACGCACCATTCTGTCTCTGTCTCGTCCTTCTCCCCAGGTAAGTTCTTCAGTGAGGGCTGTGCCCCTGGAGCAGACCCCAGCTCTGTGTTCTGTAAAAAATGTGCCGGCAGTGGCAAAGGTGTGGAAGATGAGTCCAAGTGCAAAGCCAGTAGTATTGAGCAGTACTACGGCTACGCTGGAGCCTTTAGGTAAAGTGCAACAGTTAAATTATTCTCAGCATAAAATTTTTATGTGCATGCATGTTAATAGAATAGTTTGACATTTTAGAGAAAGCGCACATTTTGCTTTCTTCCTCTGAATTAGTAAAGATTCATACCAATCACATGTCCGTGTGGAGCCTGAAACAAGAGGGACACGGCTAGCTCTGCTGTCTGCAACAGAGTTCATCTCATTTCATTTGATAGAAATGTAAAAAAAAAAAATGTAATAGCTTGAAAAAAAAAATTTGTCCATCCACTCACTGGAGCTTTTCTTCTGGTTGCAGACGAGTAGTTTTTACACTTCTAGTTCTGTATTAATTAAACAGTTGAGTAGTCTTTTGCTCCAGAGGAAGCTTCATGTAATCACTCAGTGGCTAAGTTGCATTCTGGGTAATATAGGTAACAGGTTTTGAAAGACAATCCACTGGTCCAGCATTACATTCCTGTAACACTGTTGGACTTATTATGAATTTTATCAAGAAAACGATCAAAATCATTGGCAGGAACAGAGGTTCTTCTTAGTTTTTAAAACCAGGAACATTACCCACAATGCACCTCCAAAAATTCAACCAAACTATTCCTTGAATTACTCCTTCAGAACGTCCTTCTTCATATTGCCCAATTTAATGTGTTGTGTATCACTACAGGTGTCTTGTTGAGGGAGCCGGCGATGTTGCCTTCATCAAACACACAATTGTTGATGAAAACAGTAACGGTAAGAGTCTGGCACTCACCTGTTTCTTTCTCTCAGCCATGACTGTTTTGTTGCCTACAATGCTATAAAATTTCTCCCCGCTGTCTCTCCTTGTCAAAGGCAATGGTCCAGCATGGGCTAGTGGTGTGAACAAGGATGACTACCAGTTGATCTGCCCGAACAAGAGTCCAGTGCCAGTCAGTGATTACCTCTCCTGCCACCTGGCTCTTGTGCCCGCACATGCTATTGTGACTCGTCCAGAGATCCGCGGTAAGGTGGTCGACTTCCTCCAGGACCAGCAGGTTGGTGATGATTTTTAAGTGACTTTTACTTCGGTGTTACTGTACGGGTCGGTTTATACTGATGTATAAACCATTATTTTTAAGCCTCACGTCAACATAATATTTTTACACACCTGTTAATTTCTGTCCTACATATAGATATGTATACAACAAACACACAAAAATGAATGCCTCTGTTCTAAATCTTAATCTTGTTTTTATTTTTCAGACCAAGTTTGGTACCAGTGGCAGCGATCCCTCGTTTAAACTGTTCCAGTCGGAGTTAGGAAGGAACCTCCTCTTCAAGGACTCCACCAAGTGTCTGCAGGAGATCCCAGCTGAAACATCCTACAAGCAGTTCTTGGGACCAGAGTACATGGGTGCCATGGCTTCACTCAGACAGTGCACAGACAGCACCTCAGGTTTGTACAACTGTGGGTTAAGTCGAGAATAACAGGACGGAAATATAACAGATTCATTTGGCCTAGAAGCGCCACACACTCACCATAAATATAACATGTTCCTGAGCTGTGTCGTAAGAATGTTTTTTGTCTTCGTCTCTGTCCATCAGATCTGGAGAAATCTTGCACTTTCCATTCCTGCCAGCAAAAAAACTAGTGGCGACCACGGACCACGCGGTGCCCCATTCCGCCCTCAGTGATTCGAGCACCCTACCCACCCTTCCCACGCGCGACGCAAAAATTGCCTTGTGTGTTTTCTTACTGATCTTCTTGTAGAACAGTTTTTACCAGAACCATCATTACCAGAACCTACAAATCAACTATTCCGTGACCAATCATGTCCTGTTGTAGTTATTTTCATGCTGTTGAAACGTAATGTTACATTACCTGTGTCATTGGATCAATGTTTAGTATTGCAAACACATGCCTGACTTTTCTCAAATAAAGCTTTTTAACGCTCTGTCGTGTTGACCGTATTGGTTTGCTTTTGAAATTGTGAATTGTTTGTATGGAGTCAAATGAGTGCCATAAAAAGAGAATTGGTCCATAAAAGAATAAGAGAAAAAGTGAGTGATTAAAATGAGGACTAGATAAAAGAATGAATAAGTAAATAGAAAATGAGGAAATAAAAAGAAGAAATCAAAAAACTGAAATATACAAAAACAAAATATATAAAAAGCTTATTTTAACATTAATTAGTTCATTTATTATTCACTTTGCATATCGTGGATATTCTTTTATTTTATTGTATCTATCATCATTCATTTATCCCTTTATTTATCTGATTTATTGCTTATTCTTCTCCATACTTTTAGACACGGTCTTACAATTTGTAACTTTCAGTTAAAAAGTAAGTACACAGTAGTTGAAATGTAAATAAAGTGACACCATTATCAAATTATCTTCCAGTGCCACAAACAGTATAATCAAAAAGCTTTGTTGAAAAATTTCTGGAGACTGAAAGGACACAAAAAATACATGGACTTAATAAACATTTTGTACATATGGACCTGTTGGGGTGTTGTGTTCAATAACAAGTGCTGTGAGAGGTAAATCATGATAAGAGAGAATGAAAATATAAAGACTTCAATATGTTTGTGTGTACATGTGTGTGGGGAGGCTGAAGACAAATGGGACACCAGGCTTTTCTTTTTTATTTTTTAGCATTCTGGCCATTAACATTCAGAAACAGTCTAAACTATTATTATTTCTATGGTCATTAATTAGTTATCTATTAACCATGAGTTGAGTGAGTTAAATGTGTTGCATGGCAGAGAACAACATTTCTCTTGTATGGGCCATTTCATTGACTTGATCATACTTTGACTCATTTGAAAAAGGAGACACTTCAGCACAGTTACAGTAGAAACTTTTTTCAGCGGACTCTTTGGTTGGAAAGATCAAACCTCTTTTAAAGCCAATAATGAGTGAAGAAAACAAACAGCAACAAAAGCCCCTGTTGATTAACACCTTGTGAGATTCATTAAATGTGTAGGCCATATTGTTTAGGTTTAAGCTAATATACACAACTCAAAGTTGATTAGGAATATGGAGATATGGGTGCATATGTGTGCGTGGATGTGCAATAAAAAGAATTACCCTGTGCAATAATTACTATTTTATATTTTGTATATATACATATTCATATCAATACACTGAGTCTGTTTATTTGTAAACACTGTATTTAAACAGTTTATTTATGTATCCAACCTCAACAAAGCAATACTTTGACACTTTATTTAAATGTATATAATGCACATTTTGCCTCCTGTACATACAATGCACATAACGTATTGTCCTTTCAATATTTTATTTTATTTTATCTTTTCTCTCTTATTCAAATCTTTTTTAAGTATTTCTTTAGTATTCTAAGTCCTGTACTTACTGTATGTCTGTCCACCTGCTATTGTGACAAGTACATTTCCCCGATGTGGGATAAATAAATGTCTAAAGTCTAAAGTCTAAATGAGGGAGCAAACATATTCACAAAACACAAATCACAATTCATTTACGTCACAGAATAAAGAATCAAGAATAACACTAAAATATCCCCACCTAATTTTGAGTAGTGTGCTACCTGGGATATTAAATGATTGTGAGGCATGGGCGGATGAATTGATCGAAGCTCCAGTATCACATGACCCAGGAAGCAGCATCAGACCGTAATTTTCCCGGAAGTTACCCATGCGACTTGGAGGCGCACCGGCTCCGTAGACCAGAAACATCGCATTATGGCCTCGCTCTGAGCCTCCTGATGCGACAGTTGTGTACATACCTAACCGGCAATCCGTCACCATCGACGCCTTGATCATGGACCTCCGGTCCAGAGGCTTTTTTCGGGGCCATCGGAGTTGTCAGTAGTACTCCCGAAGTACTATATTATTTGATTTTGAGCACTGTCACTTTTGCACGCCCGGGGATTTAAACCGAAGTGACAGTAACAGTACTCACCCCATCTGCCGGTCAGCTAGCTAGCTCGCTAAGTCAATAGCTAAGAAGGGCATCACTTTTCTTTTGGAGTAAAGGACAAGGAAACTGCAACACCACTCTTTTCATTAACAGAGGACTGAACAGAGGCTGATTCCCCGAGTTCCCATCTTACAACATATTCACTATTGATTCCTGGTAAGAATAAAACCAACTGACGGCGGTAATGCTAGCTAGTACCCCCGATCTCGGCTTCATATTTGTCAAAGGCACACAGGCTAGCTTGCTAATGTTAGCTGGTCGAACAGGCCCAGCCGGCTGTCAGTCCTCACACTAGGAGCGCTAGCCAGTTAATTTGCCTAGAATACAAAGTCGAATTAATATGAATGTTTTCACTATCGTTTAAGGTCGGTTGCGTGTTAATCTCGAGGCTTTCGTGAGAGCTGCCTGGCTAAAGTTAAGCTAACGTTAGCTAACTGAAATGACAGCCGGGGTTCTTCGGTCTCGTGGCTAATCTTCATTTGGTAACCGTTACATCGTAGACTCCGTGAGGTAAAGTTAGTTAGCCCTAATGCTTACAGTTTAATGCTTTAAAAACCTCTACTGTGTTTAACAGCTAACGCCTTATTGTAACATTTTTAAGCCATCATATTATTGGCAAAGTCGATGTAATATCTGTTAAAGTTAAATGTCAGGGTGATTATTTCATTCGCTGGCGGAGCTGGCTGGGCCTGCAACTAAATACACTTCGTAGGACAGGGCTGGGCTAACCCGCTAACATTATTACCAACAATAGCTTAACTGTAACCTAATCGCTGTCAAGTGTTGCAACATGGATCGTCTTATATGTATTTCTCGAGTTTTTATTGATCATCATATCATCCATCCGCACAGTAAAAGACTGTACTCTGTGTGCGTTAATGTTAAATGTGGACTCAACGTTCAGCCACGTAGCGTAACTTAGCAAAATGTCTATGATAGAGGGACACGTAATGTTAGCCGGCGCTGGCTAGCGATCTAACCTGCTTCGGCCGGGATTGCTGCCTCGCTAGCGGGCCAACAAAATTCCTTCCATCCTATAATTTGGCTAAGACACTTTGGAAAGCTTTTCTTGGATATCTTGTCATATTTATTGACGATCCATACGACTGTTGGCCATCTCTCCAGGTGAAATCATGTGTTAGCTTTGTACATTGAGAAGCTGTCTAAAAGAAGCATGGCACAAGCTAGCAGCTAACGATAGTTCCTGTGTCAGCAGGTGGATGGTGCATGACACGTCTGCTCGTAGTGTTCATTTTCGTTTTTATTAAATCCACCATGTGTTGGCTATTTCAGCACCCACACAGCAGTCATTCGTCTCGATGAGTAATCGGCTCTGAAATGATTGTTATCTGAATGGATTATTTGCGCATGTAGCTAGCACAACCAGGGGGCATTGGAGTCACAGTTAACACAGTAAATGAACTTTGACCTGAGGTATCCATTTTCTTAAATTCACTCAAAACCAGACCAGTCAAAAAGATTAGGTGACAGTGAAGTATGAGCTGGAAGTAGATGCTCAGACCAATACAGGAATGAGTTTTCTTTGCACTTAAAGTCCCCTTTTTTGTAGTAATTTAAAAGTCACCATGACACTGTTCTGCTCTGAAAATGGGCTGTTTTGGGTGGAGGCTAAAATACACAAGTCCATTGCTATTTGATTTCAGCAAGGAATCCGCAAAGGTTATTATCACTGATCACTTAAATGACTGCATGTCTGAGCCATGCACTGTGTAAGCGATTAACATTGTGGGAGGTGATGGTGTTATCATAGGCGAAACCACAGGCCACACCCTCACTGCTTAGCTAGATGTCGCCACACTAAAGGCTCATGTCATCTTACAAGTGTTTTCTGATATCTAACCTAACCTGTGTGGCAGCACCTATCATGTTTAATAGAGGTCAAATTTGAACTGAGAGCCATTTCATCTCAATGCCTTTGACCAACTCTTGACTTATGCTTAATTGTTCTTTTTTTTTATATATCTCTTGTTTCTCTTTTCCTCAGATAGGCTGGCAACACAACGCCACCCTAATGCAGAACCACAAAAGAACGTGAAATGAACAAACCACCGCAGCCTATAACGGGACCCACGTCTGTCCCAAACCCTTCCCCATCCCCTGGATTGACACAGGTGAGAGCGACTGACCTTGTAGTATCTAGGTTGTATTGGTAATTTAAACTTTGGTAACATCTATATTTCTTCCTTTCTGTCAAGGCGGCCTACGGCCCTGGACAACCCCCGTCTCTTGTTTTTGCCACCCCTCCACCACAAATGAACTCTGCACCACAGCCAAGACAGGTATTGTTCACAGCATGTTCCTTTTCCACATTCAGTGTTAGGTATGGGATGTTTTTTGCCTCATAAAAGAAACCTCCCTTTCCTACTCTTTCACAAAAAATTCTGACACGGCTTCTTCTGCTTTAAGGCTTTGGCTAAATCTGTGTGTGCGTGCGTGTGTTTATAGCCTATTTGCCATCTTTCTCCTTGAATGTCGATCTTGACTTCTTTCCTCTCTTCTGCTGTCCTCCCAGTTTGCAGCAGGGCCCCGTACTTTACACCAACAGGTACTAACACCCCTCACTGTTCCCTACATCTCCTGTCTCCTTAGTGTAATGCATGCCTTAACTCCCATATGTTTGAGAATTAGAGGGAAATGATGTAGTGCATATTAGCTGAGTTAACTTTTCCTGAGAATCAAAGACATTTCCTGAGTTTATGTCATTATCCCAAAAGCAAATCCTCCATAGGAAGTTTTATTTTAAATATTTCAAAAGAAGTCTGCCCAAGCCTTTTTTGTTCATCCACATACCTGACGTATCATCCCCCCATACAACTCTGCATTTGCAAGACACCATACCAGCCCTGCTGTTAGTATGACAGAATAACTGACCGTGCTATTTTTTCTAAAATTGGATTTTTTTGTAGGGTAAAGCATTTTTGCAACTTTAGATAAAGCTAACAAACCATTTAGAAATAAAGTGAATGTTTTTTTTTGTCATTGCCTGCAAGCATGTTAAGCCTGTAAATGATTCTTAAATCGCTCAAGTGGGACCCAGAGGACTTCAGGGGATCCTTCTTCGATGCAGATCTACAGAGTTGCATGTGTCGCTGTGGTTGTTTGAGCTTACTGTTCCTGGCTGAGATATTTTGCTGCTGCTTTCATACTCTTTCCTCCTTACGCCTTGTAATCTCACCCTTCCAACGTTGTCTCTTGTCCTCATTTTCACCCTAATCTCACTCCCTCTCTTGCTCTCTGCTCATGTGTTGCGCGGCTGAAGGGTGGATACAGAGCACTACAGGTAACAGCTTTTCTCTTTGTCTCCGTCCTCTGGTAACTTGCTCTAACCTCAGTGTAGCAGGGTCATGACATGACATTCAGTGCAAGTTAGACTCGGTGTAACCCAAGAACAGGACTCGTTGTACATACTGGCAGTCGCTGTGAGTGCTTTGCTTCCAGCTGAGGTTAGGAGTGTCTGTGACTAGACACACACACCACACACACACAACAACATTCGTAGACATGAGCTAGGACTTCTATAGCTGAGACACCAAATGTACAGAGCAACAGGTCTGCTTGTGCTGTGACTTGCCCTTCATCCCCTCTCCTTCCTTCTCCTCATCTGTTCGCTAGAGTTACTATCAGAACCGACCAGCCATGGCCACCAGTGCTCCAAGGGTACAGACGAGTAGTGGCCCACGACCTGTCGGACCCACTCATGTCTATCCGCCCAGCTCCCAGATGATGATGATTTCCCAGCAGCAGCTGTCTTTCGCTGGCTCCCCTCAGGGCTACTTCATCCCACCTGGACAGGTTGGTTCACATTATTAATAATCATTTTGTTAAAGTCAAGCACATATCACCATTCTAGCCACATGCTCATTAAAATGCCATATTGGCCTGAATACAAAAATATGTTTGGGAAGAGATTATATTTGAAAGTACTAAGTCATTCAGCGTTTTACGACCACCGATGGAGAGAGTATCTGCTCCTACAGACTGAGATTCTTACATTGAGAGTGTTGCATCATGGGTTGTTTGTAGCCTTAATTTTTCTGGTCGAGCAGGTTCCTTGAATTTTCATGTTATATTGTGTCTAAGGGACTAAAGCAGCCCTAAAATGGGCAAAACCGGTTTAACCTACTGGCATTTCTGATCACTTGTGCAGCTTGTTTTGCTGCCATGGAGAAATTACATTTTTAACCAGTGGAAAGTTGAAAGCAGTGACTGACTCATGTGACTAACAATTACCAATGTCACACAATAAAGGACAGTCTAAAAAAATGCTTACAGCTGCAAATCATTCTGACTGCTTCCAAGAGCCAGACACAGGAGTCTATGAGCATGTGACTGATGGACACAATGAAGAAATAAATGCGTTTTAAAACGTATCTTTACAAGCTACACAAAATGTAGGGGTTTCATGTCTCCCAAAAAGCCTATGTAAGAAAATGGGGTCGTCTTATTCGGGCCAATAATGTACATTACTGTGGAGGCTGCAAAGATTGACTTGAGGCTCTCACAACTCAATTCTTTCATCTGTTGTTGTTTTATCTGACTCTTTATTTTGTATCTGCAGTACCGGCCCCCATATATGCCTCCTACTCAGCAGTATCCTGTGACCAGCGGTACAGCAGGCTTCTATCCAGGAACTAGCCCTGCTGAGTACTCTGCTTATGGTAAGGGTTGTTGCCCCAAAAAACCCCCCCCAAAAAAACAGCCAAGCACAACCATGAACATGAAGGATTTTCAGGTATACCAGGGGACATTTTAATCACCAAAAGGTTGAAATTTTACCGAGACTTTTCATTGAAGCATTTAGTTTTAGCCATATCCATTTGTTCATCCCTTTTGTCCACAAGGTATCACAGGGTGCACTGTGGTTTTGCTTGGCTGGTTGGTGTGTTCAATGTCTTTCTGGGTCAAAACACTGCTGTATGTGGTGAACTGCCAGTTGCATGTGGTCTGGCTTGATTCTGCTTTGGCCTGTGTTCTTTCTATCTGCAGTCTCACCTGACACTGCCTTACAGGTTCCATGAAATGGCTTTAAGACAATAACTGTGTTCTCTTTCTGGATGATGTTGGGGTGGTATTCTATGTCAGCAGGGATCTAATTTGAATATTGATAAGAATTCAAAAGTATGCAGAGTAAAGACTCAAATGGAAGGCAGACATATGAGTATTACCGCAATCACTGTTCAAAAAAAAAAAAAAAAACACTCCAAATGCACTTCTGACCTGTGTTACTGCAAATGCTCTTCGTAAGGGCAAATTATGTTCTATGAAACTAATAGTAGTAAGCAATGTGGTTCAGTGAACAGAATTTTGTACTTTCCTGAAAGAAGTAAAAAAAAAAAAAAAAAGAACAGACATAAGCATGAAATGCAGCCAGAAACACAAGTTAAGAGGAAGTTAAAGACGGTGTACATTTCATGGGACCTTTTTAACACCCTGCTTCCTCTGGATCCTCTCATTAACTCATTCTGCATCTGTCTCTTCCTGCCCTCTCTCCTTCTTTCCTCCCTCTCCCGTCCCTCACTCCCTTCCTCTCGTTTGCTGCGTTGGTTCAGAGCCCTCTCTTGCTGCGAGGGAGAGGCGGGGTGGTGGGGGGAGAGGGGGCGGGCGAGAGAACGGCCGTCTCTCTCTCCATGGTGCTCCTCTCACCTCCCAGCGCTACCCTGGTGAGTAGTGTTTGTGCTTGTGTGTTGGTCAGCAGGCTTTAGTGGCAAAAAGCTCTGTGGCACTTCCTGTCTCTTATAGTGATTTCAAATGTATGTTTTTTTTTCCTTTTGGTGACTCACACATGTACTGCATACGTCTATTTGTCATGAATTAGTGAAGTTTGGAATATAGATATATATTTAAAAAAAAGGCTGCCTGCAGTATACCGCTGCCAGCCTGCAGGTTCCTTGCTAGCTGGGTACTCTACACACGGTCCCGCGCTGCAGTTCCATGTTTACAATTTCACATGTTTCACATTCATCTAATGTTGTAATTCATGTAATGACATTGAGGATGAGGAGTTTTTTGTGATGGTAAGTAATGTTGGTTGTTTGTTTACTACACAGGACTTGAACAGTCTGGATGTGAAGGTCATTACAATTTCATTTTAGTGTTTTTGAGATTGAATTTCTTAAACATTCACACAGGCTACGTTAATCTGAAGGCCGGGCCATTTGCTGGCCACAGTGTCTTTCTACCTTTGAGTGTGGCCACTGCAGTAATGGCAGCATCTCTAAAAAGCGCACCTCATGAATCAGCTTGCAGATCAGTCTGCATGTAAATAATATGTACATATTTATACCTTGATCTTGGTCTTGTTTGTGTTCCTGCTGGATTCTCCTCTCCTTACACTTACAAATCCAACATAAAATCGCGCAGGGTTTTTAGAAAAAAAAACACAGCAAATAAAGTATTTTGGGTCATAACTACAGGAAAAATGATCTTGTTATCCTGGATGGATGGTTATTTAAGCGTGATGCTGCGTCTTGTACTTGAGTTTTGACACCTCTTTTCATCAATTTTCTTCTGTTTCTTTCTGACCTTACAGCCGGAGCATACTATCCAGCTCAGCCGCAGTACTCTCCATCTGTCCAGCCGGCACCAGTCATGATCAGCCCCGCGCAGCAACAGCAACAAGCCCCGCCTCCTCAGCAACCACCGGCGCAGTCACAAGGCCCACTAAAGAGGGAACGCAAACCGGTAGTGTGTCACAACAAAAGGGCAACGCACCCCTTGTCTGAGGTCAAAAAAAAATTTTGAATGGACAGAAAGTGTTTTGTCTGTTCAGTGTGGAACGTTCTCTTTTACCCGAAAATAACAATAGTATTTATTATGTTGGGTGGCAGCTGTAGATCAGCAGTGACTGGATCGTTACATACTGTTGGTATTATAATGTTGTCCACATGTTTTGTGGAAACTTGACCAATATTTGCTCTGTCTCTTGATAGATAAGAATACGAGACCCAAACCAGGGCGGGCGCGATATCACAGAGGAGATCATGTCAGGTGGAAGGTCCACCACAACACCAACTCCCCCACAGGTAAGGATGCTTCTGGGAACACTGGTTTCTGTTAACTGATTTTTAATTCTGATGCCATGCAACTACAGTTGTATGTACATTGTTAAATACCTCATTGTTTTATTGGTAGTATTACTGATTGTAATTCCCAAGTGTTAATAATGACTGTATAGTTGGTCATGGTGTAGTTTCTATTTTAGAAATCTACATAGTTATTAGTTACTCTGTACTGACTTCAGGTAGTTTTAATGTGAAAAATAAAGTGAGCAAACACTCAAGGAGTACGAACTGCTGAAACTGGAAAAGTTTCAGTCTGCAACTCCTACTTTTATTTTGTCTTGCATTGTTAATTAGCTTGTCTGAGAAGGTAGTAATTTGTGGAGCAAAAATGTATTATTTAGAGTTTGATGTCATACACTAATTACACATAGCAACATAACTGATTTAAAATGTACAGCTCGAGCAGATTATCACTGACATTTGGTCGGTTTGTATGAACAAAGGACACATTGTTGGCGAAGACAAAGCACAGTTTAGGAATATAGTCCCACCAGCTCCCAATTTATTTTTCATAGAAGTAATGACAAGATTTCACTGTGCTGTGCTGAGGTCTTGTTATCAGCACTGCACAAATCTAGCATTGCATTTCACTGAACAAATGACAGAAAGCAAATGCACACAAATATGCACAGCTGTTATGAGCTATGTTTATGTTTTTCAGGCAAGTTTGCCATAACCTTAGTTGGTCAAAATATGCCAACTCAACAAGACCAACTTCAGCCTACCAATAACTAAAGAGTTATATATTTCTTTGATACAGTCTTTGCTAAAAGTGAAAATGACCTGATAAAGCTGGTAAAATGTATTGAAATCTGTGTTTCCATTTCAGTCAGTGTTTAAAATGCTGTTTTGTGTCTGTAGGCCTCCACAGCAGATGTAAGTCCTGCACAGACCAATGGTGAAGTTACACAAGCTGTCCCAACAGTGACTAGAAGAGGTGAGTACTTTTTCTCAGCTAGTGGTGGGGGATCTGGCCCTGTTTAATGGCAATCATGATCCGCTGTCTAAATTGCAATCTTGGAAGAGCCATGTGAAGTAATTACTCCAATCAGCATAGCCTTCTAGTTGCCTACAGCACTCTGTTGGCTTGTTCACACAACATGAATCCAGGAGTTAGTGTGGTCACATTGAAGTTTGGACACAGAAATAAGAGGACATTTTATACTCCATCTCTACAAGTCCCCTGAAAAGTGGATTGTGGACACTCAAGATTGGTCGTGATCTAGAATTGTCAGATCACCCTCCCCTATTCTCGGGTATTACTTATAAAAGGAAGGTCGCTGTATTCCACTTTTTCCTGATTGTGATTATATCATGTGTTTCACTCCTCAGATGAAAACGTTGATCCTCCCTCTAGCGCTGAAACTCCACCACCTCCTGCCACAGCAATTACAGAGCCCGTGGTGGAGGCCAAACAGGAAGTGGACGTCCAGATTGCAGCACCTGCTGAGTTGGTTACAGAATCTGTCCCCCCTGCAGCTGTTACTGAGGTGCCATCCCCGTTGACAAAGGACCTGCAGTCTTCCTCCTCCCTCCCTCCAGCAGCAGCAGCATCTACTACACCTCCTGCTGAGGAAGAAAATAAAGTTGATACTAAAGTTGGTGACACAGTAGACGCTCCCGTTGGCCCGTCATCAATAGCAGCACAAGAGGCACCTGTCAAGTCAGAGGAACCAGTGGCTGCCCCAGCTCCAGTTGAGAAGGTGCCAGAAAAGGAGGAGAAGAAAACAGAAGAAGGGAAGATATTGGAAAAAGAGGAGGAAGTGACTAACGTTGAGTCGGAGCCTGAAGTTGAGGTTGCTGCGACGGTTGCTGCGACGGTTGCTGCGACAGTTGCTGCGACGGTTACCGCCGTCAACATGGCGAAAGAAGAAACGGCTACAAAGGCTGCAACTGAGGTCTCTCAGCCTCCACCCTCAACACCGGAACCTGCTGCTCCACAGACACAGAGTGCTGCCCCAAGCTCTGAACCTGAACCCGAACCTGAACCCGAACCCGAACCCAAACCTGAACCTGAACTCGAACCCACACCTACACCTGCTGTAGCGGCAGAGCCTCTTCTCTCCAACGGCCTCCCTCAGGACACAGAGGAACTCTCTGAGGATATGGCATTTTCCGACACTACAACCCTTGACAAGCCTGATGCTTCTAAATCTCAGGAATCCACACCTGTGGCTAAAACGGCAGTGCCAGCCCAGGAGGAGGAGCCCGCAGAAGAGGAGGAGGAGGAGGATGAAGACAAAAAGGTGGAGAAGAAAGAAGAAGAGAAGGAGAAAAGTGAGGATGCCCCTTCTACCGCTGTTAGCTGCCCAACAGAGGAATCTACTACTATGCAAGGTAGTGTGGAGTTGATTTTTGCCTGCATATATGATCTTTATATGTCATGACATAGTGTGAGATTTTAATGTCAATATCCTTTTTCTTGAAGCTGCTACGTCTGTGCCAAAGAAGAGGAAGAACATGAAGGAGTTCAACAAGAAGGAGGCTATTGGAGACCTCCTGGATGCCTTCACAGAGGTGTGCATCAGTCTTGGATGACAACATGACAGATTGAAATGAATACACTGTTTGCAGGGAGGCTGCCGTTATTAGTTACTGTAGCAGCAGGTAGAGTTATCTTTCCATAGTTGAAGGCAGAGCTGCTGGAAGACAGCAGAGGGAAAAGCCCAAATATTTTCTCTATAAAACCTGATCCAGTTTCTAACTAATGTAAAAAAGTAATTAAGTTGTGTTTTTGTACAGTAATCCATGAGGCCAAGACCCCAGAAACACTTTGCTCTGGTGGTGTCCCTCTCTTACACCCGTGGCAGCGACATAAAAATTACAAAAGCATTAATCGGACACATAATTTGTATTAGTCATTAATGGTTTCCAGGAAATTAAAACTCTTGAGTGCCAATCAGAATACCTAGAAAACTACTTTACTACGATTGTCGGGGCCGATACTGATGAGTACGTGAGAAAGAGAGCAAGACATGATCGAAACATTTAAATTTTGATTTCATGGGAACTCAGCTTCAGCTGTATCAATAATATATATTTTTTAGGACATTCTCTGAAGAGTAACTGGGTTAATATAATACTTGCTCATCTCTTCCTGTTGTGTTTGCTGCAGGAGCAGGATGCCAAGCCTGCTCCCGAACCCTCATCCCCTCAGGCCGACCCCGTCCCTGTTGCTCCAGCTGAACCTCCCGCTGAGGTTGCAGATGAGACCTGGGAGGAGAAAGAAGACAAGCAGAATGCAGAACCAGACAGGTCTAAAGCCACACCTGAGCCAACTGGGCAGAAATACCAGTACAAAGAGGGTAGGTTGTGACTAAGATTGTACAGAAATGACACTGGAAAGCTTTTGTGTTTGATGTATGTATTTGTAGTTCTAATGTCTTCTTAGGTGCACATGCATCCCAAAGTTCAAGAGTCATACAAATTCTTTCAAATGCTTATTTTAAACCATTATGTTATCAAGATGACGAATGTCTTATGACCATAACATTTTTCGGTATTTGAAGTGAAAGATGTTATTGGGATATTCATTGTCTCCAAGCGTTGAAATTAGCGATCATCAAATCATAATTTAAACAGCAGGTGAAATAAATAAAAAAGGACAATATAAATTGATTGCTTTAGGTGTCAGGAGATTTTTTTAAACTTTGTTTTTCACAAATGTATTCACAGCAACAATTTAATGTGCTGATAAATCCTGTAAATGTCTAAAAGTTTTTAGGTAAGGTTCCTTAAAAGTGCTTGAATTTACTCTATTTTGACTTTAACCTGCTGCACCTTAAAACTATGTCAATGCAACATAAACATATGTCACATGAAATTCACATATTTAATCCTTTGCATTCACACGTGTCGTGTACGTTTCTCAGAAAAATGGAAGCCAATTGATCCTGAGGAGAAGAAGCGGTACGACAGGGAGTTCCTCTTGGGCTGCCAGTTTATCAACGCCAGTATGCACAAACCCGAGGGCCTGCCGAGCATCAGTGATGTTGTCCTTGACAAGGTTGGTGATATTTTATTTCGTTTTGCTGCAGAGTGCGATGATAATGTTTGTCGCGTCGCATGATGATAATGTTGCAGCTGCATGGAAGTGAACTATTTATTTTATTTTAAGCTAACAGCACAACTAGTTTGCCAATAAATCTTTGTGTTAATGATAAAAGTGAGTTCAGAAAACCTGACTTACCTCTTGTCTTGTTAGTGTTTTATATTTCTGCATCAGTACCTAAGATCAATAATTTTTCTTCAGGTGAACAAGAATCCACTGCGGCCTGTTGACCCCTCTCGACTGATGAATGTTGGCCCTGATTTTACACCCTCGTATTTGGGGAACCTTGGGAGGGGATCGGTAGGAGGACCACGAGGCCCGGTGAGCACATTTCTTCAACTTTCTATGTTGGTTTATTACGAGACCACATCATTGTCCCTCTTCAATGAATTTGTTTTGTTGAAAAAGGTGCCTTTTTTTTATCTATACATTTCTGCCCCACCACCTAGCCGCCCGGGCCACGTCGCTCTCAGCAGGGTCAGAGGAAAGAGCCCAGGAAAATCATCCTCAGCAGCATGTCTCTCGGCGACGACGTGCAGCTCAACAAGGCTGAGAAGGCCTGGAAGCCCACAGCAAAGAAGTCGACTCGCAGCCGTGGCGCGGAGGAAGTCGTAGACGATGATCCTGATCAGGCAAAGACACAAGAGTTATTTAAGCGCCTGCGCAGTATCCTCAACAAGCTGACCCCTCAGAAGTTTCAGGAGCTAATGAAGCAGGTGACAGAGCTGACGATAGACACCGAGGAGAGGCTGAAGGGAGCCATTGACCTCATCTTCGAGAAGGCCATCTTGGAACCCAACTTCTCTGTGGCGTACGCCAACATGTGCCGCTGCCTTATGGGAGTAAGTTGTTTATGTCTGAATCGTGATCATTTATCACTCGCTCCAGTGATGAATTATGTTTTGTGCCACGTGTCTGGGCCACTGAATGTTCATGATGGAATTGAGGAACTGATGGAGCGCACTTTTATCATTCTTCATTTTCTGTTTTACATTTTCATAATCACATTTTTATGCCATATAATTATGTATGACCATGAAAATGAAAATTGATTTTAAAATGTTCCAATACTCAATGCTTTTCTCCCTCAGTTGAAAGTCCCCACCTCAGACAAACCAGGAGTTTTTGTGAACTTCCGCAAACTGCTGCTCAACCGCTGCCAGAAAGAGTTTGAGAAGGACCAAGATGACGATGAAATATTTGAGAGAAAGCAGAAGGAGTTGGAGGCTGCCAAAGATGTAAGAAACATTTACTCTCACTGTCCCAACCATCGGTGTTTCTGTTGTTTTATGTCGATAATTTGACACAACCCACTAAGCACAAACACCCACTTGTCTCTGCCCTCAGCTAGAGGAACGTGAGCGCTTGAGGGTGGAGCTGGAGGAAAACAAAGACCAGGCCCGCCGCCGCTCACTGGGCAACATTAAGTTTATCGGTGAGCTCTTCAAGCTCAAGATGCTGACAGAGGCCATCATGCACGATTGTGTAGTGAAACTACTGAAGAATCATGATGAAGAGTCTCTGGAGTGTCTCTGCAGGCTGCTCTCCACAATTGGCAAAGACCTGGACTTTGAGAAGGCCAAGGTAAAGCAAAGCATTAACACAGTTGGAAATCAGTCACTGTTTGTAAAAACTTTCATACATTCAATCATCTTTTTTCTGTGCCACTTGGGATTTAGGAGCTGAAGAGACAGTTCTCTACATATACATTGATCCCTCTTATTAATTTACCCTAGACATTTTGTAGATGTGACTAATAACGGCTGCTTTTTGTGTCCCTGTTAGCCTCGTATGGATCAATATTTCAACCAGATGGACAAGATTATCAAAGAGAGGAAGACCTCATCCAGAATCCGCTTCATGCTGCAGGACGTCATTGACCTTAGAAAGGTAAATATTAATAAATCTGTAATAAGGTATTAGTATGGAAAGGTATTATCAAGCACTTCAGGCTGTGACTAATGCCTAGAAGTATTCCTGGATGAGCCAAATTGTTTAATTCTGTGTTTGAAGTAATCCACAGGGATTATGAGTCAAATGGGAATCCTGAATGTAGATATTAAAATGTCAGACTAAAACTGTTCTATAACCGTTTTCCACCTGTGATTTACAGAATAACTGGGTGCCTCGTAGAGGAGACCAGGGTCCTAAAACAATCGACCAGATCCACAAGGAGGCAGAGCTGGAGGAGCACCGGGAACAGATCAAAGTCCAGCAGCAACTTATGTCCAAAAAAGACTCAGGAGGAGGAGGAGGAGGAGGAGGAGGAGGAGGAGGTGGCGGCGGCAGGATGGGAGGGAACATGGGGGGCCGAGGCCCTCACACACCTGGAGGTGGAAGGACAAATCCGCCCCAGGATGAGGGATGGAACACGGTGCCCATCTCCAAGAATAGACCCATCGACACCACCCGTCTTAGCAAGATCACAAAGGTAATGTTAAAGTCTTACAAGGATGGTCTTCACAGAAACCTCAATGCAATTTTTTATTCAAACATTTGCAGTAGCCATCTGTCTCTTTTCCATTGTTATATTATCAGTTTCAGTTTGTATCGTTATTAATTTAATCAAGATCACATAGTCCACATAAAGACTCAAATAATCCAGTAACATCAAACGTACTGCAAATTCTCACTTGCCAATGATGCAACAAACACTGATAAATCCCAAAGGAGGAGGCGAACACGAGTATTGATGAATCTTGGAATCCGCCCATGAACCTCATCCTTAGGTTTTAATTCTGATGATATACAGTTTACAGTTTTCAAATAAAGTGTTTCGAGTGCATTTCCTTTGGACGCACAGAAAGAAAAGCTTGTACTATTCAAAAGCCTTCAGAATCAAACTGTTTAACCTAATGTTTTAGGACTTTGGTAAATGTGTGTGTAACTTGCTTTTAAACGTAACTTTCATGTTTCTGTTAAGCCTGGTGCTGTGGACTTCAGCAATCAACTGTTGGCTCCAGGAGGAAAAGGCATGTGGGGCAGCTGGGGCAAAGGCAGCAGTGGAGGAACTGGAGCTAAACCAGCAAGTGGAGAGCAGGGTAAAACACCTTCATAAAAGAATAAATAATAATTAGTGTGGTCTTAAGTTGTTTTGGGGTTTTTGTGAGTAGGTGTGGTGGTAATCACTCCCTTTCCCCTTTTTTAGATTCTGGTCGTCCAGCAACCAGCACCCTCAACCGCTTCTCCGCCCTGCAGCAGTCTGGGTCGTTGTTGTCTTCATCAGACTCTGATCGCAGAGCTCCTCAGAGGTAATCAGCAATTACAGGGGGCTCCTCACCAAGTGAAATATTCTGTCTTCATGCTTTGACTTCTTTCTTTTTTTCCTTCACTATTGACAAGATTAAATGGCTTATAGATTTTTTTAACATTTTAAACTCTTAAACCATCAATGCAAGTTACTTATTATATATCCTCTGAATTTGTAACTGCAGTATTTTCATTATGGTGTTTATTCATGTGATCTGCTTAGCGACCAGTTTTTTTAAAATGTGGGTACAAAGCTTTGTAATAAATTTGTTTTTCTCACAACCTTTAGGTCAAGCTCCAGCCGTGAGCGTGGTGGAGACCGGGCCGATCGCGACAGGGATCGGTTTGATCGATTTGATCGCGGTGAGGGACGGGAGGGACGCGATGGCAGGGGCAGCCAGACCCAAATCAGCAAGAGGAGCTTCAGCAGAGAGTCGCAGGAGCACGGCGGGAGGGGTGGAGACGGTCGGGCAACGAATGAGCCCGTGCGTCGCGTGGCCAGCATGACCGACGACCGGGACAGGGGAAGTCGCGATAGAGGAAGTCGCGATAGAGGAAGCCGCGACAGAGGAAGCAGAGACAGAGGAAGCCGGGACAGGGGTCCAAGCAAAGATCTCACAGGTGAGTTATAGGATAAGATGATGGTGTCACATGTACACACAGAGATTAGGACGAGAGATTAAGAGGAATATTGTTTGACTGGTATCGTCTCCTTTTCTTCTCAGCAGTTAAACGTGAGAGTGCTCCCACTCCTCCTCCTCCTTCTTCTCTTCCTAAACCTGCCTTGACCGAGGAGGAGGTGGAGAAGAAGTCGAACGCCATCATTGAAGAATACCTCCACATCAATGACTTGAAGGTAAAAACATGACACCGTGCACACTCAATTAAATGCATGCATTTTATCGGGCTTACCAGCCAATGCTTGGAGCATGGACCCACTCTGATGGACATCATTTTCCTCTGGTGTTGCAGGAGGCATTGCAGTGTGTGTCAGAACTCAACAGTGCTTCGCTGCTCTACGTGTTTGTGCGGAACAGCGTGGAATCGACGCTTGAGCGCAGCACCATTGCTCGAGAGCACGTGGGCCTGTTGCTGCACCACCTTGTAAAGGCAGGGACACTGCCCACACAGCAGTACTACAAAGGGTGAGCATTTAACAGTAGACACATCATTGCACTGTTGCCAATGTTTGGAAAGTTTTCACCTCTATTGCATTCCCATTTACTCAAGCAATGCTGTGTGTTGTGTTTTTTTTGTATTTTGTCTTTGGGGACTGTAGGCTAGAAGACACCCTGGAGGCAGCAGAAGACACGGCCATAGATATACCTCACATCTGGCTTTACCTGGCTGAACTCATTACCCCCATGCTCCATGAGGGAGGCATCCCTATGGGACAGCTCTTCAGGTGAGCTACATGCACGAAGTCAGCAAAAATGATATAATGCAATAAGTCTAAAGCCACGTTTCTTTGGATTAAGGTCTGTCAGATACTGATTTCTTTGAACCAAAGCTCTCTGTCCATCCTTAACATCCAGACATCCTCAATTTCTTTGTCAAAATTATTTTTAAAAGCCAACAAGACAAAAAGCATAATACACTTTATGACCAATTCATGTAGTACAAGTGATCAAACTAATCTGCACACATAGTAGTAAATGAAAGATGCTTCAATGTGCACCAGCAATAGGTGTACTTACCTATTCTCGAGTGTAGCTACGGTTTTTATCAGCAATGGTAATCAATAAAGCAACTAAATCATAATGTACTGCAAAGAAACTGGAAAGCCTAATTCAGTGTAACTGTGTCTTCAGGGAGATCTCGAAGCCTCTTGTGCCTCTGGGGCAGGCTGGCGTGCTGCTGGTACAGATCCTCAAGTTGCTCTGCAAAGGAATGGTAGATCCAGCATAAATCCCTTTATGTACATGAAAATAACGTCTACAGTTTGGCATTTCAGATCCACTGAATTGAATTGTTTGTATTTGTTTGTCCACCAGACACCTAAAAAGGTCGGAGCCATGTGGACAGAGGCCGGTCTGAACTGGAGAGATTTCCTACCTGAGGATGAAGATGTCAACAAGTTTGTCACTGAACAGGTCAGTAGGCTACATTAGTTTGACTCAAACTACTGAATACATCTCAGAAAAAAGCCAGATAATCTCCCCATATAGCTTGGATATTATGGCCGTAGATATAAAGATGTTAAATTGCATCATATTATCGACATAAACTTCAAGACCCACTTGTCCTTTTTTCTTTGCATCTGAAACCTCATTATGAAGAGTAAACGGGCTCTATGTAACAACTGATAGCAATTTACATGCATTAATCTCTTTTTTTTGGCCATATGTGAGTGGATTGTAATGTGAAATGAAAAACGAGACCTTACCCGTTTTGCTATAGTGGCCTATACAAGCCTGTCGACGTTTAAGTTGATTAGTGCTGCTGGAATGTGCATTTCTTTGGAAAGACTTGTGACTTAATGCACGTTCTCGAGTGCCTCCTCTCAGTGCCTCTCTCTGCTTCGCTAACAGAAAACAGAAGTTCCACAGCGCCCCTTTAAATAAATCAAAAATATAAAAATGGGCAATGACACTGTGAATATTTGTACTTTTAGAACATTCTTTGTCATTAAAACAAAAACAAAAACAAATGCCATGGTAACGGATTTCTGTGTTTTAGTTTTTTATGTTGACATTGAAATAAAATTTAAAGCAAACACCTTCCAAGCTGATCATCACTTACAAGAATATCTCTTCAATTTTCTTTGTTACGTAATTTAGAAAGTGGAGTTCACCACAGGAGAGGAGATGGAGTCAAAGGAAGTCAGTAAGAAGAAGGTCCTCAGTGGAGAGGAGCTCAGCAAACAGCTGGACAGACTCCTGCAGGACAAGGCCAACAACCAGCGGATCAGAGACTGGGTTGAGGTGTGCAGCCATCCTAGTGATCATGTTTTTCTCAGGCTTGAATAATTTATGCTGAGTTATTTATTCAATGTAAAAGTGGCATGAGTAATTTATGTTACCGCTTTCTTTTTTTTTTACCAGGCCAACTTGGAAGAGCAGCAAGCTGCTTCCAACCAGTTTGTACGAGCATTGATGACATCAGTGTGTCAGGCTGCCATCATATGTAAGTATTACTAATATAGCATGTAAAAGTAAGGGCTCAAATCATCCTTTATCTCTATCAGCTAGTCACCACCATCATTTTCGCAGTGGTACAATCAATTCTCATGATAAACTGTAGAAATCACATTGTATTTTAGACTTTGCAGCTCTGGAAAGTAAACATTTTTTGCTCTTCATCTCAGGTGACAACCCGTACAGGGTGGACGCACGGCAGATCAACCTGAGGGCCAGTCTGCTGCAGAAGTACCTGTGTGATGAGCAGAAGGAGCTGCAGGCCCTCTACGCCCTCCAGGCTCTGATGGTGCACATGGAGCAGCCAGCAAGTGAGTGTCCTGCTAGTCATCTTGGTGCATGTAGTAATGTGGCAGGGCTAAACGTAAAAAAGGTGGATAAAATGACAGAATACTTAAAAATACAGTTACCTTCTAGTGATGGTAGAAACGAAGATGATGGAGCACATCATTTTCAGGTTATTCTTACATTTTTCAATTAGTTTATGCGCGAAAATAACTTGGTGTCCACGTCAGTGTTCCAGGTGGTTTTTATTAAGACCTCTGCCCACAGTTTAACACCTGAAAGATAGAAAAACAGAACTCAAAAAAAAGAAAAATCATCTTTAACACAAGAACTAAAATAATAAAGAGTTGAAGGAGGAAATGCTGACATCAGTGTCTATAAGAATAATGACTAGAATTTGTAAACTACAATAAAAAAAAATAAAAAAAACAACTAAATATTAAAGCTATTATCTACAATACAATATCGGATAAAAAATAAATGGAAATATTGCTCATGTTATCAGAAATATTGATTACTATAAAGGTACTTTTGGAAATGTTATCAAACAGTGACGATTAATGTAGAACTGAATTGAAGAAACGGTGGTTGTAGTAATACCAGTAAGCAGCAGAGGCTAAACAGCGTGAGCTTCAGTTTACTGCAGGGCTGCTATATTCTGAGGCTTGTGTGCAGCAAGCTGCGGGTGAGGTTTAACCACCAATGCTCAATCAGTTTTGACCTTTGTATTCTGTCTCTGCAGACCTGCTGCGGATGTTCTTTGACGCCTTGTACGATGAGGATGTTATTAAGGAGGAGGCCTTCTACAAATGGGAATCCAGCAAAGACCCCGCGGAGCAGACAGGCAAAGGTGTGGCCTTGAAATCAGTCACCGCCTTCTTCACCTGGCTCCGCGAGGCCGAGGAGGAGTCTGACAAGGAATAAAAGACTGGACTGAAGGCTGCCGCTCACACCCCACACCCTTTGGCAAGGCGCGGGCTCTGCAGGCAGCCGCAGAGAGTCACGGACAATATTTCCAGAGAGAGGAAGACTCAATCAATCCTCAATGAGGATAAATCTTTATTATGTTTTCTTTTCCTTTGAGGGATGGACTCGAAACAATCATTTCTCTCTCCCCTCCCTCTCTTGCTTCCTCATTATTTCCCCACCTGCTTGTGACAGCAAGTGTCCTCATCAAATAAACTTGAAAACTGATTCAGCAGGATTGCTTGTTAACGAGGTGTGAAACATCCCACATCACTACGAAACTTTTTCTCTCTCTCACACAATAATACAAAACCAACAGGCTGCTTTTTTTATTGTTCTAGATATTGACGATGCTTAACATCGGATGTGATCTAGCGAGAATAAACAGCGCGGGGTGTGTGGTGTAGTGGGTTCCCTGGGTATCGTCACGCCATCATGTGTGTTCAATCCAAACTCGGCTCTTATGTCTTTGTCCTTTTACTGGAGTGTGCAGCATGACTGAAGTGTGTTTCTATTAATGATACCGTGGCCGCCACATTGATAGACGAACGTACATGAAACTAATATGACTTTGATGGATGGAGTTTTTAAAGCAAAGGGTCGTTTATTTTCTCTTCCCGTTTCCCACCATGAACTTAGAACGGACAGAAACACGGAGGACTGTTGTTGACCTTTGACCTTGACTACTAGGGGGTGGTCTTAATGCTTCCTCTAAGCCATCCTCTCCCATCCCCAGTAGTGTACCACACTGACTGACTCTTCATCTTTACCTCTTCTGTACTTTAACCTGAGCTGTCGTAGAGGACACTTAATGACCCCAATCACCGCTGAAACTTGAAATCTACAAAAAATTGACTTGATGAAATATATAAAGTTTAAAAAAAAAAACAAAAAGAAAAAAAAAGAAAACGGGAAAAAAACAACACAGAAATGATCCGAAAGCCTTTTCTACTTTAAGTGGAAACTTATTTCAGGAGCGTTCTGTAAATATATAATAATAATAATAATAATAATAATTACAAAAACGTTTTTTTTTTTTCTCAGTTTTATTTTTCAGAAACGATAAATTGCTGATGTAATTGCAGTGTGTCCTTTTCCAACAGAAAACCGCAGTTGTCCGGATGCAGAGAGGCGCTTTAGATAATCCATTGATTATTAGTTGTATTGGAATTTTGTAAATATTTCTTTTTTTGCTTTCTTTATTTAAGAAATTATTGCTTCTTTTGCATCGGAAACTGGAAACATAAGGTGACGGAACATTGCAAATAAAGGACTTATTAAGTTGCTGAGCAGAGTCTGTGTGAAACATGTCACCTTTAGGGCACCAGTGGGTTGTAACGAGTGTGTATGTTGTGGTTTCAAGAGCCGGACGAGTAGCTGCGCTGATACTGACCTTAAGAAGGGGAGCGGGGATCAGCCGCCATGTCACCAATCCACATTAGATACAAACTTGGGTAACGCATTGTGAAATCCATCATTAATAAATGGTAAATGTATAGATAATTAGACTTCAGTTGTGAGGTGTTTCACAGTGACATGCTTGAGACGCCATTTTGTTTGTTAGAAAGTTGCAGCTGATGTTTCTAAATTTAAACATTAGTTTCTGCAGTTTATCTACCAACATTTGGACCATTATAAAGTTCAAATGTATTTTTTATAAACCTTTACGATCACTTAATAGAAGGTTTAGGAGACATTTTGTTTTTTAAGGAAAAAAGTGACACATTTTTTTTTTACCATTTATTAATGAGGTTATTCTAAAGTGTTTACCCAAAATGTGTCCGTTGACTTCTCGCACTCCTGACGCTCATGTCACATTTGGAAAGTTACGGCCACCAAGAGTTTTAATTTGGAGAAAAATGGCGCGCTGGTGTCCGATCAATATGTACAGAGAGTCTGGCCTCAGGAAGCTACCATAGGTCATACAATCAAGCGGATATTTACGACCCATATTTACGTCTGTTGGCAGGCGGCGACCTGACTCATCTTCACACCCACTGACTAAGAGGGTCAGAAGTTGGCATCTCCCAAAACAACATGGCCATTGCAGTGCGAGCAACACGAACCAGACCTTTTCGGTTTATGGCCGGCTGGCTGGTTGGGTTTAGGAAAACATCATGTCCTTGTTCAATACGTCCACCTTCCCCGATCCTCACTTCCTCCCCCATAGCTGTAATAACTACTACAGCTGCCTGAGGTTTTTTTTTTAACTTAACCGTAATCTTAACCATGGTGTTTTACAAAAGACTGACCAAGCTGAGGGTCCGTTAAGCTGCAACGGCCATGTTGTTTTGGGAACAAACGACGTATTCGGTTGTTGGATGTGAGGATGTGTTGCTACAGGAGAGGAAAAGTCGGATCGGAGCCTCTGTTTTGGTGATATCATGGCTGGATGCTCGCTGTTGGGGGGGAAATAGGCTTTAAACCCTCCACTGACCCACAGTCGTCGGGAAGAAGATTCCAGAAACCAAGACGACTTCAGATTTTTTGTCCAAAAAGCGAAGACATTCAATATACAGAGTTTAAACATAAGAAAAGCCTCATATTTGGCATGTCTTTGCTCCATAAATGACTTAAAATAATCCAATGATCACTGAGACCATTAATCAACTTATAACATTACGTAACATTCACCTTGTTTCGCCTTTATAAGAAGCATATCAATGATTAATAAATGGTTTACTACACAATATAATGCAGTTGTGAGCAGATACAAGTACTTATTACTGTATTTGTAACTAACTGTGACACTTTGTTAACCGGCTGCTGGGCGCAAACAAAGAATGAACGACAAAATATTAAAACTCAGATGCTGTCATAATACAGAAATACTTCACTGTACGTCAGGGATGGAATGTAACTAAGTACATTTACTCAAGTACAGTAATCAAGTACAATTTAAAGGTACTTATTTTCGGCTGTTTTAAGCTTCCAGTCCACCACGAGCCTGAAGCAATATTGTAGTGTTTTTTTTTACTCTACTACATTTACTAAATGAAATAACTTTAGCAGTTATTTTGCAGATCGCATGTTGCATCTAATCCAAAGTTAAACATGTTAAAGTCAGTTTATATTTTCAGCAACAGGATGAAAATCAAAACTGATTCCAATAATTAGAAAAATGCTGAATATCGGAACCGATTCATTTAAGTGGCATTTTAACACAATAACTTCCCTCTTGTTAAGTCTTTTGGGTTGTTTGCTGCGTTAATAAACACTTAACAGGCTCAGATCTGTTCACAACTGCATTATACTGTCAGACCGTTTTTTTTTTTTTTTTCCGTTCCGTTTTCTTTTTTCCGCTTCTCCGTGAGGGTGGCGGGATGTTGCCGCTTTTCCCCCCTAAGGGGTTGCGGGGCTTACTGGGGCCAAATCCAGTTTCATTCTAGGGGCGTAGGCCAGGGTTCACCCTGAATGAGTCGCCAGCTCATCGCAGGACCCTTAGGACCCTTAGGACCCTTACATCGCAGGACCCTTACTGATGGCAGTGGCTGCCTTCACACAAGGTGCCAACTGCACATCAGGAGCAACTTTGGGGTTCAGTATCTTGCTCAAGGATACTTCGACATGTAGCTCAGTCCCGCCCTGGGGAGCCGGGATTCGAACCAGTGATCTTCTGATCACCAGTCAACAAGCTCTACCCACTGAGCTAGCCTACATATAAAAACAAGGGGACGTTACCTAAAACGTATCTGTGCCTGAAACAAATCAGCAGTCACGGTGAATGTGGGGCTTTTCTGAGCTGTCCTGTGTTTCTCTGTTATTGCTGCTGTGTTATAATGTGTCAGCAACAAAACACAGGCGAGGTCAGATTATCCTCATGTCTCTCTCTTGTCATCACAACATGATTTTTTTTTTAAAGGGGTGTTTGCTTTGTGTTTCCTTCACATCAGACTGACAGGAGATCTCCACGCGTGAACCCTCCGTGTGCGTCCTGCCTGTTGAACGTGCTCACAGTGACCGCAAATTAAAACAGAGTAAAAGAAGAATTTAAAAATAAAACAAAAAATGAGCTGCAGTGCTTTGTGAGGAGAGCTGCTGCAGGTTACTGTGTCCTGATCTTGGCTGCGTGAGGAGGAGGAGGAGGAGGAGGAGGGTGGATGTGACACCGCCTTGCGTTGATGACGCTCGCCATCGGGAGACATTTGGACAGCCCGTGTGAAACCCGTCCGCCGAGCAACAAATGGTGCGTCTGATCCGGAGACCTGATGCTGGAGTTGGGAGCGTGTTTCCACCGACTGCGTGGCTTTAACGATCCCCTGCAGAAGCTGCGGCGGGAGGACGAACGGCGCGGTGTCATCTGTTGATCGGATTGGAGACAATTAAGCGCATTATGATGAGCCGCCGCGGTCCGACATCCAGGTAGGTACCGAGAGAGGAGGAGGAAGGAGGAGGAGGAGGAAGGGGGGAGAAAACAAGCCTGGTTGGAGCCGAGGGTGCGCACAGAGGGCAGGGAGCTGCTGGTGTTTACCCGCTGCAGGGAGGGATGGATGGAGGGATGGATGGATGGAGAGATGGATGGAGCTGTTGGGATGCAAGATGCAGATGGAGACCCCAGAAGGGTTGCCAGGAAACCCGCTGCAGCATCCGCGCCGTATCCCCTCCACCTCCCCACCACCCATAATAATTGCAGGATACAGGCCTGCACACATCATCAATGGCGGGGTGATGTGTCGCCTCAGAAAAAAAAAAAAAAAAAAATCACCTTCAGAAAAACAAAAAACAACAACAAAAAAAAAAAAACCACATCAGCACTGCAGCCTTCCCTGCGCTCACACAGGCTGCGGTCACACACCACCCGACCCCACTTGTTGGTCCCGTGGAGGCTGATATCCTCTGCAGGGAGGGAGCGGACAGAATCATTCAGACACCTCCGGCAACTTCATAATAATCTGCTGCCGCCAGCACGTGTTGTTGATCAGGATGGAGGCCAATTAAGCAGCGTGTGTGAGCTGCAGCAGAGGAGGAGGAGGAGGAGGGTGGTGATCAGCTGATCAGCACGGTGGAGAGAAGAGGGTTTTTTTTTTTTAAAGAAAAGCAACATCACACAGATTTACAGCTTCAGAGAGGTCAAATCATGAACAGGTGCAGGGTTATGAAACAGAGGAGGGCGAATTAAACAACCAGGTAGATGATTGTTTTCGCTGTTAAAGGATGAGTTCGCCCCAAAATTGGAAATTCACTCACCCTGCTGGAAAAAAAACAGCATAGACCAGCACCAAAACACAACATATGCTGGTCTTGCTGGTGAGTGCTGGTTTTGATGCTGGTCTATGCTGGTTTTTCCAGCAGGGCATTGTCTGCTCACAATGAAAAAAGTCTGGTGAGGTGTCTCAGTTCAGAAAAAAATTCTCGAGCTTCACGGCAGAATGGTCCTGCAAGTGTTCTGAAGTAGATGGGGACAAAGAAATGACTCCGTACTTTTTGACCTGTTGTGATCCAAGTCTCCCGAAGCCACGAGATCCCAAAAAGCCGTTATTTACATGGTGTGGTGCACGCGGACGCTTTTAGCGTAGCGGCTACAGTGAAGACTTCGGCTTGAAATAGTGTTTGAATAACGTCTTTTCAAATCAATTTGGGATCTCGAGGGCTTCGGGGCTTTATGTTTAGTTTTTTTTTACGTTTTAAAACAAGTCCCCATCTGCTTCAGCTGTGCGGCAGAACGCTGCAGCACTGTTTTGCTATGAAGCTGCAAAAATGTTTTGTGGCCTATGAAACTTATCCTGACTTCCTGTCAGCGTTGAGGGTGAAGAAGATCATTTCCTGCTACCTTTTTTTTTTTACGCTTAATTTACCCTTTAATTAATCCATCAATCCTTCTCCTAGACATCATTCAGAAACATACACGTTTTTTCCGAGGGATGACTGCAAATGACTCGTTGTGTTCAAGATATTTGCTCAGAAAAAAAAAAAAAAAAGTTTGAGGCCGGAGGTTAAAATGTTGCATTCTGGCTCGATAAATGACTAAAACCCATTAATCATTTATCAAAACTGTTGCTGTCCTCTGTTGACTCATCTACTGACTGATCTTTAAACCAAAAAAAAACCTGCCTCGACAGATGAGCTGGACCAAATGACCGCCATGTGTGACCTACATATATACCGTCCACAGCTGCGGCTCCTGACCTCTGGGTCGTGACCCCTCTGCTGGGTCACGAGAAACAAATCTGAGCGGTCAAGAGACGATTAACAAGAGAGAGAAGAGGAAAATAAGTTTTCCTGCTTGATTATTGATATTGATTAGATTGTGATTTTTGTGATTTTGAATAAAATTACCAGTCAAGAGAGACAGAAGAGGAAAAAAAATCAGTGTTTGGCAGAATTTAAAGACACATTTGACCACTAATGTAACAAATGCTGCTAACTGGTATCCGACCCGACATGATCTTCACCTCTAAGACCGCCTGCAGTCGTTCTATAGCTCAAAGTCAAAGCGAGCCTTATTTTTTAAATTCTTTTTTAGACACGATCTAAGGAGGTGAGCTGTCGGTGGAGCCTCAGGAGGGAGCCCAGCAGAGCTCCTCATGCTGAACATGTGTGCCGCAGTGTTGATCAGCGCTGAGCATGAGGGACGTCAGCAGTGCTCGTTTGTTGCAAATTCAACATCAGTGTTATTCTCTCCCCCTCTATGCGTCACTGATTTTACCAGAGCCCGTCGAGAGCCTACTGTTTAGTACCACTGCAGCATTTATAGTAGTTAGTTATTCTGGATATACGGAGGTTCTTTAGGGAAAAAACATAATACTTAATACTTATGTTAAATGATGATTTTGTTCTCTTAATACCCTATAAAGCCTCCTGTAGGCCTGATGCAGATAGACAATGAAGCCAAGAAATTATAATAGGGAATCCTCTACCTGCTCTAATAGCCTATGCACACAGCACAGGTCTTATTACAGCTATAATATCTTTAATGTAAACATTGCTCAGTAGGCATATAGTGACAGAAGAGAGTCTTTCTGTAGGGCTATAGCCCTGGATGTTTTGCACTCCTAGCGACGCCCCTGGTGGGAGAGAAAACTTATAAATCACCGAACACAACGGGTTGCTTAAGAATTCAATATGAAAATCAGTCAAACCTGATTTATGTTGCACCTTTCAAACTAATTAAAATACAATTTGAAGTGCTTCAACGGTGGTTGGGAAATGCAGGGAATTAAAAATGGATTTAGAGACTCACGCTCACCAAGACAGCAATCAAATATGGGTAGTTAAACTAATAGGAGACAAAGAATAAAAGACGAATTGATGCGCGTGTCAGGAAATAATGACAGTGACGTGACATCCGAGGAGATTCAAAGCTGAGATTCTGTGTAGTTCAAGTGAAAACGCCACCAGAGCACCAACATTTAATCGATGAGCTTTAAACTATTGAATTAATGGCCAATTTTTTTATTTATTTTTTTGATAATTTAGTTCCTGGTTTAATTAATGCTTCTTAAATGTGAATCTTTTCTGGTTTCTTCACTCTCTAACTTTAACATTTAGATGCACCAGCACATCAAACTTTAGGTGTATTCAATGATAATAATAATGTTTTTAATTTGATTTATTTTATTCAAATATGTGTCAAATTTCTCTTTATTTAAAGCACAGCACATGCACGAAGAAACTGTAATAACCTCCAAATTATTTTTGACAGGTTACCTTTTCTGTTTCTGTTTCTGTTTTTGTTTAATGGGACCTGCTGAATTTACTGCTACGACCAGTGAAAATATTTAGTCACACTGGACTCTGAGCCATCTCCTCCGTGACAGTAGACTGAATGTTTTCGTTTTGTGGACAAAAGGCAATTCAGGACGTCGCCTGAGGGCATTGTGAAAACACTGAAGGAGATTTTCTGACATGTAACTGGAATCAGAATGTAAAACGAAGACAACTAGATTAAAGCTGATAAAAAAAACAATGAATAAGTAAAAGCAGCATCAGCTTCTTTTAGACAAAACGACGAATCGATTAATCGAGAAACATCATCATCGGTCGCAGCCGTAGTTGCCACATTTTCTCAAATCTGTCAGTGTAAAACATTCACTGTCATCTTTGACTCCAATAAGCCTTTAACACTTCTGTCTTAGCTGCTCTGGGAGCCAATCTGCTTAAGGATATCTGTCATGCACGTGTTGTGATCTGTGATCTGGCAACACGTCTCCTGCTGGTTGAAACACTCTCCTGCCTCTGAAAAAAGGAGACATTTTCCCAGCGGCTGCCATGCAGAGCCTGCACACATTCATCTGAGCCACCAGATCCACTATGTGTGCGTTCATTTCTCCCGGACATGCCGTTATAGTTAGGTGGCACTATCACTTCTTTTTTTTAATAGGGATCAGCAGCTTTGGGGTGAGCAGGCCGTGGCTCGGAGCTGCTTACCGGAAATCTGGTCACAGGCCATATGTTTGCCCGGTTGCATGGAGACGGTCAACGCTGTCTTTAAAACCCCCCGGCCATACAAACCGGTTTCGCCGGCTTACCGTGGCTTTGGCATCTGTGCGGTAAATGTAGGGCATGGCTGTTTGCTTGTCTGCCCCGGCGGTTTTAAACAAGCGAGCCCAGGCTGCGACTTGTAGTTGTGTTGCTCTGCTGCGCCGTGACAACATCTCTGCACTCTGTCCACGATGAGGCTGAGGTCGAGGAGTAGGGAGAGAAGGGAGAGACAGAGGGAGGAAGAGGTAGGTTCTTTTGTTGGGGTTTTCTTTTTTTTTTTTGGCACAGATGACAGAGCTGCGCGTTTGTCGGCGTGTTTGTCCCGTGATTCATATTTGATTTTGAGCTTTTTTCATTTAGAACACTATTAGAATGTCTCTCGCAGTGTAAATATTGGCAGAGTAAACATTTGCTGCACTTTGGGAAAAAAAAAAACATTGAAATAGCCGACTACTACTGCTGGATGGGACACACAGAACACACTGCTTAGTTGATGTTTTATTTATTCTAATTTAAACTCTCTCTCTCTCCTTCTCTCTCTCTCTGTCTGTGTTGCAGGTGAAATTCGAGGAGAGTGAAATGATTCCAAAGTCGGGAAAATCTCCAGCAGACTCCAGGAAAAGTGTCGGCATCCATGAGTTCGCAGCACTCGCCAGATCCTCCTTAAATGGTGATTTATTTTTTGGAACTTTCTCCGTTTTTACACTCAGATTTTGAATTTCGCGCCCTAACTCTGACCCCTCCCTCTCTCTCTCTCTCTCTTTCTCTGTGTTTCCAGGTATCTCTCAGGCAGTGAGGGACCATGTGACCAAGCCCACCTCCCTGGCTCAAGGCCGGGTCGCCCACCTCATCGAGTGGAAAGGTTGGCCCAAGCCTGCCAACCCGCCGCCGGTTCACACCCACCTCAGCTCCTACTGCCACCTGACTGAAGGAGAGAAGGAGGCCCGGTTCGCTGCAGGTACTCATCCCTGTGACCCATAATGACACGTTTTGAATCTTATTTTTTCACAACCTGCTGTCACTTGGTTGTTTGGCCGTCTCTTCACTGAGTCGCTTTAGCTGCAGCATCATCTCCTGACAGGCTCCCACCTTCTGTCATACACCTAATCCCCCTAAAACTCCTGTATGTCGGCGGGTCCGCCACGCCCACCGCGCTGTCTCTTGGGTGACAGCTTGTCTTGGCAGCAGATGGTGGCCTATTAGACACTCTCCCAGAACACTTCACTGCCCACCAACGGTACAACGGCTCCTGTTGTTTTGCTGTGACTCATCCTTTTTCTGGCGCCGGGGACATCGGCACAGTTTGATCAAGACGGAGGGAGAGGGAGAGGTAGAGGGAGAGAGAGTGGGGTTCATAGTGAGTGTGCATCCTGTATTAACTCTCTCTTGTATCTTTTTCTTAGCATCTTGATCAATTCTCCAAAGTAAAACACTTTATCCTGCATTTAAGAGGCGAACAGAGCAGGAGAAGCTGATTAAATATCGACGTCAGCTATTGTGATACTCAGTGAATCTTGTGAGTCACTTTTTAAGAAAATAAAACAGAATTTTGTCACATTTTGGACTGCTAGTCAGAAAAAATGAGCAACTTAAGTGTCTGACTTTGAGCTCTCATTATTGTGATGAGCGATTTTTCCCTATTTTCTAGATATTTCCATATTTTTTAGACAACGCTATTGATTAGAACATACTAGGCTGTTCCTAAAACTGATTGAAAGGGACGCATGGAAACAAAAGCCCAACATAATCAAAACCACAACTCAGTGCTGCAGCTGTGTTCCCCTCGCTCTGTTTTAGCTCCTGTCCCTTTAAGACCCCCCCCCCCTCCTGTACACCCTGTGTGCTCTGATTGGTCAGCTCGCACGCGTCTGAGCCAGTAGAACATGGCAACGATGCTAGATCAATTCTTACGTGCCAAACTAGCAGCAAGGCAAAAATATGTGACCTGATGACGTAATGTGATGTCATGAAGTCACAGAGTTACAGGCGGGACTACTGATGAGGCGTTTTAGGAGCAGTGTTTTCTGTGGGAGAGAGGAGCTTCTGTTGGTGCGGACTTTGAGTTTTTATACTGAAGGAGAGTGAAGACACAGAAAAAGCACAATAGGGTCACCTTGGAAAAAAAAGTTGCATAGTGAACCTTTAATTAGCGCTGCCCCACCCCCTTTAATGAGTCACAGGACGAGTCTGAGGCATCCAGAGATGATTAGCAGGATGCAAAAGCAGAAAAGACACTTTTCTACTGCAGGATTAGTGCTTATTTTCAGACTCCACTGTGATCTTTTCTTTTTCTAAATTGTCAGTTTCACACATTCAGTCATGTCTTCATTTGAAAGGGTCACAAGCCCGACAAAGTTTCTGCATTAATTAATTAATTTGACCTGTGTTCCTGCCAGGAGTGGCCGAGCAGTTTGCCATCGCTGAGGCAAAGCTGCGCGCCTGGGCGTCTGTGGATGATGACGACGTGGAGGACTTCAACAACGAAGAATCCCACGCCAACGGACAGCCTCTCACCTCCATCCAGAGCTCAG
Source organism: Sparus aurata (assembly GCF_900880675.1). Classification (NCBI taxonomy): domain Eukaryota; kingdom Metazoa; phylum Chordata; class Actinopteri; order Spariformes; family Sparidae; genus Sparus; species Sparus aurata. Next base: position 23,360,912 of record NC_044207.1, on the reverse strand, counting down.
GTAGCCACGGTCGCCGCCATTTTGATCATTTTCATCTCATTCCACTCTTCATTCCTGCATCATCACTGACAGAATGCCTCATCTTCCCTCCCCCTCCCCCCACTATCCATCCATTCATCCCCAGGTGTTCTGACTTTTTGCTCCTCCCTCAGACACCGCCACAACCAATCCTATCACAGGACCGCCATGTCAGCCTGAAGTTGATGGCAGTGAGGCTCCGCCCCCTGACAGTCCCCTGGGCTCCAGCAGCAGCAGCAGCAGCAGCCGCCAGCTCTGTGGTAGATCTGCGTCTCATAATGACCCACATTCATCCCAGACCAATTCACCTACTTTACCCAGCGACTGCATGAGCCCCTTCCTGGAGGAGGAGGAGGAGGAAAAGAGTCTGGGTGGTCACGAGAAGCAGCATATTACTTCACAGGAGCAGAGCAGCGAGGTCTACATCCACCTCAAGCCCGAGTGGAGGCCTCGAAGCAGGAGCAGCAGGTTCGACTCCTGCTACTCCACCTCCGAGTCTCCTGGGGAGGATGAGGAGGAGGACGAGGAGGAGGACGGCAGCGTGTTCCACGAGGTCCGAGTGTGGCACTGCAGAAGCTTCTTCTCTTCTGACCGCACCTCCTCTGGAGTGGCGTCCTTCGACGAGGAGGAGGAGGAGAGGGATGAAGAAGAGGAGGAGGAGAAGGAGGGGAAGGAGTTCTTGATGTGATGTGACGTCCATCTTTATGTCTCTGTGTTGATTGACACGATCTGTTCCGCTTTCACTGTTGACCTCTCTCCACCTCCTCCTCTTCTTCCCCGCCTCCTTTCCTCTGACCCTCTCCACTCGCTGCCTTCTGTCCTCTCCTCCTCCGGGCCTTTCATGCACTGACCTCGTCCACCGTTTCTCGCTGCTGTAAACAGTATATGTATATATATATCGGAGAGTTCAACCAGAATGTAAAACTGTTGTTCCAACTGAGTTTTGTACATTTGTGTGAAGAGTCATGTGTTGCTATTGCGTCAGTTTTCTATGGATATTTTGTAGTGTTGTTTTTTCCTGGGTCATGCTGTGTCATGTGGGTTGGGCTATGTTTGATACTGAGTGTCTGAATGTCCTGCATAGATAAACATGAGTTGTGTTTTTTTTTTGAAGGAGGACTCTGTGACTTTTTTGTTTCTCTCCTCAACAAACACAAACTGAACACACAGGAAGCAGCAGTGGAAGAAGTACTAAGATCATTTCCTCAAGTGAACCTATCAGTACCGCAGTGCAGAGTAAAGAACAGAAGCATTAAAACATACTTAATACACTCAAAGTAAAGCACTGATATTGCAGAATGACCCATTTCAGAATAATGTAGGCCAACATCATTTTCGCGGATCATAATCTGTAATTTGGTGGATTATGGCATGTGTGATTTTAATGTCGGAGCTGTTAAAGTTGGAGCTAATTTTAAATACTTTATATGCTGTTCTGTAGCTCCAAAGGTAACTGCACCTGTTTAACACATGAACGTGTATTTACAGGTGTTGGTGAGTACCACTACACATGTGGAAAAAAAGGAGTATAAAGTCTTTTGTGGCTGCATGTTATAATGTAGTTGCATTGTGGGTAACATAGGCACCACGTTTTGGAAAGCATTACACTCCATAACACTGTTTGACCCACAATCCAATAGTGATATATTTAAAAAAAACTTTATTGATATAGCACTTTTCTAAATAAGGTAACAAAGTGCTTCACAGAAAATGAAAAAAGAAACAAGAACATACGACGGCTAAAATCAACACAGATGAAGAGGCACGGTTTAAAAAGAGGCTGCAAATACAACAACAGGATTATAAAACATTGTGGGATGATGAAGTTGAGTGAGAGTAAAATGATAAAAGCCACTATCTTATTTAAGATTCCCCAAATGCCTTCCCATGAAAGGTATTTTGTGACAGTATAAAAACTAAATTTCACATCTAGCCACCTTATTTTTAACCCCCATGATACCTTGTGCAAATGTTTACGCGATTTGCAATGCGTCCTGTAGGGGTGTGCCAAAATATCGATACTACGATATATCGCGATATTTCATCTTGAGGTACGTTATCGATACACTGGTGCCAAATATCGATATTTAAAAATGTAAAAAAAAATAAAAAAAAAAAAAATGTTTTTTTGTTTTTTTTTTGGCCCACCACCACCACCCCTCTTCGGAGGACAGATTTATCTTTATTCAAACATAGGTATATAACCAAATAAAATTTTAAAAATGGTTTAAGTAGCTCTGAAACCCACACATATAGATATTTAATGATAGTTGTAGTCAGTGTGTGTGTTAAGAAGAGACACTGTGCAATATACTCTTTGCTTACTTCGCTGTCATTCATGTGACATTGATTGACAATGTTTTGTAATTCCTGTGAAATGGATTCAGTGCAGTCAATAAATTCTGAATTTCTTCAGTGACACAGATATCGTGATGTATCGTGGATAAAATTTCTTGCAATATGTCGATTATCGCAGAATCGCTGTATCGTGATATTATCGTTATCGAGGGCAAAATATTGTGATGGTATCGTATCGCGAGGTACCTGGTGATACCCAGCCCTACAATTAATTCAATGGTTGTATTGTCGTATTCACTCACAAGATGTCACCAAAATCACATTGTCCCTTTTAAAATCTTTCAGAAAATGATGTAAGTGTATCGAATCGTATTGTTGGCTGAATATCGTAATATATATCATATCGTGAGCTGAATATCGTATCGTGAGATTAGTGTATCGCTACAGCCCTAGCGTCCTGTCACTTAACCCCAACAGACGTTTTCCATGATGACAAGCAGTAATCCTGTTTCCTGGCGTGATTGGCGCAGCGTATCATTCACTCATGAAGATCTAGGTTAGTGACTTTATCAAGTTAATACTACTGAGACTATAATTATTGCTTAGCCCACTTAGTCTAAGCTTCTGAAGCCTTGAAAGTGCTGCCGGTCAGTTATCACGATACCTCGTTACTTACACCAGTTCCACCGAGAGGCAGCCGCGTCGTCGGTAATCAGGAAACCCGCGGGTACATCAGAACCAGAGATATCACCTTTTATATTCCACACATTCACCTTCCTTCTCCAAACCTGGAGCCGGCATTACCCACAATGCAACTTAACGACTGAATGACATCACTGGAGGCTATTTATCAGATTACATGTAGCTTCTTCTGGAGCCACAAAATATTTTATACCACTTTATATCACATTATGCAGTAAAAGACCTTTAAACACACTTTAATGTGTAGAATTCGTGGAGTTACCATTTAATCTATAATAATACATCCTTTTAGTTGATACGTTTTGTACTAAAGGTCCCGTATTTTATTATAGACCATGTCTAGGTGCTGTATAAATACTCTAAATATAACATTCAAACCACAGAGAAATGCAAATAAAACTTCAGACGCCATCAGGACTTCAGTGAGGTTGTGATGTCACAACTATACAGTCAAAAGCCTGTGAGGGCTGACCAATCAGAGCAGGCTGGGCTTTTAGGGAGAGAGTCCTTAAAGAGACAGCGTTCAGGCAGAGGGTGAATAGAGGTGCTGCAGTATTTTCTAGGCATGGAAAAATATGACAATTTCATGTGAGGATTATCCCGTCCAACCAAATTTTACAGTATTGATATATTATTCTGATAATCCATCAAATATTCTTAAAACTTTTGGGTTTTCATAAAAACTATACTTGTAATCACTTTAAACTCATATTTTTTTAGGACTCAAGTATTTTGATTGTGTCAGATTTTAGGGAAAAAAAAAACTAAAAAAATTAAATGTAAAAATCTTCAACAAATCATTAACTCATCATAAATCAGGTCTCCCTGCAAAAACAAAGGATAGAAATAATTGGTGATATCTCATCTCCCTGTCGTCTTTTGCTTTGGAATCCACAGTATTTACCCACATCTGATCTGACTTGTTTTTGCAGGTGACCACGATGTGTAACTGCATGTTCAGCCATGGTGACGGGCATTTCAAAATAAAACAGGAAACCAATACAGGATGAACGTCAGCGAGCAAGAGGATGTTGAATATCTTGATTCGCGATTATCCCGATAATGAAGATTCCCCACGATCAACTTCCTGTGGTTTTTTTTTTTTTTTTACAGACACTGTAAATAAAAGCATGAACCTGAAAATGAGAGTAAAATGGGGCGGTTAAAGTTACTAGTGACTCAATTCATCAGATAAATGAAGTGATGATTAAAAACGCAGACAAATATGATGATATGCGGCCGAGTGGAAATTCTTACCACTGCAAGGAAGAAACACAACTTCTCAACTTGTTGTTTTTTTTTAAAGGTGTTTTTTGTTCTTTTGTTAAATTTTAATCATTCACTCATGTACAAAAAACAATTTCATGTTTCTCTGAAAAATAACAATGGCTGTCGGATCTCAAATGCATAATTCTCCTATGTACAGTAGCGTGTGCGCAGATCTCGTCCGTGTATGTTCATATGTACAAAAGCATATACAGGCCAGTGCCATATAAAGGGAGATACTACAGACTTATTGCTTAACTAGATACGCTGCAAATTAGCTTATACACTCTCTACATTTAACTCCTTATACGTTTATCTTATATGGCGAGCACTACTTCACACTCTATATGCAGAACGGAAAAGTTAGGACGCTAATAAATCGTTGCACAAATGTTTACACGGACCCAAAAAAAAGAAAAAAAGAAAAAAGAGAACTGCGATGACGTCACGTAAGATTGAAGAAGATATGGCTCAAAAATCGTTGCGTGAAGCTAAAAATACTTTAGGTCGTAACAAGGACTCACACACACACACACTTTGCTCTACGACAGGTGTTTTGGGGGGTATCACTGTGCTTCAGACAGAAGTTACATTTCTCGACGTTGCATTAGAGGCCGGGCTGGATTAAGATACGTGTAACATATCACGGTGTTATTGAATATCTACAGGCCGTATACATGTGTGCGCTTAAGTGTATATATATGTGTGTGTGTGTGTGCTTAGTGTGCTCTGTACAACTTCCTGCATCCTCTCCGTTTAATTTCACTCTGAGCGTCAAAGTGTTGTTCCTTTTATCATGCTAGAAACACGTTAAACACAGTAAATTCACACAGCAACGAAAAATGCAGAGGCGAGCTCAAGTGGCGAGGACGACGCGTCTACGTTGGCCCCTGTCAAAAAGCCAAACAAGGCTACATGTGCAGGGGAAATTATACTCATGGTAATTACAATGTGCTTCATCGTTATTTGGAGCCCTGTACTAAACTCGGTGGACCTTTGGAAGCTGCCTTTGTCGTCATGTGAACAGTTTATTTGGGGGATTTTTTGGGGGGGGGCTGATATGACCCGACACAAATATTCAGTCGTCAAATATAAAAAAGAAAAAAGAACAAAGGAAATAGAAAGGCTACTGATAACGACACGGACAAACTAGTGATGACGCTGTTGCTGTTATATCACCTTTTACTGCATTATTACTGTAAATGTATTGCATATCAGCCAACACGTAACCAACACCGCTGCGTCTTTTCTGGCCCCTCGGATGTGTTAGTCCGCTGCTCGGGAATGTGCTCATTTGAATACTTTCCTCTGTTCTTCTGTGCTTGCTCGTCTGTTATTCACTCCTAACTCTGCCCCGTGTGCCTTATTTCCCTCCTCGTCATGTTTGAAGTCGTGTTTACAGGATGTTCTTTTGGCAAAAATAAAAAAAAATAAAAAATAGACTCAAATTATGTCAAAGAGTCTGGATCGGATTTGAGCATGGCAAGGAAAGTGTCAAAAAGTCTGTCTCTCTCTCGCACACAATCACACACACACACACACACACACACACACACACACACACATTTAAAAGATAAAGCTGGTGATATTCTGTATTTTTTTATATCGTTAACAAATCCCATGAATGCTGCAATGTATTCGAAAAAAAACTAAGACACATGACATCCGACATCGTCGCACTGGTTGACATGTTCCTGAATATAGCCTGAAAGTGGTCCCAGCTAATTTACCCTGTTTGAGTGACATGTGTTCATTCATCACAATGAATTTCGGGCACTACATGGTGAATATCCCACAAACAAAACTCTTTATTCTTGTCCGAGTGATAAAACCTTCAGTGTCCAGCTGTTTTTTTTAATGAAAATATATTGATTAAAATAATCTCACCTAAAAGGTCAATTTAATAGCTGCTCTCAACATTTCGATTAAACCACATCATTTCAAAAAACTGGTTACGTTTTAAAGGTCAGTCTTGACCTTGGAGGACCTGCAGCTCAGGTAATCAACACCTGCACCTTCTCTGACGACTGAGCAAACCCAGTTGCGAAAATCAAAACGTTGGCAGGTCAAGTTTCTACAAAATGTGTCATATCACGTTCACATTACACTTTTAAGACCTGACTTTAACATCAGGAGGTGGAGAAGATGCAGAGGCTTTTAGAGAACTTTTAAAAGTGGTGCTTTTTTATTCAGAGTTCCAGTTATAGATTTTAATTTAAATAAAGGTGCGGTATGTAAGAATTTCAGTTTAAAACATTCTAAAACTAAACTAAAATTATCAACATTCTGTAAAGAAACAACAGTTTTGATGTGATTTCGAAGACATTTTTGTATCGTGTGACAGGGATATCTACTGAAGTTAGCATGCTAATCACCTAGCCCCTAGCTGCATTCTACCTCAATAGGTGAAAGTCCAATAATGAACAACACCAACAATCCCAACAAGCTAACATGACTGCTAGCTACACGTTAAACTGAGCTTCCTTGCCAACAGTAGCTAACAGTTAGCAGCAGTTAGCGATTGCTCTGGTAATATGCTACTCCTGTTTATTTGAATTGAACAGGTGGCCAATTCTTACATACTGCACCTTTAATTTCTTAACAAATAATTGATGTTTGTTAAAAAAAAATATTTTAAGGAGGTAAATTTTAATCTGATGCGACCAGTTAAACTGTTAGGTCGCACTTGACAGATTTTTGGGTGCATGTGCGACAAAAATAGCTGCACCCCGGACCAATTGGAAGGTGTGAAGTCTAATACGGGAGCCTTTGAACAATGTTCGAGACTGTGTTTCAACATATGCAAGTGTGAAACCACTGGGTATTCTTAAAGACAGTTTCCAGACATGTTTTTGGCAACAAAACAAGGTGTTTTTCAGGATAACTCTGGACACTGAGCAATTTTTTTGATGACCAAAATGTGATCTTTTCCAAACCCTTACCAAGTGTTTTTGTGCTAAAGGCTAACCAGACCGAAGGCACAGCACTGAAACAAAATAAAGGAAATTGTTAATGTAGAAACTCAAAGTTGCAGCATATCCGTCATTTTTCACAAACGTCCATCCCCGTTTCCTGTTTAAGCTATACATTTATTTTTTGGTTTTGGTTTTTTGTTTTGAGTACTCCACTACCTTTTTTTATTCCATGACTTTTCCTTACCTGTCAAAGCCTGGAGCCTACATTACCTACAATGCAACTCACCCTCTGCCTCGAGCAGAGATGACGAGGGCTGGTATGCTCTATTCCTTCTAACTCTACAACCCCAGATTTTTAAACATATAGTTTAAATATGCAGCACTACTTCCCAAGACTCTGACGTGTAAAATCAGTAAGTTTAGGTCTCCAACAGGAATGAATGAGCCTCAGACAGGAGAGGAAAGTGTTAAGAGACAAATCAATTGTTGAGTTTTTGTCTTTTCATGGGATTTGTTGACAATACAAAAAAATATCACATAAACAAAACGTCCTTTATCTACACACTTTATCCAGGCATTTGCACAGTAACACGATACTAAATGTCACACTCTCACTCGCTCACTCAGGCCACAACAACGTTAGAAACACGGGTATCTAGGCTGGACTCGGAGGTGAGAGTGACCTCTACAAATGTAAGAAACGTCAGCATTCATGAGGCGACGGTATGGATCCCCTCTGATCATTCTGATTGGTCCTCAGTGTGGACGGGGCTACCCTCACCCTCAGGTTCTGATAGGTCCTTGTTGGGAGACGGACTCCCCTGTTCTTCTTGCTCCATTGTTTGGTCCAGCTCAGGAGTTTGGGCAGGGAGGTCATAGTCACAGGCCAGCTCCGACTCCTCAGTGTGGGAGGGGCTGCAGTCAAAAGTAAACTCCGATTGGTCCTCTGTGAACGAGGGGCTTTCTTGGAGCACCAACTCCGACGACGGACTTGTGGCGTCGCCGGGGCTGGTTTCCAGCTGCAAATTCGTTGTGTCCGAAAAGTTGACGGGGATCTCTTTGTACTGGAGATCTGGTTGTTCCTCCACGTCGGGAGGGTTGGGCTCCCGTGGCAATGAGAGCCCCCTGTGGCGGATGCACAGCTTGTGCAGTTCTGTTACTTCGGACACACTTGTGCTGTTCCCACAGTCACGGAAACTGGCCAACGGAGGGCGCACTTTAACTCCGGTCACTGTCACTGAGCCCTCTATGGCCTTGCGCAGCTGGAGATAGAGCCACAGCCAGCAGGAAGAAAAAGAGCAGAGCCGATGAAAGTGGGGAAAAAAAAGAGATGAAAAGGATGGATTAATGATCGTATAAAGAAAATATTCTCATATCAGAAGCATTTATCGAAGGATGATGTGCACGCTCACCTCTTTGAGAGAGACCACTCCGACCAGACGTCCCATGCTGGTCACGTAGGCGTGATCCAGACCCAGCAGAGAGAAGATCGTGTGGGTCTGTGGAGGAAGAGAGATGGGTCATGGCCTGGATACAGACTCGGGGAGGGGCTTCATTTGCATTTTAGATCAACGTTATGGAAAATGTCACACCAGGATCAGACAACATGATATTTTTGCCTTTAGAGATGTCACTGTGAGGGCAAGCTACACTTCTGACACCAACAAACCGCGAATGTAATCGTATTTTTATGAATGAAACGATTCAAGGTCACTCTGCGATGAATGTCAGCTCCATCTTCCCAGGTGGGAAGACAAGAGCGAGTGTACGTTTTTCCCGGTGTGTTGCTGTACCAGGGAGGGGGCTTTAGATGAATTATAGCTCCGTTTACAACACATTAAGTCGGCTGCTTGCTCACTGTCTATGGCTGAAAAACAACCTATATTTTACGTTAAGTAATGCAAAAAACAACACTCAAAGCTTCAGCATAGTATTTCTCTGACCTTATGATATGATTATAACAAGCGCTTCACTTAAAGTACGCGCTGTGTGGGAAGCACACACTCATACATATCAAATGAGAACAGAACAGCTGATTTCAAGCAGACTGGGTCAATGATGCTGCTTAGAGCTGCTCGAAATCTCAAAATGCCAAGGACAGGGACCTCAATGCTTTCTTTCCTATCTCCTTCAGCAAAGGACACACTGGACCAATGAAAGTAAAGGCAATAATGACACCACAACATTCCTTGCGGTCCTAATCCAAGTGCAGTCGGATCCTCTTAGCGCCTCAGTTGTCTTTTCCTAACTCCTCATGGATTCTCCTTCACATCTTTCCTTTACCTCATAACTGTTTCCACTGAGTTCAGGGAAAAGTGTTTAGGAAAAGTTGCAGGAGACAATGTTTTTGACTAATACACCACAGCGAAGGACCCAACGGGGACCCAGCATCACCCCGCAATTTCGGGTGGCTGCAGCTGAACATCTGAAGGGTTGACGTCCCAAACAACATGGTTGAAGTTGTCAAAGAAGGCGAGAGAAGGCAAATAATTTCAGACACACTAGTCTGAATTTCAGGACATTGAGAGGCATCCCAGATGATGCTTCGGTTGCGTTCCACGATGTCCGCAAGAGCAGTGGTGAAATGTAACTTACTACATTTACTCAAGTACTCTACTTGTACAAAAGTACAATTTTGATGTACTTATAGCAGAACATTGATATAATCAAGTTGTGTACATCATATTTCTACTTCACACTAAATATGGAAATATTCTACTTTTTACTCCACTACATTTTATCTGATCAGATTCAGATTATATCAACAACAAATAAATTATCAGAGTCAGGCCAGAGTTTATCGAGTCAGGCCATCATCAGACTGCTTTTGTGCAGTCTGATCCCGTCATTAGTAAAGTATTGAAACAACAGTTACAAAAATGATTATTTTCATGTGTCATTAGCTCCATTTCCAGGCATTTTTTCACACCACGTCAACATGATAGATAAACTTTGCATTAAATGTGACACTTCACTTAAATGTTTGTTTTTTTTTTTTATCAATGTTTCTGCTGATTTTGAACCTTATGTAGAGATGTTTGCTCCACCAGCTGGAAGGGGGCGGGATCAATCTTGCAGTTCTTGAAATCCACCGGCTCGTCGAGCTGCTGCTCCTCCCACTCCCCAATCTGCAACGAGACGGACGACACGACAGAAAACGTATAAACTCTGCATTTCAAACGCTCATTCTCGTACATTTCCTGTTTGGTGCGAGCCTCACCTCTGATGGAGTCATGCAGTCTTCCACTTCAGTCGAGTCCTAAAAGACAAAACGGAGTCAGACATACGTTTTCCTTCTACATATGTACATACAAAGTAAGATTTTACACCAAAACTCCAGTTGGTACACTAAATATACATAGTGTACCAACACATACACAATGTAACTTGATGAATCACTTAGATGTAGAGTTTCTGAGGTAAAGGTGAGGGAAAAGTTTGGTTCATGGGTCAAACGCTTCACCTAAATACCCAGAAACAACAACAGCAATCACAGCATTAACTTTAAGAGTCAACCGCCTTAAAATCAAAACACAAAACAAAGTCTCAAAAAACACAGGATCACACAACCAAACACGCAGAACATCACCAGCAGTTTATTGAGTCAAAGCTGATTAAACATTTCGTCTCAACACTTGACGTTGAAAAGACAATTACACCTCTCTTACACACTTTCTCTCGCTCTCTCTGCAAAGCCACTCTAATGCTTCGGTTGGTGCACCACAAATATTTTGGTCCTGCGCTCACTACGTGCGTGTCGCAAGGCAACGGTTACTAAGCAACAGTCTCTAGGCGGCAGACAATCTTACCGCCATGGAGATCCTCACTCGTTTGGGCTTTCTTTTTTCAGGAGGAGCCGGACCAGCCGGGCTCTTCCAGTCGGGGAGAGAAGGCATCAACACAGCACAACATTAACATAGCATCAGCGAAACTGGACAGTTTTACCCCCTTACATGGTGTCATGGCAACATTGGATCCCAGTCTGACTTCTGCTGGGAGAAGTCCCCGTGATGTGAGCACAATGTTGCTGAAAGGGTATAATTACCACACCACAGATGAAGGTGAGGGCACAAACTCTGCACGAGAAGCCCAATGCTCATAAGACATTGGATGGTAGATCCACGGCCAGAATTAAAAGGTTTTTGAACACCTTATATTTGAACATTTTTGTTAAGCAATTCTGGCCATTATATTTTCCCTTGAACGTCCCCTTAGGTAGCTTTAAGATCATCTCATTCCCTTATATTTCACACTGTCTGACAGTCATATAATATACTACTAACACAGCTTGTTCCAGCTCTTCATTAAAGCTGCCCTGTAGAAAAGATTCCCAAACTGTTCCTGCAACAGAGCCGTGGTTTTTTTGGTTTCCAGGAAAAAACAACTCAGCAGCTAAATTGCCATGAAAATTTTGTTTAAACATTCATGACCCCTGAGGAGGAATTATAATAACTCTGTTGATTCTTTGATCTTTCATTTGGTGCAGGGGCCAAAACTTTCTCCCTTTGAAGGTGAAAACTAGAACTGAACAGTGGGCCGCAGCGAGGACCTAAGCTGTATTGATATGATTCAAAATGCTACGAGGGTCCCAAGTTCCCTTCACTGACCGACTTCCGACAAGGCGTCACTTCCTTTCCAATGCCCCTAGTGGAGGGATCCTACAGCCTGACTATTTAAAAAGCATTTTTACCTCACAAAAACATAAACACAGCATTAACATCATTATAACTTTTAAAATGAATTTCACTATTATTTTGTTTGTGTGTTTGTTTTTTTGCTTGCTGGTAACATCTGGTGCCCAAATTGAACCTTATTGCGGGGCAATCATCGGGTCAAGCTATATATCTGTCCAATGCTTCTGTTCATGGTAAAATACCTGTCAAACGATAGCATGCTAACAAGCTAAACTAAGACGGTGACAATAGAAAACATCATACTGGTTGAGCATCATGTGTGCATTGTCATAAGAAAATGTTAAGCTGACGTTGGCATATTGCTCAAGGGAACGCTGTACAGCTTCACAGAGCTGATAGAAATCACATGGAACTGGACTGCAAACACTGATAGCACCTTGAATTACGACTAGTGTCCGGCGGATATGTATATATATGTATATACAGCATAAGTGTATATCATCTGATTTCTGAATTTCTGTATCCCTCATGTCAGAATCAGCCTCAAAAATCAAGTATCTGTCTTTTGTCTTTACTTGTCAAGACTATCTGCCCCGTCATAAGGTCTGATTCGCAGATATTGCCCTGATGATATTTACAGCGCAAATACGCCCATGAAGTTTTGCAGCTGGATGCAACTCTCAGTTCCCCTTTTGTTGATGCTGAAACAAATTACAGTTTCTTTTTTGTTTCATTTGACAGCTTCAACAGCCACACAGTTCTTTTGTGAATTCACTCCTCAGTTTTCTTCATTAATAGATTGCTCATGTTCCTGATAATGTTGCTTTGATACATTTTAAATTGGGCTCGTTTATTAGTATTGGGGATTGACTAAATATTTTAATCGTCCAATTCAAAAAGGTTAGATATGGTAGTTTAGTTTTGGCTTACGGAAGAAGTTTGGGAAACATGAGCTCTATGATCTTTAGGAACGTTGGGATCTCTATATACAGAATAAAGTTTTCCGGGTTTGAACAATGTCTGGCTGCACAGCCACAAAGTTTTTAAAGACTGACCCGCCAGTGCGTCAGGAATGTTTAAGAGGTTAAAGATAGACTAAACACACTGCATGACACCATCATGCATTGCATAAAACTTAACCAAAGATGCTAAAATGTAGGATGTTCAAAAAGCGTTTGACTGGCAGTGAATGTGTTTTGTGGTGAGGGGGGCAATGACTCACAGAAGTTTTAAAACAAAAATCCACGACCACAGCGTGAGATCACACAGGAAATCCCTGCTGCCTGTGGGTGGATCCTGCCTGTCAGCAGGAGGAGGAGGAGGAGGAGGAGGAGGAGGAGGAGGACGGTATATGCGTGGACTCAGAGAGAGCACACACACCCACGCATACGATACGCGTCACATTCATACTTGCACCCACACATTTATTACATCCTTCTCACCTCCAGCAGCTCTTGGTCTTGGTCTGCGCAGGAGAGAGTCTGAGAGCCTCGGGGAGAAAAAAGGAAGTCAATTTCATTTGAAATGTGATTTTTTTTTTTCAATCAGTATGTTTTTCAGTATCTCATGTCCGTCTGTGTGCGTCAGTCTGTGTGCGTCAGTCCGTGTGTGCGTGTGCGTGTCTGTCTGTGTGTGTAATGGACATACTGTTTGGTGTCTCTGTGTCGCTGATGGCGGACACAGTTTTCAAGGCCGATTTCAGAGGAAGCTGAACGTTGGACACCACTGGACTGAAGGAGGTAGACTCCTCTGTGGAGATCTACATGGAAAATGTATTAACAGACAAAGCCAGACACAAGTGCCCACACACACACACACACACACACACACACACACACACACACACGTATGCACACACACACATTCGCAGCAGATCCACAGAAAAGACAAATATGAACGAGCACGTGCACATGAACGAACAGACAGCACAGGTAAGGGCACAGACGACAGAGACACAGAGGACACGTGTTAATAGAAATCAAGAACATTTATACAGTTTGTCAACACTTACTGAACCACGAGAGCTGACTTAAAACCTTCATCTGTGCCTTTACCTACTGCTACATGCTTCAAACATGCTGATCCACTTTTACTCTACTGCTACAACCCAACCCCATCCAGACTTCGCCCCAACCCAGCCCCACCGTGGCGCCCCCGGACGCCTCACACCTGTTGCGTGCTCACCAGGAAGCGGACCGCTTGGCGAGTGTTGGAGGAGGCGTTGACGTGGGTGTGGGCGCAAGGGGAGCTGGGTGTGCTGTCGGTGGTCAGGCTGGGCAGGTGATCTTGGGTGCCATTGTCTTGAGCCAGCTGGCGGAGGTACTCGAGCCTCCGCTTGCGGCCCAGCTGAAGAGAGAGCAGAGACTGGAGCTGCAGTCGCTCGATGGAGCCCAGCAGGATCATGGAGTCTGAGGGAGTGCAGAGGAAGAAAACAGGCAATGAGATAAAGCTCAGGATGCATCCCAAACTCACAGGGGCAAAAGTGGAGGATAAAATAATCATACCGGATCAAATATAAAAAAATAATATGAGGAGGTTGTGTCAGTTTCAGTGAGTCATTTAGACTTCCATATACACACAATCGCCAGTTTATTATTGGGTATAAACTAACTTAAACTAATGCAGTCTAATAAACCTGTCCTTTTAATTAATTCTTGTTCCAACTCTTAGAAAAGTTGTTAATTCCAGTTTGTGGTGCTAATGTACGTAAGCGTTGGTAATATCCAGTCTTAACTTACTGGTTTAATTACGGTGGAATAATAGGATGAATCCTCATGAGGGCAGGATTTATTGCAGGATTGTTTCACTAAGCTGAATTAATTCCAGCTACTGTAGGTGTACCAAATGATGTAGCGACAGATCCAACTGTAGATTTAAAATCCTAATTATCCTTAGAGATGTTTTTACATAATCCCATCATAAGTAATGAAGTCATTTTAGCAGATTTCGGTACAATTAAACAATTTAATCCGTTGTGCTCAATTGAGCTGCGCATTGTCAACTGCCAAACTGTAAATACCAGTTGACTTTGTTGGTGAGTTTTATTTGGTTTATGTGGAGTTTGAGAGTGTTTTCAAAATGAGTTAATGATGTGTGCAGTTATATTTTTCTTCTTAGAGAGGAAAGTAAAATATGATAGAAAAAAATATGTTTCTGACTCAAACGCTCATCTATCTCCTTCCTGTAACTACCGGGAGCTATCAGACTATCACCTCTTGTTGTACACAGACTGGTATTACAAGACAGGCCTGGCTGGCTGGTTAGCATGATGACTTCAGTAGAAATCTGTACAACATCGTGAAGAGACATCTTTGACCAAACGTTGTTTCTTCACTCTGTTAATATTTTAAATACTTTTTTAAAAGTATTAAGTTTTTAGAGTTAAGAAAAAAATATAAAAAATACTTCAGTTTCCATTAAATAAACAAAAAAAACTAAATAAATAAATCCATCAATTTAAAGACCAATTTCTATTTCTATCTCTTTTCAAGACCCTCCACACTCGCACACACACACTTGCATTCACCAACTTCCAAGGAACCCAGCTCACCTCTCGATTCAACCAGGGCCAGAGTTTTGAGCTGACCAGTCAGCAGCATCTCCTGCAGCTCCCGATAAGAAGAGTTCAGAGTGATAAAGCGCACGTCCCTGACCATGATGTCCTCCACACGGATATTATACTTCCTGAAACGCATAAGAGAGGAGAGGGAATATTGAGTATAAATGAGGAGAACAGGGTGATGAGGAAAAAAAGAGGAGGGCGAGAGTTTTTTAAAAATAAGATATAAACAAATAACTCACTCGTGATGGCCCATGCCCAGCTCAGGCAGATATGGAAGTTTCTTGATGCGGATGATGGAGTCGTACAGCGACGGCTGAAGCGACTGGGCCACGGCGTTGGCCAGGATCACAGCGATCATCACAGGCAGGATGTGGGAGATCTGACCAGTCAGCTCAAACACTATGACCGCTGTGGATACAGTGTGGGTGACTGCTCCAGACAACGCTGCAGCACCTGTGTAGGAGGGGAGAGGATTTAGGAAAAATCTTCTTTCTGTCTGGTCTCTTTTAATCCATTCATATACAGCTAATAGTGGAGTGTGTGTTCTAAAAATTAAGACTTTTCAATATGTGATGAATGTTAAATGTGCGAACTGTGTGTTATTAATCAGAGGCGAGTTTACTGCCAGACAGCCGGTCCAAACAAGCTTTTCTCCAGGATGTCACTCTAATTCATTACATTTAACGCCATCCCGTCACACTAACCAGTGAGTCAAGACCGGAGCAATTTTGTGTCCAACGATTTTATTTTTTCACCCTCAATTTTCATCAGTCACCTTCTCTAAGCTGGTATGAAGTGATAACAACGACTGCAGCTTTGCAGCGGCGTCAATTTCAATCACACGGCAGAGAGGGGAAGTGAAGAGTGGCCTGAAAATTGGTTATCGAGGCAAATTAGATACAAGATGGTGAATTTAAGTACAGTGCTTGAAAAACAAGAAGCAGATTCAGAGCCACTCACCAACTACAGCATAACCACCAGGAACTATGGGATACACGCTGCCGTCAGCATGTATGCCATCAGGAAACATGGCCGCCATGATCTCTCCGACAAGTCTGCCAAATCCTGCGCCTGTCAGTCACACACAGATACAGCACTGAGTTATTTCAAGGCCTTCTTACTCACTTAAAAAAAAACAAAAAAACATAGACATATTTAGAAAATTCACCGATTAGAAAAACTGGCATGAAGGCCCCGCAGGGAACCGGCATGGTGGTAGCCACAGCAGACATCCAGAACTGAAAGAGAGAGACGAGAAGTTTGTGACACGTCTTTAACACGTCTTTCAAATCGCTCACATTGTAAAGGCCTACAGTATGTGTGAAGCTTACCTTCATGATGATGAAGAGGATGAGTGTGATGAAGACGTTGACCTGGGGGTGCTTCCAGGCGTGGTGGTGGCTGATGTAGTCGAACTCTTCCGCCACGCCCTGACGGCACCACGTGCGGTTGTCGAACAGAGCGACCAGAGACTCGTGCTGCGTCAGCTGATGTGGTCGAAACAAGAAAAATAGTTACAGCACCTGAATGTCTCTTACTATGTCCTCAAACCTTGACAGACAAGTTTAATCGGCTTGGACACAAGGTCGAAGCACAGGCGACATCTACTGGAAATGCTGCGTTTCCTTCTTTCTTTACAGGTTCATATGTCATAACCTTTATTTGTATTGCTGTCAAGTTTGCCACGTTTTATCTTCAACTCGGATTGATGTGCTGCATTTAAAAAAAATGTTTTTATTGGCAATCAGATCCAAAAAAAATCAAACATAAACAAAAAAAGAAAAAGATTTGAACAGATAGATAGTACTGTTAGAAGATAGAAGTTGTGTTTATGAGCAGCAGACTGCCCCCTGGCTACCCAGAGGCTAAATCAAAGCTAAAGTAGCTTGATACCAACCCTTCAGTGTAGAGAAGAACAGATTTTTGCAGCAGTAAAACTCAGCTTTCTTGGTTAATACAGTAGCACATACTGGAGAATGTATTCTTTTAATAACAATTACCATTAACATTGATTGGACATCCACATAAAGATTAGCAAAACTTCCCCTTTAACAATAGCATTAATCATACTGAGTGGAGTGTAATCTCTCTTGCAGAGTTTAATCTATTTTGTAATGTGTTCACTGCACTCCATTCATACTCCATTTTTTAACTGGTAATTTTGGCTGTTAATGACTTTTAAATTCTTGATTGTGTAAAGTGGAAAGAAATCTGGAGGCAGTGAGGGAAAAAAAAATGGCAAGATTTTCCTCCAATTGAAGGAGGAAACTGTACCGACTGTAAAGCCCCCTGAGGCGATGTGATTGTGGTTCTGGGCTGATTCGATTAGGGTGCGATCATTCCACCTGCCTTTAGAACAAAACTCCACTCGTTTCAAATAGTCTCAAGAAAACAATGCGACTTTTCTGATGTCAGTCTAGCAACATCTTTTGTTCTTCATGCAGAGTCACTGTCTGAAAACGGGGACACGAGAGACGTTGCTTTCTTGTTTTCAGAGGCTCAAAAAGAAACTGAACAGTTTGTTATGGAACATAAAACCTGTGTGCTCTGCATTTCTGCCTAAAAACACTCAAACTATATTTCACTTGATTGCGTCAGCTGTTAAACTTTTCTAATTGGCAGGACGACGTATCTGCTGGCATCTGAACCAGCAGCTTATTTCTAGGTTTCGTTTTTGGACATTACTACAGTGCTGGATCTGCAAGTTTTGTATTTTAGAACTGCAAAATTTTGCCAATTAATTGATTAGTCGATTTTGATAAGTGCTTTATCGTTTCAGTTATTTTTAAGCAGAAAATGTCAAACATTTGCAGGCTCCAGGTTCTTAAATGTGAGGATTTTCTACTTTTCTTTGTCATTTATTAGTGATAAATGTGGCACATTTGGGTTTTGGACTGTTGATTTGACAAAAGAAGCAATTTGAAGATGCCGTTTTGGGCTCTGAGAATTTGTCACGATAATTATCCCCAAAATGTTTAAATGCAATTGACTAATTGTAAAAATAATCACCAGATAAATCAATAACGACTATAATCGTTACTATATATATATAAAAAAAGAAATGACCAAATGATTCCAACACTATGACTGTAAACACTACTTTTCTGCTGGTTGTTGCTGTTGAAAGTAGGAGGGGGAACAAACGAAAATACTGTCTTTAATGCTCCATCATCTCCACACATGGTCTTTGGCTGAGGGAACCATATCACGCCACATGAGTGCTTTTGAACAGTTTAAGAGGAGCACAAAATGACTCACTCCATGACATCGACTCACACTTCATCTAAAATCACCGTCAATCTTCCCCTAACAGTGGAGGCATGCTTTCATACTGTCAGAAGAGTGTAAAAGCATTTTCTCACCTGTCCAGCCATGAACTGCCCGAAGCCCGGAGGGAACGTGAGCGTGGAGACCAGCAGGGTGACGAGTGCGGGATACACCAGACGCCTGACAGGAAGAGAGGGACTGCGGGGTCATTAATGGGTGTGCCTGTCACACTGTATGTGCACATTGAATTTCTGGGCGTTGAGGAGGGAAGGAACTATAAATAGTCCCCTGTAAGGTGTGAAACTGACCCAATTGATGTGAGGACTTTACCCAGATTTCCTCAACAATACATTAACATTGTGACATAAGACTCCAAGCTAATGTTAAATACACGTTTAGGGGCACATCATTTTACTTTTAACCTTAAAATAACAGCTTTGAAATCATTTTGATGGTACAGTGTCTTGTAATAGGGTCAAACTTCAGTAAGAGGGTAAGATCACAGCATTACATACATGGTTACTTCAACAAACAAGTTTTCGGCCCATAACATCGTCATGACATAGTCAGTTTTGTTTGTAGTTAGCGCGTACATTACATCTGACAAATTGCTTTAAAGAAATGACTTAGCATTTGACAGAATATGTGTATGCGCTTTCTTGCCGAGAATATTTGTTTGTCATATTAGTTTGTTAAATATGAAGCTATAGCCGTCAGCCTGTTAGCTTAGCTTAGCATCAAAATTGGAAACACAGCCAGCCTGGATCTGTCCGAAGGTGTCAAAGTAAGCCTCCAAACACCTCCAAAGCTCACACATTATTACATTATTTCTTGTTTGGTTTATTCAAACAAAAACTAAAGCGCAACGATTACAAGTATGGGTTTAAAGGGGTTATGTAAAGGTACTGTAATCTCTATGAACAGATGTGTGCATATGAGGCATTTTTGTTTCTGTTCGTAGGGAGGCTGTGGTGCGAGTCAACAAATCATGTTTAGGTGGCCTTTGGTTGCATGCAGCAAAACATTTCATGTGGCGGGGAAAGGAGGCGGAACTCACTGATCAAAATCCAGTCTCTCTCTGATGTCGATTGAGCTTTTTAATTAGCTTTTTAAAATGTATCTGGATGAATGTGCAGATAAATTAGGAGCTCTGTCAACTCCAACTCTATTTTTGCGTCTCAAGTTGCTAATCTGACTGTAAACAATGACCGGCGCACAGAGGAGGAAGGTCTTGTGGTGCGTCTATTTGATGTTGGAAGTTGCAATTTCCGAGACCCAACTTTCAACTCGAACGTCCCCTTCGGGTCAGATGTCCAAATCAGAAGGTCGGAGGCGCTTCACCAACGCCAATGTAATGTTGAGGAAATACTTCCCAAATTGTCCGCCCATCAGTTGTCAAGGTTGTGTGTAACATCAGACACTCACTTCCTCAGCAAGAACTTGTTTATCGTCTTCTGTTTCCTCATGCACTCTACAATCAGCCGATTCAGATAGACAAACAGGGCACCACCAAAACCACAGGCAATCCTGCAAACAGACAAAGACACACATGTTTGTTCTGTTGACGGTAAAACAGAAGAGAACTAAAACACAGCTTCGCTGCCCCTGGTTTAGTCCGTCTGAGGCTCTTTGACAGGAAGCCAACCAAAGCTGATTTATTGCCTTTCTCTATCAAAACGTTTTGGCATCAAACAAATCAAGTTTGGCACGTGAGGATGTGGATACAGCTTCTACTTGTGATCAGCAGAGTAAAAAGTTAATTTCATGCCTTGTTCATTGAATACAAATCAACCTTCAGACTCTCAAAGGGAATGTGACTACAGAGAGAGAGAGAGAGAGAGGCTGAATGAAAGCTCAGATCTCTTCAGTAAATCAGGCGCCAAACTGCTCTGGGATCAGTTAAATGTGGCGTCCGTCCAGAGAGAGCCACTCACCCGAGGATGGCAAACGCCGGCAGCTCCTGAAGGTCAAATGGGAAGTCCAAGCGGAAGCGTGTCTTAAAGAGAGCAGTGATGGTCTCTGAGGAAAAATAGGATTGTTCTCACTCTGTTAAGACTGTACGGCAACATTACACTGATCTTTGAAAGGGACGTGACATGAAGCACAAAATAAATATTTATACTGGTATACTGTACTCAGATATAGCATGCTTACAGATACTGAATCACCATCTAGAGAACAAAAATAACACATCAAAGCCCAGGACACTCTTATTGAAACACTGGAATAAGGACTTTTACCTTCCTCCTGGTTCCACACAGCCAACACTCTGAATATGAAGGCACTGAAGGTGGCGGCAAAGAAGCCCCTCCAGTAGTTCCTCACCGCAAAAAACGTTGAAGTGACCTCAATACTGAACAGCACCCCTGCGACACAGAAACATGACACTTATCACTCAGAGACTTGGTTTAAAAGAGACATTTCCTGGTCAAATATCGTAGAGAGTGCCATTACTGCCGTGTTTCCTTGAAAAACAGCTTCAACACATTTATACGTGCTTGTATGCCATTAGAGCAAACAAAACATTTTCTAACAACTCACATGCTGTTCGTGACTTAATACACTCTGCACACGTGAATAAAGACTGACAGTGTGAAACTTTGCTTATGGCTCCTGAAACTTTGTTTTTCTTGAACAATGTATCCCATCGAGACTGTTAATATCTCAGGTCAATCTTTTTATCAGATTATGAGATGCCTGTCCAAATAAAATGGAAAAGGTTCATCCTGCGAGGGTATGAACGTACTGGGCGGACTTCACGGCAATTCTACCATTAGATTTTGGGTTTTTTTCTAGAGAGAGGTAACTCAGTTCTGAAACATGACTCATTGCTGTTCATAGACCTGATTTTGAAGCAGCATCGAGTACGTATCTATCAAACCGTTTTTTAGCATGGAAAATATCTCATCTCTAAGCAAGCTGTTTCTTACCATCAAACCGATGTTTACTTTTTTTGCCATGTTGGAGCGTCATATGACGTCAACTTGGCGAGCAGCCTTTTCTTTTTTATTTCAAAGTGTTGATCAAGTGACATTTTTTGACTTGACAGCGGCGTTAGAGAAAAGGTCGCCTCAAACAACGTGAGACGTCCTGCCACATGAATGATTGTGTCTGATATAATGTTACATGGCCAACAGTTGCTGAGATACAGAACACGGCTCCAGGAGTCCAACAGTTAGATGGATGGACCGACCAAGAATGGCACGCACTCTCTTGCTTGCGGGGTAAATGCTCTCCTCATCTAATTATCTCCCATAATCATCTAACCATAATTAGATACCATTCAATCAGAGGCTGCAGCCATGTTGTCTTACCTCCAATAGGGGCAGCGAAGCAGCAGCCCACACCCACTGCACAGGCGGCCGACAGCATCTCCGTGTTCCTCAGCTCGTTCTGTCCAACAACAATCAGATATAGGCGCACACACACGGAGAGCCGGGCATTCAAGAAAATACACACACACACTCAAATCCCAACAGGTGTATAGTGCATGGACGTGCAAATGCCAAAAAACACACAATACTTAACACATTTCTCATGAAAATCCGGTCACCAGCTGTTTACAAATGCAACAGTTATGCTGTAAAGCTGCTGCTGTATCTTCTCACATAGGATGAGATTACATCTATAAGCGAGGGCCATAATTGAAAAACCCAGGATTGAGTGTTGAAATCATGGAATGAGATGTTTGTATAGAAGCAAAGGCGGCGCAGATCGATGCCTCGCTGTGACGGTTCACTGAACAGACTCAAACAGCGCGGACAAAATGGAAAAGCATCAATCTATCTCAGCTTCTGAAATGGACAGCATGGATTATTGATGTCGATGGAATTGGCAATAAAGAAACTATCTGACTCGTGCATTCGTACCTTGCTTCCCTCAAAGGGCTCTTCCTTTAGCAGTGAAGGTGAAAAAAAAAAGAAGACAGACATATGTGTGAGTGCGGTCTGTGTCAGCGTAGAGGTTACCTTGTGTTTCCGCTCCTGGACGACATCCAGCTCATTATCCAAACCACACAAAATCAAACAAGCAGAGAATGAGCTTCAGCAAACACAGTCTTGACTCCACAGTGAACTGCATTAACATTTTCCCTCTCTGATTATGTTTAACGGGTGCACAGTCGACCCCTGGACTATTTCAGTCTTGTCTAACTGTGCTGACAGGAGTTTTTCTTCCTCCACATCACTGCAGTCTATCTTCCTCCGTACTGATGCCGCCGCTGGTGTTGGTGGTGCGTGGAGGAGAAGAACCGCACACTGTCCAGTGCAGATATAGGCAGAAGCCCCCGGGGTGTGGTCTCACATGAGTGGAGGTGAGAGTGTGTCTTGGGGAATGGCAAAAAGTCAAGGAAACATCAAAGACTTTTTAAAGACCAGCTGTGATTGTGTGTTCTTCTTGTAGCTTCAAACCTACGGCAACCAGAGAAGATACAAAGATCAAGAAAATCCTCCAGTGTTGCCCATCCTCATTTCTTTTCAGCAACTATTTAGGCCTCATGTTTACAATGACGTTGATGTAAGATAAGCTGTCATTACACATTTTGCTGTTTTGTTTTTGTTAAATTGGTCTCCTGAAAACTCGAGGTGTGATGTTGAGATGCCATATTTCCAGAGCCAGAATAATTCATCTTAACATAAATCATCAGTGGTAAAGATCTTGATTTGCGTTCCCCTAGGTCAACAGAGAGAAATCATTTATAGAATAAAATACATAAATGGAGCCCACTACTCTAACTTCTTGTTAAAATGGGGCCAGCTACTGCTGTCACATGAAAAACAAACTTTCAGTCCTCTTTCATTAGACCGAAATTCAATCAGTGATGAAAAACTGCACAACTTGTATAGAGAGGTCTAATGCACAATCATCAACTTCTAAAAACAAACACAAATCAACTTAAAAACATTTCTCATTCATAGAGCCTCCAGCCAGTGAAACTCATTACCTTCATACATTAAACAAAATCAGAAGCAAATACCGGTCAAAAAAAAATAAATAAAAAAAAATCACTCATTACAGCTTAATCAGACTTTAATCCGGATATTTGTTTGGATCTGCATCAAATTGTACTCATCACAGATACCAGGAACCTAAGTACGCCTGATTGTTTTCATCAAGATCCATGTATTATTCCCTGAGAAATCAAACAAAAACCCTCACGTGGATCCGCACCATAAGTTAATACGGTCTATTCTGGGCTGGGATCCAACGTCCATTCAAGTTTCGTGGAAATGTTTTCAGTAGTTTTTGTGAGAAAGGGTTAGAGACATCTGAATATCCACAGGGCGTTAATCATTGAAAAACAAGTGTTACAGTGTGTATCCGTGTGTTTGCATGTAGTTACCATTCCTACCATGAAAATCCCCCCAAACAGAGCTGCCATGAATTTGCTCAGGAGAGCAGCGCACAGACTGGCAACGTGAACAAAGGGTCCCTGGGAGAGATGATGGAGAGAGATTAGGATGTTAGCGGACAGGATACGACCGAGAGCGCATTTTATCACAGAGTGGAGTATGATGCACTCAAGTTCAGGGGCATTATTCAAAAACGATTAAACACTGCTCAGAATCAGATTCAAACAACTTTATAACCCCCCAAATGGGAAATGCAGGTGTTATTAGCAGTAAATCAATTTTATATTTTTCCAGCCACGACTTTAATGAGACTCAAAGAAGCAGCATTATTATATCCTCCTGACAGGAGACTTCAAAAAAACTGTCAAGCAGTCCTTCATGTGCAGTTTCTCACAGCCCAGAAGACACTGATGAGGATATAAGAAAGGAGATGAAGGAAGAATTAAAGCCTCTACCTCCTTCCCCAGAGGCATCCCACTGCCCAAGGCGCAGGTCAGACCGATGACTTTGGCCACGAACGTCTTAAAGGTCAGATACTCCTTGAGGACCACCCCCCTCAGGATCGTCTTCATCTCAGGAATACCTGAACCTGGAAAACGAAAAGAGAGAGACGCCAGGTGCGATGATGGAGTGCAGGGAGAAGATGAGTTGAAAGAAAGCAATTACACAGAGAGAGAGGGATGAAGAGAATAAATGAAGAGCCAACGGGGGGCGAGGGGGAAAGGCTGATTGATATTCATATAGTTTTCTGTATGCACATCGCATAAGAGGTATATTTTATAGATCTCCTGCAGACGTGACCACTAACTGACGCATAGAACACGTCCTTGTGGGCCCTATGGTGCATTACAGAGCGGACGACATCATTCAAACACAGAAATGTAACCGTGAATTACGGGTTTGTACACACGTGTTTGTGGATAAACTGCTGTGTGTGTGTGTGTGCGTGTGTGTGTCTGTGTGTGCGCGTATCTTACCCACAGCCTGAGGTGCCAGTATCTGTGTGAATCCTGCTGAGAAAGTGATGAGCACCACAGGGTAGGTGACCCAGGCGATGTACTGCAGAAGCAGGTTACTGTCCAGACCACCATACATCCAGTTCTGTGCTGCACAGACACACACACACACGCAACTTCATCTCAGTATAACGCGGTAGAAAACTAAAACCTTTTTAACAACTACATCTCAAGATTTACATGTTGTGAACAGATTTAACTGGTTCTTCTCCTCTTCTTTGCCTCCCTCTGACCTCCTCCCACCTCTGCCATATTCATGAATTTTTCTTAATTTTTAGCAGTTCAGTGGCCTTCTGCTCCCAATTCATCATTTAACTCGCTTAGTATCAAATTCGCCATATAATGAAACACAACAGAGGGAAGCGCTTCTTGGATAGAAGGGAAATGTCTACATCCATAATGCGTTATCGTCTGCCCTTTGTCCACATTACTGCAACATTTTTCTCACTTAAAATCACAGTGGATGGGGCGCCGTTTGGCTGAGTTAGTGGAGTGCGCGCCCCATGTGCTGAGGCTCTGCAGCGGACCCGGGTTCGACTCCCGGCCCGGGTCCCTTTGCTGCGTGTCACTCCCCCTCTCTCTCTCCCTGTTTCCTGTCATATCTTCAGCTGACCTATCAATAAAGCCATAAAAGGCCAAAAAAAAATATATTAAAAAAAGGAATGTAAAAAAAACCAAAAAAAAACCAGACAGTGCAAATGGGCAGTGCAGGAAAAAGTACTCGGATCTTTAAATTATGTACGAAGAAAACAGTGCAGTGAACAGTGAACGTGCAGTTCAACTCTTGATTATGCAAAAGAGAAATGCAAAAACTCTGAAGTTAATAACTTTTGTAGAAATTCTGTTCCAGGTAATTAAATAGTCAGCACTGTCTGTGAACATGGACAAGCCCACAAGTCCACAGTGGCAATGGATGCTATACAGGAATGCAGATTAGGACCGATTTTGCACCCTCAGACTTCTGCCTCTTCCCTCTTCCCTCTTCCCTCTTCCGAGAAATAAAGGAGCTCAGCGTTTGCCATTTTGACGTGACTGCTGCTGTGGACCACTTTTCTAGAGGTCCAAGTCCAACAACTTCTAGAGAGCAATTATCCATACGCACCAGTCATTTTGGCACCTTGTTATATGCTGATGCAACACTGTGTAAATAGAATTTTAATATTGTAGCTGCCAGGGTGGAGCGAGTTTTCAAGAAGACATATCATGTTCATTTTCAGGTTCATCTTTTTATTTAGGGTTACTAATGAAGCTCTAGCGCAGGTTCAGACAGGAAGACTACTCATTTGCATGCTCAGTCCTCAATCCCTGCCAGAGAGCACAATTAAGTGGCGTGTCCCCTCAGGGTTGCCTTAGGGCAAGAGTTGTTGTTTGTGATATGTGGGGAGAGGAAATGAAAAGAAGCATGTTGCTGCTCAGTGCACTAACATTACGTCTCCGTGACCCCTTTAGTATTTTCTTATTGAACCAGCTCGGTAAGTCGACCACATAGAAACTCAGTTACATTTGTGGCAGCAGTGTTTCTTTTCTTGCAGGTGCTGTTTTTTTCTCAGTCATTTTTTATCACAGTTGTCTTAGCTTAGCGCCGCTAGTTTGGCTGTGTCTAGCTGCTGTGATGTCACAAAGCCATGGAATTAGTGGCGGGACTACTGAGATGGCGTTCAGGAGCAGTGTTTTCTGTGTGAGAGAGAGAGATTCTGTTGATCTAGGTCTCCTTTAACTACTCTATTCAGTCCAGTGGTTTCAACCTAGAGGATGGGCCTCTAGGTTATTTTGTGAGCTCTAAAGGCTCAAAAGAAATCTCAAGGGTAAACCGGTGATTAACGGAGGGGGGGAAAAAACGGAAAAATTAAGTTGTGAGGCATTTTTAAGTTTTTGTATTTTTATTTTATGTGAAATATGAGGTAATTTTCCACATTCAAGCTTCAAATTGTTTATTTAAATCGTTGAGACTACATTGTTTTTTTTTAAATGTATGTATATTTTTGTTAATTCAATTTGTAAAAAAACTGTAAAAATATGTAGTGGAGTAAAAAGTCTAATATCTTCCTCTGAATGGTGAAAATGAAAACAGTACAAGTAGATTCTTGAGTAAGAGTACCAAGTTAATTTTCATCACTGAGGGGGGGAAGAGAGAGTGAGAGAGAGACAGAGAGATAAGATTTGATAGATATCTCGGCACTTGTTAACTTGAAGTATTTCTGAGCTGCAAGCAAATGACAATTCTCTGCTCATTCAGCGGTCGCTAACACATAAATATGTAGATTAGAACCACTAAATCATGAGTTTGGCTGCATTAACACGCAGTGCAGGTGATCACAGGGGAGTAATAGCAGGTTTAACAGCTGCAATGTAGCAGAGGAACCACTCAACACGTGTTGTTGTTGGGATGTAAATGGCGCTCCTGATACACCAGTGAATGATACCAAGATACCAAGAAGAATTCTCTCTTGTTACCATCTTCTGTATTGACTGTACAAACAATACACGCAAGTGAAAAGCTGCTTCAGTTTGTTCAAATAAAGAAATATATTTGTGGGTGTACATTCAATCTTCCGTTATCTCTCTTCGGGAATGTTCTGTTGAGGGTTAATCTTTTCATAAGATTTTCTTTCCAGATTTTCTTTGCTGTTGAATTAAAAACAAAAATCAGTACCTGCTGCGTTTATTCAAGTGTTAAGAATGGTACATTTGACATGTTGTGGGAGTACAAACTGTATTTATTGATCCTTTAAATATTAATGAAAGCCAGTTTGTCAGCTTCTGCTCAAAATCAATATATCTCGGCAGGAGAATGACGGTCAATTTGTATTCATATTTTAATATCTACTCTCACATCACACCTGACAATTTTATATGAAGCACTGCTCCTGGTGGATTAATGCTTTTACAACTTCGCTGCCTCTGCGAGGACAGGTCATCATTCACCGCGGCCAACCCTTTGTCTTTGCGACTCTTTCCTCTCTCTCTCTCTCTCTTTCTTTCTTTCTACCTATCTGTCTCTTTCCTACCTTCTTGGCAGAAGGCGATGGCGTAGTCCATGACCCAGCTGACCAGAGCCATGAGCAGCCCCAGCAGAATGAGGAAGATCCAGTCCTCTCCCACCCGCGAGATCAGGAACTTCTGGCAGCGAGACGCACACACTGAGGACACAGTGACAGACAGTGGAAACGTCTGAAATTAATGTTCACAGTGTGACGAGAGAGATTTGTTGGTGTGAGACTGAAAAGGACCAGCGGTGTCAGAGAGGTAAAAAGAAGTGGATATTTGGTGGCAGAGGAGGCAGGAATAAATGGAGTGATTTAGGCCAGGGGACCCAAGACTGGTATATTTCATACCAACCCAATATCC
This sequence comes from Sparus aurata, assembly GCF_900880675.1. Lineage (NCBI taxonomy): Eukaryota > Metazoa > Chordata > Actinopteri > Spariformes > Sparidae > Sparus > Sparus aurata. The sequence goes on along the minus strand of NC_044207.1, from coordinate 23,332,535 downwards.
CGGTAGTTGACAGAATTTGAGCTTTAGGATTCATGTACATGGGCACGAATTCTCCTCTCTTTCTGTTACACTCAAAATAGCTTAATAAAAAAAATTGAATTTCAAGATTTTTGTTAGCATTTAACTTGAATCCCAATCTGTCTCTAACCATAACATAAGTGAATCCTGTAGATTTACATTTGTGACTATTTCACACACTGACATTTTTTTAAAATCAACCAAACTGTTTCGTTGCCTAAACCAAACCACAAACTGGATGTGATGCCTGGATTCTGGTGTCACCGTTGTGGACTTACACCTGCCACACACCCTGACCTCATCCCTGCAACTCCATTAAAAAGACAAAGGATAATAGCTTGAGAGTCATGCAAACAATTTGGAATTTGTATCCAAATCCTGCTGATCGTATTTCATGGCAATTTGACAAACTGCTATGTTGTTTATACATCATGACAATTCAAAGTCTTTCACGTGTTGTAATGTATATAAGAACTCAAATCACACATAATAACAAAATTCATATAATACTTATAGCATTGAAACACACATTAAAAAAGGATGCAAACCAGTCCACGAGAAATTTAAACAAGAAAATCTATGAAACAAATATAAAATAGGTTAACATTTAATCAATACATTTTCACCACATCTTGGTCATCCTTTGTTTAATATCTCCAGTTAAATAACGAGTATAGGCAGTGCTACAAGGCAAAGAACCAGACTTGAAGTGCATCAATGTACAATTGTCACGTATTCAATTCCCAAAAAGAAACACAAAACGTCTAGAAATATTCCCATATTTACCTTCGCCAAGGAGGTCATGTTTTTATCTGTTTCCTTTTGTTTGTTTATTTGTCAGCAGGATTAAATAAAAACTACTGAATAGATTTCCATCAAAACTGAATGGAAGATGTGTCTCGGCCCAGAATAGACCCCGTTAACCTTTGGTGTGGATTCGGATGAAGCAATTTCTATTTTAACTGTCTATAAATTTGCGTGACCAATTTTTTATTTTATTTTGTATTTTGAGGTCGTTTTTCTACATTTCCACTGCAGCAATTTTTTGTTTCTCACAGAATAATGCATGGATCTCGATGAAAAAAAAAGAAAGGATCTGCAGTATTTAGGTGGCTGCTATCTATGAGTGAGTAGATTCTTGATCTGGTGATCTTACAGTCAAGCAGTTTCGGGTGGTTGAAAATGTAGAGTGATACAGGGCTGTAAGCTTTGATTTTGGATTGGGCTTGATTGAAACAAAGGGGACTTCATCATGATGTCTATCATTTATGTGATATAACATTCATATTTTGTTTAGTGGTAGATAATTTTATCCCTTACATCCACCTCTAGTGCTCTAGTGGAAAATAAGGAGTGCTTTAAAGTCGCTCTCCGCTCGATAATGTGTAGTGCTTATTGACCTTCACACAAGAACACTTGAAAGCTGCTTGCAAATTACTCTGCTGTGGAGGGTAAGTTTCTCTGTGCTCACCTTAAATGTGAGTTCGACACATACTAATGCCAGCAGCAGACATCATTTTAACAATTCTTGATGGCGTAATAGTTATTTTTGGTTCGAAAACCACATCTGGCACGAGTTGCTATTGAAAGAGAGGTACTTTTTAACAATTTGAAACAAGTCTGGAGAGGATCTTTAAAGAAGGAGGTTTGATTCAGCTCTGTGGTGCGTCATGGCTACACGCTGCTTCCAGATTGCAGTTTTAAACTGGTAAAATGGTATAAAAATCACTTCCTAGTCTATTCTACTCCACTCTAGCAACGTCATTGTGATTTTGGCGGCGATACCTGAGTAAACATCGTTACACTGGTCCAATCTGTGGGAAATAAAAGCATCGACAACTGGTTTATTACGCCAGGACATGAATCATCGGACAAATGAGATCCTCGTGCTGTGTGAATAAAAGAATTATACACCAAAGCAGGTAATGATGTGATGAATGTGTTGGGAGCGAGAGCGTCTCTTTATCTTCACCCCACCTTAAACATGAGAACACAGAGACAAAAACAAAGCCAGGTCATGGTTATAAATTCTACCATTACATTATAATCTATAACTCTGAGCTGGGTCAGCTAAAAGAAGCATCACTGGACTCATTTCTTTCTCTCTTGTCTGCGGACATTGCCAAAGCCCGGAATTCACTTCAACATCCAGAGCATTCATAGATGTGCCCGTCCCTCGAGGAGCTCATCATGTGCCACTAACACATTTACCAGATCCATATTTCATGAAAAAACGCTGCAGTCGCCACATACACGCGTACACTGCAGCGACAATTGCCATTGAGAAAACGGTCGCATTTCAGGAGAAACCGAGAGATCAACACATGTGTGCAGAGAGAGGTAGCATAGGTTGGTGATTATATCCGTTTCTCTTTTTGTCCATGAAAAGACAAAAAACAACAATGACTTACACCTACTAACACAAACACATCAGTGACTCATGCCGCTGCACTTCTAGACATTTACTTTCTCTTTATTTTCATCATCCGTATTTGTTTCTGCAGCAGTTAAATACTCTCAGTGGATATTGTTCTGATAAGTATCAACATTTTTGCAGGTTGCCAGATCATTTTTAAAAACATTCCCTCCTTCCTCAAAGAATATCCTAAGATTATTTCTAGGTAGACGTGGTTGCGCTCACACAGACACGTTCTTATGATGACTAGGTTTGTGTGCATGGGCACGGTGTCTGGACGGCACATGAGAGTTTGGGGATCATTTTGGTCTAGTGAATGCAAAAATACATCCAGTCCAGTTTTGCCAGCTGCTATTTTCTCCCCAAACTGCTGCGGGAGACGAGGAGTGGAGAGCAGTATATTAAAGCTGAATCCAAAAATTAAACAGCAAGTTCAAAACTGTGTCAAAACTTTGGCATTTTTGCGTGATAAATGTCTTTATCTGCTGATTAATTTTCTTCCGATCATCCAGTTGGCCGATCAACTAATTGCTGAAACTCTGGTGACATGGGCACTGACGTACATTTTGAGTGACTCCCACATTCGCCTGCCATTTATGCTCAATCATACAACAAATGTAGCAAGTGCACAATTTACTCCTGTTTGAGCAATATTTGCTATAAACTGCAGCACCCTGCTGTTTAGGGAAATTATGAAGCCCCTTAAAAAATATGTTTGTGGCCAGTTTTAAATGTTTAGATCTAAGTTCAACAGACAGGAAGTCCCAGAGGTGTGAGATAGAGATCATCGATTTTTTCAAAGAACCTCTTTGCTTATCGATGGCACTTATTTCTACAATCAAATCTGTGACCCTGCTGCTTGGGCAATATATTTCTAATCACGGGAAAAAAAGGTTGTGTTGCCCCCGTCATGATCGTGTTCACAAACTGCTCTCATTGTTTGAATGACCTTGCTAGACATAATAACGATGCCATAAATTGCATCAGTCTTTCTGGTGCAGGATTCAGGTCACGGGTCTCCCGAGGGAGGCGGGGCACAACTGAGTGTATGACGGGACAAGCTGCCCTGCAGACAGGCCACCTGCTGGATGGAGGGCTGCCAACAGATGACGGATACGTGCACAAGGGAAACACACCCTCATGTTCCGACACGCCCATCACACAGTGGAAACACAGCAAGTTAAAGGGACAGTTCACCGAAAAATTGAAGATGCATATTTTTCCTCTTACTTGTAGTGCTATTAATCCATCTGGGTTGTTTTGGTGTGAGTTGCTGAGTTTTAGAGATATAGATAGAGAATCTTTACTCTGAATTATAACCTCTAAAAAGAGGCATTTTTATAATTGCAGCATATCGGACAATATAGACACCGATGCTGACATATCAGAGAGGCTCAACGAGCAATCTAAGCTAATTAAGCTAGCCAACGTTATAGCAACATAACATACCGGGCTGTCATGAGCACAGACTTCTCATCCATAAGTAGATGCATGCATGCATTGGTACGGTTTCTGGAGAGAGAAATTGCTGATCAATTTTTAACATCTAATTCTCGGTACTTTAAGCACCATAAGCCGAGCGCCATCTAGTTTTAATGTATTTCATCCCTCTTATAACTCACACCAAAACAAACCTAGATGAAGAAATGGCATGACATGCGAGAGAAAATAGATATATTTTTTATTTTAAAAGAGATATACTCTCGCAACTTAAACTGCCACGTTCGTCACTGGACGTATATTTTTTATTTTAGTTCACTGGACATTACCTTGTGGAAGAAGCTGGAAATATTCCCACAGCTTCTCCCTCTATATTCCTATCTCTCTCCCACAAACATGCGCGCGCGCGCGCGCGCGCGCACACACACACACACACACACACACACACACACACACACACACACACACACACACACACACACACACACACACACACATCTAGTCTGGCACCTGCACAGCTACATACTTGTGTGTGCATCTTGGCTCGAGCTCACATCCGCAGGCTCAGTGGCATTCACAGATGTCTTCTCTTGATCCCGTAATAAAAAGAAAAAAATTCACACCCAACGCCAGACATTTTCTGCACCTCTGCTAGTCCTGCATTGCATCACCTGAAGACAAATAGCTGTAATCAGGAATAATACTAAAAATAAAGGAGATTTTTCCACTATAAACAGTATATTCAAAGCCATTGAATACAAAGCCAAACACAACATGTGACATAATACATTAATGCCTCTCCCTGGAGTAACTGGTAGACTGTGATCTGTGAGTAACGTCAGCTATAAAACTGCAGAAAGATTCACTCTGTGAGTCAAAATAAACACAGTGAGGCAGTGTATGTTTTTAGCTCTCCATCACGACCGGCAGCAGAGCCTTTGGCAGCGTGTGTAGGCTGCCTTGTTCAAAAGCTGCGGCTCCAGTTACTGATCTGAACCGAGGCACACACTCGTAGTCCATCACCCACAGATATGATGTTCCCACACAGATACATGAGAGGAAAACACTAAAACTCCCACTCCCACCAAATCTGAAGCTTCTTTGCTTACACTTAACAGGACAACAGCAGAACCTGTCCAGCCTAAGCGCCCATCTGAAGACATGGCTAAAAATACAAAACACGTGTCTTGATCTACGAGCACGCACGGCACACAAATCTCTCCGGCTGGCTCCTGATCGGAGACTAATTGTTTGAAATGGCTTTTATTACGGCGAGCAAGCGAGGCTGGCCTGATATAGTGTGGCTTTCACCCATGGTGCAATCTATCGAGCTCTAATCAGATCACTAGTCACAAGGGCAAAGAGGCAAAAACAGAACGAGAGAGATGGATCCTGGAAAACAGCCACGTTGGCTCACTCGTGCAGGCACGTGTGAAAACAAACGCTCAGCCTTTTCTCACTTTTACTGAGATTATGGAGGACATTTTTAGACTTTCTGTATTGATTTATGTATCTAAAAAGTCCAGTTCAACCAAATATAGAGTGCAACTAACTGATATTTTCATAAGCTCTTTATCTTATTACTGTTTTCATTTTATTCTATTTTCTCTATTACCTGTTAGTATAAAATAATCTCTAGAAGGATTAGAGGGCATTTGACTGCACACTGTATCATATGGTCTGTGTATGTGACGAACAAAGAGCCTTGAATCTTGAGTTTTCTTCCCAGTTAATCATTTGGTGGATAGCAGCGGCTTATACACACTGTGGTACACTTTGAGACAGAGTTGAGACAACATGTCTCATAATTTGGGGAATGTAAGATGGAAATATAGGATATAAATAAAGGATATAACATGTTAAAAGTATGCTGAATTAGCCATTACCAGTTCTTGGATGCAATGTACCCATAAATGTACAGACAAGTTTCACTGGATTCATTTGATACTGAAGGAAATTTACAGACATGGTAATGCTCAAGCAGGTTCTGAGTTATGAAGTGTGTCTTTTTAAAACGATTTTTCTAATGGATTTTCACAGTCTAAAACCTAAAATTCAATATGTCCCATAATTTAGGGGATATAAACAGGTACTATAAATGCCACCATGGATTGGAATGTGGGGTAAAACTTGGGCCCTATGTTTTAAACCTATTTTTGTTTAGATTGTGGCAAATTTACACCATTTAAAATATGCTGAATAAGCTACCAGTCCCTGAATGCAATGTAGCCATGTATGTACAGACAACTACCACTGGATTTCTTTGATATTGAAGAAAACCTAAAAACTTGATAATTCCCACGATAGTTTGCCATCATAAAGCACTAAGAAAATCAGCACATTCTCAGGTTGAAAGAGCTGGAACTGGTGACCTTTTGGCATTTTTGCTCAATCGATGGCAAATGACTACAGTCCAATTTCAACTTGTTCTCTTTTTATGGACTAATCAACTAATTGATTAAAACTACACATTTCAGTTCTAAGGAAAATAGCACACACCCAACATTTTTGTCCAATCTGTCCTCTAGTGCTATTTAACCAGGCAGTAGCTTCTGTGTTATTTCATCCGCTTATTAAATATACATCTCTAAGTCTCATCCATCACGTCAATAAAATACAAGGGAGGAGGATTTCCTTTGTGGAGCTCACAGAATTTAAAAAATGACATTGAAACATGTCTTTCTAAAAACAGTGTCCTTGTTATTGTGGATAATCCCAAAACATGAGTGTAAAAAAAAAATCTTTTTGCATATAATCAGGACTAAGTCTGCAGCAGAGAGTAGTTCTTATGTTTCAATTTGGGTGAACTGACCCTTTAATAAGTGCATTGCTGCTCTGCTGACTTTCAAAAAAATCTGCTTTGATCGATTGAATTAAGGTTTAAATGAAGTTCAAAATAAAAATATGTATACGCACACACACACACACACACACACTCTCTCTCTCACGTCCATCACTTTATTGTTGCGTACATGAATCTGAAGTGAAGCTCTCCACTGGTGCCACTCCCTTATCTGCAGTCATCTGAGATGACTAGACTTAAAGTAATCTGACAGTTCAGATCAGAGTTCTCTTCACACAAACAAAAATACACACACGTACACACACGCACACACACAGTTGTGTAAACGGTGGGCCACTGGCAGCCAGCAGAGGGGGCTTTCTTTGTCTGACATTGAGACAGCCCTTTTTGGCTGGAGGTCATTGCTCTGATCAGTCACATTTAATCGTGTTCACATCCTCTCCTGCTCCCTTGTGTCAAGTAGCTGCTCTGCTGTACTTTAAGAAGTCAGTGTTTTCACACTCACTGGTTGAATCACACACACACACACACACACACACACACACACACACACACACAGATCCACTTTGTTTATGAGCACTTAAAACACTGCTTTGGTCTGACCTTCACAGCGTGTCGGAGCTCAACACTACCTGCGCGCTTTGTCTCGGCAAACAGGCTCTTTTGCTGCATGATCATCACTTACGATGGCACTTTGCACAGGGGTCTTTCTCATACTCGAGCAGATCTGCAGCACGACTACGAACGCTGGTGTTCCTCCGCAGTCCTCCACCATCCCGCACTCCTCCATCCCGTAGGCGGGCCGCTTCCTCCTTGGCATACACACCCAGCTCCTGGGTGTACCGCCCATACATCTGTGTTTTTGAAAGACAGAAAAAGACAGCTTTTATACAGGTGGTGCAAGTGGGAGGCAGTGAAAGAAGTGTCAAAGTGATGCGGCAGGTTTTTCACTTAAAAGATGTATACAGTATCAGGTCACAGTAAACAGGGACAGGTGTCAGAATATTCACTGCCTGCAGCACCACACTGTTCACAGCTCGTCTGAAGCCTCTTTTAGAAAAAAAAACAAAAAACACCCCACTCAGCTTTGACTCAACAGTCATGTAATGACTTCTTTTCAGACAGATGAGCAGACAATAAGCCCAACCTGTCAGCACCCAGCTGATTAACTCTGCAGGGCTGCCACGTAATTGACTCCTAACGACGAGAGGCAGACTTCTTAGCAAACTACACTCAGTCAATCATGTATAAAGCCTGCGTCTGAGCCAGAGGTGCTGTCGTTGCAGTTTTGGCCAGTGTGTAGTTCTTAATACCATAATGGAGCTTTTCCAAAGTCTGTTTTGTGTTGTGGTGGTCCTTGTTTTGGTTTGTGATGTCGCTGCCCAGCCTCACTGGAGGCTGCCTGTGCAGAAACACCAGCCTCAACAGCCAAAGGTCCCTCCAGCAGCAGCTCCCTTTGATAAATGCCAGGTGGAGCGGCATGAGAAGATCCAGTGTGGGACTCAAGATATCACAGCTGAGCAATGTGAAAACATAAACTGCTGCTTTGATGGGCGGCAGTGCTACTATGGGAAAGCAGGTATTTGAATAGCTTCTTTAGCTTCTCGTGCAAATGCCACATGATGGGTGTTAATATCTACTGCAACACAGTAATTTATCTGTTTTCTTCTCACCCAGTGACTGTGCAGTGTACCAGGGATGGCCAGTTTGTGGTGGTGGTGGCTCGAGATGCCACTCTGCCCCACATAGATGTGGATTCAGTCAGCCTGCTAGAAACAAACGACCCCTCTTGTACTCCTGTTGACTACACGGCTGCTTTTGCCATCTTCCAGTTCCCTGTGACTGCATGTGGTACAATATTAAAGGTTGCGAGTGCAGTTTTTGTTTTTTGCTTTAGCTAATTTGAGCACTTGTGTAGTTGAAGTCCAGCCTATGTTTACTACTTTAAAGTATGGACTTTAAAATTGGGGGGAAAAAACAACCAGTTTCAGAAGGTTTAAACAATTTTTGCCATGTTGTTGCTTCATTCTGTTATCGTGACTGTTTCCACCTGCAGGAGGAACAGGATTACGTGGTATACGAGAACCACATGTCGTCTTCGTATGAAGTGGGAGTTGGACCCAGAGGCTCAATTACCAGGGACAGCCATTATGAGTGAGTTTGCATTAAATCAATCTCCCTGATTTGCTTTTGGGACCCTGAGGTTTCCTGACATGTAAAAGAACTCGTGCTCTCTCCCGACAGGTTATTGTTCCAATGTCGATATTCTGGCACAGCAGTGGAGGCTCTTGTCATGGAGGTGAATGGGGTTCCTCCACCCATGCCGGTTGCTGCTCTAGGACCCCTCAGGGTGGAGCTGAAACTGGGCAATGGACAGTGTCACTCGAAGGGATGTTTTGAGGGTGAGTAGGTCCAAGAGCCTTGTATCACCAGCTTGTCCAGGATCTTTTTTTTCTTACTAAAACCGGACCTTTTGATTGCAGAAGAGGCAGCGTACAGCTCCTTTTACACTCCAGCAGACTATCCTATCACTAAAGTGCTGAGGGAGCCAATCTATGTGGAGGTGAACATCCTGGAGAGGTCTGATCCAAACATAGTCCTGAACCTGGAGCACTGCTGGGCCACTTCTAACCCCAATCCTAACAGCCTGCCACAGTGGGACATTCTTGTTGACGGGTAAATTTAAAAACATAACTTTTAAAACATGGTTATGCCAAATTCTTGCATTTTATGTTTAACATGAGGTCTGATTGGATCCAGGTGTTCCTACCATGATGACCGTTACTTGTCCACAGTGGTGCCTGTAGATGGCTCCTCTGGGCTCCGCTATCCAACGCACCACAAACGTTTTATTGTTAAAATGTTCACGTTTGTGGCTCAAAACACCTTCACTCCTCAGGAAGACACGGTACAATCATTCACATACCTTTTTTTATTATTTTTTTCTTGTTTTGTCATTAAGTGACAATCTGAAGTTTCCATGGCAAATGAGCAACTTGCAATCTTTTTCAGATCTTCATCCATTGTGCTACGGCAGTGTGTCATCCCAGCAGCACAAACTCTTGTGAACAGTCATGCCACCGGCAACGTGAGTAGCTCGTCAACTGTAATTCATGGTTTCAATGTTATACTTCTGATCATTCTATCACCAGCTCTTATAATTGGCTGGTCTCTAAAGTTGTGACAATCAGAGCTTCTATGCAAATTTCAGGATTCCTACACTACCCTAAATTCAAAACGAAGTGTATGAATTTTAAATTGAGGTGAAAATCTACCAGTAATTATCTGCAGATACAAAGATGTAAGAGGAAAAATGTAATCGGTACAATTTTTTTTGTTTTACAAAGCACAAGGTGAATGAGAAAGGAGGCTGAACCAGAATTTTATTTGTATATATTTTTTTTTAAATCCGTCAATTCTAACTTCATTGCCATCCCCTCCTTTGCAGGAAGAGCTGCAGTCGCTGAAGTTTCCCAGAGTCAGAAGGCTCTGGTCTCGAGCGGCGAGGTGATCCTGACTCCATCTGCTCACAACACCAAATCAAAAAGATGAGATCCACTGGCAGCCATTTCTGGCTGTGACTTTTTAATAAAAGCTTGTCAAAAGCTCATGCTTATTACTGGGTCTTGTCTGAATTTCTGTTTGAAGGTCGCTCGCTATACTTTTTTTGCTGAGGTAGATTTTGTGCAGACGCAGTGTAGTTGAGCAAGAAATGCATCCCCCTCTCTTCCTGATTTTGTGCTGAGAAATCACAAGGTTGCATTACAAATGGGTGCTCTGCTGCAAGTCATGCTTGCCTGATAAATGTAACGGTAAGCTGATACACATACTGGTTGTTAGCTGTGAAAATACTTGAGTGGTATCTGTGCTTAACTAGCAGCACTAGTTCTGCAGTCCTGGTGGTATGGCCATGATTCAAACCTTTTATTTTTACCTTCTCAAACAGATCTTTCTAGCATGCTACATTAGGATGAGCATCACGACTCCTCCAGGCTTGCTGCTCTTCTCCCCCTCTTTATTTTTTGATAACAGTCCCTCTAGGTTTTTCTCTGTATGCTACAACTCACAACATCTCTCCTCCACTGCTCTGCGCACCACCTCCCTCTTTGTCCCACTCCAACTCCTCCACCCCCTCCTCTCATTGAGATGGGCATCACGACTCCTCCAGACTCGCTCTTTCTGCTCGCATGAACAGGAGGTGCAGAGAGAAAGCAGAGCAGCCGTATAGCTTCAGTCTGACTGACAAGCAAAAGGAAGGACCGTGCTGTCAGGATGCTCATCTCCCTCCACCTTAACCTCCAACCTGCTGGGAAGCATTTAAGCAAAACCCCAGCTATACATCACATTCAGACAGCAGCCTCATCCATAAGCCGCACTCCAAAACCCTAGAGGACTCAGCCAATAGGTGCCAGCTGACAAACGCTAACAGCAGCTGCTGTGTGGACATAGACAAACATGTCAGCAAAGTATGAAAATATGTTTTGCCACTGGTTAAAAAATGCTGTCAATTAGAGCAAAGTGGTGGATGCAGAGCAGACAGTAGCACGTGTGTGGAATGCAAAATATTTGGGAAAATTAAGAATTTAAACATGTCACACTGAAAACTGACACTTCAAAACTGGATTCATTGTAAATAAACAAATTATTACTCTTTGTACTAAATTGAGGATCTTGTCAAAAATACAGGTATAAAATACAAATTCTAATACTTACAATTTTTGCTTTCAGGCCTTTTGCCTTCAACATTAAACACTGAATATTAAATATCTTGTCTTTGTACTGTATTCAGAAGTCAAAAGAATTGACAAATCAGTGTTGTAGAATATTTTAGAGCTATTCATGAGGTTGATTCTGTTGAGTTTTAAAGCAACAATGACAAAAAGAAAATTGAGTAATGAAACAAACTAGTTTTAAATCCAAAGACAACACAACCTTCACACCCCCATGGTCAACATCATTTTTAAAACTCAGTAAGGCATTTCAATGTCACTTTGTGTTTTCCAATAATTATGTATTTTGGTTTTATCTTAATATTCTTGGCATTTTTTCTTTATTGAAAAAATAACAGGAAACAAGGAAAAAAAACCCCACAAAGGTTCCAAATCAAATCCAAATCAGAAATGTGTTTATATATCTTAAACATTGGGCATCCAGATGGAAAAAATATGAATCACTTTGATTATGTAGTTCGCCTACTTTTTCAAGCTAAGCGGCCACATTACTGCTTCGCCGCCCTGCATCGATTCAGACCGTCTCCAGTTCAGAGTGAGTTCAGTCTGTTTACTGTTCCAGCAGATGAGTATTTACTCTGTGTCTTCTGCAGCATTTAAGTAAGCTTTTAACAAGTCAACATGATGCGCTTGGTCACCAGTGAGGGAAGTTCTTCTACTTAAAGCTTCTGATTCTGTGAAGATACATTGTGGTCAGTTGAAGATTCAGTAGGGATGGGTACCAAAAAATACAGAAAACTTGGTTAATTATTGTAACGTTAGCTGAAGGCTGAGACAAACCAGCCCCTCATTCCTCTAGGAGAGGTGCCTGTGGGCAGTGAGTCACATCAGCTGAGGGATAAGAACTGATACTGACTGATGTCTGTGTTTTTCATTCTTTCTAAATGTCACTCAGCATCTTAATGTCAAAATTTCATGCTAAGGATTTGTCGGCTATAAGAACGCATGGTCATGACGAAGTAGTATGTTCCAATTGTATGCATACTGCATGCAACAGATTGTACTTTGTAAGTGAAGCTGCAGTACATACTAAATGTAAAAAGAAAAAATGATGTGATTCGGAACGCACCTTTAAATCATGCTGGGCAGGGGCCTGCAGGACCAGGATTGAAAAAAAAAAAAAAACTGTTTGAAGGTAACAAAAATAGATAAATAAAAATAAAATTATAATTAATACTATATTTCATTTCTGCCAATAGATCTTCATAAATCACTCTGAATCCAACACACTGAGCCTTGAAGAACAGAACTGCCAAATTCAATCCAAAAGTCCAATTTTGCACACAGTTGGGAAAAAAGCATTCACACTGAATCTGAAAACCCCCAAATGATGACAGTTTAGAGGACAGTTCCACGTTTTCGTCATCATTGTGGCTGTGGTAGTGTTTACTCAATTTAATGACCCACATATGCCCACTTCTTAAGATGTTCGACTAGAGACGTGAAGCATGGAGGAATGTGACAGACATTCCTGGTCAGTAACTGGTCTATATTTCTATTTCTATAACTCTATTCACAGCCACACCATCTTTTTCTTTTTTTCATGTATTTCATTTGCTGGCAGCTAATTCTCATGCACCCACACATACAGTATAGACGCACACAAACCCACCACCAGCACCAGACAAACACCCACCATGACTATAAACGGGGCCGTGTTTAAACGTGTTTCTTTGGCCTGTATGAAAGCAATCACTGGCCATCTGGAGCACGGCCCCCTGGGAGAGCAGCAGTTGGGACCCTGTGGGTTAAATGAGCTGTTATCTGTAACCGGTTTACCTCCCACATGACCAATTTCTGCATCTACATTAGTCAGTTTACCTCCCACATCACAACCCGCTACACTAGTTCAACTCCCACAGGTTGCTGGTTTAGCGGTTTGTCGTAGAAAGTGACGAATGCAAAGACGAGTGTTTCAGTTTGGTGCAAAATGGCTTCACAAGGGAAAAAATTACCAAAAATGTATTTGCTACAAAAACTGGAAGATGATCAAACTCACATTCGTTTTGTTAATTAATTGTGCAGTCATAGAGTGAAACTCCAGAAAGTCTAAAAATCTAATTTGCACACAAAGAAGAGGAAGCCTCAGTTTTGTCATCAAGGGTTGTGCAAGTCACAGCTGTCACGGTTGACTGTGATAGGCTGAGTCAACTGTCAATCAATCTAATGTGACTCAAATTCATCCTCCTGAACATCTCCTTATCTGAGCCAAGGGCTTAAATAGCTGCCACCTAGAAACAAACATGTCTTTATTGACATGAGGGTGTTCAGATGATTACTTTAAGCTTTAATCTTAATATTTTTCACAATGAACCCACAGTCTTCCTTCCTTCTTGCTAAACTTTTGACTGGAACCTTCACTTCAATATTTCTGGGACTGCCCATGGCTCTGATAGCCAATTATTCTTAAACCCCAACAGCCCAGAAAATGTCCCACTGGACTGAAAGCCCATTTGTCCAACAGCATGTTGTCCTGAAAAGAAAAAAAAAGAAAGCTGACTGCTTGGAAGACCCTTTGTTCTGAAAATAGACACTCCCTGGAGTATTTTGCCCTTACTTTCTTGGGTTAGGGTTCAGGTATGTTGTTTGGTGTAAGGGCAGAGACATGACTTATTAAAACCCCTGCAGATTCAGCACCATAGACGATGCCAGTAGTCACTGTAACAACTCCAATGAGAGTGTGTATTTTCGGAGCAATGGGCCTTTGGAGCAGTGGGCGTTTGTTCTCGGCTTAACGGGCAAATAGGACATTTTTTGGTCTCCTGCGGTTTGGGAATGATGTGCCATGGGAACAATGGCATGGCCCCAATATTTCTGCCATGGATTGTAAAGATACTATACACCATGAGCAATTTCAGAGATTGTCTTTTTTAACCTGCCTGCATGGGTTTCTTGCATTTGGGTCATTTTTGCAAAACAACTCGTATTAAGAGAAGCCGCACCAGAAAAAGGGTTTTAGGGAAATGTACAATTATGTCACAGTAAAATTTATTGTTATATTGACCTGATTATGTTACTGTTAATTTTTAACCTGTAAAATACTCTGCTTTTTGATAACCACACTTCAGGGCAAAAAGTAAAAAAAAAAAAAAAAAGTGTATATCAGTTGAAATATTGGTATTGGCATCGTCCTCCAAAAATTAACTATCGGTCTGGCTCTAGCTAAAATACACCGGCACTCTCACCCAGGACACCGCCGTGTGTGCCCGTGTGAAACCGAAAATATTCAATTTACACATACACATCACATACATAAGTTAAATAAACCTTTTCTGGCGCTTGACATTGCTGCAGCTGTGTGTGTGTGTGTGAGTGTGTGTGTGTGTGTGTGTGTGTGTGTGTGTGTGTGTGGTGTAATACAGTGCGCAGCATCAGGAAAACAGACGTAGTGCCAATGAAAAAGGATATTTGATGGCAACGTAAAGCATCCATCATTTTCAAAACATGGCGAACATTTAAACAGATATATATATTTTTTTGGTGGGACTTATTTAGGTGCTATAATACTTCTTGTTACCCGTCTGGTTTACAGCAGCACAATGCTCCGCTTCCTGACGGCGCTACTCCCTGCCTCTCACCACAGGGGGATAGCTGACAGTCATCTACTGCAGAGAAGACACTGACGAGGGATAAGTACCTAATACATGTATATTGTTCACCACTTCTGACTAATAACAAGGGGCGCACCCTCCCAGGTTTCGTACAGCATTCACATTCCACCCTACAACACTTCTTGCTGCACAGGTTCATTTACCAGATTGAAAACTCTTCAGTCACACGGAGAGAGTACCACATGTCCACCATCTCTCTACTGCGTAAGACCCCCCGCTTCAATGCCACATCACTCACTCTGCCACCTTTCTAAATCAGGCCATGTGCAGGCCTAGCACAACAGATGAGATAAAAAGTTCTCTATTATTCAGCAATTCCCAAGGCACTGCAGGGTAATTTATTCACCGCGAGGCGACTAAGCAAGGACAAATATTTGACACTCTAATGATGAAGGCCTGAACAATCCACAACTTTCATCCTCGTTTCTCTTTAACAATACATATTCATAAGATGATTTTAATCTCCTGAAATTTTGCAGGGTTTTAGAGTGAAGGGACCCATCACTGCGGAGGGAGGAAGATGGATGTTTTAGACCCTTAAACTGCTGTGTAGTGTTGCAGTGGCAGCGTGATTACTTAAACGCGCGCCGAGTGTGTATTGATGAGGCCAGGGGAGTAACAGGAGGACTAAAGCACTCGGGCTAATCTCAGCCCTGAACCCTCCAGGAACAAGATTGAAAATTGAATTAGAGGAGGAAGCGACAAATTTGACTCGTCCCGCTGTCTAAATTTGCATTAATATAGGTAGAGGAGGCTGCCTTTAGAGTGGTTACCTATGAGTCAGAGCTCATGCGCTCACACACACGCACGCACGCACGCACGCACGCACGCACGCACACAAACAGACGTCAAAATAAACATCAAAAATCTTGACGCTGTCGAGGCAGACATGCACGCGTGTGAATCCCAGACAAGTATAAATACACCGACGCACTCTGATCATGTTGGGTTGGGCGTCCTGATGTCAGCGAGACCGAAGGATCAAGCTGCCTGTCAGATAAACACTTGACGGGATGAGCTGGCTGTTTTGTGTACATCATGACACTCATCCACAGAGATTATGTTGCAACAGGTTTAAAATGCGTTTAAATGGAGTCTAACCAGAAGGGGAAAAAAGACACTGACGTTCTGTCTGTGGTTTTGACAGTAGGTTTAATTAGTAGGTTAGTTGGTTTCAAAAATGCAAAGCTGGCCAAACACGTAGCCAAAAACAAAATATATTTAAAGCTGTAGAGTGCACTGCAGTCACAGCTGATGGTGGCACGCCCGTGGCCAGTGCAGAAGAAGCTGAACCCTCCATGGGTGACAAAACTTTAAGTGATATATTGAAATCTTTTTGGACATCTTCAGGACATCTATTCAATTAGTTGGATAAATTGTTGTTTAAGCTTTTTCCATAAAAAGAACATGATCTGTATCGGATGCTTGTTTCAGCCAAGCACCTGCTCAACTTAAAGCCTTGTTTTGACCAAGCAGCCTGGTGCAGTTAATTTACAAATTAGAACAGTTATTTTTGTGTTTCCATTATCAAGTGTCGTGAATAGTACCAAAAGAATCGATCCATGCTAACCTGTTTTTGAGTTATCCTTCTGCTGAGGTACCTGCACACTAATCCAATACTGAAAAAACTGGAGTTAAAAACTGCAGACCACTGATTGGTCAGTCGGAACAACCAGTCTTGATATGATGTAGGATTTCCCCAAGTTCTTTGTTTCAGCAGACTTTTGTCTTGAAGTGATGGTGAATGTGAGGAGTGCAAAGAATAAAAGGCTGGCAGTTTTAATGTGGTCCGTCTGGCATTAATGTACAGTATAGGTCCATGTGTCTGTAAATAAAATGCAGAAGGCTCTTTAGCATGGCCTCTCTGTGAGAGGTTTGCATGTTCTCCCAAGGCTTGCACGGATTGTCTCCGGGTACTCCGGCTTCAATCCAAAGACATGCAAGTGAGATTAATAGGTCACGCTAAATGTACTCTAAATGCCTGAAGGTGTGAATGTAAGTGTGAATGGTGGTTTGTCTGGCAACTTGTCCAGGGTGTACCTTGCTGCTCACCCAATGTCAGCTGGGAACAGTTCCAGCCCCCCGCGACCATGTAAAGGATTAGCGGTAACAGATAATGAATGAATGAGTTTCTCAATAGTCAAGATCCGTTTCTGAAAGGGGTTACCCCTGAAACACAGTCAAGAACAACCTCCCCACATTTAAGATTACTGTATGAGGTGGAAACAGAAAACCAATCTCATATCTATGTACAGTTACCACGGGTTACGTACGAATTCAAAGGGTACTGTACCGAAAATACTTTGGAGCTGAACCATAGGGCTTTGAAGAGCTTCCTCCTTTAAATCAATGTCGGTGTTACAATGTATTTGGTGACTCATGAGTCAAACTTTAAATAACAAAAAACAAGTACCGTTAGGAATTGGTACCCAATTGTACTAACTGTACTGGTACAATTGTAACACATTGCCACACACAGCAATGGCAGTGGCCTCCATCAGAAACAACAGCATTTTGCTTAAGGACACCTCGACACCGAACCACCAATTCTGTCACAAATGGACGACCTGCTCTGCCTCCTGAGCCACAGCAGTCCTCGATTTAGAAAAAAAAAAAACAGTCAGTCAAGAGAAAATGAATTACTGATTATAATTATTTATAGATGCTTTAATCAATTATAGACTAACCGTGGTAGCCCTAGCTGACAGCTGTAGCCACTTACATACAAAACGTATGGTGATTTTTTAAAATTTCATTCAACATTAAAGAATAAACTAAGCAACAGTCTATAAAGCAGTTCACATGATCTCCACACTACAGCACTGAAATACTGCTTATGCGTTAATGCATCTAAATCTAATAATAGTCAGTAATAAGGACAATGATATAATGTACAACTCCCTAAATTCTGAATTCTGGATTGTCAACTAATGTCTGTTATTACAAAGTGTTCGGCCCTGCACCCTCTACATAGTTGTATAACAGTGTTCAAGTATAATGTGTTCTCTAAATGGCAGGTATGCCATTTTGAAAATGTAGCTCTTCGGTAGGTGAATATACTCCACAGTGAGTGGTCTATTCTACCAGTCAAATGAATTGAGATTTGACAGATTTTGTTTCTTTCTGCAGCCTCTGCAGTGACCCATTCAATAGTTCGCAGGTAACAGCACTATTTGGAAGTGACAGGACGTGAAATGGACTCGCGCCAGCCTCTGTGTGGGAGAACGGACAGAATGCTGACTATAAGGAACTAGACCCCCCTGAAGAGACAGCGCTTTGTATGTGTGAGTGTGTGCGAATGTGTGTGTGCAACGGCGACAGAGGGAGAGAAAGATGCTGAGATACGCAGATATATGTATGATAGTCAAATTCTACTCAAATGTGGGAGTTTTCATCATAAAGCACAAGGACTCTTCTCATCAAAGTTGCACCAAATGGTGATGTACAGTTACATTGTGTAATTTCAAAAAGAATCCTTGAAAATGATGGCACTAAACTGCAAACAGCATGCCCATATTCACCAACCCAACTGGTCTGTGACACTTTACGCGAAACAATGGAAAAGAGAGAGGCAGAAGATCTCACAGTCCAGTTTTCTGTGGACGGAGCGCTTTCTCACTGAGACAATCTGTGTCCGAATGCTGCATTGTGCATAACTAACAGCATGTGCAGTCTTAGTACCAAGTAGTAAAAATGTTTGTGCACATATATTCAGTATGTGTAAGTCAGATATTTCAAATTTTCCTTTAAATTTTTTAATGGCTGCCGATTCCTTGTCTCAGTGAATATAAGGAACATAATTCAGTGTTCTCACCTCCTGCATTGTATTTTACACAGTTTCTTGTTGCAGCAGCATTTCTTTAAATATTAATCAACCGCAGACATATGGGAGCGTGAGAAGTGGATTTTCTCAGTGGTGAGTCTTGACAGTCAGTGCAGCAGGTTGCTCAGAACACATATTCAGAAAGCCCGGCAGCCTGTGTATTGTGTATATCCTATCTGCGGTGCTGCAGTGCCCCGTGGCGAGGGTTGGAAGGGGTGGGGTTGAGGGGAAGTGAGGGGCGGCAGCTTTTCCTCTTCAGGTGGATGATGACTTTGATCCCTGCGGCAGCCAAATCCTCAAACCTCCTGCTGCTGGAAGGACAGGAACAAACCGTTTCCAACATCTGCTCCGACAGAGAGTTACCACACGCCCTTTTAGGCATGTATGTGTGGGCCTACAGGTACGGAGGCGTAGGCGCAGTGCAAACACACACACACACACACACACACACACAAACTAAATGCACACGCAAGACCCATGGAGCAAACTTGCCCACGCTTCTGAGAGGAGAAAACACATGATGCACACACGCAAAACCCTGTGACACATCCAGAACTCCCACACCTCTTTTGAAAGAGCTTCAGCTGCAGCACTCCGACACCGAGTCAACGCCGTCTGTCTCCTTTCTTTTCAATCTCGGACCTGCCACTTCTCCGCTTTACCTGCTCCATACCTCCATCCCACGAGAGGCAGACAGCCACTGCCTGCTGTCCCAGCATGCACTGCACCTGACAGCGGTTGTAAGAGCCAGTGACCCATGCGCCGGCCCCTGGTTGCTTGTCAGTCGCTGCTCACAGGATCTCTTCCTGCATCTCCACACAGGAACCCAGAAAATAACAGCTGCCGCCTAAAACGCTGCAAAGAGTTCCTCAACCCTGCTCTGGTTATCAACATCTTGCTGGTTATAAATAGCCTGTTTATTCTGTGTTTTACTATTCCCTTTGGATAATGAGTTCAGAGAGGTTAGCGCTTTCTAGGAAATCTATTTGGTGCAGCAGTGGCTGAAAATGTCAGTATAACCGCTGCTGTGCACAATATATGAATGGATATTTGCATATCAAATAATTGTTTCTTTGATTCTGCAGAGGGAAATGTAATCATGGCCACTTGCGGAATAATTATATCAATTATTCAGTCCTTGGCTCGTGTTTATGCTATGTTTATGATACCCTCAGCATTTGATCTTAATGGATTGTCACAGCAAATGCTCACTCACTGTAAAAGTCGAGCACCAACAGGAGCCATAAATTAAAGGGTTGTTTTTGCTCCACTGTCTTGGCAAACACTACAGTCAATCAGCTGCCTATTCTAAAGAGGGATGGTTGGAATGATTGTATGAATACAGGAGCGCATTTTTTTTGAGTGCATCTGTGAATGAGGAGATGACATTTCTGTGCCTCTTCCCTCCTGGAGAAGTTATCAGACGGATCTCTATTTTGCTCTGTCGGCTCCGTGTCATCTCTTCGACACCAGCGGTTCTGTTCAGTGCTGCCAAAACTCAAGCGGCCGCATGACTGAAAGTCCCTGAATCTTGCTGATGGCAAACAATTAAACACAGAGGATCCTTTTGTCAACATCTGAATTCAATCTTTAGAGCGCAGCTACAGCGGCAAGAAACTCAGTAAATGCTTTGCTTATCTGATTTAAACGTGGGGCTAATATCTATCTCGACACGCCACTCGGTTTTCTCAGGTTTTTGATGAATAGTGCTGCCACTTTGTACTTAGAAAGTACTTAGAGACGCGTACATGTGCCGAACAGCATAGGCACACACTTGCATCTATTTTTGGATAATGGACTGGTGTGCTGGGAGTAAATGATAAAGCCATTGATCTGAGCGCAATGGTCAGAGGAGAGGGAGCTGGGCAGACAGCACGTTCCAATCCTCAGAGACTCCGACTGCCATTTTACATTACTATTGATCTTTGCACCGAGACACACAGCACGGCATCGATCTTCACACCTACAAGAGCAGAAGAGCACCTCTGTAGCACTTGGGCCCAACACAGCTGCAGGACCGACGGATAGAGCACAAAACACAAGCCTGCACCGGCACAAAGAGAAGAGAGAGGCACACAAATCAGGGTGGAAGGACACATCAGTCTTTCTGTACCTCTATCTGAATATAGATAACCCCGTGTAAAGTGCTCCAGGGTATCACTTGTCACTCCTGCAATGACAAGAGTGGGGGGGGGGGGGGGGGGGGGGGGGAACTGGTGCACGAGGCAATTAATATTCAGAAACACTCCACTTTTGGTTCACAAGAAAGGCCGCTCTGGCAAACAGGAAGGGGCTGAGGGGAGGGTGACAGAGGGAATAGATGAGGGGGCACGATGAGGGACAAGATCTGCAGGAGAATAAGGAGCAGATAAGGACGACGCAGGACGTGAGCGAAATACATTAGAGCTCAGTGGGCAGAGAAGGGGGGGGCTCTAATCTTATATTTCAAGGATATTAACATCTTAATAATGACCCATTAGGCCATACATAAAGTGATCAGAGATAGTCTGTACATGCATTCCTTCAAGCTGAACAAATGAATCTGACATGGTTTGGTGAAATCTAAATTGATAAGACTTAATTACGGAGGTGGGGCCAGGCAAGAGGCTGAGAGTGACGCAACACCTGTGGATCAAGGTGAAGGAAAGGAAGCAACACAAAGATGCTAAAACACAGCCAGTAAAGGCAACATGTAAGAATACTTGATAAAAGCCACACACAGCCTCCTCCTGTTCTCACACAGGACGCGGATGAGCAGCCGGCAGCCGCATCCTCCCCGGCCCGACAACGACATCCATAAAAAAAAAAAAAAAAAAAATCCCGTCATGCGCCGACACATGACGCCAAACGCCATCTATGACCTCATCCGAAACTCACCAAAGTTTGCTGATACTGAAGCGTCCGGTCTTCGGCCTTGTCCTTCACCATTGCCGCAATATCCTCATTAAGACACCCCGATCCGAGACTCTCAGGAGTGCAAGTCGCCCGCTGATTAATCTGCGGAGGAAGAGGAGGACGAGGAGAGGAAGGACGAGGAGAGGAAGGACTCGGCACGTCGGACTGCCATCACATGTGCGTTTGTGTAACAGGTTTCATATCATGAGCTCTCCCGCATGATGCAAAGCGCCGTCGCCGCCGCGGTGTGTGCGTGCGTGCGCGAATGTGCGTGCGTGCGTGCGTGAGCCAGATGAGAGAGAGTGGCTGGATGTCGCCTCGAAGCAGCGCTGGTGCGGTTTGACTGCGAAACACCGCCTCCCTCCTCCACTCTCACCGAGCCGCTGTCTCTCCTGTGGACTTACTGGACTTGATGATGTTCGGATTTTTTTTTCTTTTTTTTTTTTTTCTGCGGAGGTGTGATAAGTGGTTGTTTGGATAACGATGATCTGTTGAGTATGTTTTTTTTTTTTTTTTTTAATTCTCGTGTTCCTGAAAGACCCAAGTGTCTTTAGCTCCTGATTTGAGTCATCACTCCATTGATCAAATGTGATGAGTAATTCACAAGGCTGAGGCTGGAATATGGCTTTGTCATTGTCGTGAAGAAGTCTCCACTTTTCCACAAAAAAGCTGATAAATATCCAGTGGCATACTCAGGATGTTTGAGGGGCAGGGGTGGAAGAAAAAGGGGCACCATCTGTATGCAGTGGGGCACCGGCATGCAGAAAATCATGATACACATATAACTAGAAGGTCACCCAGAGGACACTTTATCATGTTTAGTCTGCTCGAAGGGCACGTTATTATGTTATATATACCATAGGAGCCCACCAGATATGTATCACTGTTAGAAGTGTTTTATAAAGACATTCTGGGATAACTGCAAAAAAAAAAATGTTTTATGTATATATGGTGTGTGTATATATTTGTATTATAAAAAATTTTGGCCAACATATCGATATCATATGTCTTTTGACTCCCTTATATTGGTATTGGTATTACCCCTACCATGGTAGTGAATAAACATTAGTGTCTGAGCATCCTTAGCTGCCATTAGATACATTATTATATAATGTACAGGACACTGAATCTACAAAATATGCCTTGTCATATGTCACATGCAGCATATTTTATGTGGTAAAATCTACTTTACTCATGTCTTTATCTACCTCCTTCATGACTCTTCCAATTTTAGTAAATGTCAGTGTCTGATTATGGCTCTTTTTATCACTGTGCCTGACTGTCAAGTGGTCTAACAGGATGAGTAGTTTCAGGCGAAGTGGCTTAAACTAGCGATAGACAACATTTTTGCTTTAATTTATCATTCTGAAGTAAATACTAATGCAGAGCGGCTGTAGATAAATTACACCATCCATGTATAGATCGGTTCCCTATAAGCCTCGCTTTCACCATGCAATTCGATCTGCCATCGGGCTGAATGCGGCACAGGGAAAGCGTGTTTGTCACTGTGCAACTGAAAAAGGAAGAGGCATTGATTTCCCCGGTCGCTATCCTCAGGTAACGGTGGAACAACTGGAATATCTGTGGAAAGTCTACACCGCAAAACAAAAAGAACCCAGCTGACGGAGGAGGTAAAGAAGGTGTAGAGTGATAGTGCTCGGACAGTAGCCAGGCTGCTAGCGGTGGCCATGTTGCGGTCCGTGCAACAGTGGTGACAAAAGTAATACCACAGGGAAACACTACAGGCGGTGATTGTGAAAACTTAATAAGTATTTTGTACAATCATTATTTCTGGATTTGATTTCAGATGATCTAAATCTCATTATTTTTAGCTGTTCTTTTAGTAAGGTGTTCTTAAAAGGGCGCTCCAACAAGTTGAATATGGACCGAGATGCAGGAGTAGATAGATCTCACACCCTGTCTGCTTGGTTTATGTCATTCAACCTCCTTGCCCCCTGTTTGTGACACAGGCTGTCTTTTGAAAAATTTCAAGACTCAGAGCCCAACATAAAAACATCCCTGACAACATCATCAAGGTTATTCGCTCAGACTTTGGAAAGGATCCTTCTAGACCAACAGAAGAGTTACAATTGATTTCACAGGTTACACTCCATGATAAATTAACTGAGAGTATGATGCAACCAGAACAGGAAAGAAAGTAACTCCTAGGTTTTTGTTCCTTTTGAAGAAGGGAAGCAATAGATACACAGTGCTTTCAGGGGACAATATAAGTGATCATTGAATGCATTAAGAACTGCCTCGTATTTACTTTCTCACATTATTTTTCTCTCTAGGCTTTTGTACTTCTTCCACCAGTGATAAAAAAAAAAATTCAAGCAAAAACGTGATGAGAGAGGTCTCTTCCAGCAATAGCCCTATCTTCAGGGTACGAGGGGTCAATTGATGAAAATGAAAATGATGTCAATTACATGCAATGATCTTCGGAGACACCACATCTCACGCTTCATTAACACCTATGGGAGATTTGGGGCAGATGTCTTAGACAGACATGCAGAGTAGCATTGACGCTCTTCCACAAGTTCATAGTGGTCCAGTACTTTACTAAAACTATGATGACTTTTCCTTGTCACCCATTTGTATGGAAAACATTGACCTGTGGCCCCAATTGATTTAGTCAGAATTTATGCATTTCCTCATATTCAACTGTATTTTAAAACAAGTGAACCAGTCTTCTACTACTGTCTGCCAAACAGCTCTATAAGGAAGCATTTTGCAGTGAAGTATTGTGCTCACGGGCACCACAACAATCACTGTTGAGGCCCATAAAACTTATTCGTTTATGTGTGCCTGCATGCAGAAGCATTTCGATTTTATCCAACACTAAAAGTTCACTTGAAGTTCCTCTCAGATCATTTCCTTTCCTCAGATGACACATGTATTATAACATCGAGAGCTCACCTCTTTGGGCTTTCACTAAAGGGATTTTCGAAGATGCTACTCATGGCAGTGAAATCTATTGCACTGAAAGATGCGCTGCCAAGTGAGACACGCACCTGAAAGATAACCGCAGATTCGCGGATTCGCAGCTGCTTCGTCAGGACCAAACACCCCTCATGTTTGCCAATATATGCATCTACTGGATGGGAAATTCAGGAAGTTGAGAACTTTCTCAGGCCAAAACAAATATGCTTACCTTACCCATCCCTGCCATGGTTTCAAAATTGTGCCAACAAGGCAGCAGATCACTGATTAAATCAGGGTTTAAATCAATGGCAAGGCATTAAACAATTTAAGGCAGTCACAGGGGTACATTTGAATATCAAACTCTGATCCATTACAAGTTAAAAGACTTAATTCCTCTGGGAGTCAAAGCCTCTGACTGGCTGATAGATAAAACAGTCCTGCACAAGACTGCAGCTGATTGGTTGTTGGCAAGGCAACCAGTTCAAAGCACTGGACCACAGGCATCAGAATCAGCCCGGGCCTCTGACACCACTGAGCGATGGGAGGGATTTCACCCAAAAGCCTACTCACTCAAGTATATGTTTCCATTCACAAATCTCATCATTCATGCACCTCAGGTTCACTTGCACCTTAGGCCTTTACAACCTGCCCTCACATTGTCACAAAGAGCGCCACCGACTTCATTTTATCAGGGAGCTGGCAGCTGTAGACAAGCAGGGGGTACGGTGGCCCCGACAGCTGAGGAACTGGGTGCTCTGCAGCCCCGAGCACCAGCACACTGACCCACATCTCCTCATCTCCACAGGATTCTTTAGAAATATACCACCCACCTCTGCGTGGAGGCCAGTTTGTTACCAAAATACAAGAGGAAAAACAACACGTCCCCCGTCCTGTGTGACAGTGAAGAGAAAGATCAATTGTCCAATCTCCACATGGTGACACAGCTTGAGAAATCCGCTGCAATCCGAATTAATTATTTGATTTAATCTAGTGTTATTCAGAATTAACAGTATGCCATTGTGGAAAAAGTTATTTCTTAAAATTAGGTAATCGGAGGAATAATCTCAATTTCTCACCTTTCATAATTAATGATGTGTCTAAAAGTAATAGTAAATCTATCTTATCGTTATATCTGATACTATTATATTATAAAATGAATGTATGCCTCTTCTCCCACATTTATTTTACTGCAATTCATCTACAGTATTACAAGGACCTTGAGTCCTTGATGCGCAACATTAGGATATACAACCACCTGTGCCCCTTTTTGTTTTGTGCGGCAAGTTTCTCAATTATCATTCATTCCGGTTGGCGACAGCTGTCAGAAGATACTCGGCAATAACATCGAAATGACACCTTGACACCAGCAAATACACCATAACCCAATCAGACCTTCAATTACCATTTGCCCTTGAGCAAGATATGGGCAAAGTTCAGCACACACGCATGGATTTGACACTTTGGAGCGAGAATAGAGACAGTGATTCATCCTGTCAGGACGCAGGATACTTACGGTTTCCCCTGAGTCTGCTTCCTTCTCTTTTTTCCTCTCTCCTCCTCGGGCTACGGATTCAAAACCGTCAGCTGTGTCCCTCCATTGCGCCTCGGAGGAAACGATGACTGAAATAAAGGGGCACACAGCTACAGGTTGCAGCGCACGCCTAATCGATGATGTGGTCGGGCAAGCGAGTGACTCCCGGGGATCACAGTTCACTCCAGCGAGGGGAAATCTCAGTGGATCCCGGAGACCGCTCTGTTGCTGATGCGCAATCCATAGGCTACAGCACCGCGCCAAAGTTGTCAACGCGGCGCGTAATTACCGGTTTTGCGCCTCCAGAGCAGCGCACGGCGGAGCAGGCAGCGGCTGGCTCGCTTTGGAGACCAGGAGCGACAAAAGCCAGCTCGTGTGAGAGCGCGGCTGCATGGGACTGCGTGGCAGAGAAACTCTGTGATGAGATGCTACAGTCTCCTCATCGGCTCCAGTTGAGGTGGGAGGGAGACAGCGGGGTACCGGGTGTCGTGTCCGTGATGCAATGCGGGTACCGTCAGTGCCATGGCCCGCAGTTTCCTCCTTGTGTGCAGAAATCCAGGCGCTCCGGTCATTATCTGCCGAGCCGCGGCGCACATTCGTCTTAATTACCGGCGGTCGGGATTGTCTGCAGGGATAGGAGGAGGCTTGGAGGGAAAAGAAGAAAACGTGTGTTTAATGTTCATCCTCTCTCTCTCTCTCTCTCTCTCTCTCCTTCTTTCTCTCTCTCCTCCTCTCTCTCTCTCTCTCTCACTCTCACTCTGTGCGTCCCCCCTCTTTCTCCTTGTATGTGACACACACTCACTCTTGGGGTCTAATATTAGACGTCATGCGCCTTGATAACGCCACGCACGAACGGCTTGGGCGCAAATGGAAGTGGACAGGGGCTCAGTCACTGTCCAGGCTGGGGGTGGTGATGGTCTGGACCACGTGTGTCTGAGATGAGGATGGATGGTGCATTCCATCCATGTTTTCTCTTACCCGCTCCTTTGACAGCTATTATACCTCCTCTACCCCCCGCATGGCAATTGAATTGGAGCGTCACTGCGTCTTCCAGCTGCGCCCCGCAGGCATTACAACCCGATGGATGATTGCAGCGTATCCGGGTGAGGACCGCTTGCTAACCTCTCCTCCTGGGCGATAAATACAGCGAGTGAGGCTTTTAAACGATCCTCGGATGGGTAATCACCTTGTCACCTTGTCCTACCTGCAAAGACTACATGTAAGAGTGCATGGAGCAGCTGTAGTTAAAAAAATACACTTCCAAAATAAAGATCTTTTCACAATTTGGACATTTTCTTTCTTTCTTTAAGATTTTGAGAACACATGTGAACATCTGGCTTGGTGATACTTTAACAACCATGTCTGAAATCCTACAGAAAAAATACTATTTCCAAGTCCTGTAGCTGCATTATGTCAATCACCACAAATAGGCTACACACTGACTTGTACTGTAGACACACCTACATGCTGTGTGTGGGCTGTGTGTACCCGTCAGACACCAATTTTGTGAGTATCATAAACCCAAGCCCGTTACCTGTATTGGCCAGAGGAAAACCTTGATAAAAAAGTAAATAGCCTCCAGCAGTGGTGACTGGATTTGATGTCAGCTGTGTAAATGGAGTCTTTCACAATAATAAATCATTAACCTTTTAGTCAGCAAGCACGCTGTCCCCTGAACGCTCCGAAAAAGCCAGCTCGGGCCAAAACCAGAAGCAAAAACAGCCCCGCTCATATCAATGAAATGCCATTTTCAGTCTATAACATTTTGTTATGCTGGGCCGCAGGGAAGTTGGAGCGCATCCTGCACTCGGGCTAGATAACACTCGCACTTCCCACTCCTTTATGAGAAGGTGGGAAATCAAGTGGTGAGAAGACAAAAAGGACACACAGCTCCTCTACAGTGGACACAGGGGCATTTTCCACCTGGCGCATTTCTTAATGGAACAAATGTGGATTCTTCGGGAGCGGCCTAACAGGTCATGGCGTTAAGCAGTGAGTAGTGAACCCAAGACGTTTGACTTGTGAGGACTGTAGTGCACTTGTTATGAGCTGAACGGGCCGGCTTGTGGTGTGTTTGTCCAGGACTCCTGCTGCTCTGTATGGTAGCCTCTGAGGTGTGGGATGCTGAGACCAAACCCGTAGATTTTGTGTGTAATAAAGGCGCCAGGAGGGCTTTGAATATTGTGGCAGAGACGGAGAGTGCACTGGTGAGGAAATGACCGTCTCTCTCTCTTTCTGTCTGTCTGTTGTTACCTGTAGTCCATCATCAGTCCGTCTCTCTGTAGTCCACCTATTCTGTCCGTCTTCTGTCACTCGTTTCCTCCCTTGTAGAGTGAGTGTAATGATGCCAAAACCCTCTCCACACTGGTTCAGCTACCCTGCACCGAGCTTCATGTAGCATCTTGGAAGAACAAATCAGTATGTTGGCATTTTGATTCAAATTTTTTATTTATTTATTTTTTTAACCTGCTTACTACTGATTTTATAACACAATGCTTTTCTTTTTCTTTACGTGTTTGTGTGTGTGTGCGTTACCTCAGCACCAAGGGATAAGAGGGGACATAGTTGCATCCTTGAGGCTTCTTATTGAAGGTGTGAAGGTTGTAAGGGCCCAGATCCAGCCAGGATGTGCCTCTTTGCCACTGCAGAGACTGGAGCACAACATCAACAACTACCTGCTCATTCTCACACACCTTCAGCTGAGTGTAAGAAGTACTCACACTAACAAACCGCATGCAAACAAACATTGGAGAACTCTCAGTAAGCACTGATAACGGTCAAAAAGAAGTACATGTCAAGGACATTATCACTCTAAATTGGGATGCCAAAATGTCTGGACGTCTTGGATTCTGCACGATGACAACCATTTAAATAGCTGTCAAGAAGGAAAAAGACTATGAAATAATTTTTAAACATCCCTGGCTTGTAGGGAGCCTTCAAGTGGCTGGTTTCTGACCTGCAAATAACCAAATCAAAGCTAACTGGGCGCAGTCAGCCTCCTTACACTCACACACAAACACATCCCAACAAACAGAGCCAAGTAAAATTCATCAGTGTGACAATGAATATTCACACGAAGCGAGTGTAGACGTGTTGATGGGCTTCTCTCTCGCTGGTTTTGCATCTGAATGAGAGGCATTATCAGTTTCCTCTGGTGTGGAAATATCCTGGTTTCTCATAAATTTGCCGCTTGCTGGAATATCTGTGCCCCGGGAGTGATGATGTTATGTTGTGTCACCCCGAGCCTTCCTTCCTCAGGACGAGGAGGAAGATAGCAGTGCATACTTTCCAAGTGAGGCAGACTGCAAAATGGGTGTCCTGTGATTTGTGTTTTACATAATATCCTAAAATTTGGGAAGTTATTATGTGAATTTCTGTTGGCAAAAAAAAGCCATTTATATCAGTGTTTCAGCTAGTAAATAGTGCCACTTTTGACACCCGTGTTTGGCGTTGTTTCACAATCATTTTTTGGTTTACTTTCCAGACTCCTTTTCTCACACTTATTCATGTTCTTATTCATTTCTAATACCGTCTTCATTGTTGTGTTTTCGGTTTGGACCAGCAGGGGCCAGCGGTGAGTCCAGCACTGTCTTGTGTTCCTCTAAGCACCTTAAGTCTGAACACAGTCCTGCTGAAGTACAACCAACTGATCTCTGGCAAACTGGAGTGGTTCATGGTTGACCTGGAAAACAGATGCACTTCCCAGTGACAGAAACAGCTTCAGTGGACCAAATATTCCTTATCAACAGGGGGATGAGTTCAACTAAAGGCCCAGGTCAATAAAGAACAATGAAAATCCACCAGAGCAAAGCAGCTGAGTGGATCTGGATTTTCTTCTCACCGTGCTGCCTTACTTATTTGCGAAAAGTCTTCTTTTGCATGGTATGACCTGTAGACTCACAATGTTCAGCAGTAAAAAGTAGAAAAGCACCCTTCTCTGCTGGTCGTTAAGAGGAACTACAGCTGGAGAGGGAAAAAGAGAGCAATGTGACTGCAGTGATGAGCATCATGGGTGATTGAATGTATGATAGTAAGGAATTTTTAGGACAATTCTACATAACTAAGAACACTTAAAATATATGATTTTGAGCAGCAGGTGATTTGTCAATTTTTTACAAGGCGGATGGCCCAAACAGTAACTCTTACTAAAAACCACATCTTCATTATCTTAGTCATGTTTACCCAAAAAATGTTTGTTACTATAGGCAGCTGTGTGTCTTTATGATCCTCTTGCTCTCAATCATGAGGGTGACAATAATCCATAGAGCATATAGTCTACGACATATAATAGAATTCATTAAGACATAGTATAAAAAATATTATCGATTCAATACAAAACTGACTGAATGAGGAAAAGAATCCTTCTGCTGCTTCAATACCAAAGACATGTCCATGGATTTATCAGTACACAGTAAAGCTGGGCCATTGATATTTAAGAGCCATGACTCGGGCCATAGATTCTAACTGTATCCGCTGTATGCAAAATTATCATAAAAGTCATCTTTCACGTTTTCATTTTTTAATGCCAGATTTGTTTTTGCTCACAGTTCATATTCAGTTCCAACATTGTTTTGTTTTTAATCTTATTCTGGTTATTATGCAGATACTTGTAGACCACCCGTGCACATTACAAAATCATACATATTCATCAAAGACACTCACTGAAGTGGAATAGGGGATTGGAAAGTGTTGCTGTATGTTTCTGGTATGAATTTGGTGAGTACCTTTTTTTTTTCTTTCTCATTGCACTTTTAGATCTTATCTCTGTTTACATTTTTATTTGAAATAAAATGTGTTTTATATTTAGCTTTTTTCAGTTCAGGAAATCTTTGGTGTTTTGTGAATGTATCTGTGTAAATAATCATATTTTGCAATAAGACATTATTGTGACACTTTATGTTAAATAATACTGTTTATCAGTGATGGATTGTAATTATGTAAATGTACTCAAGTACTGTACTTAAGTACACATTTGAGGAACTTTTCTGTTACTTTATACTTCAACTCCATTACATTTTGGAGGCAAATATTGTACTTTTTACTTTCTTACTACTAGCCTTATAGATTGTATGCTGCATCAAAGCCAAAGAGGCACATCTTTTCTTTTCTTTTTTTTGGATTGGCATCAAATTTAAAAAACACTGATTCTGATGGTCATAAAAATGAGGAAACTGTCAATCGTCCAGTTCAATAATCCATTCGCCCATAGTATACAATATATACAAGTGTCAATCTATGTATTATTTACTTTTACATGTACTTGTACACCTAGTCTTGGAGAAGACATTTAAACTCAGAACTTTTACATGTGCAACATTAATGAGGTAATATTTCAAACTCAGAAATATTTATCTTTCCCAGAACTGAATAAACAAGCTGTTCTCAGAGAAAAATAAGGTCTCAGAACACTGTTTGAAGCTAGAAAGGAGGCAGGGTCCGTCAAATATAAATAATAATAATAATAATAATAATAATAACAATAACAATAATGAAAGTAAACCAGTATGAAATTGTGTTATACTTTAAAATCATTTGTGTATACAGTCATGAACACGAAGATCACTATATAACACAATATCTTTACTTTAAGTCAGATGTGTGTGTGTGTGTGTTTTTTTTTTAAAATAACACTGCCGTTTTTGATACAAAACCTTTGTCATATTATATGCAATAAACTGATTTCAAACACATACTTATTCAATTTGGTGACTTATTTGTTTGAATACTAGGCTAGATGTTGGTGTAGACAGTTAGCCAACTCTATTTTTTGTTAAGCTAATTTAGTTAACTGCTAAGATTTTCAATGAATATTAACACTGTGGTCTGTGGTGAACAAATCAATGACATGATCAATTAGAAACTGTAATTGATTGGTCAGTTACAGGAAGTAACGTCATATCATCCACTGACAGAGCTCATTACCTGCAGAAGGTGAAGAGGGCCGGCGGCAGTAGGGGAAGGGGACGTGGAGGAGAATGGCGGCCATTTAATTAGCTAACCGCCGATTCGAACGTTAGCACATGTCACTATAGCAACAAAAGACGTCAGACGCAGATTGCGCACGTGCACTTATAACCGTGCTTTTTACGACTGAAGCGATTGACGTTAGCGAGCTGAATTAACCATCAACGTAACCAACATGTCGGAAAAGTCTCCTCTTCTACATTACCGACTCACCAACAGCACCTGCTCGGAGCCCAGAGATGTATGCAAACACAGCGGGACCAAGGCAGGCAGAGGCGGCCGACGGTCCAAGGACAAACCGGCTCGGAAGCTTGGAGTGGTGTTTGGCGTGGTCGTACCGACTTTGCTCTCCATGTTCAGCGTCGTTGTGTTCCTGCGAATTGGTGAGTCGGGCCGGAGAAGGTCTGCTAGAAAGAAACCCAAACTAACATACAAATGGATAAACCCTCTGAATAAAGTCACACTGTTTAATTTGCACCAGATGAGCAGTTAGGTTGATGGCGGCTAGCCTCTGAATCATTCCGCTGAGTCCAAATAAAATGTAAACATTAAAGTAATGTCAATTTCCATCACCTCAACATTGGTCACCATTTTAGTATTATTCTTTTTATTATTAATTCAATCTGCCTGACATGATTTACTTTTTAAATCCAAGCACTGTAGCTAATACTGTCTTGTCAAAATGCTAGCTACCTTAATGCTAAATGATAGCACTTGCTTAGCCCGCCCTCCTAATTCTAACCTACCTATTAAGATGTAAGTGTAAAATCTCAATTGGTGGCACATTTGACAGCACAATTGCCACCACCTACATTAATATTTAAAAAAAAAAAAAAAAAATAACCTTTAATTGTGGTTGTGCTTAACACATTACACAAGCCTTGTTATATTCATCTTTGTAGTAATTATCAAAAAATGTGTGCCCTCAATGATGTGTCAATTTCGATTATCAATATTTTTAAAGGTACTGTGTCGAAAACGAGAAAGTCCAGTATCTTGACGATATTACATTACATCAAGTGTTCCTACCTCTTGCAGGATTTGTTGTGGGTCAAGCAGGACTCTATCAATCCATAGCCATGTTCCTTGTGGCCTACTTTATCATCACAATGACCGTGCTTTCAGTCTGTGCCATCTCCACCAATGGAGCTTTAGATGCGGGAGGTGCCTATTGTATCCTTTAATGCTGAGAGAATTATGCTTTGCTTAAAAGTCATCTCTTGGGTGTCTGTCTGTGATTAAGCCTTGACTAATGGATTGAGAAAAAATCTTCCTGCTTATGTTTCTCCCTCACATGATTTACCTTATCCACTAGTGGCACATGGTTTAAATCTGACCACTGGTTGATCTTTATCCATGTTTACAGTGATATAATGTGTCCAATTCTAGCTGGTTTACATATATGAAAACCTCAACTTGGATCCTCAGACATGATCAGTCGTGCCCTGGGTCCAGAGTTTGGTGGCAGCATTGGGATCATGTTTTTCTTTGCCAATGTGTGCAGCAGTGCCCTCTATGTATTGGGTCTGGTCGAGGCTGTCATGTCTACCTTTGGCATTCCAGAAGGTAAGGTCTTTGCATCACGGTTGAGTCATCCATACTAATGATTTTATTAGACTGTCTTGTTCGGAATAGTAATACCTGTTTACATTTGAATAAGAATTGTTTAAAGTTGTATATTTTTTGATGATTAACCCTGTTTGACTTTCCCACAGAGGATGTTGCCGCTGTTGCTGGTCCCCATCAGGTGTTACCTTCAGGATACTGGTGGTCACTGCTTTACGGCACCGTCCTGCTCTTCTTGTGTTTCATTGTCTGCTTGGTGAGACTTCATTGTCATTCTACCTAATTTTACAAATTAAGATGCTCCCTGTCAGCTCATCTTTGTCTTACACAAGTGGAGAGAGTCAATACTTTCTTTCTGATAAGAATGTTCGCTAAATGCACAACCATATGGAACCGTTTAAGGACTCTTAAGTATAAATCCCCTCTGGCAGGCTGTTGAGGCTGTATTGCTTACTACACTGCACAATAAACAAAGGGATAATAAAATAGTTTGTTGCTCTGTTGATAGAAACTGAATTTCATTATGAATGTGAACAGCTGCAGAGTTTGTCAATACTGCATCCCTAAAGGAAAAGAATCCAAATACCTAGAGCCCAAAAAAGTTTAATGGTGCTGCTAAAGGAAAGGTCAAGAGGTAATCATGATTTGTTAAAAGTATCCACTGATGGACTGGGGGCATAAACTAGCTTAATCTATGGCTGGTAGTTTTAAGATATCTTATCTTGGGCCATATTGACAGTCAATCTACAATAGTTTGAGGTTGCTGGGACTTTTTTAGCAGGAATGGATTCACAGAATAGTGACTGTTCCTATAATTTTCCTAAATATGAGACACTTGTCTGATATTCTATTTAATTTCCATTACAAGAGACTTGCAACGCATTTGTTCTTGACAGTTTCCCCTTAGTTCCAAATGACTTGAATTGACCTAAATGTACTGAAAGCTTTTTGTCTATGAGTCACTGTTGTACGCTCTTTGATTACTTGAAGAATGTTCTCTATCTCATTGACATCATTCCAAGATACCAGCAAAGCATACAATAAGAGCTTGCATTTCACAGCTGCTTGCATCGTTATTTCTGATGTATATAATGGAGGTTTTTGACTTATTCCTCAATTTAACTTGCTTGTCATTACAGGTTGGAGCCCACATCTATGCCAAAGCAGCCTTTATTGTCTTCCTCATAGTCACGACAGTCCTGGTTTCTGTCTTCATGAGCTTCTTCATTGTGGAGCCTATTGTGGTGATTTTACCAGACACATCTAGCTTGAACAGTACCAGCCTGAGCACAGCAAATTACTCTGGCTTCCAGCTTCACACCTTGGAGGGCAACCTATTGCGTAAGAGATTTAGATTGCATTTAGACGTTTTCATAGGGTTTTGATTAACTATTTTTAAAAATGTTGGACCTTTTATAATGACCCACTCTTTGTATTATTAGATCTTATTTGTTGATTCAGGACTTTGAGTGTTCAAGCGGAGGACAGAAAAAAAAAATTCTGATAAAATGTAAATAATGAAATCCCTGCATTTTTGAGATTCCTGTTTTTTATTTTGTTTTCTTTCATTTCCCCTTTTCTAGCCGAATACACAGTAGACTACACCACTGGTGCCATGATGAGTTTTGTCACTGTGTTTGCTGTCATGTTCAACGGCTGCACTGGAATTATGGCAGGTTCAAACATGTCGGGTAAGACTGTTAAAATGACTTAAATAGATGGATTTGCAAAATGTCAGGGTCCTCTTTGTAGCTAGTTGTCACTTCAAGTAGGAGGGTTCCCATGACTGTCAAAAAACACAAAGCCTGTAGAGGTTTAGCAGAATCTAATCAGATAAGGTCAGATGGTCTGCCCTCATAATTGGAGAGTAAGGGTGCATTCATTGGGCGCTGATAAACATATAAAGTCCAACACTTCCAAGTTTATCACCAAAAAGCTTCCCACAGTTTAAAAATGCATTACAAATAAAGCTGGGATGTATTTCACGATAACAGCAAGTTTTGATGTTTAATTTCAACACTTGACAGGTAAATGTTAAATGTGTCAATTTTGATTTTTCTCGTGTAAAATTCAGGCATATTTAAACCTGATTCACACCTTCAATAATGTGTGACTAGATCAGATTTTGTGATGAGGGAAATTTTGTCGTATGTTTTCCAGGTGACCTGAAAAACCCCAGCTATTCTATTCCAAGAGGAACCATTTCAGCTGTTCTTACAACTTTTGTCACATACAATCTGCTTAGTTTGCTGATTGCGTCTTCCTGTGATCGGTGAGATGCACCAACACTGACACAGTTGGAACAAGCTGAACTAGTTCAAGTACACATTCACTGTGGTCACTTGAATTTGTAATCTGTAAATTTCCAAAAGACGTTTTTTTTCTATTCAAGCACTTATGTTTTTGTATATTTTTGCTGTCTTTTCATAGAGAAAGAATATCTAAAGTTGTACTTTGAGAGTTTAATTCTGAATTGTCGTCTTAGTTTACATATGAAGTAATTTAAACATTAAGTTGTATGAACACAGTTGAGCTAGCAAAATATATATATTTTTTTTTTTGATGCATTATCCTTAGTCACCTTCTGCAAAGAGACTACAGTTTCCTGGGGGACATCAATATATGGCCACCAATGGTGACAGTTGGGGTTTACTCCTCCACTATGTCTGCTGCCATGAGTAACCTCATAGGAGCCTCTAGGATTCTGTATGCCTTGTCCAAAGACAACCTCTTTGGTGAGATCCGTGAACAACAATCTTGTTCTGCAGCCCAGTGTTTGCATTTGTTTCCCTTATTGTCGCTAGCACTATGAATTGTATACAAAAGAGCAGCAAATTGTTTATTCATTGGCACTAGGCTTTTATCTAATCTGGCCTCTGACCATTTGTGTTGTGAGAAGGATTTAATTACTAATCTTTCTTGTTAAGGTTATAATCAGGGCTAAATAAATGGTCCAGAGTATAAGAAAGCATATCCAGCTCCAGCTGGTCTTCTATAAAGCTGAGTCAACATTTTAATAATCAGCCATCTGTTGAAGGAGGCCTTCATCTCAAATGTGAGAAGTTAACACTTGTTATTAATTTCATCATGTCTCATTTTCCGAGTGGAGGCATGTTAATTTGGAAAGCATCGTTTGACAACAGATGGCTTGCACTGTTGAATTTCTTAGAAGAAATAAAATCCTCTCATTGTGTGTTTGGCTGAAGGATGAGTGCAGGATGACTCAGTTGTTTATCTGATTTAGGACAATGTGAAATGACAGAGTGACTTTGCGTTTGTTAATGTTATAAAACTCTGTAGGTGGTGTCCTGGCTCTGGCAAAGAAAACATCTCGAAGTGGGAACCCCTGGGCCTCAGTGCTTGTCTCCTGGTTGCTTATACAGGTAGGATGGTATACTCCTTAAGAAGTGGTAACAGTTTTCCTGCGTGCATTGATTTGAGTCTCGTCTTGAGCTTATTTGTTTCACTAAGTGCTTACATGTTTGTGACCCAGTTCAGTATTTTGCCCAGTGAAATTACTATTTCGCCATCTTCCCAATTGGATATTTTATACCGTAGTTTACTGAGTGCAACCCCTTATTGATCAAAAGTCGAAAGAAAGATTAGCAGTAAAGGGCAGTAATACAACATTTAATTGATATTGAACTACATAAGATGAAAAATGATAGCCATTTACACCACAATTGTATGTCATCACTTGTTGTTTTCCATTTTGCTTCCTGCTGCCAACGTGAAAAAATTAACAGGTGGCATAATTTTTAGTAATTAAAAGATAAAGTGGGCCCAGTGTAAACCTTGATACCCAGTTGGAATAATCTGCAATTGTTTGAATTTGTATATTGCAACTGTTTGTTTGTTTTTTGTGAATGTGTTTGTGGTGAGGAAATATATAGAGCAGTACTTTTGTGATGGAAGAGGCTAAATAGAGGCAGATACATTAGCAGCTGACCATCTAAACTTGTGACATTTGGATCTAATGATCCTTTACCTACCACTCACAGAGCAAAAACATTTGCGTAATGTTGTTCTCGGCTTCGGATTGACTAAACATCTGTCAAATAAAAAGCACTGAGAAGTTTTGCCAGGAAGACAGAGCAGGGTACTGTCCTTTTACACCACTACAGTAAGTGAACTCTTCGTTTCACTACCATGTTACTTGGACTCAGCATGTTAGCTAGGTACTATAGCTAGATACTATTGCTAGATACTATTGCTAGATACTATAGCAAGGATATATTAGCAATCAGACATGTTTAGTATAGCTGAAATTTACACCAGTTAAGTCAGCACTAAAACTAAAGTTATCATGGAACTTTTACTCTGTGGTCCTTTTGGAAAGTGTCTATTTTAAAACCTCTGTCTTATTAAACAGCAGTTCGTCAAGGCATGTTTTGAATGTAATCCGTCAGCCAAATAAATGTGCTTTACTTCTTCCACTAGGTGGTGCTGTTTACTGGTAAATTGAACACCATTGCTGGCATTGTGACCATCTTCTTCTTGTTGGTCTATGCTGCTGTGAACTTGGCCTGTTTGGCTCTGGAATGGGCTTCTGCACCCAACTTCAGGTACAGTGCAGGGTGTTTAAGTGAGTTGGGCTTTCGGTTTTGGATTTCATTCAGTCATGGCTGGAAATGTTCATTCCATACTCTGTCGTGTCTTGTCGTTTTTTGATTTAGACCCTCATTTCGTTGTTTTACGTGGCATACCTGCACTCTAGGCATTATTGGCTGCCTGCTCATGATGTTCCTGATCAATGCCATTTACGCATTTTCCAGCATAGCCTTTATGCTGCTGCTCGTAATGCTTATCCACTACCTCGGCCCCATCAGCAACTGGGGTTACATCAGCCAGGCGCTCATCTTCCACCAGGTGCTCAGTCACAAAGAGGCCACCTTTCTCACATTAATGAACCATATGATGCCATCTTTTGAACCTAATTTTTATTCACTTAGGTGCGCAAATACCTGTTGATGTTGGATGTGCGTAAGGATCATGTGAAGTTCTGGAGGCCCCAGGTGCTGCTGATGGTGGCAAATCCCCGCAGCTGTACAGGTCTCATGACTTTTATTAACGACCTGAAGAAAAGTGGCCTCTATGTGCTGGGGCATGTAAAACTGGGTTCACTGGGTAAGACTAGCAAACGTAGGAGATGGAAATGTATATTTCTAACTATATTAATTCTGAAGTTACTAGTATTAAACACTGGACTAAAGAAGGCTTTTACAGGTGGCTTGTTTTTTTTTTTTAAAGCTGATAGTTATAGCTATTCTCGTTAAAGGCTATAAGGACGGCTGCAATGTTTAGCAAATATCAGTAGTATGAATGGAACGATCGTTGGCTAGTGGCCGGGATCAGCAGGCTTTAAACATGATTATCCATGACAGGTGACTGGCTGAAAAGTGCCTGAAAGCCGTCCTGCAGTATAAGCTACATCTCTGCAGTCCAGTCGTATGCTTAGTATGCACCGATGAGTCATACTTTCACCAGACTACACCCAGATACACTGTGACAAACACATGCTGCACTTGAAGAAATTACATGTCTTTCCCATTCATTTGGCATTTTGTCTTACTTTATGTGTAATTTTGCAGATACGTTGCCCTCTGATCCTCTGCAGAGCAGTTATGTCTCCTGGCTGTCTCTAGTGGACCATCTTAACATCAAGTCATTTGTCAATCTTACCATAGCTGACTCTGTACGACAAGGAGTTCAGAACCTGCTTTTCATCACAGGCTTTGGTACAGTTTAAATAATTGCTGCATGATGATTGATTTCAGTGACTTCTATCATTAAGGCATTTTAATATATAACTTTACAAACCTTACCATTATCCAAATGTGCTTTTTTATATTTGGATTTAGGGGGAATGAGGCCAAACACGCTTGTCTTGGGATTCTATGATGACCACACCCCTGAAGACCACCTCCAGGGTAAAATTCTTCTGTCTTCTGGCCATGGCATGGATGACGCGAGTCCATCCATGGAACCCAGTGAGCAACGGTTTCCCGCCTTCCCCAGTTTACGGGGAACTGAAGAACCCAAAGATCTTCAGGAGGAAGAATATGTGTCAGTAATTGCTGATGCTGTAAAAATGGGAAGGAATGTGACACTGGCTCGTTACTTCAACCATTTTGACCGGGAGGAGGTCCTGGGGTCAGGAAGAAAGATCAGGGGCCACCGGAGCAAGACAGGGCCATTTGTAGACGTGTGGCCTCTTAATCTTCTTCGACCAGACACTCATGGTTGTGTGGACGTCTGCTCACTGTTCCTATTGCAGCTGGCAAGTGTGCTTCAAGAGACCCGAGCCTGGAGCCAGGCAAGACTCCGCCTCTTTCTATGTGTGGAGGCTGGTTGCAGTCTGAAGAAGGAGGAGGAGAAGAAACTCCAGGTGATGCTGAAGGAGCTCAGGATCTCGGCTCAGGTGCAAATGGTGGCATGGGACCAGGTGGTGGCTCTACACTGGCAGAGACAACAAGAGGAAGAGGAAGCTGAAAGGGGAGATGGTATCCAAGAGTTTCCCAATACTCCTCCTCAGCTGGCTGATGAATACATCTGCGCTGTCAACAGTCTCATTCGCAGACATGGTGCTCCTCAGCCTGCTGTACGTTTCCTGTATTTGCCCCGCCCACCAGCAGACACAAGTCATTACCATGCCTACCTGCACCACCTGGACCTGTTGAGTCGAGACCTGGGCCCAACACTGCTCATTCACGGGGTCACTCCTGTGGTCACAACTGACTTCTAAAATTTTACTAACAACACCTAATTAATCAACTACTCTGATCTAGTATTCATCAATGGGGCTGTGCATGTCAGAACAAATTGATTCACCTGATAATTATGCAAGTTATGCAATTTCACACTTTTGAAAATGGATTTGATAAACTCCAGTTTACTTTTGTTAAAAGGTGTTTAGGCTGTTAAGTTATCACCATGGATATTGGGGCATGCAAGTGTTAAATTAGCACATTTTGTGGAAATAAGGGGAAAAGGTTTGAGCAGTTCCCTATTAGTTGACATCAGTAAGAAGTGTTTCAGGCCTGTACCCTAATGTTTTTATGCATTTGTTAAAATACTGTTACCACATGAGAATACCTCTTGGAGATTGTAAAGTTTGACCCTTTGTACCTGCTTAATAGAAAAATAAACTAATTGTTGTATGTCTGATTGCTTTCCTGTTCCCTTTTTAACTTGAGCAACAGATAGCTGAGTTATGCCTGTTGAATTCCTATAGGGGGCGGTGTACACCCAGTATCATGCTGTGGCTGATGGTTGCTGTATCAGGTCTTGTTTTACTAGGCTGTTGATGTCCTGTATAGGTGCTCCAGCCAATCAGTACATATGAATCCGTACAGTGAGCAAATGCAGGATAATTTGATTTGTCACATTTTCTAAACTCAAACTAGCATCCTCCCCTTCACTGACTCGGCACAGACCAGTAATGGTAGCGCTGTTGCTGAAAATACTTAAATCTCAAACTTTACCTGTTTTGAAAGATGTGAGAGGTATTTGTTTAACATGTGAGTGTCATTAATAACAGCAAATGATAATAAAGAACATCCTGTGACAGTCGCACTCCATGGCTGAAATATAGTCTTGATATTCCACATGGTAATGTGTATTTAAATTGACCAGCACAGGGTCGTTGGCAGCAGTAGCTTACACAGCTTGCTTGTATTGGGAGTTTCAACTCACTAGTTTGTTTTAAACTCATACTGCCATGTAAGATAAAGGCATTTATCCTAGAATGTGCCTTGGATTGTTTTTGACGGTGACTTTCTTTTTTATATTTTTTGCATCAACACTTTCTCAGCCATGAAATGAGCACTTTGCAAGTTGCAGTAAGCAGAGTACACCTGAACTTTCTAAAGATCACCTGTATGTGATCACCTCAAAGACCCAGCAGCGCCTTCACTCCACTGTCTTCATGATTTAAGGTACGTAGATTCAGTGAATGTGGGTTCATGTTCAAAGAGATAAAACTTTGTGTTCGTACAGTGATGTCTTGTTGCCCATAGAATCTTGAGGTCTTGTTTGACATAACTGAGCACCCAAATTTAAATTTTCTGAGGGTCATCAGGCCTTTAAGTTGACTTTTGGATTAGGCCAGTTTGTGGTGTGCATACGCACAGTTGTGTTAATATTTTTATTGGATTGCTTGTGCGTTTTTTGAGTATTAGCTACAATACATTATAAACTACCTAAATGACGAGGTATATCATTTGGCACAGGAAGTGTGTGGTTGGCAATGGTGAGACTGCACCTACTGACGTAGCGCATACACCATCTGTGGCATATGTCACGTTTGATTAGAGAAGATTCCATGAGTTTGTACAGAGGGGTACTGACACTCGCCTACGCATCACTGACAAACTGCACGTGGGAGGGAGTGTTTTCACAGATGCAGGCAGATTTGGATCCAAGTACTATTAAGGGATTCACAAGCAAGCAAGAAACTTGAGCATGAACATGAAACATGATTTATAATATAACGCGCTGAATGTTTTCCGTCATCTATGCATTTCTAAAGACAAACTCTCTTTGGCAGTCACAAAGAATCGCTGGTATATTTGTAGATGGACCCACATGGTCCGGAGCAGTTTGTGGTGTCAGATAGAGGGTTAACCATCTCTTCCGCCTCAGCCAATGAAAAGATGGAGAGACTGAATCACTTCCGACTAGTGATCGGTTTGAAGGGGGAGAGTGTCTGATGAAGGAAAAGCAATCAGGCAGGCTCTTAATGATCAATGAGTTTGGAGAACAAAAATCGAAAAACACACTTTGACACTTAAGTTTACAGTATCTTCCTGATATAGTGGTGGAAAAAGAGTCTGACACATTAATTTCCCCTTTAGAACCAATTTTGAAGGTGCAGAAATGACTGGCCCTTCCATCCCACACCATTTGCCTTGGATTGTTTTTGAAGGTGACTTTCGTTTTTATATTTTTTGCATCAACACTTTCTCAGCCATGCGACAAGCCCTTTGCAAGTTGCAATAAGCAGAGTACACTTGAACTTTCTAAAGATTGTCTGTATGTGATCACCTTAAAGACCCAGCTGCGCCTACACTCCACTGTCTTCATGATTTCAGGAAAGTAAATTCAGTGAATGTGCAAAGTTCATGTTTCAGAGATAAAACTTTGTGTTTGTACAGTGCTGTCTTGTTGCCCATAGAATCTTGAGGGCTTGTAATTGTTGATATAACTGCGCACCCAAAAATAATTTATTTACGGGGGTCATCAGGCCTTTAAGTTGACTTATGATGTTAGGCCAGGTTGTGTGGTGCATATGCACAATTGTGTCATTAATATTTTTGTTGGATTGCTTGTGTATTATTTAAGTATTAGCTACAATTCATTAAAAGCTACCTAAATGACGAGGTATATCATTTGGTACAGGAAGTGTGTAGTGGGCATTGGTGAGACTGCACCTGCTGACGGAGTGCGTGCACCATCTGTGGCATATGTCACGTTTGATTAGAGAAGATTCCATGAGTTTGGACGGAGGGGTATTGACACTCGCCTACGCATCACTGACAAACTGCATGTGGGAGGGAGTGTGTTCACAGATGCAGGCAGATTGGGCTCCAAATACTATTAAGGGATTCACAGTCAAGCAAGAAACACGAGACATGATTTATGATATAGCTCACTGAAGGTTTTCCATCATCTATGCATTTCTCATGGCAAACTCTCTTTGGCAGTCGCGGAGAATCACTGATATATCTGTAGATGGACCCACATGGTCCAGAGCAGTTTGTGGCGTTGGATAGAGGGTTAACCATTTCTTCCGCCTCAGCCAGCAAATGGAAAGATGGAGTGACTGAATCACTTCCGACCAGTGATCGGTTTGGAGAGGGAGAGCGTCTGATGAAGGAAAAGCAAACAGGCAGACTCTTAATAATCAATGTGTTTGGAGAACAAAAATGGAAAAACACTATGACACGATAGTTTGCAGTATCTTCCTGATATAGTAATGGAAAAAGAGCCTAAGCCCATTTCATTCAAAAGTGCGATAAGTGTGTAATTATATGCATGTGTCATCATCAGTAGCGGAAGAGGAGCTGAGCAGGAGTGCAGTTCAAGGTGTGAAGTGGTGCTTGAAGCCTGCTGACAAATATATTTAGTTTCCGGTTACTATATTGGAGGTGGGATCCTGACAGAAAATCTAGACATGGAAATAATTCCGATCTGTATGTTTTGACGAAACGTCCACTGATTGGTTGGAGGATTTGTAGCATCCTGTTTTCTTCCCCCAAGATCACACAACCATATGTGAATTAGGGTCATACAGGAAATGTAACCTTTTGAAAGGTGATCAGGAAACCCGGGTGAGTTAAGTGTGGAATCCCAATACTACTACACAGTACTGCGATGAAAAAGAAGTGCTGATCATCAGTATAGAAAAAGGAATTAAGAACTGTGAAGAACATCCTCATCCCCGGCAACATCACTATGATCTGCTGACCTCTTCTGGAAAATAAACATTTACTCATCTGAGTTGGATGATTCAGTCTTTTCAGCACACCATGGCAGATATGATCTCTCTCAATTTAGCCTCAGAATTTATGATCAAATCACTTGAGAAAATGTTTTTGAAAATCCAGTGTTAAGATGTATGATTCTAATGACACAAGTAGTTTGGGAATCTGGCTATTGCACCCTTCTAAAAAATTAAAGAAACACAGATAAATCGCAGTAATACTTTAGATAAAGTAAGAATGCTAATGAACTGCGTCTTTTTTTTTTTTTTCAATGTACATCAGTACCTGTATGATGCCTTGTCATAAAGTAGTGGACCCTTTTGGAAACTGCATTGAAAGCTAAACATTTGTGTGTGAGTCAAACATTATCAAAACTTTTTGTGTTGAGCTGCTGGGGTGATGAGATCTTTTGACATTTAAAATCTGTTGGCTTTGATTTGAGATAGACAGTCCCCTTATCTCCC
The DNA here is from genome assembly GCF_900880675.1 of Sparus aurata. Classification (NCBI taxonomy): domain Eukaryota; kingdom Metazoa; phylum Chordata; class Actinopteri; order Spariformes; family Sparidae; genus Sparus; species Sparus aurata. Next base: position 23,287,865 of record NC_044207.1, on the reverse strand, counting down.
TGTTGGCTTAATTAGTTTTTCAGACATTCCACATTCAGCAGCTTTCTGTCGTGCTTTTGCAGCCCAAAGTGATGTACCATAGGCATGTTATATATGGTATGTGCATAACTGATGAATGAAAGCAAAGTGAGTAGTGCTGGATAACGCCATTCTAGCTTCGTGATAATGATCATATTGTTTTTGCTGGGGGCTGCTTGTGGAGAAACATTGTTTGGTGTGTGTGTGGGAGTCACACAGTCATGTGTGCCATTTTTTTTTCTTTCTCTGAATAGAACTATGTGGCTCAAACTAAATTTGTTAATTTCAGAGAAATAAAATTTGTCAAACGCGCCATCTGTCACACCACTGAAACTTTCTTGGCAGGAAAGGGAATAGTATAATACATTTCTGCTTCTGATAAACCATCAGGTACATTTTTCCTGAAGTCTGAGATGCGCTGAATGTAAAATAGAAAGTGTGGGAGCTGGCAGTGTCCATCCCACAGTGCTTCTTATTATCTGTAGCCTGATGTGAATGTATCCCACATCATCTGGCAGCAGTGTCTGGATCTCCATTAGTGACGTAGTTCAAACTGCTGTCACTGTGGAAATAGCTCCGCTTCATGTAAGAGTAGGAGGAAGACTGGAGGCTTTAATATCCTGTGGGAGTCCACGCATCCTTCTTCTACTGCAAGCACAACCTTGGCGTATTGTGTTATTTCTGTTCCAATGGTAAAATACATATTTTACTTCTAGCCATATAATTTATGTCCATTTCGTCAATGCCCAATGCATGATTTATATTGATGTGGATTGGGATGCAATGCCAGTTTTATAGTATTGTGCCTGGAAGAAAACACTTGCTTTTGCTTGCGTCATCTTACTGTGTTAAAGTAGGATGACCTTGGTAGTATCAGATTTCATAAAAAACGCATGTATTATTGTCTTCAGGATAAAAAGAAAGTTTTAATGTGTCAAAAATATCTCTAAAGCAATAGAACTTCCTCCATGGAGGTTATGTTTCTTCAGTTAGATATCACGACATCATCAAAACAACAGATTTCAATGAAATCCGGCGAAAGTTACCACAACTGAGGAAGAATTGATTTGTTTTTGATGCCAATAGTGACGCCATATTGCCATTTATTAAGCACTCATAATTAAGGTTATTCGGGACAATATTGTCACCTTGTAGGCCAATTCAAAAACTGGTCTAGCAACGTGTGCCTTAAATTGACAATGGTCTCCCAGATAACATTTTTTAAATCTGTTTGCAACATAAATGTTTGTTTAACACATGATTCCCAGGACCAGTACGATCCACAGGCTCAGCTAACTTTGGATCTCGAGTCTTTCTAAGCAACACACCAATCTCGCTATCCTCATTGTGTAACGCTCTACAGACTTTTGCACCTTTAAATCAACTTTGTTTATGTAAAATTGATCACATGATCATGTCAAAAGACAGTGAAGCCTACTCCAATTTGAGGGATACTAATGGGGAAACTGATGATTATACCGTATATGGTAGCCATCTCACTCCAGCCCCCTCACAACGGGGATGCCCCTCTTATCATAGACGCTTTGGAGGACTGCTGGGCTGATTTGCGTCACTCTCACACTTTTTACTTTTGCGCGCCACATAAGGGGAACACTTGGTTGGCATCATCATGTCTCATCGTGTTTTTTGAGCCATCAATGGATATCATGGATATTATTAATCCCCGCTCAGTGACATATTAGGACATCTGCGTCACTGAGTGCGTAAGGGCGGATTTAGCTGTAGGGATCTGGGGTTTGTTTCCAGCGAAAGTGGAAACTGTTTTTTTTTTCTGACTGATTCATGTAAAGATGAGGGATTCTCTTTTTCTTAATGCTAAAGACTTTGCCAGTAGTTAAGAATAGAACTAACTCCATTCAGAAGTCATGTTTCAGAGTATTCATACTGTTCATGACCATTCATTTTGATTTTGTTCTGTTTTTTACTGTATCTTATTGTTCACTTGAATCTGATGGTGTGTTAAATGGTGCACTAAACAAAGGGAGCCCTTTTCAGAAGTATTTGTATTTCTATAACATTTTATGACATCCCATAAAATGTGAACATCTTTAAAAAGTTGAACTACTGGTGACTCCATTTTATTTTGTACTCTGTATCTGCTGAAGACAGATTTTTGCCTGTACAACTGAAGCATCATTTGGTCTCTTTTAAAGAATGAAATAAATTAAACTCAAAAGCAAGCCAAGCATCGGGAAAACACAATGTCCTTACACAAGTTTTCTGTCTGTGTGGCTCACACACCCTCCCCTTTCATTTGGCTGAATTTGTCAAGAAATATTAAGCATCTAAAAGAAGAATTGCACATAATTCCTTAATTTATCATTAGCAGTTTATAGACTATGTATTAGGGGGCAACACTTTCTATTCATAGCTCGGTCTAACAGCAATCGCTTTAAAATGCTGAGGTTGTGGTCGGTGATGAATACTGTGTGTGCGTCCTACTTATTTTTTGAGGCTTCACGTTCTTGGTGTGCTCACCCATTTTTTCTCACCGTTTATCTTTGCACTGGCTCAGCCTGACGCAGAGCACAAGGCAACCAGCACCAGTCAAGACTGGCTCGGTTCTTTCTACCATCTGGTGCTCTGTAGACTTGTTTTTCCGTGCAAGTATAGGTCACAGTACAGACTCTGTTCCATCTGTGGGCCCAGTTAACGATGCAAGAATCAACGCAACCATCTTGATTGTCTTTACATTTTATTATCTTTTTTTGTGTGTGTGTGTGAATACAGGTTTGTTTTGGTGGTTAACGATCACATAAATTTTTTTCAAACTTGGCAAAAACTTGCCAGTGCTACATGCTATTATTATGTATTTATGAAGTATATTGCTTAATTAGAATTTGTTTACACATCTTCTGAACTATCTCCGTGGCGTATTTCTACTCATGACAGCGCGGCACAGGCGTCACATTTTCAAATTATTACCAGTGAAACTAAATTAGCATCTTATGGAGATTGTGAAGTGACTGACTGTTTTCCATTTATCACCATCTTGGGTTGACATTCAGTTGATGTCAGCTGTCTATGCCTTGAGCAGATGGTAAGACAGTGTCACTGCAGCTCTCTAGACGTGTGAACAGAGGTCAGTATAGTGTGAGAGATGTGTTAATTTTATACCAGTTAGTCAGAATGGGTATGAGAGTGGCTGGTTACAAAAAAAGATCTTTTACACAGTGAAGTGCTTGTTGTTGTGCCTATTGTTGTCTCCTAGATTTGAATGCAGCCAGCCCGAGATCGGCCTTTCTGTGTGGGAAAGACGGCGTGTGTCTCTGTGAGTTTTTTTCTGGTGCTTCTGTTTCCTCACACAGTCCGGAAATGAAGGATGATGATTGGAGACTCCAAATTTCCTGTAGATGTGAGTGTGAATTTGGTTATCTTCATGTTTGGTTATTAGCCCTTATAACCAGTTATTCCCAACCCCTACCCGGTGGATTTAAAAAAAAAAAAGGATACAAGGAGGTGTGAAGAAAATGATTAATGTTGTTTGCTAATTACATTTTAAGTCATTAAGTCTCTTTTGGTGCCTGACTGACACTTGAGGCTGATGCCTATATCGTTATTACAGAATATAAAATGATGATAGCTGATACAGTGATCCCTCAAATGTGGTTATCAAACACTTGTGAAAAAAGGTATGTGACATTTCACAATGAACTGTATTGTCTACAATGACATCAGTACACTGAAACGGTAAACTTCAATGGGAATTTGAGCAAATACAACATATACGCCATACCAAAATATCTGTGATAAGACAATATCAGCCAACCAATATATCAGTCAGGCTCTAGTCTCTTTAATGGCGTGCTGTTGGTTATTAATGCAGAGATGCAGAAGTTATCATGATGTGCATAATTAAATTACATTCCATCAAACCCCTGACATTTTAGAAAAAGACACTCCCTTTTAGTCTTAGTGGCTGTGTGTCAAACTGTGTTGACTTACTTTATATTTTTTTTACTTTAAATTTGCTGTGGTGGCAGTGGATGAAGGAGATTGGCAAAATAAGGGCACACGGCATTGCGTTGTATTGGAGATTGCGACATCTTTTTGTTTTTGTTTTTTTGCGGACAAAATGTGTTGAAAAAATTAGACTTATATCACTCGCCACAAAAATTTGACCAATGTTGCTTCTACATGCTGTAAAATCATCCCAAGTTACAAAAAAAAAAAAAAATAAATACTGATAAACTAAAGAAACCTATAACCTGCTGTATGATGGGCCACGGGATCATTGTTTAAGTACATTCTGTTTTAGGTATCTGCCTGTAAATTTAATGAATTCAAAGGGATCCAAGTAGGTCAGCAAGCCCCTAAAAGAAGAACATGACAAGCCCCTAAAGATTTTTTTTCACTTCCGTCACTTGAGTGAACAGACAAGCCTTTATTAGCAATGAGAACAAAAAATAGATTTGGCATAGCAGCAGCATCTTCGCAACACTTTTTAGGCTTGGCACTGGCAGCGTTTGCATGTTGATCCAAATAAAGGACTGAAACAAAATAACACCACAATACAAGAATAAGCGCAACCACATTTTGTGATAAACTGAGTGAAGCCACACTCATAGAACCACACACGTGCATGATCAAACTGTGCCATTGGAGTAAGCAGTGATGGCAGTTGTCACTCAACCCACGGTGCTGGAGCCAGTGTCTTCTGGTTACAGCAGCAGCTAACGTGAGTCAAAACACAGCCACTAGGGGGACAATTTGACTTTGCCTGACTTCTAAGCAGAACAGAATTCAGAACAACCCAGACATTCAGTTGTTGTAATGAAATTGTTGTTAATGGACAATATTAACATTTTATGCACGGTATTTATTTACCAATTAATGTGCAAGAACTAAGAACCGATGTTTAAATGTACTTTATGTAATACAAGCTTTTTGACATTAACAGAAACTCAAAGACAAATATAGATGGAAAAAACACATTTTAAAGGTGCAGTATGTAGTTTTTGGGAAGAAATGTTGATCAGTAGAAAAAGATCTTCACTCACTGATTCGTTTTATGCCTAAACAACCAAATAAAGAAACTATCTCTGTTTTCATGACTGAATAACTTAACTGACCTTAAAGGACAACACAAATTTATCCTGTTGTACGTTGTTTATGTGTGGCGGACCCTGCCACCTTTTCTAGCTTCAAACAGGGTTGTGGGAACCTCATTTCCTCTGAGAACAGCATGTTTATTCAGTCATGGAAAAGATAAATATATCTTAGTTTGTATTGTTGAGTGATTAATAGGGTAAATATTATAATTCTGTTTGAATTTCCTCTCCAAAACCACACAGTGCCCCCATAAGTGCATTTTTCTAAATAACTGGTCTTTTCTATCAGTCTATTGGAATTTGGAACATGCAGTAGCTCTGATATGGGACACAATATACTCTGCAACAAATCTTAATTCTCTGGGATTTTAAACCAAATAATAGATGACTAACAGTAAAAAGTGTCTTTGTTATGTATCATCTATTAAACGCAAAAACATGGCTGCAACCTCACTGCAACGTTGCACGTATTTTTCATTTACATAAGGATCACAATGGATGCGATAACAGCCTCCATCAGAGACATATTGTGTTATATCACATTCGTATGCGACTCCAGTAACTTTTATGCGTACTCGTATGACTGCGCATCGAGCGGTTCACCCACATTGGCTACACACACACTTGTATAACCGTTTAGATAACAGTCGGCCGGACTGAGCCGCTGTGAGCCAACCATCGGCACCGCTTCATTCACCGGCAGCTCCGTCGTAGTGATTTGCTCTCGCTTCTCTCACGCCGTTGGTAGCCGTGGGTTTCCACGTGAAGCGATGACACCCTTATGTAAAAGGAGTGGCAGCACCACTGACCAATCGCGGCGGAGAGCGGCGGCCGCCGTTACCGCCCAACACGGGGGCGGATAGCGCCTATTGGAAGGGAGCGCTGTGAGTTAAGACCGACGGCTCTCCGGGCCAATAAGCGAAGAGCTGGGGGAGGAGCTTAGGGAGGAGCTCGAAATGAGGTCACTGCCTTACTGGAGATGCAGGGCAGAAAGCCGGTGTGTCTGGAAACCCGAACTGGGGAAGAGCAGTGTGTCAGACCAGGCTGGGACCGTCAAACCCGCCCGATATCTCTGCTTGAGTCTCGAGCTTTAAAACTCAAGGCTTTATTCACTCTGGGACCAGGAGCAGGATCAAGATCTGCGTTTTGTGAGGTTGGTGCGACTTTTACTTTCAGTACGTTACGCGAGCTGTTAACATGCATTTTTTTTCTTGCTGCTTTGCGATTAAACGCTCTTTAAATGTGACAGATGAAGATGTAAATTTTAACGTTGCTGTCCTCTGTGGCGTGTTAATGTTAAAGATGCGGCGAGAGCGCCAAGCGTCAAAGTTGCATAACTGTGTCAGTGTGAGGGTCAATCCTGGTCAGTAGACTACAGCCCTGCCCACATGACAGCGACGTGACAGAGGCAGGTGAGGAAATACCACGCAGCTGACCTGCACTCACAGCGACTTATGTCAACGTAAGGATGCATGTTTTCAGTGGAATTAAAGCCGTATATGTGAAGCTCACATAGATCCGTTTTGGATCGCATGTGGTGCATTGTAGACGCGCTTTCTGCGTTGTGTCCCTGTCACATGAGAAAACTCGTAGCGTAACGCCTTACATAAAGTCCACTGCAGCAGCACATGGCAGAAGCGCCGATTAGAGAAAATGAGTTCAGGTTTTCCCCATGAAGAGATCGTCAGCGTGCTGTGACGCTCGAGTCAGCCGGTTTTCATAGTTGGCCATAAAGGGAAAATCCTTACGTAAAGGGTCCACTGCCTCCTGCAAGCATTTTTCATTCCAGCTCGTTTGGACGATGATGTTTAAGCTGTATTAGAGGAGAGTACTTATAGTCAGGTGCACACCATTTTTGTGATATCGGAGTTTAAGCAAAAGACATTTTGTGAAAAAGTTTACTTTTTGATACGTAGTATTTGTGTGATGTGTATTCAGTTGTAGCTGTAACGGATTACAAGAAGCAAGTAACAGATTACATCCCTCGTGATGTCTCTAAAAAAATGTCAACTGCTCAGGAAAAAGGTGCCCATGTTTAGTCTGGTGACATGAAGCATTTTTGTCTGTCTGTGGTTAGTAGATTTTTGTGCAGCTGGTCATGATGTGACAACATGGAAATTCACTCAAAGCTGGAGTGAAAAAAACGTTTTTTTTCCTTTACAGAGCAGAGACAGTATCAGCATCGATGCACATAGAAATACTCACTCATGGAGTACTTTTACTTCAGACTCCTGATTGCATTTGATCTCATATAAGTTTGAAGGAGTTGTAATGGAGTATGTTTCTACTGTACATTTTACTAAGGTGAATGGTCAGTTTATTTCTGGTTATTTATAAATGGAGCTGTTAGCAGTCTGAGGGGACCAGACTGTAACCATGTCATGTTTGTCCAGGGTTCAAGGCCACTGGCTATGACAATGTATAATAGATGTTGTGATGCATATGCATAACACAAAGCTTTTTTTTTTAGTGTTAATCAGTTATTTTTAAATGAACATAAAACCAATTCAAAGAAAAAAAGCAATCCAAACTTCAGGAATTGGTAATGCAAATGTTGTTAGTATGTCTTCAAGCTGACAGAATAAAATGGCTTTTTGTCCTTAATCTTTAAAGTATTCAGTATTAATCAGCAACAGGTCCAGTGGCTGTAGTGGAAGGAGAAAGCATGTCTGACGCACGTAAGTCTGGCAAGGGTGCAGTCATAAAGGCCAGTTTATCTTACAGTCAGTGGAAGTTTGGCATCGCGCCGGGTACAAACTTCCCTGCCTACAATTTCAGCACGAGATCAAGGGCATGCCCTTACTTTTTTTCCCCAAAACTTTATGCAGGGATGGGACAAATGATTTCAAAGCGGATAATACTTAGTTATGTTTTCCGTCTGTGGTTCCTCTAAAATATGTATTTTTAAACGCAGTATCTCAGATTGAGAATGTGCCACAACATCTGTGCAGCAGTTTACCAGCTTTTATCTCTTAACTGTCTGTTAGTGGCTCAATGTGAAGTTCACTATCCAAACTTTGGTGGTCTGGGAATGGACTCCAAAAATAGCACATTTAATCTTCCCTCTGTAATAGAACCGTTCCTTCTCAGTCTGAACATTGAGGCGCCTCTTTTTAGCCCCGTGGAAAATGGATAATTCTTTGGGTGGTCGTGGAATGTGCAGTGTAGTGTCTACTGTGCATCTGATCCATGAGGAATATGTGAGATAGTTGAAGATAGATGTAGGTCAGGCAATGAGGAAACAACCTCAGTTGCCGAAAGAGCTGACATTTACGACTATATTAACAATACACAGAAGAATCCAAATAACAGTGAGAAATCACATGAAAGTTGGTAAAATAACATATCAAAGAATGCTTCAAGAGGCTGATGAAACACCAGGTTACATGTTGATGGCCAGTTAACAGATTTGCAAATACGCACACTAAAAAAGTCCTGTCACAGACTTAAAGGATTTTGTTATTTGTCATATTTAAGTTATAAGGTTTGCTTTGCTTTCAATCGAATCAAAGTGACTCTTCAGACTGTTATGATAGCTGTACATATGCAGTGTAGTACTCTGTCTGAACACACTCATTGTAAACTTATGTAAGTCCTCATGCAGATTGAGTCACTTGTGCGAGACGGTGACTGGACACTGTAGTTACAAGAATTATTGCCTCGGTCTCTAATACAGCTATACTGACACATTAGATAATATGACCAGAACACTGTCACGTAAATGTGAGATAGGGAACATTTTATGATTTGGAACTTTTAATACAAATTTGATGTGTTTCGTACAATTGCGTCTGAATAATTCCTGTGGAAAACATCACACAACAGACACAACAGTCAAAAAGAGGAACATAATGAGCATAACAAACTGAGCAAAAGTAATTTAAAATTTTAATAACCCACCCTGTTTACAATCTTAGCTGTAATGATTTTAAGCCACGTCTGAATAGAGTGTTCCAACCTTTTTTACGATACAAGAGTGATTTCTTCTTAATTATCTCTTGAAGTCCCGTAAGATTCAGAAAGGCCAAGTGAACAACATGTTCACAGGGAACGATTCTGTTTCTTGATAGCCCAGGACGATTCTTTGATTGCATTAAAATGACTGAAGGGCTCCAAGAGGAGTAAAATATATCCTGTAATTGTGTTATGTTGCTCATCTTGCCTCGTTAGCCACCTGTTCCTCGTTGTGCCTATCTTAATATCCAATGTGACTGCTTCCTAGACCCGCCACCAGTCAGGAAAAGCATCGTAACAGACATTTAGATATGTCACTGCTCGTATTTATAGATCATGACAAACCAGTGGAAGTTGATTATGGAAAGGTGACACTACGACATCTTTACAGGAAGTGGGAACACAGGAAACCTTAGATTAGGAGTGGATACCTTTTACCTGATGCTTTCCCTTGAGGATTAGGGAGAGTGGGTGGAACTATAGCATCACTGTCAGACCAATGTTCAAATAGTCTCTCTTTATCTCTCTCTCTGACCTGTCTGCTGGTGTTGAGCCAACAGGTAACAAGCTAATGAGGTCAATGTCTAGCAGTTGCTGTGCCAAGTTACTCGTGAACTTTATGAATACTGGCCACATTGGAAGCCAGCTCTGTAACTTCGGACTAGACTTTAAGTAGCTGTCAGAGTAGCGGACTTCTTTGTGCACTGAAATCCTTGGTCAGCAGTTTGTGCACAAAGTTCACTTCAGTATGTATAAACTGTTGGCTGAGTAATATCTCAGATGGTCCAGTATGTGATAAGCAGTTTTCTATTGAGGCTCTTTATCTAATTCTTCAGAAAACTGCTAGATCATAGTGCCGAGCTCAAGTGCCGCACAAATCATCAACTAACTATCACTCGAGTTCATCTTGCGGCCTCCAAACTATAGAACTCTGGTTTCTTTTTGATTGTTTTGACCCAGTTCACACAGTAGCATCGACTGTTGGGGGAAAATGCTTACTTTGTAGCAGGTCAGTGATAAGCTGACTGGTGACTGTGAACTTGCTGGTCTCTGAAAAGGCCAACAGATTGATTGATTATTAATGGAAATGTTTAACTACAGTAATTTTTGTGGTCAGCCACAACTAAAGAAACTCTCTAATAAAGTCCTTGATACAGAGTCAGGAAGTTCTTGCAGCTGTCTCCTCAGCTTCCTCTCTGCAAAAGGAATTAAGAGATGAGACTTAAGTCTTCTTATGTCCCTTACTTTACCTTACCTATTCTTTCTGGAATTGCCATTTAAAGTAATTTTTAATTGGTCCTCAGTAAGTTTGTTACAGGCAACATTAAACATCATTCGGCTCATGAAGCTTTAAACTTTTCCCCTTCAGTCAGCCACATTTGTGTCTTGAAGCCGCCTTTTCTAACACTACACACAAACTCAAACTCTCAGCACAATGTGGGTGCCACACGCAGAAAAACCAGCATGAAAAGGCTTGTGTTTGAACTGCCTTGATCCTTAAAACAAAAGACCATAGATGTCAGGTGAACTATGGGTAGGGCAGCTCTGTAGCTCTCTGTCGTCACTCAGAGTAGAAAATAGAAACTTTTCCATTGCAGGTCAGAGAGGGAGGCATGCTACCGCTTAGTTGGGCTATCCCTGGAAAACAGCCAGGCTGGAGGTTATACACGGAGACTTGGGCTTGTGGCTTACATGTGACCGTAGCATGTTGCCCAGAAACAGGATTATGTAAGAGACAACAGTTTTTATTTTCTTGTGCTCTAAATCTCAAGTTTGACCTCAATTTACAGGTCAGACATATAAAAGTTTCATTAAATGTAAATGTTAACTTCAGTTTGGTTACTTCACTGTGACATTGTCGAGGCTGCAGTACAGAAGTACTTCACACAGAGATGATGATAGGTACCGAGAGTTAGATAACATCACTGTTGTGTAATTAGCATAATTCTATATCATTACGTGCTGAAGCAGCGGTGATTACCTTTTCATCTAAATGATATGGTCTGACACTTATATCCATCTAACACTCAAGATGGTTCATGCCAGACAGATCTTCTTTAACAATCGCTCTTTGTCTTTTCAATTGCTTACATTGTTCCTAAGTTTTGGTTTAGCCATTATTCGCTGGTCATTGTGTATTTTTTCTCTCATTAACTTAATTTCCCTGTTGTCACTGGACATATAGTTTCTTCCACTGGTCATGGTCAAGTTATCTTTGTTTGTATTCCAAACACACATCTCATCCACTAACCAGGGGAAATTTCTACCCAACACTGGGTGACTAACAGACAGTTACTAATGGCTCTTTCTTATTCTGATTAAAGAAGTATTACCCCTGGAAAGATGGCCCTATGTAGTAGAAAGGCCAGTATTTTTTAAATTGGTGCTACATGACCAGAGAAATTCCTTAAATGGAACTGAACTGCAATTAGAATGCACCCATAAACACTGCTGCTGATGGGTGATTTGTATTGCAACACAAAATACGGCTAAAGTTCCACACTGGTTGCTTTTCGCCTATGGTGGCATTCAGAAGAACGCTGTCTAGGGTTTTGTGTCCCGCAGTGAATGATCCTTTGAAAGGTCGGAGGGCTCAGATGGGCCAGAGCCACTGTTCTTAAAGGCCATACTGTCTGAACCACGGGGCTTTCAATGCACTTCAGAGAAGCACCTGCAGGGCTCCTCAGAGGTCAGGGGTCAAATTTGCTATGTGCTTTGATATTACATCAGACAAAAGACAAAATTCACCTTTTTGAAGGATTGATTTATGCTTCTCAAAGAGATTTGAGGTGTGTGTGTGTGTGTGTGTGTGTGTGTGTGTGTGTGTGTGTGTGTGTGTGTGTGTGTGTGTGTGTGTGTGTGTGTGTGTGTGTGTGTGTTTGCAGGCCTGCAATTGTAGCAGTTCTGCAGTAAGAAGAACCTTTTTTTCCACTGAAGTGCAACACTAAGCGAGGCAATTACAAAAATCAAAAGAAAATTCCAAACCACTCTCTTTTGAACTACTAAAACACTTTAATTGTCACAGCATGTTCATTTTACATTCTTAAAAGGGAGTCAAATTAAAAGGAATTGAATAGATTTAAATAGAGTGCCTTGCTGTTTTCTTGTGATTTCTGTATCTTCATGCTTCCCTATCTAAAGAGCACCTTTTAACAAGCTCAATTTGAGTCCAGGAAGCACTCCCAACAATGAATTTTTCATTTCTTATTTCTGAACTATGGTAATTATCTGCTGCAGTATGTCCACTGAGTCATATCAAGATTAAGGTCTTTACTGTCATTGTGTAAAGCAAGTTGCAGCAAAGTCTCCCCCTGAGCCGCACAGAACACAAGATAGATGTTGTAATAAGATAGAATAGAATGAAATAAAAGTCACTGAAGAATAAAATGGTTGCCTGATAATGAAATTGTTTCTAAGAATAACTTTGACATTAAAAGGATCATCTTCTGCAAAACAGAATAAAATAGTTAAAAAATGTACATAACTTGCATTACTAACATGTATAATCTCCTTCTGTCCACAGATCGATCAGCTTCCCCATTAATTCTCTCAGGCAACACCGTTGTGAAAATGGGATAGCGGTGTTCTTTCATTATCTATTGAAATAACCTGGATCAAGCCCAGGGCAGCACTTCTCCTGATGTCAGAAGATTCAGACCTCAAGCCCTTTCGCTTCCCGGTGCTGGAGGATAAGGCCGGAGCCTCAGGGTGCAGCTCCATGGCAAGGGGGTCCTCAGGGTGCAGCTCCATGGCACAGCTGCACCGGATGGGTGGCTACAGCCAAGGCGGGCCTGACCTCGGCCTCCCATCGGAGGGCAGCGACAGCAGCGGGCACGACACTTCTGCCTCACCACACAACCATCGCAAGAACGCACGCTCCCGATCGCTCCGCGAGGAGGACGTGGAGATGAAGAGCAGTGGGTCCAGTGGGAGTGGAACTGAATCACACGGCAATGAAAGCCACGGCAACGAGAGTCATGGCAACGAGAGCCACGGGCATGAGTCATCAGGGAGCTCCAATGGCAACAGTAAAGACTCAGCACTTCTTGAGTCCTCTGAAAGCAACAAGAGGTCAGTGGTGGCTCCAGGAATGATGAAGTTATTACTAATCCTGTCTTGTTTTCTGGCATGTTTACTGTGATTATCAGTGTAACAGAGCAGGAGGAGAGTGGGGAGCTACTGTTCTTATCAGCACACTGTGCAGGAATCCTCCCTCTGTATCCAGTGATGTTCAGTCTGGTCATCACACTCTCTTTGGTGACGATAAATCACACTGTCGATTCCTTTTTTCAAGATATAATTCTCCTGATCTGCTCACCTTGTTGAATTCATTGTCACGACAATAGAAATGACATTTGCTGATTCAGCCACACAGTTATAAAGTGCCCTTAATTACACAAGGCGTGTAAAACATTTAATATGCAGGCGTATTTGCTTTGAAAGCAATGCAGTGCCAGCACCAATAAATTTTTGAAGGCATCCACATGTAGGTCAGCAGAAATGTTCGAATCAAATAATGAATTCAAATCAGAGTGAGCCCAAAAAATGGGTCATAACTGATACATTTCTGTCCTGTCTCAGAAAACAAACCAAATTAGGTAAAAATTACCAAAGTATTGAGGAACTTAAATGCCAATTCTGAAAGATTCATGCTGTATATCACTTCTCTTCCTTTTGCCCTCATAGTGAACCACGACATATTTACATAGACTGAGTCTGTTCATAATGACTGAAGCCATCAGCGTCTAATGTGTTTGTCTGTAGATGAGTGAGCCAAGGCTGCTGTGATGGCCATACGGTTTGAATCACAGTGAACCCGCTCAATCACTTTTCTCTGACCATGAGAAAAATATGGATGGACATTGATTTAAATAATAGTTTAATACTTTGGATGACATTCTTCCTGCCAGCTGAGCACTTCAGACTGGTGCCAGACAGACAAGTTGTTCCTCAAAACATTGCCTTTTGACTCAGGCCACATTCTAATACACTGAAGTCATTCTGCTTTACCACAACCATGTTATGACTCCCTGAACCAGAGCTCCATGGATGCAAAATCCCATGATCACAAAAGAGCAGGGAGGAGAAAAATCTTGCAATACCTAACTAAGATGTCATTTTAGACTTATAACCCGGCTCTAACACACATATTTTACTTCACTGAGCTTGGAATAAACCTCGTCTTGCCTAATTGTTGGAAGCCTTGTTAGTGATAGGGTCATTCTGCAGTCAACTTTGGCCAGTACAACACAGAAACACACAGATAAAGACGGTGAATAATGGCCTCATGTCTACGGTCATACATCCCAGCTCAAGACAGTGTCAGTGAGGCAATTTGTTCAGGCCTTCTGTGGCATAAGAGACACGCCTTCTGAAGGAAATTTCCAAATTTCTCTAGCTGCCTAGACGAGACCATAGTGTGTCCAAAATAAGTTGAGACAAAACGTAGTCTGGCCAGGACACGAGCCAAGTGGGTAGGAAATAATATAATTGCTGTCGCTCCCAGTGGGAAGAGGGTATTGATGTAATTCAGGAGGCTCGCGCTCTCTTAAAGCCAGATGGGATGTGTCATGCTCTCCAACTCTTTGTTATATCCATAGCAACGCAGTGTTTGTGGCTGTTTATCAGTGGGCGGAACTAGCAGATTTGCGTCATTTCTCAAGCTTGCTCTCTCACTTTCGGCCCTGCCTCTCACACTTCAGTCATGCTTCGTTAAAGATCTTTTTGCTTTTTCAAACCACGCCCTCTTCCTGCCCAGAGCATACAGTGTTCTCACGCACACACGGGCTCCCTTCTGCGCCTGCTCACGGGAAAAACGAACTATTTCTCCTATGACCAGCTTTCTTTTCCTTCTTTGTCTCTCTTAGCACTCCCTCTCTTTCATTGAACTTCTAACCTTTTGTACCCATGTTTTTTTTCAACTCCTCCTCCTCCTGTCTCCTTTTCTTTTTCTCTTACTCTGTTTTTTTCTCTCACTTTCTGGATCTCATTCACCCAAATCGGCATGTATAGAGGGCAAATTGAGCATGTTGTTCAATGAAAAGCTTACTACTTAGTTGATACTCTGTTTCCAAATATATGCTGAAATAATGAGAAGAGATTAGCACATTTATGTTTATTAGCCACCAAGCAGAGTTGGGGATTTTTGTTGACTAAAGCCAGCCTTCACCCATCTGTGGCCCTGAGCTCTGCATCATGTATAAAAGAGAGGGGGAAAAGGGGTTGTTCTCTTAGTGTTTCAACAATGTGGCCTAATATGCCTGTTAAAGGAACAGTCCCACATTTTGAGCAGCGTGTTTGATTACTATCTCATCTGTAGTCACATGTGAAGATTCCTATCCACCTTTTTTTTATCTCCGTGCTTTCTGTACAGAAGGAATACTTGTGACATGTTCAACAGAAAGACGGCAAGGAGCAGGAAATGCTTCTGTAAGAAACTTGAAAATGTTTCATGGCTCATTATTTTACAACATTGAATCACATTGGACGTGACAACGCTTTTGTGACACGGATCAAGAGAAACAGTGTTTCAGTGATGGTGAAAATAGATCCAAATTTTGGGAACATTATATGTTGAATACTCTATTGCAAGTGCCAAGGAGATAAAAAAACATGTCCACCTGACATCTGTGCTAGCGCTTTCTACGAGGCATATGGGAGAGAGGAAGGTTCTGTCACACAACATGCTATATTTGCTGTCAGCCAAACTCTGCATGATGCCAGAACAAACATCCTCCCCACCATGAAGCATGGTGCTTGAAGAATCATGCTGAGGAGATGCTTTTGCAGGGGATATTTTATTTTCTAACTAGACAACTATCCCACACAAAAAGTTGACCCACAGACCTCAATCTAGTCCCAACTTGCTGTTTGATCACAGTCCCCATACAGCTTGACAGAACTTTATCTGTCTTTATACTCTGTATTTGACCATTACACTCTAGGGGAACCGGTCTGTATTCGGTAGAATTACGTCTCTGGTTGTACTGGGAGAATATATTTGTGGATGTTCGGTCTATACTAAGTCATTTAAGCCTGTTATTTATGGCAACATGTTGTATCTGAAAGATGAGTCAGTATCTCTTGAAAGCTACTGATCAAAGTGTATTGGTGCACTGATAAGCTTATAGGCTAATAAAGTGGGACACACACACATAACCACACAAGTGAGTCTGCGTGGTCGTCAGGGCCTCAGTTTTGAACCCAGCCCGACTGAAATCTATTTTTGGGTCAGACGTTGCAGCCAATATTAGGAATTGATAGAAATTAACAGTGCTCATGTCTCTACCATTACTGACACCTGCTTGCCAGACTACAACTTATTTCATAGGCTCAACCAGTGAATGTTGTTAAAACTTAAACAGTCTCATCCAGAAGAAACAGTTTAGCCGTCATTTATAGTCCTATATTTAATTTACAATGAGCAGACGGAATTGAAAAAGACACCTCTGCAGCTCCTCTTCGCCACATTTCTATGTGTTAAATATCTTATATATCTCATATCTTTTCAGTGTAATGAGATATCCCCATGTACACCCACTGATGAGATAAGAGGTCAAATTTTTGCAAAGCCTTTCAGTTGAAGGTTTCTAAACAAGGCCACCTCACCCTGATCTTTACCTTGAGCAGACTACTATCCTGCACGGAGCAGAGACCAAAGCAGAAACTCTTGCCTCTTTGGGAACTCTCTATTTGCAACCTGTTTCCACGATTATAGACGAATTAGCCAACTGAAAACCCTCATACATGCTCAGACCGCCTGGTCTAAAACCAGCTGTTGCACTCCTGAGTGCTGAAGGCTATATTAGATACCTGCTTGTGCTCGGTGAGGCTATTTGTGAAGGTGTTTTCTATTCCAAGCCAGGTAAGCATGTTATATATAGTAACATGAGATGTAGCACAGGTGAGTCAGTATCTCACGGCTGTTAATAGTATTAGGGTAAGCTTGTGAGCTAATACAGTAGACAACATACCCACAGAGATAAGTGTCTTACTTCTGTTTTAGTCTGACTTTGTTGTATTACTGCCACAGATGCAGAGTCCCTGTCCTTGAATTAAATTGGCTAAAACTGCGGGTGGCTCTCTGTGCGTTTTACTATTTTAGTTCCTGATTCTTTAGAGCCTTTGTATTGCCCTTATGCTACACAGTAGTTGGGATTGTTTGAAAGTTAAAATTGTTGTAGAGAACTATTATTTATATACAGAAAAGATGATGAAAGAAAAAACTGAATTGACACCTTCTCCTCGTCAAGAGCAGATCCACTCAGTAGCTCACAGAGAAAGTCAGAGAGACATGCCTGACAAACCCTTATTTGCACAGGTGCAGATAAGAAGAGAAATTATAGCTTTGTTTGGTGTGGCTCTGATCCAGCATGCACTAAACCAGAGAAGTACAACGGAACAGTCAATAGAAGAGAGTCAATGTGACTGTTAATGTACTTTCACTATTTCATATACAAGCAGGAAATTATTCAGTCAATTACTTTTCACAATGTTGCAAGTTATGTCAATTTTTAGCAAGCTACAGGTACCTCCTTTATTTCAATTTGTGCACATTGCATTTTGGGAACAGATGTGGCGTGTATATCGACACCATACTCCAAAATCACTCCGAAGATCTGATTTAGTATGCATCTGCTTCTGACTTTTATTTTATGTACGTATTCGTCGCTTTTCCAGAGTGAAGTGTGGAATTGGTACTACATCATTTCAAAGGTGGATGTGGCGTTCACAGCCCCCTGTCACCACATTTTGAGCAAATCCTTAAATTTTTAGTTGGCTGCCTTAACGATTCATCATCGGTTAAATCAGATGTAAAATCAGAGTAGGCTACATAAGGAGTTAAAAGAACGGTAAAGGAAACATTAAGTTACTTGAATTATAAACAATTTAGCAGAAAATTATGATAAAGTAACAACTGGCCCAACGAAATCCAACCCATACTGAGGCTGCTTAATGGCCTAAAATGTTTCGGCTATTTTAATGCCATTTGCTACATGCAAATGTTCCACCACATCAAGTATAAGAAGTGAGTTTCCCCTGTAGCAGAATGATAATGGCCTTCCTCTACTGCTGACACAGCGCTGTGGAGATATATCTGGCCATGCAAGAGTTCTGTTTTAGTAACATGTGTCCACAGAAAGGTGGCACACAAACTTACTACCACACAGTTAAGTAGCTTACTGTGATAAACTGTTTTCTAAGTAAGTAATTCAGGCTGCCCAGTCTAAAACCAGCTGTTGCATTATTGAGCACTGAGCACCCGTATTAGATAGAATAAAGCTCTTTCTTCTGCTTGGACGGGCTATTTGTAAAGGTGCTTCTATTCTTAGCCAGGTAAGCAGGTTATAATTAGCATCCTGAGTTGTGATGAGTCATTTTAATGTATTTATGCGCTGTTAAGCTTGTAGGTTAATGCAGTGGGTCACACACATTCTTCAGCTGCATCCACAGCAGAGGCCCATTATAAGTATTGAACGCTACTGACTCCAAAGTCTAGTATGAACTTCACACTATGGATGAAATATTTATTAGAATATACTGTTTCTAATTTATTTTGTAGTTTTGCATATTAGCTGCTGAAATTCAGACTGTCCGACTATTTTATGTAGCCTAGTGTAGTTTTCTTCAAAATAAACAGCCCAAATTTTGAGCTTTATCCAATTATGTAACTGTCTGTTCACTACCATTTGCCATCAGTGTCAAGCTGTGCCCCTGCTCTTAGCTGAATTTAGCCCCCTTAACTCCTGCTACATTAAGGCTTTCCTGCTGTGCACCTTTGAGCTTTTGACACAGGTCCTGTGATAGTCACCTTGTAATGAGACCTGGAGCTGCATGCGCACTGTTCCCAATTCCCTTCTAAAGTGGAAATTCTTATTTTAAGAAGTGAAACAATAATGGATGATCCACAGGAGGTTTTCTTCATGTAACTTAATTAAAGTGGTAAAAGCAAAGAGCAAAGCAGAATTTTAGCTGAAAGGCCAGCCTCATCCACCGAGCAAACCGTCACAGACAAATTTACAGTTTATAGCACACTCAGAAATGTTCCCAAAACAATGTCCAGCTGGACAGAAAGCCTTGGACGTACTCACAACACCCGACCTCCGTTCGGGAAGCACAAACAATTTCACATAAATCAGCAAGGTCAGTTTATACAAGTGAATCAAACCAGGTGCTAAAAAGGTGTGATAAATCATAAAGTTATAGGTCAGTACGTTAAGTAAGACAGTGCAAGGTAACAATATGTGTGGTTCAATGCAAATTACACATTATGCTACTACACCTTCCACAAAGGCAGAGGCAAAAGGACATTTTGCACCCAATCACACTGCTGTTTTGTTTATTGTTCATGTGTTATTATCTAACTTTATTTTAGCGATGGAGGAGTTAAAATCAGTCTGAAAGAATATGTCCCACCCTCTCTCCTTTTTTCTCTTTTTTGAGGTAATTAAAGTCATTTGTTTCGTTGCAAAAATCTTTAATTATCTTTCTCTTCCCCACAGCTCCAACTCCCACAGTCCATCTCCTCCCAGCAGCTCAAATGCCTTCAGTCTGCTGAGCTCAGAGCAGGACAACCCATCAACCAGCGGCTGCAGGTTAGTTGACCAAACACTCTGCATTTAGCAACAGTACCATTTACGACATGTACGGTTTATGCTAGAAGTTGTCTATTCTTATCTGACCCGCCACCGTGCACGTGTTTGTGACTGTGCCACTTGCAGTAGTCAAGAGTCCGCCAAAGCCAAGACTCAGAAGGAGATGATTAAAACTCTGAAGGAGCTGAAGCTTCACCTGCCCGCTGAGAAGAGACACAATAACAAGTCGACCACATTGAACACCCTCAAGTATGCGCTGCGCTGTGTCAAGCAGGTGGAAGGTAAAGTGCTTCTACTTCACACTTTTCTCTAGCTATGTTTAGAAGTTGATTTTTGGTTAAGCTCTCTGCGAGATCATACATCTGTCTGAATGGAATTTGCAGCAATTCAGGATGCATTGTAGCTGAATAAAACCCCACAAAATATATATAGTCATACCTTTCTGCAGGAGGGAACATGTTAGAGGTAGTTTTATGGGTCTGCAGAGGCTTAATTATAGCCTATGTAAATGTTTGCAGATGTAAATGGGCGGGTGGAGGTTCAGAAGTGCAGCCTGGTTGTAACACTTTATGACGCATTTTAAGCATAGCAGCGAGACATTTTTCATCATCGAAGAATTTTGTGACTTCAGCATGAATACATCATCCTTTTGTTGGACTCTTTGTCTTGGTTCATCAGTGTTGTTTTCTTATTCCAAGTTGTATATTATGTTCTGACCAGAGTTTGATAAATCCCTGTGTGTCGTGCAGCCAATGAGGAGTATTACCAGCTGCAGATGATCAATGACAGTCAGCCCTCAGGCCTGGATGTATCCTCTTACACGATAGAGGAGATAGACAGCATAACTTCTGAATACACTCTCAAAAACAATGTGAGTCATCAAATTATCTTTAAACTAATAGAAAAATGTGTTATTATGAAAATTTAGCCACTTATGCTGGTGTGTGATTGTGGCCTGGATCTCTCCAACAGGACATTTTTGCAGTCGCGGTGTCTCTCAACACGGGAAGGATAGTCTACATTTCCGATCAGGCTGCCTCCATCCTCCACTGTAAGAGAGATGTGTTCAAGAACACCAAGTTTGTGGAGTTCCTGACGCCGCAGGACGTCAGTGTGTTTTACAGCTTCACAACGCCTTACCGCCTGCCCTCCTGGAGCATGTGCACTGGAGCAGGTACGTTTCTGCAGACACAGTGGCTGCGTTTACATTCACGCTAATATTCCCACTGTTTTACGGAACATTACAATATAAAAGGGGTCATGTAAACGGCCTTTTATATTTGGATATTCCAAATTAGTCTTTGTTCTGACTGTGGCATTTGCTGATTACGACACGAGTCATGTTGAAATGATCAAGGTTTTGGGAACATTCTTTAGACATGATTACATATCATTTGTAATGTGCGTCTCAGTAGAGCTTTTTTCCAAAGTTTGTGACACACAGTGTCTTGCTTGTTTGTGTGTTGTCATGGATACGTTGTACACAAACAAGCTCACCAACAGTTGTCTGGGGTCGAGATGAATGCACAAAAGAAAAGCCCAGATTTCTGGTCAGAAGGTTAAACACAGCTTCTTTTAGATATTATGAAAGGCTTGGATAGCATTCATTATCCATGCTGACCTTTAACCTTCAGTACGTTTCTTGAAGGAGTAAAAGAGGGAGGCTGATTTAGGTCCAACACCAGTGAAAAACATCTTAATTTGACACAATGCAAAGGCTGCCATCAACATGGTGCGTAATGTTCAAGTTGACCTGACCTCGGTCATTAATGACACTAAATATGGCTGCCTGTTATTACTCAGCTGGATAGAATAGACTGAGCTGTCTCATTATTGAATATGTTTTTCCCTGTGTTATTTTGACTAACAAACCAAAATGAGACTCAACCCTGATTAAATTCATTGCAGTGAAGTGCAGAGCTGTGCTGCTAGGTGATGTTTTTTGATAGAATTAATCAAAGCTCGATCGCCCACGGGAGCTGTGACCGTGACCAGCATTCATCTGGATCATGTTGCTTTTGAATTAAAACCTTTCTTTTCCCGTTTCAGAGTCATCACCGTCTGACTGCATGCAGGAGAAATCCTTTTTCTGTCGTATCAGGTGGGTGTTGGGTCATACATGGTGTCGGGCCATCTGCTGCTCGTACCTGTTTGTGGTTTTATTCATACTTTTTCGTTCCACTCTAGATGTTTTTAAATCAGTTTGTGACATCATATGCTTGTAAACTGTAATCAGATGCTTTTTCCAGGTCAGTGTTATGCATAATTAAAACACACTCGCCCACACCTCACTGTCCAGTACTGCACTGTCAATATTTTCCATTGACTTCAAAACCCTTCAGCATGACTAAAACTTAAAATCTCTCTC
Organism: Sparus aurata; assembly: GCF_900880675.1. NCBI lineage: Eukaryota > Metazoa > Chordata > Actinopteri > Spariformes > Sparidae > Sparus > Sparus aurata. The sequence continues at coordinate 23,265,858 of NC_044207.1, read as the reverse complement.
TGATCCAAGCTCTGACCTGGTGTCAAAATGACCATGAATTGTCTTCACAATTTAGCTCATTCATAGATTTCTGATCTTGTGAGTTTGAGACCTTATCTACATTTACTCACTCTCATTCAATGTAAGCGGTACTGATGAGAAAAAAACAGCTTAACACTGCCCCCTTGTGTTAAAAAGCTTGAAATCTAAAATGCACACAAACTTGTACTGAAAGAGAACAGACATTTTTTCAATGACTTGATTTAATTTATCATTTCTTCTCGCTCATTTTTTAGTGGTGGGAAGGAGTGCGAGGGGAATCTGAAGTACTATCCGTTCCGTATGACGCCCTACCTGATGAAGGTCCAAGACACTGTGCATGCTGAAGACCAGTTCTGCTGCCTCCTGCTGGCTGAGAGAGTCCACTCTGGTTACGATGGTAAGAACCTTGCTGCAGCTTCGATACCTCAATTCAGTGACCACAATGTAGAACAAAGGAAGATTTTTTACATAGTTAAAGTCTGTGACATTGAAGTAGGTAATATGTGCAGTAGTAGGATAAAGAAACATAAAGATGATTATTAGCTCTACCAGTGCAGAAGTTGGCATTAAAATCTTTTTTTTTTTGTTCAGAGTTACACTTGATTGATTCAATTCTTTTCTCTTCTCTAAAGCACCCAGAATTCCAACAGACAAACGCATCTTCACCACCACGCACACTCCTAGTTGTGTGTTTCAGGATGTGGATGAGAGGTAAACCATGGTGGCATCTTTTTTCTTCTGAGATATCAGTCCTGCGTGTTGGCACTCAAATCATCAAACCATCAGAGGACAATGGAATTGATTTGAGGTGATTTTTCTTGTTTCTCTGTGCATTAGGGCAGTCCCTCTCCTCGGGTACCTCCCCCAGGACCTGATTGGCACACCAGTCCTCCTCCACCTGCATCCCAATGACCGGCCCATTATGTTGGGTATTCACAAAAAGAGTGAGTCCACAGAATTCAGCAGATGAAGGAAAAAACTTTTGTGTCCGTTGGCATCATGATCTGACTGTATTATTTTGGCTTTCTCTGCAGTCCTTCAGTACGCAGGGCAACCGTTTGACCATTCGTCCATCCGCTTCTGTGCACGAAATGGCGAATACATCATCCTTGACACCAGCTGGTCCAGTTTCGTTAACCCCTGGAGCCGCAAGGTCTCCTTTGTTATTGGGAGACACAAAGTGCGCACGTGAGTGTTACTGTCTTGTATGTCTTAGCGGATATACGGCCCGTCATAGTGGCTGTCAGTAAGCGACTCTTTGATATTCATAAAAAAGACATTTAGAAACCAGTAGCTGATGTGCTGATGTGCTTTTTGTTGTTCTGTATCAGGGGCCCTGTGAATGAAGATGTTTTCGTAGCCCCGACCTCGACTTTGGTCGAGATGAAGAACATGGACTCTGACATCCAGGAGGTTACTGAGCAGATCCATCGGCTCCTGCTTCAGGTGAGAGAGCCTAAGGAGCGATAGAAATCAAAGACAAATCTATAGACCTCATCACTGTGATGTTGCAAACGTGTGGTAGTTATCATTTGTAGCTATTACATTTAAATGTACTTTAGTCACCCCTGCTTCATCCTCGACGTTTTAACTCTTCTTTGTTTTAATCACTCGCTTCCCTCTCTGTATCTGTGATCAGCCGGTTCATAACAGTGGCTCCAGTGGCTACGGCAGCCTGAGCAGAAATGACCACATTCTGGGCATGACCTCTTCTAGCGAGAGCCTGGAAAACGGCCACGGGAGCAAAATGCAACAAGTGGAGGAGGAAGTGAGCGACAAAGCCAGACCTGTGAGTAAATTCAATCATCTCCAGCTTATTATAGTGTGTTCCAGCCCATGTGTTCCTGCTTGTATAGGATGATATGGCAGCAGCAGAGACTGGGTTGTTGCTATTGTACATAATAACTTAGACCCTGATTGTTCTAAGACTGAACAAGGAGTAAAAATGATTCATATTCATCGTTGTCAGTATATTGAAGTTAAATATTGTATTTTTTTTTGGCTAAAACATCTCAATAAAATGTGCTTTCACCATGTTTTCACAGCGAACGTTTCAGGAAATCTGTAAAGGAATTCACCTTCAGAAGAGCCAGGAGCAGCAGACAACCAAACCACACCACAAGAAAAGCGGCGGCAGTAAGTCCAGCTTATTACAAACAGCACGTTTGTTTGTCCGTGTTTGAGCACATCTAACTCGTGGCCTCCCTCCAGTAGAGTCCGTACAGAAGAGCTCAGCGGTGGTGCGGCCCAAAGACTCAGCAGCTCCCCTCAGCTTGAGGGACACGGAGGTCACAATGGAGGAGAGTAGGTCCTCTATTCAGGAGGAGATGCCATTCATTGATCAGACCGGCTGCTCCTACCAGCAGATCAGCTGTCTGGACAGTGTTGTCAGGTAAGGAGATGAAAACAGGCGTGATTTCAAAGAATGGTCCATATCCACGTGAATTTTATGGCTAACTCGCTTTTTAACACATAGTCAGTTTAGTAAATGCAACCAATAGAAAACAAGTTTCCATCAAATGACCCAGGAGATAGCGATCATTCAATTGAATGTTAAAAGAAAACCTAACTTAACATCTCCATACTTAGCTGTGTGCTTCACCACATATTCTATGATGTATTAACTAGTTTAAAATAATTGATTGGGGACTGCAACTGACCACTGTGTTGTTATGATTCCTGTAGGTACTTGGAGAGCTGTAATGTTCCCATCACCATGAAAAGGAAGTGCCAGTCTTCCTCTAACACCACGTCATCTAACTCAGATGACGGCAAGCAGAAGGGATCTGACAGCATGCAGGCGTCTGAAGGTATGTTTCACCACATCAGATCCTACCATGAATGAATGACAGACTCATAATGTCACCTTAGAGGGACAGTTAAAGCTGCTGTAAGTGATATATTTTCATTCAAACATAAGTCTTAAGTGCTCTATGTCATAGAGTGTATGGTCAGTAACCCATGTCTTTCCTCCCTCCACTCATGCAGTAAAGGAGAAAGAAAAATGTTCTGGTATCCCTGCCCACAGGCAGAGAGCAGGATCCTCCTGTTTGCTGCTCTGTCAGGGGATTACCGCTCTTTAGCCAAAGTGACGACAATGCTTACAGCAGCTTTAATATCAATAATATGAATTAATTTTTTATATAGCACCAGACAAGTTACTAATTGCTTGACAATAAAATTATATAGTTAAAGCAAGTGAGAAACAGAACTTAATATGTGCACAAGATTGAAAAAAAAAGATTTTCAAAAGGGCAAAGTGCAAAGGCCTTAAAGGACAGCTCACCCCAGAGTCAAAAATACATACTTTCCTATTAACTGTAGTGCTATTTATCATTAATGCAATCGGTGCTTAAAGCACCAAAACATACATTTGTAGGTTATCTGGAATAACCGGATCATGATTTTGCTGTCTAGTTTTCAAATGTATTTTTTGGCACTTTGAGCACCTCACGCCGAGTGCCATCCAGTTGCATTATATATATTATATATAAAATATGTATTTATAATTCTGGTATGAACTATTCCTTTAAGGCCCTCACACTATGCCCTTTAAACTTCTCTCTCACACTATACACTACAATGCCAGTTCCTTTTTTAGCATTTCCTGTTCTCTGTTCTCTTGGCAGAACCAGCCCTGTTGAAGGATCAGTCTGGTCTCTCCGCTTTGGATGTTCGAGACAAAAAGTCCAGTGACGCTGCCACAGCGGTAGTGGGCACCTCGCTGCCCCTACCTGTACCTAACAAACCAGAAAGCGTGGTGTCCATAACCAGCCAGTGTAGCTACAGTAGCACCATAGTGCATGTTGGGGACAAGAAACCTCAGCCCGAGTCAGGTACAGTGTTGTCAAAAAGTGTCTTCGTCCAACCTGATAACCTCTGTTTTTGGGTATTTGATATACAGTGATGTCAGCTCAGATGAGTAACATAGTCTTTAGTCATTCACAGACCGTCTCACTCACTTATAAAGGTAAAAGTAGTAATAGGTTGAACCATGTCAGCAGAATTAACTGTTGGATAGTTTCTTAAACGTTGCAGAAATTCTTCAGCTCAGTTAAAGGAATTTAAAGAACGTAAAAGAAGTTACGGATGCTTGAAAATCTTTAATTTATTTTAAACATCTGAAGCTGCTCAGTGTGACATATATTCAGAAACAGAAGAAATCAGGGAGGAGGAAAATGTTTTTTCACAGCACTGTAAATGAAACTTTATACGTGTGTGTGTGTGTGTGTTTGTGTGTATAGGCACTTCTTTCTCTGTGTGTGTGTGTGTGTGTGTGTGTCTGTGTGTGTGTGTCTGGTTTATCAGTGGATGTTTGGCAACTTGTCTCTTAAACGCAGCCTGTAACCTCAATGTGCAGAAAGGTTTGCAGGGTAATTGGGTCCCGTTCAAAAATGGCCGCATTGGTGGTTTATACGAAAGTTTTTTTTAACTGAATGAAAAAAGAATGCTCAATACACGATTGGCAGCTCTACTTCCCATGACACTCAAATTTGTTACACATAACAAAAAACATAATCATCATGTTAATGTAGTTTTGCGTTTGGCGACATTGTTGGGTTGCCATGAAAGTTTACTATCTTATCATGGGAGAGCGATAATAATCCAACTATTGCTGCATTCAGAGCAGCTGATTCAAAGGCCACTCTACCTAATCGGTAATTCACTTGCTTCAAACGTATAATTTTATATTGTTTTACAACTTTGAAGCACATCGGATTATTTAGTTTAAGACAGCAGTGGCAAAAGGATAAAAAACAAATCTATGAAAATTGTTATATTAAGGTAGAATTTATAAAATATATATACATATCTTGTCATTCTATCAAAGGCCTCCATGTGACAGCTTCTTCCATTCTCCCTCATTGCTTTTGTTGTCGTCGCTGCTAATGTCGAACAAAACTGTTCAAGCTAAAAAAAACTCTACCCTTTCATCGCTCTGCATTATGTTAAATGTTCTCCACGTGTCATTTGTATAGAGATCATAGAGGATGTCCCGGGGACAGGAGAGACGGTAGAGTCCGTCCACAACATCTGGGCTCCTCCTCTTTCTGCTGTTTCCCCTGCCTGTCAGGAGAGGGAGTCCTACAAGAGGCTGGGCTTGACCAAGCAGGTTCTGGCAGCCCATACGCAGAAGGAGGAGCAGGCCTTTCTGTATCGCTTCAAGGAGCATCGCGGACTCACAGCACTCAGGGCAAACTGCTCTCAGTACCTGGAGCGTCAGAGAGGACAGATGGCCAGCGATTGTACGTCTGACCACCACACTGACACATCACAACAAAAGTTTTTGAAGGATAACTGTTGTTACTTTTGTAGTTTCTGTCTTTAATATTTTACTCAGCAAGTTAATGGCTGGGTACAAGAAATATAAGATGTCAGATGATCATAAAGGTTTCAGACAAACCCCAGAGGTTAGCCAAAGACGACTAGCAAATCCTAATTCACTGTCAATTGTAAACATTATTTTATATAACTAGTGACAATCAACTAGTTAAAATTTGAGATGATTCGCGAGTGTTGACTCTCTGATCCTATGACGTGTTTTTTTCTGACTGGACTTTGTTGTAAGGAGGTCATCCTCGTGACCACTTGTTTAGGGTTAACTTGTTTTTTACTTTCTGCCAAGTTTTCAATGAAATCACTTTTGTCACGATCAGAAATCACTCAACAAACTCCATTTTTATCTCCAACCTCCAGCTGCACCAGCCGCTCGCTCTCTCAAGCCGGGTGCCGAGCCCACAACGCGGCGGGGCACACGTATTAAGAGGAGCAAGTCAAAGAGAGCAAAGCAGATCGAGTCCTCGGACAGCACGGTGTCTCGTCACGGGCGACAGCAGCTGCGGCCTCCTCGTCTTAACTACGGACTCAACCCGACCTCTTGGTCTCCCTCTGAAACATCGCAGTCAACTTTCCCCATGGCCTACCCCTCCGTGATGCCCGGCTATCCCCTCCAGGTTTACCCCAGAGACAGCTCCGCAGCTACCCACACAGAAGCCACTCTACAAGGCTGTAGAGAGGATCAGGTCCCCCGTGCTCCACCCTGTCCGTCGTCCATCCATGCGCCTCCCTACACCGCCCCCATGGTCACCGCACCCATGGTCACCGCACCCATGGTCACCACACCCATGGTCACCACACCCATGGTCACCCCCATTGTGGCTCTAGTGCTGCCCAACTATGTGTACCCTCCAGTGGCCACTGGACTGCCACCCCCACAGCCAGTGTTCCACGCAGACACTGGTGGCTTCCCCACCCAAACACAGCCTTTTTGTCAGGCTCCCTTCCCAGTCCAGGTCCCCTTCACAGCTCCTCCCTCCTTCAGTGTTCAGAACCAGTTCAACTCCCAGAACCAGTTCGCTCCTCAGGCCGGCTACGTGACCCCGTCGTTCTTCTTCCCCCCGTCCTCGGAAACCCCAAAGGCCCAAGTGGAGGGCCAGTCACGCTCCTCTACACCTCAGTCTGGAGGAGTTGGAGGCCCAGCGTCCCCACCCCTGTTCCAGTCTCGCTGCAGCTCACCCCTCAACCTGCTAGAGCTGGAGCTGTCGGTGGACAGGCAAGACAGCACAGCGCTCTCCTCTGGAGGACAAGGGAATAATATGGCAGAAAGGGAGAAAGGAGCAAGTGGCAGCCAGGCCAAGGAGAGGGATCTCAAGCAGGTAATTAAAAGAACAAACCTCTTTCTGTTTGATTTCTTCATTCCCTTTTCTTTCCTTCACCTTTATGAAAAACTCCCAATGCCTATGACTGATATTCCTCACCTGTAACATTCTTAAACTGTCAGGTTAAAATTGTCAATCCCCCGCTGAATTGTATCACTGTGGTTTGTTTGAACTCCCGTATGTAGGCTGTGGCATGTTCCCCCGAGACATTCATTCGTATGTCTCTCAACCTGTCACGATTAAATGCCATCGTCACAGTGATACCTCCACATTGTACTGCTACTGTATTGATATGTATAATAGTATAAAGTCAAGTCAGTCTAGACTCCTCAGATGAAATGTGGCCCAGGGTGTTAATATATGATGTTATTATCCCTTACACCCTTTAGCCATCTCTCAGTGTCCTTGGTCCACCAGGACCCTTGTATTGCGAGGGCACGTCCTGTGTCTGTGAGCGTTTGTCTTGGGATAAAGTGTTCTCTAGGCTGAGGGCTTGCAGCAAAGAGGTAGGCGATGCATCAGAAACCTCCACACTTCTACCAATCCCATTCCTCCCCGATTCCATATGTCAATTATAACTGTGCCAGCTTCTTTTTCTTTCTTTTTTTCATTTTTAAATCTTGCATTGTTCTTGTCCATCCAGTAACACGTATTGACAAGAAGGAAACGGATTTGAAATGAAGCATGAGGAACATTTGGATAATTAATTATAGATAACACACTTGTACTGTATGTAGGATTGTATGTTCACATGCATTCTTGCTTTGATTTTGCATGCATGAACCATACCAAGGTTTAAACCACACAGTAAAAATGAGCATTGGAAACCAAACAGAAAAGAGTGCAGAAATTATTTTCCCTTCATTGTATTATTCTGAGATGTGGCCAGGACCAACAACAACTGTCTTCTGTTACACATGAATACGAGGTTTTTTGCCCAGCTATTACATTGATGAAAAAAGCTCAATTGTAATGATTTGCCCCACTTTAATTCAGCTGGAGGATCAGGATCACTGTCTGGTTTCAGCCTTTTTGTGTAGCGATGACAATCAGATGGTATTGTGTACCAGGTGATTGGTAAGATGGACAGTTTCCCCACTCACAGCAGAAACATGCTCCCAGTTGAGTCTTATAAGGCAGAGGCAGGAAGGAACACAGCTGATGAGACTGCACTTGTGTTTTAAAGGAGCAGGAGATGGAGGAGGTACTCCAGTCTGTCAACCAGAACTGTGAAGTCAAGCTCTTCTTTGGTGTTTTAATTCTTTGATGTTTTGTTTTCGCAGGCGAGTTCACGTGGCGACGGCAACAACAGCGACGTCAACTCTTTGTCCAGCGACATGTTAGACATTATCCTCCATGAGGACTCCTGCTCGGGCACTGGCTCAGCCACGTCGGGGTCCATGGGCTCACGGTCCAACGGCTGTGGGACTTCAGCGAGTGGGACGTCCAACAGCGGGACATCTCAGAGCAGGACGTCAGGCAGCAGAGGCTCGGCCAGCGGGACCTCCGGCAGTGGAACAGGTCTGTTTCAACATCTTATCGATTATGTTGAGGTGAAATTCGCACATTCTAGGCAGAAATGTGGTCCGAAATGTACCATATTTTGTCTTCTGTGTTTTTGTCGAAAAAGTCTTTGTTCCATTTGTTAACTGTGCTATTTGGGTTTTTTCAGGAAGCAACAACAGTAGCAATTACTTTGGCAGCGTGGACTCATCCCAGAACAGCCAGAAGGTCAACGGTCACAGCGAGGGGAGGCCGATGGAGATGGAGCAGAGCGACCACTACATCAAGTAGGTACTGCAGGACCCGCTGTGGCTGCATACTACCAACGCCGATGACACGGTCATGATAATTCTGTGGTGGTGAGTTAGAGGACAGGGGTGTAGCCAGTGAGGAGTAGGCTAGTGGCCCTGTAGACTGTGTGATAGTTTTATCAACCTTCTGTTTGTAATGGAATGCTGAGGGTCCAGGCACACTGTCCTGTTCCTGCTACAGACAGGTCTCCTGTTTAAAGATGATAGAAGAAGCGTCAGCAGCCAGGAGGCAGAAAACATCAGAAAGGTGTCATGATCGCTAGTTATAATATATCTTCAGGTGCCGGACACATCAAAGCTACAAGAACTAGCAGTGACAACAGCCGACTGTGTCTCGACCAAAAAGCTGCACAGAAACACGGTTTACTGTTTCATTTCCTTGCGGCCGCATTACTAGAGACGGCACACATGGTTTTCTGTTGTGGTCAACTTCGCTAGATAAAATCAGTGTGCTTGTCTCATTCTGGATCCGATTTCAGTGGCACTTTTTGACCACTAGATGACACCCTTACTTTTATACTCGGAAGATAAGACGTTAACTGAGACTGTAGATGGTATCAGCTCTGTAGGTTAAACACTTTGATAACTCAGATAAGTACAGAAATCAAAGATGCTTGTTAGCACATCATCCAAACCACTTTACCAGAAACTGGACTCTCATTGAGACTTGTCAGGTGTGTATGTAGCATTGAGTGTTAAATGTGGTTGTGTGTGTGTGTGTCTGTCTGCAGTGACATCCAGAGAGTGCTGCAAGAGGACAGAGAGAAGCTGAGACTGCTGCACAAGAGCCAGCCACGATTCTCAGAGGAGCAGAAGAAGGAGCTGTTTGAGGTGCACCCCTGGATGAAGAATGGAGGACTTCCAAAGGCAATAGACATCAAGGTAGAATGAGAGTTTAAGTTATGCATTTCATTTTAGTCAGGAAAGTAATCTAGAAAATGATAATTTTGCTGCACTTTCTTTAATTGTCAGTGCTGGAAATCAAGGTTTCATTCAAGATGGTTGTATACTCGTGTCTGACTAGACATCGTTTCTGTGGTGTTATAACCGTCACACGTCTTTTCACCATCCAAAATCGGTGGTGCAACATTATGCCACTGTTGTTTGACTCAGTGTAAAAATGACATTATGGGGGATCTCTTTTTTAAAAACAAAGCCTTTGTTTCCATGGTTTCTCATTGTCCCACTGCATCACTCTCATTTTCATAACTCATTTGAATCTGTGTGTGTCATCCAGGTGTGCGCCTGCTGTGAGGGCGCCTCGGAGGCGGCAGCAGCAGCAGCTGTGGTGGAGGCGGCGGAGGATCAGCCTGACCTGGACATCGCTGACACAGACACGGAGGAGGTCGGCTGCCAGCAGAGGCCCGGAGAGGAACCCACGAACACTGTTGTCATTTCCTGTCACAGTCCTTCTCTTGGCACAACAAGCGAGACAATAAACTGCTAAAGCCTCTCGGAGTGACTTTCACTACCCATCAGCCTCTTGTGCACGACTGAAGATGGACTTCATCTTATAGACTCTTCACACTAAACTCTTCTTTACTGGCTCCGTCTTGCCGTTTTTTCTGAGTTGAGCCTGTTCAGATGTCGGGGAAAACTGGCTCAAACAGTGATGATTTGCATAGAATGAGAATATCTGCAGTGGACATCAAAGTTCTGTTTATTTTATTTTAAAATGCTCATAAGCTGCACCTTTTCTTGGTTCTAGCAGGTAGTGCTTGGCTATTTCATTACGTATGTTCAATCATTCGTTTCTGTGTAGCAGCACATGGGAAACGCCTTTTATGCACCCATTAGGAGATGCATAGCAGAATGTTCTCACAGAGTCAGCTGTATGGCGGAGGTCAAACAAACATGAACCAATTGCACGCCAGGAAGTGGCTCGGCGGTATAACTGTTGCGGGCAATGAATGAATTCAGTTTTTCTTCGTGTGACGCAATTTCCTCGGTTACAACAACAGAGGAACGACGACAACTACGTCAGCGTGTGGTGAGAACAGGTGGAGTTAAGTTGGTTTCAGTCGCTCCTGTCATGCAGAGCCATCACGCACAAGTGCACTTTGTGGTCTGCACTGGAAGAACAACAGGGGTGACACTCCTGTACGTCTGCCCTGCGTGCCCCCCTAAGTTCTATGGAGGACCGAAGCTGCCGGAACTCAAATTTAAATACAAAACAGTGTGCCATTAAATGTAGCCATGATTAATTTCCCAGATAAATTGATATGTATTTTGATTTGCCTCTGGATTTATGTGCCTTTGTTTTCATTCCCTGAATTACGTTCCCATTTAAACAAACCTTATGTTACATTTTTTTACAGCAGCTTCAGAATAATCTTGACGTTATAGTGTCTTGTATCAGAGTGAGTGGTGTCTCTGTCTCAGCCACTTCGCCCTCCTATCACTTGTTTCTGCACTATGTAACTTCATTGAGAGGGTCGAATCGCCGCTTTACACACATGTTTACTTCAACATACAAGTTGTCAACACATAACATTGTTGACATAATGAGATTTCTTTGTAGACAGCACCTACTGACAAACTGTTACAGACCTGGGATTGTGGGGGGTGCCAAATCAGGGGAAATACAGCCAATTTTTACATATTGCTGGTTTAATTTTAGAATTTTCAGAAAATGTAGAAATACTGAGTGGATATACCGTCAATGGGAGAAATGCAAATAACATTAAATGGGACAGTAAATTCAGAAGGAAATCAGTAGAAAGGGAAATAAATACAGAAGCAGTTAAAACGGAAATATCAATTATTTGTCACATTTTAAAAACTTAATTAATGCCCTTATTTATTTTTTTAAATGTCACTTTTGGTGCATTTAATGGCATTTAATTTTTTTATTAAGTTGTGGTTTTTTTTTTTTTTGGTTTTTTTTTACTTTTACTTTTAATTTTGGGAGTTTTGGTCCTCCATATTGGATACAATCCTTTCGAGGAAATTGAACAGAAATGGTATTTCTGAAGTAGGATCTGAAGACAATCAGGTGCAACACACACTGTAAGCTACATTCGCCCACCAGCCCATCATGCTCTCGCTCTTTGTTGTGTTTCCCTTCAAGATGCAGCACTTTTTTATTCCTGTAGCAGCTGTGAAACTTTCACTTTGATTTCACAGATGCCTCTCGTTAAAGGAAAGTATATTTAACGCATTTCAACTCTTGTGCAAATGATTGTCCTTGACTCTGAATATATATATATATTTTTTTACATAAGATATTTTTTTTTTCTGTACAAAGATTCTTGTTTTTAAGTTATGATGGCGAAATTCAGGCTTCAGCAGGACCAAGATTATTAATATTTATTGTAAATGCTCTTTCAAAAAATAAAATGTGAGTCATCTAATAAACGCAAGGACAATTCCCACCAGTGGACTGGAAGATGCTGGAGTGGTATGGTGTTTATGGTAGGGCGATAAAAAGATAAAGTGAGGAGAATATGGATGCTCTCCCCAGTTTGAGAGTGTGCCACATGACACTTTAAAATGTTCTGATGTTGGCCCCTCATAAATATGGCAGAGGAGCATCCTGTGGAAGTCACTGTCCAGAACAAACATGTGGCCCACTTCAGAAGTCAAGGTTTAGGGTTATTGCACGGGTGTAAAGCAGCTCAGACAGATGTCAAGTGACTGTGTTGGAGATGCTTTCCTGCACTTTGAAGCTTATGCTGTGATTTGAAGAAAAAAAAAACAAAAAAAAAAACAGAGCTCTTCTTTTGGCAACTTGAACATTTCCTGAATTGTGTCATTCGTCTTTTCTGTGGTCTGAACCGACACTGGCAAACATCGCACCTTTTTATTTTCAGTTATATTTGTAAAAAAAAGAAAAAGAAAGAAAAGTTTCTCTTAATAAAATGACGCTCAACTTACAATGAATTGTGTTTTCTTCCTTGCGCACATCAGTCTGAAATGGACCGATTGAAGATCTCAGCTGTTAATGAGCTTCAGACGTCACTGCCTGTTTGCAGCAGATCGATGCCTGGCTAGTGGTCAGGAGAGAGCAGCTGATTTGGGCATTGGCTGAACGAAAAAAGTACCTCAGATCTCACAAATTAAATTTTTTTTAAATCAATAAGTCGTTATTGTGTCTTCGCTCCTGAAGTCATGACATTCACCTTCCCGGTGCAAGCGGATGTCTGGCCGCCCCCCCTCCTCCCCTCCCTGAAACAATAGCCGAGCGGTGCTGTGGTGTCTGCAGACAGTCCACGGCTCAGCAGGCCTGATCAAAGCGACCCCTCGGCCCTCCTCTCTTCACACCTCCACCGCATTTACACACCGCCCTCCCGCAGCGGTCATTTGCACCTCTAGAGCCCCGCAAATCCGGTCTAGTCACTGCGCAGACACGGCAGATCCGAGCGGACTGAACCAAGAGATGTCATCCTGAAATGAACCTCTGCTTTCTTTCTTTCTTTCTTTCTTTCTTTCTCATCAGTAACTAAAAGTAGAAACACCACAATGAAAAACTACTCATTCTGCAGAAAGTCCCTATTAAAAGGGTTAATCCACATTTATATCTATATATCATGTAACTATGAGCAGCATTTTCTACTTTCGGATCTTCAAAGTGACCGTGAAGCAGAGCTGTAATGTAATCGAGTACATTTACTCAAGTACGATTTGGAGTTATTTCCACTTCACTTCTAGTATTTCCATTCTCTGACCATTTATAATTCCGCTCCTACAGTACAGGGCTGATGATGAGCATCTTTTTGATTGCTTTAGTTGAAAGTTACCCTCAGGTTGCATGATACAACTGGAGCCATGGCAGCTAAATTCATTTGATTTAGTTTGCAAGCTACACAAATTCCAGTAATCAGAAAAGAAGCTGAACCATAGCATTCACTTCATACTGTACAAACGTGTAAATATATGTATAATTTACTCTCACTCATGCTTTTGATATTTAAGCACATTAAATATCAGATACTTTGAGACGTGCATGACAGCTGTTACTGGTGCTACAGCTGTCAGAGGCATGTAGTGGAGTAAAAATTACAGTATTTCTGGAAAAGCAGTGAAGCAGAAGTATAAAGTGGTAGGTAACAGAAATACTCAAATAGCTGTAGCTGGTCGTGATAGAGCAAATTTGAATTGCTGTACACAGACTGCTGCTGCTTTTGTAATCTATGATAATTAATTATTATTTTATAAGTTGATCATATGTTTTGTTTGAATGTTCTGCATAGCTGCCGGATAAATTAGGTGATATATTTCCCCCTGAAATAAAGTGGTGAGGCATTAAATACACATGGTAAGTACATGCACCTCAGAATAATACTTCAGCACTTGAGTACTTATTTACTTTCCAATAAATAAATAAATAAAATGCTCTTCCTTTATCCCAGGCGCTGTGTGTTAATCCTTTTTTTCAGGTCATTTCACCACAGACCCCACTCAGTATGGGTGTTCACAGACTGTGGACAGCGTCGGAAGTGACACTTTGGAGTGGACATCACAGGAACACCAGAGGAGGCATCATTAGGACTCAGATCAGGACTGCTGTCTTTTCTTATTCATTTGCGGCTGTAGGATCTGATGGTGCAGAGGCAGAACAGTGTCTGTGGCTCTCACCAGGAGTACAGAGGTCATGTCTGAGCACGCAGACAAGGGATTAACACAGTCTATCCCCTTATTCTGCTTGTGTAGGCCGATTTTTATTAGCATGTATACACATTTCATTTGTCATATACGCTGGAATATTTGGCGCGCAGGAAAGCCCCATATAGAGGTATAACACATTAAAATATCATGATAAACCACACACTGACAAACTGGTGGTTGAGACAACAAGGCCCAACTGCAGTGCCTTTGTTAGTCAAGAGAACAATATAATGACGGAGCAAGTTATTTGTTCCCACGTTATTTTGAAAACTGCTGAAGTCAAGTAGAGTTATAAAACCCATTTGCCAAGTCCTCAACTAGGCCTATATAAGGAGTGAGTGGATTACTCATTTCACACCTCACAAATGCCTACGATGTGCTAAGGGATCTTGGAGCGAGACAGAGAGAGATAGAGAGAGAGAGAGAGTGCACACAAATGGCCCACAATGGCAGAGTAATAACTAATATATTGGAAGCAGCCGTGGGTGGGTGGATAGTGGGCTCCTTGTGTGTGAAAAGTGGCTTTTGTGAAGCTGAATTTAAAACAAGTCACTTGTCAAAAAAGATTTTTTTTTTTTATTGAAACTTATCAAGTGAGGTAGCCTACTAACAGTCATTTGACACGTATAAATACAAAGTTAAAGACATCCTAAATAATACAAAAAAAACAAATGAAGAAATAATTTACACACAACTAATAATGCATTTCTAGTGGGACACCTATCTTCTATACAGCCCAGTCTTATTCAACAAGTAAATATTTACATATGCATTTACCCCTTCACTGAAGGCAGGCCAATATACTTCCAAATGACGACCCTGCAGGTCTCTGACCTATGCAAAACAGGTTTAATTACATACTTTATTTATTAAATACCTTTTAGTTTAATTGTAGTTCCCCAATAATTACAAAGAGCTTCTCTGATGCCTTTCAACAAGTTTCAAAGTTGTCATCTCAGCAGTGTTTCTCTCGTGCACTGAGGCCTACCCCACAAAACATCCTAACACAAATCCTCTACTGTAGTTTCAAACATGCTATTCCTCCTTTAAATCATCTACCATGGTCTCCACACTGACTTGGAGTAGGTTAAGGAAGGCAAGCTCAACGCATCCTGGCTGTCAGCCTCCTCTGAAGAGGAAACGTGGCTTTGCTCTGAGTCTGTCTCGTCCAGGTCAGAGCAGAGGTCATCGCTGGAGGTGGTGGAGGGGGCCGGGGACACCAGGGCCGAGTACATGCTCTCTGACAGGGACCAAGTGCTGTTACTGCCCGGGCACTCTGCCACCGCGTCCGGCAGCATCACCCGCAGGCGGTCCTCGTCATTCAGGGGCATGCTCTCCAGGAGGTGGTTCAACAGCTCCGCGGCGACTGTTGGGTCGATGCCCGGACAGCTGGACACAAAAGTGTGGACGTCGTGCATACACTGGATGTAGCCAGCGGCGAAGCGCTCGCAGGCCTCCCGGTTCACGGCGTCCACTTCTGTGGAAGGAGAACACAACACGGACGTTAGCTCAGAGGTTAGCAACACTGCGCTAGTGAGGGACAGTTAACTTATAAACGTCAGGCTCTATGCTCTGATTGGTTGAACCGCGTTCCAAGATGCACACGCGCACCTGTGGCCGTAGTACAGTACAGTTGATTGGAATATTAATGCGCAAACCGTTATAAACTAATTTATAGTGAGTTTTAAAAAACTATATTGTTCAGCGGAAGAATGCCTTTTAAGTCATTGGCAAGTTTAGGCTAATGACTTCTGTTTTAATTATGAAAAGTGAAATATTTAACGGCTTGTTGATTAATACACATAAATGTGTAATTTTTACCTTGAGCCCGGTTCTGCAGGATGCTCTCCACACGTTTCACTGTCATCTCCAACACTTCGGCATTCTCCATCTTTGATTGCAACTGCAGCGGGTGACAAAAAGAAAAACTCGTAAGTAACAAGCAGCCACAGCACAAGCTAGCTAAAACAAAACTATGTAAATCACCTTGAGGTACAACACTTTACAAAGCAGGGGGGGCACAGATATAACTATAACATCTTACGTCTGCATCCGCGATGAGAACTCGGAGTTCTTGTAAACTTTCATTGATGCGAGCCCTTCTCTTCTTCTCGACCAGAGGTTTCCTCATCTGCCAAAACAGCAAGGACAATGGGGTTACTTGTTAGCCAAGTTAAACAAGCAGGAATGCTGGCGTTAACTTCTCGCGTATGAGGCCCTTACCTTTCTGTCAGATTTGATCCCACTGTGATTATCACCTCTGTCCATTCCGTTTGTGTTGTTACGGATGGGGGCCATGTTGTTGAAGTTTAACCCAGGCGCTGCCAGAAGCCCACTGGACTGGAGGTTGGTGTGTAACCCAAAGAGCCGTTACAGCTTGTCAATGGGACAGATGGCCGGGCGATCCCAGCGGCCAACAAAGCTTGCAGAGAGGCTGGACTCCTTAATGCTGCTCCGAGGGGGCATGTGCTGGGTATATATGACGGTTCATTTACATGTGAATGGGTGAACTGGCTACGGGAGCAGAGACACGGCGAGGGCGCGCAACGCTCGTCCCCGCTAAAATCATCAGTGCAGTGGTCATGTTAGCTTTTGTTCTCAACTTCAGTCTGAATCTACAGACCGATCAATGACATGAAATTTTACATGCATTCTACCAGAGTTGGACCCGGGGAAAAGTCAACAAGGTCTTTAGCCACAGCATGAAATAATTGTTTAAATGATAAACAATTTAGCCTTTGTTGGATTAAATGCAAGCAAGCACACTTAAGAGTACTCTGATGAGAAAAGTCAGTCCTTCACATGTAGAAATACACTAAAAAAAACCACAACACCTCCACATTTACCCCTTTAATGTTAGCTTTTTTTAACTACTCTCTTTTAATCTGTGTCATCACCACTTCAGGCCATGTATCTGCCAATTCTCACATTGTCATCTTGGCCTATTTCATGCTTGATTGTGAGCCATCACTCTACTATCAGGACTAGGCATTTAGTGCTCCACTCCCACTGTAAAAAAGAAAAAAAAACTAATGTGAATTGGTTGATATGAGCCATTTGTCAAGTACACTACTCACATGTGTAAAGAGTGTAAAGAGCCTTCAGCCTGAATCAGTGCTGGCTCAACTGTGCATCATCCGTGTATTTGGAAGGTATAATAGCATGTTTCCATCGCCTATCCTGGTATAATTTGTAAGTAGTGCTTTTCAAAAACGTTTATTGTTGTATAATCAACTCAAATCTCCTACATTGTTCACATCTAACACACTGTGTCGCCTGTGTCTGTAGTGAGTCATGCGAACACACTGCCATGACTTTTCACATATGGTGACGAGAGCTGTGTGCATGTCTGTGCAAATTTGCATGTGTTGTGTAATTTGCATTTGGTGGGGATTTGCTAGTTTGGTTGGCTGTTAAAGCTCCACAGATTGCCTGGGTTATAGGGCGTGAATATGGCTGTGACGTTTCTTGTTAGATTAGTTAAAGAAAACACATTACATCTGATTATTTGACTGTGACCTTTCAAGCTTTATTCATGAAATGAGAATTAGATTTTGTAAGAATAATTCTTAAATATTTAAATGATCTACAGCACTAACACCTTGTTATAAAATGCATTTTGGAAATGTAAGGTTTGCTTTAATGTGAACTTACGGGCGCACGCTGCTAAATGCTGATATTACAGTGCAATACATTATAATACACATAAATACTTAAACCAAGGCACACATAAGTCACAGTACACGATGTACTGTATAAAACTGTATGCATTACATGCCCTGATGAGCCCATGAATTAGTGCAAATACTTAGTTTTACTATTATTAGTAGTATTTTCAGTATTATTGTAACCAGTAGTGGTAACCTAGTGCTAACTTTATTGCAGTGTAGTAGCTGGCTGAGAGTTTAAAACATCCCTACATTTCCGGATGGCAGTGTACAGAACATGGATCAAAAGAGGAGATGCAGCTTTAAATAAAATACGGAAAGCACTACCATATCGGGTGCTTGCCTTCAGAATAAGGGCACGGTGTTCTGTAATATCAGCTAACAGCACGTAAGAATAGTTTTTTCATCACAAACCGCTTTGAATATGTAGTTATATTTATATATCCACCAAAAACTGTGCACGTCGTTTAAATTTAGACGCTTAAGCCGGACTTGGAGTCTTATTTTGACAGCGGCGAGGCGGCTTTTCCTTCAGTCCCACACAACGCTCGTTCGTCAGAGAAGACGCTCTTCTGATGTCACTGAGTCCCGGGGGCGAGACTCGTTCGCCGCTATAAAGTCTTCCCTGCTCGGTGGATGAAACCAGCTCACTGAATCAGACAGGCCTACGGGATAAAAAGAAAACATATACTCACCAAACAATCATGGTGAAGATCACTTTCCAGACAGTTTCGGCGCAGAAGCCTGAAAAAGACGTCGATGAAGACAAGATCGTTATACCTCAGGCTCAAGTGAGTTTGCACTTTGTTTTTTATTTGTTTGTTGTTGTGGCATTTGTGTTGTGTCTCCGTAATCTTATAGCATAATTACGATATTGTCCTTTTGCATTTGTTATGATTTAATAGCTTAAAGTTAACCGTCTCTTTTTAACTGTAATATTTGATCTGCCTGTTCATGCATCATCATCTCACCTGATAGGATTTACAGTGGTAATCCATGATCTACCTATTTATGTTATGCAAACAATCTTACATATAAACAAAAAGAGAGTATGGTTAAATAATGTGCTGCAGTTATGTTTTTAATTTGCTTCAACCTTAATGGAACTGAAGGCTTTAAAATCTCATACATGTTTTGCAGTTTCTTAGTGCTCTTACTAAAGGAGTTTTTTTTTGGTTAGAAAAAAAAGCTTATTGTGCATAATGTTATAATAACAATAGGATAGATAGACCCAGAATTGCAGGCCACCCCAGCCTGGGGATGTTGACATTACGTCACCTTGTTTGGCCACCTTCGAGGACACACTGCAGATGGCTGCCCTGTGTGTGCGCGCACCCTAAGCAGAATATGACACCATTACTTTGAAGCAGTCAACTAAGTTAACATATACATGAAATACACATTTCAATCTCTATTAATATAGCCGTGCAAATAGTTATTTACAGTTATATAATTTTTCGTCGAAATTAGACAACAACAAAGCTGTAAGATGAGGTGACTGCACCAGTCAGTGACGTCACAAGGTGTTATGACACGTGAATCCTGTAGGTTGCGCCTGGGAGAGTGCATGAGCCTGTGAGTGAGAGTGGTAATCAAGGAAAAAAGTGTAATCATTTTTTTTCACGGCAGTTTAGCTTTTTATTCTTGTCAAAATTGTAAGTATAAAAATTCACGGTTTCAGATTAGAAACATTTTGATTAATACCAATAATTTTTTTTGTATCCTGTGAATAAGACCCAGAGTACATTTGAGTTTATATGAAGGACAGGGGGGCTCAGAAAGGAAATGAACATCTCAATGTTAGCTCTAAAGTCCATAGATAGATAGATAGATAGATAGATAGATAGATAGATAGATAGAATAGTTTATTATGCACATGGTATTCTTAAATATTTGAGATAATATTAACTTGCGCTTTAGAATAATTTGAACCGAAAACAAATGTTTAGGCAGGCTGGGTTTTCGCAATAAGTCCAGTTTTTATTAGCTTCCTTTCTGGACTACCTCCCTGGAGTTCAGCATAATTAGATATCTGACACACAATGGGTGTACACCTGCCTAAGCCTCATCCTTATTTCCCAACACACTGTACAAAATGAATGCCACTTGATGACGTATCCATCACTTCTGCACCTTTCACCTGTTCGTTACGTCAAAGGAAGATTAAGACGTGATGTCAAAGGCTGTGTGTATTTAGATTGGCTGTGAAAGTGGGCTAGGCGTCAGAGCCAATGTGTGTAGATCTATAAATATGTCCACCTCCACTGAGGGATTCTGGCTCCACGCAATTATGCTCGTTTTGACTCCCACTGAGGGCGCTAGCTAACTGCAAATAAGGAGCGTGGAAGTGGGCCGCCAAGAATAGATCCAGACGGCCACGTGCCAGCATCTTCGTCAGAGCCTGGCGCAACTGTTCTCCCTGCTTCCGCTCTCCATAGCAACAGTAGTAGAGAGAGGCAGCAGATTGACTGAGAGACTGTGGGTGGGCATCTGGCATGTCTCATTCCAGTCCCATCCTACGTCTACCAGATCTCCTCCCCTGACTAACCACTTGGCAACCACTTCTTGATGGAATTAACTCTATTACAATTTGGACTAGAAATCATGACAGTGTGAGAGGACATTGTGTCCACTGAATATCAATCAATATTTCAATATCAATCAATATTTCTCTTACAGTTTCTCTATAGTTGCTTCAAAGGTTGCACAGTAGACAACACTTCCTTTGTACCGTATTCTGTGGCTATGCATTGTTAAAATGACATCTACTACTACAACTTGAAAACACGACTAGTCCTCTAACCAAAGTGCTTTTCTCTGTGCAGGGGCAGCCGGCGCTTCCTGTCAGGACCAAGAAGCCTTTTCCGACTGGTCTCTGCTGCCTCACCTTCGGCCTGGTGATCTTCATGTCAGGACTAGTGCTGGCCTCTATCTATGTCTATCGCTACTACTTTATACCTCAGGTCAGTTCACTCTACGTTTCCTTTACATTGTATCCTGAACAAAAACAGCCTTAAGTAGCTGTCTCGTGCTAACTCAGCTCTGTTGCGTCTCATTAGCAGATCCCAGAAGACAGCTTGTTCCACTGTCGGGTTTTCTATGAGGACTCTGTGTATGCTCCTCTGAGAGGCCGGCAAGAACTTGAGGAGAATGTCGGCATCTACCTTGACGACAACTACGAGCAGATCAGTGTACCTGTGCCACACTTTGGAGGCAGCGACCCTGCCGATATCATCCACGATTTTCAGAGGGTAGGTTGAGGCAACCTTGATTGCTATCATTACATTTTCTTGTTAAAGTGATTCATTGTGCTGAGGTTCTAACCTTTTTAAAATCTATTTTAGGGCCTCACAGCTTATCATGACATTGCTCTGGACAAATGCTACATCACTGAGCTGAACACCACCTTGGTGATGCCTCCAAGGAACCTGTGGGAGCTGCTCGTCAACGTCAAGGTGAGGCACTCGCTGCATTCATTGGTGATGTCACTGGTGAAAGCCATTGTGAAAGCATTGTAAGAGAGGAACGGCTGTCTGAGACAGCGAAGGACAGCATGTTCCCATCTTCCTGTCTGCTGTGTTCCTCCCACTGAGTGATTCATTTGCATCTCTTTGCCACAGAGAGGGACATACCTTCCTCAGACCTACATCATCCAGGAGGAGATGGTGGTGACAGGGAGGGTGAGGAACATGAGAACGCTGGGCCCCTTCATCCACAGGCTCTGCTACGGCAAAGAAACCTACCGCCTCAGACGCCGCAACCAGCGCCGACGTGAGTACCCATCCACTTCCTTTTCAAGCTGTGGTTGTGGCCACGTCGAAGGAAATTAGTGCAAAAGATCACATTGTTTCAACAAACAGCCTCGTATTTCCATTTCCTCTTAAAACAAAACAAACAAAAACAACATTCCATTATTTGTTCTTTTACTGGTACTGACATACTTACATTTATAATGCAAGTTATGCAATTATGTAATTAAAACAGTTGTTTCAACCCAAACCATGGTCTTTTTCTCAACCTAATCATTAAGTTCTGGAGCCTAAACTCAAAACGTAACCACACTGCAAGCTTTTCACAACTTTTAACTAAGTAATGTACTTCACGTCTTGTACACAAGCTCTTTCTTATCGTGTTGTCAGGTCTCGTGTTGTCTTCAACAGACTTACCTCTCCCATTCCAATCCACTCAGGCAATTAAGATATGCTTAATTATGAGTGATGAGGGCTGGTTCACATCCGCTGATTTATCGCCCTCTTTAACACCAATCTTGTGATTTGTTGAGTCATGTGACGTAGTCACCGTGATCTCTCTGCACTCAGGGAGGAAAGTATTCCTCTGGTGACTCATTGGGAAATCCGGTGTTCAGTTTTTGTGTAGGAGCAAATAGAGAGCGAATGACAATGCCAAAAAAAAATACAATAGGGCTTTCATCATGACACACTTCGGACATTGTGTCTGTAGTGTAAAATCCTCCTTTAACAGCCTGGCGGCCTGATTATCATGTCAGCGTTTGTGTGTGGGTGCAGCCTGGGTACTTCCTGCTGTGTGAGTCACTCGCAGAGCAGTGGACACATCCACACACTACGGAGGAGGTGGTGATGCACATGAGTGATATCTTTGTCGTCGCTGTCTTTGATTGGAGCAAGAAATGATGCAACAAACTTCCCCCCCGAGTACATATATGGACGTGATTTGTCGGGGATCACCACTGCTGATTGAAAATGGAAGCTTGTAGGCATGATAGCAGTAGGTGTGTTATGAACGCTGCAGAGCTCCACTTCACACACTGAACGTGTGAATTCTTTTCTCTTCCAGGTATCGACAGGCGTGAGACAAAGAAGTGCCACAGGATTCGTCACTTTGAGAACACGTTTGTGGTCGAGACCGTCATCTGCGACAGGGTCTGAATCTAAGGCGGAAATCACAGCCATCCAACACTGAAGCCAATTTCAAACCATACCTCTTGAATTATTTACGCGTTTAACTGCACTTTAAGAGCAAGTGTTTGTCCAACAGTTTTACTTTCAGTTTTAATGTTTTTGTCTCAAGTTGGGAATGCTCTTTCCTTGTTCATGTACTAGTCTTTTTTTAAGATAGTCTGTATATTTGGATGATGTTATAAATGTGTTCAGATATATCTGTAGCTTGTCGCGTTGTGCATAAGATGTTAATGTGTGTCCGTTTGTGACATTTTCATCCGAAGAGTTTTATTTTAGATTTGTCCTTATTGTTATTTTTTAGTAACCCAGTGCACTGTCGGTGGTGGTATGGATACTTGGAAGCTGCTTGCACTGTGCACTTTGGTTGTCATTTTTATTTTGTTTTGAATGTCAGAATATGGCAAAACATACCTCATGTAGTTTCTTTGCTGGTTTCTATCATTAATGAATGGTGTACATAACTTTGATCGTTCCTAAGCAATATATACTGTACATTGATTTTGAACATACTGTAACATGCATAGATTTTTATCTGAAATTAACTTGTTTTGTGAACAATCATTTCTTTATTGTTTGTCTCTTTATTTCCCTTGGTATCACTTTTCCTACAACTTGGAGTTAAAGGCTTTAGACTGTAATTAGTAGCAGTGCTTTAGAGGGACAGAAGGAACCAAAGTCTGCGATGCTATGCTTCGTGATAAGATGTGAAATATTTAGAAAGAATGCTTTTTACTGTAGATGATATCAAAGGCTAAAAGTAATTTAGTCTTACTCTTTCTCTTCTTCACGTGGATTTGCCTGTTGTCTTTAGCTCTTGCAAGTTCCCAGTCATTCCTATTTTGGCATTATTATCTCTACAATGTTCAATCGTCTCAACTTGAAAAAATAATTGGGGTTTCTAGAGCAAATAAGTCTCAGTTGGGAGAGACCTGTGATATGTGCTCATATTTCATCATCATGGATATTTCCGCTGTACAGTTGATTTTTTTCTTGTAATATCTTGCTGCTTTAAGAATAAATTATGAAACTTGTTTTGTCTCCTCACTCCTCAGTATCATTTTCAGTAAAGCATGCAAATTATTATTATTATTATTATTATTATTATTATTATTATCATGAATATCTAGATTATAGGTTAGAATAATGGGAGATTGTGCTGACAATAACATGTAGACATTATAAGAGGCAGCTAGTCGTTACAAAGAGAAACGAAAAGTGTTTTTCTTATGTGGACTTCCTCACAGCCAGAACCGACAAAAATGAATCTAGGATGAACAAACTGCCTGATGAGTTTAGGTTGTGTTTATTGCGTTGCTAAGGATCTGTGTTGGATTGTTTCTACATGTCACAAAATGGCAGCTTCATCAGGGTGAATGCAACACACGTCACAGGATGAATCTCTTGTGGTTAGCCGTGTAGCACTATAAAATGGAAGTGGAAGCTTGGGTTTGAAAATGGATCAACATGCAAATTGTTGAGCAAAGTTGAGTTTTTAAATGTCAAATTCATCCATATGTCACGTTGTAATGTAAGTCTTAACTTTAAGTTTCAGGGCAGACATCAGCTGAAGAAGTAAAGCATATTGTATTGAAATACAAGCACAGTGCGTGGGTCAGAAAAATCGATATTGTACTCTTGTTAAGAGCTTTTCTCCGATAAAAATTCATTTGGCATTTTACATCATCATGTTTACGTCTGGATTTTATTTCACAGACCCATTGCACAAAAGAACAAGATCAGGTAAGATGAAGAAGCTTTATGGCTTCACAAAAAACAAATTCAGCTTAAGCAAAAATTACAGAAACGGAACTTAAAATAACGGAAACAACACACAAAAAAAACATTGAAACCCAATAAAGAGGAGGCTAGTGCAAAATGAAAGTATTGTGATGCAAGAAATGCAAGTCAGCCAAAGCTGGCAGGTTTCATGTCTGGTTTCTGGCTGCTGAAGAGAGCGTACACAGATTTTCTACGTAAAAAATTACACACTACAAAATCAACATTGATATTCAGTAAATCCCCTAATTGAGTTCTGTGTAACAACAAGAACACCGTCCACTTATACGATCAGGTGAGCATGTTCAGTATGAGCAAAAAAGGTGAGCATGTTCAATATGAGCAAAAAAGGACAAAGAGCAGCAGAGACGGTCCGTTTGGGTTTAGCTTTGACAGTATTTACATAAATCAAAAATCCTCCTGTAAACATAATAATATCACAAGAGTACACAGGTCTGGCTGAATGCCATTAACAGCTGTCTTTCACCAATTTTCAAAACACTATTGCACATATTTGAAGCTACATTTAATAAGAAAATGAATTAAAAAATCTTCGTATCACGTAAAAAATTATATGTACATATGTTACAACCAACAGCACATCATATATATATATACACACACATGTTTGTAGTTGGAATTGATCTGTGAGATCAGTTTAAAACAAACACAGTCAGTTTGCGTTCATAAAACTCTCGGCCGACATCAGTCAAATCAGGACTGTTTTAAGAAATGACTGAGCGTAATGCCCACAAATGTGAAATCTAAGCAAGTCTATACAAGAAAATCTTTGCCGCTCATTTTGCCGACTTTATTTATACAATAATGATTACAGGATGGTTACATAAATTTAACTTCGGCATTAGATTATAATAAATCATATAAAAATGTCTGAACAGCCAGATTCATGGGTTTAATACATTCACAATTACTTTTGTGCTGCAAGTAAGTAACATTTGTAAAACAAAAAAGTGCCAGAGGAAAAAAAAGAAAAGAAAAACATTTGTCATTAAAATGGTAATTCTAGATAATCATTAATAAATAATAACTAACTACATTCATTTCATTTCTAAGATCACAATTGCTTCTTGACTTTGTGGGATTTACTTATACTAATTTATTGATGTACTTTAAAAATGAAATAAATACCTCAGTTTAATTTGCTCTAGTTTTATTAATTTCTTGTTTCAAGCATTTTATATATTATGTGCTATATGAATAAATCTTATTGTTGTTATCATGAGTAGTTATCTAAACAAGATGTTTCAAAAGATGTTTAACATGATGTTTTTACATTATGTACTTACGGTATCTGTTTAGCTGAACTATTCCAAATTGCGTCTTCTTCGATCTTAAATGGTTGGTTTTTGTTCTTGAGTGCGAGCTTCAGAACATCAACAGCGCCTTTTACTTATCTTTGACCCGACGCTTTTGAGCACATACATTATCCTACACAGCCCTGCAGTGAGCTCCTTGGGTTTTAAAATGAATCGTACCCCACATCAGACTCTCACTCAGTGAGGAGGGTGAAGCAGTTTTCTCACCATCACACAAGCGTGATCTTAAAATCGTTCTAGAAATAACTCACCATGTGGCTTCTTTGCTAGATTTTCCTTTTTGCAGCCTACGTCTTGGGTATAAGAGCCCTTTGAGGTTACAAAGGTGGCTGCTTGCTTCCTATCGCCGGACCAAATCATGTTTCAGTGCTCATCACATCTTCTCCTTATGCTACATTTTAACGTAACTGTCAGCGCTGTGGTTAATTGAGATTGCACCCTGACCTGCTTGTTTTTCACCCATTGCGGTGCATGCCACATGTGCCTCGCTGCTGGAAACATCACTGGCCCCTTTTCAGTTTCAGTGCTCAAGAAGCCAGGTCTTGTCTTCACTACCAGCAGTCCTCTAAAGGACTAATTTTGCTTTAAGTCAAACTCTCTTCCTCCCCTGTTCAGACCTCTGAAGTGCTGAATGTGGCTCTCCTTTGGCTCATCCTTGAGAGCCTGAAGCTGTTTCTGGAACTTCTCACCTCATGAGCAATGAAGTAGTAGCACAAAGCGTCCAGACAGCAGGTGATGTTGGACAGGCACATAGTTACCTGTATGAACAGGCTGATGCTTCGCATGGAGCTACAGTCCGTGATCACTTCTTGGCGCACCTGGAATAGAGGACAGAGAAACATTAGTCTACCGTCCTGCCTATGGGCATGAAAATCTTAAAATCTTTCTCGAGGGAGCACAGCCAGCCAAGTCAGCAGAATAGATACCTGTCATATTACGTTCGGAATTAATATATATGAGGTGACTTTCATGTTGGAAGGTGGGGGGAAGGAGGTGGCGTGACAGCTGAAGGCTGCCGAGCCAGAGGCCACTGTTTGGGACGGCCCTTCAAAATTGTTCAGCACAAAACTACTTAATGTTTTTAACAAGATGTGTTTGTGCCTAAACCCAATCAGACCATAAGCGCAGCGCTGTCATAACATGAAGATGAAAATCAAACCTGATGAAAAACGTAAAAGTTGCAACATAAAGAAGTGTGAAGCTTTGAGATATGCTGGGTGGATGGTGTTGATTCAGCAGTGTGAAGTCTACAGCTGTACGTTCTTATCTGTTTTTTTTTTAAGATGATATCTTTGCATTTCTGCTGTACAGAGGTAAAGTTGCATGTTGTTGCATTTGTCAGACTGCAGTAATGATTTCTTTCCGATCGAGATGTCTCACGTTTGATAAGAAATTAAACCCACCATCCGATTCTAAGGGCGGTAGCAACGATACGCCAGTGAGGACACTGAGGTCACGTCCTCAGTATTTATTCTTTTAAAAAATGTGTTATTATACAGGATGTCCCTTTTAATTCAAATGAAAAACAGATGCTAAAACAGTTTGACTTCTCAAAAAAATTTATTAATGCTCCGGCATCAGAAAAACAGATTCTTTTATTTTAATTGTACCTGAAATAAAAACCATTCCATGTTTGCTGCAACAAAAAAAAAAAAAAAAAAGAAAGAAGCATAATGTGCCTCTCCTTCTGCAGGTTAAATTGGCTGCTTTCTTTGCTTCCATGCCTGTATTCCTGTAACATCTAAACTGGAAAAAAAAATAAGACCTTGAGTCACTTGAGAAAAGTGTTTTAAAATGTCCAAATAGTAAAATGGTTCTTAAGCAAGACCAGGATAAAATATGTCACTATTTCTGACTTGGATTGTCGTAAAAGTAAGTGGTTTGTCTGATTTAGTATTTAAAAAAACAAGGCAGGAAGCTCGACTTTTGACAGCGATTTAACACAAAGCAGGTACTCTCAGCCAGTGACTAAGAGAATTTATTTCCCCTCTCAGGTAAAGTGATTTAAAAGCACATTTCCTTTTTAAGACCTGATTTAGTATAAAATAGACATCATCTTAAGTAATTTAGGTTGTTTGTTAATTTCTAAATTAATTCGAACCTTTAACGTTTCTTAATACATTTGTAGTAATATATTAAAGTTTGTAACTTGGACGAGAAGTCCCTGAAATGCTTATCAACAAATGGAAGTTTAAACATTAACAGTTTCACAACGAATGAACTTCACTCGTCTGATGAAGATGATGCAATGTGATTAAAAGTTTCAGAACCTCTTCTGCTTTAACACTCATCGCACTTCACACCCTCGACTTCACTCAGTTTACTTCAAAATGAACTTGTGGTTGTCTCACCAGGAACTGCAGCAGAATGCCGAGGTGGCTTGGGGTGAAGGGCAGCAGGAAGGCGCACAGACTGCTGTAGATGATCTTCACACAGGCCCGGCTCTGCGCGCTGCGCTGGCCGGACTGCTGAAGGGCCCAGATGGTCTTGACGGAACAGTAAACCAGCACCAGCGCAGGCAGGAGGAACCCAAACACCTGCACACAGATGATCACCTTGGGGCTCCAGCCTTTCCCTGAAAACCGGTGGAAGCAGTGGAACTCTTCCCCCCCGGCCTCTCTGAAGCGATAGGTGGTCGGAAGAATCGCTGCCAGCACCACCACCCAGACCGCCAGGCAGGTCCCCAGAGCTGCTCTGGGTGACCGCAGTTGCTTGGCTTTGAACGGGTGACAGATAGCCATCCATCTGTCCACAGCTATACACATGATGGTGTAGATGCTGCCATATATGCCAACAAAATACAGACTTTCCAAGATCGAACAGAGACGTTGGAGGTTGGCGTTCCAACAATGATTAGTGGCGTGCATTTTGAAGGGAAGAGGGAAGAGGAGGAGCAGGTCCATCAGAGCCAAGCTGGTCATGTAGATCGTTGACTCCGTCCATTTTCGCAGAACGACGCAGAACACAAACAGCGCCACAGCGTTGAGAATCAAACCAGCTACAAATATGGGGACGTAGATGACCAGCTCCAAATACTTCATCACGGAGTCCACGTCTGCAAATGAACAGTTGACCATCGCGTTGACCGTCGCGTTGACGCAGCTGCTGCAGGGAAGAATTTTGATTTTGATTTAATTTCAGCAGCTCAGTTGCAATTTCAAAATGACTCTGCTTTTCCTGTCATTACTCTTTGTTCCCACACAGAAACATCTGTGAGAGGCGCCACGGTGCCAAGCCACTTGAAACTTCTCAGCTATGTGGGTTCAGCCGCTTTATCTTAAAAATGTTTTTTTACGTATCTGCTTTCTGGTGAAAATGCCCAAAACACTGAGAGAACATATATTGTTATAGTTTAACTCCTTTGCTCCATACATTCAATGTACGTTTAAACTACAAGTGTAGATTATAG
Source organism: Sparus aurata (assembly GCF_900880675.1). Lineage (NCBI taxonomy): Eukaryota > Metazoa > Chordata > Actinopteri > Spariformes > Sparidae > Sparus > Sparus aurata. The sequence continues at coordinate 23,236,627 of NC_044207.1, read as the reverse complement.
GTGAATTATTTTGCCTTTTAAACAAACTGCAATTCACATAGATATGAGAGGAAATAGGTTGGTTAATCAGATATGCAACTTAGATAAGTGTTTTCACTGTCTGTAAACACCTACGCCTTCCTGACCTTTTTAGTCCACCTGACCTTATTGAACTCTAATTAAAAAAAAGCACCATTTGGATCTGACGGTCAAGTGATTTAAAGACAACAAAACGCAAAGATTCAGGTCTCTTTTGGAACCTGGAGTAAATTTAGCGTCGTCACTTAATGAAAGCGTCAGCTCGTGACACAGAAACCTCGAGCTATGGCAACTGTGAGGAGTAAACAATTGTTTGTTTTTTTTAAGAGAAAGACCAAAAATCTATGTCCCAGCTCTGTGGTAGTCTATCTAAAAAGAAAAGTGAATCAAAAAACAAAACAAAAACAAATCATCCACCAAACTCGCGATTCAAGATCGACGGCCTGTCAAATCCAATCAGTTGCTCTAAGTCTTATAAATGTAACTTAAACATTCCAAAAAACATGCTACACATGTTTTGCAGCAGTAAAAATGTCGAAAGCTGACACAGTTTCACTATTAGATACCGTGTGGAAAATGTGAATTCTAACTGTGCTCTTACCTCTCGGGTGCCAACATCTCACTCAACTCTTCACAGTTGCTGTCTGACTGTCTGCACTGTGCCAGACACACTTCTGCTTTCTCTACCTTTGTCGTTTCATCACCACTTCCTGAGTCATGCCACACATAGTGCGTGTATGTTCAGTGGTGCGTTACAGTCGTTTGAAATCAAGGCAGAGGTGAACTTAGTCCTAACTCTTAACTTGCTGCATGAAGATACAGGCATGCATGGTCACTACAGATTGCCAGAACATTTGTATTTGTAACTTCTAAGGTCATGAATAGTGTTTACGTGTACCCAGAAATCGGGGTGCACCTAACCCCGACCCATTGAATCATTCAGTTTTAAAACTCATTTCTATGTTGTTGCGTTAGTTACTCTGGTTCATAATATACTAAAGTAAGTGCGTACATGCTGATGTTTAGCAGGTTTAATGTCCACCTTATTAGCACATTAGCATGCAATGGGATGGTAGTTTTGCAACTATTTAAGCCAAGCGTTGGATCTATTAAATGTTTGACTGAGGTTGGGGAGGATCACCAAGGTCAGTAGGATTCATCCACTGGGGACCACGAATGTAATTTCTGCTGCTAGGGGGTCTCTCAATCAAAACAAAACAAAAGATGTACGAGGCATTGCCGATTAAAATCTGTCTACGCGACTCAGGCATGGACATTCACGGACGAGGTAATGTTAAGTTTTATAAATGAAATGTTTAGTCACGTTGACTTTATTCCTTGCTCGTTTTCTCTGGTTTGAACAATGTTGGAAACCTTTTGGAAAACTTAAGGACACAACTCACCAAAATATATCACAGAGGTCAACATGTTATATTGTTAGACCACCCAAAAGCTGTTGGGTTATTTCAGTCTGGACCATGCACTGACAGACTAGCCAACAATCACGTCCCTCTATCTTGAAATGGTACAAACAAAATTGAAATAAAATTGAGGAAACCGTAGCGTAGGACTGTGGTGTTACATTTCCTCAGACTGGAGTTTCCATCACTAAATCAAGATGAAGTCAGGTTGTGATTGTTCACTGCGTCCTCGTGAATGTCCGTGTTGTTGTGATGTGATGGTTATTTTTAACATCTGTTCTGAAAGCGGTGACAGGCTCAGATGTTGAAACATGTGTGAAGTAAAAGGCCAGGCGCCCTTTATATTATATTTATTGGTTTTTAGGTCAAACACCTTTGATTTGGTTTGTTTAGTGTTTGTTTTGTTACTGTTTACCGTCCCTTCCTTGTGCTGTACTGTGATTTCTGTACTCGGGAGTGTTATCGGTACTGGTATTAGTCTGAGTGTGTCGATCGGTCTCCCTCGCTCAAAGAGAGAGCAAGGAGGCGCCTTCGAAGTGTTTACTCTTTCATGTCCGTGAGAAGCTACAGAGGCAGATTTAGACTGTGATTGTGTTTGAGGTTTTCCTGGTTTCAGTTGCTGAAGTGACTTAACTGTATTTAAAGTGTCAGACATTCCCTCCCCCCCCATTTATTTTATCAGAAGTGTGAATGTTAATATGATGTCGGTCACTTTGATGTTGGTCCTCATCATAAATTGGAATAAATCAGAAGGTTTTAGGGGCACCATCAGTGTGATATGTCGGGAGTCTTTTTTTAAATTTTCTTTGGAAGCAAATGAAGCTGCCAGCCACACTGCCACCTACTGTTGTGACTGAAGTGAGGCCCAGCGGTCTCTCAGAGGCAAACACAAACCACTTCTCACTTAAAAATGACCATAAGGCCTATCTTCTACTATTCTGGTCGTCTTTTTTCACACTATTGGAAAGAAATGCACAAATTTATTTGTGCAAATCAGTGCATTTCTAATCAGATCACGTCCAATATGAATATTTAGAATAAATCTCATAAAATTTGTACGACAAATGAAAAAAGTCAACGCGGGAAGTTTCGTGCCTCTGTATGTATTTGTTTTGTTTGTGTTTTACCTCACTCACCTTACAGACAGAACGCAAACTGAACTGTGCCATCTTTAACAGAAACAAACTTGGTTCAGATAGTTAAAGAATTAAAAAAAATAAACCCTCCATGAATATCATTCTGTTGACTGTGCTGACTCACTAGTCACGTGCTTAACAAAAAAAAAAAAAACACACACACACAGTAGTCACAGACATTTGGCATGTGATTTCTTGTATTTATTCAACTTCAATCAGGAACACATAATTGGGAAGTGACGTTATGTCACATGTACGGCTGAGTACTGTGGAACTCTGAGGTGTACAGAACAAGACATAATCATTTTACTAAAATAACTTCCAGCCCCTCCAAATAAAACAACAACAAAGAACTACAAACACTCACTTGAGTGCAAACACACATTTGTCCTCGCTCTAACTTTATATTTGCTCTGCAGGTAAAAACAAACCCAAACTAGCCTGTTTACATTCATCGAAGAAGCCTTTTTTCCGAAACGTTTTCTTCTTATTTTGACTCTACAAATGTTTGTAAATGGTGCAAGACAAACTTCAGAACTTGCACACAGGGTTGACACCGCGGGAATATTTTAGAAATGATTTTGGCGCAAAGGTGAAATCCTTGTGAAAGACTCAGGCAAACATCTCGAATATCTTTCTTGTTGAAGGAAATGAGAGAGACACAAGACTAACGAAAGCACAAAACACCTCATGTACAAATAAGAGCAAAAACACATGCAGGATGCTTCACATCAAACTCTCAAGAAACAAAGAGCCCGCAGTCATTACAAGCTGCTCTGAGCACGCATGCAAGACTTTGAAAAATGGTGAAATGGCACGAACACGCTCGGATTTCCACTGGAAGAGCCAGCCAGTTTTCTAACATCACACCTTTAGCAACAAGTTGACACGTTGAGCAACAGTCAGTGTTTTCACAAGAGCACATCTGTAAATAGTAAAGGGACCTGCCACAATTTCTTAGCATCTACAGCGAAGCAAAAGACACAGACTCATCTCTCGAAGAAAGACATGGAGCCGGTTAGGAGGCTGAAGAGAAACTGTCGACCCACTCATGATGCACAAACACACAAACACACACACACACACACACACACACACACACACACACACACACACGCATGATGAGATGTAGTCGCTCTAGGAGGCGGTGAACTTCCTGAGCGTGATGACGATGAGGGCGAGGAGGACGGACGCTCCCAGGAACACTGCTATAACGATGGCGGTGATGGCCCCTGGCCCCAGCACCCCTGCGCACACACATACACACAGGAAGAGATGCAGTTTTTAAAGGGACAGTACACCCAAACGTGGAAAATTCGGTCTTTATCTGCGCAGCCCCATGCATAGTGGAAAGCTTTCACAAAACATTTCTGGAGCTTCACGGCGCAACGCTGTTTTGCCGTGAAGCTCCGGAAAATGTTTTGTGGACAAGAAACTTCACCCAGTGGATAATGACTGAATCATCATGTTTTGGGCACACGTGACTGACACAAATGGTGGTTGGCCGTAAATGCTTCGTCACATGCCAGTTGTTTACCTTCCTCCTCATCCATGGCCTGGGAGTGCGTGGCGTCCTCGTAATCGAAGGTGAAGGGCTGCTCCGTCATGTCCTGGAAGGGGTCTTTGGTGGTAACGTCACTGGGTGGGTCTCCAGACATTGTGTCCTGGTTGTCTGTGGAGGCAGGATCTGAAACCGTCTCTGCGGACCAAGTAGAAAGACTGTTAATCCCTGACGCTGACCTGCTGCGCAGTTTTGACTCTCTGCATGTTTTTCTTAAAGGCGGTCATTTCACCGATGAGTTGCGTTGCTTTGCTAATGGCTCTGTTTGACTTCTCTCTGGGCGCTGAGGCCTCGGGGATGCAGAGCTGCATACATGGCCCCGTCTGTAATGACTCCAACAGCCTCGCTCTGTCTACCTGGGTTAACGGCTCAGGACGGAGCATAAGGATGTCTTTGTGGAGGATGAACATTTTGTCCGTTTGAGCCTCAGGTAGCCTCTCCACATGTTTTTCCTCGAGGGTTCAAACCAAGCTTGTCTTTTGTCCGTGAAACTCCTTCAACTAAGGTTTGCTTAATTATTTGAGTGGAGTGGTTTATTCCGCAGGACAAACAGCGTTCTGTACGACTCCCTGCTCTCTCATCCTCTGCCAATCAGTCGTCTGTTCTCTTTCCATCCCAAATTGTCCTCTGACATTCCTCCCATCTGAGCATGAAGTTGCCCTGAGACTTTTCACACCTCTTCAGTAGCCAAAGAACAAAAGTCTCTTTCTAAACCACGTTCCTGTTTCCCGACACAACTCCATTGAGCGCGCAATTGAGGATAGAACCGTCAAAAAAATGCCTCGGTGACTGTGGTTGCGGTTGCCGTGAAGCTAATTAAATGGCTGCACAGCTATTCTTTTGAAATCTGAAGGAAAAAGAGGAAAAAATGTGATCTTCGTCACCCCCTGAAAAACCAAACTCTTCACACACAAGCCCACCCACTCGCTGATTCACTTATCCTATCCTCAACTCTACACATACCAACAAAACCGTAGTCCAAACATATTTACACTCAGCTTATTTAATGCTACATATTTACTTTGTAGCCGCTGACGCCCTCAGTAAACTCCATGACCCCGTTTTACGTCTTTTCTCTGCCGTTATCAAAGAAGACTTGAATTATTCACTCTGAAAGAAACAGAAACATTAACACAATAATGAAGAAACTACTGATAATGACACTGTATGAGTCTTCAGCGTCGGCATGTTGGCTGCGGCATCTTCTAAACTCCGATATGCACTTCTGATGTGAGTATTTTAATGCTGCAGTGTTGACTCGCCGTGTTAAGCATCCTGTCCCGTAGCTGGCCGGAGGTTTGGAGGCCCGGGCCTCCGGCCAGCTTAGCCATCAATGAGGCCTTCAGCCCAGGGCACAAAAGGCAGCTTGTGCGGTCACGGAGGGCGGCAGGCTGCAACCAGTAACAACCGGCCAGGCCCAAAGCAGGCACCGGCCGGGCACTGGATGTCAAACAAACTTGTTTATTAAATAGTCCCTGTGTGTAAAAGGCTGTGCCTGCTGGACAGCTTGACTTAATAAGAAGGCAAAAAATAATAACATGATGTTTTCCGTAGTCGTTTGTTTCCACAAGGAGGGTTTACTGCAGCCTGAAATGTCTGTTTAATGGAATTAACATGACTGAGGCTTCTACAAACAGCTCGCATCATTCACAAGTCCCAACTTAAAATTTTATCTATCACTTCTTTCACTTTTAACTATTTGTCCATTTTAGCTAACTATTACAACCGATCATCCTTTACTTTTAGCTACCTATTTAGACTAATTGTTTCTGGTTTTAGCTCAGTACTTATAACAATTCATAACATAAAATTTTGCTAACTCTTTCGACTGCTAACTATTGCTTTTAGCTAACTATTTCAACTGTTATTCCGTTACTTTTAGCTAGCTAACAGTTTTCCAGACCATTAGCTAACTATGTCAACTGTTATTCATCAATTAAAGCAAACTACTTCAGTTGGTCATTACTCTAACACGTCAAATGTTTGCTCATTACTTTAAGCTGAGTTAACTATTTCAACTTCTTTTCAGGCTCTAACTGCAGCACATGGTGCTAACATGTTGTAACTGACTCAGGTATGGAAACTTGGTTATTGTGAATTTGTGTTATACTTTTAAAGAAAATTATAACACTACGGAAATTATTATTCGCTGGCTGCTGCTAACTGTAGCTGCTGTTGGCTAGTGAGCTCAGTTAGCCGTGAGGCTAGTTGTCCTACTAGCTGACGCTGCCTGGACCAGTTGGCCTCACTTGAACACCTTGGAACCTCCTGATGATGGTCCTTAGCAGAGCGGTGTAAACACATACACCACCCTAGAGCTGTGAGCACTTATCATACAACCATACCTGTACCGCTATTCGTAGCAACTGTAGCTGTGAAATGCTGCCACGAAATCTGTTCATACGTAAGTGACTGTGGTTTAACCTAAAAGTAGGTTGGGAAAGGTAGTTTTGGTGCCAGAACCTAACCAAACTGTTTTGGAGTGTATCATGTTGTAAGCGTGTCCTGTAGCACCGGTTGTGTCGGCTCTTTGTACACTTATATTTAACAAAAAGATGGCAACAATTTGTATCTCGCGCCAATAAATTAACCATCAAAGTGGAAATTAATTGTACCTTGTGCAGATGCAACAGCATGTCGGGTGCTTGATGCAGTAAAACGTGGATATTTACTGTACCTTTTCTCTCATACGCACAAAATGTTTAATACTGTTAACCTGGCTGTTCAAAAGTGTCAGTTTCATGTGTCAGTCAAGAACCCTCCTTCTCTTTACAAAAATCCAGACTCATAAACGCCTGGCAGACCGTAGGGAAGGCTGATTTCATACACTTAAAAAAACACAGAAGGCCATTTGTTGGTAGCTCAGGCCTCGGCGGTCAGGTTTTCACACCAGCCGGAGAGATGACAAAGCGCACAGACGGGCGTGTGTGAAAAGCAACCTGGCCAAGCATTGAATCCGCGAGCGACGCAGCCCAAACACGACATCGACGCTGCCGTGTGTCCTTACTTCACCCTCTATAGCTCCCACAGCTGTTCCTCCACCATTTTCCGTTGTAAAATATCTGACCAATGACCCACTGTGTGTTTTATTTTATTCTGAAACGAGGAGAGTAGGAATGAGGTTCAGCTGCCAGAACTGGTCCCTGTGCCCAACTACAAAATGAAACCTCTCTCCGTCTCGTGGGACAGAGCTCTGCTTCTACAGTCATTTTGAGGAAGTTCGAAGAGAGATCGTGTGAGCAAGTATCACATGGTATTGCTGAAACTTTTTGTTTCACATATCTTGGTTGTTTTACATAGTAAACTGTTGCAGCTGAATGTCACAACGTCTCAGTCAATTGACTGGTTGGGCTTGTGGTCAAGATGGGCCACAGCACTTAGAAAAAACATCACGCAATGTACTTGACGACCACATCTGTCGCAGAAAACAGATAAGAGGCGGCTGCAAGTTGTGCGCAATCTGGCCTTTTCTTCTTCATTTCTCCTGCCTGTGTTACACTGATACTGTGAGGTGATTAGTCTGTTGTTTGATCTGAACAAAAATCTATTCTGGGGTCCATCCAGGTAAAAAAAAAAAACACGGTCCAAAGCATGAAAAGGCCGCAAGGTATTTTTAGAACGGTGTCGGCAAGTCATAGCACCTCGGTGTTAGAAAACCCTGACATCATTTGTTCTTCTGTCCCAGTGAGTTGTGTCCTCAAGGTGACAGATGTTTCTCTCCTCGCAGGACGGAGGGGGGACATCGTCGACTCACTAAAATCCCTGTCGCGTCGCTGCCCCCTTGACCTCCACCGTGACCCCTGAGCGTGAGAGCAGCTCAACCGTGTCCAGAGCTGCTTTTTTTTTTATTTTGACTGATTTGAGAGCAAAAGAGGAACAGAGAACAGACGCAGTAAGCGAAAGTGAAAGAAAAAGGGCAGCGAGTGTGCCAGTCTGGCAGACAGCACTCGTACAAACGTTCACAAGGTGACGACAGAAACTTTACGTTCCGTTCTGTCACACCTGCGGACCATCCACTGCCTTCCACTGGCTCGACTCAGGGCCGAGGTATTCAGTTTCATGTGAGCATTGGGCATCATGAAAGCAACTGAGTCATCCTGTTCGTCAAAGAGCAGCTTTCACAGCTCGTAGTGCCTCAACAACTGCATCATTTACACATCAGGCTGCAGACTCACACGCAGGCCCGTGAATGGAAAAGAGGGGTGAAACGACACGTGTGCACACATCTTTGATTTGACGCCTACAGGGGAGCAAACATCGGCCCATGGATCACTTACAGCAACATGAACAGAATGCTCTAAGGGTTTAAAATACCTACCCAGTTTAAAAAAAAAGCAAAAAAATATCAGCAATAACTTTAAGAGACGTGTGATTTATTCACACAATTTGTCGCCTTTTCTTCAAAAAACGATTTTCAAAGCACAACTTTCAAATTTTTCCGTAAAAATCAGACTTTCTCGCCTGTTGCAGGAACATCACTACTATAATTACTTGCAGCACACACTGCTGAGGTCACATACTTGTCTCCCATCCCACAGACATGACACAGACACAAAACAAATCAATGACTCTCAAAACGTAGGTTTTACCTGTGTGTACAAAGGCCACCATGAGGCCGAGGAGCACCAGGAGGAGGAATCTGCAGATGCTGCTGCTGTGGACCATGCTGGCTGCGAAAGGATGAGCGTCAGACGGAGAGCAAAAGAGTACCCGGGAAAAAAAAAACTGCTTCGAGTGGTCACTTCAAAACGAGTAACTGGCCCTGGGAGAGGAGCAGGAGGAGAGTACAGGGGAGCACAGGAGGGGGAGAGGTAGGCAGCTGAGGGGGTGAGAGAAAGGGGGAGGGACTAGGTGTGCACAGGACTGTCTGGACAGTGTGGACTCTATGAGCACATCATCGCAGGGCACACCCACTCCAGAACCCCTCCTGGGTGTGAGGGGTAAACACTCGGCAGCCGCTGACCTCGTCCTGGATGGGGGGGGGGGGGTGCGTCACGAAGGTCTCTGTTGGACGGGTTTTGTGCTTTTGCTCTTGAGGGAAAATATGACAGCAAAGAAATCAACAGTCTGAAGACGGCAGTGCTGCGGGAAGTTTTTGAGTTTTCTGAATGTGCCAGTTTCTCCACGCAAACAAGGCAAAGTGTAAAAGTACTCATTACACAGACTGACCTGTTCTTTATCTAGAGTTTTTAAAGGGGGTCTCCAGCAATTTAGTTTTGCACTTTCCAAAAGTTTGGGGACTCACAAGAGACAGATAAGTATCGGAACGGTCGGAATCTAAGTTGAAGGTGCAGAGATATCCTGACTTAATGGCCCGATCCGACCTTTTTCAACATTCATGCCTCAGTGTCTGGATTCTTGTTGGAATAGAGGGTACAGTGTTACGGTCGCCTTCTTTATAACGAGTGTAAAACAATCTACTAGTTTGCTAATGTTTTGATGACTAGCTAGCCAGTTAACATGACATTGTCATTGCTCATTTTTGCACACGGCCCTGCATTTCAATGTTGCATTGATGGGGTATAGAAGTCCCGCAGTGAGGTTGATGCACTTGGTACCGCTCCTCTAATTTGAGTTCAGACTGGCAGATTAGGACCAGAGGTTGCTATTCTAAGCCTATAAAGCACTGCTAGAGGCTAGGTAATGAAGGAGAGTTCTTTTTTAACTCATGTCTTCATGAAACCTGACCCAAAAATAGTTTTGCTTGATTTGAAACGTGACCGAAGTGGGTGCGTAGTGTTCTGCAGGTAATCCTGCATTTTGCAACCCTCTCTGTCGACCTGGGATCCTCGACTGCAACGGTTCTGCTAAAAACTGGTGGAAACGAGGGCCGACCTGCTAGATTGCACCAAGAAGAGTTCAACAACCAGCGCAAATTTAGTGGAAGTAGGCTCATACATTTCCCTGAATTGTACAGCAGTGTCAAACTCGTCCACACGTGTCACCATCTTCGATGGATACAGTAAGGTTGCTAGGTCTAGATAAGGATAATTGTAGTTTGCAGCTCAGGTCTGATTGGTCAGCTGTTTGTCTAACTGAAAGAAACTGCTTTAAATGCAAAAACAACGCCAAATCGCAAATCAGGGATGTGGGTGGTGATTCAGATGTCGGGAACCAGGCTTTATCACAGTCAGCGAATCATCTTCAAAACCACACCATCCGGTTTACAGTCAGATTGACTCAGATCCTCCTGAGCCTCAGAGAACATTAAGTGATACAAGTCTTACGCTCCATCATTAGTAGGCTCACTGATGGGACACAATCAGTGGAAGTCCTTTTGTCCTGAAGTTTTGTAGGTCAAATATTTGCCTGCAAAGTAGTTCTTGAGTGAATATAGTTAAAATGATGACTTTTACTGGAGAGGGAAGAAGGAGCAATTTGATATTTTGTTGATTTGAAAATCAAGTCAAGTAACTCATGTCAGTTGTTATGCAGTTAGCCAGAGAAAGAATGAAGGTTTTCCTTCTAGTCTAACCACATTTCTGTAACCGTATTCAAGGCTTTTCTGAAACTTCTTTGCATCACTATGTTGATGGTCTGTGTGCGTGCTTAGAAATGTTGTTGCTTTTCATTTGAAAGAATTTGCAGGTTTCATTTCCTCTTTGTGGATTAAACGACCATAAAATGCAATGCAATACTATCAAGTGGTGAGACTGCATAGTAACGGTTACTTTCCAGTTCCACTTGCACCAGATTACCAAGATTATTACGAGGGGACTGAAAAAAATTCTCTACGCTGTTGTAAATGTCGACACCTGGTTTTAACTTTCATTTGTAATTTTAAAGCTCTTAATAGGATCTCTATAGTGTGAGTGGCTCAATGCATGTGAATGTCAAATGAATTCTGCACATTTTTGGGGGTTTTCTGAATAGTTCAGACACAGGTGTGCACAGCCCACACATCAGACTGTTTTATTTCATACTGCAATAAAAAAGTATGACTCCAGCAGATCATTTTCATATATTATAATACAGATGCAGAATTGAAAGTTTATTCTTTAAACAGCCTAGTATTTTACAAGAAATAGATAACTACTTGGAACTTTTGACGATGTCCTTAAAACAGGACATAAGTGGGCACGAATCCTTGGGCTCTACTCTGCCGTCGTCATCCATGAACACCCAGCAGAAAACAGGGAGGGAAAAGAGAAGGGGGGGGGATTAAAGTGTGAAGGGGAAAATTTCAATAAATAAAACAAAAACAATGGATATAATCTCTCTAACCTTTCCCATGATACCCCAACCACCCCATCTGTATATCCACACTTAAAAAAGAAAAAACATCCCATACAATGGATGCCAAATTTGAAATTTGCCAGGGACAGGACATGGGATTCGAGCAGCTGATTGCCGAGCAGATCAAAGCCTCGCCAGAACTTTGAGTTTATCTGGCGATTGCTGTCTTGGTTGGTCGGTTGTTTTCACTGGCCGGTTCCCTCCAGTCCGTTTCTCTGGAGGGGTTTTGTCAGATTATAGGTCCGTAGGCAACAGGGAACACACCCTGCCTCATAGTTCACCGTTTTTTTAAGAATTTATGCGGGATTACCAGAGTCATGTCTGATAAACGGGAAACTGAAAATATAGGTGACAGTTGTGGAAGCAGTCGAGGGGGCACAGCAGCAGGGGTTCGGGTGAAACAGCTGCTGTTCATATCAGACACAGTCAGTGGAGGTTTGCTTGGCTGCAGTCCCTTAAAAGTCCTCCAAAGTCTCAATCTCGCCCATATTCAATCTCTCAGATGACGCGTTCACAGAAAAACCTGTGAATGAAAAAGCGATCCTGTTAGCAGACGAGATATAAAAAAGCTGTGACACATGGCTGCAGATTTATTGAGATTCTGCTCTCACCTAGAAGGCTGGGGTCGGCACGGACCATCTTCTGCTTCTTTTTCTTCTTCCCTGAGGTGACGGTCTCAAAGCGCTGCTGCTGCTGACCACTCGTATGGTTCGACTGGTAGAGCGAGGACGATCCCGTTCCACCCCATACAGAATCCTGTGCAAGATACAAGTGTGGCGTTAAACGGCCGCCTCCGCTGCAGGGACACAAAGCTTTTTTTTGTGAAGTTCTGGTCTATGACACAAGCAAAACGTTATTGCTTAATCTGATCACGGCAAATAATACCAGTAATATATTATTGTGACACAATCATGAAATACAGAAGACTAAAACTCAAACAAAACATTGAGAAGCTCAACTACTAAAAATAATTTATTCTTTGCATTAGTTTTGTTTAATCCATTACAAATATATACAGCACACTGTTGGACACAGATGATTATAGTTATTGGAAGTTCATAAGACCGGCTAATAGGGCTGTAACGACACACGTATCGAAACCGAAATCGCGACACTGAGATCCATGAACCTGTCTCGCGGTGTGAGAAGGCAGAATCAGACACAACTTCCAGTCCAGATCCAGCCCTGTGAGCTACAAGCAGCCCCTCTCACACAGAGACGCCGCATAAACACCACAGTGGTGGTTCGCCAATTCCCCGCCGTTGGTCGTTCACAGAGAGTGAAGCACCACTTGAGTAAAGACAAACTGCTGTGTAATTCACACAGAAAGCTGGCGCTGCGGCTCCTAAAGAGACATGATGATGACGTCTGTGTGTTTTCAAGGTGTTTCCCCGGTGTCCCCCTGTCAATCTAAACCTGCGGATAAATTATAATCATATGAATGCTGTTTTAATGTGTGACTCTGTCACTCGCAATGACAGAGGCCGTTTTCCGGGGGAAAGTTCACTGAAGTCTCGGTCGGGAGTTTTTACCGTCGCAGAGATATTTTTCCATCATAAACACTCGGTGAGTTAAAGTTTTTCGCTGTTTTTCGGGCAGTAATGTGACGAAGAGTCGGTAGGACAGACAGGAGGACAGACACGTCTTTGCGTACAGCTGCGGTATTTTTTTCCTCGTTGCCAAAGACAGTTAGTTACTACGTTACCTTAGTTTGGTTCTGTAACGTTGCTTTTTGGGACATTTCTCTTTTTTTAGTTGAGTGAGGGACCTGTACAGTTAATAGACCATCTGATAGACACGCCCTCCATACGCGCAGCCGGCTCATCCATTCACACTGGTTCAGTTTGCCAACACTGCGCCTCTGATACTGTCAGACAAGTATCATATACAAAAATTGAAATGTTACATAAATAAAATGTTTAATAATAAAAAAAAATCTAGGTTTGTATCGAAGTGAAGGTTAAAAATTGTGATACAAACCGAATTGTGAGTTAGGTGTTTCGTTACAGACCTACCGGCTAATGTTCATTTGTTAACAGTGTTGAGGGGTTCTGCTACAACTCTTCACCAAACTCACTGCAATTACAGAACAATCAGGCCTAGTTGTTCATTTGTTGTTTTTTCTGTATGTTGGCGAAACTATTTTTTATCTGACCAATAATCGTTGGATTATTCAGTAGAATACTTGATTACTAAAATAAGGTAGCTGTGTCGCTCAGAACACTGAAGAGAAACACGAGGCTTCCTTCAAATATTACAGTGCACACAGTAAGTGTTGGCAAAATGGGTACAATACATAACAGTATGTGTGACCTTAATATTAAAATCTCGATATGTAGTGTGATGGTAAAATAAATCAAAATACCTGATAAAGTATAGTCACATTGATGCAAAAAATATCTAAAATCTACTCAGGGATTGGCTGCTAGTGATGAGCCCTAAAACAACCCAACACACGCCTGATCACAATTTTGAGAAAAAGAAAGGAGTCATGTTAGAGCTTTAAACTGATTTGATATGCAGCTTTAACGAGCCAGGCCAGACTGACGAGAGGATCAGATGGACAGATTAGGATTTGATCCCCTTTAGGAAATAAGCATACCGGCTACATCTTTTGAGGCTGATCCAAAGGGTGACGCAGGAGACTGTCACACCTAAAATGTAAATGAGAGCACGTCCATGTGACAGCACTGGCAGTTTCAGAGGACTTGCTTAGATTGTTCTGAATCACACGGTTCTGAGAGGCAACATGGGCTGAAAACATTTGGTACCCGTATGTTGAGCCTTTAACTCACTGGTTTCACTTCAGTGTTGCGCACCTGCTGCTGCTTGAGGGCTTGCTGTTGGTTCTGTGGTGCCTGTTTCTGTTGGTTAGCGTTCTGTTTGGCACGACGTTCCAGGAACTGCTTGGCAAAGTCCTTGGCCTCGGGAGTGTCCCCCAGATAGGCCCTGACGTAGTCGTGCACCTCATATGGAGAGTCCACTTCTTTTAGGAAGGATGCAAACGTGGGAACTGGCAGGAAGACAGACGGAGAATATTTGTGAATTCGGCTTCCAGAAATGGTCCATCAATAGTTGTGGGTGGCGTGCCTTCGCAAAACATGAACATTTTTGAAGTCTTACCATCCAGGTTGTTGGCTGTGTTGAGGGTGTGCAGAGTTTGCTCGCACCATTGCATGAAGGTGTCCTGGTGGCTCTTACTGACCCCTTGAAACAACTTTAGCAGCTTCTCCTCCTCTTCTACCTTCTTATTGACCCGCCCACTCACAGAGTTACTTTAGACGCACATACAGAGGCAGGAGGAAAACAAAAAGAAGGTGTCAAACTCTTATTACTCATATCTTTCATATGTTTAGTCAAAGTTTTTTTTAATTTAGACTTCTATTCTGGCAGTCTTGATAAATACCTGAGGTTGGCGTTGCCTTTGTTGTTCTTCTGCGTGCTGCCTTTCTTGGGTTGGGGAGGTGGCTGGACAGCCTCTTTCACAGCCTCATCCCAGAAGCCCATGTTCGAGTTGTGGGTGTCACCCCAAATACTGCTGGAGTCTGACCAGTTAGTGCTGGTGTTCACAGACCCCCACACTGAGTTACTCAGAGATGGCTGTGACGAGAGGGAGATACGGTTACTGACATTCTCATTTCTTGGGTTGAAGGTCACATTACTTTATAACAGTCAGTTGTTTGGCTTAAAAATTTCAGACAATGGTGAGGAAATACCATCACAATATCTTAAAGCCCAAGCTGATGTCTAAAACTTGGTTTTCATCCTCTTTTAACCCTGTAAGATGCAGTATCACATAAGTCACGTACAGTTCTGGTTTGACTACGGATCTGGTTGGTGATGGTGGGGTGTTGTTGTGGGGGTTGATGATCCTTCCGCTGTTTCATCTGCTGGGCTTCTTCTCTTTGAATCTCCAGCAACGATTTGGTAGCAGCCGGCTGTTTGGCCACACTTCCCCAACCAGACAGCTTGGCCTGGGGCTGCTGAGCCAGCTGCAAGGCCTGCTGCTGCTGTAGCTTCAGGAGTTCTTGTTGCTGACGTCGATGCTGTGGAGGCGGGGACAGAAAAGGGTGACATGAGTTAGTGTGCATGAAGTCAATAGACAGTTTAACCTCAAGAACGGCACCAAACCACAGCCAGCCTGACTTTAAAAAGGAGAACGGCTGTTCGCAGTCTTTACCTCCTCCCGCGCCTGTCGTTCTCTCTCCTCTTCCAGTTTCTGGATCTCAGCCAGTGACAGGGCGTTCTGAGTCTGGTTTAGAGCGTTGGTCGACTGCTGGCCCCACTTTGAGGAGGATGGAAGCTGAAGATCAGGACGAGGAGTTTTTATTAACTTTAAATACATTTCATACTGTTTATTTCTGCTGACTAATCCTCTGTGCCCTCACCTTCATCTGTGCAAGCTGCTGCTGCTGCTGTTGTTGCTGTTGAAGTCTCCGGAGGGCCTCTTGTTGCTGCTGCCTCTGTCTCTGTTGCTCCTGCTGTCTTTGGGCCTCCTGTTCTCTCCTCTTCTGCTCCTCCTCCTGTTGTTGCGCCAGAGCAGCGGCTGCAGCAGCTGCTGCCTCCTCCTCCGCTCGCTTCTCCTCCTCACGCCTCCTCAATACTTCAAGTTCCTCTTGCTTTCTGCGCTCCTCCTCCTGGTGAGGCAGAAGTTGCAATTTAGGGAGAAACTGCACAGGTCCACTTTGGAGATAAAATAGACAATATGTTTATGTTAGCTCACCTGTTTGCGAAGGAAGTCTTCCCGTTTCTTCCTCTCCTCCTCTTCCCTCCGCCTTTCCTCTAATCTACGGAGAGCCTCCTCTTGTGCCAGTCTCTCCTCTTCCTCTTTTTGCCTACGCTGTGCCTCTTCGTGCTCTCTCTGCCGTCTTAATGCCTCCTCCTAAGATTGACAACACCGGGTCAGTCTCACCGCCATCAGAGATAAGTGACTCACAATGAAACAGTAGCTCAAAGGCTTTAAGCTCCACCTGTTTTTTCCTTGCCAGCTCCTCTTCTTCCAAACGTTTGCGTTCCTCCTCCTGGCGAGCCCTCAGGGCCTCCTCCAGTCGTTTCCTTTCCTCCTCCTCCCTTTTGGCCCTCATTTCTGCCTCACGCCTCTCCATATCCAACTGTTGGATCAGAAAATGAAAATGCATTCACGGTTTTATCTGCAGAGATGTGAGTGGAAAGAATAATTCTGACTAACGTTATACCACCATTCAAATCTTAGGAATCGGCTGCCACAGATGCCTGATTCTGTACAGTCAGATGGCTGAGAAGACTACTCTACATTTTTCAATGGTCTGTCATGCTTTTAGGTTGTGGAAAATCCTCTTTACAAATGGTGTTATTGTGTACGAAACGTTTGTAAAAAATTTTTTAAAAATTAATATTTTGAGAACACTGTACAATGGTTCAACCAGGGGAACAATTGAAAGGGCAGAAAGAGGTCACTGGTTAAAGAAATAGGAAGCAGTTTCGGTTAAATCTACATAGATTTTGATGCAAAGCTTCCAGTTTTAGTGTCAGGTGGACATTAATGCCTGGAACATGCATTACCAGGTCATTAGTCATTAGTGCACAGGATGTCCTAACAGAATGTGATGAAGGTGCTCTTTGGTAGGGAATGCTTAAGTTAAAAAAAAAGGAAAATCCAAGGCACTTTCCTGGCAAAGAAGGTTAAAAAGCTTGTATTTAAATAACCATATCATCCTGAAAACATTCCTTGCTGGTTATACACCAATGCACCAGGGTGTGTATAGAAAATTGTAGGTCTCGGGTTTGCATGTTTGGCATTAAATCACAGAATATCAGCTGAACGTACTGGAATGAGGCATAACTAGCTCCATCATCCCCATTCTAAAGTTTATCAAAATGAGCATGTGATTTCATTTATTGAAATTAAAAGCAGAATGTGCGATTCTCTCAGAATTTTTTCCTCGCTACTCTTCCCTCTTTGATTGCTACACATATACAAGCTGATAGAGGATGAGATGGAAACTCAAGCTACTTTTGTCAAGTACGATTCTGCCATCTAGTGACTAGTTTGTTTTTAGTCATTCTTTTTGCAACCAACTAGTAAAATACTACTTATTTAGATTTACATTTAAGTTACACTGAATGAAAATTGTAGACAATTGTGACTTTTCAAAGCCACTTTTACACTGACCACACCCACAAACACTGAGCAGAAATATGATTTACCTTTGCAGACTTTGACTTTTCAAACTGTTGCATCTGCTCGATGGTTGGAGCCTGCGCCACGGAGTCTATCGGTAAATCCCACACGCTGCTGCTATCCCACGCTGTTGAGAGGGATACAATGTGATGTATTACACCTGCTATAACATGATACTTTATTTGAAGAGGAAAATGACTGTGCAGAACATTTCAGGGAGAAACTCACTGCTTGGAGCAGCTTGTTGGAGGTTTGGTGTGCAGGAAGCCTGAGAGGACGAGTTCTGCATTTCCCACACAGAACCAGAATCTGGTACAGACAGGGACCGGGTAACAGGAGGTAGGAGGCTCTCAGACGCTCTACAGAAACATAAGAAAATATAGATATAAATAGATATTAATAAATGCCATGTTCCCTTGAAGTCAAGGTAATATTTAATAACACTGCAGCAAGGGTACAGATTTATTTTAAAGACAAGGAGATATGACAGTGCAATATTGTGTGTGGTTGTTATCAACCTTAGCTTGAGAGCCTGATATTGCTGTAGAAGCAGGTTGATCTGCTGTTGGTGCTGCTGCTGCTGTTGAACAGGAGCTGAGCTAAGAGCTGCAGCTTTCTGCTGGGCCAGGGCCTGAGCATACTGCTGCCTGAGCAGTGGAAGACAAGTGGAGGGAGAAATTAGAGAAACCCAGGAAATTAAGTTAACTCTTGAAACTGGATGTGGTTGAATGACTATCACTTGACAAATTATGTAGAAAGCATACTAATGTGTATTTCCTGTAAGCATTAATATTTGATGTGTGTATTTTATTATTAGGTTTGGTGGAGGCTAATCTTTATGAGAAATACATGAACTAACTTAATGCTGTGTTATACACAGTGAGACTGGCTATACGGGTGTATTTGGATCCTATTTCATGCTGCACCTGCAAATGAATAAAAAGAGTCAGATCTGAGTTGAGTGTACCTGAGGAGGTATTGGTATTGGAGCTGCTGTAACTGGTAAAGGTTGAGAGCAGTGAGCTCTTGTTGCCTCTTCAGTCTCTCCTGATCACCATCCCCCTGCATTACACAAGACGACACAGTCAGAATAAATCACAGGAGGCAAATAAGCTGTAAGTAGTTAAGAAATAAATCACTTCCAGCAAGGAAGAGAACTTCTGGCTCAAATGCTGCTGATGGCTCAGCAAAAAAATGGAAGAGTTTGGACCTCAAAACTGCTGTTCACACGTGATCTCTGAGCTATTTGACAAAACTTGAGCAGAAAGTAACACGGACCTTTGTTTATTCAACCAAGGCTGCAACTGTCTTCTGCTAAATACTGAATTAACTTGACTTAGAGTTTTTTGTATTTAACATTGCTCATTAAAGACTTACTTTCACTTAAGAATTAAAGTCAGCTGGCCACAACAAAAAAGAACAATATCAATGTTAAAATAAATAACAATCTTATACATTAAATATTTGCCTTTTTTTTTGGTCCTCAAATATTCAGAATGACAGAGAAAACAATAGCTAATACACTAGCATTAAAATAACTGATATATGAAGGCTTCTCTGAAACATCTCATTGGCAGAAAGAGTGGAATAGCACACCATCTACAGGTCATGGCTGGGACTGGGAGCGCTTGTTGATTGCAGAGCAAATCTTTTGGGCATTAGGACTAAAAAAAAAAAAAAAACCACATTTAGCCACCCCATACCTGTAGAGGCGGAGGTGCAGGGCCTGGAGTGAACGGTACCCTCCCCCATATCTTCATGATCTCTCCAAGCGGTTGAAACACTTCATCACATCCTCTTTTGACTAAGAGAGACATGGTGAAGTAACCAGCCTGGAACCACTCAGCCATTTCCTGGTTACTGAATGGACCTGAGAGTAAACAAACAGAGAAAATGAGATTCAGGGACATTACTGGAGCGGTTCTATAAATAGGCGTCAATATTTTAAGTCACATTTTAGGTATATAAAACCGCTTCCTGTCTCACCCTGTATCTCCCCTTGGGGGTCTTTGTAGAACCACTTGAGAGCAGCCTCGTGAGTGAGTGGCAGACCTGCAGGTTTAGGCTTCTCTGAAGTCTTTGCTGTAAGTCTGTCATCATCCACCACACCATCCTGTAGGTAAGCGACCATCTTTTCCGCCTCCTGGGGAAGGAAGAGAGCAAAGACAATGAGAATTTTGAAGATGTTGCATTACTCATAATCCTGTTAAAAGCAACATAATCCAACATTACAGGACTGCCTTTGCTGATTAATCAACAGTTTTTAGGGATGTTCCTAGCGACTCATTTTTGAGTTGTCTTTAAGGATTGTTCTAACATCTCATGACAGATTTTCATCTTTAAAATCTACCAACTTACCCTCTCAAAGTGTTTCAGTCCCTCGTCTTCATCTGTGTCGTGAGGCACAGCGGTGGGCCTGCCAATAGGTGCCAACATACTTGTAGAGAAGGACAATGGATTGTTCATCGCCACAGGAATCTCCATGGGCTTTTGCTGCGGTAGCTGGATGGCGGGCGACGGAGCGGATACTTCTGACAAGAAGAAAAGCAGATATTAGAAAGTTGTCCAGGAAGGTGGTACCAAAAGAAATCCCATGAACAGTGAGAAGCACACACAGTGATTGTAGACACAAATCCCACCTGCAAGAGTGGTAGA
Source organism: Sparus aurata (assembly GCF_900880675.1). NCBI lineage: Eukaryota > Metazoa > Chordata > Actinopteri > Spariformes > Sparidae > Sparus > Sparus aurata. The sequence goes on along the minus strand of NC_044207.1, from coordinate 23,216,440 downwards.
AATGTGGGTCATGGGTAGGGACTCAAGCATGCTGTTAGACATGGGGATGTGCAGGGGGACTTTGCAGGGCTCTGGTGGGAGCTCCCGGGGTGGCTGCCGTTCAGCTGGTCTCTCAGACTCTTCTGTTCTACTCTGCTGGATATGAGACATAGACTGGGCTGGAGCCTGGGGCTCTGAGACTGGTGGAGCAACAGGTGAAGCAACAGGTGGAGCCTCTTCTGACACTCTGGCCAACTCTAAAAAAAAAAAAAACCCAACAAAAAAACCAACAATAAATGTTGAGATGGGATCATCGACAATATAACTATGCTCCTTGATTTAGAAAAAAGTTTTCATTACGATTGATTTTGTAATTGATAACGAAGAGTATGACCAAAGAAACTTTACTTTTCTCTTTTCTCAGTCACATCACAAAGCTTTAAATTGGTTTGAATTTGCCACCAAGAAATTCCCATTTTATCACCATCTACTGACTATAGGCAAGTCTATTGTTATTTTGTATCCTTGATGGCAAATAATTTTTTTTTTTTTACTTTCCCCGAAAAAGAAAACTTCATTTGCAAGTATACTTTAATGCAGTGTGACTTTTTAACTCCCATTCCATGAATGTCACGTTATGTCTGGTGTTAAGTCAACAGAACATCATGGTCCATTAAGAAAACAGCAGTTGCAAGACCAAGGGGGCCACCTCTTAGTCACTTTCGAATTGTAGATGCGTTTGCGAGTCCTCTTACATGTTCATGCATGCATTGCAGTTAAGGAGTTTCATTTGATTAGTTGAAATTTTCTCATGTTGCAAGATGCAGCTTGCCCATTTAGTCAAACTTCTCCCAGATTAAATAACCCACACCAGCAAGACGCTGTAATGGCTTCAAAGGAGCTTCTCTGTATATTAACTGAAGGTTCTGACCAATGAAGAAAAGAGGCTAAGGAAAATTCAAACAAGGTAGAAATGATTTTAGGAATGCCTATAGATGCAGTATTCCTGAAACGATCAAACTGACTGACCTTTTCGTTCAGCCTCTCTCTTGGCCTCTGTTTCCATTTCTTTGGTCTCCCTGGAGTGACTGTCCTCCTCCTCCAGGCCCTCCTCACACTCTTCCAAGGGCTTAAATTCGAGCTCCGCCTCCTCCAAGATCGGCTCCTTGGAGGCTTTCTGAATACACAACAAAGAACACAATTACAGTAACATAAAAATAAAACAATTAATAATTCATTTAAAAGTCCTCGTGATTCACTTATTCATTTGAGAATTCTTCTCAGGTGTCGTCTTACCTTAAGTGAGAGAAAGGCCCCTGACGAGTCAAATGTTCCAGCCTCCTCATCTGCGTCCTCGAGACACCACTCTGGCAGGCTGTCTCTCTCGTCCTCCAGGCTGCCGCTGCCTGACCTTGGCCTCCTGTAGCCCCGCTCATCTTCTCTTGCATCAAATGGGAAACGGCGACGCTGATCTGGGTGTTCCCGCCACCCTGCGGACCGAGGCCCATCTAAGCAAAATGAAAAATAGTTACCCTTTGTAGTTCATGTTTGTTCTACCTAACAAACTGCATCCACATGAATTAACAGCCTGATTTTTAGAGTGGAGAGGTGTAGCTCAAAAGCACAGGGAGGCAAGGAAAGGAAACATCACTGCACCATTGAATTGTCTCACTTATATAAAACATATGCCCTTAATTTGTACCAGGTACATGTAACATCATTCTGATAGCCACAGAAGTGTACACACCGTAAGACAAATGTACCTTATTCTGAAACAGTTCATACATCAAAACTGGCAGAACACACGTACATTTACCAAAGATAATTTATCAAAGATAAATGTATTGGTAATGTGGTCGGTGTAGTGCCCACCTGGGCTCGGAGGGCACCACCGGTCACCGTCCCGTCGAGAACCCGCCAGGCGCCAGCCCCCCTCATCATCCTCACCATTCTGATCATCACGAGAAGAACGCCAGTTCTCACTCTCTGCACGCGTGAATTCGTGCTTCCTCGGTAGACCTGTTCCACCATCTTCATAATTGCCTCGGACTGGAAAGAGGGGTGGATAGAGGGATGGTTAATGGTGAAGCCATCATTATACCGATAGATCACATTGAAAATGGTTATTTGTTTAATTCACACCTACTAAAAGAAATATGAACCTCCTATTAGGTCAATAATTTCATTTGCACAAAAAGAAACACTTACTGTGATTCATCTGAAAATGTCCTGGAGCAGCATCAACTGCGATGACAGAGAACAACACGTAGATAAGCCAGTGTATTTGCCAATGATTGCATCATGTATTGATTATATGAGCAACAAAATGCATCACCTACCTGGTTCTTTTCGACCCGGCTTTTCAAACCTTCTATCTCCCCTGGCGTGGAAACAAAACCACACATTATGTCATGGCAAAAAGTTGTTAAACAGCTGCCGAACAGAAACAACAATTAAACTTCTGTACATTGTCAAAACAAGGACAGACTAACAATAAACCTTATGACCACAAATGAGTATTTCTATACCTTTCTTCCCAGCTTTGGGAGCGGTGCATTTCCCTCCCTCCACGACCAAAACCTTCCACATCATCAAAACTTCTTTGGTAAAACCCTCCATCTCCCCTTCCCCGGCCTGAAAACAATCAAAAGGTTGATTAGATTAGAATGACATGAACTACAGATGTCTAGTTACTAATGACTGTGTATAACCTACTAAACATTAGGTGATCAAAGAATCAAATGTGGTTTACACATCCACAGAGGTTTGAAGATTAGATGTTCTCCAAAACAGATGATCAGAAAGTGTAAGCCCAGTTTTTTGCAGCTTTAAGTCACAGATACTCAGATGAAAACATTTGAATTTAATGTTAAATTATTTATATTTTCTTTACCAAACACATGCATAATACATAAGCAAACTTCCACCAGCAACTGAACAAATCTGCTGAATCATAACGCTTTACTTTCCTTTCACATCCAGATAATGTACAATAAAACAGCTCTTGTGGTTTTTAAAATCATCTGTCCTCTCCATGAGTCGTAAGCAATATCAGCTAACAGTGACCATGTAGTGTGCTTTAGTATTACTATCCATGTCTGATATTTAAACATGGGAACTTCCTGTTTATAATAAACCCCTCTATATGTCATGGCCTCTCACCAACCTTTAATTTAGGTTGGTTCAGAAAAAGTTCACACAGTTCATTTGAAGTGCACAGAAGCCGGAGCTGCTTTGTACTGAACTTCTCTAAAATCTTCCTGTTCAAGAGTTACTCTAAAACAGCAATCTAGAAATACAATATGCAGCGTTAACTGACTGAGAGTAGTGTAAACATGTCTGAGAGTGTGTGTGTGTGCTACTAGTATTCCCACTTCAGACAGGGGTTTCCATGTTTGAGACACATTCATTATGAGTTTAAGCAGCTGGGGAAGAGTTTGCTGAGTAAGCACAGCACCTACACAGTGCTAATATTACACCCCTTGTCTCAGGCTGAGGCCAAATTAGTAGGATTCTTCAGCAGCATCTCAACTGTCTGCAGTTGTTAAGACATCTCTACCTCCACAGGCAGATTAGCTAAATACCTAAAATAAGTCCACCATTGTGCTTTCATGGCGTAAAATCAGGCGAGAAAGGTAACATGAGACATTCATGTATTATCCTAGTTGAATTCTTACCTCTACCCCTTGAGGTACTTCGGCCTCTTGGTGCCCCTGCTATCGGCCCACCTCCTCGCCCTGTCAGCCGCAGTACAGCTGCACTGTTTACAGACATGGAAAAATTTCTCTGCAAACACAAACAGGGGGAGGGGAGAACAGGTTTTCAGCTTTCTTATTTGCATTGGCTCTTGCATTGGCAGAATTACTGTATAATCCAAGAAAATAGTATCGCCTCTGGCCTGAGGGCAATATGACATTTAATTTCATCTGAGAGACAAGTCAGAGACAGCTTCTGATTCTACCATTTCTCATCCAGAAAGAGATCTGATACTATGACACGTTCTCCTACCTGTTCCTCTTCTGTAAAAGACACGAGCGCCAGAGGCGGCAAGGGCTCCTCTTGCAATATGGGCAGGAACTCCTTATCGTGAAGGTCTATAGGGATCTAGAGGACAGAAATAAACAATCACAGCTTCACTGTTAATATTCATGAAGCTTTGAAAGAGTCACACCAAGTAAGGTAAATGTCAATCAATCCTCAGCAGTAATATAATTTGTATGCAAATCACACTGACTGCAAGCCTGCATCAACAGCTCATATGCAGACAGTGCGGGCCTACCCACCTTGTTATCCTTTACATAAAGTGCTAACATTTCTTCTCTCCCGTAGCGATAGTCTGCAAGTTTATACTTTGGCAATGCAGGTGAGAGGGGTGGAGAGGCAACCATGCAGCCGCTTCCTCCACCACCACTGCCGCTGCCACCACCTCCAGACAGGGCACGGAGCCTGCAGAGAGACAAAGGGTGGTTAAAAAAACAGAAGGGACAGAGGAAGGGAGACAACACTACAGCTGAGATGGCAATTCGCATGTTTGAACATGTTTGCAAAAGCTGCACTAGGCCCCAACAGAAAACCAGTTTCACAAGCTACAAATCATTTCCCTCAGACTGATCATGAATTCATGCCAGCTCATTTACCATTCTGGTCCAAAGTTAAGTGTCTGGGTTTCGGCCATTCTTCCTTGAAGTTCTACGAATATAAAAGAAGAAAAATGATTATTACCACTCAGCACGTACACATAAAGTAAAACAGTACGACAGTTAATAAAATGAATACAATCTAAGAAATTAAAAGGCTTGAATCGCAACTGTGAGATAGTCATTTTTCCACGACATACTCAACAGTCACAGTTAAGTGGTCTGTGATCATAGTCTTGTACATATACTGATGAAGTATTAATTGTATCTCTTCAAACATACTTTTGAACATCCTTGGGAAAGTAAGTGTCGATTAGGCTGTGACATTTACCATGTGTTGCATGAAGTAACTGCTGAAGTGATGTGCACATATCTGCTTTTTTTAGGATTCAACTGACTCATTATTCATCATCATCATCGTCATCATCACTTTATGTTGAAATCAGGACAACTAAAGTTAGTTATCACATCCAAAAGGGGGATTTAATTCTTGCCACGTATATTTGTCATAATCTTTGTCCAATCACTATCTCAGTTTAAGTAAATGTTGGTTTAACTAAGGTGATTCATTTACCAAACCCTTTACTACAGAGTTTTAAATAATACTTAAGGTGTTGTCAATGTATTCCAGCTCCTCAGGATATGTAGCCTGTCCCACAAAGTGCTCCAGCAGTGTACAATTTCAATCTCCTAAAGCTATTTTAGGAGGTCTCCCAGCTTGCAAGGAGGGTATGTCAGACACCTGTAATTGACAACTTGGAGGGTGTCTCTACTTTAGCAAATGACAATAAATAAATTTTAGCAAACAAGGAGTACTTAGTTTAGGTGAGTGAATCCACTGTCAAGACTTTCTTTGAACCTCAGGCTTACAACAAAAATGTGTATCAAGCAGCGATGCTTCCTCGACTATCAGCCACAGCAGGCGACGGTCACTCACAACACCGTTTGACCATATGGGAGCCAGGATTTTAAGCCACGTGTAAGTTGGTAGATAACGCGATAACGACAGCACCACGGCTGAAGTTAGTGATACTTGTGGCAGCCCTCCTGCACGCTTCGCACATTTGTCAGTGTTCATATAGGGTCAAAACTGAAAGCCAGGCTGAGTTTACATATCATTATGACTCGTTTAAAATCCATCCACGATCCAGAGGCTCGGCTACTGTTACAACAACACAACTTTTAACCGTCTGATCGTGTCACACTTGATCTTTTTTTTTTAAATGCAGGAAACAACTTCTGTCAGCGGATAAAAATGACGGCCCATTATGTTGTAGCAAAGTTGTCCGGGTAGTTAGCCAACTACCGTGTGTAGTGTCCAACGTGTGACGTTAATGCTAATCTAACAGGGAAGCAGGGAATACACGGTTACACAGCTATAATCAAACCGACCTATCCTGCTGTTAGACACCACAATGAAGCTCATGTTAGTAAAGTTACTGCATGATGTTTAAAGTTGGCTTCGGGCCGTATTGGTCACTCGGGAAGGTTAAGTGGAAATCATCCTCGGGTTACCAACATTACGTTAGCTAACGTAACAAGCTAACCAGCCGGATAAACAACCAACACGGATGGGTAATAACAGGGCACTAATACCTGACATTAGCCAACACTTCCCCTGATGATTAAATGTTGACAGACGAGTTGTAGTTATGTTAAAAGCTGGCAGCAGAGCTGTAGCTAGTTCAAGTTCCAGTTTGCTACACACTCATGCCACACCGGGGTCTTTACGCTAGCCAGCAGGACGATAGCCAAAAGCTGGTTATGCTAGCGCGCTAGCTAACGGCCAACTAGGTGGCTAGCAGCGTTTTATCCACTCCGCCTGTCATGCGCTAACATATAGCCACACATGTGCGCTGACACTTATGTAGTTCAACACGTCAGAAGACATTTTATCATATACTCCACGTTACAACCGTAATGCTGCTCCTGCACAAGTTAATCCCTACCCTCAACACTTGTAGCTAGCACGCTAACAGGTTGGCTAACTAGCTACACGCGGCCTTCGAGCAGCCAGGATCCACTACAACATTTCCTCGTCAAGCCGTCCCGCACTTCACACGGCCCGGACACGCACACAGAGGCACTAGAGCCCGGTGCTGCAAGGCCAAGTAAACATGGTGGTTTAACAACAGTCCCTGGCAACCCAGCTCGTCAGAATCAGGCTCTCCTACATGTCACTTGACTTAAGTGGTACGATTTGTCCTTCCGAGTGTTATTAAACTTTGGCTGTCTTACCTCTGCTTGTTCTGACAGCACAAGGTTTGTATGCGAGTTGTGTGGCTCTCTCTGGGCTCTCTCTCTCTCTTCGTTTCGCACAAGATGGCTGAGTGTGGGTCACATGACAACAGATAAAACCCGTATGCCGTAGAAAGATTTGCTGACTGTACTGTATTCACAAAACAGACGAGGAGGTGAGTATTTATCACTCCGGCGTTATAATGCGCCTAATGTGAACAGTAAATTCAGGGTTATTAAAAATGACACATGAAGTGGTCTTTGAACAAAGCGGGTATTACGTTGTTTTTACGCATCTGAAGTATTTAGGAGGGGGGTACAGCACGGACCCTACCCCCACCTCTCAAGTGCACTGCAATGTAAGCTTCTCATACACCATCTGAATGTGACATAACTATTTAAATTGGTCCCAAGAGAACAGGAACATTAAGTAACTCCTAACCATGAAGAGTGATGGAAGTTGTCATGAAAAATAAAATGAATAAAACAGTCATTTTCTCAGGCAATCTAAGGCAAATGAAAATCCGTAGTAATTAGTTATGCACATGATAATACATTTATATTTAGGCTGGAATGTTGCTAAGCTAGTTGGCCAACTGTCAATCTATGCTTCCTGCTAAGCGCTAACTGCTAATAATGCAGCTAGGGTGGGATGGCCGGTGCCAACAGGTGTGCAGCACATGAGCTCATTTTAAAGGTATGTGGTTTTGCTAACGCCGGAAAACAATTTCCAAAACAAATAAAGTAAAAGTAAAGCCAACATTATGTGTAGCAACTACAAGTCATACGTCTCCTGTTAGCTTACATCGCATGCTAACACTAGTTTCTCAAACGTAGCTTTAAAATGTAAGCTAGCTAACCATTATTTGAGGATTCACCTGTTCCTTTTCATAATATCTGTTTATGTTGTCTTTGGTGAAAAATGGCAAACTAAAAATCTACCAGAAAAAAAACAACCTTGAATTCTCTTGTTCATGTGAGTTTTGTGGGTTACCTTGTGGTTGCTGTTCATCATAAAACACATCAGACATGACATAAGGGATCCATCCAGCAGGAAAATACACGAAGTTGGACCTTTGTAGAAAATTTTTTTTGGTTGTGGTTTTCTGGAAGAAGCAGTTCTAAAAACATTATTCACTGAATGTGCGCCCATGGAGACATTGGCCGTATTTTGGGAGGTTTGTCGACCCTGTAAAGTAAATTTAGTGGGGGAAAAAAAAAGAACAACTGTGGGCAGTTGGACATTTTATCTAGTCACGCAGTGGCTGATGATGCAGCGCGGCTCGTTGGTCTAGGGGTATGATTCTCGCTTAGGGTGCGAGAGGTCCCGGGTTCAAATCCCGGACGAGCCCAATTTTTACCGTCTTGTACCAGTAATTGTCCCCTTTTCTGCTCGTCACAGGAACTGGCAGCGTCAGTAAACCCTTTCACACAAGAGAAGACACATGACGGTACACATCATGATGCTGTGTTTTCAAGATGTTTTCAAGATGTTTCCAGGTGTCCCCCCTGTCAATATATGGACAGTTTATAATCATATGGATGCTGTTATGCTGTTATAATGTTTATAATTTTTTTCCCCATATAAGTTGCCAAAGACAGTTACAGTTACTGCGTTACTCTTGTTTGGTCATGTAATGTTGTTTTGCGGGACATTTCTCTGTATTAAATTGAGTAAAGGACCTGTACATTTAACTGACAATCGACCGACATGCCCTCGATACACACAGCTGGCTTATCCGTTCACACTGGTTTGGTTCGCCAATAATGCGCCCCTTATATTACTTCCAGAGGTGGACAAGCGCCGGAGAAAAATTTCACCCCTCGCAGCCTCCGAGAGATTCACACAGAGACGGAGGTGGGGAATTGGCATAGGATCCCCGCATCCAAACAGCAGTGTGAATGGAACTAATGTATGCAGCCAACACATTTCAGATGAGACACTGCAGACTATTCTCTACTCATAATACAGTAACAGAAATCCTGTTTGTATAGAGGAATGACAAGTCCAAGGAAAAACAGTAGAGTTCAGTCATAACGGAGGACGGAGATAAAATGCAGGATTGTCGTTGTGCAGTCTAAGAGTACAACCTATGAAAAAACAAAATGCATCAACATAGAATAATTGCCAGAGACGCAACGAAATAATTGTTGTGTTTACAGAGGAAAAAGATCTGACCCCGACGTGATTTGAACACGCAACCTTCTGATCTGGAGTCAGACGCGCTACCGTTGCGCCACGAGGTCTGAAAGAAAAGAGGTGACTGGAGGCAATATATCCTCACAAACACAGTCAATTATAGTAACGGTGACCACAGGACCGCCTACTATTGACTTAAGTATTTTCACATGCTTCTTTGGTTGTGTATCGTAGGCAGCTGGACGTTTGCCTCCCATCCAGGATGCTACTTCAGTTCTAACTAACTGGAGGGGAGTTACAGGCTATTAAACCGTGTGTGGGAGTGTCCTGGCAGAGTCGGTGAGGACTCGGTACTGCACTGTAGGTGAGTGACAAGTAGTGTCGTTTTCAAGAAACTGAAACAAGTCCAGGTATTTACGAAGTAGCACTTCGGATTATGATTATTCAGATGACTGAGCGCCTTCTTCGTCATATTTCGTTCTTTGTTTTAATAATTGCATCCTATGGCCGGTTAGCTCAGTTGGTTAGAGCGTGGTGCTAATAACGCCAAGGTCGCGGGTTCGATCCCCGTACGGGCCAGCAGAGTTTTGCGTTTTTAACGAACAATTTTGCGCGACAGCAATACCCCTACAGATATCCAATGCCAGGTCACTCTACATAACGTGGTTGACAAGGATCATGTTTTAATGGTGAGGTAATAATCATGACAATAACCCAATTAATGTACCAAATGTCTTCCGAGTGGAATTAAGGTAAAATAAATGGATACGGGCAAGTTTTTAAAATGTAAGGAAATAGATTGATTTCAACCAGACCCTGCAAGTACCACCAAAGTTTTAATACTGACTTTTTAAATTTTAGTGCAGTGTTCTTGCAGAAAGAAAGAAAGGAGGTGATCATTTGGTCCATGGAAGCCTTAAAAAGGTGGCCGACACCCGTCTGCATATGAATAAGATGTAGATATATCTTACATTTGTTCTGTTGACTGGTCTGAGATCAGATGTATTTTGGGTGTAAAATCAGACGGGAACAAGGCGTTGGTGGTATAGTGGTTAGCATAGCTGCCTTCCAAGCAGTTGACCCGGGTTCGATTCCCGGCCAACGCATATATTTTTTCATTGCGTCACTGATTTTCCATGAAGTTATGTACAGAACAAATTTCTTTTAATGTTAAAATGTAACCACTCAACGTAATTAACGTGGCAGCACACGTAATCATCAGTAATCACGTTATCATGGTGTTATCATGGTGTCATCATGTCCAGCACCACAATGCTATTTTAGAAGACAGTTATTTTAATTGAGAGAAGTGATAAGTCACCAATCAAGTGTAAACTGTTTCATATGCTTTCAATATGAATAAGTTACTGCAATTACATGCTTGTTAAAAAGTAAATTTTGTTTTCCTTTGAGAACAAGACGTTTGTGAGACAAGTGATTCTTGGCATTAAGGCATTAAGCCAACAGAGAGATCACAGCGTTTGGGCTAAAATGATGCAGTAATGTCATCAGGTTGGCTCTGTAAGATAACATAAGACAATTATTGAATTCCAGTGTTACAGCTGCAGCAGGATAGAATAAGTGCAGATAAATGAAATAAAAACAATGTTTATAAGAACATATAAACTGTAAAAGAGCAATTATGTTTTAAAGTAATTTTTCTTTGAGCCATCAATAATGCACCCACATCCCTTGAGAGGCCACACTGAGAGATGAGTTTCATTAGTGTCAATAATTTGTGGTTATTACTTCACATGTCATGAGTGTGCTCAGCCTCCCAAACTGATCACTTAAGGTGTATTGGCGGAAAGAAACCATCCAATTACCCAATAGGTATGAGCTGTGTATGTCACAGACGCACACAACATACGTGAGAAGGTTTCTCCAGAACTGATTAATAATAGATGCAGACATGTGGCTTTAGACAAAGACAGAAGGAGTTTACCTGCCGAACAGAAAATGTGTCACTGTTTCTCCTCTACCCAGAAAGTTCATTTGTTATCCTATTCACCAGTGTTTATCGTCCTTACCCTCTTTTTCCCTCTGTTGCCATGGATATGCTATTCCTATGGCAACTGCAGGCCTTTATGGATGGCCTCGGGCCCCCACCGTAGAGTAGTCTCTGAACCTTTCATTACACATTCCCTTCAAGCTCACAGACAAATCACACAAGTAGCACATACTCTAACTCTGTCGCCCTCTCTCTCTGCCCCCATAGTCATACTGCTGCCTCACTTCTGAGTCCTTGACGCACTGCACGTGATTGAGACAGCCACACAGCTGTTTGTAGTTTTCGTGTACATTCGTCCCAAACTGCACTCGAGGCATTCACGGCGTTATGTGACACTCGATGCCAGTGCTGGTAGGAAGAGCACTCTGATCAGATTTGTAGCATGCGTATCGCTGTCATAAGAGTCAGCGGCACACGCTCTCTCATTTTCGGTGGCAATGGAAACCAGAGCTCCATCTTTAAAGATGCATGAGACGTCTTGAGCAACGGAGAATAGAGAAAGAGACTCTGCCAGAGAAAGTGTTTCTGTGTCAGAGAGAGTGAAAGAAAGGGAGGGGCGAGGCTCGTGCAGATGACAGTAAAGTTGTCAGTGGCAGTGTGGGCCCAAGTCGAAGCAGAGTCGCAGTGTAAGGACAGAGTGTGTGTGTGCGCGTGTGTGTGTGTGTGAAGGGCAGGTGGGGGGCCTCCACCTGCTGAATGAACCCCGTCAGCATCGGGGAGTACCATGGGCTGCGGGTGGGCTCGGCCCTGCTCAGCATTGTGGCGGGCTGCATCATCATTGGGGTGTCCAGAGAGTGTGATGCTGATGCTGTAGGAGGTATCTTCCTGGGAGCGGGAGGCCTCGGTGAGTGTGTTTGAAAAGTTGTAGGAAAGATTTTTAAGAAACTGTTAAAGAAATCGAGTTTCTAAAGCCGAACCTAAGTCTATTTCTACATCTGCTTGTTTGGACGTTGAATAAGTAGCATACACTCCGCTTGGTAGGTGGCGGGAGTACGCTGTGTGTGTGTGTGTGTGTGGCTGTGATCATCATGTTTAACTCAATAGGAAAACTTGTTAAATAGCTTTTGATCTGTGACTTAATGTAAATTCAATGAGAGGTGGTTTGAGGAGGACAAATTTCGTGAGAGCAATTGATACAATTCATGACATTTTATTCTTAAAAATGTTCATATACCCTGTACTATGTTTACGCTGCAATACGCCTCTCAAATTAGTTACAATTCTCATTTTAGAGTTTTATAGTAGTTTGTTCATAAGTGGTTAAACAAGGGAGACCTCTTTTGGGGAATAACTGAGCACGAACATTATGTTTTGTCACCATGTATGATAAGCTACTGTACATGTTTTTGTGAATGACTTATTGGAAAAGGAATCCTTTAGTTTTCAAGCATAAAACATCTAAAAAAAAATGATTTCTTTATTTGTTCTAACAATGCTTTATATAGACATTTCCATGTTTTGTCTTCTTCATGATTGTGCAAGCTTATGTTGTGGCAAAAGGAAATGTTACAACTAAAGTACACTTTCTATATTTATGCTTTTGATATAGGTGAAATGATTACTTTCATGCATGCAGCGCTGAGATCTGCCGGACACCAGACAATGAAGAAATTTTGCTTCCGTCAAAAAAACACAAGGCTTAAAAAAATTCTCATCAGAGTTTTGTCTGGTTTTATTAAAGAAATGCTTATGAAACTGTATATCAAACATTCAGATGAAAGATCTGTGGTCTGTGACATTTTCCGTCCACCGTTCTTGAAAAACACACCCTTTGATCACTTGATACAACAGTGTAACTGGAACCGGCTGACAGCCTGACTAGTTGCACTGCCAAGATAAACTGCTTTCCTGGAAGGAACGAAACAGCAAAGGGCAACGACGTTTGATATGAGGCGCCAGCATTAGCAGGGCATTGATAATGTGAAAGGTATTCTCACTGATGATTTGATCAGCTTTCAATAATTAGTCTGTCCCTCTAATGTACGCAAGAATTTGGCAAATCAAAACTGTGCACAGCAGCTTGACAGAGACACTCACTCTGGCAGCACTTGTGCAGATAAGCAGCATCTAATTATGTGTTTTGGGGCTTATGTGCCTTGATGCCTCCTCCAACACATAGGCTGACTAATGAGTATGAACAGAGTGTTCTCGGCAGATCCTTTTCACTCCTTCTGCAGTTTCATGACATTTTAAGCACATACATGCATCACAGCCACCCTCAGGACCTGCCAGGGCTTAATTCCAGCTTTTGTGGCTTGTAAGGGAAATCAATAACTGAGTTGAATTGGAGCAGAGTGCCACTGAGAGGCACACAAGCCCCGCGGTTCAGATATTACTTTATACTTCAGGTTGAACGGGAAGAAACATCGCACACTGCATCTGCTACACTAAAAATAATCTGAAGGCTATTAGATCAAACAATCTCATTGTTGGTCGTCGTGTCTGCAAGTATGAGAACTTCTATAAAGAAGAAGAGAGTTTTTCAATCTCCTTGCGTGAGTCACAGGCAATTTATGTCTCCATGAGAAAATAAAATTAGCAGATTGCGATAAATGAGGAAATGCAAGTGATTAGATTTGTGCTTCTTTGCACAGTGGAATTTGATATCTTTTTATACAGCCTGCAGTGCACAACATTTTCAGGGCAAAGAATAAATGTGATTGATTGTCAAGATTATGATAAAAAGAAAATCACACTCACAATACAATAAATCTATTATTACTTCTTTTTTATTCAAATAATTGAGGCTGGGTATGTCTGTAGAGGGAGACAGATATCAATGGAATACTTTTCTTGTTAACCATCCATGTGAACCCAAAAGGTTTTTACACAAATACAAATACAAGTTTTCAAATTAATCAGCTCCGTCAAACTCGAAGCGCTCGACTTCACCGACTTCACACGTCATATTAAATCTAAGAACGCTCGTGGTGATTGGTTGCAAGCAAAACCATAGAAATAGTAGTTTGGGTACAAAGAGGATCAAGTGTAAGTGAAGTTCAGCTGAATACGTTTTGATAGTACTTGATACTGAGTTATTTGGCTTGATACCTTAAAGGTATTGACTACGACACCCAACCCTACAACCAAGGAAACTGTAGCTGAAGCAGTGTTTTTATATCATTTGTCAAAATTAACAATGCTGTCTGCTGTCCAGGCCTGCTCATATCCATCTACCCCTTCATCAAAGCCTGGCTGAACATCAACCATATTCTTCCGTCCTTTGGTAAGTTGTTAGATGTTTTTATTATCTGAAAATTTGACTTAAATACTTTTGAATTTAAAGCTTAGGTCGACAACTTGATAACTTTTCGCCATCTCAGAGTTTAGTTGTGCCATTACGGTTGGCCAACACTGATGCAAACACCAACGTTAGCAACATGGCTACCGCTAGCAGCCTGGGAACGAGAAACCTCAACGTCAGTCCTGTGAAAAGGCTGAGTTATTCTAGTCATTCCACCGTCACCTGAGGCTAGGAAAGCAATGCCTCTTCCTGTTTTGGTGTCATTTTGCTGCAGCCATTACACTGTGCACTCAGCATTTACTTCAGAATTATAAGTTAAAGCAGAAAAGATGTCTATCACCAGTTTAACTTCACTTAAAAAAAAATTGTGTCATCACATGATATCATTCCGTGATTAATATAAACATTTCCTAGGAAACTTCAGAGTGCACCCAACACCAGCCAATCCGGCTCCTGATCAGCCCATAGAGACGATAAGAAGAGAAGGTGAGTGTGTGTGTGTGTGTGTGTGTGTGTGTGTGTGTGTGTGCCAGCCTGCCTTTTTCTTAATGCTTCAACAGAGTGGCAGCCAAGCGTGTGTAGCGATCATGTAACATCAGATACTGTGTTCAGCGGTGAGCCATCATGTCTGTTATTTGTTGATGACAAATCTGACACCAGTGTGCACACTGGAGAGCTAATAGTTAACACCAGGGAGAGAGGTGTTGTGTCTAGGTGGTTATTGCAGAGCATCAGTCATTTCTCTAATACCTCATGGGATTCAGATGAACAGCAAAAAAAAAAAAGCCACAGCTCCTTCTTTTCGTAACTCCTTTATGGAGAAAAAGACAAGAGACACTGAGCTGAGGCAATCTGACAGAGGGATATAAACATGTGATACCTTGTGGACATTTATATACAAATGTCAGTGCATGGAAGAATCAAGGCCAAAATAAACTCTATATTGGCAGCATGTTCTGTAATTACAAATTATATTACACTGTCTGAGTACAGCTCTCAGATTTCCACAGACTGGTTGAACATGTCATGTTGTAATGAATGCTGCAGTGTGTTTATCTGCTCTCCATCTTTGCTCTTGGCAGGAACTCAGAGTCAGCTCAACCTGGAGCGGTCGAAGAGTCGAATGGGAACCTTTGTGGAGGGCGGACCGATGGCTGAGACCAACCCAGAGGAGGGGTATGAGACCAGTGTTATAACAAGTGATGCATGTTTAAAATGAAGTTTATGTAGATGAGGGACTTGCACAGAAGAGCAACAGGTGGTGTGATGATGTCATGTTCACAGAGTGCAAAAGAGAAAAGGATGAGCAGGATGGAGAGGTGGAGTTGAGTCGAATTTGAAGTTGTTGCCTTAAAGATCATAACGTGTCCCTAAAGTAATTCTAATTCCCTTAACATTATTTGATGTTGTTCACCTTTTTTTATGTTAAGGTCGAGAGAAAAGTTATGAATATTTTGCAGATACATAGGGGTAAAAATATTATTTGTCCTTCCCAATATATCAGCGTAAACACAACTATGTAATTTTAATGATATTAATAGAATATAATAAAAGCGCATACAAAGCCCTCAGCAGTGACACATAATGCAGGTAGGCTTACAGTATTCGTGTGTTTGAATCTCTCCCACTGAAAACAATAAATACAGATTAATAATCATCACCACTCTTTATGTTAGCTGGTGGTTAGCTGGTTGCTATACCACAGTAACATTAGCCATTAACATTAACATTATTTGTATTTCTAGTAGCAAATGTAGAAGTTAATTTATCCTTTGCGGGCAGTGCGACAGAGTGTTCAGGAATAGCTCCTGAGAAAATGTTATGTCACCTCCAACACTGATATTAGATATTAGATTTTCATCCCCGTGCGCATATATTCAATATGTATGTTTTATTGAAACACTGATGATTAAAAAAAGCATTACATTTCCTCCCAAACATATTATATGTTATTATGAACAATATTCTTAGTAGGAAAATATAAAATACACACTTGTGCCTCTAAAAGAAATATATGCACACATACACACACACACACACACACACACACACACACACACGTGTCCAAAATCATGACGATGTGATTATCCAACATAAGCCCCGGGTGGACTCCTGCTGATATTTATTAAGTGCTGCCTCTGTGGCACGTTTAACACAGGGTGTAGATGGAGTCTTAGAGCCCTTTGTGATCCAGCAGGGGTCAGCGCATTTCTAACACACTCACAATAGAATAATGCATTTATTTGAGATGACCAGAACAGCACCAGTCGTTTGTTTACTTTGTTTTAACGTTTGACTTGTAACGGCTGTGTGAATTGTGAGTTAGTGTCAGTCAAAATAGTATTTTTTTGTGGAACATTGTCTCTCTCCACTGTTGTGACCCAGATTTCTCACATCTCTTGATTGGCTCTTGATTAAAAGTGTTATATTATACCATTCTTCCACACTGCCGTCTAACGATCTGTATCGTTTGTCATCAAATACTACAGCATCTTTTTTGGGATATATCGCACAGTCTCACTCTTTAAAGAATAATTCATAGATTCATTCACTGTGATTCATTTTAATGCGTTATATCAGCACAAAAATGATTCACATTGTGCATTAATTTTCTCTACTGTATTCTAAGGGGAATCAAATAATTCAGTTTGTCATAAATGGAGGGATGATATTGTAAACTGATGCCTTCACACATATCATATTCAATGGTTGTCAGTGTTTTTTCCCTTGTGGTGTTTTATCTTATTTCAACCTCCGCTGCTTACGTGAGTCATGCTGTGGTGTGTTGCAGGACATCCTCAGACATGCCAGATGTCCTGTCAAGACGGAAACTAAAACAGACACCTTCCGATCAAGACCTGCCATGACGTCATCGCATGACCTGACACCACCAAACGAATCACTCAACTAAATCTACTTCATTGTGTTTTCTTTTTAAATGTGGGACAAAAGATGCCGATTTGTGTAATTGTTGTACCTGCTCGTCCTGTGTGCTGGGATCAGCTTGTGATGTTGTACTGAAGTGGTCTAATAAACGTCTGCAGAGATGCGATTGTGATTGTTAGTAATGTATTTTCATACATCGTGACATCGAGTGAGGCAAATTAAGCCCAGTAGTCCCACTTGTGTGCAGCTCATCTCATCATCGCACAATGTTCTCAGCCGGCAATTAGGAAATTATTACGGTCGTTATGTGATGAAGGGACTCGTGCGCTCTTCAGCTCAAGTATCCCTGCTTGGATTTTGTCATAAGCAAAACTAATTGGACTACATGCATGTGTTCAGACAGACTCACAAACAGCTACTTCCTTTTTGCCCGCATACAGTGAACTGCACCCCCGCAGAGAATCGTAATACATTGATATTCAGGACAGCACGAGCAGAATGGAGGCTGCATGGGAAGTGGCGTGGGGAAGAATGCTGTGCTCTGACAAAAACTGTGACGTGCTGTGAGGCTGAATAATGTAGGCGACGGGAGCCCAAGGAGGCGGCAGCGCCTTGATGACAACCAGCCGTTTGATTGTCAGGCCTCAGATCACAGTGCCTCAGTCCCTCGATCCCGCTGTGTCTGTACGGAGGTAAACAATGGCACCCAGTTACCTATCCCAGCATGCACTTGTCAAAAGGCAGCAAAAGACCCTGGTCCTCACCTTAAAACCAGAACTAGGAACATTTTAAAGGGTCAGTCCACCCAAATCCCCCACAAAGAACACATTTTCCCAATCCCCCTGAGAGGTTTCCAGCCACATCCATGTTTTTCTGTTAAAGGGATATTCCAGTGTAAGTTTAATCCATGGTGTAAATCACTGTGACAGTGTGTTAGACTCCCTCTCGAGAGATCCAAGTTAGCAGACCGCTAATTTACTAACCTCAGAAACGACCGCACGACAACAATATGCTGCAGTAAATGGATCCAAATATAAACAGCCACCAAAAAGCCACAAATAATGCTCAGAACAGCACCAAACTTCAGCAACAGTACAAATAGGGTCTCAGCACATAGTCCGGGGCATCTAACCTCCGCTAGCTTAGCTGGATTTCTATTGGGAAGCTAAAAACAGATTTCAGCTCTCCTCCATCAACTTCCGGGTCGGGGAAGTCCCGACGCGACGATTACCGAGTGCGGTTAGAAATGCTCAATTCCGTTCTTTTCCCTGTCCGCTCTCATTTATAACTGTTATAAACTGGCAGGTAAGACACATATGAACTTAGATTGCTTTTCCATGGAGTCATAATCATACATTTTCATCCTTGAGCCGCGGAACTCTACTGCACTCGGTAATCGAGTCATCAGGACTTCCCGTCAACAGGAAGCTGCTGCAGAAGAGAGGTAAATTTAGTCAGCTTTTCAGTAGAAATCCAGCTAAGCTAGTGGAGTTTTAATGCCCCGGACTTTGTGCTGAGACCCTATTTGTACTGTTGCTGAAGTTTGGTGCTGTTCTGAGCATTATTTGTGGCTTTTTGGTGGCGGTTTATATTTGGATCCATTTACTGCAGTGTATTGTTTCACGGTGTGTTAGACCATGGATTAAATTTACACTGGAATATCCCTTTAATTTAAAGAGATATTGACGTCCACAAAAGTATTTACCAATCATGTCTGAGCAAAAGAGAATGCACTGGCCAAACCCATCGGCCATCAGTTTTTGACAACTCATCTTTTTGTTAGCTTTTTAAATAAATGTATTGTGCTTAAGCCTGGCAGCTGCATTGAACAATTTGGGGGATTTAAATGACACCTTTTCAAATCAGTTTTGAATCTCGGGCCTCCAGAGACTTGGATTATGTCAGATGAGCTCTAAGGGATCATGTTGTGTTTTCACCTGATTTCCATGGACGTGAGAGTGAGTAAATCATTTCATTTCTGAGTTAACTCATCTTTTAAATCACCATAAAGACGTCTCTAATGGACTGCTTGACCTCTGACCTTCTGAGCCCTTTTTAAAGATTTAATTTCAGACTCATTAACTCATCCTGTTGTTGTCTCATTATCTTGACCTTTTATTAATAATTTACCAACGTTAATAAGTGCTAACCTGTTGGATTGCAGTGACTCATGACCCTTTATTGAGGACTAATCAATGATTTAACAGCCAGAGTGTTTTCACAACCTGGCCACCCTAACGTTGTTTTCAATTAATGACTTATCATTGATTTATTTAAGACTGCAACTAATGCTTCATTTAATTTTCTAAATTTACCAACATTTTTTTTTACATGATTAGTCAAAAACATTTGAAAAATTGCTCAGCTTAACTTCCCGCAGCCCAAATCTACATCCACAACCAAAAGACTCTCTTTTTGTCTGTATTCATAAATGACAAATAAAAGTAAGCTGTTGTGGGTAATGTAGGCATCTGGTATTGGACTGTAACACTGCTGGACAGCTTTAATACTAATGTGATACAGCAGAACCAGAGACATCACCTGTTTTATTTCACACATATTCCCCGTTCTACCAAAGTGTACCAAGTGCTGGTTCTAGGTTGGTGCTCGTGCTGGACCAGAGGAGAGCCACTGCAGAGCCACATCAGTCAGTCCCTGTACACGTCTCCAATTTCCCACCATTGTCAGAAGCAACTATGGCGGTCTACATCCGGCGGTCTACAACAGCATCCATAGTGAAAATCTTGGGTTTATTATCCTGTGGATGAGTCAGAACCAAAGATGTTAAACATTTTTTTAATGTATCCACCAGTTTAAAGAGGCTTATGGGAAGAACAGTTTTTGTGCCCCAGTGCAAAATGTCACGATGTAATTACACGGTTTTGCCACTATGAAAACTGTCTTTAAAGCCTTGTGCTCATTCTGCAGGGCTCGTTCAGAACACGCTACACTATCTCCGGTTAAAGATGGCGGACATAACCCTGGCCCCAGCCTCTGATTTAAGCGGTTCTTTGTTCCAGACCAGCAAAGGGTTGGTTCCTGAGTAGGCACTGGCTCTGAACCAGCACTTGAATTGCTCTGGTTGAAAAGGGTTAACATTCCTCTTCCTTAG
Organism: Sparus aurata; assembly: GCF_900880675.1. Taxonomy (NCBI): domain Eukaryota; kingdom Metazoa; phylum Chordata; class Actinopteri; order Spariformes; family Sparidae; genus Sparus; species Sparus aurata. The sequence continues at coordinate 23,196,193 of NC_044207.1, read as the reverse complement.
AAAAAAACCTGGCGCCTACATTACCCACAATGCAACCTAACCACCGAAGAGCCATAACTGGAGTGAATTCATCAGTTTCAAGCAGCTTCCTCTGGAGCCACAAAAAGGTTTTATAGTCCGCTCCCAGAGACCTGTAAACACACTTTAATGGGTAAGATTGGTGGAGTTACCTTTTATAAAATCAAATCAGCAACAAGTAGGCTGAGTGAAGGTGAGACACACACACACACACGCGCACACACACACCAGGTTGAACAGTGAAGGATGGATGTGTGAGGAGGAGGAGGAGGAGGAGGAGGAGGCAGGACAGTCGCCTCAGAGGTCCACAGAGGAGGGTCGAGGCTCTGCGCGGCGGATCACACATGAAGCATGTGGACTTCACACCGTCTGCCAGAGAGATGATGACGCCTCGCATGTTTTAGCGGCTTCCCTCCATTTCCGCTGAAGGACGACCTGTCAGGTGCGCCGCACGTCTCGGTCCAACATCAGGAGCGAGCGCGCCGCCGTGTCGGCTCCGGAGGGAAATGCCATCTCACCTAAGTGTTCTCGCCTCTCCCCTCGGATTTAATCGTCCTCAGCAGGTCGGATCGCCTCCACTCATGTGTGTTTCCGCCGCCTCTGATTGAATGGCTGTCATGACTTGTGCCCTCAGGGTTGCGAAGCTACGAAAGAAGGATGAAAATCCCTCGTTTGGTGTCTCTGCGTCCTCCCAGCCTCTCTGTAATTACAGGCGGTAATTAGATTTGGGAATCTCGGCGTAAAATCTGACGAAAACCATGGAAAGACCTTCAGTGTGTCGACATGAAGGGTAAGATTTTTTTTTTCTCTCCACCTTTTTAATTTTTCAGGAATGCAACACATCAGTGCAGCAAGGATGCATTTTAAGGTGCTCTTAGCAAAAAACCGGGATCACACTTAAACCATCTGACTGTGACACATCTGAGCTCATATGTTTACTGATGCACACATTTAGAGAACACATCCTCCTCTGAGCCTTTTGAACGGGGCGCATGTTGGAATAAAATCTGATTGCAAATAAAATGCTGAAATGCTTTTTTCCTCCAGTGGCCTCGTTGGCACGAAGGAAGCAGCTGCAGTGAGATGGCACACATTTTATACTTTGACAAGACATGATCACATAAGCTGGATTGATTCTGATCGATCACGTTCAATTATTGAGTGGCAGTACTTTTTAAAATGGTGATGCAAGAGTCACAGGGTGCATGCATATTATTTACAATAAGGCTTAGTTATCATGTAATCATGACTACTCATACCTCTCAACTGTTGCTCTGTTATTGTTTATGTCAATATGCCATGTTCATTCATTGGTTGGTTTGTTACCAGGATTACACAAAAACTACTTAACGGATTATCACAAAACTTGGATGGAGGATGAGTCTCTAACCAGAACAGAGCCCATTAACTTTTGGTGCAGATCTACTAAAAACATTTTATTTTTTTTCGTTATTTTTGTGTCAGTTTCTCAGGGAATAATTTGTTGAGTACAAAAGGGGATTGTTAGGTCTTGGTGGAGGTTCACACTCTACCGAGTGCCATTGGAGTTTCACATGAAACAGTAAAACTAGAATAGCACATCAATAGAGTGTATACCTCTGCCAATTTTAAATAAAAGATTTGAATCAAATTGTACTCACTTGTAGATACTGGACACATAAATTCACCTGATTTAAAATAAAATCAGGATCCATTCATTATTTATCTTGGAAAAAAGATCCTAGATATGCACATTATCCGAAACCATAACAAAAGGGGTCTATTCTGGACTGAGACTCATCCTACATCTAAGTTCGGTGGAAAGCCATTCAGTGGTTTTTGTGAAATCCTGCTGACCAACCAACCAACCAACCAACCAAAAAACAAACGGACAAAGGCGAAAACAAAACCTCCTTGATTGATGAAATTACACTTACAAACACGTTATTTTTCAAGATTTCAATATCGGGCAGTACTCTCAGTAAATAGATACAGAAAAAAAAGTGTATTCGTTCTCAGATGTTTGATATTATATCTGTAAGTGCAGGAGTAGCACTGCGACGAATGATCAGAGTTCACGGATGGATTACACAGACCCTCTCAGAGAGGACACTTGCCCACCGTGATCATTACACAGAGTGATGCTAGTGCATAGAACTAGAGCGGTGTAATGAGTGTGTTTTATTACAGCTGTCATGTGTTGTCATTTCACAGACAAAGATGTTTCCGGGCTGTGAATTTATTTAAACGTTGCCATGGGGAAGAGCTTGGACTGAGACACGGGGAGATCTGATAACTCGGAGGAAGAGAGAGCCTGGAGGTGAAGACATGGTCATCACCGACAGAAACACTGGCACCCCTGTACCCAAAAAGGAGCCCCAGAAGAAGACGAGGAGGAAGTCCCGCCCTCATGGCCTGCCCTCTCCGGCGCTTTGCTGCGCCTGTGGCCTATGCATCATGCTGGCTGGACTCAACATCACCCTGGTGGGAGCGTTCGCCTTCAGCACACTGGTGCCTTCTGCCAACCCCCCGATCATCATCGGACCTATCCTGTTGCTGGTGGCCTTCTCCTTCTTCGGGGCCTGTTGCGTGTGCAGCCGCCTTCCTCCTCCCCACAGCTCACGGAGGTCGAAGGTGGGAGGCAGGGGCACGGGGCTGATGGGACACAGTGGGCTGGCGGGTGGGGCGGCATTCGAAATAGAGACCAGTGAGCACACGCTGCAGGACACCACAGCTGTGCAGCTCAGCCCCACATCCTCCCCTGGATCATCCCAGGTGTCCAGCCCAGAGAGGGAATCTCCCGATGTGGCTCTGCCGGGGCCCTGCAAGCTCTTCACCACGATGGAGAGCAACGGCCCTTCTTCTGTTTCTGCCACCGCAGTCTACTCAGCCTCCACGGCAGCAGGAGGGGAGGTGAGGCTCAACCTGCCACGTGAAGAGGTGGTCACCTAGCAGCACACAAACTCTCTCAAGGCCGGAGTGCTGGCAGTGTAAATATCCTTCTGGGTCTAGGGCTTGCTGAGTGTGATTGTGTCCTCTAGTTTACGTAGTGCCATATTTCTTGGTCGTGACAAGTCGTCAACAGTATGCTTTTCGATTTTTCTTGCTGTGCAGCCAACTGGTAATTAGCATGCAAAAGTTAATGAAACATCCGAGTATTTGTGGATCATAGGTTTTGGAATTCAATTTCCTACCTCTCTTGTGCTGTTTTTTCCTACAGGTCTTTGTTCTTAACGTGGGGCATTACTATTGACAAGTTTTCATGTAGAAAATCAAACAGAAACATTTATCTCTTGCTCTCACTGTTACTCCGGTTCATGGAAACCTCAGCCGTCGGCGGTGATTTTCGAGAGGGCTCGCCTGAAGAATGTGATTGTCGCTTTGTTCTTAAGACTTTAAAGATTAGATGTGAAAGGTCATCAGTGAACTGTACAGGTACATTTGTAGTGACATTTGGCATTTTGTGTGCCGTTTCCTCAGTGCTGGACTTGTTTTGGGGGCATGAAGAATTATAGGTCACATGGGTCCCAAAGCAATATCCTCTCACCTGAGATTAAATTCTTGGCATTTACAGTTCTTTTTACTACGCTGCTCGTCTACAGCCAATACATTTGTAATGAACAGTGGTTCGTACAGAACCGTGTGAACCGCACATTTACATGCAACTGTGTACACTGTTGGATAGTGGGAGCATTGTTCCTGTAGCCTCACGACAACATTAAAGGTTAGGTTCACCCAAAAACGAACATTTAGCCATTTTCTTCTCTCCCTCATGCCTGTGGAAAGTCGGAGGATATTTCGCAACATGCGTAACTGAATGCTGTGTCCTACCGTCGCTCTGATGGCGACCTCTCAACTGTCCCATCCAGTGCAGAAAACTATATCCCGTTAATGCCGACGTACATCTGCGTGCCAGGTTTATACTTGCTGGTCAATAACTTTGCTGTTTTCAGCCCTCAGATGCTTGAAACAAAGTTAGCCAGCTAGCTATATTAAGGAAGCTAAGCAATGAAAAATTGAGTAACAGTTGCCAACAGCTGCCACAAATGTAATCCCCTAACCTAGCTGGTTTAATAAGCAAATAAAAAATGGGACGTTACATGAGACGTAACGTACACGCACTAAGCAGCGACATAAGCTCAATTTTCTCTCCCACATGTGACAAACGCCAACAGTTGCTGCCTTATAGAAACTCTGAAGGGACGCGCCACTTTATTCTCTCTCTGGTTTGTTGTTTCTTGGATCACAACGTTATGAAAGCTGTCAGACTTTGTCAATGGACGTTGGCATCATTCATTGGCCCAACCCCACTTCAGACTAGGGGTGGGCAGATCGATCCAAATATCAATAGTATCGATACCAAGGTGAGTATTGGTATCAGATTGATACTAGCGTGATGAGATCGATATTTTTGTTGTAGTTTCTCTTCTATAAGTTCAGCAAATCACTCGTTTTTCTTCACAGAGTTTGTGTGAACGCAGCGTCTCTCTTATGTGCAGCGCTCCTCTCCACCTCTCTCACTCCGCTCACTCAGGTTCACTGAGGAACTCAAAAATATATGCTTATATTTAGATATATAGCCTACCTCATACCTGAAGTATGAATATGGCAGAGTATAATTACTCTTTTGTAGCTGTTGAAGGAACATTAGTATTCCTATTTAGGCTTCATGCAGATAGGTTATAGATTTAATTATGTTAAATATTATTTTCTTATTGGCTAAAATCTTTGTCCTGTGTTTTATTATTATCATTATCATGATCAACTCAAATAAAGGCAAAAGTACAAAATCTTTCAATGATCAGTAATCTTCAAAGAAAAAGTCAGTATCAGTATCGGTATCGGCAATACTGGCACTGTAATTACTTGGTATCGGATCGATACCAAAATTTGCAGTATCGCCCACCCCTACTTCAGACAGGGTGCACGCTAATGCCTTTAGCTTAGCGGCCACAGTGAAGACTGCAGCCTTGAAAATGGTATAAATAAAGTATTTTCACATCAAGTTGGGATCCTGATCAAGAGGACCACAAAACTTCACCCGACTTCCCAACCGGGGGCAGGATCATGACTTTTTGGGTGAACCTACTCGTCAGCTCTCCTTTAATTTTATGTTTCCACATTCGTTAAAGATAGTTACAACTGAAACCACACTTTAATCATGATGTTTTCAGTGATTTATATTAATTGATCCAGTTGGAACAGGGACTTACCTCACTGCAAGGCATTAAAATATGTCCTGATGATGATTCTGTCGTCATGAATTTGAATTTAATTGAATTTTCGTTCATCTTGAATGGGAACATGTGAATTTCACGGTATTTTAATTCTACTGGAGTTAACCTCCACTGGACCTCATACACACGATATGAAGAAGCCAAGACAGAGTTTAGACATACAGATTGCATAAAGAAGTATCTGTTCCCCATCACTGTGATGTCTTCTTGTCAGTTATGAACTTGACTGGTCAAATGAGACATTCAAACCCTGATTTCCTTTGAAAGGAAAGTTGCCTTAGACTGAGATATCAGGATCAAACTAATGAGGGCTAAATCAGAAGTGCACAATAGCATTTTTCTTCAGAAAGCCTTTGTTTGGCTCTGGATTTCTATTCCATATTGTTGGAAAGCTTCAAGTTTCTTCTTTTGTGGACGTGACAAATGCATGCAAATTGCTTAAATGTTCCATCTCAGAGATTTATATGGCGTGAACACCTGCGTACAGGTACACACAGTGACCAGAGCATTCCCTTATACAGTATTAACATTTGTTATTTGTGATACAGCTCCTTGAAGGGACCAGTTTTTCTGTCAGCGCTCTCTCTCTCTCTCTCTCTCTCTCTCTCTCTCTCTCTCTCTCTTGTGCTGAGATTATTTTTTTTGCATGTTCAGAGAACTGACTCATGGAAATGCAGACACCCTGTTGTGAAGTGTTGGTGTTATCTGTATATGTTAATTTGTGTAGCAGTTATATACAAAACATCTGAGAAATGTAAACGGATAGAATATTTTTGTGAAGACTATAATTTGTTTATTTTAAAAAGTAACCGATCCAAATGTGAATCCTTCAAAAAAAAAAAAAAAGATCTGAATAAAAAGGCTCTTTCAGTAGAACATGAGGTTGTTGCTCATTATGTATGGGTGGCGTGACACCATGTTCTTGCTACATTGCATTTTGTGTCATCATGAAGTGGAATGAATAAAAACGGCCAACTGGGTTTGTTGCAGATAAAAATTTAAAAACAAGTTCAGTGAGATCTTGTAGGATAAAAGTCGCCTCTTGCGACGTGTCGATGGCGCTAGGGCTGGGTATCACCAGGTACCTCGCGATACGATACTATCATGATATTTTGCCCACGATAACGATAATATCACGATACAGCGATTCTGCGATAATCGATACATTGCAAGGAATTTTATCCACGATACATCACGATATCTGTGTCACTGAAGAAATTCAGAATTTATTGACTGCACTGAATCCATTTCACAGGAATTACAAAACATTGTCAATCAATTTCACATGAATGACAGCCAAGTAAACAAAGAGTATATTGCACAGTGTCTCTTCTTAACACACACACTGACTACAACTATCATTAAATATCTATATGTGTGGGTTTCAGAGCTAATTAAACCATTTTTTTTTTAATTTTATTTGGTTGTATACCTATGTTTGAATAAAGATAAAGTGGTCCTCCGAAAAGGGGTGGTGGTGGTGGGCCAAAAAAAAAAAAAAAAAAAAATTTTTTTTTTTTTACATTTTTAAATATCGATATTTGGCACCAGTGTATGGATAATGTACCTCAAGATGAAATATTGCGATATATCGTAGTATCGATATTTTGGCACACCCCTAGATGGCGCCCAGTCGCCAGAATAAATGTCGCCACTGTACATGTTGTAAACCACAGATATGTAAATTTTTTTTCTTCTTTATATTGGAACTCTACTTCACTTTTGGGTTAGTTTTCAATCTGTTGTTGCGATGAAAAACAGCTGTTTTGTTGCCATAAAGTTAAAAAGTTCTTGTTAAAAACTGGGTAGATGACCCGATTTCTTTGCTAACAACACCCAGATTTGTCAGCACGAATGTTGAAACACAAGTTAATAAACATGTAATGTGACGCTGATATCCACCGTATTGTAGAAATATCATTATGGTATGTATGACATGTACAAGTTTGCACGTGTATGTGATTTGCAGATAAGTAAATTGCCAAAATTTTTATTCAGGTGCCTGGGCAGGATCGTCTTTACGAGCTCTGTATATTCCAAGAGGGCGTCTATAAAAACTCTTTCACACCAGCTTGTAGGAAAACAGTAAGACGTAAAGCTCGAAGCTCTCTCCAGATGTGCCAGGAAGAAAGTGTTGACCTAAAAACGACACTTTCGTGATTCAGTGCATCTTTCCGAGGCTTCTTTCAGTGTCACTTCTAGGGATGAAACTAATAATTGACAGACATTTGATTCCAAGTCTGAAATAAATGTTCATGTTCTCTTGGGTCAAGTCAAGTAGAATCTTTATATAAGTTAAGTATCTGGTAACCTGCAGGTCTTTATAAAGAAAAAATACAAGGTGTTAGTGCTATCTTACAGTGATATTATTGACCAATTAATCTAAACTGTTAAAAAAAGTAAGACACCAAACTGAATGTGTAGCCTTTTTATTTAAATTGTTATATTCAGTTACATAATTGAAATCAAATGAACAAAACAAAAAAAACTCTTAAAAAAGCTTTTTAAAAAGTTAAATACTAAAAAACAGCTGATCTGAAAACATAAAACGGAACAAAGACAGGTCATTTAATTTCTGTTGAATCAAGTTGCAAGTCATCAAAAAACAGTCGCAGGTCCCACTTGACTCAAGTCCACCTTTCTGATTATTGATTCATCTGCAGGTCACTCTTTTGAATATTTGTCATATGTGTCAGAAAACCGATATTCCATTTAAAAAAATACAAAACAGACAAGCAGCAAATCTTCACAAGTGCGACCCAGCAAACGTTGCGCATTTTTAAGTAGAGTGCATTTCTCTGCCAAGGAAAAAATTAGGCAAAATGTTCTAAGATGTTGAGAAATCATGCAGTATTAAGCATAGATTCCTAGATCTGGTCTTTATCTGGACCTTCACCAAAAACGAATGGGGTTTATTCTGGGCCAGGACACATCTTCCACCCAAGTCCAGCAGTTCTTGTGTAACCCTGCTGACAAACCAACAAACCAGTGAACAAACAAACGGACACACGCGGAGGTAATAAATCTCTCAGAGTCAGAGTCGACTTTTCAGTGCTGTGATAACCTGAGGCAGCCTGGTTGAAAATCTATCCTGAAGTCTTTCTTAACACACGCGAAGATTGGCTTGATCGAAGACCTCAATATGCTCATGCGTGCTGGGGCGCTGAAAAGGGGGGGATAAGGGGAAGGATTCTAGGGGCCCATCATTGACAGGGGCCCAGAAAGGCCCCTAATAAGATTATAATACTGACAAAAATAATATGACACTAATTTGTTAGTTTATAATCATAAATATGCATCACTTAATGCACTGATAATAACACTAAGTTTATTTTGGAAACATTTCTCAAATCTATTATTATGGAAAAAAAGATAAATTGAAATTAATGAATAAAGATCATTCTGAAATAAAAACACATAGTCTGTATTTACTTCAGAATGATTTAAATGGTTTAAGCATAGCCTATAACTTTATTTTGTTTTGTTGAAAGTTAGCTATCACTGAAACTGAATTATAAACTCACTGAAATACTATGTTTGGTCAGTAGTTTGGGACTCTCACCCCTTGCTTTGCAGTAGGAAAAGAGGAGAAATTTTCTGGTGCTTGCAGACTAAGTGACTGCTCTCAATCCAATCAGAGAAACTTTAACAATATTAAATCGCAACGACCATAGAGCCTCATTTATGTATTTTTGTCCATCCCAACTCTAATTCCACCACGTACAGTTTTGGAGATAAATTATTATTATTATTATTTTTAATAGATTTTTTTTAACAAAATATAAACGTATATAACAAACTTAATAAAAACAACAAAAAAACATAATGTAAGACAGCATAAAGTTTTTACATTGAGTGCAGTGGCTGGTCTAAGTGTGTGTGTGGGGGGTGATGTGCATGTTTGAAAGAGAAATTGTGTGGTATTGCTAAAATAGTAATTTTGGAGATAAATTAGACCTAAATGCAGGGCTACAAGAGGGAGACAGTGAGCAGTGGTTGTGAAAATCACATTTTCTTTTGTTATTTTTGATCAAATCACTGACAGTAAAACAGAATGGTGGGAGGAAACCTGAATCTGGTGATGGTGATGCTATTTCAAATGGTATTACAGGAAATTCTATATAATTCATGTATGTCATGCATTTGTATATTTCAGGTAATTTAATTTAAGATAATTTTATATTTTAACCATTAAAGTTGCAGACTTGCAGACAATGAATCTAAATTCCATTGTATTCTGAGTGTTCAGTGCTTCCCCTACCAAGGAACTGTCATGTTGTTCTTTTCACACATATAGCAAATTATAGTCAAAAATATCATCAAAATGCACAGTTTTATGTAAACAGCATAACAAATTTTCGCCAGCCTGATGGCCGGCTATACAGGGGCCCAGTAATATTTCTTTTCATGGGGCCCAAAATCCCTGGCAGCGCCCCTGCATGCGTGTGTTTAAAGTCTTCACCACTCGAGGGCGCCACAGCCTCATCGATGATCTCCCAGCGAGGTTACATAAACGTGGCGTTTAAAATCAAGCCAATAGATGTCAGCAGATCATTGCTAGTCCCTGCTGGCTATTGTTGAGGGTTGTCACAGAGCTAATGGTCTCTGCAGATTGTATGCGAGTGAATTTGGTGACACTGTTAACTGCATATTGATTATTGCAAAGAAAACAAACACAAAAAAAATCATCGGAAGTTGTTTGCTGCTCTCACAAAGCGCTGTGTTGCGAAGGAGCCAAGATGAACCCGCCAAGAGTGCCAGTCGCCTGCATCTTTCCCGTCTGCGTTCTAGAAGTCGCAGCTGATACGAGTGATTGTATTAATTTTATGGGCATCATTTTGATTATTCAGGATGCTGATAAAGCTCCCTCGTGCGCACGGGATGGTGAAGGCGCAGATCTGGGTTGCCCTACTTTCCGAGGAAGCTCACAAATGACTGTGAGCTTCTGAGAGAATGATTTTCTTTTTTTTTTTCTCTATCAGAGAGGCTGCAAAAAACCCCCCAAAACCCAATGACGTTCAATTATCACGGTGGTATTCTTGATAAAAGTTTGAATTCTGAGTTGGACTGTGAGTGTTACATCGATTGAGTCTAAAGGGAGTCATACCATTAAAATCATGTTTAATTTGGCGTTATCATTCATAGGAAAACACTGACCCGTTTCTCTATTCTTGTGCATTTTTACGTAAGTTTACAGTAAAAATTAGGTAAAAAAAACTGTAAGAGTCTGAAGCAGCAGATGGTGGGTTGAGGCTGGTTACTGTATGAGCCAGGAGGGAGAAACCCAGCCAAGACACGGAGGCTGTCACATATCGGCAGAAAGTAACAGGATTCTCTGTGATTGAGCTCGCGGCGGAAAACAATTTCAAATTCCGGAAAACATGAAATCTACAGAGTCGCTGTTCCGCTCAAACCCTCCCCGTCTGCAGCTTCCACGTTTGTGTTGCGCTGCGCCGAACATTTCCCATGAGGCTGCCGTCAAGCATGCCTACTTCCTGCGTCTTCTGCTTGTTGGCCTTCACTGAAGAGGCTCATAAAACATATTAAATGTTTAGCCAGCTGGTGGCTGCAAGATTTACTGCCTTCTGGAGGTGAACAGGTTTGTAGGTAAGCTGTGGTGAATATGTACATGTTTACGCTCCCACTGAGCAAAGGTCAGGTCACGGTTTAACGCTGCACATCTTTTACTCGTTGGAAAAAAGGGGACCAAATGGAAGCAAGCCCTTTGCCCACTGAACCCTGTGTCCTTCTGTCAAATACTATTTTCATAAGCACAAGAGCAAAGTCTGCCTGTTGTTACAAGTGTCAAAAGATCACTTTCCCTCAACGTTTCTGTCCCTTTTAGCACCGGTTGTTTTACGGTTCCTGAGTTAAAATACTTATCCAACTTCTTTATCGCTGAAATAAAGTGCGAGTCTTTGTTGGATGTCGCTGTTTTTGTGCCATATGATAAGATGAGGAACGTTTTCTGATGACACACTATCCGAGCTTTGCGTCTGGATTTGTATTTTATCAGAGCAGCTATCACATGTGCCCAGTGGATGCAAAATGTTGAGCAGACGACGAGAACAGAGCGATGTTTAATGTCGAATACATCGGAGCGTACGCAGGCGTAGGCATGCTGTAAACAAGCCATAGTAAATGTTGACACCACCTCTTTCATAGCACTCTTTTCAGCAGTACTGTGTTGCAAAATCACTGACAAGGCACATTGGTACATCAAACACCGTAGGTATAAAGTCTCTTCTTGTTGACATCTTTGAACACCACGCTTGTTCGTGCTGATATGAAGTTGCAGCAACGATTGAGCCTGATTGTGATTCCTCTCCAGTTGTTTACGGTGCAAACAACTGGAGGGAAATCGGAGGTTGTCGAACCTGCACGGCAAACCTCACATGTCTTCTTGTTTGTCATGAAGAGATGCTGCACGCTGACAAAACACGCCGCGGACTCACACCTGCAATCTCGAGGCATCCCATCCGCTCTAAACCGGAGTGTGGCGGATCCCGACGCTCTGTTCATGCGCTCCGATGTGTGTGTGAGAGCGCTCTCAGCTGAATGAGTCGGCGGAGGAGGGGGATGGAGGGTGTAATCAAGCTGAAAAGATTAGGGGAAGACGAGCTGCTGAGGATCTATGAGAGCAGACACTGGTTATATAACCCTAACCCAGTTCACTCCGCTTCCAAAGACGGGCTGGGGAGGGAGGGCGGCGAGGATTTACTGAAGTAGGGTGAATCCTTAGTGTTTAGACCAAAATGAACCAGGACAGTTGGTTATCTCCATGCACCGTCGATTCAGATGACAATGGGTGTCACACGATTCTCATTCAAAAGCTGTTTCTCCAGGTCATCAGGGAGGTTATGGATGACTTTGTCAGAAAAAAAAAAGGCCTTGACTTACTTGGCGCTAATGATTTTGGTCTTATTGGCTGCCTCCGTGTCCCCCACTGGTTGTTGCTTCATTGCACTAGTGAGTACAACAACATATTTCAGGCCCTCCCTGCAGCCCTGAACGCCAAGTGTTTACTCAAGATTGGTCGCCGGGTACCTTTGAGCACATGACGCGATGTTGGCTTCAGGTAGAGTACAGATAGAGGTGTTTTGGTCCTCCATATGCCCGAGCATGGCCAGCCCTCGTGACCTGGCTGTTTTTGTGGCTCTTTGAGGGCGACGTGGAGACGAAAGCTCCCCACAGTTCAGGAGGGCACAGATGCAGCAGATTTCGATCAGAACCATTGAGGGGTCCTCGTAGTATTGCTGCAGCGCTCTGCATACCAATGACAGCTGACAATGGGTCCCTCGCCTTTCTCAACTCCTCCATTCACACTCAGTAAACGGCAGCTTATTCAAGTGGCCGGAGCTGTTGCATAACCCCGCTTTTCACAAGTCTATATGTGGGCCCTGGGAGAAGGAAACATACACAGTCTCCTACAGAGACAGGATCCCAGTGAGGTTCCGGGGGAAACATAAAGGCACAAGAAAACAAATAACAGGGTCAGCTTGATGTGAGTTGCATTAATGCAGGGCCGGTCGAATCCATCATTGTTTCGTATATGCAGCCATTAACAGAGCCGATCAATGTCGCTTCAGTCATGCTCCGCTAACATGCCACAGTTAGGCCTCTTCCCTTCACCTCGCCCGGCTGTCTGTGACCTCTTCTGTGAATGTTATCCTCCCGCATTCGGCTCACTGTTTGACCAAGCAAATCAATACCTGAAAATAGACTGGTGGCATGTCAATAGTTAATTTTGAGGGCTGCTAAAATATTCAACCTCTGGGTCCAGAAAGCCAAAATGTTTTGCTTTGCGGGGGCTGTGCGTTGGACATCACTGAAAGGACTCGAGTGATTTTTTTTTTTAGGACATATTGTGTATTAAACTGTGGTGTCAGGTGAGGACAGTGTTTTTGTGACTTATTAGATCATGTTTGATGAGACAGCTGCATGGTCACAGAGCGAAACGAGACAACTGAATACAGTATTGGGATGTCCTGCAGTGCGACGGGGCTGGTAAACAACATGTGGTACCGCTCGGTGCCAGCAGAGGCCCTCCTTTTTTCAAAGAAATCCAGGAACAATGACTGAGTAACACTTCTCCACAGCACAGCAGACTGCTTCAGACCGGTTTCAGTGCTCCACATTTGAGAGAGGCTGTCACACTCAATTCGACATCAGCTGTCTCTGTGCCATCATTTTACTGCAGCACAGTCTCCCCTTGTTGATCATTGATGAATCGTCTTTTGGATCGCATCTTATTGTTTTATATGCAGCAATAGAAGTTGCACAAAGGGACCTCCCTGGTGTGTTTCTGCTGTTGAGGCAATGTTCTCTGCAAACGGGTACTTATGGTGCCCTTGACCCGACGTTGCACTTACGTCTTCTTCTGCGGTTTTGTAATGCCATGATAATAGCCTCCCATGTGGGTCATTTCACAGGTGAAAGGACGACAGGTAGTTTAGTACTTGTCCAGTTCACCACTTAAATATATACTGCATGGAATAGTAATGACATGATCACTGAGGGGAGACGGCTGAGGAATGACCCTTGATTAAATTAGAGGCCTCGTCTCAGCATCACTGAGAGCCATGTGTTGCTTATCAGGTATTCACCCAGTGTCCTTTTAAATAAGTAATGACAGGGCAGATCTTTGGAGCTCATGCCAGAATACCCGCCACACAGCTCTCAAAGTGACTGCAAGTCCTCTTCCGATGTGGAAGAAAAGGTCTGATTTAGTGGTGTGCTGGTGGACACTGGCCACCTGTAGGAAGAGAGGAAACCCTTCTCGCCGTGCGTCAGGCCGGTTTCATAGCAGAGAAACATTTTGCCATGGCAGCGGCTATCGGCGCACACGGCACTGTGGGGGTGGCCGGTCTGTGTCAGCACTCATTACCATCCACCGTCTTGGTGGATGCCTCTTCCAGCAGTCCTTTAGAAATAAATAAAAGAGAGATGCTTTACACTTTAATGACTTTCCCACAGTGGCCCTCCAAAACAACAGCACCCCTTAAATTGCTGTGCCCTGGCTGAGACGAGAGGAGAGTCCCCACTGCTCAACAGAGGAAGGGAAATACTGAGTCCACTGTCTGTCCACTCTTACAAGGCCAGCCAACAGGAGGGGGGGATAATCAGGTCTTTATGTGGCATGGGGCCTACAGGGGACAGCCTCGGTATTGTCCCCTCAGCACCCTCCCTTATCCCGGTTTGATTGTTCCTCTGGATCCAACACACGGTCACGTTGCGAAACCCCCACAACCCAAACTGGGGTTTTGTTTTTTTTTTTGCTTCTACTTCCCCCAACGAACCCTAACCGTCAGCCAGTGGATGTCCAGTTTAAAGCAAATAGATGAGGCCATTGATCTCATGTGTGATTTATTAATAGCCTTTTTTCCAGGTACTTGTTCTTGTTTAGATATCCTTTTGGCAGGTTTATAGAAGTAAATACCCAGAGCTGTGGTTTAAGTGGCTTGCTGTGATCACATGTCCACTGTCTCCTTCCAAAAAATCTTTTGCAGAGGATTATCTGTTTTGCTGGAGTTGACTGCTGACAGAGGAACAAAATGGACAACGACCAAAATATGACACTGCCAGAGCAACGGAGCGCATGGACCGAGATACACATTTCTACTAAATGGAAACAGGGAAGCAATGTCAACAGCAGTTGCTCCAAGCCTAACATTAAACAAACTATACACGTCTGCTCTGCAAGATAAATGCTGATTTCAAAGCCAGTTACGTAACCGCTGAGATGTATGAAGTAGAGGACTGTGCAGCCATGGTTTCTCCAATCTTAATCTGCAAGGACTTTATGAAAATGGATTAACGCATTCTTACCATAAATCGGTTTTTATTTTAAAGGATTCAAACATGTTGAGTTTTAGGACCAGTATTTGCATTTGCATTCCTCTAAATTATGCAGAACTACGTAAAACTTGGCTAACAAGAGCAAGGAACATTTTTTTTTTTCTTTTATAACAACAGATTTTAAAGGAGCTCTGTGGAACTTCTGGTTTGTTGGAAGCTGGTCTTTGGTTTATGTTAGCAGACTCCATTTGTAAACTATTGTCAGCTACTGTTCATAAAATCCCACCCTTTGGACTGTCGCCGAAAATCCAACCCGAGTCCGCCATAAAGAAGTCCGTGTAACTGTGTGCAAGCAGTTCATCATGAGTGACAGAGGAATGAATCAGGAACTACTTGATAATTAATGAACTGTTCATGTGCAAACCCTGAATGACTGTGATTCAATGATGATGAGTTACCAGAGAACAGACTGGGAGGTCCTATATTAACGACTCCTCAGGTAATGATTAGTTCATGTATATCAGTGAATCGACATACTTACTATTTCCTTTATGAGCTGTTCTGGAATAACTTTGAACTACTGAGCGTTATGTGGAATATAATTGTGAACTCCCAGGAAAAACTCCTTGTTAACGACTCACTTCACTTTACTTAAAGGTGCACAAAAAGAGTAACTTATGATTAAGTAATTAGTTATTAATGAGTCTTCTCGTTAACTACTCATTATGTTTCACTCAACCTCAAGGTACACAAAAAACCCCTCCTAATAATTCACTTCTCATCTACCAAGATCAATTATTTGTAGTTAATGATTTGGAGAAGGTGGTCATTAACAGATTCACAGATATTCAGGGGCCAATCATTATTTAATGATCCATTTATCTTGTATCTCCCAGTCTGTACTCACTAAAAACTCAACTAAATGTTCATTGAATATCCGTACTTCAGAAATGTACACTATCATGTCGTTCCTGATTCATTCCTCACTCATTCTCGAGTAACTATCACATTTTTGTGTACCTTATTGTAAAGTGTTATCTGAAATCTACGTCCAAGCAGCGTTAAACAACTTAACAAAATGGGCCACAGGTTTGTATGCAACCGAGGAAGACAGTGAAGGTCTAACTTTCCACGTCAAGTAACAACCAGCTCACATATGGCCAATAAAAAGTGATTAATACATGTAAATGGTTTAAAATTGTTAATTGGCTTTAATTAATTGATTAATGAGTTTATGAACATATGTATTCACTCTGAAGCTTCCAGGCAATAACTAGTATCTCTCAGATAAAAAATTGATTCAAAAATATTGCAGGAGAAAGACCGGCTCTGGAAGCTTGAACTCCTGGTTTTACAGGAGTTACTTGACTTGCAAAGGTGTTGAGTCAGCTTAAAAAAATCCACATTATTGTCTGGTTGTGTCGTCACTGGTCAAGGTTTCGTCAGTTTACGATGTTAATTCTTGCCATAACTTGGAGAACTCTCTCTTTCAGTTGCGTGTTCTGTCTGCGAGACTTCGGCAAACAAGGCGCCGTTAAAGTGGATTACAGCCGGCGATGACATACTGTATGTAATAAAACATAATCTCTGCCGTAGTAAATCCTCACTGAGCCGGCTGTGTGTGTGTGTGTGTGTGTGTGTGTGTGTGTGTGTGTGTGTCTGTGTAAAACCAATCAGGAGGGGATGTATGTATTCTATCTAAACCTTTTCTTTACAACACTGATGTCATACAACATTCAGTATTATAGTAATACTAACAACTTTCAAACAAAATGAAACCTTATTTCTGATGCTGCTGTAAGTAGGATGTTCAAATCTGTTATCTAAAAACCTTGAATAGCAAACAAGTTTTGCTCCCATTCTCACCTTTCCCTCGTGATTGTGGCAAATGGATTTAGCATAAAGCACTTCTTGTGTTTCAAGATAAATGCTAAACTTACGGAGCCACCAGCATGGCTGTAGATGCTTTGCCTTATGACGCTTATTTTTTATTTATTTTTGCCATGAGCGCCACAGTTATCTCGTTCTCACCGGCAGGATCACGAACAACGGGGAATAAAATAAGAACACAACTGAGAGAGTTGAGAAGTTCATATCTGAACAACAGGCTGTGAAATCAAGGTCCTTACCAGACCAGTTACTGTGCTGTCCCTCTTCAAATTGACTTTGAATAGGCTGAACAACACTCAACTCCTCCTCTCTTCGTGATCGGGTTACATCACCTATTGGTCTCCAAGCTGAATGAAGACTGAGAGAAAGAAGTAAAGAAAGAACGTGAAACTGGAAACCCTACATTAGGATGTGTAACTGAGAACGAAAACCTAAATGGACTGTTGTTTTAACACCTGGAGAGGGCGTAAAGAGGTCAAACAAACGTACTTTTATTGATTTCCTGAGACATACTATCATGCGTAGTATTGCCTGAGTCGGTGTGTCTTTCTATATGTTGGAAAGCCGGTTGAGCATTTACAAATATAGCTTTACAACTGCTCTTATAGACCGCCAGCGTTTACAGGGGGAATAAAAAAGTCAGTCGACACACGGAAGCAGCTGTTTCCTTGACTTTCCCTGACTCATGGCATTGACACAGCTGACTCATGAGGAACAAAGTCACATCTCTTGCATCAGGCTCACATACTGCACACTTAGGAGTCTGACACCATGAAGACACTGGAGATGGTGGTTTCATTCCTATGCGTGTCTATGCAGATGTCATTTATCTGCGAGGGAGGAAGGGAGGATTGGTTCCACTGGTTTTTGTCTTGGTCAAAATGGATTTCATGCCCCAGTAGACTGAAGAGGGTGACAAGGGGTGTGATCGTGTGCTCTGAGGGTGTTCTTCTTGTATGAATTAACCAAAGGGTTGTGTAATGTATAACAGTTAACATCAACACTGTTAGCTTGTAATATCATATTGACAGAGACGTTTTACAGTTTAACCTGTAACGTAAGCCAGGCCTGCCATTTTAGCAGTTCAACGTTTTCAAAGTCTTTTTTTTTCCATTTTAGTTTTTCCAACTGTTATTACCAGCTTCGGCTTTTAACACCATATACCGAAAAGCTTTACAGTTGGATTTGGAACGGTAACCTACAACTCAACTCAAACAAATTAGCTTAACCTGTCTGCTTGACTAACGTAACGTTAACTAAATAATGTTAATAGTTCAACACAACACATCTACAATGACAAAGCTAACTTCAGAAATACAAAATGACACTTGTTTGAATGGTTTTCTGATTAATACACCCATCACTCCACAGTTGTTACAAGCTAGGACTGTCATTTTAGCTATTTAACAGTTAGCATCAGCAGTGTTAGCCCGTAACACTGCATTTACCCAAAAGGTTTACAGTTTCATCATTAACACTAACCTACAACTCAACTCAAACAAATGAGCCAAATATGTCTGCTTATCTCATATAACGTTAGCTAAATTAACTTAGCATTTTGGCACAACACATTAACAGTGACAAAGCTAAATTCAGGAATACAAAATTACCTCTCTGACTCTTCCAAATGTGTGTTGAATTGTTTCGGTTAATCCACCCATCGCTCCAAAGTTGTCACAAGCTAGGTCTGTCATTTTAGCTGATCAACACATCAACAACTTTAGCCTTTAATGCTATATTAACCCAAAAGTTTCATCAGTAACGCTATCCTACAACTCAAAAAAATGTAACACAACACACCAAAGACTACAAAGTTTATTTCAGAAATCAATGAAAGAAACTTGTTCAGCGTTAAAGTTTTTGACACAAACAGCTGGTGAAGCAAATTCTCCAGTCAGGTGCCTTTAAAACGTAGAAGGAGAGCAGGGCACAATCAAATTACATAATTAAAAGCGCTCCAAACTTTCGATGAAAGGTTGAAGGTTAAAGGTTCATTTAATGGCCATTTTACAACACCAGCAATGGAGAACACATTGAGCACAGTTCAACCATGTCAGATGATGGAGTTCAGCAAATTGATTTAATTGTAGATTGCAGTGTACGTTTGTCATTCAACAAGCTTTCCCTGTCAGCTGAGTTCAAAGCCTTTGTGAGACGCCAGGATAACTGTGCCAGGTGTCAGTGTCGCTTACCCTGTGACTGGCATACGGCGGGCCATGTGATGCAGCCTGCATGATGGTGAGATCAGCGTAATCAAGAAGCCATAAAGAGACAGTGGTTTCACACAACCAGGCGACGAATGAATGGCCCCTGTCATTTCATCTTCAGATCTCCTCTGGCAACTTAGGCGACAATCAAAACAAGTCAAAACAGCATAAAGCGCAATTATATTTTATTCTTTACATGATGCACCCGCAGCATGAGAACGAGCTTCGTGCGTCGGCTGTGTCCTCTTTTTCTGTGCAGAGGAAATCAGACTGTTCAAAGACATTGTTGAGTAGATCAGTGTTTGAGGATTATCTTCTCTTTTGGCATTTTTGTCAGCACCAATGGGAACCGGTGTCCTCTGTGCACAGGGAAACAGGATGGGCGTAGTCAATGGAGAAGACGAAGAAGACTTGCTCCATTTTCAAAATGATCCCCCTCCAGCTTTCACCATCATGTTGCCCTCTCCATGCAAAACCCAACAATAAAGCTAATATATTGATCTGCTG
This sequence comes from Sparus aurata, assembly GCF_900880675.1. Taxonomy (NCBI): domain Eukaryota; kingdom Metazoa; phylum Chordata; class Actinopteri; order Spariformes; family Sparidae; genus Sparus; species Sparus aurata. Next base: position 23,176,557 of record NC_044207.1, on the reverse strand, counting down.
TGGGAATGTTTTTCGTGCTAAAGATTTCCGTTCCTATTCCTTCCTTAAACCAGGATTTGAACACACAACGTTCTGGTTTCTACTCGCTGCGTTCCACCTGGTTCAGTGTCTGATGCAGAGAGTACGGTCAAAGAGGCTTATAGCCGTCCGCTGTTAATGAGGCTTTGCACACTCCTGGACCCCCGTCAAGAACAATGACCCAGCTGTGTGTGGCCCGTTTCCCTTTGGTGTTGGAGAACATGCGGAGAGAGCTCTGTTAGCAGGTCAGTGGAGATGCAACGAGTTCTCGGCCGTGTGTCTGTATGTTTTGGTGGTGAAATGGCCACAGATGAGACAGGAACGCGGCGTACTCAGGTGTTTTACCATTAAAGGTAAAGAGGTTGTGTTACAGGCCTCATGTATTCAGACCCTCTCGTTCTGCTGCATATATGCAAAGTGATTACATTTCAGTTTTTGCAGATCACCAGGCCAGCGTGCCTGAGTGGGAGGCTTCATATGTTTGAAGTTTGAAAGAGGCTTTAACCACTCGCCCTAATAATGGAGCCTTTGAGGTCCGATGGGGCTTTCGCACAAACCGGACTCGCTATGAATAAACAAGCCCCTCTTACATAAACAGCCAGGAAGGCCAACTCTAATTATCATACAGCGACTAACAATGAGTTTCAGAGCTGAATTTCATGCTGTCGGAATTGGTTTGGATTTTGTCTTATGATGAGCTTGGACAGTTCGTGACCTCTCCTTTCCTCGCAGGGTGATATAATTATTAAACCAAATGATACGTCTCTGTATGTAAGGAGGTACGCTTTTCATCTGGTGTTTAAAAGAAACAATAATAGGATTAAAAACGTTTTGATCTGATTTGTAAGCTTTTTCCGATTTCGTGGAATTCTAAGGAACATACGTGTGACTCTCTGCACTCGCGTTCAGAACAATGACCACAGGGTCACCGCTCAGTCCCATAGTCCAAAGTTATATATATGGTTTCCTAAAAGCAGCTGCCACTTTTATCACGCCGTTGACCTTTCCTTGACCTGGAGACATTTACACCAGGGTGCACACAGTTAGATGAGGACAAAGGTAGCTCCACAACTAGCTCAGGTGTTATTTTTTAACAGCATTGTTAGACAGTAGTTTCAAAAATTTTTTTTGATGATCGAACAATTGTTTTAGTGATTGTTTTCTCTGTCTTCTCAAATGTGAGGATCTGATTCCATTCTTTGTCTTAATTTATGTGATCAGAAACTGAATGTCTTTGGACAAGATGTCGCCTTTAGTTTAAAAAAATAAAAAATAAATTAATAAATACATAATTAAATGAAAAAATTGTTTAGTTATCTCTAATTGTCTACATTTATTTATTTATGCATTTATTTATGCTTTATTTATTTATGGATTTATTGATTTATAAATGTATTTATTTATTATCAAGTCTTTTCTTTTCAACAACCCCTTTAAATGAGAAATAAAGACATAATTTAGCGTGATGGAAAGAATAATGCTGATAACCTTTTGTACTTTATTCTTACACTTTTCAGACCAAATTAATGAATCGAGCTGACAGTTTAATCAGTGACGAAAATGAGCTGCAGCCCAAAAGAAGAAAATTGACTTTATGACTAATTTAGCAATTGTGAAATTAGTAACATCTGAGTTTGGCTTTATATTTGTAATTGATTAGTCTGTTGTTATCGTTAATCGTTCAGTCGGCTTTGTATTAGAGAAATGATGAAACAAGGGTTCCAAGAACCCATGTTGGAATCTTCTCTTGTCTTTTGTCCAACCAACAGTTTAAAAATCAAAGATACTAGACTGAAAATAATGTAAAAAAATCCAAATAAATCATACAAATTTGAGAAACTTTAACCTGACAATGTTTTCTGTTTCTGCTTCATTAAATAAGTGGGTCGGCCAAACATGACATCCATTTGGTCGCCAGATGTTTGTGAATCTGATGTTTCACGGCTTTATTGATAAGACAGCATTGAAAGGTGATGGGAAATGGGACGAGAAAGAGAGCGAGAGAGAGGCGGGAGGATATGGAGCGAAGGGCCACAGGTCGGACTTGAGCCTGGGGCCGCTGTGAAGAGGACCAAGCCTCTGTGCAGGGGAGGCCTGCCCCTTCAACTGATTGATCCTAGCTAAAGATCTGTAGAGATTACTCAAAAAACTATGATATATATTATTGTTTTTCCTGTTTTGATGTTAACGTTTTAAGCGCAGTCATTCATAATTATTAACCCATCTCGTGCAGGAATGCAGTCAGTTATGGGAACTTGGGGATCATAAAACAGTTTTGCATTGTACAATACCATTCAGAAGGTGCTTGCTTTAGAAACATGATTCACCATTAAGTGTCTATTTTGGCCCTTGATGGGAACAAGTTTGGTCACTCATGGACTGAGCAATTAGGTGACAACTTGCTTCCGCTCTATTTTTATGTAATGACCGCCGTCGTTATCGCATATCACTGTCATGAATGTAACTCCCCAGGAGACAGTCAGCAACCACGAATTTTGTAATCGAACGGATCGCACAGTTCAAAAGTTCAAAGTCATTTTTGCACAAAGTTAATCATCATCATCACAATGAGAACAGTGAGGTGACTATAAAAAAGGAAGGAATGCAAGGCTGGTTTTATACACGTTAATCCCCCACAATAAAATGTTTAATCAGTGGATCTCCGGTTGTAGATCTGGTATAAAAAAGATTTAATCTGTGTTTGTTAAGACTCTGTCAAAGGTTCAAGTCATGCCGCAGAAAACAGGTGTCAGAGAGTTAACTTCAACCTGACCGTGTCTCCTGCTCCGCTCTCAAACATAAAGAGGCCGTTTGTTGTCTTTGTGTTTGTGTTTTAATTAAGATGGCTCAGCTAAATGTCCGTCGGTGTGTGTGCATGTGCGGCACAGTAGCAGGGAAACATTGAATAATAGCGCCTTCAGTCTGTACTCAGTGTTGCACCCCCGAGAGGAACAATCAGATGCTTCTAGCCTGACTCGGTTCGGGCCGAGTCGGGTGATGTTACACGAACAGGCCACTGTGTGCCAGCTAAATGAATTGGGTCCATGCTGAAGGACAATTCCCGTTTTATCCCCCAGTCCCTCTTGACAGCTCCTGTGCCACAATGCCCCGCTCTCCGCAGATACAGTTCCCACGGTACAGTGGGCAACCTGGGACACACTGTGTGGTTAATGGTGTAAGAGAGCACCAGTGTGTGCTTACCTGAGTGTCTGTTCGTCAGCCCAGCATGCAAGGGAACTGATTAAATGACACTCAGAGAACAGGGATGGGAAATTTTTTAAAGAAAAAGCAGACAATAACACTTTTTCTTTAATGCCACTATGAGAATTGAAAGGACAGGTGAAGCCTTTTATACACAGATAAGAAGAGAATGACCCTTATTTGTCGTGCTGTTGCGAAAACCTTCTTTGGGAACCCAAATGGACAAAGAAGATGTGAAAATGCTGCAGAGGAAGTTGACCCAGACATGGAAAAAAAGAGAAACAAAGCGTGTCTAGGTCAAGGTGTGTGTTTTCCCAGACATGCTGTAGTCCTCAAGGCTGTGTGGGACTTGAACATAAAGAATTTCCCTCACAATGAAAGGATTTGTAAATCCTGTGAGGTTGACTGAGGCACTCTCTCCCTTCAATTTTATTGAAGACCAAACTTCTGTTTATCAAGGGTTAACAGGGTTAACAAACTCTTGAGTGCATCTTCTAATGTTTGCATGAAATCTGATTAAATGTACAGTTTCCACAACATAAAAGTCACATAAAAGTTGAAGTGGCATGTCGTTTTTAATTTACCAGAGAAATTTCCACAGAAAAGATCCAGATGAATACACTGAGCTGGTGTTTTTTTAGAACAGATGTTTGCTAGGAGGTTTTGACCAGACCAGATTTTGGTTTGCTTCATCTGTTTCTAAACTTTTACTGCTTACGCTCTAATGTTGCACAAAATGTAGTTGGGCCCGCTTGGAAACATTACACATATATGATATTCCTAAACAGTGTTTCCTTGAGGTTATTCTACTGAAGCCCCTCTCCTCCGACCACTGGAGGGCAATCCCTCGCTTCAGAGTTCACAGTGGTTTCACTGAGTTTTGAGGCGGGATGAAAAGTTTAAGCACCGGTTTAAGGGGCGTTCTGTTTACCGACCTCGTTGGGCTTTGTCCGGTATGATTTGCATATTTCATGCTCAAATGATAATCAGAGTTAGTTTAATGCTGTTGTTTGTTCCACAAGTTAGATTTTTCACTAAAGGTTTATCATTTCTTCTTTACTCCACTGCTAGGTTATTTCTCATGATGATAATAAGCACGTTAAAATGGATCCAAGCCAATTTAAAATCCTTTTTGGCTGATTATCTTGACAACATCCCAAAAGACATTTGTTTTAAAGCCATTAACACCATCACACCAATCCATTAAGTTCAGTAGAAGTTGACTGGGTGGTCTGACAGGAACTCACTTGTACCAGTCTGCAGATGGACAAACATGCAGGTAACTTTAAAGGTGCGATATGTGTGAATTCTATTTTGAAATCTTCTAAGATAATCAACAGAATGTGAACAAACAAAAGCTTTGATGTTGTGTCAATGACGTCTATGTGTCTATGTACTGTGTCGCAAAGGTGTCAACTGAAGTTAGCATGCTATCCAGCTAGCACTCCTCGTCCTGTCTTGTAATACCACGTTGGACCTCAAGAGGTGATAGCTCAGTAGTACAGCTCGAGCCTCCAGGTGTGGGTGCTGACGACCGTGAGAGTGATGATGTATGACCTTCCTCCTGCCTCTCTCTAGCTTCTAGACTCTCCTGTCCCCAGCAGAACCTGCCACGTCTCTGACATCCCAGGAGTCAGAATCACCTCGCTATTGTATTCCAGGTCATCAAATTAGCCATTGTTGGTCCAAGGCGTTGTGTCTGGTGCTGGTTTGGCCCTATTCACTGGCAGGCTGATGAACCTGGTATTTACACCAACAATCCACCAGTGCTACGAGTCCCCAAGAGGAGAGCAAGTTTAGATAGCGACCAAGCGGTGCAATTACAAGGTCAATGATGCGCTGGGACACAAAAATACTTTTGCCTATAAGCTTAGATCATGAAAGACCCTGTCCTCCCCAACTCCCACAAAATGACTCATGTTACTATCAGAATTTGATCCATTAAGTCAGATAACATTTGGACAAATCTAGAAGAGCTGCCTGATTAAATCACTTTATCCCTTTTCAAGTTAGCCAGGTGCTAAAGCAGGATCACTGGCTCGGACCCAGACACCATATCCAATTCTCATTATATGTCCATAATCCAAACTGAAAAAGCTCAGTACCTCTAGCTGCACTGAGCTAACTTGGTAACGGCAGCTACAGTTTGCAGCAAATGTTACTAAGACTTAGGTTTCTACTATAACACTAAATAATCATTCCAATGTAATAAAAATACTGCTGCATGGCATGAAAATCCTCTGCCTTATTGCACAATCCTCTCATTGTATCTCATATGGAAAAATATAATATGACTATAACATATTTTGTAGCCTTTGTATGTGTGATCGTGTCCACCACAATATATCTCAACAAATTCTAAAAGTATCAGAAATGCAAAAAAAACACTTCCAGCAGATGTTATGGAATCTCTCTGAGATGTCCTGCTGACAGATCAACAACTTAGCAGGTGCAAAAACAAAACCGCCTGCAGAGAGGAAATGGATGATTCGACAAACCCTCCCTCCTCCTTTTTTTTTTTTTTATTAGTCCTGCAGCTCTGAAGAGTTCTCACAGTGAATTCAGACTCTCTTCCAATGAATTCATGTTAACAGATCGTGTAGGCTTTAATGTGTAGTCACTACAAATGGTATCAGATGTGACAACATACTCATGCATGATAAAAAAACAATAAACCGATAACATTTCTTTATCTTAATTGTAGAGCTGCATGTCCCCGTCTCCTCTGCGTGCTGTTTGAGCCGGCGAAAGTCAAACATGTATGGGAAAGATAATGGTCCGTCTATCCACCCTGTAATCTCGGCATTTTCACCTTGCTGCTGACGTAGTTTGTCTTGCAGAGACAGCTGCTCTACCTGGCTTTTTTACAAGAGTGATTATCAGTGTGATATGCACTTTATTTACTTTGCAAAGACTGGCCCTAAACTGTACAGCCTGTTCACAGGAGCCCTCAAGGTTAGAGCTATACACTGAGCAGCAGGGAGTTGTGTGAGGGCAGTCCTGGTTATTTTAAAGGGTTGAAGAATGCCTCAGATTTTTAGTTCCAGCCTTCAGAAGTAATCTGATGACATGTTGTCCGAACAAACTTGTTTCAGTGATAGTCAGAGCCTAGGTTTCATTGTTCTGTATAATTTGCAGCATTTCTGTCTGAATGTCTTAAAGTCTCATTTCCACCAAGGCACCTTTTGTATACTTTCCTTGGAACACATACGTAACATGGGCCTTAACCCCGGATCCTTTCCACCACAGACAGTACTCTTTAAATGTAGGGAGGGTTGTCTCCGCGGCTTTTGGAGCTAACCCCTTTCACTTTTCCGAGACTTGATCACGTCACTTTTCTGCCATTGTCGGTCTCACACGCTGAACCACACGATCTTTATCTTCCTGTCTGATACGTGGTTGTTTATTATGGCACAGAGGCGAGCTATGTTTGAGATAAGACTGTAGACAGCAGGACAATATATACGAGGCAGACAATGAAACAATAGGTCACTCAATTTGAACAATCAGTGGTCAGCAATTTTTACCCTCCACCTTTTAGCATTGGAGCAGTGTGCTCCACACCTCAGCAGAGGTGTAACGATGAAACGGGATAGAGTGCAGTCGCATTATTGGCACCATCCACAACTTTTGATAATGGAAACGTAAAAATAACGGAACTAAACAAAACTTCTTGGAGGAACGGTGCCTTCAGGTCACATAAATCTGCTTGCATTTGAAAAATGTTTCCCATGTTTTCCCAGGTTTAATATTGTTATCTAAATGTATGGTAATTGAACTGAGTTTACTAAGAAGGGTCCAAATTCAGTGCACAGCCACTCATTAGAATTAAACAAGATTAGATTCAGTAATTCTTTTTTACACCAATCACAGTTGTTCACTATCTATTGCATATCATGTCTCCCTTGCAGTTGATTTGTTTTTAAACTTTGAATCTTTAGTAAATATTTTACTGTAAACAATTTGACATTGCTGACAAATACAGTAACATGAGTGAAATATACATTATTATTACTTCTACCATTAATTGTAGATTCTTATCACATTAATTGGAGTTTGCAGCATTAAAATACATGAAAGTTATAATGGCTACCACCACCAACTCAACTCACACTGTCAGGACGTGTCTTCGGAGCGTCCTCAGCTCTCGCAGCTCTTGTCCGCCCCACACATGCTTGGACGCATGTTGTTCGGCTTCAGAGAGGACTAGACGTGAATCTGTCCAATCACAGGTCTCTCCAGCAGCCTGCTGCACCCCCACTGCTTCATGACCTCCCTCAAACCTCTGCCCTCCACCGCAGTGATCCTATTACTCTGAACAGGTCGCAGACGGACATCAAGAACACGGCCTTATGGGAAAATGCGTCATTCCCATCCGCTGTGCGTTGTTTTTTGATTACTGGCCATGGATTAGAAGAAAAAAGATTCACCATGCTGACAATCCTTTGAGAAGCGACACAGCAGTTTTTTTTTTTATTATTTCTTTGCTCGCACTTCGCTCATTTACCCCACTTGTTGTTGTGCCTGTGTTAAGGCTGGCAGCAGTGTGTGTTGGATGTACTGAGGAAAATAAAGGATTTGCTGGGATTATGCCCTTGCAACAGACTAAAGGCAGTTGGAAACTTGCTGTGGCACCATCAGATACATGATCAGCCCTTAATCTTACAAGAGCTCTAGTGGGTGTGGGGCTTTGGAAAGGGCATTGCTTTCGTGTAATCATTTTTAAATCTCTGGGTTAGAGACAGGTCTTAAGTGTTCAGCGGGTAAATCATCCGCTGTTTTTCTGCAGGCAGATTGCAGGAATCTGACAAAAGACGTAGTGAGTTGAAGGACTGCAATGACATGCTAAGCGAGCTGTTTTGCATTTCTTGGTAGAAGTCTAGTACAGGGCTTAATCAACCCATCGTTACTAATTAGTACATTGGTATAATCATTACACAGAGACATGAACAAATTATGACCTGTACTTACATTGGCTCCCCGATAGTTGTATAATTGATTTTCAAATCATCTCTCCCTAAAATCATTCTTTTTGTGCAAATTTTAGGAAATGTATGATGCATGACCTTGTACTTATTGATACAGTTTATTACATCTTTGTATTTGAATTTTGTTGTTTTTACATCCTCCAGGTTTTTATCCTTTATTCTCACTTCATCTGCCATGTCTAAGTTTATTTTCTTTTATAAAGTACTGATGATGAAATGTGCCATATAAATACAGATTTTTTATAACAACAACGACAACAACATGTCTTGCTTCAAGCTGAGCAGATTAGGGCCATCTATTTAGTTTTTTGTACTTGCCATTATGGCCTTTAAGGGCTTCCATAGCTGTCTGAAGAGGACAGATAACTCTTCCATTTTTTTCCTTTCTACTGGAGCTTTATCAGTGTTTGGACCTAATGTGAGATTGAATTTAATATTGTAACGTCTCACAAACATACAACCAAAACAAGGAATATGAAATTAATAACTCCAAAATTTATCACTATAAATAAATACAAACGAACACATGCTTGTCACTGGAGGGGCTGAATTGCAGCGCCTCTGAAGAAAGCTAATCAGAGCTGATCAGCAACAGGTGTGTCACCTGCATGAGAGGCTTCTTCAGACGCAGTGTGTGGCACAGGTAGCATTTCCTGTTGGTGACTGATGCAATGGGAGCTATGTGGGCCTTCTTCATTTGTGTCCTGACTGTTTGGCTTGCCAAAGGTATTCACATTTCATTCTATTTCAAGCTTCTGTTTTGAAAAAATTAATGGAGTACAGAAACTGTAAGAGTAAGTTTACATAATTTGAGGCAAAAACTTGACATACTACAGGATGCTTTGGCACAACTTGATATGTGAAACTTTAGTTGTGACTGGTCTGTGATATATCGTGCCCTCAAACGGCATGAACACTTGATTAACAGCAAGTGTGCTATCCATAGGCTCTTGTTTGCCAGTTGGTGGGACAAATAAAAGAAATGAGCATGTGCCTCAGAGGAAGATGGAAGGTAAGAACATTTGTGCCCAAATCCTTTTTGTGAGCTACTTTCTGACACTAACATAATTTCCTTTTGTACAAAAGACTCGTCTCCCAATGAGCTCTCATTAAAGAAGGCCATTGCACTTCTCCAGTCAATGGAGTCCATGTTGGGGGAGCAAGAAGCTAAAGAAGGTGAGCAGGTTCAGCAAAATCCTACTGGTAGAATGTGTGTGGAGCCTTCCTATTAGCCTCATAATGAGAGCCCTTTTTTTCACTTTAATGCATTTGTTTGGTGTTGCAACAAAATGCCTAACTTTAACTATATCACCATACAATGTCAAGTATACAGCTGCTTTGACACATGGATACACTGAGGGCCAAATGTTCTGTTGGACTGGTTTTCAATTGGCTGTGAATTTTACAGCAGTGTGTCAATGTTGAGAACATCACTGAATTACTTTCACTTGAATTGTTTTTGTTAATCAGCTCTTTCACTTTCAGTACAACTGGAAACCAATGATGTGGAAGTTGAGTCATCAGTTAGCCACGTGAAACCTGTACAGCTCAAAACTGAGAAGGATGTCCCTGTAGGCACGGCCGTGGACAGCGGCACCTTCACTTTCACCTTCACCTTCCCCTTCGGCGGCGGCACCTTCAGCGGCACCTTCCCCGCAGGCGGCAGCGCGAGCACCAGCGGCAACAACAATGGCGGCTGCAGGGTGGCCGACGACCGTGGCAGCAGATATGACAGCTACATCTCCGCCGGACACGGCGGTAGCAACAGCGACATCTCCGCCGGCAACAGCTACATCTCCGCTGGCCACGGCGGTAGCAACAGCGACATCTCCACCGGCAACAGTTGGGGCAACGGCGGCATCTCCGCCGGCAACGGCGGTAGCAACAGCGGCATCTCCGCCGGCAACAGCGGCATCTCCGCCGGCAACGGCGGTAGCAACAGCGGCATCTCCACTGGCAACAGTTGGGGCAACGGCTACATCTCCGCCGGCAACGGCGGGGGCAACAGCGGCATATACAGTGCGAGCGACAGCAGCTACATCAACGGCAGCCACAGTGCGAGCGACAGCAGCTACATCAACGGCAGCCACAGTGCGGGCGACAGCAGCTACATCAACGGCAGCCACAGTGCGGGCGACAGCAGCTAGCTACATCAACGGCAGCCACAGTGCGGGCGACAGCAGCTACATCAACGGCAGCCACAGTGCGGGCGACAGCAGCTACATCAACGGCAGCCACAGTGCGGGCGACAGCAGCTACATCAACGGCAGCCACAGTGCGAGCGACAGCAGCTACATCAACGGCAGCCACAGTGCGGGCGACAGCAGCTACATCAACGGCAGCCACAGTGCGGGCGACAGCAGCTACATCAACGGCAGCACAGCCGATGGCGGCATCTTTGCAGTTCCTATACATAAAGACTCCCTTCCTGAAGCCGCAGGGAGAGGACACCTGAAGGTTGGGCAAAAGCTGCAGAACAAGGCAAATGCAGAGTCATCCTAGCTTTAGATCTTGGGATCCCAGAACTGATCACAAAGATATTTCTGTATGTCCCAAGTTTTCTCTGCTTTAAATAAAACTCTTAAATGATATGTTTACTTATTTCTTTTCCAGATATGGGTTTTGGAATAGATTATAAAACATTAGGCCTACTGGGTTTTCGTTCAAAGAAAATGAAACTTGGTTTTGTTGGTGCAAACACTGAGACCTTATGGCCAGTTATATTAAACAGTGTTGTCAGGGTAAGTCAACAGTCTTTCATCTGCCATGTCCGAGTTTCATTTATAAAATGCTAATTATCAAATGTTCAGTATAAATATGGATTTTTCATAACATGTCCTACTTCAAGCTGAGCAGATCAGAGGGGTATTGCACAAAAGTAGAATAAAGAAATCCAGGATAATTGAGCAAGCCCGACTTGACCTAGTCTGCTCGGCTTATCCTGGCTTAATTGGTTGCACGTTTGCCGAGCCAGGATGAAAAGGCGCAGCTATGTCAAGCCAGGTGTAGATAGTCGGGATAAGTGCGTGTTGACGGCACACTTAAATAGACCTCGCGATCGCTCACAGAATCACCAATGGGAACATGGATAAGTCGCGCTTCATATTTCATAGCCGCTGAACAACAGCTCATGATGGAGTTCTATGAAGATGTGAAAGACATAAGGAAAAAAAGGCAATACCAGTGTCATAAAGAAGGGGAGAAAGCCTGACAGACAATAGTGGACCGGCTTAATGCCCAAGTAGTTAAAAACTCTATAATTATACAGTGCTCCAGTGGAACTATCATAATTAGGCTACAATTAAAGAAGTTACTTTGAAAGTCCACTAATCAACTGTTGTATACTTTGCTTTAAATGTGGCAAGTAGAGGAGCATGTTACTGGGGAAATGTAGAGTATGATTAAGTGCAAACAATCATCCACAATGTGTGTCATTTAATCTATTTTTCTCATGTTGCATTTTATTTATTTTATCCTTCTATCCTTCATAAAGAACAAACTTGTCTGGACATAAAAGGACCTGGCGGCAAGTTAAGACTAAATACAAGAACATTTTGCAGGCTGGTAAGTGACTTTAAAGTAGATAACGGTGAACAAATGAGGTGAATAGGTGTCTGCTGACATATTGAATGTCTGTATGACTGTAGCAGTTAATGGCACAGGGGGCGGCCCACCGAGCCAGGATATGACCCCAGCAGAGGAGCTGGGACTCCATTTAAATAAAGGGAGGCCAGTGATGGAGGGGATCCAGGGAGGGACAGTAACAGACTCTGTCCCAGCCACAGAAACTGTCCGCTTCATTCAAGGTACATATTGTAGTCGTACTGCACATGGAACACAATCCAATAAATATATTTATATATTATACTGTCTGACTTTGGATTTCCTTACAGTGTCTGGGAGCCACCAGAATACGGTCCGGTTAGTACATTGTAGGGCTGCACGATTCTGGAAAAAATGTGAACCACGATTTTTTTTGCTTAGAATTGAGATCACGATTCTCTGGCACGATTTTTTTCACAAAATGTTTATTGCACTGATGAACTTGAACAAAACAAAAAAAAACATTGTAGTATGGCAGAGGCATACTACTATGCCTCTGCCAAAGCAATGTTTTTTTTTGTTTTGTTAGTTCTATCATTGGATAATAAATGATTTTTACAAAAGTAAAAAAAAATTAGTCTCCAAGATGAGAGGGCATCCTCTAATACCTCATGTTGTACAGTGTTTATTGGGGCCGTAGCTTTGGCTAGGTGATATGTGATAGCTGCTGTGATCGGCTTTCTAAAACGGAGGCATAATATTCTTCCTTTTCCAAAAGCCGCCTCAGAGGTGACGTGACGTGAAGCCCGAAGTTGGGCTGCAAACAGTTGACAACAAATTTGTCTTCAAAATAAGAGCTTTACATTGCACCCCATTGGAGTTTAGAACTGGGTTCTTAGCGGGGGGCTTTTAATTTGAAAGTAGCGACCGTTCCTAGCTTGTCGCTACAACAACAAGCTAGCAGTCGAGGCGGAAATAAGTGTACCGTCCGAGGCAGCAAATCGGCGGACCAAAACAGACCCCCAATTTGCCGCCCTCTGTCTAAAACCGCGGACCTAGCCGTCAATAGGACGGGCAGATTGGCGGCTTGCTGCCTTGTCTAAAAACGGCTTCTCACACTCCTTCCAAACACTCAACTGCAGGTGGGCTTCCGCCACTGAATCACGTGTTGTAAAGACGCTTTACCACAGGTTGAGGGAGGAGGCAGCGGCCGTGCTGCGTTTGGGGGCGCTTCAAAAAATCCGGGAGGAAAATAGGAGCATTTGTTTGTGATTCGGCTCGAGATATAAAATGCTTCAGAATCGCTGTGTGTAGAAATGAGATCACGTGTATGTGTGAATCGAGATCGCGATTTTTTAACGATTTTTTGTGCAGCCCTAGTACATTGTATTCAAATCACAGGCTTGGTATGTTCTGTGAAATCTTAATTTAAGTTCTCTCAATACATGTATGTATATGGCAGGGGGAAGTCACATCTGCAGCTGCAGAATGCACTTCTGCAGATAAGGAGACTGTCACTGGACTCCAGAAGGCTTGAGGTATGTCAATTTCATGGAAATATCCTGCTTATTTAGCCCATAAAGTATGAAGCCAGTGATGTGGTGCTAATAGAAAATATATGTGTAACAGGACCCAGATGCTGCACATTCTCCTAAGCAGCCTGGTAACATTGTGAGTATTGGCTAAAGTAGATCTACATTATGCACAAATCCTGCTGTGCTAATTGACATTTCTTTTACAGACTTCACAAACTGTCAGAAGACTGTATGCAAAGCACCTGGAGAAACCGATAGAGCTGGCAGACATTAAAATCAAATTGAAGAAGAGAAAGCTCCAAGAAATGGAGCTGGAGCTTGAGATTAAACGCCGGACACTCAGGAAACTGGACCTGGAAATCCAGAAACTGGAAAGAGAAGTGAGTATTTTAGTGCACACAGTAACCATAACTGCAATACAGTGTTTTAATCTTTGTTGCTTTTGCTCTGTTGCTGTGTGCATGGTTGTAGAGTATACAATCAGTAGATTCTGAATGAGCATTTGGGGGTCTGTAAATGTTACCTATGGTTAAGTGTTTATTTTTATGAAAAATTAATTTGACAAAAAGGCATTCAAAATGCAGAGGTGTAACTGTTGGCACAACAAGTTCTGAGCATAAATGAGATGAAACGTATGTAGCCACTCCTCCTCCTCTAGATCCTCTATCAGCTCTATACAAAACGTAATCAACAAGTTTGATTTCATTATCTGAAATATTACTGTGAAGCCAAGGTTCAGGTAAAGTGAGCACACTGGGTTTATTGTAGGCAATCCATGCTTTTAGGAGGTCGATTTTGGATGGTAGGCTCCTAATATTAAGACGAATAATGTGTAAACCTTTTTCTGTATTCATAATTCAAAAATAATTATATACAGATTCGTATACTCATTCAAATGTGTATACAAACACCAAGCAGTTCAATTAATACATCACAGGTACTGATAGGGTGTGTAGTACGGGGATGGTGGTGAGGGGGAGATGGTGACTTGGGAGAGGGGAGAGCCATGATCACACAAACAAACACATTCACACACATATAACACAATCTAACAGATCTCCTAAACAGAGACATAATAAGCTTTGTCTAGTCTACCAATTAACAGAAACTGTGAGAATAATTTCAAGGATTTCAATAATCATAAGGAGAGCGAAATCAAGGTTTCTCACTTCTTGTACTTATATTACTAGGCCTTGACAAAATTTCTTTCTTTTTTTTTCCGTTCCATGGGCCAAATAAGAACAAACAAGCAAAAGGAAACAGAAATAACTTTCTTCCGCCGGTAAATATTAACAAAGGAGCTTTACAGCAGTTCATTGCAACACTGTGCTTTACGTGCCCAAACACACGGCAGACGGCAAACAAAAATCACCATGGTAACAAGCACCCGGTAGCAAGGCGATCATCTTAATAATGATTAGGATGCTTTATCAGTTACCAAACAAAAAAAACATCATTACAATGAGAAGAGAAGGAAGAAACATCAGAAAAGGACCTCACCCAGAGGATTATGGCGATGACATGTCATCACAGAGAAATGTCTCAACGTCGTCAGGGCAGCGAAACATTCTGGATTTACCGTTGATTATGACTTTCAGTGTGGCAGGGTACAGGAGAGAGTATTTAATGTTCAGTTCACAAAGTTTTTTCTTTATTTTGTTGAACTCACGCCGTTTCTGGAGGACCAGTTTTGGTAATTTGTCTGCGTGTGGAAGGAGAACAGTGAGCCTGCTCGATAACTGGCAGCGACGTGAAGTTTTCTTCACAAAGGAGCAGTGGAATGAGTTTATTCATAAACTCCAGCATGTTATTACCCTCGGCCTGCTCAGGAACATTAAGAAAACGCAGATTATGGGATCGACTTCTATTTTCCAGGTCCTCCATCTTCTCCTTCAGGTAGGAATTATCCTTCTCAAGCGTGGAGGCGAGCTTTCTCAGGTCAGTCACAGTATCTTCATTTGCACTGACACGTTGTTTTAACTCTGTGACATGTTCTGCAATCGTTGACATGCGATTATGTATAGTGTTAAGACTTGTTTGCATTATGTCCATTTTAGAGTCAAAATGAAATGTCCTTTTTCATTTCTTGAATGGCCTCCCAAATTGTTTGGTTGGAGACGGCGTGTTCCATTGTTCAGAAAGAGATTGTCTTTTCCAGTTAAAGCAATGGGTGACGCCGATGCTGGATTTACTATTCAACTATTTAATATAAGACGTTATAATGTCCAAAGATAGGATTCAAGATAAGGCCTTGGCAATTAGATAGAAAGGCAGACTAGACTATAGCTCGTACTCACGGCAGCTCCGCTGCTGCGGCCATTTGTTCTCAGCTCCTGAGAACAAATGTTACTTACTGTTATCTTACTACAAGCAGTTCAAGCATTTTGTCATTAGCCGAAGTAGTGGACAACTTAACATTTTGGTCATGGCTCAAGTTTATACGTCAGCGGATCACCAGAATCCTCGTCCTGCGTAGCCACTTCTGCCAGGACTCACAGACTGGCAACGTGAATTTGGTTTGGCGAATTTGGCGTTATGTGAATGACAGGGGACATGCTCATGTGAAGGGGGAACAAAATCCAGCGACTTTGCTCACAAGAGGGTCATTATGTTTTACGTGCCCAGTCATGCCTATAAAATCTGCTAATGGGTTGGCACACGCGCACACAGACTGCGGCCATGCGTTCAATCCCAGTGTAGGTCACCATCACCCATGAAAGGCTGATGAGTAAACATAGGTGCAGAGCAGAATACGATTCAAAAATATGTTTATTTCTGTAATCATTACTAATGAAACCATTGCAGCTTTCATTGTATCGCATACACCACAGGGTTGTCTGAGGTATCATTTCTTGGTAGTAGTCTTTGTCTCTTTGCAGTCTATGTTTGATGTCAAATCCAAACCCACAGAAAGTCCCAAAAACTTTACAGGGCTTCATCAACCCATCGTTGGTAGCCGTTTTTAGACAGAGCACCAAGCTGCCAATTTGACCGTCCTTTTGGCGGCTCGGCCCGCGGTTTTAGACAGAGGGCGGCAAAGTGGGGGTCTGTTTTGGTCCGCCGATTTTCCGCCTCGGAGGGTACACTTATTTCCGCCTCGCCTGCTATCTAAAAACGAGGTGGAAATGTGCCGGCCTCTGCGTG
This sequence comes from Sparus aurata, assembly GCF_900880675.1. Lineage (NCBI taxonomy): Eukaryota > Metazoa > Chordata > Actinopteri > Spariformes > Sparidae > Sparus > Sparus aurata. The sequence goes on along the minus strand of NC_044207.1, from coordinate 23,160,128 downwards.
AGGTGAGCGGAGGTGTCAGTGACCTGCAGTGTTGTGCAACCCACAGCCGGGGAGTTTTAAAACCAAGAAACAGCTGATCACAGCAGTCAGTCCATCATTTAATCCGCAGACATTAAGATGAACAACTGGACAGCCGCTGAGATCCAGGAGACGCTAGCATCTCCTCGGTCTCTGTAGCTGTTTGGTTGTGTTGGCTTGTTGTTGTGTCGGCAGGCTAAGGACGGTCACTACTTTCAAATTAAAAGCCCCCCCCGCTAAGAACCCAGTTCTAAACTCCAATGGGGTGCAATGTAAAGCTCTTATTTTGAAGACAAATTCTATGTCACTGTTCACAGCCCAACTTCGAGCTTCACGTCACATCACATGTTCACGCCTACCTCAGAGGCGGCTTTTGGGAAAGGAGGAAAATTATGCCTTGGTTTTAGAAAGACAAGCTGGCACATTGTCGTCCTTACCTTGGAGCAAATGTGCCGCCTTTTCTATCTAAAAAGGGCTACTAATTAGTACATTGGTACAATCATTACACAAAGGCATGAACAAATTATGACCTGTGCTTACCGCTCTACATTGGCTCCCCGATAGTTGTATAATTGATTTGATCAAATTGTCTCTCCCTAAAATCTTTCTTTTTGTGCAAACTTTAGGAAATGTATGCATGACCTTGTACTAATTGATACAGTTTATTACATCTTTGTATTTCAATTCTATTGTTTTTACATCCTCCATGTTATTATTCTTTATTCTCACTTCATCTGCCATGTCTGAGTTTCTTTTCTTGTATAAAATACTAATTATGAAATGTTCCATATAAAACAGATCTTTCATAACACCAACGACAACAACATATCCTGCATCACGCTTAGCAGATTAGGGCCGTCTGTTTTGTTTTTTGTACTTGCCATCATCCAAATTATGGCCTTTAAGGGCTTCCATAGCTGTCTGAGGAGGACAGATAACTCTTCCATTTTTTTCCTTTCTGCTGGAGCTTTATCAGTGTTTGGACCTGATGTTAGATTGAATTTAATATTGTAATGTCTCATAAACATACAACCAAATCAAGGAACATGCAATTAATAAATCCAAAATGTATCACTATAAATAAATACAAACGAACACATGCTTGTCACAGGAGGGGCTGAACTGCAGCGCCTCTGAAGAAAGCTAATCAGAGCTGATCAGCAACAGGTGTGTCACCTGCATGAGAGGCTTTTTCAGATGCAGTGTGTGGCACAGGTAGCATTTCCTGTTGGTGACTGATGCAATGGGAGCTATGTGGGCCTTCTTCATTTGTGTCCTGACTGTTTGGCTTGCCAAAGGTATTCACATTTCATTCTATTTCAAGCTTCTGTTTTGAAAAAATTAATGGAGTACAGAAACTGTAAGAGTAAGTTTACATAATTTCAGGCAAAAACTTGACATACTACAGGATGCTTTGGCACAACTTGATATGTGAAACTTTAGTTGTGACTGGTCTGTGATATATCGTGCCCTCAAACGGCATGAACACTTGATTAACAGCAAGTGTGCTATCCATAGGCTCTTGTTTGCCAGTTGGTGGGACAAATAAAAGAAATGAGCATGTGCCTCAGAGGAAGATGGAAGGTAAGAACATTTGTGCCCAAATCCTTTTTGTGAGCTACTTTCTGACACTAACATAATTTCCTTTTGTACAAAAGACTCGTCTCCCAATGAGCTCTCAATAAAGAAGGCCATTGCACTTCTCCAGTCAATGGAGTCCATGTTGGGGGAGCAAGAAGCTAAAGAAGGTGAGCAGGTTCAGCAAAATCCTACTGGTAGAATGTGTGTGGAGCCTTATTCCTATTAGCCTCATAATGAGAGCCCTTTTTTTTCACTTTAATGCATTTGTTTGGTGTTGCAACAAAATGCCTAACTTTAACTATCACCATACAATGTCAAGTATACAGCTGCTTTGACACATGGATACACTGAGGGCCAAATGTTCTGTTGGACTGGTTTTCAATTGGCTGTGAATTTTACAGCAGTGTGTCAATGTTGAGAACATCACTGAATTCCTTTCACTTGAATTGTTTTTGTTAATCAGCTCTTTCACTTTCAGTACAACTGGAAACCAATGATGTGGAAGTTGAGTCATCAGTTAGCCACGTGAAACCTGTACAGCTGAAAACTGAGAAAGATGTCCCTGTAGGCACGGCCGTGGACAGCGGCACCTTCACTTTCACCGTCACCTTCCCCTTCGGCGGCGGCACCTTCAGCGGCACCTTCCCCGCAGGCGGCAGCGCGAGCACCAGCGGCAACAACAATGGCGGCCGCAGGGTGGCCGACGACCGTGGCAGCAGATATGACAGCTACATCTCCGCCGGCCACGGCGGTAGCAACAGCGACATCTCCGCCGGCAACAGCTACATCTCCGCTGGCCACGGCGGTAGCAACAGCGACATCTCCACCGGCAACAGTTGGGGCAACGGCTACATCTCTGCCGGCAACGGCGGTAGCAACAGCGGCATCTCCGCCGGCAACGGCTACATCTCCGCTGGCCACGGCGGTAGCAACAGCGACATCACCGCCGGCAACAGCTACATCTCCGCTGGCCACGGCGGTAGCAACAGCGACATCTCCACCGGCAACAGTTGGGGCAACGGCTACATCTCTGCCGGCAACGGCGGTAGCAACAGCGGCATCTCCGCCGGCAACAGCGGCATCTCCGCCGGCAACGGCGGTAGCAACAGCGACATCTCCATCGGCAACAGTTGGGGCAACGGCTACATCTCCGCCGGCAACGGCGGGGGCAACAGCGGCAGCCACAGTGCGGACGACAGCAGCTACATCAACGGCAGCCACAGTGCGGGCGACAGCAGCTACATCAACGGCAGCCACAGTGCGGGCGACAGCAGCTACATCAACGGCAGCCACAGTGCGGGCGACAGCAGCTACATCAACGGCAGCCACAGTGCGGGCGACAGCAGCTACATCAACGGCAGCCACAGTGCGGGCGACAGCAGCTACATCAACGGCAGCCACAGTGCGGGCGACAGCAGCTACATCAACGGCAGCCACAGTGCGGGCGACAGCAGCTACATCAACGGCAGCCACAGTGCGGGCGACAGCAGCTACATCAACGGCAGCCACAGTGCGGGCGACAGCAGCTACATCAACGGCAGCCACAGTGCGGGCGACAGCAGCTACATCAACGGCAGCCACAGTGCGGGCGACAGCAGCTACATCAACGGCAGCACAGCCGATGGCGGCATCTTTGCAGTTCCTTTACATAAAGACTCCCTTCCTGAAGCCGCAGGGAGAGGACACCTGAAGGTTGGGCAAAAGCTGCAGAACAAAGCAAATGCAGAGTCATCCTAGCTATAGATCTTGGGATCCCAGAACTGATCACAAAGAAGATATTTCTGTATGTCCGAAGTTTTCTCTGCTTTAAATAAAACTCTTAAATGATATGTTTACTTATTTCTTTTCCAGATATGGGTTTTGGAATAGATTATAAAACATTAGGCCTACTGGGTTTTCGTTCAAAGAAAATGAAACTTGGTTTTGGTGCAAACACTGAGACCTTATGGCCAGTTATATTAAAACGGTGTTGTCAGGGTAACTCAACAGTCTTTCATCTGCCATGTCCGAGTTTCATTTATAAAATGCTAATTATCAAATGTTCAATATAAATATGGATTTTTCATAACGACATGTCCTACTTCAAGCTGAGCAGATCAGAGGGGTATTGCACAAAAGTAGAATAAAGAAATCCAGGATAATTGAGCAAGCCCGACTTGACCTAGTCTGCTCGGCTTATCCTGGCTTAATTGGTTGCACGTTTGCCGAGCCAGGATGAAAAGGCGCAGCTATGTCAAGCCAGGTGTAGATAGTCGGGATAAGTGCGTGTTGAGGGCACACTTAAATAGACCTCGCGATCGCTCACAGAATCACCGATGGGAACATGGATAAGTCGCGCTTCATATTTCATAGCCGCTGAACAACAGCTCATGATGGAGTTCTATGAAGAGGTGAAAGACATCAGAAAAAAAGGCAATACCAGTGCCATAAAGAAAGGGAGAAAGCCTGACAGACAATAGTGGACTGGCTTAATGCCCAAGTAGTTAAAAACTCTATAATTATACAGTGCTCCAGTGGAACTGTCATAATTGGGCTACAATTAAAGGAGTTACTTTGAAAGTCCACTAATCAACTGTTGTACACTTTGCTTTAAATGTGGCAAGTAGAGGTGCATGTTACTGGGGAAATGTAGAGTATGATTAAGTGCAAACAATCATCCACAATGTGTGTCATTTAATCTATTTTTCTCATGTTGCATTTTTATCTATTTTATCCTTCTATCCTTCATAAAGAACAAACTTGTCTGGACATAAAAGGACCTGGCAGCAAGTTAAGACTAAATACAAGAACATTTTGCAGGCTGGTAAGTGACTTTAAAGTAGATAACGGTGAACAAATGAGGTGAATAGGTGTCTGCTGACATATTGAATGTCTGTATGACTGTAGCAGTTAATGGCACAGGGGGCGGCCCACCGAGCCAGGATATGACCCCAGCAGAGGAGCTGGGACTCCATTTAAATAAAGGGAGGCCAGTGATGGAGGGGATCCAGGGAGGGACAGTAACAGACTCTGTCCCAGCCACAGAAACTGTCCGCTTCATTCAAGGTACATATTGTAGTCGTACTGCACATGGAACACAATCCAATAAATATATTATACTGTCTGACTTTGGATTTCCTTACAGTGTCTGGGAGCCACCAGAATACGGTCCGGTTAGTACATTGTATTCAAATCACAGGCTTGGTATGTTCTGTGAAATCTTAATTCAAGTTCTCTCAATACATGTATGTATATGGCAGGGGGAAGTCACATCTGCAGCTGCAGAATGCACTTCTGCAGATAAGGAGACTGTCACTGGACTCCAGAAGGCTTGAGGTATGTCAATTTCATGGAAATATCCTGCTTATTTAGCCCATAAAGTATGAAGCCAGTGATGTGGTGCTAATAGAAAATATATGTGTAACAGGACCCAGATGCTGCACATTCTCCTAAGCAGCCTGGTAACATTGTGAGTATTGGCTAAAGTAGATCTACATTATGCACAAATCCTGCTGTGCTAATCGACATTTCTTTTACAGACTTCACAAACTGTCAGAAGACTGTATGCAAAGCACCTGGAGAAACCGATAGAGCTGGCAGACATTAAAATCAAATTGAAGAAGAGAAAGCTCCAAGAAATGGAGCTGGAGCTTGAGATTAAACGCCGGACACTCAGGAAACTGGACCTGGAAATCCAGAAACTGGAAAGAGAAGTGAGTATTTTAGTGCACACAGTAACCATAACTGCAATACAGTGTTTTAATCTTTGTTGCTTTTGCTCTCTCTATTCCAGGATCCAAGCAACCAAGAAAAATGACTGCCAAACAAACCCTCAGGTGGTGCAGGCACTGAAACTGAGATTTCAGAAGGCCGAAGGTGGTCTCGATTCGAGCCCTTGTCTTGCTGTGTGCATGGTTGTAGGCCTGCTGTGGTTGGATTTGTGGGCTCCGCATGGGGAGTCAAGAGGAATGACTCGCAGGCATAGCCTTTGTCTCCCAGCAGCACACTAGAGAATTCGCCCGATAATGCAAGATATCATTTAGAAAACTACACGGCAGAGTTAAACACTCATGATGTCCAAGGTGCTTACAGTACAAATAAAATGTGTGGCTTACCTTGGGAAAGTCTCTCGTAAATTGGACTAGCCCGATAGGCTCTGGAGTCATGCACCGAGCCAGGACACTTTGCCTCTAAATTGCTGACAAGGCAGTCAGCATCACAGATCATCTGAAATGTGAAGTTGAATCTCTCTCATGTTCTCCTGAGGATCATTTGATCCTGATGTGTGTGTAATCCACTGCACCAATGATGTCAGGGAAAGCTGTAACAAAAAATAGTGCGTATCCAACTGTGACTGATCAAATTAGAAACTAATAGTTGCACATTGAAATTGAGGTTACCTGCAATCTTGTAAAACTCCTCCTTGATGTAGAGGTGTCTTCTGTGGCCAGGGAAGGTGATGAATATGTTGATGAATGACTTCAGCGCCAGACAAACACGTCTTATTGTGCGGCAAATTGTTCCTTTATTGAGGTTCGCTGCATCCCCAACAGAATAAAGGAAGCTGCCACTTGCAAAAAATCTCAATGTAACACAGACCATCCGTAGTACAGTGAGAGCATGGCTGTCTATATTTCTATCTACCTACATATATCTATATATATATATCTATATCTATATATATATATATCTCTCTCTCTATATATATATATACATAGAGAGACAGATATCTCTCTCTCTCTCTCTCTCTCTCTCTCGATATATATATATATATATATATATATCCCTCGTCACAGATTTAATTGAAAACACCTTTGCAACTTCATCAGCTGTGTTTTGTAATCTCAATTACTGCAATGAAACATATTTATAAAACCTCTGATGGCAATTTGACAAGCAGTCTTCATTAGCATAGCAATATGACACTTGGCCCGAGTAAGAATACTACCACTTGAATCAATATGAAAAGACTGTTGCAATTACAAACAGCCAACAGATTTTAATGAAATGAAAAATGACAATATATATGTAATATTTTAATGCAGGATAATTAAAATGATGCAACATACTTAGAAAGACCATGGACATGCTGTAAAACACATGAATTCCCCACAGGATTGACAGTGGAAATATAGGTGAATCTCTAGGATTAATCTAGGCCTGGCTGTTAGCCTGGTCTGGAGCAGGCTAGCTGCAGAGAATAAATCACCATAGTAACTTGGTTGGGTTAAGTTTGACCTGCTTTCATGCAACCGACTTGAGGCTAAATTCACCCAGGATAACCAACAAATCCCGGCTAAATCCCTTATCTTGGTTTTGTGAAACTGTCTGTTTTGTTTTGTAGGCGTAAACAACTAATTCTATAGTTTCCCTATGCTCACATTGAAGGTGGTAAAATGCTATGAATTATTTAATTTATTTATTTAATTATTTGAAGGATAGTCCCTTAAGATGAATCATCTTGTTTTCAAGGGAGTCCTTAACATGTATACAGCCAATAATAAAACAAAAAATTCAGCATGACATTACATTACAGGACATACAGGAGTAAGACAGAACATTACAACAAAACAATACATTACAAGACGATAACATCCACACAATACACTCTTGAGCCAACCGTTCCCTGCCCCCCCAGTCCATCTAGATTCACATTTATACATGAGTGGTATTATATACCACTCTCATTATATACCCATCATCATATCCAGTACATTCATAAATTCAGTGTCAGTGAGATGTATTGTATGCACAGTTCACCAAAGATCGAAATTATCATCAGTAATTTGTTAGAAACAAGAACAGGGTTTTTGTAGATGAATAAAAAGGGATTTCCTAAAGAGATGAAAAGAAGTGATAGATTTTAGAAAATTAGGTAAGGTTTTCCAATCTGATGGAGCTTTAAATTGAAAGGAAAGTCAACCAATTTCCTTCTGAATTCTCGGAACAATGAAAAACAACTGTCAGTGTGGCGTAAGTAGTGCTGTGACCTATAGGGGGTCAAATATTGTTTTAAGAATGGGGGGTATTTATAATAAATACATTTGAAAATAAACTGCAGCCAATGAAACTGCCTTCTGAACTCTGGTGTTAACCAATTTAGAGAATGATACATAGTGCAGTGATGAGTTCTGTATGGACATCTTAATATAAATCTACAGAGGTTGTTATAAGTGACTTTGAGGGAGGACAAGTTGGTTTCTGAAGTGTTCTGATATACAATATCTGCATAATCGAGTATAGGAAGAATAAGATGTGTGACAATCTTTTTCCTAATCTGTAGGGTGAAACAGTTTATTGAACGTTACAGAAGACCCGAGCTGAAGTTTATTTTCTTGATAACTGAGTCAATATGTACTTTAAAGGTAAGTTGAGAATCGAGCCAGACACCAAGATATTTGAAACGATCTATTACTTCAAGAGGAGTACCATCGGGATAATTAATGGACAGTTTAGCAGAATGTAAAAGTTTCTGTCTAGTACCAAATAACATATTATATGACTTCTTCTTATTGAGTAAAAGTTTGTTGGTTGAAAACCATTTCTGTATGTAATCAAAATGTAACTGTAATATTGACTGGATTTGAGTAATATTGGATCCAGAGGTGTACATGACAGTATCATCCGCATAATGATGAATTTGACAATCAGAACAAACTTGTGGTAAGTCATTGATAAAGATGCTGAAGTGGACCTAAGGAAGAACCTTGGGGGATACCCTTTTCCATTAACATAAAGTCTGACTGTGTGCCATGAAGAGAGACACATTGGTATCTATGATGAAGGTAGGAGTTGAACCAGAGCAATGAGCTCTCAGAGAGTCCTATGGCATGGGGCTTATCGAGGAGGAGATAGTGGTCAACCATGTCAAAAGCCTTGGTAAGATCTATGAAAATTGCACCTGTGAGCATGTTGTTGTCTGAGGAGGATGTTATGTCATTAGTGAATTTAAGGAGAGCCGTTGTTGAAAAATGTGATCTGAAACTGGATTGATAAGGGGATAAAATGTCAAACTCATTAATATAATGAGAAAGTTCATTAAAAACTAATTTTTCAAATTTGACTACACAATTTATTATGGAAATGGGTCTATAGTTATTAAAGTCATGAGAGTCGCCACCTTCATGTAAAGGTGTGATTCTGGAACATTTCCAACTTGAGGGAACAACACAGGTATCAATTGACATATTAAATAGATCAGACAAGGGATACGACAAAATGTGAGAGGCAATTTTTACAAACTTAATTTCAAGGCCATCCGGACCAGCTCCACTGGTAGAGTTAAGTCCATCTATGACTCGTTGTACATCCAGTGGACTTATTTTCCTAAAGGAGAAGGAGTGACTGCAATTGACACTATTTGATGCTACATTTCAAGAAGGGCTAAAGGAATGAGAGCTACAGATCTTGGAGAAATGTTGGATAAAGGCATTCGCAATTGTTGAAGGATCGTTCACAATTTCGTTATTAATTTTCAGATGAGTAGTGTAATCTTTTGAAGACTTACTCATTATGCTATTAATTGTATTCCAGAATTGTTTTGGGTTTTTAAAATCATTAATGAGTGAGTCTTTATAGTAGCTGGATTTTGCATTCCTAGTTTTAGTTGTACAGATGTTTCTTAGTTGTTTATATGCATTCCAGTCACCTAAATCTTTTGTGGAACGATATTTCTGCCAGGCCTTATCCCTTTGTCTGAATAAACCTAATAAGTCAGCATTTATCCATGGTAGGTGTCTGCCCTTAACTTTCCTTATTGTCCAGGGGCATGTTTATTAATAACATTAGTAAATTCTGTGTAAAAATAATCCCAAGCATCGTTAACAAAAGGTATTAGTTCTATCCCATTTTAGTGCACTTACATCGTCAATAAATTGTTCAACATTGATATATTTTATTTTTCTTACTTTTATACACTTTGGTGGAAGACGAGGAAGTTTAATTTTCCAAACACAGAAAATAATTGAATGGTCACTTAAGCTGTCAGGTAATACCCCTGATTTTATAATTCGATCAGGATGAGTGACAAGTATCCAGTCTAAGAGTGTTGAAGATGTTCTATCAACTCTTGTTGGTTCAGCGATAATTTGCGTAAGGTTTATGCTGCTAAATAAATGTTTATCTCTGAGGGATACACGTTCCAACCAATTTTTATTAAAATCACCAAGTACAATCATTTCTCCTGGTCGATCTATGGAGTTGATGGTGGAGAGTATACAATCAGTAGATTCTGAATGAGCATTTGGGGGTCTGTAAATGTTACCTATGGTTAAGTGTTTACTTTTATGAAAAATTAATTTGACAAAAAGGCATTCAAAATGCAGAGGTGTAACTGTTGGCACAACAAGTTCTGAGCATAAATGAGATGAAATGTATGTAGCCACTCCTCCTCCTCTAGATCCTCTATCAGCTCTATACAAAACGTAATCAACAAGTTTGATTTCATTATCTGAAATATTACTGTGAAGCCAAGGTTCAGGTAAAGTGAGCACACTGGGTTTATTGTAGGCAATCCATGCTTTTAGGAGGTCGATTTTGGATGGTAGGCTCCTAATATTAAGATGAATAATGTGTAAACCTTTTTCTGTATTCATAATTCAAAAATAATTATATACAGATTCGTATACTCATGCAAATGTGTATACAAACACCAAGCAGTTCAATTAATACATCACAGGTACTGATAGGGTGTGTAGTACGGGGATGGTGGTGAGGGGGAGATGGTGACTTGGGAGAGGGGAGAGCCATGATCACACAAACAAACACATTCACACACATATAACACAATCTAACAGATCTCCTAAACAGAGACATAATTTGTCTAGTCTACCAATTAACAGAAACTGTGAGAATAATTTCAAGGATTTCAATAATCATAAGGAGAGCGAAATCAAGGTTTCTCACTTCTTGTACTTATATTACTAGGCCTTGACAAAATGTCTTTCTTTTTTTTTCCGTTCCATGGGCCAAATAAGAACAAACAAGCAAAAGGAAACAGAAATAACTTTCTTCCGCCGGTAAATATTAACAAAGGAGCTTTACAGTAGTTCATTGCAACACTGTGCTTTACGTGCCAAAACACACGGCAGACGGCAAACAAAAATCACCATGGTAACAAGCACCCGGTAGCAAGGCGATCATCTTAATAATGATTAGGATGCTTTATCAGTTACCAAACAAAAAAAAACATCATTACAATGAGAAGAGAAGGAAGAAACATCAGAAAAGGACCTCACCCAAAGGATTATGGCGATGACATGTCATCACGGAGAAATGTCTCAACGTCGTCAGGGCAGCGAAACAGTCCGGATTTACCGTTGATTATGACTTTCAGTGTGGCAGGGTACAGGAGAGAGTATTTAATGTTCAGTTCACAAAGTTTTTTCTTTATGTTGTTGAACTCACGCCGTTTCTGGAGGACCCCAGCGCTGTAGTCGGGGTAGATATGGATGGTGCACCCTCTAAAGAAAAGTTCCCTTTTCGCCTGGGCAAGTCGAAGGAGCTTCACTTTATCCTGGAGTAGGTGGAATTTGACCAAAATTGGCCTCGGACCAGTTTTCTTCACCAAGGAGCAGTGGAATGAGTTTATTCATAAACTCCAGCATGTTACTACCCTCGGCCTGCTCAGGAACATTAAGAAAACGCAGATTATGGGATCGACTACTATTTTCCAGGTCCTCGATCTTCTCCTTCAGGTAGGAATTATCCTTCTCAAGCGTGGAGGCGAGCTTTCTCAGGTCAGTCACAGTATCTTCATTTGCACTGACACGTTGCTCTAACTCTGTGACATGTTCTGCAATCGTTGACATGCGATTATGTATAGTGTTAAGACTTGTTTGCATTATGTCCATTTTAGAGTCAAAATGAGAAAGCATGTCCTTTTTCATTTCTTGAATGGCCTCCCAAATTGTTTGGTTGGAGACGGCGTATTCCATTGTTCAGAAAGAGATTGTCTTTTCCAGTTAAAGCAATCGGTGACGCCGATGCTGGATTTACTATTCAACTATTCAATATAAGACGTTATAATGTCCAAAGATAGGATTCAAGATAAGGCCTTGGCAATTAGATAGAAAGGCAGACTAGACTATAGCTTGTACTCACGGCAGCTCCGCCGCTGCGGCCATTTGTTCTCAGCTCCTGAGAACAAATGTTACTTACTATTATCTTACTACAAGCAGTTCAAGCATTTTGTCATTAGCCGAAGTAGTGGACAACTTAACATTTTGGTCATGGCTCAAGTTTATACGTCAACGGATCACCAGAATCCTCGTCCTGCGTAGCCACTTCTGCAAGCACTCACAGACTGGCAACGTGAATTTGGTTTGGCGAATTTGGCGTTATGTGAATGACAGGGGACATACTCGTGAAGGGGAAACAAAATCCAGCGACTTTGCTCACAAGAGGGTCATTGTCCAGTCATGCCTATAAAATCTGCTCATGGGTTGGCACACGCGCACGCAGACTGCGGCCATGCGTTCAATCCCAGTGTAGGTCACCATCACCCATGAAAGGCTGATGAGTAAACATAGGTGCAGAGCAGAATACGATTCAAAAATATGTTTATTTCTGTAATCATTACTAATGAAACCATTGCAGCTTTCATTGTATCGCATACACCACAGGATTATCTGAGGTATCATTTCTTGGTAGTAGTCTTTGTCTCTTTGCAGTTGATGTTTGATGTCAAATCCAAACCCACAGAAAGTCCCAAAAACTTTACAGGGCTTCATCAACCCATCGTTGGTAGCCGTTTTTAAACAGAGCACCAAGCCGCCAATTTGACCGTCTTTTTGGTGGCTCGGCCCGCGGTTTTAGACAGAGGGCGGCAAAGTGGGGGTCTGTTTTGGTCCGCCGATTTTCCGCCTCGGAGGGTACACTTATTTCCGCCTCGCCTGCTATCTAAAAACGAGGTGGAAATGTGCCGGCCTCTGCGTGAGGTGGGCGGAGGTGTCAGTGACCTGCAGTGTTGTGCGACCCACAGCCGGGGAGTTTTAAAACCAAGAAACAGCTGATCACAGCAGTCAGTCCATCATTTAATCCGCGGACATTAAGATGAACAATTGGACAGCTGCTGAGATCCAGGAGACGCTAGCATCTCCTCGGTCTCTGTAGCTGTTTGGTTGTGTTGGCTTGTTGTTGTGTTGGCAGGCTAAGGACGGTCACTACTTTTAAAAGCCCCCCCCCGCTAAGAACCCAGTTCTAAACTCCAATGGGGTGCAATGTAAAGCTCTTATTTTGAAGACAAATTCTATGTCACTGTTCACAGCCCAACTTCGAGCTTCATGTCACGTCACATGTTCACGCCTACCTCAGAGGCGGCTTTTGGAAAAGGAGGAATATTATGCCTTGGTTTTAGAAAGACAGGCCGGCACATTGTCGTCCTTACCTTGGAGCAAATGTGCCGCCTTTTCTATCTAAAAAGGGCTACTAATTAGTACATTGGTACAATTATTACACAAAGGCATGAACAAATTATGACCTGTGCTTACCGCTCTACATTGGCTCCCCGATAGTTGTATAATTGATTTGATCAAATTGTCTCTCCCTAAAATCTTTCTTTTTGTGCAAACTTTAGGAAATGTATGCATGACCTTGTACTAATTGATACAGTTTATTACATCTTTGTATTTCAATTCTATTGTTTTTACATCCTCCATGTTATTATTCTTTATTCTCACTTCATCTGCCATGTCTGAGTTTCTTTTCTTTTATAAAATACTAATTATGAAATGTTCCATATGAAAACAGATCTTTCATAACACCAATGACAACAACATATCCTACATCACGCTTAGCAGATTAGGGCCGTCTATTTTGTTTATTGTAGTTGCCATCAAACAAACACATGCTTGTCACAGGAGGGGCTGAACTGCAGCGCCTCTGAAGAAAGCTAATCAGAGCTGAAAAGCAACAGGTGTGTCACCTGCATGAGAGGCTTTTTCAGACGCAGTGTGTGGCACAGGTAGCATTTCCTGTTGGTGACTGATGCAATGGGAGCAATGTGGGCCTTCTTCATTTGTGTCCTGACTGTTTGGCTAGCCAAAGGTATTCACATTTCATTCTATTTCAAGCTTCTGTTTTGAAAAAATTAATGGAGTACAGAAACTGTAAGAGTAAGTTTACATAATTTCAGGCAAAAACTTGACATACTACAGGATGCTTTGGCACAACTTGATATGTGAAACTTTAGTTGTGACTGGTCTGTGATATATCGTGCCCTCAAACGGCATGAACACTTGATTAACAGCAAGTGTGCTATCCATAGGCTCTTGTTTGCCAGTTGGTGGGACAAATAAAAGAAATGAGCATGTGCCTCAGAGGAAGATGGAAGGTAAGAACATTTGTGCCCAAATCCTTTTTGTGAGCTATTTTCTGACACTAACATAATTTCCTTTTGTACAAAGGATTTGTCCCCCAATGAGCTCTCATTAAAGAAGGCCATTGGACTTCTCCAGTCAATGGAGTCCATGTTGGGGGAGCAAGAAGCTAAAGAAGATGAGCAGGTTCAGGAAAATCCTACTGGTAGAATGTGTGTGGCAGTGGCAGCTGGCCAATAGGGTGCGCTAGGATGGAAAGTAGGGGTGTCGCATTCATTTTAACAATGATTTGATTGGTATCACGATTCGTGGTTGCCAATACGATTTAAAGAGCGACCTTGGTTCATTTAAAACGATACGATCCGATATGATTCAGTGACTTGAAATCGATTCAGTAACTTTTTAGCCAAAAATTCAACCAGTGTGACTGTGACATAAATATCTGGATTCTGGACAGTACAGGTGAAGTTTTCTTAGATCCCTGTTTCTTGTAAGGGAATCAGGTTTAAATTTAACATGGATATGAACAAGAATTAATGGCAAATGTATTTACACTTTTTTTTTTTTTTTTTTTTTTTTTTTTTTTTTTTTTTTTTTTTTTTTTTTATTAGAATGAAGTGCAACCAGGAGGTCACCTTTTCTGCTCTCATTTTCAATATAGAGAGTACAGCAAATGCAACCAACATTTCTTCAGGTTGAATTAACAGTAGGTCTACCTGCTACTTGTGCTGTTTACAACATAAAAAGAGTACATTAGTAATACCAAAAACGGAGTGCAATTGACATTCTGCAGAGCTGACGTTACCTCACGCTGCTGCTGCAGCAGTAACGCTGCAAGAGGTACCTGGACGGTCGGCGTTGTGTGAAATCCCATGTAGTAGGTGGTTGGAGAGATTAGTGTTGCTGTGTTTTTTTTTTTTTTTTTTAATTTTAATTTTTTTTACTTGGCTTTTACATATTCTACAAACGAGCGGCTTAATTAGGACATCTTTGCAAAAGCCAGTGTTTCCACACACACTCGCCATCTGCCATGCTGTGTTTTGTTGTTCCAAGATTTGCGCCACTGCTGGCACATGCCGATGACGTCACAGACAGGCAGACTGAATCGAGTAATGTTTAACATTTCTTTATCGTTGAAGGTTCTAAAAAAACACACAACCTTAAAGTTTGCCGTGCTTAAATCCAATGTGCAATTTCCTAGTATCGATGGACTCGATTCTTTACCATTTCAAATGATTTTTAATCGATATGTTGCTTGGAAGGCCAACTTGGTGAGCACAGATCGATGTATTTGGATCGTAGGAATATAAATAGATTTATCGATGTAGTAGATGAATCGTTACACTCCTAATGGAAAGTGTTTGTTTTTTTAAAATGTATTTTTTATTTTTTCCTAATCGTTTAAAATGAATAATTACTGCTCTTTCTACAAATGTGTTTTTTTTTTTTTTTTTTTAATTATCAATAAGGTGCCAAATGTATACATAATTTGCGTCCACGGTCATTTCCTCCTTTCCTGGGGTGAGATAAAAGTTGCCCCAGGACTGCAGCTGCTCAGCCAATGGTAGACTGTTGCTGAGACAAATGAACACATAGCAACGGATAATCTAGCCAATTGGCGTCATCAAATTTGATAAGCTTGGGGCGATGAAAATATCACTCAATTCCTTCCACTTGAATTGTTTTCAATAATCAGCTCTTTCACTTTCAGTACAACTGGAAACCAATGATGTGGAAGCTGAGTCATCAGTTAGCCACATGACACCTGTACAGCTCAAAACTGAGAAAGATGTCCCTGTAGGCACGGCCGTGGACAGCAGCACCTACACCTTCACCTTTAGTGGCACCTTCCCCGCAGGTGGCAGTGCGAGCACCAGCAGCCGCATCAGCAACACCCCCAGTGCGACTGACAACGGCGGCGGCAGCTTGTTCAGCGACAGATTCCCCGGCACCTTCATCCCTGGCATCTTCATCCCCGGCATCTTCAACGGCGGCATTTCCAACGGCGGCGGCGTCTTTGCCAGCAACGGCGGCGTCTTTGCCGGCAACGCCGGCGCCTTTGCCAGCCCCGGCAACGCCGGCGCCTTTGCCAGCCCCGGCAACGCCGGCGTCTTTGCCGGCCCCGGCATCGGCGGCATCGTTGCCGGAAATGGCGGCAGCAATTTCCTCCACGCCGGTCTCAGCAACTTTGAAGCCGGTCGCGCCAGCAGCTACAACAACGGCGGCAGCAGCAGCGAGGCCGATGGTCACGGCAGCCATGATGCGGCCAATGGCAGCGGCATCATCGCCAGCAACAACAGCATCTTCGCAGATCCTTTACACAAAGGCTCCCTTCCTGAAGCTGGAGGGAGAGGGCACCTGAAGGTGGGGCAAAAGCTGCAGAACAAGGCAAAGGCGGAGTCATCCTAGCTTTAGATCTTGGGATCCCATAATTGATCAAAAACTCCTGTGACCACACCGATGTGGAATCGTGCAAGAGTTCAGTTGAAGATATTCCTGTACATCAAAGTTTTCTCTGCTTTAAATAAAACTCTTAACTGATATGTTTACTTATTTCTTCTTTCCTGGATATGGGCTTTGGAATGGGTTAAACATTACTGGGTATTTGTGCACAGCAAGTGGAACTTGGTTTTGTTTGTGCAAACATTTTGAGACCTTATGGCCACGGTTATATCATTAAAAACATTGTTCCCATAAAAGGTGGGCCAAGTGGGTTAAATATGCCGGTCTTGATCAGACAGAAGTACGAATTGGGTGACCTTACAATGCTGTTACTTACTCTTATTTTATTTTTCTGAATGTTTTGTTGGACCTAAGGATTAATCTGTATCACTCACACTTTATGTCAAAACTGCCTGGTAACATTTCTTTATTTGCTCTTTTATATAGATCTATCGTTCCCAGTTAGTTCAAAGTCTTCAGATTCAGATTGTTTTGTACACAAAAAAAACCCACACGAAACTAATTGTGAATGGCAGAGGTAACATTGTATACTCCCTGAAAGTAACTACTGTATTGTAATGCCTTCACAAAATGAAAATAAATGTAAAAAAAAAAAAAAAAACCTTGTTCCCAAGTAATTCAAACAGTTTTTCACAGATGAGCCTGAGTATTTTGTAAATTTTTAGATTGTGAGGATTGTGCTGCTTTTCTGGTCAGTTTCTGGAGAGCAACTTGCGGCATTAATTTACTGACTAGGTAAGAAACAGTTTGTATGGTCTCAGCTTTTGTCTGACAACAGCAACCAGCCTGTCTGATTTGCATCAACACTTGATGGGAACAAAGATTAAAGGGCTCAGTGTGGTTTATTTTCACCACAATGCAAATTGCACCACAGTTAGAATGACAAGGAGAGTAAGAAATAAACCAAGAAAGGGAATTGCTTTAATACCAAGTTACTTTTTCTTTAAAGAAATCTATGTAACTAATTACTCTTACAAATACTCAAATGAGGCTGTGAATGCAAATGTCCAGATCTGTGGGCACATGGTTATTTTGAAAGGAATAATGGCAATTTAATTGAATTTAAATGACGATGACATTAATGTGTATATCCTTCAAGGTCTGATGGAAAGTTGAGGACCTTTGTTTATATTTAGTGCTATTTTGTAAGAAGTTGATTTGAGTCTCCTTCCCAACTCAAACACTGAAGCATTTGGATTGGACATAGGTCAAATTGTCTTACCTATGTTGGATTATTCTTGCAATTCAGTATAATTGGGATATTCATGAGACATATTTTAAACAAGGCAAGGCTTCCTGAAGCTGAACTCGGGCATGGTGGTGATTTCCGCTAAACGCTAATAACGGTAGGCTAACGCGCTCACAGTGAAAGTGCTAAAATGCTACGAATAAATATTTTTGAAGCATTTGGTCATTAGCAGAAGAAGTGGACAACTTAACATTTTGACCTGGTCATGGCTCAAGTTTGAACGTCAAAAGATCACCAGAATCTAGTCCTGCATAGCCACTTCTGCAGGCACTTGCTGACTGGCAACGTGAATTTGGACGGCAGTGAAGACGTTGACTATGTTTAAGCACATTTTCAAATTAGAATATGTCTCCTATGAAATATGGAACAGAATCTTACATGAGTTTACGTCAAAAACATTCTGTTTTCATGATATATTATCAGATTACACGTCATCTTCTAGCTGCATACAGTATATTTGTCAGTGTGAAAAGTAAAAGACGAGGATGGAGAGAAAGAACAGAGAAATAGAGAGAGCGAGCAAGATTCGGAAGAAACGGATAAGGTGGACAGATAGTGAAGATTGTTAGAGCGCCAAATCAGTGTTAAACTGTTTAGCTGATGGAGGAAAAAAAACATCTTAAATGTGTGGGAGCTGAGCACCCTTGAAGGTCTGATCCTGAATCACCCCTGGGTTAATAGTTAACCATCGACACCCCTAATACCAGCAGTCTACATCCTAGTGTTTCAGGAACCTTAAATGTCTGCACAAAGTCACATTGCAAGCCAGAAGCTGAAGGATCTGAGGTTGACCGACAAAATGACCAACCAGCTGACTCACTTTGCCATTCCTAGAAGTAGTGTGGCTAAAAATGTGCCATCTATAATGGTTATTTTCCCTGACTTAAACTTCCTCCTAAGGACGTCACACAACTGTCCTCACAGGCTGAGATATACTTACAATGACTGGTAAAAGGACCTTTTATGTGTTAAATTGACGGAGCACCTCTTTAAATTTGAAGGTGTAAGTGCCATAGACAACAAATGTAGACTCAAACCAAAGCACAAGAAAGATGAGACAAACACCCCGAAAACTAAATGCTAGGACATTATGTAATGATATAATCGTCGCTTCAGCTTTGTCTTTTTACGGCGTCTCACACGCGAGCCAAAACAGAAGGTTTTTTTTGCGTTATGTAAATGTGAATGGCAGGGGACGTGCTCATTATGTGAAGGGGAAACAAAATCAAGCGACTTTGCTCACAAGAAGGTCAGTGTGTTTTACGTGCCTATTCACACGTATAAAATCTGCTCATGAGTTGTAGCGCACACACACACAAATGCGGACTGCGGCCATACGTTCCTGGAGATTACATAATCCCAGTGTAGGTCACCATCACCCATGAAAGGCTGATGAGTAAACACAGGTGCAGAGCAGAATACGGTTCAAAAATAGGTTTATTTCTGTAATCATTACTAATGGAACCATTACAGCTTTCATTGTATCGCATGTTTACACCACAGGGTTATCTGAGGTTTAGGCACTCAGTCTGTGGGCTGCTCGCCGGTGTTTGTCAGTCTGAAAGAGCTGCTTGACTCTCAGGACTCGTGTCTTGCCCTGAGGAATCCGCCCCAGCATGACTAACAAGGGGAGGAGGCCTTCAAGTCTCCTGTTATATCTTCATTTCCTGCTTAGCGGCTTTATCACCGAAAGAATGAGAAACTTGAAGGAAGTTTTTCTACATGTAAATGATGTAACATAAAACAAGGCTTACCTCATGTGTCTATAAATAACCCATGGTGGAGCACAGGTACAGCCACTTACATGTAAGTATTGTACCACTGAGAGGTCCTTGTGTTGTGCTTTTTTTTACTGCTTGTATGTGCTGCATGAATCTGTTGGGTACAATGAGCCTATTTGTCCCTCTATCTTCAGGTGCGATGTAATAAAACCGGAAAGTCTAAGCTGGGTATTAAACTCGTAGTACGTTGGCTATGATGTCTAATTGGCTAACATGTACGTACTTGCACTTGTTTTGCCAACCAAGCCTCTCCTTTGTTAGTCACCTGTGTGTGTGTATAGAAGGTGAGTCTCACAGTGTCCCAACTGATTACTCTGTGATTTTAACTTCTCTCACATAATGATAATAGCTCCATGAAATGTGTTTCCAAATCCATTTTAGGCCAGAAATAAGCCACGCATTTACCCAATCTGTCTTCGTTTGGACTCAACAGTGGTTTGTATCTATAGTTTTTCAGGAATTTCCTACTGTCAGTGAAATAGTCTTGCCCTTAACTTTATGCTATCGAGGAGCAGGCAATCAGATGAAACACGAGGCATTGCTACCTGAATGCAGTTTATATAGACAGCGAATGGAAAGTATCCAGAGTTCCTTATCCTTATCTGAACAGCCCTTTGAGGATAATTTGTGATTCATCACTACACATGTCAAACTGACCTGACTATAACCAACTGCCAGTGTTAGATAAAATGTTCTGGGAAAGAAAATTGAATCATGATTGATCCTCCAGGGACAATGAATGCGTGAACTAAATTTAATTCAAAAGTTATTTAAATCTGGGCCAAATGGTACTAGCATGACAAAGAATATAAGGCAGGTAAAACTGACTCCTTTTTTCCTCAAAAGCATCAAGTGTATCAATAGCCTTTTTAAAATGCATATATTAGTCGACTCATTCCATCAGCTTTAAAGGATGTTAATCTCTTTAACATCACAAAGTCACGTCATCTACCTCTCGACCTCATTCATTCAGTCACCTGGTCATCTTATGTAACAGTAGTTTGCTATATCTGCGCCTTCAAGCCAAAACAAACAAGATTAAATTAATACAATGTGTAATCTCTCTTTTTTTTTTCCATCTCTCTGTTATGTGCCTTATCAACAGTCCGGCTGGGTATGATCTTATTTAATGGCGAAGCAACACTTTGACTTTGTGTTTTGTCCCTTTGGTTTTGAGCAAACTTTAACACACCCCAATATGGCTTCAAGTTGCCTGAGACATATGTGTGCATTGTCGCATCCGTGTATGTGTGTGTGCTTAAAGGGAGTTGAATGTCAGGTCAACATGAATCCTGGAAGAATAAGCATTCCCTTTGTGACACCTATAAACAACAGGGAGAGGTGTTCAATAGGAAAATGACAAACAGGCTTCTCCTGTCTTAGCTGGTCAGGACTAGAAGCACATGGATGGATGAACAAAGAAAGACAAAGCAGTTGTTTTTACTCGCCGTCCCAGTGCCATTCTTTCTGCCTGTTCACCATAACCACCAATGGACTTTAACCAGGTTGTTTGCCTTATGCAGGGTTCAGCTCTGTCTTAATATCCTCAGGGCATGCAGTATTGGGATTGTGTAGCTCAGTACCAGGGTCAGTGGGCTGAGGGAACTAAGGTGTGGAAAAAATGATGCCCTTGAGCATTTACACACAAGAAAGCAACCAATTTTTGTATTTTACGCTAAACCCATCAGATTTTGTTGAACTGTCGAATGATAAAAATAATTTCTATCTTTGCTTTTCGAATATAACAAAACAAGAGTTATTTTTAGGGACTAAAACTATTTGGTTAGGTTTAGGAACTGAAATTACTTGTTTAGGTTAGGAACTGAAACTACTTGGTTAGGTTTAGGTTACATTTGTGTCACAATAATTATTATTCTATAAATTCTGCTCCGAACATACTTATGTAATTTCAGTTACATTATGTTTGTGACGTTGTTCCACTTTGTTGAAATAACTCACCATTGAGTTTTGTTTCACAGTGGACATGAACAGCAGTCTCCTTGTGCCTGTTTAACCCTCCACATGCTTGAGGTCCCTGCCTATCAATAAATGTAAATATGGGTAATTATAAGTTACTTTCACTGTTAGCCTATATGGCCTGAGCAATGGACAACACTCGGACTGACAGAGACAAACAGAAAGTCCAAATTAATAGAAATTAACTAACTAAACTGGTAAAAACAGCACATAGAGAATTATACTGTCACATATCACAGGTTAAGAAGAGTCATCGATATGATCAGTATTCAGCTGATCTTTTTTATCTACATCTACAGTAATTTGTTAGTTCCTTCTTTCCCTTTCGTTTACTGTATTATTTGTATTTCCTCACAAAGCTTTGACGTCAGTAGATTCTACAGCACCCACTGGGAAGTACAAATGAGGTTCCAGAAGGATGAGCCACTGTAGATATGAGGAAGTATGCTGTTGCACACTTGTTTTCTATTTGTGGGAAAAGGTTCAGCGAGCGATTCTGGAGAAAGATAATTGATTGTTGAGTCTCAATGCAGGTGATCGTGTACTGATGTTTCGGGTTAGTTGGTCAGGCTAAACACTAACCCAACCCATTTGACAACCTGAGTAATAACGCACCTCAGTGATCAACTCCCACATGACATCTTTGTGTCTTTCTTTATCGAGCCTTTTTCTTGCACCAAGAAGCACTTCTGCTGCAGCACTTCTCTTTGTTTCTCTGTGTCTTTTCAAGAGATCACAAACACGGTTTAATTCCCCATTCACCACTTTATGCTTCACATCAGAGGCGCCCAACTTTTTCCAGTGGAGAGCCACAAACAAACACTTACTGTACTGTATTTTTAAGACACAGCATGGTATTAGGGACAGCAAGTGCCCTTACTTGACTTTCTTTCCTCTGCCATTATAATTGGGTATATCTTCCTTAAAGAGCATTATTACTCAACAAAAAATAGAACAGTAATAAACAATTTTCTGGTTGAAAGATCAGGTGGGCCAAGACAAAAACCTTATGGTGCTGCTGTAAATTCCACATTAAAATGAAAATGACATTGTGACCTCTTGTGCAATGTTAATGATCTGTAACATTGGCTAGCTGAGTTAGCTAGCCTTTCGTCCATGAGTAGATGCACGCTTCTTTCTGCGTGGTTACATGGTAAGAAAATAGTTCCTACATCTGTCTGTCTGTGAATTATTTTGAGTAACCGGGTCATGATTTCTGAAGGGCCATTTCTGTTGCCTTTTTATATAGTGTTTTTGTGCTTTGAACCCCTCAAACTGAGTGCCGTCTAGTTCCATTATTGTTAAGGGAAAGGCAGACATCTTTACATCCTGTATCTCCAAAGCTCTGCGTCTCACACCAAAACAATTTAGATGTATGAACCACACGAAGAGGAAAATATGTATTTTTTATTTCTGGGTGAACTGTCCCTTAAACTATGCTCAATGAGGAGACAGGGAGTAGTTTATGGCATGTTATCTCCATAAATATGTGTGTATATTGTATGTTTTTGTTGGTGAATCCATCTCATCACTTCCTTTTTTCTTTGGGGTACAAAAAGCAGTACGACACATTTAAAGAAGATGATAATATGATATCAATATGATATATACAGTAAAAGGTATGATGTACATTTATCTATAGTAAATAGTGATCGAAAAGTTGTCAGTTGTCATAGACAATAAAGAATTAGGCCTGTAGCTGCTCACTCTGTCACCAGACATCCAGTTTGTATTTCTTCTTTAGTAGTCTCCACCTTACTGCTGTTGCTTGATATTTGCACATAGGATCACCAGCCAGCAAAGTCCAAACATGGAAGTGCTAAGGCAAATGCCATGTAGGTGATCAATTGATAGGTTTCATCGTAGAGAGGTAAGTAAATGTACTGAAACAAGACATGTCTCGTGTGTCCACTGTCCACAGTGACCAGACAGCTGTGTGTGAGCAGGTTCAAACAGGATCCAGGTCACCACACAGCATCTGAAGCCACGTGTGTTTGAGATCCTGAAGCTGTTGGCAAAGTTAATAAATGTCTATATCAATACAAATAAAGACTTGATATATACACACACACACACACAGATACACATATATATGTATATATATATGTGTATGTTTGTGTATACATATATATATATATGTTATTGATCACATTTGCCACAAAAGCAGCTGCAAAAACACCCTGTAACACACAACCATGCAGTTTCATTTAGTTTCCTCTTGCACGTGATTCACGTGAGGAAGCTTTACTCCCTTTTACATTCAAAGTTACCTCATCCACCCCCTGTCCAACCCAGCAACTACAGCTCATACTACATGTATTGCAAGTTCATTACTGTACCAACAGCGATTTTTGCTTCTCCAGTAGTGGAAAGTGAATAAGCACATTTACTAAACTTCCACTTCACAATGTTTTAGAAGGAGGTACATTTTACTCATTTATCTGACAACTATAGTTTCAGGTTACATTTCAGATAAACATCTGATCTTAAAATAGAGCAACTTTGAAAAAATGCACTGTGATGTTACATATTTGCACATTTCTGGCTCGTGGCTCTTTCCAGGAAAAGCAGCGTCTGGGTGGAGCTCCATGTCATGATTTTACTGTTTGCACTCACAAGTCATTTCCCCTCCAGACTTTCTCAGATGGTTTCACTTAAACAGCTTTTTTTGAGGGCCAAAGACACGTGTTTCACAAAAACAAAAACAATTTCAATTCTGCAATTAGAGAAAAGTTTTCATAAGAAAAAAAACAAAAAATCTGTGTACCAGAACTTTGGATGTTTTTTCTTTCGAGCCTCATTAATCATCTCACAACCTCTTAGATTTATCTTATGAATGTTTAAAGGGCTCCGACCCCAAAGTTCAAACCCAGTGGACTAAACTAACAAACTGTAAACAAAGAAGGCAACTTGCTTTTCATATATACAATACAGATAAGTTAAGACAAAACTTAATCAATCCTTATAAAATTCTTGTGCCAGCGATTGCTCCAAAAAAGGTAAAGTCCAACTTGTAACAACCAGTACCAATCAGTGCCAACCAGTGGGTTCTCCGGGTCAGGTTCAAACACTGGGCTCAGTTTTTCTCTGAGAATGTATACAACAAATTATTGAATATTACCGAAATATACAAATTATAGAAAAGTGTTTAAGAATAAAACAAATGTAAAAATTGTTGTGTTTTCGTTACCTTGGCATGAGTCTTTAATGTCTCCTGAGGGAATTAGTAAATCCTACACGCTGGTCCTTTAAGGTAACATTTAGCGGTTAAGACTTCTGTTGTTTACCTTAACGTTGAAATATGTAAGAATTGTACACATGTTGGAGCAAGGTCTCTCTGAACGAGTAGGGGGCACCATCTAACCACAGTTACCGGTAAATAGTACAAACTGTAGTGGCTGTTAGCTAGCTAGCTCAGTTAGCTGTGCAGCTAGTGATCCAGACAGCGATCAGTCTAGACTGGGAGGTCAGGGTTGTATTACCAGACAGGATTGGCCGGGGCTTTTTACATGTTGCACCTCACGGGTGGTTTATTTATTCAAGTAAATAATCTGAGCACTTCTTCCACCGCTGTCTTTTCCTCACACTGGAACATCCACTTCGTCCTGTTCTTCAAGAAGCCCCACATGTCTTGACCAAGGATGCGATCCCTGACTGCTGCTTTAAATGTTGCTCGACATGCAAAAGGTGAGGCAAACACTGAACCACAGTCATGAAGTGTCAGTATTGACCATGTGGGGCTACCTTACGTCAGAACTGCTTGCTGCACCTTTTATCTGGAACAAGGTGTGTACAGCTGTGACTAACACTGAGAGAGAATGCGTGACAGGGAGTGTGCTCCAGGCATTTACGGCTGACTCACGTCACAGTGGTGAGGTTCATTAAGTGTCTGCTCAGCAGAAGTGTCCATTCTCTGCTGAAATTGACCTAAAATGTTAGCCCGTTTGCAGGTCAATCTTTTAAACATGCCTAGTGCAACAGTTGTCATGTGAGAGGCAGCTGTTAGCATCACGCAGCATGAACACGACTACTTTACGCCCTTTGTGCAACTCCAACATGCAGTTCAACTTATGCTCATACATGAATGCTCTTTTGTTTTTGTTTTTTAATGTATATGTTTATTTTCTTTTAAGAACAGGAATACAAAATAAAAAAAGGAAACAGATACAGGGTTCCAAAGCTTACTGAACAAATCTCCAACATTTTATGATAAAATCTCAATCTCTCAAGATGTGTTTTCTTGTTTTTCATATTTTTATTAGAAATGACACCAACATTTATGGTTCACATGTGGTCAGGTTTCAGTCCATCCTCTCTGAATCTCATCAAAAATCTGTAGGAATGTTTATGTAAGTCTTTGAATCTGTTAAATTGTTCGATACATTTTCATAATCTGCATGTATTAGTGTCCTGAGCATCCTTTTCTTCCACTTCCAGCTCTCTATATTTATACAGTCTTCTCCTGCTAAGTCCCCACATGAAACAATAAAGTTTTATTTGGGTCAGTTTTTTTAATTTGAATTGACACAGTTTCACTGGATAAAGTGTCTAAGAGAAAACCTTTGGTCAGCGTGCTTAGGTTTCCGTTCAGCAATGGATGTTTTTTTCCACTTCTTGTGGAAAATTACACAGAAAAGTGGACTCATGGGGGGGTGCTGGTCATCCATTGTTTTGTGTGTTAAAGGAGGGGACAACCCCTGCAGATAAATCATCAGGAGGGCTTTTGCGGGGGGAGGGGAGCACTCTCCCTCCTTGTGAATTAGGAACTGAGAATGTACTGGCCTCTGGCCACCGGCTCTGCCAACTATTCAATTCATGGAAGTGTGAACGGATTGAGCTGATGTGAGACAGAGCAGAACGGCTTGTGACCATAACAGTTTTTGCACTGAATTATAAAACACGGATCACAGATTCAGGACTTTACGCCCTCCGGAGGAGTAAAGCATGAGAGTGGATGAACAAATACTAACGCTAAGTTAAACAGTTTTATGAAAAAATCAGTCAATGAACATCTTTCTCTATTGATTGAAAAATGTCTTCCTCAAAACTACATAGTGCATCAAACGTTTTTTTCTGTTTTTCTTTTCTTTTTTTTTCTTTTTTTTTTGCAAAAGTAGGTTAAAAAACACATCCATGCTGCAGAATCATATTTATCTAGAAAACCCCCCTCACTTATGCGTTCGCTTTACTTTCCTCTACCCTGCAGCACTGCAAAAAAAGCACAACCAATCATCCGCTGTATTTACCTGCTGTCTGACAGAAACACAGGCAGACCACTGTTAGTGTGCTGCAGCAGTACAGTCAAATCTGTGTCACTGTGTCATGGGTAATCGCGCAACCAATCACGGCGCAGGTAAGCATGAGTGGCTGCAAAAGATCCAGCATTAGCCCAATCGCACCAGAGCGCTGAGCCAATCAGGATGCGCCTGGTCAGGGAACAGCATCTGCCCGTGTGAAAATACCGATCCCTCCAACTGTGCGACTGACGGGGATTGCAAACATGCAGCAGCTTGTTATTCTCGGCCGCTGCAGACAGGGCTGTGTTATCACATGTGTTTCCTTGAGCACGTGAGGTCAGTTCTCTCTTGTGTGCACATGCACGTGAGAGTGAATGTGTGGGAGAGAGATCTGCCAGAAAGGCTAAAGCTGCTCTTTCTCAAAACCCCTTTCACACTTTTCTCACTATTGTCCAAAAGAAAAACTCCAGCCCCCCTCAGATAAGATCAAATTCATCTTTTCTCCTTAATAGGATTACACATGCATCTTGCCAAGGAATGAGCCATGAGACAACATTGTCCTCAACTGACATATACTCTCCAGTTCTTAAAGTTGGCCTGTACAGGATTTTGCACAAAAACTCCATGCTAAGGCTTCCTTTCTAAGCTGTTTTACACTTTTTCATCTTTGCTTTATCCCTCCTAAAACATGTGTCCTTAATGCAGAGGTCCCCTTCTCCTGTTACGCATCGTAGAAAGAGGCTGCAGTACTGGTTTGAACTAGTACGATGTGTTACACAACAACACAGCACCAAGTGAGGAGGATCATACAGAACATGCACTGACAGCAAAGCCACAACCTTTAGAAAAGATAGATGCTGAGTGCACGTGTGGTTTTTTTTTTCTGCAGTGCCGCATTCAGTTTTATGTAAGATTAACATTAGCAGTCTTTGATTATTTTCAAGATGTAAATAAAAAAAATGCACAGAGTTGGAGGGCAATTGCACCGCGCGCCACATTGTGAGTGCACGCTAACCCGCCTAGCATCTTAACATAGTGTTTGGCCGGGGGGGTGGTTTAATGTGCAGCTCCATTTATGAGTCCCCGTTTCATTTTTCCCCTCCTTACATAACACGCGCTTTTTTTTCCCACTTCACACAAGAACCACCGAGATCCAGCCTGTACATTCCGGTGGTCGTCATAGCAACAGGGCAGCATCCCTCTGCATCCTTTGTCCAGTGTCTCCCCTTCGTCTGAGCTTCCCAGGCGGAGGGTGGTTCGGATTCTGCATGCAAATCGAACCCCCCCCAACACACACTCACTCACACTCACACTCACACACACACGCCCCTAATTGAGCTTTGAAGCGAGGAAGTGGAAGGGATTTGAAATGCTTACTGAATGCCATTAGGTGCTTTTCACAGATCGTAGCGAGGTGGTTAACTCCCAACATCCTGCAGTGGCATTACACAAGTGTTAAATAAGAGGACGAAAACGCCCAATCAAGACGTGCAAACAGTCGATCCTTGCAGTGTTTAAACTGAAACACGGTCAGAGCCATTCAAATGTTGTAATTTTAGTAATGTTTGGAATCACATGCAGTGCGCGTGGGCTGGTTTAATCCCCCCCTGCAATTTAGTGCAGTAATGTTTGTGTTTTTGGGTGCAGGTCTCAGTTATGCTGCCTGTTTGTTTGAGGGAGTTCACAGGGGGAAGAATTGGGGGGAAATGGGGTCAACTCTGGCACAAAAATGTTTTAATCCATCTGCTGTTTCTGCTTACATTCATACAGAAGCTGTCCTGCAACACAGGTAGAAAATATCAGAGAAAATGCTAAGTTACAGCTGGGCATTGGTCCAGTAGATCACCTCAGCTGACTGCTTTGACCAGGCTGCAATGAAACCGTCGGGGGCAACTGCAACGCTTAAGTTACTTCTAGTAAAAGTGCTTGTTTCAGACACCAACAGGCTGAGATTTATATAGTGTCTGACAACATTACGGAAAATGATTCTTACAGAATTAAACAAAAAAGAAGGAATCCTTTGTCTTGTTTTAAGTCTTGTTCAAGGAGAAGTCTAGCTCTGAAAGCTCACAACCTAACTTTGACTTTGGGCGCGAGTTGCCCCGAAGAGAAACATTGCAGCCGCTGCAAATGCGTCGCTGCTTCCACATAAGACGATCTGACAAAACTTTTGCTCTGTATGAATCATTGACAGTGATGGAATGTAACTAAGTACTTTTACTCGTGTACAGTTGTCAAACACAATGTTGAGCTACTGGAGCCTTTCCATTTTCTGCCTCCCTGAAATATTTTGGAGGCTTTTGACGTTGACTTTTACGAAAGCAATATTTTAGCACAATATCTTTACTTTTACTTGAATATGATTGTAAGTACTTTAGTACAACACCGAACATTTACACACCAAACCACGTAGATCTTAAAAAATGCTGGACTTCCCCTTCAACTTACCACTTTTTCCTGTCTTTACTGCACAACAACAGCTTCTGTATGACTAAAGGCTGAGACGAAAAATATTGTTGTGCCATAAATCATTATTGTTTCATAGTACTCTTTAAATTTGAACTTTGACGTCTATGACGAATCCTGGTATGCCTGCAAAGGCATGCTGAAAAACAAATTTAACAGGTTTGGGCAGAAAAGAAAAGGAAAAAAAACAACCTACCAAAACAAAGAGCTGCATGTGTTTGCTCGAGGTCAGCCAACTTCCTCTGACACAGAACGGGGCCTGCCCTGGATTTCTGGATTGACTAACTTCTTTCTTGGCTGAGTAATGTCTGACAAGGCACATGTGGAGAGGACTATAAGACGACTATGAGAAGAACTGTAATATCGGATCAAATCAAATCAGTTTTATTTATATAGCTCAAAATCACAATCATATTGACTCAGCGGGTTTCAGAAACTGTACAGTGATCGATGTCCTCTGTCCTTGGACACACCATCCGAGTGAGGAAGAACTTACCATATTATTGATAAAAAAAAAATGTTAAAGCTTTTAACAGGGAAAAAAGAAAGATGGAAGAAACCTCAGGAAGAGCCACAGGGAAGGGATCTCTCTTCCAGGACGGACAAACATGCAATAGATGTCGCTGATACAGGACAGAACAGCAAAATCACAGTTTACAATCTGCACTGACAGAATATCTGAGACAGGTTATATAATATATATTAGAAGTCTGTGGATCCAGGAGGACGAGTGAGCAGGCAGAGGCAACGCCAAGCGGTGACCGAGACACACGACCTCCTCTCCACCGTGGTGACTACCTGGAAAGAGGGCAGGCCACACAGGATAGTTAGCATCAGAGTGAAGAGGCGTCACATTTTACAGAAATACAGACAGAAGGAGAGCCTGAATGAAAAAAGAAGAGTGGGGAGGAGGAAGAGGATGCTTGCAGGAACAGGAAACAAAAAACAGAAGGCAGAGAAATGCAATGTTACTCAGAATAAACGCATTGTTTCTCTTCTGTCAGGAGCCCAGGACTCTGAGTGTAATGAAATCTGACATGTACGACGGGGCAAGGCCTCGTACAGGTTTGTATGTCATCAGCAGCACCTTGAAGTCTGATCTAATGTGAACCAGGAGCCAGTGCAGTGAGGCTAGGATTGGTGTTAATAGGATTGAATGTTCTTGAACATGTAAAGGTGTAATGTGTAGAAAAATCGAGCTCAGAGTACAGCGTGAGTGGGTTGTTGAGTTTATCTGGTCGCCTCTCGACTAGTATTGAGTGAAATTGTTCTTTTCGCGTGCTTTTTTAACAGTCAGGTTACAAACTCTCTCCACCTCCCAACACTCGTGTTTTCAGGGTAGTATATTTGCCAAAAAAAAACCCCAAAAACCCCCAAAATAAACAAAGTTAAAGATGGATTTGATTGCTGGCTTCTCTCCAAAGTGTTGCACGTGTATAAGTGTTCAATGTCATCGGACCTGAACTCAACTATATGATTGGTTAACTTTCCTCCCTGGCATAGTAGTGTCTGATAGTGCCTACTGGACAATAAAACATATTGACACACACCTGGAATGAATAACTGGGTTAGGGGAAGAGACATTGTGACCCAGTTTGATTCTAAGTTTAGTTTTGGATTTCTGTTCAATATTGTGAAAGGAAATAAACAGAAGTATGGATATTTCTTTGTGTGTGTGTGTGTGTGTGTGTGTGTGTGTTTGTTTATTGCTGGATCATTTTTGTTTTTTTGATACTTTACTTGAAAAATAAAACCACCTCTATCAAGCCCGCAAAGCCGAGTAGAAAAGGGCAGAGGTTTTACCGATTTGGACCAGAATAAATCCCTGACCCAAAGAAAGTTATTGTCCTCGTGCTTGCTTCAGTTCAACGGACATCCTCTGAAACAGAACTGGACCTGCACTCGACCCCTCAACAATTTTGGTGATGCTGCTTTCAGACAATATGCTCCGAGCCCGATGAACAGCCAGTATCTGAGTGGAGCTGGAAATATTGATGTTTTTAAGATTAAGATTAAGATTAAGATCTTCCTTTACTGATCGCCCTTGGAAGAAATTCCGCAGGTGACTCGGCAGTAAAGAGGGAGATTAGTAGCAGCACAAGAGAAAGTCTCAGAAAAACAGAGACAATAATAAAAAGATATTGAAAAGAATAAAATAACAACTGAATAAAACATGTAATAAAAAAACTCAAA
This sequence comes from Sparus aurata, assembly GCF_900880675.1. Classification (NCBI taxonomy): domain Eukaryota; kingdom Metazoa; phylum Chordata; class Actinopteri; order Spariformes; family Sparidae; genus Sparus; species Sparus aurata. Next base: position 23,128,867 of record NC_044207.1, on the reverse strand, counting down.
TTAGATGACCATTTTAAACCTGTTGATTGAGTCCGTCTTTTATGTTGTGTCTCATCATTTTATGGTTTTAGTGTTTATGTTTATTGCAATTAATTTGTTTGTTTTTTATGATAACTATTTATTCTGTCTTATCAATATTTTACTTTTTATCGCTGGTATCATTATTATATTGAATTTTATTCTTCTTTTGTTTTCTTAAGGGAGCAATATGTAAGAATTGGCATTCTGCTGATAATTCACAAACCCAACAAATAGGGGCAGCACATCACCAGGGTATCACCAGCTAACCGATGCTAACTGTGCTCTGTTTATGCGTCCATCGCTAGCTGCTGTAAACTTGATATCGCAGTTTGCGGGACTGCCTGATGAGTGCTGGGGTTTTTTACAGCTAGCGCAGGAGCTTTGCCCCCTGGGAAGAAGAGGCTTCAGGCTATGGGGGCTAGCTGGTTAGCATGCTAACTTTAGTCAGTGTCTCTGCAACACGGCACACGGACGTCTTTGAGTATTCCCGAAACGTTATTTCTTCACATTCTGTTTTGAGTGTTTTAAACTGAAATTCTTCTTTTAAATCACATCTGAAAAACCTACTTCTACTTGCTTTTATGTGAAGTCGTCCATTTTCTCACTGAATATTCATCCTTCCACCTTTCACTCCATTTACTGCTCTCAGACTGTCTGTTTTAAAGCCCTCCCTTGTGACTTCTTTTGTCTCACCGTCCTTTACTGCTTTTATTTGTCATTTTTAATCTGTTTATTGGCCTTTACTCCTTTTACTGCTCAGAGTCTCTGTTCTTAAGTCCTCTGATGTGATGTCGTCTTCTAATCATCCTCTATTGTTCTCATTCTTTTAATTACTATTTTTGCACTTTTTATTCTTATTTATTTGTATTTATTCATTTTCTCTTCTCTCTCTCTTCCTTTCTGTGATTCTACCAGTTGTATTCCTTTTACTTGTAATGACTCACATTGACTTTCTGTGTTTTTACATGTCTTGTTTTAACTCACATTAGACTAGACCTCCTCGTGTTTGGCCTGACTGTTGAGTGTTTATTCTGTTGTATTGTCTTCCTGCTTTTGCTCGATTATCAAAGCACTTTACAAACTCTGTTTTTAAAGGTGCTCTACAAATAGAAGTTTGTCATTTATTTATCAATATCCCACGTTTTTTTGGTTCTTCAATCACTTGCAAAACATGTTGAATTTACATTTTGATCTGTTGTTCCATGATAACTTCCCGAGCTGTTCCTGGAATGTTGGATTTAGTGGGACAAATTTCGACACAGACAAAGTTTAACGGGCAGAGAGTTTGCAGATGTAGCAGAAAAGATGACCACACAAAGTTAGAGTACATGTGCTGGCCCGAGGCCCGCTGACTTCCTGTTAAACAGGACTCAACTTGCCCTCGAGTTTATGATTGGTTAACTCTTTTCCCAGTGAAGCCAATCAGCGAGCTAATAACACTCTGTTGTGAGGGCAGTTGGGAAGTAGGGGAAAGGTCTCACAGCAAACTTTTCTTGCCCTTCCCCCAAGTGCAGAGAGTTCACAGAAGTGTTTACGTCTGGTGAAAGGAGGATATTGTGGGTTTTTTCGCTTTGTGAAGCGAAGTTGAAATGTCTCCTCGCTCTGTCGGTGGGGAAACAAAGTCTTCACCGAGTGTGTTTACATCCGTGAAGCAAAAAGTCTTTGCCAAAGCCAGCTGCGACTTACAGTAAATACTGCTGAACAGGCACAAACGGCTGCAAAGAACTTGGTTGCAAACATCACGTGCAGCTCTAAAAATAGGCTGAGGGTTTTCAGGAAATATTTACAGTAGGACTTTACAGTTGGACTTTGCCTGTCTGTGGATGCTAAAGTTCAGAAAAGCAACTCAAAATGATATTCCGTCATATATTTATACATTTTCTTCTTAGTTGAGTTTCAGAATCCCTGTCTGGCTGCAAATAAACACATCTCTGACGTGCCAGCCCTCTTAGCTGCTTTGCTGTTTGGTTAATAACAGGATCCGGACCAGGTGCGTCTAGCTCGAGGCCACACCGGTCCGAAGAGAGGTGCTGTGTCGTTTATGACACAGCACTTCTGAGAATATTGGCCTCAGGCTGTCGCGTCGGAGGAGCCATAATAACTGTCTCGTGAGTACACCACTTCCCACAGGGTCCTAAAGACCAGCCAGAACAAAAGCTGCTGTTGAGCTCCTGCCAACGTATCAGCCAGACTGGAACATGAGAACTTTTGTCAAAACAAAACACAGCCAGAGAGAGAGCGAGCCTTTTTTTTGTTTTACTCGAGTTTCCTTTTGGTGCACTTCACTTTTGAATGTTTACGGCTTAAAGCAATCTGCTATGTTACCAGATGTTTGAACAGCTTTTTACACACGTGTATTTTGTATTTTAGAACAGAGACCAGACTCCACTTGTCCCCGCAGCTAGAAAACTACAAACTGTTTAGGACTTAATTACTGTGTTCAAGATCAGTGAGTGTTTAGAGCAAGTAGTAAGAAATTAGCACCAGTGTGTTTGGGGATGTCTGCTCCGTTATTATCATCATTGCATGTTTTGAAAGAACTTCAGACTCTACTGATGCTTTACTTGCAGTTGGAAAAGCAAAGTGCAGTCCCATCCTGTCAGCTGGTTAATTCTGAAAATCCATCTACTTGCTTCCTGTACAGTTAATTTAAAGCTACAGCTAGCGGCCGGTTAGCTTAGCATTAATACTGGCAAAAAGCCAGTCTGGCTCAGTCCGAAGGCAACATTATGTCCACCAGCATATTCATCAATGAGCTTTAGAGCAGACAGAAGCTAACAGGCTAACAGTTGTAGCCTTGTACTTCCCAGACAGAGCGGATTATCAATCGTCTCCAAATCATTGCAGAAACATTTCAGCAAGAACTGTTCCAAGTCAAGAGTCAAGAGTCACAGAGCCATGTTGTGATAAAAATAAAAGTTTTAAATGTATCAATAAAAAACACCAGGTTCAGTAAACGTGATGCTTTACCAAATCAGGTGCATTACAATATCGCAGTTAACAAAAGGATAAAACTCCTTGAGGAAATCTACAAATGGCATTATGGACAGATCAACCACATTTGAAACAACATTACATCTGGGTACAGACATCTACAAAGTGTACCATAACAAAGTTGACCCAGTGCGTCAAAGTCTGAAGACATCAAAACAGTTGCCATTTAAAAATAGACACTTCATAAAATCAAAGAATTAGTAACATTGAAGACTGGATACTTGAAAAGGCAGGTCAACATTATTCACCAGTACATGAACTAGTCAGATTTAATATGTTACACATGCTGCCCAGCCTCAGCAGCTCTATTCTTCAGTGTCCGTGTGCTTTTAGTTCATTTTTTTTAGTCACCAACAGACGGGATAGGGAAAAGATATAACATGGGCTATAAAACAGTGTTACAAAAGCCGATCCCTTCTAAAGACGAGAGGAAAGACATACCCTGCCATTACCAGCTCTTAACTACCAAAGATGTCATTAACCTTGTCTTGTTTTAAGTTGACCAGCCAACTTTAAACCATTAAAATGCAGGTTAAACATCATCTGAGCGGGGAGGAGGAAGAAGAAGAAGAAAAAAAAAAATACAGTACTAGTTAAAAAGAAAAGATAAAGTCAGGAGGGCAGTGGGAGTCAGTCTATGAGTTGTGGATTTAGTAATCCGCAGGTTCATCCCCTTCCTCGCTCAGCAAACAGGTGCGGATCAGGGCCTCGGTCACGCCGTACGGGTCGCAGTTGGCAGACGGGCGGCGGTCTTCGAAGTAGCCCTTCTTCTCCTGGCCGACTTGGCGAGGGATGCGGATGCTGGCTCCGCGGTTGGCCACGCCCGCGGAGAATTCGTTGATGTTGGAGGTTTCGTGGTGGCCGGTGAGACGACGGGCGTTGTCGAGCCCCCCTTTGGGGTCGTAGGCGCGGATGTGATAGCGGTGCCTCTTCCCGAGCTTCTCGATGGAATCCTCAATGGCTCTGAAAGCAGGAAAACAAGATTCCCTCATCAGAAAACTGAAAAAAACTCACGCAAAACACAAGCAGATCTTTCACATCATAACGCCTTTGACACTCACTTCAATCCGCCGTCTTCCCTCATCTCCTTTGTGCTGAAGTTTGTATGGCAGCCAGCACCGTTCCAGTTTCCAGGGATGGGCTTGGGGTCAAATGAGGCAACGACGCCGAAGTCTTCACAGACGCGGTGCAGGAGGAAGCGAGCCATCCACAGATGATCCCCCATGCTGATCCCTTCACAAGGTCCGACCTGGAACTCCCACTGAACACAAAACAATTTATAAGTTACATCTTTAAAACTGGCTGTCTGACTTACAAAACTATGTGCAAAGTCCCAACATGGATTAGGTTTTAATGATCGTTACCTGAGCAGGCATCACTTCTGCATTTGTGCCACAAATCTGGACTCCAGCATAGAGACAAGCTCTGTAATGAGCCTCCACGATATCTCTACCATAGGCCTTGTCAGCTCCCACACCACAGTAGTATGGACCTGTGTGAATGAGTTAACAGTTAAACAAACCATTCAGGCACTCATTCGTGCTTACATGCATCCTTCGAACTATCTGCTCACCCTGTGGTCCAGGGAAACCATTAGACGGCCAGCCGAAAGGGTGTCCGTCTGTGCCCAGGATGGTGTACTCCTGCTCCATGCCGAACCAAGGATGCTGGTCCTCCACCATTTCCATAATTTTTTTACATGTGATGCGAAGGTTGGTTTCTGCAGAAATGAAACTCAGATTAGAAGACGAACACCAGGAAAATCAACTGCAGTTAGATGCAACGATTTAAGAATTGCTTTAACTATTGTGAGATGTCCCCAAAAGACAAATACAGTTACAAATCATACAAGATGGGCCAGTGAAGCTAAAAAGAAGTGCAGTCATGATTTAAAACTTTGCGCCTATGGGTCTTTTTTGTCATAAAATGCAATACTTTTGCTGGAGTAAGTGCTTCTTTAGGATGCATCTGTCCCCCCTGAGCTCATCTCAATGCCTGCATGCACGAAGGAATGAATGAGTGCATGCATGTGCAAATGAGTGCATTTGTGGCACGGCGAGCCTCTGACGGCACACCTGCCAGAGATTTAATCTTTCAATATCCAAGGGATAAGGGAGGCTCATTTCAGGGTAGATTGCATGTTCGGTATAGATGAACTGGTAAGATTTTTAAAAAAAGGCAACTGAAATACTTAAAATGTTTTCGTCTTTGAGCAGGAAGCATTGTAATGACCTGCCTGCTTCATGTTAAGTCCTCCTCCTGCAGTTACAGTATCTTATAATGAGTATGTTTTACTGGCTTATTTCCTTATTTCACGGTTTCTCTTAAAGTGCTGCACATTGTCTCATCCATTATGTCTTAAAAGTTTACAGACGAAGCTTCTTTTGTTACCTGCAGGTTTCCCGTTGTACTTCTGCACCTCACACAGGACCAGTTTGTTGGGGTCTTTGCGGAATGGATCGCGGAACATGGCAGCAGGAATCAGGTACATGTCACTGTTGGAGCCCTCCGCCTGATAAGTGCTGGAGCCGTCGAAGTTCCACTCAGGCAAATCTGACAAGACAAGAAGGGGGGGCTGATATTAAAACACACTGCATGGCTTATTAAATCATGAGGATAATCTTTCAGGAGAATTCAGGAGGCTGCTTACCATCGATGCTTTTGGGCTCAGCATCCAGCGTCCTGGTCTTGCACCGGAGTCCCTCTCCAGTTCCATCAATCCAAATATACATGGCCTGGACTTTATCCCCCTGAGGGAGCTCCATGTACTGCTGCTTTACAGCTTTACTCAGGGTGGCACTGGCGGATGTGGCCATCTTTATCTCCTACTATAACACACCTGAGGAGGAGAAGAAGAAGAGGAGCAAGATGAGATGAGGTGCAGGTATGAAGACCAATGTGCGCTCTGGATCACATGTTGCGTAACATGGGTCGAGGCGAGGGGGGGGGGCGAGCAAAAAAAAAAAAAAGAGAAAAACACAAAAAAAACACCACCATTGTCTCATCTTCCAGAACGGAGAACGCGCTGAGGATGTAAAAGAAGGCATAGTTCGAGTCCCTTCTCCAGTTTGGAAACAAAGGAGGGGGAAAGCAACCTGCCTCCGCGTGTGCATGAAGACGATTATAATTACATTAAATGAGGCGAGCTCGCAAAGTGGAGAAAAAAAAAACGCGGTCTGTACTGTACATGGTGCTGTAGCCATGGTTACAAAAGCACGGTGAGGAAATATTACATCATAGGCTTCCTCGTCCATCACCCACAACTACATACACGAGCTAGTAAAACACACAGAGGTGCAAAACAGACAATATGGAGCTGAAGACAATGAAAAGAAATTTTGAAAAAAGAGAGAGAAAGTCTGAAACAATGAAAAGTCTGGTCACGAGAAGTTAGAGAACGAGAAGGAGAAGAAGGAGAAGAACAATAATTACCTGGAGAAACGAGGAAATTGAAATAAAAACTAAAGGACAGAGAGGTCCAGTGTGTCTCGGGTTGATGTCTCGCTTGTGTCTCTCTCATTCTCCGGTACCGAAAAGTCCGGGTCCGGCCACATTTATAAGAGCAGGAACTGGGATGTCGCGTCTTTGATTGGTCGGAGAGTCCGCAGCGTGTTTACTCCGAGCTGATTGAAGGCGGCACGCGGGCCGCTCATTGGACGGTGCTGCAGGAAAGCGGAGCCGCGACGCCCTCTAGCCGCGTGAGACCATGCGTGACACTCTCCACTAAGTGTGTGTGTACGCGCGTGCGTGCGCCCCCGTGCTCACATGATTATAAAAGGGGAGAAAAAAATTATAATTAAAGCGTCAAATAGGCTGACTTGTTTTGTTTTTCTTTTCATTTGCTGGAGGAGAGGGACTCGACCGCGTGGGACAAAATGTACAACATCCTCGAGCCGCTGCACAAAGACGGACAGGTACCGCTCAGGTCCAAGGCGACACCTTGTGGTGGAGTTCGGGTGCTGCAGGCTGCACTGGTTTTAATGGGAGAGGTTATGTAATCCCACTAAGAACCACCGTCAACTGCTGTGGATCCCCGCGTGTGAGAACCATATGCAACATGCACACTAGCCATGCCTTTTAATCAATCAATCAATAACAATCGCCTTTAATTAATGTCAGCGTGGTTTATTGGTTGATTACTGTGTAGCATGCAAGACAAATATGCTTTGGTTTATTAATAGAGCAGTCAGTAAACTTTATGGGTCGAATGTAATAGTCTAATGTTGGTGTCCCGTGTTTATGTAACCTTAGACCTGCAAATAAACAAAGGAACAAACTGAGAAAAAGAGGTTTAAAGACTGGTCAGCCGAATTGTGTAACAGACAGAAATGAAATTATGTATTTGTGTTGTAAAGTTAAAGCATTCAGCTTCTACACAACAGGGCTTTGTAGGAAAAAAAACCCTTAAAATCTTAAGGAGGCCTGGGGCTTAAATGGTGGTCACAGCTAGCTACATTGCTTAAGATAGGCTAGTAATAACACCAGTTAGTAGATAAGATGCACTTAATTATTTTTTGTCATGGTGGGATTTAGCTAGACTTCCACCTTATGGCACTGTATGAGATAAAGACAATGATTAAAATAAGGGAGTTTTCAGTTGTAGGTTTAAAAAAGGCTAGCTAGCTGTAGCCTAGTTATCTCACTAGCTTGCTTATCTTTAATGGTAAGCCTGTATAGGAAAATGTAGGAACATTTCAAATTTAAGATCAACAAATAAAATTTATATATATATATATACACACACACAAATTGTGAAGTGTATCTATATTATACACTTCAAACCTTGAGGCAGTCTGAGGCTAGAATGGCAAGTCATTTTGCAGTTGTGGGAAATGGCTCTGAGGTATAGAAAACTGTAGCTTTACTAAAAGCTAGGTAGCTATATCTCACCAGTTAGCTTATTGTTGATAGTAGTAATTAATCCTTTGAGGGAGGGCTAAGATGGCGGTACAGGTTACCCACTTTGTATAAAGGATAGATAATTTGTGATAAATCAAAGCATACACATTGTAAATTTAAAGCAGATAGCCTCTACTCAAGCATTGTGGGGAAAAAAAAACCCTTCAAACCTTAAGGAAGTCCAGGGCTAAGATGACTGTAAAGCTTGTTGGCCTGCTAAAGCTACGCTAGAAACGATAATCTTTACACTTAGTTACTTGATGTCATTGTTGGATTTGAGCTACTGCCTCATTAACACAGTATGGCAGTGTTTTTCACTCCTGTTCCTGGCCCCCATGTCCTGCATGTTTTACATGTGTCCCTGCTCCAACACACCTGATTCAAATGATCAGCTGCTCATCAAGCTCTGCTGAAATCTGATAACGACCCATTCATTGGAATCAGCTTTGTTGGAGCAGGGATACATCTAAAACAGGCAGGGCAGGAGTGAAAAACACTGCTGTACTGGTTAACACAATGGAGTGATGTAAATGTTGGATCTTTCGGTTGCAGGAAACAGCTCTGAGGTTTAGGAAGATGTAGCTTAGCCTTAGCTCAATATAGCTAGTGATCTCACCAATTAACTTATCTTCAATGGTAGTTTTAACTTTGTTTTCTACTGTTTACAGTCCATCGTACAGATATGCATTGTGGTCATACACTATGTGACATAATAACATTATATACAGTCAAATAAAGTCGTATTCTTGTCGATTCTTGCCAGGGTGCTGGTCCTTTTGGTTCGGCTTGTGGACTTGGCTGTGAAACCCAGTTCCTGTGGCTTCAGACCAAACCCAGAAAAGAAAACACCTTTCCTCGTAGATCTTTTATGATGTCTGGCTTCTCTCATCTCTCGGTGTTCCCGCGATCCTGTTCCAGAAACCATTAGAGCAAAGTGGGCTTCTTCTCTGCTTCCAACGCTGTGTAATGCCTACAAAGGAAATAGATGATTAGTCCAGAACTTTATTATAAATGATCTTAAAGATAAATAAATGTGTTTGTTACCTGTAGACACCTTGTTTACTTAGTTTTGAATGATTATGTGTTTAATCCTCGCCCACTGCAGTTCGGCTTTGTGGGGAGGAACATATGGGTGACAAATTAGGTGACAAAAGGTCATCACTCTGAATAACTTTGTATTGGTTTGTTCGGGTGAGCCTTCTCTCTTTTCAATTTCCTCAACTCTGACACAAAGATGATGCAAGGTGGTCAGATTATATTATATAATATAGCACAGCTGACCTGAAAAATTCTTTCAGTTTCCTGTGAATTTGATGGTTTCAGCTGGAGAGGAGGCGTATCTGACCTCAGTGCCAAAGAGCATGAAGACGTCCCCTCAGGCCTTACTTGTCAAGAGATCTACCGACCCTGTGGCATTAAGCTAGCAGTGAACCTGTAGCTAACTTTAGGTGAGGGTGACTGGGTCTGTTGTTGTGGTTACCCTGGATGAGGATGAGGAGAAACGGTGTGCACATCAGGAGTAGACTGTTGAAGGTGAATACAGAAAATGTTTGGGTATGCATGAAAACATGCTCTCATATCAGTACTTTTCAAGGGATACGAACACTGCTCTCCACGATCATCTGCTGATCTATCGGCTGGGGCTCCTGTATTGGCCTTCTTAGGGCCCCCAGGGTAAAACACCATGCTGCACCATCTGGAATTGCGCCTTGAGCTTTACACGTCTTTGACATCTATAGACAGACGATTGTCCCTCACCGAAGCTCTGCAGCGGGCTCCGACCAGCGATGTTGTTGCAGTGTCTGTTGGTGTTGTTGTAATTGTTTCTCATCATCCTGCAGCCCCCTGGCCATGTGCCCTGTATTCAAACTGTTGACAGGAAGTGTGCCAACCCGAGTGCAGAAACAAAATATTAGTATTAATATGAACAAGTACGGGTATGAAAGAACCCTGATACCAAATTACTTTTCATTCCGTTGGCATCAAATGTGGATGAATCTGTCGTTGTGCCTGTGACCCATTTGGTCTTTGATTGGATTAATCCCTCCATAAACCGTACATGGTATACTTTATGTGTAACACTGAAAACATGATGCATCATAAAAGGATCCTCCTAAGCAATGTTTTTTGTTCTGTTTTGCAGTTCAGTGGATGAACAGCACCACCTAGTGGACTCAGAGCACCAGAGCAGCAGATAAGGATGAAGGTTGTTTGAGGTTTTTCTGTGGCAACTTGCTCTTTGCATAGACAAGTAAGACCAAAAGTAGAGTTAATCATAAATCTACAGCTTGAGCAAACAAATTGTGCTACTGTCTTTTTGAGTATTATACAGTATTGTAACACTACGTGGTATATGTGTCTGTCTGCTACCCTAAAATCTGACATTAACACATGGTGCCACGATTCAACAAGTCTGACCTGAAGCTATCCTCCGTGTATCAGTCTATCCTCAAATCAAACGTGGAGCTTAATCCCAGAGTAAATGCAAGTTAAGGCTACACATATGTCGTCCTCTGTGATTGTGATGTGTCCTTTATGATTGTAATGTGTCCTTTTGTGATTGTATGTGTGTCCTCTGTGATTGTGATGTGTCCTTTTGTGATTGTGATGTGTCCTCTGTGATTGTGATGTGTCCTTTTGTGATTGTATGTGTGTCCTCTGTGATTGTGATGTGTCCTTGGTGATTGTTATGTTATATTGGATTGCATTTGTGTTGAATGTTTTGTCCGTCATGTGATGTCTTTGTAAGAAGACGTTTCATACCCCGGTCAGACGATAACGTATCTATCTAGCTGTCTATCTAGGCGATGGTCTCGTTTGTCTTGTTTGTTTGTTTTGTCTTATAGGTCATATAGAGGTATTGTTTTCTGTTTGGTTTTTTTTGATGATTTAGTGGTGTTGGTTTTAAAATCAGAGATGCAGTACAGTTAAATATGTCAGCTGAAGAGGGAAAAAAAAGATAAACAGGGGAGAAGAAATGAAAAAATCGAGGAAACTGTGTTGTGTACGTTGAAATAAAAGTTATTTAGCGGCTTTTTGGACTCAGGCCATGCAATGATTTTCCTTCTAATGCTGTGAATGGCTTTATCCAGATGAGTTGCATCAACAGGATAATTTGTTGTGCTTGTTACCAGCAGGGGCAAAAATCTAATGCAAGGGAGAAGCCAAAAGTAAGGCTGTGACTCTGCTAATGAAACCTAATGGCTTCAATGCGACTCCAAGCGAACCGAGACTGGTGACAATTACAAATGTGTCTTTATTTTATTCAGTGGAAGAAACAAAAATGTCTAAAATCCTTTGTTTGGCCTCTTACTGGAGGTCAGCCACCAGCGACACACTCAGATTCTTCAACATCTCTTCCAAAGCTGCAATATCTATCTTGTCTTTTTTCTTTTTTTTACTCAGGATAACGTAACATGCTGTGCTATAGACATTTCCACCAGAACACGTCAGTGCAGAGTGTGAAACTCGCTGATACCGTGGGAATCTGATGTGCCTGTCGGAACAAGTCTTATCAGTATGATGACACTCATTTCACAATAGAACTGAAGTGACTTGAAAGAGTTTTATCTTTTGTCCCCGTCTCACCTTAGCACGCTGATTATCCCGATGTCGATAAAACATATACCAGACAAACGAGTGACTTCACGAAGAAGTCTTTCCTCAAGAGCAAAGAGGACTCCTGTTTGATGCCAAGAATGATGCAGTTTTTTCCAGTTTCATCAGTGTTTAAAGGACGACTGGACAGAGAAACAGCTCCTGCTACATCTCTGTGGGTGGGACTGTGATTCATTTCAGCGTGACGCCCTCTGTAAAGAGGCATGTTCACAGCAAGGACGAATTAACTTTCCCCTCGTGAAATATGATCGGAAGACTTGAATCGTTTAACACGTTTCTTTTATTTAAACATCTTGTTTTCTAATCCGGGTCATGGATTTAAAAAGCCATGATGAAATAGAATTATTATGGCAATTTAAACCCCATTACTTGTTTTGTTGCTTTGGATTACATGATTTAACTAATTAATCAATACATTGTTTTAAAAAAAAATATATATAAAAAAAACAAAAACATTCTAAGTTAACACAGATTCACCGAAGTCAACAATTTGTCTTCCAGCCCTCAAATCTGGAATATATGTAATTTAACAACGTGAAAATCAATGTGCAAGAACCTCTCCCTGCTTTTGTATTTTCACTTAGTCAGGGTAACTAGTTTTCGTCAGATGAGAGCTGTTTTGTGAACTTGGTGTGTTTATGTGCTCATGGGAAACGTGACCATCTGTGATTTAAGTCGACAGCCAGAGAGCCAAACTTTTAATTGATCGACGCGGTTTTCCCCGAAACACTTTCAAATTTCAGCTTTTTGGCAACAGATGCGCTGCTTAGATCCACCTGACTGAAAAAATCAATGTTTACTTGATCAGTAACACTTGTTTAGATTTTTTTTTTTTTTTAAATATATGATTACAAAAAAACTCTTCGCATCGAGCTACACAGTGTTCACATCTGGGGGGAAAGAGAACACTGATACAAGATTGAACCTGAATCCGTGTCAAGAGAGGAGAAGCTGGATCAGTGCATTAATGTTTGGAATGGCTCTTTAACTGACAGGGATCTGCAGTAAAGTACACACAATGTGTTGTTAAATATCTAGAAGCTTGAGTAAGGCGCTAGTTTATTTCTTTAATGTGAGCACTAGCTGTTGTTATTGTAGCTTTAGCAGCCGCAGTTGTTGGCTGCTGTGCCAATTAACTCAAGTCTTTATTTAAAGGAGAAGTTCACCCAGAAAAAAATTCAGTCATTATTATCTACTTTACCCTCACACTGATGGGAAGTCGGACGGAGATTAGTTGTCCACAAAACATTTCTGGAGCTGCACAGTTAATCGGCGTTGCAGCATTCTCCTGAACAACTGAAGTGGGAGGTGACTGTGTGACGGCAACTGGAAAAAGACAAAGAAACAAACATGAAATGGCTTCATACAGCTCGTACGGCATAATCCAAGTCTGTGGGCGGCTAGAGATTCCAAATTGATTAGACATCATTTACTCTATTTTGACATTTGAAATCTTTTCTGAAGTGATAACGAGCACCCTGTCTGAACTGGGAGCACAAGGGAATAAGTAACCTCTCTTCAAATCAGTTTGGGATCTCAGGACCTCGAGAGACTTTGTTTATCCAAGTCAAGCTGCACAGAGCAAATTTCTATTCTAGCTGTTTAGAGAGCAACGCTGTTTTGCTGTGAAACTCCAGAAATGTTTTGTGGACGAAACTTCAACATGAACACGGGGTTGAGTAGATAATGGGTGAATTTTCATTCCTGGTTGAACTGTTCCTTTGAGTATCTAAAAGCTAAGTGAGTAAGTAAAAGCGCTCATTTGTTTCATCGAAATGAGCTGCAGCTGTTGTTATAGGACCTGCAGTTGTTGGGCTAATTCATTCAAATCTTTATTTGACCAGGGAATCTCTGCGTGTGATTAAACTTTGCCAGCGTTTAACAAAAAACAACATTGACCTGCAGCACTGATCAGTGTGATTGCACAACTCTGAAACATTGTCTCACGCAGTGACTCTCCTCTTTGGATTTCTCACCACTACACACTGAACAGAAGAAAACCCTCACGATTAATCACAAACACTAACAGTAATGACTTCAATATGCTCGTCAACAGGGATGCTGGCTGCTCAGATTCACTTGTTTTCCCAGCAGAGGGCAGCAGCTACCAATCAAAGGACTTCCTCTGACAGAATGAGGTTTTCCATCACGCCGTCTGTTTTGAACAATTGAGCAACCACTGTGGAATTTTCGCCTTTAACCTGTCAAGTTCGTGAAATCTATAAGAAATAGTAAAGAACTTCATACAAAGCCCCAATCTTTTCTGTGATTATAATGAGTGTAACGATTACAGTTATTCACCATTCACTTGTCAAAATATAATTGAGGGCCTCTGTGGGAGAAGGTGCGGGGAACAGTGGTGTTATTTTTAGCGGCAGTGTCAATATAATGTGTTACAGGGAGATTTTTTTTGAAAGACAGAGATGCAAACGAAGGACGTTTTCTGACCACGGAGCTGTGTCGTATAAATGTACTGTGTATTCCCTGAGAATGATTATGAGCAGGGGTGCAGATCTGATGTCAGGATTGGGGGGGGGACACGTATGCAGCTCATACCATGCCACCATAAATCACAACTTCGTAGAGGCTCGTCATATCATTCAAAAAGTAATGCACAGGGAATCATTTGTTGTGCTTACCTTTACCGGGCATGTAATGTCTACTCATGTTCTTATCTTTCGCCTCCCTTCAACCCTCCCAGATCCCCAATTCTTCTCACCATCTTCCTTTTCTCCCAGTGTGTGAGACTACTTTATGCATGATTAATTGATATGGATGAATATCAAAATATGAAGCCCTAACCAAGTTGTGTAAACTAATTGATCATGTTTTTAATGATGATGATTTAATGGTCAAGTCTAAAAAATTAATTTGTTCGATTTTGAATAATTTAGGGTATTTTTATTGGGGGTGATCATTCATGTTTTTCAGAAATTCCCAGAAATCCCCCCGGGATCTGCACCCACGATTATGAGGCAAAATAAACTTTCTCTCCACTCTGTCAAACTCTTCCTCTGTGCGGCTGAGATTCTTGATGAATGACCCCGGAGACATCTTACGCCTTCACCACACTCAACCCCTTTAACAATTAGGCCCTAACCCCGGCGATCCCTCGGCCGTCATATATCATCATGTCCTCTGCCGAACCACAGGACAACACTCTACCTTAAAAATTAATAAGGCTGACAACATACTTGTCGCTATTTCAATGCCCAGCATGTCCTCTGTGACTCATCGGTTCAGCTGTAAATCAGGCCAGGAGGAGCCTCGAGGGATTGTGTTCCTCTAAAGCTCCTTCAAAACACTTTAGACGAAGCATCAATAACCAAACACTTCGCAATAACACTTATTGGCACGGCAGCATGAAATACTATTGATTGTTCAAATGAAAATCAGCAGGAGCACCAGCTGCCGCTCGGCATTGTTGCCTCCTTTGTGTGATTTTTTTTTTTTTTTGGTCTATATTCTCAGCGCGGTATCGGCGAAGGATGAAGGCAGAGCAGCGTGAGGCATCATGGGTTATATTTAATCCAGCCCGGCTCTTCTTTGGGATAATAACTTTTTTGCTCCATTCCAGGACTTGTCTGTCATCTTGACATGGCAATATCTCCCAACTCCACCGTTTCATAGTCAGTTTCATTTACTTCCAAATACCATTTCACACCCTGCTGGTTTTAACTAGGTATTATACAGCGTGTGGGGAGTGTGCTGCAGATTGAATCGTGACAGAGACAACAACGTTTCTGGTGAAAAATAAGTGAATATTGTAAGTGGCAGACTGTATATAATGATTTTTTTCTTTTTCTTTTTCTTTTTTTTTTGCTCTATTTTGTTGGCATGGATTTGTGTGTTTGTCATCTTGGAGAGATGTCTACAGCTGATGAGAAAAAAAAAAGTGCTGCTTTTATTTTGTTTCTGTTTTTGTACATTGAGGTTGGTATCAAAACAGGAAACACAGAGTTGACCGGTTTAAAATAATAGCCGGTATATTACATTAATATGGTTAGTTTATGTCAAATGGTCCCAGACTTTTGCGCTCACAATGTTAAAGTACGTAAACCAGAGTAAAAATGATAAGCAGCAGTTTCCATGTGGTTATGTGCTGGACTATTCCTTGGCCAGCATGTTTTAACGCTAAACAAACCTCACTTTTGACCGTAGCTTCATATCGAAGCAAAGGGACATGAGAGAAAATGGCAAACTAGAGTGAACATTTCAACAAAGCATACGTTTGTGTATCACTCGTAAATTAAATGCCTTAGTTCAGGCTAATCTTTAGCTAGCTAACTAACCAACTTTCTTAAGTTAACCGTCAACTGAAAATGTCCATTCTTATTCTGCTTAACTCCAAGGAAAGTCTAGAAGATGTGCACGATTTCAATTGTTGTATCCCATTCATGTTAGCGGAGGGCTAAACCAGAAGTGGATGAAGTCTTTAGTGTGCACACTTTATGGACCGAGATAATTTTACATCCAGGAGGTCAAACTCTTTTAGCTTCATGTGCCACTGAGCAGTTCTCATAGGAAAACAATAGGACATTGCTTGGATGCTGCAAACTTGATAGCCTCGTCCGGGTGCTGTTGTCAGGAACAGAGAAAAATAGATATCGACTGTAAACATTTGCATTTGGAGCCTCAAGTGGCCATTGGAGGAACTGCAACAGTCGGCACTTCGCGTTGGCTTCAGGTTTCATCTCCAGAGTTATCCACTGTATTAGTGCAGTGATGTAGACAAAGACTTTTTTTTCTTGAGAGTAGCTTCGTTAACAAGTAATGCTATCTAGCATTAGCCATGCTACTTAAGTTGTAGGGAGCAGCAAATATGTAAATTTCCTAAAATGTAAAGTCCTTTAAGAATTCCTTTGATGGTTTTATACAGTTCTTGTTTGTTTATGCTGACGTGTCAATCACAATAGACATTAGGACCTTATTTTTTTATTTTGTTGGCTAATGCCCTGTTCTTATATATGTCTGATTTGTAGCACTCTTGTATGAACTGCCGTTAAGTGAGAATATTTGGGGCCCTGTTCTCCCATTTTCAGGAAAACTAATGCCACGTGTTCATGTCACACAGATAAACTGAACGACAACCAAACAAAGATAAATTCTAATCTATTGTTCACAGATGTTGTTGCATAATTTACCTTCAGTCTCTCTCTCTCTCTCTCTCGCTCTCTTGCCCAACAATGAAGAGACAGGAATGTTTTTGTCATTTATTTATTCTCCTCCAGTAATAGCCCTGCTAATGCCCACAGGCGCCTCCATATGGAGAGATTGCCCACGGTTGTGTGCGCTGTGGTGCCAGTAGGTGGTCCTGCCCATGGCTTGGTGGGTGAGCATGGTGTAGTCCCTGCTGCCACTGCCGCTGACATATCAGAGCTGTTTATTAAGAGGATGACAACTCTATCAAGCCCCATAAGCGGGCCCTCGTGCACAGGAGTTCTTTTGTTACTTTCAGGGAGGGTGTCATCAATCTTTCTGCCATACTACTCTCTTGAGCTGTTGATGGCAAACACGATTCCTCCCTTTCTGCCTGGCCTCTCCCGCCTCGCAGTCTGGAATCAGGCGTGGTGAGGGGGATCGGGGAGATAGGAGGACTTTCCCCGAGAGTGCCTTTTCTTGACAGGCGACGGAGCGGACCGTTTGGACACCAGGGGTGGATATATGGGACCATGTAATGAAAAGACGTTGACAGGACCTGCTTGCTCTGTAATGAAGGTCCTCTGGAGCTGTGAATGGATGCACACATCTTTCACGCCTTTGTCTCCCTGCCTTTCCCACAGACTCCATCTCATCCATTTTAACCAAAAAAGAAGGTGTAAGAGAAGCATCCCGGAGAACAGCTCGCAGTGTCAAACATTTACATGCAAAGACGTGGTGTGAATTTTTAATGAAACAGCAACTAAGTTGATTTACACCCACGATTGGTAGCTAAATCCCCTCTGCATCAGCCCAGGAGGGTGCAGTTGAATGTTCAGCCTCTTTCCTCTCTCTGTCAGCGCTACTCAAGACTCAGCGTAGCTCACAGAGATGGACTATGATGTATGTACTCCACTTTAGCATTGGCTGAGGTCACAGACTCCATAAATGTCTTAGACAAGTCTGATATTTTAATCTCTTTTTAGTGAGGGGATGTTGGGCCTCTGCCCAATCAATACACAGGGCAATAGTCTTGCCAAGATATCTCATGGTAGCTTTTCATTGTTCTGTCTGGAAGCTGAAATGTCAGCCACAATAGCACTGCTCAAAGTGAAGCTGAAATACGGCCGTCTGTAGTCAAAAACATCATTTTTTATGATCTAGGAGCGTCTGACAATAATGAACGCTGAAATCGTCGATCGCAGTCAGAAGATGGCTCTCGTCTGAGGGAGAGGGGGCAGACTGACACCTGAACATTTCCTTTTTCTATTCTCAAATCAAGTCCAATCTGTTTAATTCATCAGTCAACAATAGCCCAAAAAGCTAGAGCATGAGGAGGAGGGGTGTGTGTGTGTGTGTGTGTGTGCGTGCGTGCGTGTGTGTGTGTGCGTGTGTGTGCGTGCGTGTGTGTGTGCGGCTTCCTTTGTACGCACACACAGCCAAAAATATCAAGACACTCTCTCACATTAACATTGCTAATTTGTTTGCCAATGGTTTCCAAGGCGCTGAATAATTGGCTGTGAGATATTGTTTGCTCAGGTGTTCCGCATAATTGAATTCTGTATTGAAAATACTGTGGATGAATGTTGGGAGAATACTGAAAAGAAATCGTGCACTTTGTGATACATTTTCTTTGAAATGGAGCTATTGGTGTAGATTAATTCTCATCCCAATAGCGACGAGTGATGATTGCGGCACATTAATTATCCGGCTAATGTATAAAGCACACACGTTTTGAATTTTAAAACAACTTAACTCGTGTTCACCCGATTCCAATTAATGTCCTCTTGTTGGATTTCCTATTGTGGACCCCTTTTAGAGATGATACGGTTTCTCTGCACATGACGACCTTTTGAAACGCGCAGATTGATTTCATGCATCCATTATTCCGCAGAAATGCTGCCTTTGTCAGCGACTCTGCTTTGAGCTGCATGCTGATAAGCCCGCTGATGTGTGTTGCTGTGCAGCTCGGCCGATATGCACATGTGGAAGTGATATAGCGTCCAGCTGGACACATGTGTTGACAGAGCCGGATGATGTATTTGATCATAGTTAGTGGTGAGGAGGGTCTCGGTCGGGTTTGATTCAGCTGCCTGACGCTGACCTAATGCCTTAGCTCAATCAGTCACCTTGTCCTCCCCTTGACTCCTCACCCCGTGATCCTTCCCTCCCACCCCGAAGGACTCAAGAAAAACAACCCAAGTGCTCAAGACCCTCCCTTTGCTCAAACCCCAGTCTGGACCGAAATAAATTAGATATGAAATCAATGCCGGGTCCTCAGGTTGTTGTTTTCTCAGAGCACTCTGCACTCCTCACCGTGGTGTAGCACAAAAATCTGGGCCCTGTTCAAAAGCAGCCTCAGTGGGACCTCCTCTCCTATTAATACATCCGTTATGCCCGCGCAAAACAATGAATCAACAAGTAAACATCTGTGTTAATGGATTGCTGAAGGAATGAGTCCAAAAACCCGGAGTTTAGTTAGTACTTCTGCTCTTCCAATTCCCCCGTTTAATTTGCTTTTGGTTGGATGCCTGAAACTAGGCGGTTACAGATTTTTTACATTTGGTGCTACAACACGAGATACGCCAGAAAATGCGTCACTCAATAATTGCTAACAATTTGCTAAATGAGACTCAGAGATTAAACATCATCCGCCCAACGCAGAGACTCACCCACATACAAGAATGAATTTAGAGGTGGAAATGACTCACTAATTATTCTTACTTTAACTTTACAACTTGTAGTTGTTGTTAATTTATATTACAGTGTGTGTAGTAAAGTTAAGTCGTGTAATTGCGGTGTGGTTTGTTTATAGCCTGACGTCAGCTTTTTTTCTTCTGATGATTGAATTTATGCTCCAGAAATCATAAAAGTGACTATTATCTTGAACAAAAAGTGTAAATATCATCAACTTGAGTTTTCCAAGGAGTTTTTTTTGTGTGTATTGATCCACTGGGAAAATCTCATAAATACAGGTTGGCCTTTAAAACTATGGCACCCCTGCAGCACTCAACAAGGGCGACCAGTAATTTACAAAAGCATATTTCAGCAACCTTTACTGAACATACAGTCATTAGTAAATGAGGCAATCATAATAGATTGACACAGAATATAGGTATCATGTTTTACTTGCAAAATTAAGGTGGATTGGTTTTTGACAACTTCTGTCTAGACATAGTAGTATCTTAATGGAACTTAAAGGAACTTAAAGGGGAGTTGCACCAAAAAAAAATAAAAAATGGGCGTGGAGTCAGAAAGTGAGCTTATTAGAACGACCCATTTTAATTTTTCTCTTGTGACAATTCTGTACTTCGGTTCTTGCTGGGCTTAGGTACAAAAATCTCTTGGTTAGGGTTAGGAAAAAAAACATAATGTTATCGTCACCACTAACACAGCTCATATTGTCCTGACTTCCCATCAAATGTATCCGGTTTCCCTCACCGCAAACACGGCTGGAAATTGTCCTAAGGTCTCCTTAAAAACTCTCACTGGTGTCAGGGCGTGGTCCCCTGTCAAAAATATCAGATGATTGATGGCAGGTTTTGACAAGAAAGAAGGATGCATTGAATGAAGAGGAGATGTTGATCTACCCTTTTCTACGTACTGCATCCACTCTGATGCCTCTTCTATAAACTATGCGCGGGGAGTCTGACGATGTCCCAACACAACCAGCCGACCTTAAAGTTGAGAAAACTCGAAAAGACATTGCAGCTGGTGGCCTTGTTTCATTTTTTTTTTTTTTGCTGTCTCAGTGTCTACAGTCTTACAGCCCTCTTCATTACGTCAGTCTCTACACCCAAAAAAACCCATCCCATCTAATTTCTAAATCTGTGTCGTCTGGTTCCCTCATTGTTAATAGAGCTCCTCTTTTGTGCCTCTGTTTACCCGCCTGTTGTTTGTGTGTGTCTGAATGTGTGCGCTTTCGAGTCTCCGGTCTGATAATCAGTGACAGAGATGTTATAGGAGTGTGACAGAGTTTTATTTGCCATAACTGACATCTTCATCCCATCACTTTCTCTTGTTTTTTTTTGTTTTTTTTGTAACTTACCAAGCGCTGGCATCTGCGGTGTTTCCAGGCGGATACACTGCAGTGGACTGGGAATTCAGAGGATTCAGACAAGGCCACAGCAGCTCAGGCAGGTGGAGAGAAGGAAGGAGCTGTGCGCAATGAGCAGCACAGGAAGAGAGGAGAAGGGAAAGAAAACGAGAGAGGAGGCTTGTTTTTTTTTTGTTGTTGTTTTATACTCAAAGCGTTTAGCAGACTGCGCTGTCAGATTCAGAGGTCGGAGGGGAGGACTGTATCGACGGGTTTTATTCGCAGGTCGCCAGTTAAAAAGAGAACGAAAATGGAGAAAGCTCGTGATGCAGAGAGGCTCGATAAATCACCACGCACAGTTTCGTCCTGAATGAAAAAAAAAAAAAACTGAATCGAAGCTTTGAACGGCGTTGAATATGTGGCTGATTTTCACATAAACTCCTTCCATATTTTGCTTCCTCAGCCAACACGTCCAATTTAATTTGGCCCCGCGCGGCTTTTGAATCGGATTTACATTTGGAATCATCATCTAAAGGCAAAAAAACCTCGACTCCTCTCATTTGAAAATATGTTATGATTTATGGATAACACGATTGGCATTTCTTAGACTTACTTGACTAAAAGCAGCCCGGCGAGGAAATATAATAATTTAATGGACATGAAATCTGCAAGCATTGCAAATTACTGAGCTTATGACTGGTCAGCTGTAAACTTTTCAGTATCCAGCACGTTCAATATTTAACCAAAAAAGAAACACAGGCATCAAAACAATGTTATGACACTCAACAGACAATGAAGCGCCTTTAATTTAGTTTGCAGTATTCAAATCGACACCCACTCACGGCACTGACAGACACATGTAAACTACACATGCACGCACATTTATCTCCTCACCGTGCGGCTTTGTGCTGTCACAATTTGTGTATGAAACCAGAACCATAGGTCATGTCACATCCCGGGCTGCATTTGTGGCTGATGTGAGACATCCATCACTACCGAACAAAAGCAGTTCTTGTTAACAGACTGATGGAGCGACATTAGCGCTTGTGTTTGAGTTGACATCGAGTTGCCGTCCAATGAAAGCAGAGTTTTCTTTCCAAATAGTATAAACATATGAATAGTATAAAAATATGTAAACATTGTTCAAGGTCAGGTTGCGTTTCATCCCAAAAGTTAAAAAGTCTCTGAGTCCTCTTCCTGTTGGTTAACGTCTCCGGATCAGAGCAGAATCAGCTGTGACTCCGGGTGTTAACTCCTCCAGAGGGCCTGGCTCTGTCCCCCAGAGCTGGCCTGAACAACGGCTACACCCCCTTCCTGTTGTTTTGATAGAGAGACCCCTGGTACTACTAGACGTTACGTATCGTGTGAATAAGCTTTTCGACCATGCCATTAGATATTTTATTGGGATTTAAGATTTACGCTCAAGGAGCAGGTGAATTCTCTCAGCTGCCAAAGTGAAATAAAAAGTTAAAACATCTGAACGCTTACCTTTATTGGGAAGGTTAAAGCTTTTAATCGCATAGTGTGCCGTCAGAGCACAGCTGTGACCCAGAGCTAATACACAAGTTGCATTTTCTGATCATTTTTTAATCCTTTGGACACTGTGTAGAAGTTGAAGTAACATGTCATGATATCCTTTATACAATCATGTGCTCCATCCTTGCTTGTGAACTGCTGATCCTTCAGAGGATGCCCCTTTCATACCCAGTCATGATACTATCACCTGTTACTAATTAACCTTTTTCCTTGTGAAACAGGATGAAATGAAATAATACATATATTTTATTACAGGTTTTTAATTGAGTATATGTCAAAAAAAACTATGATATTTTATGTTTTTCACATGTGTAGCAAACACTTTGTTTTGGCAGAATCACGTCCTTCAGAGATCCTGTACGCAGCTGACTCGTTGATAGTGACGCTCTTTACATGTAACTGAATGGATGCTTTACGTATGCTAAATAAAAAGGGTGTCGTGTTTCGCAGGGCAGTTTGCAGAGGCTTTTCAGTCGCCAGTGGCCCACGATGCCTGACCCCTCCCTTTCTTTGTCACCGCTGGCGCTGTACTCTGTTTTCTCCCATCTCTGTGGCAACCAGCGCCGCATGCTATTGTGTTGATGTTTGTCCACAGCTAAGGTGTCGCCTATGTGTTTAATGGACCTCCCAGTCCGCTTCAGTGTTCGCTTCAGAGTCCCCCAGCAAAGCAGCGCGGCTGAGCCCTGCCACTGTTTGTCCCTGGGTGTCAGTGAGTCGAGGCAGGGTGGGGATGAGATAGGGCTGATAATGGCTGCTTTGTTCCTTTGCTAGATGTGTCGAAGCTGTGCTCCTGTGGACCAGGAGACGCCTGGTCAAACAGAGACACACAAAGGCTCTGGAAACGGCTGGCCGTGGCCCATTCTCCACAGTCTGCCATGCTGCCAACATACACCACCTTCTGCGGCCGCGCTGAATTACTACCCTCACAACCTTTCACACATATAAAGGCACTCTTTCACCCAGTGGGAACTCTGACATTTGCTTTTTGTTGGATACAAAGGATTTTTTAATACTACGTTTCTTTAGGTGATTACTCTGAGGCCATATACACCATTAGAAGCAGTATGGGGGCTCTCTTTTGAAGGGCATTCAATTTATTCACTCGTAAAAGCTGCACAGGCATTACTCGATTCAGTCGAGCTTAAGTCAAGATTGATGCTTTTCCACTGCCTTTGATGTGTAAGTGGTGCATTCTGCTTTTAAGATATTATTTTCACTTGATAGATTGACAAAGTAGGCGCAAACCGGCCCTGATATCAGCACAACTGTTCCACTTTTTCCTATACTGGACTTTTGACTTTTGCAGGGGGGATTCGAGGCCGCACAGAGAATAGATGTGTGTTTTTTGTAGTTCTGGGGGAGATAATGGTGAATTTAGCAATCAAAAACAGCGAAAGGCTTTTGGAATAATCTCTAGAGCTAATGTGCCACATATTCTCATCCACCGGCTGGTGTTTTAACCTCTTTAGCATAGCCCCTCGAGGAAATGGGGGATATGATTAGGAATTCGTTAGCGGGCTTCTATTTTTATGCTGATGACACACTTTCTTCTCCCGGGCTCTCAATGTTGCTGGCTCTAGACTTTCTCACTGTCTTTTCTGAACTAGATCAGCTGTTTACAACCATGTCGGAACGTGACATGAAGTTCACTGACTAAAGCAGCTGCGAGCGGGAGAGTCAGAGAGAACGCTCCTCTGTCATCTGAAATCCATTCACAGGCTGCTTTAAAAGATCCCGCAGCTCAAAAGGTGTGTTTGTTTTGTTTCTTGTAGCTGCTCCAATTTGTGTTTCACCAGTTGGACCTGCAGTCGTGCCACCTGCCTCAACTATTGACTGTGAGATACAAAAAGGATGTACAAAACCAATAAAGGGTGCCATGCAATTTTGTCGAGATCCGGCGTTTTTGTTCATCCCATCATGTTTGGAGCAGATTACAGTGTGTCCACACATCCCCGCTCCCCAGGGTGCCTTCTCTGTGGCTCAGGTATTGTGACCAGGCAGGCGGGCTGGTGGCCCTGGGCCCTGAGCGCTTTGGAGAGGAGAGGACAGTGGCTGCATTTGTTTCCCATTGAAAAGGATTACAGGTCCTGACGGCCATGATTAATCACCCAGAGGCAGACATCTGAATACGGCCAGGGAAAGGTTCAACTTTTTAATTCATCCCACACACAATCTATTCAAACCAGCTGTTGGCGCTCCTTTCCCTCATCTCGCTGCTCTTTCTTCTCAGTGACCATTGCCTTCTACTGTCTTTCTCTCCCCATTTATGGCTCACATAATTATCTGGGGACGCAGAGTTGTTGTAATTGTGGGGGCGCTTGGACGACGCTCCGCACTCTATTTTTATTGGAGATGGGCTCCTTTCTTCTTCGTCGGAGAATAGTTAATTGACTTTGTTAATGCATTTGGGGATCAGTGATTTCTCAACAACAAATGACCTTTATGGAGCTCGGCGTCACATATTGTTTATCGCGTGCGCGTGTGCCCGAGCAAGTGTGTGAGCCTCGGCGCGCAAACGCACGTGTGCGCGCGCGTGTGTGTTGATCCATTGTGACCTTTTCCTGTGTCAGGTGTGTTTGTGCACAGGCACAGAAACATTTCCCCTCAAAGCTTCTTTTCCAAAACACTTCAGATTCATAAACATTTCCATGCTGCTGCTCCACGCTGACAGACAGCTGAATTCCAGTGTTTTGAATAAATTTCACATCTCACCATGTTCATATCCACTCATATGAGCAGGCCTTCTCATTAAGACTCAGCAGGTTATATGATGGTATTGCTGGAATCCCTGGAGCAAAATGAACAGGGACAGCTACACTGCTTAATGCAAGGTAGCCTAGCAACAGATAGTGGGATGGCGGTGGAAACATACCCTCATATTTATGTTTACATGAGAGAATGATTTGTCTGTCAGGCTGATGGATCCTAATGTTCTCCTCTCCCCGGGGCTTTTCTTGTGCCGCACGCAGGCCTGACACTTACCCTGAAGGACAGGCACCACCTTCCCCAACACGCATGAATACTTAATACTGTTAGACTGCATTTATGCAAAGAATGGAAATGGCACTAGACGAGGAGAGGGGGGCCGAAATGCATCAAAAGCATGACACAGTATGCATCACGAACACGGGGAGGGAGAGCGCGGGGAATGACGGCGGACATGAAGAAAGACACAACAGCATGCTGTTTCTTTTCTGCAGTTTATTCCCCATAACAGCGTGCGAGTAATCAGATTGTGCTCGAGTAAAAAAGCTGTAGTTTCATGTGCATGCCGGCTGTTGACAACTCTGACAATATAAACCAAAGTCACTTCCAGTAAGTACACTACATGAGCTATATGACTTGATAGAGTCTGTCTTTACTGTATGTCCAGCTCCTCCAGGGACAGACTACATCAACTCAATTAGCCTGGCACAGCCTGAGTATCAGCACCATAGATTAGATTTCACTCTGCCTTGTTTACCAGAGAGCGGCTGCAGAATAATATCTATACAATTTGTGCATACAGAAAAAATGATGATGGTATCATGGCGGGGAGCAGCAGATATAAGCTTCTCCTCTGTTGTGGTATATCGTAACAGGCTGGGAGAGATATAAGAAAGCCTTTTGTCAGGAGATAGGCATATCCCCGCTCATCTTGGGAACTTGTTTCCATAGTTACATCAATGTTGTTGAAGTGAGAAGATCAGGTATTCCAGTGAGTGATCCTTTACATGCTCCCTCTCCTATTGATTTTCATCCCACGTTGAGAAAAAAAAAAAAAAAAACAGCCCCCTGCAAACTGCCTCAGAGATATTGAGGAACTAATGAAAGGGCGAAATGTGTCGGAAATGTGCCGGACAAGAAGAGAGAAGAAAAGAGAAGAAAAGAAAAAAAAAAAAGCACTGAGAGATTTAGAGATGTCATGTCCGGCAGCTCCTCAGAACCGCAAACCACAAAGCATGACAGCGGCGGGGACTAAAAAAACTAATCGCTGTCTCTAACAGCCGATGATCGCCGTGTTGTTAGCCACATGCTTAGTATGTGTTCATGTGAGATCTCCACAACGGCGTGCTGCTCGCCGTACCGCTAATGGCTCCGAGACGAGAGTTAATCACTGCTGCGTGGTTAGCCACATGCTCGCCTCTTGCAGCATGCTTGGTGTGTTTCAGGGGCTAGCAAAACACTGGCGTAACACATCATCGCTCTTTATGAGGCTGGGGCCTGCAAGAGAGAGAGGGGGCCCACAGACGATGCTAAAAAGACGGTAATGACAGCCATTCAGCGCAATCCAATTATGCAAAAGGGAGTCTAAACAATTCCATCATCCCCTAAATTAGATTGTCCTAACGAGATAAAGGCACCAATTAATCCTGAATTAATTTCTACAGCTCATTTTCCCCAGAAAACACTCTAATATGCAAATGCCAATGAGAGACAGAGAGGCATCCTTCTGCGGGGCTCGCACCACCTCTGCCTGTTGGCTTTTTTCTTTTTTCACTGAACTTATGAACTTGGACACGTTTTGTGAGGGTATAATTAAAGGAATATGACGCATGTAACGGCTCAGGTGCAGCGCCGAGGAGACATTGTCGGAGAGCAAAGGCAGAGTTAAACGAACAGCATTGTTTTATCGACGGGAGATAGCGCAGCTCGATAAACTATTTGTAGTGCTTAGGAAGGAAATCGGAGCCAAAACAAAGTCAATACGTTTCATTTGGAATCTGGGTTTAGTTGATTAAATGTAAGAAGCTCAAAGATTCAAATGTTTCCAGTACGAGTGGATGACAGCAGTGGTGTCTGTATTAACTGATGTGCATGTGTTTTTATCTGCAATCTCTTCTTGATCAGATTGTATGTGTGAGGTCCTTCTGTATCTCTATGTGGTCCTTCTGTTGCCCAGTCTCTGGCAGCCTTCCTAGACCCACTTAGTAATCTATTTATGGTGAACAATGTCTTTTTTTATTATAAAGAAGCTTTTGGTGCAAACTGTGTCTTTAAAGAGCCGTCAGGACTTCCTTACGGTTGTGGTAAGGCTGCGGTTGCAAAACCACGGCCGAAACATCGGCGGGCAGTGTCTGCTCAGGCCTGTGAGAGTCGACCAATCGGAGCAGACTGGGCTTTTTGAGAACGGGGCCTTAAAGAGACAGGAACTTAACTGCCCCTGCAAGTGGTTGCCAGTTTGTTGTACTAGCTAATATTGCTAACGGTAGCAAGCAAATGTTAATGTTGCTAATGATAGCTAGCAAATATTAACATTAAAACACATTTTTACGCCATTTTTACCTTTATTTTTAAAATTGTTGATTCACAACCTTAATGCTTTTATTAGATATCGATGTAGATAGAACTCTGCCTCCATACAAATGTTATCAGTATGACCTTTTGAAGCGTGTAAACGATTTCTAGTGGATACCGAAAATAAAAGAATGAATCTAAAAATCCGCATAAAATGGGACCTTTAAATCGTTTGTCTAAGAAGATTTTTCTTAACCCGCAAAGAAAAACGTAATATTGTATTTTGACTTCATCATTTACGTTAGCCACAGACAGACTAGCTGCACGCTAGCCTTCAAATATCTGCTCGCCTTGAAAGAGAAAGCAATTAAAAATTTTATTCATCATAAACATCATTATCATTTTCACACTCCTAATTGTCTCGCTGCCAGCTGTCTCCAGTTGTTATAATTGAGTGATCTGGCATATTCTCACAATGCGATGCAGCCTCCACCTCTGGAGCCAAATGTATGTTCACAGACAGACGGGCTGTTGGAAGTTCTTGTAGGAAAATTGACTTTCATTGTAAAAATGTATGATTTTATGATTTAACGAGTTTTGGTTTCTGAGCATAAATCCAAACCTTCCTTCATAATGAAATGAATGAAAAATTTAGAAAAGCCTCTTTACTCCATATTTAATCGCGGAGGATGTCTTTATGAACCTGGTCCGGGCCTTGAAGCGCAGTATTTTATCGATCGGCTGTGAGCTACTACCACCTGTGCACCCCCCCAGTGATGACAGAAACAACCAGGCTGTCAGTTGCCAGGCAATATTCACAACCACTGGCCCACATCAGCTAATTACCAGCAGAAATCACGTATTGACAGATGGGCCCATGCATATTGATCGGCCAGCACTGCCACGTTCTAAATAACCAAACGCTAATGAATCATTTCCCATTTGGGAGGGGAGAAGGAAAAAAGCATTAGTCTTCCGCTTGACATCATACCTGTACTGCACATAGCCCATGACGGGAGCGCACACAAATCACGGCAAACTCTCCCAAGACTTGCTCATATACGCACCGCCGACCTCTCAGCCTCCACCTTCCTTCTTTCTGTCTGTCTTATCCGTCTTTCTCACCATCCTTCTCACCCCGACCATCCCTCTCTCTCTGCGCCGCGTGGCAGTTATTTTTCATCGCGGCGAAGCTGGCCGAGGCAGTAAATACCCCACTCCTCAGACTGCGGACCCACAGTGACCCTGCAACCTCCATGTCTCTGATGCCTCTCCCAAGGTCTCTCATTCCAAGGCCCCTGTGATGCAGCGCTCTGGTTGCAGCGCAGACCCTGTAATTCACCAGCCTGCTAGATCGCCTGCCAGGAGCTATTGATTTTTGTTTCCCCAATCTCCAGGAGAGAGGGAAAGAAAAGATTAAAAACACTTTGTCAGTTTGGTAGGGAATAAGAATTCTGCGCAGGGGGATACCTAGGAGGGCACGGGGTCAGGGCTGAGGTACTGTACGTCTTTATGGCTTTAACTATTTCCACACCACGGACATCTCTGTCTGTAGCTCTTCGCCCTCTCGTTATCTGTCTTTCTTAGCTGGGAGACTTTGCAGGTGTTGTTTCTCCGGGGTGACCTCTCCTGCCGTTTTAGGTGTAGACCGTGCAGAATGACCCGTGTTTAAACACACACACAAAAAAACGATCGAAGGAAGGAAATCAAATAAAGCGTTTGTGTGTATCGCATAAGTCTAAATACACTAAAAAACACTTACAGCTGCTTACATAGAAGATTATGTGAAGATAGAATGGTGGATGAAGAGTGTGATTTTATAGCTGTAATCTTATGAAATAAGAAAATAACTATGGAATTCTTTATTTTTGTGCCTCATGTTATTTATATAGATTTATAGAACACACGAGTAGGAACATATTTGCTATTGGAGGAAAACATTCATCTATTTTAGTGGGATTTCGCAAAAGTATGTCTTTCTGTGTTTTTTTTCCTTCCCATTCAGTTGTTTTTCTACATTGTTCTGCTTTTAGCCTATAAGTTTAGCAGCTGGACTGTGCAGACTTTAGCTAGCTACAGAGCAAAGTTATCACTTGTTAGTTTTAAATTTTTTTGTGCCTCCTACTGTAGGGATCATTTGCATTGACTTGCATTGATTCTGTGCCACCCTTTAGCGTTCTATATGAATGTTTATTTTGTTGTTGTCTGTTCAACGTAGGCTACTGTGGAGCTTGCAAACATTAGCGCTAATCTTCCAAGTTTTATTCTTGCTTCCTGTCATTTAGCGGTCGCTAACTTTAGCTAGCAAAGGCCTTTCCGGCAACTAAGCCATCTGCGTGGTTTCATTAGCGAGGTTAGAATTCAAGAATGTTTACTTGTCTTCTGTTGAACGCAGGCAACTTTAGAATTAGCAAACATTAGTGCTAACATTAATGAGAATGAGCTAGCAAAGGTAGGCTATGTCTGTCATTGGAGCTGTCCTCACGACATCTTAGCAAACTAAACTAGATGAGAACATAAATGCAGCTTAAAGCTTTAAAAAATGAAATGTCAGTAAGTGGCGCTTGAGGTAAGAATGCTCTAATGCTACTAATCTTAGCTAATGCTATGTTATTCATTAGATTTAGTTTGTCCTCTGATGCTGACACGTAGTATGCTCTCTTTTTTGTTTGCATTGTTATTTTTAGTTTTCTAATAAAGTTCAATATGGCTGCTTTGCATTAGACATACTTTGTTATGGATTATTATGACTGAAAACCTGTTACCGTGTTAGCAGCATGTAAATGTAGCTGATCCGGGTTCAGCTAACCTGAACTACTGTATAATGTTATAACTATAGAATTAATACTAGTGTGAAGTAGCACCAAATGGAAATACAAACACATTAATTAAGTAGAAGTCTTTCCACCACTGCCTCGTGTCCCTGACATTGAACTTATTCCTTTTAAATTGTTTGTTTGTCTTAATAATGTTGCTGTTCCTTGATTAAGAGCCTTTTTTCCATGCATGTGTGCAATCTTGGTAAAAACTTGGTATATTCTGCCAAATAATCAGGTTTGTCCAGCATGTATCCAACTGGAATAGGAAGGAGCTACCCACTTTTAATGGCCTAAAATTAGATCACTACTGTAAAGTGTCACATTACTGCTCTACGTGATAATGCACTGACTGTGTGTTGCTGACTTTTTAAACATTTTTGACTTTTGTTCCCTCTCACCAGATGAGTGAGATGATAAATTGAAAGCCCTCATGCTCTGAGTTCCCCAGTTTTTCATTTGAGTCATTTGGGAAAACCTACACACACACACACACACACACACACACACACACACACACACACACACACACACACTCACTGCCACGCAGTCATACACAGTCATGCTAATGTGATGCCAATGCATTACCCCATCAGATTGTGTTACGCATGGGCGGCTCTTATCATTTCACCCTAACTTTCAACTAAATGTGGGGAATGTTTTCCCCCTGACATTAGGATTTGGTAATGGTGCCTTTCAGGGCCACTCTATTTTCTGAAAATGAAATATTCATTCATTGGCGAGGACAGTCTTAGAGGAAGTCTGTCTGAAATATGAATTCATGGTTCCAGCAGACATTTCTTCAATATTTGATGGGTCATCAGAGCTCTGTGTCTAATACTGCGCCGTTCTTCCAGATACTCATTCTCTCTCTCTGTTTTGCTTCCCTGTCCTCAGCTCACTTCTTACCTTATCAGGCCCGGAAAATATGCACAAAAAAACACCTTGCAGGATAATTCTGCTGCACATTTTGGCGAAAATTTGAAAACATAAACCCTTTTTTTCCGTGTTTTCCTCTGTGCCTCTGTGACAGTGTTTTCTTTTCTCAACAGGTTAACGTCTCTTAAAGTCCGCTGCATTGTGTGAAACCATCAGCCAGTGCACACTAAATCAGCTTGATTGCATGCCAACAAGAAGATAAAAGGCTCGGAGGTGGGTACAGTAATCCAAAGAGAGCGGGTGGTCTGCTTGGAGGCATATCGTTTTTATTCCCTCATGCATATTCACTTCTAAGCCTCTGAGTATGCAGATTAGTCTTGTCTGAACAGTGGACCCTCCAATCACATCCTACTTTTGCTCTTTCCTTTTCTTTTCTCTCTAACTGCATCCTGCTGTGCGTGAAGGCCGCCACAATGAGTGTATCGTGCGTGCATGTGTGTGATTGTGAGTAAGTAAGTAAGTGTGTGTGTGTGTGTGTGGGGGGGGGGGGGGGGGTGTTATTTTTTATTTTGCTTGTTCGCAAGTTCGGGGGCAGGCAGCATTTGGAGTGTGCATGCATGAATAAATGTTTTGGTGTGTGTGTGTGTGTGTGTTTAGGTATGTGTGTACTGTCGTAGGTATGTGTTGTGCCAGACACATGGCTTTGTCTTGTCCTGGCACCACGCTCGGCTCACCAGATGTTCTCCTTTTTTATCATCCTCCACTTGCGCCGTGTTCTTTGAGGTTTAGGGAATCTGTGTCGCTCTTATTCAACTTGCTCTCTTGTTTTTCTGCTGCTCTGTGGAAACACGACAAGCTCCTCAAAGCTCCTCTTTATTTGTCTTTGCATAAAAATCTTTGAAATGAATATTCAGAGTCCTCTGGTAGCAGCAGTTCATCGTCCAGCTGTTTGATTTTTAGGACAAAATAATGATATATATATATATATATATATATATATATATATATATATATATATATATATATATATATATATATATATATATATATATATATATGTATATATAGATAGATAGATAGATAGATAGATCATTTTATTTATATTATCATTATATTATCTTTCCTTCATGTAATGTTTCTTGCACTGGTGTAAACTGGTAATATTTTATTGTTTATGTGGAGAACCATCAGTAGGTGCACTGGCAACAACAACTCATCTGGGAGTGAAATTAACAAATTAAATGTACATTAAGCTACATGTGATATATAATACAGTTAATAATATTAATTACCGCCCGTTTAAGCAAAATCGCCACTATGCCAAACTCACTTAGAATGTATATAAAGCAACATTAAAGGGGATTTCTTTAATGCCGTTTAAATCTCATATCATTGAATTCAAAATCCTTCAGGTTTGATCGGTTTGCTCAAAAGGAAGTGTGTCTTTTTGACGATCCTACCAAATCACAAAATCAAACAGGTGGCGGAGAAAGATGTGGCAGAAATTAAGAAATTAGAGCACAACCACACTTGTTTTTTGTAAATGTAAACAAAGGGTTTCTCTGACTGAGATCCAGACAGACATGTATGATGCAGGACATGAATTCGCTGACAGGTAAAGATTTCATTCTGTGATATGTAGATTTTTCTGGACTGGAAATGGCAGATGATGTAGCCAACAGCAAGTAGAGATGTTATCTCACCAGAAACCTTCTCTCTGGAGATCTCGCTCCAGAGTATTGGCTCCTTTATTTAGGTTTCAGGTACAGATAACGCCTCATTTCAGTTTCATGAATCAACAGTTCCCCGCCTAAGTCAAATCAAATCAAATCAAATCAATTTTATTTATATAGCCCAAAATCACAATCACATTGCCTCAGTGGGCTTTACAATCTGTACAGTGAACAACATCCTCTGTCCTTAGACCCTCGATTCGAGTGAGGAAAAACTTCACATGTTGATGGAAAAAAAACCTTTTAACAGGGTTTCAACGCTAGCGACGGGAATGATAATAGAAGCGGGGCGTCTGGCTCGTTAGGTACCATTCAGAATGCTCCAATAGAAAACAATGAAATCATGCTGATTGCTGACATCCGCTCGTGTCTATAGGCCGAGATGTCACAGCTCTACCAACCATTGAGGGAAATATGTGGCTTTTGAGACCCTTTTTTTTTTTTGCAGCTTTGTCTTTGAGATCAGCTTCCTGCTGCGGCCAAAATGACTCTATAGTACGAGAGCGACAGGAGTGAACCGTAAAGTTGTGTGTCAGACAGCCGTACAATGAGCTGAAACTCACTGTGAATGATTCAGGAAATAATTCTGTGTGGGTTCGTTACAATGAGCGACCCCTTTTCACTTTCTTGTTACTTTAGAAATATTGATTATAGTCACTCAAAATTGGATCCAACTCCTTCCACTTGAGTTGGCATGCTTTGGACAGATTCCGAATACACGAGCAGCTAATCCGAACACTCTCATAGTCCCTTTATGGGGAAATATCTCTTTTAGTTGACTCCGTTGGAGTGCTGGTTGCTCATGAGGTGAAATGGGGCGATGACTCTGAAGAGCCACAGCTGGAAAAACAAACAAACACTCCACAAGGATTCATTTAGTAAAAAGGTGGGGACCCGCAGTAAAATTTCCTTCAGGAGGGGCCAGTATTCCTTGCGATGTCCCTGGCCTTCTTCCACGAGAGGTCAGAGCACAGGGATGAATACAGAGTAACTTCCCTGATGGTGGAAGGGATGCTGCATTTTGCTCAAGGGCACATCAGCGGGGCAGATGCACCAGGAGGGGGGGGATTAATTGCATTTAATTGCGTGTTTACATTCACCTGCTGTTGCAAGTTTTACAACGGCGCTTGATTAAAAAGCCAGAATGAGGAAGTCGGAATTGAAAACCGCTGCATCACAGCGCGCGCGCTCCCCGCGTGGAATTAAATCAAGCTGTCACCTGGTCAGTGCCACCACCCACCACACACACACAGTCACATCAGCAGACACACTCCCATCAACAAACACAGAGAGCTGTCAAATAAAGCAACACTTGTAATTATGGGAGGGGGTGAAATTCAGATTTATTTATTCCAAAATGAAGCCTGCGGATCGACGGAGGGACAGCTCTCCTCCATCTGTCATCGTTGAAGCCACACTTGTCTGACACAGGGATTCATTCGTCTTGTCGTCTTTGACAGTCGGATTTTCCCGGCGCACTCCCACCAGGAGTCGCACTGGATTTTTGGAGGCAGACTAAAAAAGAAAACGCTCTGTGACAAGGGGTAGGCTCTTTATGAATGCAAATGAGTCTGGGAAAATTCACAGAGCAGCTAGCGGGCTCCGAGGCTCCGGCATCCGTCACGTCTCCCCCCACCAGGCACAACCCACGCCTTGCCAAGAGGTCTAAGGGCTTACAGGGGCCCTACAGCAAGAACAGACACACTCACAGAAAAGGGCATGAAAATCCTGTGGCTGACACACACTGCGAGTGCCACCGGTGACTATTATTTTCATGAAAATGATAAGCTTACTGTTTTTACATGCCATCCACAGAATAGCTGGTGGGTTTTAGGTTTTATTATAAAACATTCATCTCCTCAATCCTCCCTCTCTCTCTTTCCGCGTGTGTGTACGTGTGTGTGAGGATGCGTCACTTGTATCACTTGACATTTGGCTTCCCTTTTATCCTGTTCCAAGGATAGTAAGTCAAATGCTATGTGACAGGTCAACCTCTTCATATCAGTCATCCTTCACCCTGACCCAGCCTCAGCTGCACAAAGACACATCCAGCTCGACGACACTAAAAACGATCATTAGCTGCGAGATAGCAGGCGAATCCTGCTGGGTTAAAGGCAGGAGGCTGTTTACTCAAACTAACAAGGAAACACTGCATAAAATCTCCATTTTAACCAGGCCATGCTTGAGTCCTCGAATTGAATTTCCCCTAAATGTTGGTGCATAAACAGGGGGCAACATAAGTTCACCTGTTTTCAAGGAAGTGATATCTTTATTTTAAAAAAAGTTTCAGAAAAGATGAAGCAAAAAGCTTCATTTGCAGGTGCTAACAAAGAAAACACTCATTATGCTTAAATATATCTACCTTCATAAAAGGGGCACTACACCAATTTTACAAGTGAAGATAAGAAATGTTTCAATACCATTTTTTCCTTCCCAACAACGATTCCTAAACCTACATAAGTTATCAGCTGATATCGAGTACCGTCTGATATTTCTGCATCTGAAAAACAAATATTGGATTTTACCTGTAGCACACTACTCACCCTGTATGGATGTGATATGATTGCCAGCTTTATAGTTTGGCCTGGTTCAGATTTTAACCCTTTGTGAAACCGGAAAGAATACACACAGAGAGTAAATGTGAGTAAATATACAGTATTGTATTATATACCTTTACCGTCAACCATTACTGAAACAGAACACATATATCTACAAAGTTTGCTGACTTGTTCTTGAAGTTCAACAAGTCACTGGATGCTTATGGATATTTGTACTCTGTAATCCAGCAGTTCAGGCCGTGTCAGAGGCGTTTCCGATTCTTGTATCGGAATCAAAACAGCCCCAGTAAAGTTGCAAGTTATTCATCATGAGGAAAACAACTCAGCCTGTTAAATCTGTTGTATAATGTTTACTGCTTGGAAGCTACTTATTATAGCAAAAAGCCTGTGATATAAACTCTCATTTTAGAAATAGACATTTTTCATCGAAGACATGTTGACTTTTCATAGTAGCAACAGGACATGTTCACTACACGATAACATTTATGGCTTTGGTTCTATTCAAGTGTGCCAGTAAGCCGCCATCAAGGAACTGGAACTGTGACGCAGTTTTAACGTAGTGGCCACGCTTGGTATTGCAAAATAATGTGGAGCGCACAAAAGAGAATGGCTTTAAATATCCAGAACTCTATATGTTATCAGTAGAGCTGCAATTATTATTTTCACGATTTATCAGTTAGTCTCTAAACTCTCAAAAATCTGTTTGTAGCAAGTGTTTGACATTGTTTCTTGACAAAATGACTTACAATGAATAGATTATGAAATCTTTGTAGCACCATTAATCAGAACTTGTTCCATTCAGTTCAATACAATGTCTAGAAAGATGTATCATTAAACTACTTGATGCCGTTTATGTGGGCGTTGAGTAAAGAGGAAGTCTGCGCACACACTCAGTCCAGTCCATGAGAGCCCAAAATACTTTTGGACGTACGCACACAGTGAACAACCTTCACAAGAATGACTGGAGCGCCATCTTGGAACTTGATCAATTCTTGTATTATTCAGACCTTTTGTTGTTCCTACTTTGATATGTCTGCGGTGAAAAAGGTTTTTGTTGGATCCAACACATTTGCACCTTGACCTACTATTCATGAATAATAATATCAAGCATGTAGAACTGAAAGGATATCTCGACACGTGCTGTTATCATTGAACATGTCTCTCGCAACTGACCCACCTTTATGGATGCCCAACACTATATCTCTGGAGCAGCCCTTTAATGAGATGATTTATACATGGTATCATATTAATGACTGGGCAGCTGTGCCAGTTTTATTGCTTTCTACCTCAGGTTTGTTTTCATCTCACTCTTTTGCTAGAAAGCTAATCTGAGGTACACAGAAACTGGAACCTGTGGGTATTTAATTTAGCAGCAGTTCAAAAGAGGATGGTCAACAGAGGCAGAGCAAGGGCTAGGAAATGCTGACTCGGCTCCTGTCGTTTAATCTATTTGAGGTGCGATTAAAGTTTAATTCGTGCCCATCTCCTAATGCTGGCCGATGCGTGTGCTCCCCAGCAGTGGGTCGGTGAGTAGTTTCAAGCTGAGCCCAGGTCTTTTCTCTCTGTCTGGGCCTCACTTTATTCATGCCTGAGGGACACCGTGAGCTGCAAACAACTGAATTTTTCATCAAGGTTACTTCCTGGAGAGATGTGCCATGCAGTTGCTGCTTTCTCTCTCGGTGTGCTCCTAGCTCATACATAACTTACCCTGCTCTGACCTGCAGCTCTCTCTCTGGGAGGAGTTGTTTGACCCTGGTCCAGATAGGAGAACATGTGCTGTGGAGTCAGCATGAGTTTGTTGTGAAGCTTGGAATATTGAGGGTGGGTTTGCATGGTTTGATCATGAGATATCTGCCAGCGCGAGCATTTCTAAGCAGCCTATTAAACAATGTTGTAGCAGACATAAGGACATTGGAGGGGTTGATTAATTATTAAAGCAACTTATAAAGCATCCATACATAGGTAATGAATGCTTGATAATATAACACTTTACAATTAATATATGCTATGATATGCACACATGTGAAGTTAATAAATATATCAAAGTGTGTTCTTAAATTTTGGTTTCAACTTGATTAAACTGTGTTAAAAACCATTTCTTAAATAGGAATTAGGGTTGGGTACACAACTTGATACTTTTAAGGGTATCAACTGATTTACATTGTTACAACTGAGCACCGATTCACGCTAAAATCAAATGTTGCCAAATGTTGGCACCTGAAAGAGAATCTTTAGAGCAACATTGTAGAGGGAGAGGACACAAAATAACAACAGAGAGAGCATATTTTATATTATATCATTTATATTTTGTTATATCTTAAAGCTGAAGAGCGTACCGTGTTTGATAGCCTGGAATCCAGGTTCACTGCAGCAGCCCCAGCTAATGTTAGCATGCCTGTACCGTAGCTGTGATTGTTCTTAGAAAGTCAAATTACAAAGCATCATTATTGACATCTTTGTGTAACTAATAAGCTATTTGGTGATGTCGCTGTTGGAGATAATTGTTCTTTTTTTCATCCGCCCTTGCTGCATTCGAAATTCCTTACCAACATGCTTTTCAGTACGCTAAAACAATACAAGAGGTTTCTGCGTATGTCAGAGACCTTAGTATGAAAATAATAGTATGTGAATTGCACAGTGCAGGGAAAAAACTCTTTTTCCAGCCGCTTCCAGGTTTTTGAACAGCTTCCTCCTTTGAAGCAACTTACCACTGAAATGACATTTTTGTTTTTACAGAGACTTAAATACTAAAATAAAAGATGGTGTTGGGAGCCAGTACTGAATTCCAGCTACCGGTAGGCTATCAGTTCAAATGTGAACAGCTAATTAATGTCGAAGGGGCGATATGTAA
The DNA here is from genome assembly GCF_900880675.1 of Sparus aurata. NCBI lineage: Eukaryota > Metazoa > Chordata > Actinopteri > Spariformes > Sparidae > Sparus > Sparus aurata. Next base: position 23,090,570 of record NC_044207.1, on the reverse strand, counting down.
GAATTTTTGTTGAAAATGTAAATAAATCTACAGAATGTAGATCATTTGTAGTTTTGATATTATAATGCCTGTGTATTGTGTTGCAGAGATATCTTATAGAGTTAGCATGCTAATTAGCATGCTAGCCCCCACCTGTCCTGCCCAAAGCTCCTGTGCGAGTGATGTAAACACCATGAACAGTCCCCTGGCCCCTGAGCTCCCAGTCCGAACACCTAGCTGGACTGCTAACTGAGCTGACTAGCTAAGGACAGCTAGAGGTAGCAGCAGGTAGCGGTAATTATAGTGAAGGAAGAAGGTTAAATTCAAGTGTTACCAAATATGGATCCCCAGTCTTCTCATTCAGTAGAAACCATCCAAACAGACTATATAAGGAGTTTCCTTATTTAAGTTTTGGCTCAAACTTGAGACAAATCCTGCCATTTCCCACTCACAAATGTATGATAATCTACGGTACATTCTGTCTCGTTCCATATTTATCAGAGCAGCCTCACCGGATGATGGTAAACACAACTCAACATATTCAACTAGTTCATATTTCTGCTGGGAATACCGACACGCTTGGCATTAACATTTTTAGCCTCTGAAAAACAAACTCTGCTGCAACTTCAGGAGAAAAGCATCTACTATTTATAAGAATATTTCTACATCAGAATTCATTTGCAATTATAATCAAATCCCACTTACTCCATTTTTTTTTTTTGCAGGATTATTAATGCTGCAACAACACATTCGGTTTTAATGGAGGGAAAATATGCAATGTCAGATGATTTTTATTTTTCTCCCCTCATTACGGCTGCAAATGCCGCTTTTTGTAAAATGCAGCAATCAGAACCACAAACAAGGATCTTATTTATTCTATTCAGAGTTTACTTTCCCAAAAGCAAACCACACAAGCAATAAGGTCATTTCTGTCTATTGGCTTATAGTGGAATAAATTTGAATTTAAAGCACGAAGAATGAGCTCTTCAGATCATATTTCACACTAATCAATGCAGCCTTTGATTTTTAAATCAGACCTAAGAAGACTGATGTGTGGGAGGTATGGATCGGGATTTGAAGGACCAACCTGACACCAGAGTTTGACTAAATACTCATTGTTTTGTAGAAAAACCTTATATTTGTCATGCCTTCTGGATATTTGTATTCGTTTTTGGAGCATGAGTGTTTACGACTGAACCCATCATAGCCTTTGTAAGGTCTACAACACAAAGATAATCCTCCGTCATTATGACCCTGTTAAATAGGGAATAAAATCAAGCAGAATGGCTGTTGGACTGCAGACTTCCATTTCAGGGCTGTGCTGTGCAGTCTTGCAGCTCCTGAGTGTCAGACATTATCACCACCACTACCCTCAACCTCACCCTGCCCCTTGTGACAATTACTGCCCTACCTCCCTATTCAGCACGTAATGAGAAAACTGACTGATCGATTTCTGTCCAGCCAGTAAAAGAGGGGAAGGAAGCATTTGGATGTAGCGCAGCCGAGACTCTGAGGGACAGAACTGCAGCATACACATATCATCATTCATAATTTCTTTATGTGTTTTGATGGGAGATAAATGGCATGCAAAGACAAATATTACATGTCCAATGCAGAGAGTGGTAAGATATCTGAATAAAGGTCTGGTTTAGGTCTGCAACAAGCAATTATTTTCATTATTGATTAGCCCTTGTGACAATTTCCCAAAGCCCTCGTTGACATATTGAAATTGCTTGTTTTGACAGAAACAGCAGTGAAAAAGAACAACAAATGTCTCTTTTTATTGCCACTGTAGACATAGAAAACATGCAGATATTCACATTTAATCAGACGAAAGTGGTGAAATTTGGCAGTTTGCTCATTGGCTCGTGGAGGAGTTGACTGATTTTAGCACTTCACCTCTGCTGGACTGTTTTGGTTCGGTTCATTCCGATAATTTTTTTGTCAAAACCTGGTGCCTACATTACCGACGAAGGACACTCAACCCCCGACAGTTCAGTTTGAGATTAACCGCACAGTATGAAACTTCTGCTGGTAGAGGCCTCTTTATTGAAACAATAAGAACACCTTGATGGGAGTTGTTGTCTGTATTGTTGAACCAACATTGTTGTTAAAAGTCTGTCTTCAAGACTCAGGCAGAAATGTTCAAAGAGGAGGGTAATGTATTTAAGTTTTATTAACATTAATTCTAGTCATGTCCTTCCTCACTCTCCAGCATATCATCTGATGTTTCCCTGGAGGTTATAGCAAGAAGCGACCAAATAAAATGCAGATTTCTCTGGATATGAACATTGTTGGAAATATTTGCGATAAGGTGACTACACAGCTACTATCCACCTCACTCCTAGCCGACATGATACCTTGCATGAATTGGGTTCCAGAACTGGTGACGTCCCCAGAATACTCCTGGATATCTTTAAGGTATGCTATGCTAGTAGCGGCTAACGTTGTCTCACGCAGCTAGCCTAAAACAGCGATGATAATGGAGGACGGGTAGATTTCAGGCAGCTTGAAAGGCTTGTAAACGCTCATTTATGCTCCCTTTGTGGACTAAAATAGAGACGTCTGTTTCAAAAACTGTCGCTGCCAACATGGTTCCATGTGTCCTTCATGTTGGTACGGGTCTCAAGTAAATCAACCACAAGATGGCGCCACATGGACCTCCAACAGACAAAGCAGGCTAACAGGCTAATAATGGCTCCAGTTATGACAGTGAAACAAGTCATTTCCCAGGAGTTGTGACTTAAAAATAAATGTATCCACTCTTTTACAGACAATTCTTTCACAATGTAAGCTCATGGGGAAAGAGTGTGTGCATGTGTGCATCACGTGATGATGTAACTGGCCAACGTGGAAACTTGCTTGAAAACACGCCACTCTTCCCGCCTTTTTTAAAAGTTCATCCTCTCGTCCAGTGGTAGAGTCTTTCTTGAACTATTGGCTACACTGCCCCCCCACATGGCTACCAATGGTACTGCTCCACTAGTGCTTATCCATAAGATTTCAGAAAATGCGCAGGGACACAGACAATATGAACGCAGAGTACGGACAGATGGCGACGTATAACTTTAAGACTCGTCCTTTATAACTGCTGATTCATTTTGACTAATGAAAATTATATATACTTATAAATGTGACGACTGAAGGAGTGTCCGGACGTTTAAACGTAAGGCTGGCTCGGTACATTCGTTACAACAACTGTTGTGGTGCCCCGTGTGACAACACAGGGCTTGTAAAAGCACTCCCCACAAACTGCTGCACGTTCCAATAAATTCATCTTGATTTATTATTCCTTTGACTGATTACACGGATGTAAATATTCAGCGGTGAAATATATAGTCGGGGGGTGACAGCGCGTCTCTCCCCCGAGCACCGCCATGCTGTCCTGTTGGGTCAGAGCTCCACTGCCACTCACAATTATTTATTAGGCTACATATTCACTCTCTATCCATCACCGTGTGGCCACCCGGTCCGGTCACATCTCTTTATGTTTATTACAGTGTCCCACCTTCCTCGAGGAGGGATGATTGACGTGCTCGGAGAGGAACCGAGGTGGGACTTGCGCGCGCCCTCTTCTCCAATCGTGGCTCGAGGGGGGCGGAGGCTTTCCCATCCATACTCTGATTATGAGTCAGTTACCAGACATACGCGAAACAATAACAGTTGGTGGTTTTACTTTGTGGCCAAACAAAACCCTCTTCCACAGGCAAGTTGAGTCTTTTAGCGCGTATTTCTTTTTTCTTTTTTGGGTTGCTTTTTTTTTTTTTTTTTTGTAGCGCGTCAAGCTGTCGAGTGTGCCGGAGGTTTCATAAGAGGAGCTCAGCGCGCTCCACTTTTAATCAGATTAGGAGCCTTTAATGTTCAACCCTGTGTCTTTTTTCTCTTCCTCTTCCTCTTCTTCTTCTCCTCCTCCTCCTCCTTCTTCTTTCTCCTTCCCTACAGTAGCGGTTGCAGGAGTGGCCAAAGCCAAAAGCAGCGATTCAGATCAGATTTCACCTAAAACCAGCTGGGAGAGACACCGAGAGAGAGAGAGAGAGAGAGAGCGCAGAGAGAGGGTTTGTCAGTCTCCCTCCTCCCAAATCCAGAAAATCTTACCAAGGAAAAAAGGAGGAGTGTCGGTGCTGAGAGAGAGAGAGGAGAGAGGAGGGAGAGAGAGACGCAGAGGAATCCAGAGGAATTTCCGAGGATATTTTTTTCTTCCCCTTCTTTATTTTTTTTCCTGCCCCCTCTCCCGCCGCCTTTTTTTTTTCTTGATATCATAACAAAAAAAAAAATAATTTTTAAAAGTTGGGAGAGGCGAGGCGAGCAGGGGAACCGTGGTCAAAAAAAGGATGGACGAGCAGCCGCGGTTGATGCACTCCCACGGGGTAGGCATGGCCGGACACCCCGGCCTGGCGCAGCATATGCAGGATGGCACGGCGGGGACGGACGGAGAGGGAAGGAAGCAGGACATCGGAGACATATTACAGCAAATAATGACCATCACAGACCAAAGCTTAGACGAAGCACAGGCGAGGTGAGGCTGCGAAGACACACACAGACACACACACACACACACACACACACAGACAAACAAAAAAAAAATAAACAAAAAAAACACACTTGTATTAATAATCGGAGAGCGGCAATATTAAAGCAGCGTTATTTGGTGATGGAGGAGGAGGAGGGGGGGAGATAATAACACTGGTTTATATCAAGACAGCCTCCTAAATGAGAGCAATTACGCCCACCGAAGTGCCGTGACTGCGCGAAAAGCGACGAAAAAGCACCCGCAAAAAAAACTTCGCATTCGATCATTCCGGAACAACTTTGGAGTTAATATTTGCAATCCAAACTATTTAATTAACGTCTGATCATTGCAAATTTCGGGGGACGATCTGCCGAGGGAGCTTTATTTGTCTGCACACCTCGGAAGCAGTTTCGCACACACTTCTTGCTTCCCTTTTACAACAGGAGCTTAACATTGTTAATCCCGTTGCTGTAATGATAAAACGTGTTGCGGATCCCTTCTGTAGGTATCACGACTCATAATGAAACATAGGACGTGGAGTTTGCGTTTGAGGCATGTCACAGTTGTGGTGTCACATGCAGGATTGTGTTGCTGTAATTAGAAAAAAAAACATGGCAATTTGTCTGTGAAGGTTTTGTTTTGATGTGACACAAATGCGGAACATTTAAAAGCACACTGTGATACAGCATCTCGTGGGGGATTCAGTGACATTTCTATAAGATTGACGTGGCTTTGTTGCTGTTGCCACTTGTTTGAGTGCTGATGCAAAGTGGTGTCCTGTCCATCTCCGTAGGAAACATGCACTGAACTGCCACAGAATGAAACCTGCCCTCTTCAACGTCTTGTGTGAAATAAAGGAGAAAACAGGTGAGTTCTGTTTTCTATACTTTCTTTTGTCTGCTGGGTTTCTTTCCCCTCGTCTCGTCGATGAGATGGTTGTCTGTTATTTTTATGGTCTCTCGTCCCTGAGCATCACTTTATGTTTCTTTTATTTTTCACAACCTCTCCGTAAAGAATGTAGATTTATTCGTACAAAGCGCAGATCGCTATGATGTCCCCCCCCCCCCCTCTCTTTTTCCCTTTAATGATTTGTGACTCCCTGATGGTTCTCTCGCTGACAAACGTCACACACCCTGCATGTGAACACCACTGGCCCCAGATGAGGTGCTGTCACTGGGCTGGAGTGTTTTCATGCCGACGTTCGGGCCTTTTCAGGGGGCTGGGCTTTTCTCACCCCTCTCTGTCTGTTTTCCTTGGCCCGAAAAGCGAGCTGTTTTAAAAACGCCGAGGCAGGTCAGAGGGATTTTTCTGTTTATGTTTGCAACGAGGGGGTCAAAGTCATGAAAAGGAATGTGTGAATTATTACTCTGCTTTAACGGCAGATTAAAACAGAAGAGGGGCTCACACGATGAAAGCCTGCGAATGTTCTCCGAGGGAGGTGGCGGGGCGCCGTCGAAACAGGCAGCCTTTTTTTTTGTTCGAAGGGGAGGAAATAAAACAAAAGATCCAATATAACCTTATCTGCGAAACACAACTTTGAAGCTGTCTTTGAGGTTATTGAAGAGAAGCCTCGTCACTTTGTCCGGCCGTCGCTGCATTCACAGCCATGACAGGTGAAAACAAACAATAGGGGCTCACGTTGGAGGCGATACCGCTTTCTCCTTGGTTTTTTTTTAACATGAACTGTTATTCGCCGACATTTCATACGTGTGAGTCAGAGTTTGGCACAGGTTTTTGCAAAAAAAAAAAAAAAAAGGAAGTAGAAGGAAGCAGCAGACACTTTGGGAATTTCACCAGAATTCACAAAAGGTTAAAGAGTGTGCTCTGTGAGGAGGAAGCTATAGTAGGCTGGGGCCCTGTTTCTAAATTGCAAGGCTTGGAAAAGTGAGAGAGTAATGCCTGGCTCTTTGTAAACTGTCTGGCGTCTCCCTGGGTTCAACCAGAGTTCGTTTCCAAAAAGAAGAACAAAGTGACTTGGACCTTTTCCTGGCTTTTCCCCCCTGCCTCTCCTCTCTTCCCACCGTTCTTGGCAACCGGCATTTCACAGAGCTCCTGACGAGAGAGAGGCTCCCCCCCCCCCCCCTCCTCCACCTCCTCGGCCTGCGAATTCTCTTCCCTCTCGGTTCAGGACCAAGTTTGGAAATGAGCATAATTCAACGCAGTTTATATTTTATCTCTTCTGAAAAAAGAAAATCTATTGATTTGGTTATTTTCACCCGAAGCGTGGCTGAAAAACGTGCTTCCAAAAAACCCCACCAATCAGCACGCTCTAAACGGACTGCATTGTTTTTGGCGAACGGACAGAAGGGCATTTAAAAGTTTAAGAATAACCCCCAAAACAATTCGAGTGAGAATCGAGACTTAATGGCTGCCTCGCTTGTGTCCTCCCTGTCTGCGTTTGAAGAGCTGAGCTGCGGCTCATCTTCGCCCATAGGAGGTTTGTGCAGACGAAACTGAAAATCCTTTCACTGCAGTGACAGAGAAAATGACTCAAACCTTCACCATGGCATTTACAGCCAAATGTGCTGAGTGCAGTGTATGCGCACCGAGTACAGCCTGTAATTTGTCAGGTCCTTTTTTATATTCTTTATAAAGAGTCAGCTTCTCCCCGCTTTCCTACATTGTTGCAGTCAGAGTGTCTTTTAGCAAGGAGGAGACGAGCACGGCGGCTCGGGCTCCGAAGCAGCCCCTCGCCTCGACCTTTTGCCGAAGGGAGGAAACATTTCTCGAGATCGTATATCATGTGTTGCATGTAGTTATTCACATGTGCGTCCTCTCTTCGTGGAATATCGCGGGCGTGTGAGTGTTGACAGCGGTAATACGGGACATTGCAGCAGCGAGGTGTCCATTGGCAAGCAGCTGACAAACAAGGCGGGAGTGCATGCCAATAGCGGACAGAGCAGGCCTTAACTGATGACCCCACCCCACCCCTCTGCCTGTATATTTGTGCTGGGGTCGAGCCTCGTGTCGCGCCGGGAGAGTATTTAGCAAGCTTAAACAAGCTCGGGTTTGCATGCTGGGTTATGAGAAGCGAACGGCGGAGGCTTGTGTTACCTCTCACAGACGTTCCTTTCGGCCGCCGGTGTTGTGTTTCACGAAAATGTTTTGCCCCCCACCCCCACCCCCACGTCTCCGACTGCCGGCCCCCACTTCTTTTTTTTTCCTTTCTCTTTTTTAAACTGTCATCATTGTTTCTACAGTTCCTGAGAGCACTTAGCATTAGTTTTCCTGTGTTTGCTTCACATCCTGCGAGGAGAGTTTTTGGAGAGCGTCTTTGTTTGTGTGGAACCATTACGCCGATGGAAGCTGGCACGTACAGGTTGACTAAGTAAGAGAAGCCAGACACCAAGTCAGTGTTTCTGGGTGTCAGATTTCAGGCCCTCTCCCTCTCCCTCTCCCTCTCTCTCTCGCTCTCTCTCTCTCCTCTGTGTCTCTCTATCTGTGGGCCTGCATGGGACTGTTTCGTCAGGCCACTCTGTGTCAGCAGCCTCACATTACCCCCTCGCAGGCTCGGGTCAGATGGAGAGCTCCTGCATGACTAATGTGATCAGACGGATAATGCATTACACCGCTTGAACTTATCAAAGCTGGAGACCTGCTGAATCAGTCGGTCCCCGCTAACTGCTAATTAGACGTGTACACAGGTTTCAGATACTCACGACGGTGTTGATCCGGTCACTTTTAAGTGTTTTTTTCATCGTTAAAGTGCGACGTTTGAAGACGGGCTGCAGCCAACAGATGTATTCATTATTAATTCATCTGATTACATTCTTGTTTGAATGAGTGATTGTGTTTGAAGAAGGTGGAAAAAAAACGGTCACGGTCGCACCTTCAGATGTCTCATTTTATCCGATCAGCAGCCCGAAAAATGCAAAGATTGTTGTATTGTGCAGTGACAGAAACCAGAGAGAAGCAGTGGATCGTCACACTGGAGGAGCTGGAAAAACAAAATGCGTCTTTATTTTGTAGTGAAGAAATTTTAATCGGAAGTGAAAGAACTTTGACTGATTTTGTTTTGGTGCCCAAGCAAACTAAATTAACAAAACTCTTTGTTTTCATGGATGAATAAACATACTGGCCTTAAAGCAGCGACTGACAAACTCACCTTAAAGGACAATTTCATGCTGTTTTACTATTTGTCACCTTTCCCTCTTCAAACAGTGTCCTGTGGCTGTTATTTTCCGGCTTGTTTTGCATGGAAAAAAAACAACATATTTTCTGAGTTTTTATTATTACCTCATTATTATGTTGTAAATAGAAACATGCCTGGGTTTGTATTTCTTCTCCACAGCTACATAGTGCCACTTTAAAGTAGCTGTGAATTCATTTGACAGCTCACTAATCCGTTAATGCAACGCTGTAGTCGGTAGGCCTGAAAAAAAAAAAAAAAAACGGTAAGGTGATAAAGTGTCAAATTACAATTTATGGTATATTTTGCGACATTAACATTAAACGTTGACGGAGGTGCTAGTCGGGCTCCCATGAAGCAGTGGATAGACTGGTCACTATGGCTCCCAGTGCTGCTGTTTTTCAGTATTTAATTGACATGGCTGTCCATGATGAGTTCAGGGGTTAGTGTTGCCTCTCTTTGTTACTCTCCTCTCATCTCCAGTGACAGATGGAGGCATTAGTCTCCAATGTGGCGCTGTCCTGAAACTAATGGCTATGTCCTTGGTTTTTCCCCGCGCTAGCTGGGAGACTGTATATCTGTCCCCGACTTGGAAGTGCCGAAGCAGCAGTTTATCCCCCCATGTTTTAGTTTCCACGGAAATAAGGCCGAACAGGACTCTGTCTGTTCTCCCCCATAAATGACTTCAAATAAATAACTTCAAAAAAGGAACCTGAAGTTTTTTTCCTGGGAAAATGTTGCCGGGCTTTGATTTGCGAGTTTATAGGAAACTCTTCCTCCACTTAACCAGAAACGTTCCTCTAAGTGAATAATAACAAACATGCAATATATTTTTTACGAGTCTTCTGAGCAGAGATGTGGTGATTCTGAGTTTATCTTTTGAACATAAATAGTCTGGATTCCACTCTAACCACTGACATTTCCTCTGTATTCATGTTTACACTCGCTCCACTATCAGAGCACTACAGAAGCAACAGCGTGTATTTTTCTTTTTTTTTTTTTTTGCTGTTCCCTGTCCTCTGATGTAAACTCACTCGCAATTAGGACGGCTAATATATTATGCAAATGTTGACTGGCTTAATTGAGACATGTTAATCATGTTTTAAGAGGCTAATTACAGCCCTGTATATCTGAGGTGGGAGTAGTAATTAGCCGTGATAACAGATCTGGCTGTGGAATGGTCATATTCTGTGTGTCGACGTATGGCGAGGGAGTGTGTGTGTGTGTTTGTCTGTGTTTGTGAGGCCATAGGTAGGTTTTGGCAGTCACAGCAGCTATTTTCTGTCTCTTTAAAGCCTCCAACCAAATTAAATATGTTGACGTACATGAGAGTAAGTAGTTCAGAGGACTATTTTTTCCTCTGCATCCATTTTTCCCACGTTTCACCTTCATGGGAAGCAGCAGGAAAGGACAGAGGAACAGAGATCCGTCGGCTCACCTCCTCGAGGAATGTGAACGCATCTCTATCTATAGTTTGTTTCCGTCACTCCTCAGTCTGGTTATCTGATGCAGCAGTTCTGGCCATCCTACAAACCGGGGCTTTTATACAAAGGCTGTGTTCTTAGTTTTCTGACAGAGATCATATTCGGATCCATTACGCTAAGAATGCCTTCCCACTTATCGAATATAAAATTGCTTTAGAGAGGAAATTTGCTCTGTGGCAGAGTGGAGTTTCTTTTTTATCAGATGTTTGTCTCTGGAGCAGCTTTTAGTGTCTACAAAACAGCTCTGGTGACATTATTGCAGTTGCAATTGCCTCAGCCATTGTTTTTCTTATTGGTGCTGTTTGGATTTGATTGGATTTTCCGCAGTCTCGAGGAATTGCTTCACGCAGTAGGACCGCCGGACGCGTATATCCTCATATTGTTGCCGTTGAAACACCTGCAGATCTTATTACTGATATGTTCATGGGGCTCCAACTGTGTGCTACAACTACCTCTGAATTACACAGTGTTTTTTTTCATAAATCTGTTTGGTTACACGTCGCCTTCTTTCCCCTCCTCTGTTTGACTTTCATACGATAAAAAAATGTAACTCGCACACTCTTGGGCTCTTTGATGGAGGTGGTTGCCCTGCCAGTTGATAACCTTTAATTCGAGGTGTGGGATCTCATTTCTCTGGCACCCTGCCACTACGATGTAAGTGGCGTGTTGGCAGCATGCTGGGGTTGTACAAAGGAACCCCCCTGACTTCGATGAACAGTCAAACATAAAATGGCAAGCGCTCTTCCCTGGCTGACTTAGTAAAAATGACATAAATTAATACATGCTGCTTAAACGGGACCAAGATTAATGGTTGCCTTTCGCAGCGGCTTAGATCCACTGTCAGTCGCTGCTCGCTGCCCAGATGGAATCAACACCAATCAATGAGGCTACCCGACTCTCCCCGGATATCTGCTTAGGATGCTGAGTGGGACACACACACACACACACACACACACACTTAAAGGTATAATATGCTAGATTTCAGCATTAGAATGTTTAAAACAACCACACCTTTGCTTCTTTTAATCTGTATAATCCCAGATGTGTCCAGCAATGTTCAAACCCAGAAAAAAACTGAATTTGTAGTAAATGTAATAGTGCTAGTTGCTTTTACTTCAGTGGTAAACACAAGAAAACACCATATCTGGGCTCAAGACTGCGACTATGTCGTCACATTCTGATCCATTTTCAGAGAAAGTGCGACTAAATGTTGTACCTAGGAGCGCCCACCGATTTGCAAATATGTCCCCCATGATTTTGTTTTTTAAATCCTCCTCCTCACCGTCGTGACCACCACAGCAATAGAAACCACACAAAAGTGGGGTTGTAACATTATGTCAATGTAGTTAAAGCTATTTGTTATCAGTTGATGTTTTGTGGTTCAAAAAGATTTAAGTGAAATCGTTGTATGTAAACACCAGTGCCTGAACTGATCTCTTCATTTAGAATTAAGAAATATTGTTTGTGTTAACACAGCTCATGTAGCAGCACAGCGCTTCATGTATAATGTTATGTTGTGACACATTTTACATTCAACAAAGAAATTGCAGCCCTTCGAGATGGGTATTTCACTTGGCTGTGTTGCGATTATGATAATGTTAATTAACTGTTCAGCTCTTGTGTCCACAATTGAATATTTTCTCCAGAACTGCTTATACAACCTTAAATACATTTTATCACTGGAGAGATTCAAATATGTTGAACTTTGTGTAAACAAAATGGTAGTTACCGGATAATGGAAACCCTGTGTTAGATAGTGACTAAGGATGTCGGCGATCGTGACTAAATACGTGAATAAAACTTTTTGATACATTACCTTGTCTGAGTTACGTAGGTAGGTTTTCTTGTTTAACATCGAAGACAACAACTTAACGTCGTCAAAATACTTCTTTCGTTATTGTTTCGGTCGACCCCCTAGTGGCAGAAAGTACAAACAGTGTATTCAACTATATCCCACAGACACATATACATTTAGGCAAAGGTATCATCGTAAAAAGACATGACTTGCACCCTGGTTGATGCAGCATCTCTGCTCCTGTCCTCAGCATTTCTTCATATAAACTGGTAGGCATATCCTGTATTACTTCCCATACAGTGGGGTGTTCAATCAGGTGCCACAAAGTCAGATGGGGAAGAGCAGTGAGGCTGATGGCTCAGTAGTGATTGGATGTTTCAATTACTGATAGTAATGCCATGGTGTAGTGAGTCATGCAGTGCAGATAGCACCATTTATTTTAATCAGGACAGGGGGAGAGATGGGTGTGGATGTGTCTCCCTCGTTTCAGAGTACTTTCACATTTAGATGCAGGGGAGTGTGCTCGCTCTCTCGCTCTCTCTCTCTTTCTCGCTCTCTCTCTCTCGCTCTCTCTTTCTTTATTTCACACACATGCACAGACACACACACATGCACAGACACACACACGCTCAGGTGGATTGAGAGTGGAGGAGAGGTTGCCTTGGGTAACGCATAGCGACAAGGTACTCTCTCGGTGAGCTATTCTAATTTATGTTAATAAACCTTGCTGTTGCTGTGAGAGACAAAGGGGCCACAGATGAGCCTTGGTAACCTCGGCACCTTCACTGGAAGGAAAGGCGCAGACAAAGAACAATGCAGAGACACACACACACACACACACACACACACACACACACACACAGTCGGAGAGAAAAAGAGAGAGAAGAGATACCGAACTGTAGAGAAAAGACACAAATACTGTGGCGGAGAGCGATGATAAATTTAGCCACACAAAGAGTTGTTTTTGTGGCTGCAAAATCAAACAGCCTCACGCTGGCAATCTTCACTGTGGTGTGTGGTATCTACTGCTTCTGTGTGTGTGTGTGTGTGTGTGTGTGTGTGTGTGTGTTGGGGGGGGCAGAAATAGGCAGGCAGGCTGTCTCTCGGGATTGGTGCTGCTAATTCCGTGGGGAATCTCTATAGAGACGCGGGGTGCTGCAGTTTTGGATCACTTCCCGGGGGCAGATGTGACACCACAGGTAGCGTTTAGCACAGTGGGGCGAGAGCGCGAGCGTTAGCAGAGGTCAGCACTTGGCCTGACTGCCTGGCACCAGAAAAGACCATCTCAGAGAGGCAGATAAGGGCCCTTAAATGAGCTCCTGAGGTAGTGACGCATTGAGTCAAAAAGGGAAACCCTCAGTGTGGAATAATAGAGACAAAAAACCCCACAAAACTCGCTATAATGTCGATGTATATTGTATAAGAAAAACAGGCAGCAAGTAAAAACTGCCATGTGGGTGCGAACCAGTAGATTAAAAAAGAAATCAGTGAATCAGTTATGTTATTGTAACTCATTAAACTAAAACTGGATCAGGATTTACTTCTTCTCAACTAGGGCTGCAACTGCCGGTTATTTTCATTGTTGATTAATTTGATTGATCTAATCGATTAGTTGTTTGGTCCATAAAATGGAGCAAAATTGCAACTGGTGTTTCCCAAAGACCACGATGACGTCCTAAAATGTCTTGCTGTGTCCACAGCATGAAGATATTCAGTAAACCAGAAAATATGTACGTATAAGAGGCTGCAACAATCAAATTACTCGAACCAATTAATCTAATATCAAAATAGCTGATGATAAATATCTTAGTTGACAACCCTTTAATGATTCCTTGATAAATTGCTGCAGCTCTAAGTTGGTTTGAGTTGTTGTTAGCTGATGCATTATGGAAATTCTAGATTATTCATTCAACTATGATGTCTTTCAGTGTGAAAACGAGCCACATTTGAAAGTAAAGTCTAATTTCTGGCACCTAACAAGGTGAAATATGCAAACTATTTCTCACAGTAACAACAATGAGGATTGATAACACGCCGATGCCTCCTCGCTGGTTCCCTCTGCTGTAGATCTCAGTATCCGAACCCAAAGAGCGAAAGCTGTGGGTTTCCTCTCTGCCGTCTGTCTGCCAGCTTGCCTTTGGCGGTGTTAGTTCTGGACAGTTAACTCCAACTGAAATTATGTTAATTGCTGTCATTTTCTTTTTTCTACTTGAGCATAATCAGCAAATTATATACTTCTGTTCATTTATTACCGAGCCACTTTTAACAGAGTTTTTACCCTTCAGAGATCAAAAGTTAGGACGTAGTTTGCTCTTATGATTTGTGTCTACGTGTCGGTTTATGTGCACAAATGTACGTTATTAACCGTTTGTCTTTTTGTGTGATAGTAATGCCGTTATGCTCTTAACATTGTGTCCAGAAACGCCATCGTGGATGAATGTATAGTGTCAGAATGAAAGAAAATGTCACTGCTCAGCACTGTTATTGGTGTATTTATATCCCTTTTTAGATATCAGGTGTGCGATTGCTGGCGCTCTCAGAGCTTAAACACTATAAAATTCTAGTGCCATGCAAGAATGGCTGTAGGTTTTTTGCTGCCATTGTGTCAGAGATGTCTTTAGAGGCCATTTTTTGAAGAAGACTTATTTCTCTAATGTATGATTTATTTACCGAATGAATACAGACAAATGAACAAAAACGCTATTTTAAGATAATAAGAAAATGCAGGAATCCTCTCCAAAGCACGGTCCAATTTTTTAAATTCTGTTTATTGCTGTCATTTTTTATCTTCAATTTTATGCCGGATTATATCCCCCTGTAATCACTCAGTATGTTAATGTGTGTATATGTGCCGTATGTGTGTGTGAATGTGTGAATAGGCAGTAACCCACTGACGAAGATTAAGCGTGAGGTTGGACAGGGAGGCGGCTGAGTTTAATTTTTCATTTTCGCGTGAAGTTTTGTGAAGAACTTTCTTGTTACGATTTGAACATCAACACAAACATAAGGATGTACTGTGTGGTCGCCTGCGCCTGGAGGTACAATTAGTTGAAGTGATCAACTGCTGTATTTTACTGTGCTCACCACAGGAAGACCAGGAACACAACTCTCATTCTACAGTAAGTATAAAATGAGATCGATTAATCTTTGTATACACGATTTGTCCTCTCTCACTCATCACTTCCAAATCCCCCCAAAAAACAAAAACAAAACAGAATTTACTTAAAAAAATGTCATCCTCGCCCAAACTCAATAAGTAGCCAAATGCAGAATGTAAAAACGACGCACATGTTTTAAGTCAGATGTCATCATCTGTTTGTTCGGTCATTAGGAGCGCAAACGTATTCAGCCTGGATCACGATACACAATATATATCTCGATATTTTGAAATCGCGATATCGATATTGCGAAAAAAGTCTTGCGATAACCTTTTGTACTGTCACACAATTTTACCACAATTTGATTTGTGATACATAATCATCAGTGACGCGTATATAATGGCTAAATGGGTAAAGGAAGAACAGTCAGAAAATGTCATCTCTTTAATGTACACCTAATTACTTAGTCTACTTTCTATATCAAGTAGAGTCCGAATGATATATTGGTTTGCTGATATTATCAACCGATCAGAAAATATGAAAACTCCCTTTTAAGAGATCGTAATGCAGAAAAAGATACATGTGGTAATTTATAATTAATACATTTTCTGTGAAGTTTGCTGTTATACTGCACTTATGTCATTTTGGATGATACATTTTATTGTTAAACAGAAAAACATCCTGCGTCTGTAACTTGTCGTTGTCACAAGTGTTTCATGACCTCATTCGAGGAACTCTTGTCGAATATTTTGCAGACATATTGAAATCACAACAGTCTGTAGTATAAAGATGTATACATATCTTCAAATCATGATGCCGATTTGATATGGATATGCTGCCGAGCATTACATCACGATACACCGCACAGTTTGTTCTGCGGGATGACACCTACAGCCTGGTACATACAATTGGTGGAGGTGGTCATAGCATTGAAGAATGGGGTTTTTAATTTTTGAGTATTGACTCAGTGATCTAAGATGATCTATGAGTGGATTTTTACCAAAACATATGACATGAGGACACATAGTTAACCGTAGATTAAGTGTAGATAACCTATGTTGCAATCAGCTTTTTTCATCATAATAATGCAAACTAGATTTAGATGCAGTTTTTCTGAGAGATCTGTATGTATCGTCTTTTATCTATAAAGATAATCTGAGCAGACGTGCAGCACGCTTGGTGTTAAAATGGCAGATGTCCAGTTTATTTTTATTTTTTTTTGCTTTTATATAAAAGGCACCTTCACTCAGGCAGCAGTGTGTCTGTGTCAAGTTCACTTTGAGCCTCTTGCAATTAGTCGTTCTTATTCACACTCCCACCAGTCGTTCGTTTCGTGAGATTTGAAACGATGACCTCATGACTTCACACATGCCTCGCGCGCCTCCGGGCGAGCTTCTTCTCCTACTTCTATTATATTTTATTTGGCTTGCTGGCACCACCTTGTAGCCTGTTTTATTGGACATGTCCTTCAGCACCATGTTTAGCAGTCTCCTCCCCTAAACACATAAAATTCCTTTATGTTCCTATTACTTGAGTTTATGAAGAGCGTCTTCGGCTCCCCTCCCTGCTGATAAGATCATATTGATAGATTGATATTGGGAGAGCTGCAGTGTGATAAAGGCGCGGAGGTTAAGAGCTTCTTGGATAGTTTAACCTTGATAAAACAGTTGTTTCAGTGAGGCTGATTTTGCCCCATCCGTCTTCATCCGTCAGGGCCCCGCTGAAGTATGCAAATGAAGGCAGTAGAGGGAAGCGCCGTGTGCGGTTAAATGGGGCGTTGCGAATGTGCGGTGTACCGCGCCGACGGGGTGATACTACTTACTGTCCAAATTTAGTGTGTCTCTTCTGAAACACCACCCCCCCCACACACACCACCTCCTCTCTCTTCCTTTTTGTCTGCATTTCAAGAATATATAGAGCCCCGAGAGGAACTGTGGCCTCTCGTAAAATGATTACAGCTGTGGCAGCAGCAAAGCACTTTACGCTCGTACATGTGTTTGTGCAGATTTTAATGTTTGGAGCAGGAATTTAGTGACTGCGGAACAGTGTGTTATCCTTTTTTATTTGTGTCTGTGCGGGCGCGCGTGCGTGCGCGCACTATCTGTATTTACATGTTGCAGCCGGTTTTATTGCACATACATTTTAGAATATGGCTGTTTATTGCGCTAATTAGCGAGTCTGGAGGTGTGAGGGTAATAATCTTTATGATAATAACTGTTTATGCCTTAACACTGCTCTCCATTCACGGTTTACGTTGCTCGGGCAGCTTCATTTGCCTGATTGGTTTTGTACCTACTCAGCAGCATTAGGGATGTTTTTTTTTGTTGGTTTTTTTATGCGAGTGTGTGTGTGTGTGTTTGATTCTCTCATTTATCTCATGTGTCGGCATATTGATTGATCCCCCGCTCACTCATTATTTTGTTCTGTTCTTCACAACTCATTTTCGGAGAGGGGGCCAGCGCCGAGGCCAGAAACAGATACCGTGTCTCTTCTCTAGCCACCACACACATAAAGCTGTCAATCAGGAGCTTTCCTGGCTGCCCTTTGTTATGGAACGCCAGCTCTGTGGGTGGGTCCTCCTGGGTGATAGATGGCTCCGAGAGCCTATCGGACTGCAAGGAGCATCCATCTCTGTCTGGAGCCTGTTAAACAAGCTTGGGAAAGCAGCCATGTAGTCCTAACCACCACTGGCCTCCACTAAAAAACCCCATTAACATTAATGAAGGATAGCTTTAAAAGTTCTTCAGTAATAGGCTTGAATTGGATTTATGAGTCAGATAGTTTGCCAGAGAGTACGTCATGAAAAATGCCACTGCTGGATAAATGGAAATGAGCATTTGAAAGGTCTCGGGACAGTGTTTCAGCAGGGATTTCAGAAACCTTTTTTTTTTTCTCTCTCTCTATCTCGCCCCTCAATCATTTTCCCTCCAGGTTCAAATCAAGCTTCAGAGTGGCTGTGAGCGGGAGAAGCAAGGTGTTTGATGCTTTAAGTGACTGCAAAGATAAAGCTGCTCATCTTACGCACAGCGCCGCTGCTTCTAGAGAGCGAAAAAAAACAAGTTCTTAATACTTTTTTTTTAAAGGCCTTTCATTCCAGGTGGCACTGGCCATTTCAATATCTTGGAACTACCACTTTACCTGTCTGCAAGGTCCCTATAGATGGCTGATGTGAAACTGCCATTAGCCAGCCAATTCCTCAGCCACAGATTACTGTGCCACTACGTAGTAATCACAATGTTGAAAAAGGTCTGATTGCACTCCATCCAACCTACAAAGTGTGGCTTAAATGGGTTTTTCGAAGGTCTGCAGTTGGTTGTTGGTGTGTCATCATAGTGCATTAGGACTGTCAGAGGCAAAATGGCAGTTTTTTTTTTTTTTTTTTTAAACCTTTCATTTCATGTGAATGTTAAAAGGATGCAGAAACGAGGCCTCGCTGCAACGTGCCTACAAGCTGCAGCATGTGGAACCATTCAACGCTCCCGTCGAAAAAAATACTTCTTTTAATTATTACATATTTGATGCCCCCACTTCCTTTCTCTCTTTCTTCTTCTTCTCCTTCTTCTTCTTCTTCTTCTTCTCTCCTCCTCCTCCAATCTTGCGGCTGGTCTGCTCCCCGCTAACCTCTGATGTCATTAGCGTTGGAGGGAGGCTGAAGGGAGACAAGGGTTGCTATTCTTAATGAATTCCACTGTGTCTTTGCACTCCCCCACCTAGTTAACCCTACCTCCCCCTCCCCCCCCACCTCCAGTGCTCAAGGTGTCAAATTAGAGCAGCTGGAAAAAGGGGAGAACACGGAGATGGACAAGGTACATCTCACCCCCACCCTCATTTCCTCACTTTCCTTCAAAGCGCCTCATATAACACGATATTCATGAATAGTATCAATGTAGCAGCTATGCAAAGATGGTGGGATGCACTCCACTTGTTCACTTTGATGATTGAGAAGCTGCAGATTATTAATTGTTACTCTTACAGTGATGTGCACTGAAAACAAGAGTTGAAGGGAGGATTCACCATCAGGTACTTTCACCTGTACTAATACTACATTACAAATGTTACAAGAATGAAAAGTGGATGCATTTACAGAATTAGAAGTACAAAGAAACTCTATGTTAGTGTATTGTTATAGTTTATATTTTGTTTGATTATCATTACCTCTGACAAGGACGTGTGTTTTTTATGTTTTCGTTCCGTTGGTTGGTTTGTCAGCAGAATTACCTTAAAAACCACTGGATGTATTTCCACAAAACTTGGATGGATGAGGGGGTCTCGGCCCAGAACTGACCCACAGAACTTTTGGTCCGAGAAAGCACAGATCTTAAACTTTCTTTAACAATGCAAGCTAGAGCGTTTCTTGACATTTTTGTTAATTTCTCTCAGGATCTGATGATTTAGATTCAGCTGGTATCTGTGATGATGAGCGAGTACGATTGGAGGACAATCCAAATTCGGCATCAAGCCGATTTAAAGATGATTTACTTGACATTGGATAAGGCTCGATTGAATTAAAGGGGATTGTTTGGTCTCGGCGGAGGTATGCGCTCTACTGAGTGCCACTCCAGTTGCTGGTGCATAAATACATAAGCAGCAATATAATGTCGCAGCTGGTCGAGTGGGAGCTAATATTATCTATTTTATTTATACGCTGCTGTACTACTGAATTTGTTCTCAGCCTTTCTCGGCTCGTAACCTTTAAAGTGAAGAATGTGACGACTTCTTCCTTCGACACATGTTGCTGATGAGATTCTCTCCTCTAAACATCTCACTTTGATTGATGTAAATAATCGTTAGTTACCGTTAAAGGCATGGTCAGTGTTTCACAGAATAGATTAGTGAAGCATCGGTATACATGAATATACATTTATGCAGCTTTTTTTATCACATGTATCATCTCAGGACCCTTTAAGGTTTCCTGTGACTGTCTGACCGTTGACATTCTGTAACAGTGTATTACATTGAACATGCTAGTTAAAGCTTTATGTGCAAAGTAGCTAGTAAATATAGCTGTCATGATAAATGACATGCGGAATAAACAATTATGATATTAGCAATATTGAAAGTACTGTAGAAGTAGCTCTGAATATTACTTGAGTACACTGTAAATAAAGTAGAGCTAAAAAGTTTCAACAACTTGAAATGATAAGGCTACTTTAATTTTGATCTCCTCGATCAGATTTGGTTCCTTTATGTGATTTTAACTGACTTTCGTATAGAGCTACAATAATTAATCGATTGGTTGTCAGCTATTAGATTAATTGGCAACTATTTTGATAATCGATTAATTGATTTGGGTAGGTTTTTTTTTTTAAAGAAAAGTAGTCAAAATTGTCAAATTCCAGCAGACAATAAACTGATTAAGAAGTAATAAAAAGACATTGATGTCATCTTGTCAACTCTGATTTCTGACCATCTTCTGACTATTCTGGTTCACTAAATTAAACATGTAATCGATTTATTAAGAACATAATCGACAGATTTATTGGCAGTGAAAATAATCGTTAATTGCAGCCTTGATTAATGAGGTGATGTCATTTTGTAATTACCCATCCAGCTGAACAGTCCAGCTCCAGTCTCACTTGTAACCCGCAAAACATGATTTTCAGTTCGAGCCGAGGTCTCGAACTTGTCAAAGATACCAAACATGTCTGCGAGGATTTGGGGAAAATGTGAATAAATGATGCAGAAGAGATGAAGAATATTTTTTAATTGTTAAAACAGTGCAGCCGTGACAAGCCGAGTAGCAGATGGGATCATCGTTATAATCATATAACTTCAGTTTAGCGGTGGAACAAACTGTTACAGATTATGTATGTTGCTGTCAGGTGGAATGTGGAATGAGAAGAACTTTCCAGAGTTGCTTCGGGGGAAACACGAGGGGGAGACGTTGACCTCAGCTTACCTCATCGGACTTCCTTCTGTCCTCAGAAGTCGTGTCGACAGTCTCCAACGAAGGAGGGCGTTCGCAGAGCAATAGTGGTGGTGACAGTGATAACGTGTCGGACCCCTTTGTAGTTCTGCAGGAAACGTCTCAGTGTGATGTCACATCCGCTCCCGTTAGGCCGCTGATTCTCAGGAACGAGAAAAACACACCGCCTGGCGCGATAGGCGCGAAGAAGATGCAAGCTACGTCGCCGGTGGCAGTTTTTAATGATGTTAGAGTGTTTCGGGGTGGATTTCTCCTGCGAGCCGAGCAGAGTTGTTGTTGTCTATTTCACCCGGCGTTAACGGTTGATAGTCCTGACTCAACAGAGAGCCGGCATCCCCCCGTGGCTGTGCTTACTCACTCCTGAGCCCGGCGTTTAGTTTTCCTTGGCAGACCCAGGCCACAGCTCATTAGACTAAGAGAATGTGCCTGCCTTAATTAATGATATGTAAATATCCTTGAATTGGCCACATTTGCATATTAAGAGAGATTTGTGGAATCTGTGGAGTAATATATTTTAATTAGGGATTAATTAAAAATAATGGGAATTTCATTTCGCCTGGCAGGTTGTGTTTGGTGTGAAGCATGCGCCGGGGCCCAATCTTTGAACGCCGAGGCTGCAACCAACATGTTGAAGGAAGCTCTGCTCTTCCACCTGCTATCTGTGCTGCATACAAACATGTACGCGTGTGCCCTCAGACACACACACACACACACACACACACACATACACACACATGCGCTGGCATCACATTCCTTGAGATGCCAGAGCCTTCCCAGGGGGTCTCCACAAAAGGCTGTAGCTTTGAAAAGCGGGTGAGGAGGAGGAGGAGGAGGAGGAGGAGGAGGAGGAGGGGGAGGGCGGGAGGGGGGAAGGAAGAGGATCCTGCTTGAACACCCACAATATGTTTTTTTGGGGATGGTCCCAGTTTGGCTCGATTTCATCTCCTCTCATCTTTCTGTTTTTAAATGTATTTTTTAATATTTTTTAATCCGTGTAGTTGGGGAATGGCTCTCAGACACGGAACACTAGTTATGTTGGCAATTATGTTAATGGAATGCCATTAGGCCATGATTGTGTATGAGCGGACGGGGAGAGAGGGCACGTTTTCACAGACCCGAGTCAATGTCTGCTTTGATCCACTTCTAGGAGACACTTTGCCAAAACATTTTCCAGCACATTCTGTAGTTTTCTTTCCCCTCATAGATCTTCAGTGTGACCGTCATGTCAGGGGTCGTTTCATTCCAGGCTATTTGTACTGGGTAATGATGTACTCGCTGTGGTTTCTTTTTTGTGTGTGTGTTTTTTCTTTTCTCTGACGGCTGCGAAAATAAATCCGAATAGAGACAAAGAAACCATCTGTCATCGGCATCACTAATAGCACTGATAGCACGGCCACTATCACGGCATCTCCTAGGTGGAAATCATCCCCATTACCAAGCATCAAGGCTGCTTCCTGCTTCCTGATGCACCCCGCGGCAGCGGCAGCAGCAGCATCATCACACACGGACGCACGCACAAACACACTCGTTTTACTCAATCTGCAAAGACGATTTTTGATGCGTTAGGTCATTTTTCAGTCCGTTTTCGCAGAGCAGAAGGACAGACATTTACTGCAAAATGTCTGTTTTTCTTCGGGCTGGGCTCAAAGCGCAGAGCTCCTTTGGCATTTGTGATGTGTCGTCAGCGCGCTGATGTTATTGATCCAGGACCTTCCGAATTCATTAGGAGATCCAGCACAACTGTGCTGCATCTTTATTTATGTTGCTGCCCCCTCCCTGGCCTGCCTCTCTCTCTCTCCCCTTCTCTCTCTCTGCCTCACTCTCTGTCTGCCTTCCTCTTTCATCCTCCATGCATTATTCTTTTATTATTCTTTTACAGCTGCCTTATCGCCCGCATTTTGGTGAGGATAAGACCTGTCATCTTTGGGTCTTGTCTGGGGAGCTGATGGGAGACTTCAAGGGGGAGGAGGAGGTGGATGGGAGGGGAAGAGGGGAGGGTGGGTGTAAAGAATGCCTGCTGTCCCCCCTTCTTCCCCCCCCCCCTCGTCTGAAATGGACCGCTCGCTCTTTCTCTTTTTTCCCTCCACCTTGCTCTCTTTCACTCTCGCTCTCGCTGTCTCTCTTTGTAATGAGAATCTCTCCCTAATTGAGGGAGCTGCAGCGAGCTGGCCGAGGGCGGCAGGGTTAGATTGTGATACTGGCTACGTGACCGTTATGCTGATAGAGGTGGCAGATCAATAATTTAGGCCCTGACCTTAATGGTGGTGTTAAAACGCTCATTCCTCTGGAGTCTGGAGGCCTTAAAGGTGCAGAGTTGGATAAATCCGCGACGCTGGGCTTCGGATGTGGAGGTGGGAGTGGGGGATGGTGGGAGAAGCAGATAAGAGGAGGAGAGGTGGAGGAAGACGGAGAGGGGAGAGTGTATTTGCAGTCGGTGTGTGGAAGGGGGGGTGGGGGGGATCATGAGTGATGTTTTTCCCGCTTCTACATTCAGATGCTCACATTGTCACCAACATTCATCCTCTTAGTATCTATATGAATACCATAAGCTTTTCTCTCTCTCTCTCTTGGTATCTTGTTGTAATCCGTTCTCATAAGAAATCCTCCACCCATCCTCGCTCATGCACTGAATGCATCACCAGACACCAGAAGTGAACAAAGACTGCGGTAACGAGTGGGTTTAATCTGGTTCTGGGCTTGTCTTGTGCTCCTAGCTTAAGGCCATGCACATTGAGGATTCGGACAGCCATCGATTTGATTCTGAGGGACATTAACGTCACGGCCTCATGCGTCTCTCTCTCTCTCTCTCTCTGAATCTCTAAGACCCGACTCATTCCCTGCTGGCAGGATGCGACCATCTCAACCCCTCCCCTCCTCCTCCTCCTCCTCCTTCCTCCCCACCCACCCAACCACCCTTAGGGGATGATATATTAGATATAACCAATTCAATTTTATGCAGCCAGGACAGACGCCCTGGGGACATAAACACACACATTTTTAATACACTCCTCACCAGGAAGCCCAATGCGCCAGAGCCTGCGGCTGCCCTGGGTCTCCTCTCACACTCAATTATTAATGTAACGGCCGTAGTGGCTTAATTAAATAATAAAGACAAGCTCACTGCAAAGGAATGGGCCAAGGACGAGTCAGAAAGGAGAAGTGGCTTCTCTAAATGTCTCGCGTTGACATATATGAGGATGTAGCGCTGTAAATACGCAACAGCGCAATAACAAATGTCGTATCAATCACCAAATGTACATGTTAAATGGTTAATATATCCATGCATTGGGTCAAATGGGAAGCAATTTTCCCTCTAAAAAGCTTTTTGCGAGTGGTTAGTATTTGTTTTTGTTTTTTTCTTGCAGAAAATCCTAAATAAATAAATAATTTGCGAGGTGTAGGCTTTTGGCTTCAAGTCTGGCTCGTAAATCAATTGTCTTGAGAGTCGGGTCAAACAGGGGCTCGCGATACCTCAACTACATAAAAAGAATGATTTCCTCAGATTATGGATTCCTGCCACCTCAAGGGCAAGCCGGAGGAAGCACTCTGTCTCCGATGTGATGAAATGTGGCGTTATCTTTTACTTTGTTTCATTAGATTCACTGGAGATTACACACTCTATCCTCAAAGAGTAGATTTTTTTCCAGCTTTCTAAGATGAGAGATCTCTCTGGCCTCGGGGCAAAAATATATATTTCCAGCTTCCCTCCTTTTTCCCCCCTCTGCCTCGTTTCTTGGGGTTCACGTCTGTTTTAGCTTCCGATTAATTATTCAAATTCATTTTGAAACGCAGGGTTACATTTTGAGTGGCTTGTTCAAAGAGAAAAGGCAGGTTTTTTTTTTTTTTTTTTTCTTTTTTTACTAATGGCAAGTAAGCTCTGCCATTAGATTGAAAAATAGGCCCATTGTGTGTGTTGACTTGGTGGCGTACTGCGATGAAGGATTGCGACAAACTGGAGTGTTTAAATCGGCGAATTGAAATTAATGCCCTCTCAAAGCCGGGCTTGCTGACGATACATTAAAGCTAATACTCCGGCGAGGTCGAGCAAATGTTTGTTTATATACATGAAATACGCTCGGAGAGAATGAAATGATTGGATTTCGCCCAAGTAAACACTTATATTAAAGGGAGAGGCAAAAGGAACAATTGTAATGCAATGAGGTGTGGGGCGCTTTCCATGTTTATTGTTTCTTCTCAGCTTCTGAGCGGGCTCATATTTCCTGACACGTTTCATTTATTGTTTTTAATTTTCCCTCTCTCTGCCTCTTTTGGGCTCGTTTTCGCCCCGCTGACACATCGAGACACTTTCAAAGGTCACGTCTCAAAAGTCTGTCTTGTCACATCACTTATTCAGGCCTCGGTTTTATTTATTCATGCCACTTTTTGATTTTAATAATTTAATGCGGTGAAATGTTTCTTTCATATGGCTATAAAGTGCTCGCGGAGGAGTGTTGACGTCCCTGAAAATGTGGTTATACGGCTTCTTTGTGGCGGGGCGCGGACACTCCTCCATGTAAAGTGTGAGCGGCCGCTGTCAGTAGCAGCTGTAATGTGTATCGATTGAAATTATCCCTCACTTCCACCCGCAGCCGGAGGACCTCTCAGGTGCCGGGGCCAGGAGTGTATAAGAGGCTCTTTTTGTACTTTTTCTTTTCTCCTTTAAGAATTTAATGCCAGCGGCTGAGAGTGGTATTTATTTTCCTCAGACTCTGCTCTGCTATCCTGGAGTTGGCAGAGTGATTTTGTAGAATAGAAACATTATAGACTGTTAGTGTCAAAGTGTTAAATGTGATGTATAGGGCTGGGGGTTTCAGAGGGAGGAGGGTGGACGGAGGGAGGAGGTGGAGGCGGTAAGGAGGTGAGCACTGCCAGCCATAACTGGAGCAAGGTGCTCATGGGAGAGAGGAGCCATCCACCATGTGAGGGATGGCAGGGTAATGTGGCGGGAGGTAATGGCTTTTCTCAGTCCGTTGAAACAGAGGGGAGATCATTAGGGGCCGCCGTGCCGCACCGCGCCGTCCGTTTACCCCGACTCTGCCGGCGTCTCCTGTCAGAGCAGGGATGTGGAGACACTCATTGCGTTTGTCTGTTTGCTGTGGCGCTGGCAGACAGCGTTGCTCCAAAGAGGCAAGAGTGTTTGATTATTATTTTGGGCCGTTCGTACCGGGATGGATAGACGCTGACACTCTGGCTTACAGCTGCACTCAGATATTTCCTTACCAAATGCTTCTCCAGCTGTGAAGTCGAATCAAAGGAGCGAGGCCGGAGCTGATGACAAAAACAAAACTGCGCGGCTTCTCTTTTGCTTTTATCTAATCCGGCATAAATTCCGTTCCTGGTGTAAAAAAATAAGAAATGAATGAAGATGAAAAGTAGCGGAGATCTCCAGGTGAAAACTCTTGTTTCATCAAGGGTTCGCTTTTGACTTTGATTAATTAAAAAGATCACAGCCGCAGTCGTACATTTTATGTTGCAAGCTGCAACGTAACACACGTATCTTTATAGTTGAACACTCAATTCATAATCAAAAGAGAGACCGACTTCAAACGGAGATAGTTTGAAAAGCATGCAGACAAGAAAAAAAAAAAAAAAAGCCTTCAGATCTCAAAGAGAATGTCTATGGCAAAATAAAGATACCTTCCTTTATTTTCCTCGAGGTTACCGTCAGCTTTGGTCTGTGTTTGTTTGGCTTACAAATCATTACAGTGGCTGACATTTATGTCTCACTACAGTAGGTACGATAAAACGCGCTATAACTGCAAGATTCTTTTTTATCAAAAGCTTCAAACCAAAACCTTGTTCTGGAAAAAGCTGTGTTTCAAGCTTCACGCCGTCGATGTTTGTGCATCTCTTTCCCTGCATGCGGCGCGAACGTCTAAACTTTAATTGCACGGAAAGACGGTGGCTTTCTCGTGAGGCCATGCTAGAAAATGAAGGTGCGCTTTGTGCATCAGCGAGGAGTCCAAAAAACGGTTAACAGCACTTTGAGCTGTCGGTCGATTTTTGCCCTGGTGAGCCTCCAGCCCGGCGTGACAG
The DNA here is from genome assembly GCF_900880675.1 of Sparus aurata. Lineage (NCBI taxonomy): Eukaryota > Metazoa > Chordata > Actinopteri > Spariformes > Sparidae > Sparus > Sparus aurata. The sequence goes on along the minus strand of NC_044207.1, from coordinate 23,063,613 downwards.
AGAAGATTGGACGTCATTAGGGTCCACACTCTTTCTGCTGTCTGGGGGTGTGTGAAATGGCCTCTGCTGCTGCCAAAAGCATGGACTGTTATTGTGTACGTCCATCGTGCATGTGAAATCTCAAAGAAAGGGCTCGCAGCACAGACGGCCAGGCCTGCACACTCAGTCTTGTGGTGTCATTTACCCGCACCGTGCTGGTTTTTCCAGATGTTTGGGGGATTTTTCTTTTTTATACATCCTCCTGTTACAGCTGAAGGTTGGCGACATGTCTCGAACGAGAAGATCCTTCTTGGGTCGCTGTCAAGACGCGTTACCACCGTATGAAAAAAAGCCTCAGAGAAATACGATCGCTCCTGTAAAGCGGACCAATTACTCCCCATTGACAACCTTCAAAACCCACTTTTATTGGCCGATTCAGCCAAATAAAACTTTATTGCACGAGCAGGAAAAGGGACGCCGTCGTTTTTGCATAGCTTTTCCAAGCCCAGCGTTTATATGATCGCCGTTATTACACCTCTGTGACATTTAAACTTTATTGAACGAGACTTTAAAATCTGTAGGCAGTATATAAAAGATCGAGGAATTTATTTCTTTCAGATGGGAGGAGAGTCCCCCAACGTTTGAGGCACGAGTGGAGCAGATTGACAAGGTTTTGTCAAAGACAGTGTAAATGCTCGCATTTTTCTTAATATCTTTTTTGTCATTTATTAAAGGGCTGCATCTAACTGCTTTTCTTCATTATCAGTTATTCTGCGATTTTGACGCGAAAATGTCCCAAAAATATCAGAAAAATAGCGAAAACTTCCCTCGCGGTTTCTGAAAACATCACATACGTACTGTCAGCGTGGAGGGTTCTTTGAGAATGACCAAAATTAGGGCCGAAACAAATCATTAACGATTAAGCTTGCAGTCAATGAATCAATTCATTGTTTGGTCTTGAAATTGGAAAAAGGCACAGCACAATTTCCCACAGCCCAAGGTGACATCTCCACATCGATTGTCTTACTAACAGTCCAAAAACCCAAATGTAGGACTCAGTTATTGTCTTTGTTGATCAATCTGCTGGTTATTTTCAGCATTTGGTCTGTAAAATGTTAGAATATAGTGAAATATGCCCGTCACAAAACCCTTAAATATCGTGTTTTTGAAAGAAAAGAGGCAAATCCTTAAAATTTAGAGGCTAAAATTGGTCTTTATCGGGGAACAACTTATCAAAACAATAGCTTTTTTTTCCCCTAACAGATGAATGGGTCTCACCTCTGTCTGTATTGTAAAGGTGATACAAGGTCGCCGCAGTTTAGCTCCCGGCTTTATTTAACACCACACGTGAGCTTCCTCCTTTCATACCGCATGTATTTCCTCGACAGGCAGACAGAGAGAAACTGAAGCAGGGAAGGGAGCGGGTAGAAAAGGTCCTGCCCCCCTCCACTGTGTAATTAAAAGGGGGTGTCTGTCAGGGGCTGCTGCTGCTTTGTGTGGCCCCATATGTTTGGGCGCTGATACAGGGAGGATTATTCTGTTTGGAGGCCTGATAACAGCCTGTTTATAACCTTGGCACAGGCTGGAGCCTAATCTGGCAGCAGCACATCTCTCCCCACCTCCACCCTCCCCGAAATTTTCACAGAAAAAAGAGCATATTGGCAATTTTTTTGTTCCTCCAACCGGTGGGGGAAACAGTCACGATGACCCAAAAAAGGACGTGAGTGTTTCACCTGTATCTCCGGTTGTTAAGCTGTCAGTTTGGACGTGAGTTATGCGAGGATAACTCAGATCGTGAATGTTAACAGGTGTAAAATTAGTCCGGCTTGTTTGGCTGTTTTTGGATGATCCATCCATCGCCGTATCCTCAGTGTGGAGCGTAAATACTGTGCCGTTCCCTCTCCTTCCCGCCTTTTCGTCGAGTTGTGCAGAACTGCGTCTACGCTCACCTTTCCTCCCCTTCTCTGGACGTCAGTGTTCCCTTTGTTACAGCGCTCCACTTTCATTTTTAAATCTACAGGCTGATTAGTTCAGTCTTTTGTTCTCGCTGCATATTGCCATCGTGCCGCCTTTCACATGACTGAGTGTGTGATGATTTTAATTCTGCCACTGCAAACTGCTTTGTGATTTTAAGTCCTTTGTGCTCTCCGAATTGTTTCTTCGGAGCGCCTAAATTATGCCTTTCCTACACTAATTGCTACGTGATTGATTTTATGAATTTATTAACACTTGATCCCCGGTATGGAGGCCGTATTATTCAGAAAGTATGAAGACATCCTACTGGTGTTATACTGTCAAACACTTTGAAGTCATTTCACTAATGTAACTTAAGTTTTGTGTCAGATGACCGCTGGGAAGTGGTAGAACATTTTGAGGTACTTCTCTTTAAATACTTCCATTTAAAGCTGCTTTATATCTCAACTCAGCTGCGTGTCGTGATAAAAATCTGATGCGATTTAACTACCCAACAGTATTAAGAAGCAGTTAAAATGAGCTCTACCTGTAAATTTTAATGCATCAATGATAATGATCCAGTGATACAGTAATATGTCACTGCACGAGCCATTCTGTCGAGGAGGACGTTTACATGCGGTAGATTGTGTTGCCAGTGCTTCCGTACTTTCCCATAACCAGTATTCTTAAACCGCTGAATTTTTACTTTTCTTAAAAGCCAAAATTCGTTAGAAGGTTGAGTGTTGAGTTGCATTCCTAACTGAACCTTTGGGTGAGTAGGTTGAGCTCGACACCAACCCAGCTGCGTCAGTATTTGAGAAGTTGGGATAGAGACTCAGCAATCAACCATCTAACAAATTGTATTTTAAATCTTATTAAATCCCCAGTGTGGAACTTTTGTCTTCTACAGACGATGAGAATAGTTACACAGCGCTGTCGACATGCGCTTTTGCCGCCTTGATCTCCGCCAGGCTCCGTGTTTCTGAAGCCTGCTCCATCGCTACGATCGCTCCCACATTCAGCTCCGGCAAACCAATCTTTACTGGTTGTCGTAAAAAACTAAGTGGCGACCTCTCAGGTGTGTGAGCTAATCCAAAGTCAGAAAAAACAAAACATTTAAATCCACTAGATAAGAATTTTTATTTGGATCTGCACTGTACTCACTCATAGATGCCAGCCACCCAAATATACCTACATTTTTCATGAAGATCCAATGTTATTCACTGACAAAGTAACAAAAAAACTAACAAATCTTGCAGTGTTAAAGACAGAAATCCTGGATCCACACCAAGAGTTAATTGGGTCTATTTGATCTGAGTTTTTAAAGAAACGGAGATAAAGATGCTGACAAACATGAGCTAAACATTTTTTCTTGTTTCTACAGCTAATTTCCATGTTTATAACAAGATTTTGTATACATGTTTAAATTATATTAAGCTTAAAGTTTTACATAATTGGGTGTGTTGCCACTTTAAGTGACAGCTAGCTGCTAGATGTCAAGCTAGCTGTCAGCAACCAGGTTTCATTTGGCCCGTCTCGGCTCCAGGTCCATCAAGATGGTGATGGCCAGAGCCACCACACTTTGGATTTGGATTTTATAGAAATAGAAGCTCATTTTAGTCTATTTTCTAATTAGAATGGAAGTCGTGATACCCTCTGCACTTCCGAAACCTGCTGGAGATGTGATGATGACAATGTCCATGTATTTTACAGTCAGTGCTTTAAATGCATTGCTCCTAGTGCACCAGCGCAGGGAAGTCACATCACACTCCAGACTTTAAAAATCTCTGATATGTTGCAAGATACAGAGAGATTTATGTGGCGGTGATGGGCTTAATCAGCTTGGTGTGAACACGTTTGGCAAGAGTCAAGGTTTAAATGAATAATCAGATTGTATCTTCCACCACTGGAGATGACTGTCAACATGAACACCAGCGTGTTTTCTTCTTTTGGTCTAAGATGTGGAGGAAAATGTGAATTACTTCTGCTTGCCCACATCCTGAATCACATAATTCCCTACAAGTCTCCTTAAAGGTCCACGTTAATAAGAAGGTTCCAACCTTGCTGATGAGTTTCCAGCGCGCTGAATAAAAGTCACCCTCGGTAATGCACTGTTCCATAGCGAGGACCCTTAACCGGCGCGCTGTGGGGAGAGGGAGAGCTCGGAGTGGCAGGCAAAGAGAACTGTCAACCTGTCACATTTCTCCCTCCTCTTCCCCCTGATAAATTAAAGTTACACAGTGTGCGTGTTGTAGCAGCGGAAGGCTGTGCAGAAAGCCTGGCTCCTCAGGTCTCAGGAGATAGCTGGCAACTAGGTCAGACTGATAATGTAATCCGCTGACTGGATCCTACAGCCCACTACATCTAGAGAGAAAAGCATGACAGGAAAAAAAACCAAATGTAGAAGGAAAAAATAGGAACTTTCATGTGTTGTTGCGCTTCCTGAGCATTACATCGCCGGCGCTGGTTTATCAAGGAGTAATGTCCGTGCAGGAAATTCTGAGGAAATGTACTGATAACATATCCAGCTGTGTGTGTGTGTGTGTGTGTGTGTTTGTGTGTGTGTGTGTGTGTGTGTGTGTGTGTGTTTCTGTGTGTGTGTGTGACTGCATACACGTGATTATTCAAAAAAGTGTAATCCATGTCAATGCACCTCACACTCCTCACTCCTCACAGGAATCGTATTTACACGGGTTCCTTTTGAACGCGTTATCTGTGCACCACATACTGCACTGCACATCCTCAACAAAATAGTGTCATGCGAGTCCGCCGGGAGAGAGTGACAAGAATAAGTTCCTGCATCAGCAAGGTGCATTTTCATTCCCATGCAGTATTCCAGAGAGGCTCTGTGGGCCCAGTGTGACAACTCTGCCTCCCTGCAGGTGTGGAAATGAAACAGGGCCTATAAATAGCCCAGGCAGCTGGGAGTAGAGCACTGTAGAGCAGGGAGGGGTGGAGGCGGGTGGGGGTGGATTAGAGGTCCAGCTGGGGATGCAGGTGTGTAGAGGCTGACCGACAGAATACGACTGCTGTCTCACCCAGGGGGCCGGGGAGGGAGGAGAGGCTGTGGGGCTGCAGCTCCATCCACCTCGGAAAGTGGAGAGCTTCAACATGATAAAAACATGTATATGATAATACTGATATACCATGGAAAACTACAGTAACAGTCATGTTTTACCGCTGTTTAATAGTTTTGTACAACCTTCCCACATGACTGATGGCAGATTTGAATGCATAGCGTGCCTCTTCGTCATCAGATGAAACAATAAAAGGACCGAAAATAAATCGCTGTAACTGCATCTTTTGTTCTGAAATGAAAGGATCTGCACTGTAACAAAAGAAAACCTCTCTGCCTTGTCAGAAAACATGTCTTTACGCTGTTTAAAATGAGTTTGCCTCAGACTTGTTGCTCTGTCCTAATGTACTTAAGTGGAAAACATTTGATAATTATTATTTGAATTATTTGAATAATATGAATAAGGACTACAACGAGAGTAAGACACTAAAGTAATAACCAAAGAGAAAGATAAACATGAACCTATACAGTTTCCTGGTATAACATTTGACACTGTTTCCATGGTGTCTTCTTCTTCTTCTTCTTCTTCTTCTTCTTCTTCTTTTCTTCTTCCACTCAGTATCTCAGTGTCGTCTGCACAGGTTAAAAACATAAACTCAACATGGAACTCTGAATTGAACAAATAACTGTTGAAATGAATATTCAACATTATTTTATGATTATTTATAAGTGCGACCAATGTTTATGTACTAAAGTGCAATTTGAGATTGCCTATCTGTACTTTACCTGGATCTTCCACTTCAGACATAAAATATTGTACTTTTTAGTTGACTATATTTATATGCAGTGTTGGGAAGATTACTTTGGAAATGTAGTTGGTTACAATTACAAGTTACCCTGCTGAAAATGTAATAGTAGTGTAACTATTTCAATTACTTTCTCAAAGTAATGTAACTAATTACATTTGAATACATTTTGATTACTTTTCTTAATTTTGAATGAAATCTCTCAACTGTTAACCATTTTCACATTTTAAGACCTATAGTGTGATAAACCTTTCAGTTCAAAGGTTTAACCATATATTATGAGTCTGACCTTGGGCCTGTACTGCGAAGGAGGCTCACTTCCTCACTAAATGGAGCGACAACGGGCTGATTTCAGCCAAGAGGAGCAGGTTGTTTTAATGGAGAGAGTATGAGGATACAAAAAAGCCTGATCACAGCCTGAAGCAACATTGTTGCTGCAAATATGACAAGAGGAGGCTGATTTTAATTTCTGACAGCTCTACATTGAGCTGCTTTTAAATATGAAGCTTTAGAGCAACAACAACTGTTGTTTTAAACTGTGTTTTATAGTTTTCATATATTTCACTGATCGCAATTATAAAATGCCAGAGTGAGTTTTACTGAAAGTGAGGCTGGTGTGCTATGAAAATAGGTTACAGTGGGTATTTTAGGTGCTGTAGCTACAAGAAAATCTCATGTTGTCTCTGCGCAAAGACCTTTTTAAATGTGAGAAAACAGAGTAGACCTACTCAGGATTTGCGTTTGGGCAACAGGCGGAACAATTAATTTATTCATGGCCACAGCAAGTTAAATTATCTGTCCTGCTGCGAGCGCACAACTTCTTTCAGTGGTGACTGACTGTATATAAAGTAAACAGGCCATAGCCTGATAAATGACCTCCTGACGCGAGTCGGATCATCAGCTGAGCAGCGTATCCACTCAGCTGAACATCTGTAAAGACGTTTAGAGAGAAAGTCAACAGCAGCGGATCAGCGCGATCTCTCCCACCGTACAAATGTTCTGATCCAGCTCCACTGGACTTTCAAAGTAAAGGTGACGCCAGCTGTAAATGAGTTAAATTAGTTTTATAGCCGATTTTATGATTAAACTCTGAACAGAACCTGGTCGGGACCAGGTTATGAGCTAAGCATAAGTTACCATGGTGATCTAGCCGGGTTAAAAGAGAGCCACCTTTGTAATACAGGGAAGCCTGGCCTCTGTCTGTATAAAGTGTTTTTGTATTTCCAGCCCAGGAACATCTTGTGCGCCGCCGACACTGTTGCTGCTGAGTCTGACCACGTCTCTGGTCTGACTGCCGCCGTACGGTTTGTCGGTTGAGTCGAATGGCACATGACCAGACAGAGCCAATCACAAGCGTCAGTTTTGGAATGAGGATGTTTATATGAAAAAAACTAAAAAAAAACATGAATCCAGGGGGGGGGCGAAAAACTATTTGAATCCGAGCTTTTGCGGTGATTTTTCAAATGTAACTTAAGTTGTAATCATTGAAATTTCCAAAAGCAACTGTAATTTAATTACATATTTTCTCCCAGTAATGTAACGGATTACAATTACGTAAATTTTGTAATTAAATTACGTAACGTCGTTACATGTAATTCGTTACTCCCCAACACTGTTTATATGACAGCCTTAGTACTTAACATAATTAGATTGTTGCATACATAACATATTAAGAGCTTCTGAAATATGTTTGCCAAAGATGCCAAACAAATCACAGTTCCGGCTTGACAAATATGACCCACTTTGAACTCTGGGTAACTGTGACAACAATTCTCACTATTTTCAGACTTTGCCAACCTCTCTCTCAATATATTGACGGAGAGAATAAACAGCCAGTTACAGTGTAAAACCTTGCTTTTATATTAACACAGGAGTTATCATGTAATTGTGCCTCCCTGACTATACTGACATAATTAAAGCCAGTGTTTTACTTGTAACAGAGTACTTTTACTCAAGTAAAGGATCTGAATACTTCTTCAACCACAGTTCTAATCAGTGTACAGTTGTATGTAGAGTACTGTGATGACACCAAAGAGTATTTGTTAAAGAAAATCAGCTGTTTACACACGTCGCCATACATTTAAGGTGATTTCATTTGGTAATGTTGCGGTTTGATCATGTTTGCGGTTTTCAAAGACGTGTTCTTATGAACGTGCGACATATATTTTATTGATCTTTAAACACAGTCGGGCAGGTGCGTCTTCTGCCTCTGCATTATTCACCGTATTGACAGAGCTGACCACAACTTTGATGCAAGTGCCACATGTCTTTACATTGGCTGAAAGGAGCTCTCATGTTGGATAAACTAGATGGCTGCCACCTGCAGGAGAGCAAAGACTACGGAGGTATCCCCTGATTCATGGAGCCGAATGCCAGAATGAACCAAACGTAGAGTTTGTCAGTAAAGACTGAGTTCGGCCCGTCTCAGCAGTTTCGTTTTTTCTGTGTTGTGCTGGAAGTGACCACGTGCGGTATAAGAGAGGATTGTTCTTATCACCCTTTCAGATAAGGGTTTTCGTCACAGTGACCCGGGTTAAACCCACATTGATGTTTGAGCTGAATGGGTCAGCGTGTGCTTCTGTGAAGTGAACTCTGTGGAGCTACAACTGCAGACTCAAGTGAACGCTGTGTTAACCTGTGACAGAAGCAGTTTTAAAAAAATGGGTCACACGTTGGCTGATTGATTGGTTAAACATGTGCTCGGTAGTCCCACACGGCTCTCTTATTTGAACGGGGTATTAGCGTTTCTGGCATGTGCCGCTGATGCCACAGGGCTGTCTGCATAGCATAGTAGTATTCAGCGTTACAGAGAGCCGCCTTGTCTTTATTTTTCAAGATCAAGCTTCAGCTTTTAGGGCAGAAAATGCAGCTTTCATTCCCCAACGGATGAGTCGGTATGCTTTTCATGTAAATGACGTCTAGCACTTGGTGTTTGCATTAATGCATTAATTCCTCAGTACTATATGCTTTTTTTAGCTGGAGGCGAAATGACACATTCTCATCAAAAAACACACACTACTCCCCCGCTCGCAGTCCCACTCCGCTCAGACACACAGACACACATTTGAGCATTGATTGACAGCAGGAGCTCCAGCTGACCCAGTATTCTGCTACAGTGGGACGATCCCACAGGCCTGTGATTAATGACTAGGCTTTATCCGCTAGTGGTGTGGTAGGCCTGCCAGCCAGGCCACTTAGACTGCCTGGACCACTACCTCTGCTGTAAACACACTCTCTCTTTCTCTGCCTCTGTGTTTTCTCTATGGCGCTCCCTCCCTCTCTGCCCTCAGGCGTTGCATTGTCATATTCATTGGTACAGCTCTAAATCTTTGTCCCAAGTTGACCCCCCTCCAACACACACACACACGCACACACGCACACACGCACATGCACACACACACACACACATGCATGCATTCACACAGCGTCACCATGAACTTTTTGCTTTTGCCCTCATGATGCTGCAGCTTCTCATTACAAGTGATAGTCAAATATTATTTGCATCATTTGTGCATTAGCTCGGTCTCAGCTGTGTTTTTTAAGTGCTCTCTTTTGTTTATGTAAAATTTCTGGCACGGTTGTTTTCTATCCGGGACAAACGTCAGCTATCTGGTAAAACAAAGATGTCCGACCAACGCAGATCTCTGTAGTGTCTGAATCAGAGCGGGTCTCGCTAATGAACAGCGATCCCTCACGTTGGTTTTCTCTCCTGACAGCTGGGGGCACGCTGAGCGCCGCCCGTCCTCTGAGCAAAACAGTAAAAACCTCGCAGGGATTTCCGTACAGTTGTGACAGCGTCCGAATAAAACTGCACACGCAGCAAAACAAAGTCGATTTGACTTAGCGTGCCTTGATGGGGATGGGAAGCTCCCTGATAAATGCAGGGGGAGACTGTATTTTCCTCCAGGAGCAAATCTCTCAAGTGCTACAATATTAATGGGCCCTCAAAGCCTATCAAGCATTTGGATGGCAGCGGTCCACCTGCCAGATTCTGCGCTGCTACTTTGCGCTGACGTTGGGAGCTGCTTTTGGCTTGTGTTTGGATGTCCAGTACATGACAAGTGTGGATTTAATCTGGAATATTTTAACCGGAATTACTACTTGATTACCTGATTGATCATTTAATTCAATGCCCTAAACATTCGCTGGTCCGAGCTACAGAAATGTGAGGATTTGTAGTTTTTCTCTGTTTTGGAATCCTTAAATCTAGATAATCTAGAATATCTTAATTATGGTGACGATATATTTTTGTATTTTCTCACAGAATGTAACAAAACCAGGGCTGAAATTATTGGTGAATTTAACCCTGAGTTGTTCTTCTGTTTCACTTAAATGTGAGGATTTTTCTGTGTCCATAATAAAAGTAAAGCTAATATCTTTGTGCTGTGGACTTTTCTGTTGGATAAAAACAAGCAGTATAACAATGTCACACTGGCCTCTGGGCAATTATAACTCTTTATTATTTTAGCAGGTCTCCATGAGCTGTGCTGATGTGTTAGGCGGGGTCGAAACAAGAGCAATAAAAAGACAATAAACAAAGTTACACTGTGTCAACAACAAAGCACAATACCAGCCACATGCATAATTCAGAGAGGCAAAAGGAAAGAAAGAAGGATGGGCTTTGACATTTTAAAGACAAAATAATTCATGGTTTGAGATGGTTATTTGCAGATTTACCAGTAATTGAATACATGGAATTGAATAATCCAATAAGAATATTTGGGGATTTATCAGTAATCAAATCAAAGCAATAAACATTTGCAGCCCTATTTTTTTTTTTTTTTTCCATTCTGGAATGTCAGTCTGCAGAGACCCACCGCAGTGGCTGATATTTTTAGCTTATCCATGGTTTGTCATGGGACAACAAAAGTGCCCTTTGTAGTTTTGTGGGAGTGTGATCCGAACTTGTGGGAGGCTGCAGGGCTTCTGCTGTGTGACAGCCATGAGGGAAGCTCAAGAATCTGCCAGTTATCTTCCCGGAATCACTCTCCAAAATGAAGGAACGGTGGCAGGAACATCACTGCTCAACCAACCAACTCCTGAGCAGCTAAGAAGAACACAAGATTAACATTTATCACAGCTGACATTACCTGTCAATTAAACTCATGTCGCTCATCTGGAGGGATATTTACTCACGTCTGCTTATACATAGATGCTCAGTTTGGATGGTATCTATATATAGAAAAGACAATGGGATCATATCTATTTACAGAGGAGGCATTGGCATATGGCTAACATTATTATCATGCCATTCAAAGCACTCAGTGACCACTTGTGCTTTATGGAGAGGAGCATTGTCATCATGGACGATATTGCTCCCAGTGGAGATGCAATGCATCATGGGATAATCTAAGTAACCACTCGGAATCTTTTTTAACAGTATAGTACAGGCCGAGCCATGTGACTCTGAATAGACTCCGTAATAATAATAATGAAGGAGCAGCGTCTCCGTGTGTCTCTGCGTTTCATCCCGTAACATCGTGGGAGTCATTTTGTTCACAAACTGCGAGCCAGGTTTCCTTTCTAGCGACGTTGTGTAAAATGCATGTTCACATGTTGTCGAGTGAAGCCGAGCACAGCGAAGCAGAACCAGCAGCACTATTGTCTATGAGCGGCCATATGGTGGGTGCCCTTGCGTGGTAGCTTTAGGGAGCCTTTCTCCCTGAGATGAGACGGTTTTGTTCAGAAATGAACCTCCTCTCTCAGCCCTTCGTGTTCATCAGACCCTGCCCCATCGCACACCTCTGAGATCACTCAGTGTGTCACCGGTCTCGCCAGGGCAAGGATGGCGACCCGGACGTCCCAGGTAGACCCAAACAACCTCCGTCAGGTCGTCTCTGCGACTCCCCCTTGTCAAAAAGCCCACCCCTGCTTGTCTAGCCCTGCTCCGTGCCTCCAGATGTGGCTTAATTTACTGCGACTCTGCTAATTGCTGTAATTAAGGATTAATTACTGTTAATTACCTTCGCATAAACTCATCACCAGTCAAAGAGCGGAGCCTTATGAAATGTGCCATGCACAGGAACACACACCGCGGGGACTTGAGGAGGCTTGTGTTGCTGGACCTCTTGTTTCATGACTTGTCCTGGTGCGTGGGGAGGGCTTGTAGGCCAACAGTTAGGGCAGGATGCTAACTGTCATGGACCATCTCCTCCTCCTGGCTCCGAACGCTTCACACGTCACCCCCTCACCAACTGGTGACCGGGACAACAACACTGAGCTGGCTGTCGTTTAATCAGTAGCTGGCTTTTATTTGCTTGAAAGTAAATGATACATTTGAGACATTCATGAAATGCTGTAAGATTATCTGCAGTAATTTTTGACATTTTGAAGTTGTTTTATCGCAAATAGACTAAATACTGCTAATACCAACCTGTCTTGCTTTTGACTGGGTTTAAAACTGTAAAACTCTCTTGTAGAAAACCTGCCGTGTCAGAGTCTTGCTTACTTATTCTTTCATCAAATCTAAATAAAGCTTTGCTAAGTTTAGACTGCATTTTTAAGACACAGTGAACTGATTAAGGCAGTTACGGTTAAGTGATTAAAGGTTCTGTACTAAATCATTTTTATGCTCCACGGGCTGTTTCAAATTTGGTGTACAAACCAAAACTCCGTTATTATATTGGCACTAGAATGAAGCTATTTGAGACGAGTGGTCTCATGGTGGCCTTGGGCTGTACAGGCCAGGGTATGCTTATAACAAAAACTAATTTGTGTGACGTTTCGTGCAGCCATGTCGGGAGGTGAAAGAGCTTTATACACATAAAACGTGACAGAGATAGGTCTGTAAAAGACGGATTAATGGAGGAGTTCACCTTCAGCTGACGGCTATGTAAAGATTTCGGACGCAGCTCCTCCAATTCTGATGTCACAAACGTGTGAAAGGGAGTTTCCGGAGCTGTTTGGTAAACCAACAACTCGCCCCCTCAATACTCTGATTGCACAAGAGGTCCTTGTTTGTCCATGCCCTCTGGAACAACACATAAATGCACTTTCTGATCTCTTCACGTAATTAGTGTTCGCACCCCTAAACCATTGCAAATCACTTGTGAAAAAGGAATTTGAATTATGTTTCATGGCGACGATACAAGCCAAGGTTGGGGTGCAACCAAGATGGCTTGGTTAGCTTGAATACGTGCTTTGTTAAGGATACAGAAACATTATGGTTCGGGTTGAAATGACCACTTTGTGAAGGTAAGCAGGTTATCCATTGTCAAGGTTGACATACGTACGTTCTTTTGATCCAACCATTCACTCCGACCTCCTTGTATGCAGACTTGGCCTCTCTAAAACGCCCTCACGTGACCTCCTCCATCTTTTCATATTGAGGACGTTTGTTTTTTGTTGTCACATTTACTTTTTTGCTTTCAAGTGTAAATCAACCTTTCATATTTTGCTCCTACATTCTGTTTCCCTCTTCGTTAACCGCAGGAGTAATTTAAATTGTGACTCCCTCCATCCCTCGGCCATCAGGACACGGAACGTTTAAGCATAAAGATATGTTGTTTTGGTACGTGTGCTGAAACGACAATGCTTGAGTCGCATGTTTTGGTCCTTTATTGATTTATACATTCATTCGTTTCTACTGTGAAATAAAGGCAAATCACACCTAAACTATAGATATATCTATATCTATATATATATATATATCTATATATATATATATATAGATATGCAACTCTGCCCGGGCTTTATTAAAAGTGTTCTGTTTTGGCTCCATAGAGATGTCTTTGTCTGTCTGCTAGCAGGTCGACTGTGCAGCTCGCTCCTCCACAAGCTCGTGACTTCTCCTCAGTTATTCAGCCACTCGGGTTTCCAGTGCAGCCTGGAGCTGTTGAAGCTGCACTGGCTGAGCATGAGTTTGATTCAATCAAGAAGATATATATTTTAAGACACCTTAAAAAAGACTGACAGCCAGGGGGCTAATGTATTGCCTATTTTGAATAATGAATTATTTTAATGAAGGCTTTTAAATGGGAGTGCTCCGTGTTGGTGGCAGGGCGGTGTTCTGAATGGTCTTCTCCTCTGGCGCTGGCTGCCTCATTATCAGGCCAGCCCCTCAGGCCTCAAACTGGCCTGCTTAAGCCTCAGATGATGACGATAATTACCGTTATTAGGAGTAGCTGCAGGGGGAACTTGTTCTGAAAAACACCAAGCTGAGTTCTTGCCTCGCTCGCCGCCGCCGCCACTGCTGCCGCATGAGAAACTACCGATCGCCAGTGGAGAAAGCCAGAGAGAGAGAGAGAGACAGAGGGGGGGGAAAAAAAGGAGGGGATGAGGGGAGCGGCCACCAAATCCGCCTAATGTGACGCCTGTCAGCTCGTCTCCCACCAGCTGTCACCTCCCAAATGCACTGGGGTTCATTTTTTTAATTGACACCTCGCTTTCCTATTCCATTTCTATTTTTCGCCTTTCATTCCCCCTCCATCACTCCCTTCCCTCCTCGCCCGAACCATCCACATCTCCTCGTCGCTGCCTGTCCCTCCAGTATTTCTTTGGTGTTTTTCCTTGTCCTTGGTGCCCCCTCATCCCCTCCTCCTCCCCCCCGCTCCCCAAACCGGTGTCAGATACAAAACCCCGGCTTTGCCCCCTTTTTTTTGCACATGATACTCGAGATAGCTGATAAAACATAAAGCTGTTTTAGAGGTACTTTATGACTATGCCCTTGTGTACTGAGGCTGTACAGCTTCCCATTATCCGGTGATGGAGGGAACATTTTGGGCCTGAGAAAGTTTCCCATGAGTTCAGGGATAGATCACAAATCTAGCTCTCAGCTCACAAAACACAACATTTTAAAAGCGATGTAAACAACACAGTATCAAGAATACAACAGTGGCTTTCACGCCGTAGACTTAAGCTATAGTTAGTAAATTCATAATGATTGTGTGTTTCTTTATTACAGCCCAGATTCAGCTCAGCAGAAATGACCACATATACAGTAAATTGGATATAATGCAACATAATATTCATTTAGTGCTCTCAGTAATGATAATAGCATTGCTTAGCGCCGTAGTTAACTTCTACTACGTGTGGCAATTTATGAAATATGGCACGATGATGCGTTTTATGATGATTGCTTTATTAGTAGGGGACTGAGTTTTTAACCTCAACGCTTTTTGGTACCGACTGAAATGTCTGTAGCACTCAGGACAAAAAGTGTCACTGGGTGCTGTGTTGGTTGAGAAAAAAATTAGTTTTTTTAATTGTTGTAAAATTCTTGCAAAGTTGCTGTTGTTTTGGCAAATCAAGCAATTTAAATGCCATCGCCGTCAGGTAAATGTGATGGACAGACAATTTATATACTAAATGGCCGATGGAATAACTAGAAAAATAGTCACCTGATGGAAATAAGCATTAGTTGAAGCCCCATTCTACACAATTTTCACTTTAAAGTCACAGTTTCTGGTTTAAATCATGTTTGGACAACATTATAAAGGCGGACACTGACATTACACGTCGTCTGTTGCGTACTGCTGCACGGGTACATAAAGTTGTATGAAAGATTTTGTGGCTTTAAATAAAGCACGCGAGAAATGTAAAGAATGTCCTCAAATGATGTCACACAAAATTGTGAGGTTGGGAGTTCAGATTTTGGACTGGCGGCTATGCTAGTAGCGGTTGCATCAGCTGCTGCTAGTCGTGTTGCGTTGTGCATAACAGCAGGTTAGATACCTGTTTAGCGTCGACCAGGTGATTCAGTTGAATCGATTCAGAGTTAAAAAATAATTTGTCCATCGAAACATGAGGTAAGCCTTCATTTCCGTAGCATGCCTTGATGTGCATTGTTACTCTTTTCATGTTTAAGGTCTGCAGTGCGACTCAGGCTGAAGTGAATGATGAGAGAATGTTTGACGACCTGTAGCCTGAGTTCTGCAAAGTAACAGCCCAGTTCTGACCGCCTTACAGAACAATTGATAGGTATAGAGAGCCACCTCCCTCATATGTAATGTTCGATTAACTAGCTAACAGTAGGCAACCATGCTGTTTCCTCTACTAAGTCACCGGAGGTGATGTAACATAGTACATTTTCACTGTGTGTCCAGACAAATGTTGATGCTTATACTTCTCAAGACTTAAAACATGAAATTAAAAAAAGAACATGATGTGTTCTTCCTCCCTCTGTCTCTACTTTTTCCATGTCTTCTCAGTCTCATCCTCTTCAGCCTCTGCTCCTGGGCCTCTGTGCTCGCTACTTGTTCGGCAGTGCGCCAGTTTATCCTGAGCCCCATCTTGCCTGTTGTTATAGGTTCTGATTAAAGGGAATCGAAATGCAATAAAGCGTATTTGTTTATTGAATGTTGTTTTGACGCAAAACGCTCCAAAAGGCTTCATTTGCGTCATAGGATCACAGAAATGTTCCTCAGATAGAGAATGCCCCCGGGTCCCCCTATCTGAATTTTTGTTTTGTATCTTGTCATCTTGTTTCACTACTGCGGAGTTTGAAGGTCTGTCTGGAGGTGCCGAGGAATAAAAAAAGACGATATCCCTGGTTCTGCTGCATCGATTTTGATCCCTTTTTTTTGTTTGTTTTTTTGTGTGGTGGAGTTTGCGGAGCGCCCTTTTACCAGATTCCCATTATCTTTTGTTGTAAAGAGCTCTTTGGGCCGGGGAACATGTCCCGTGAGTCCAACACAAATCCAGCTTTCAGCAGATTAGGAGAAGAACATTTTTAAATAACACATTAAGATTAGAGCTAACGTTTTCACACTTTATCACAAGGCGTGATTAGTAACTCCATAATGATCGTCCTTCCTTTATTACGCCTTTATTTACAGCTTTATTTCAGCTCAGCAGAAATGAGCACATATACAGTAAATTGGATGTAATGCAACATAATATTCATTTAGTGCCCTCAGTTATGATAATAGCATTGCTTGGCGCTGTAGTTTACCTCTAGCGTGCGGGTCAGTATGAAATATGTAACAGCGCGGCGTCTGATGAAGACCGCTTTATTGGGCTTGTATCAAATGCAGATGAGAGCAGGATGCTGAACCCCTTGAAGGAGCGGGGAGGGGAGGGTTTGTATTAGTGATACTTGTCATGTCTGCTGTAAATCACGCTGCTTTTTTCAGGTTCCTGGGTTGTTGTTGTTTTGTCTCAGAATGCTGTGTGGCAGGGATGAATGGTGGTGATGTTACATTATCATGTGGCTGTCGCTTTCACTCCTGCTGACTGGTCTGTGACAGGCCCACACACACATGGATGTACACACACACATGCAAACACACACACACACACACGCACACACACACACACGGTTGTGTCAGGAGCAGGCCTGATTTATTAACTGCTGAAACCGTAGATGACGTGTGCCCACACAATCGATAGAGAGCACAGCCACTGCCTGCCCTTCTCCGGGGTCATGTGATGCGGACGAGAGCTAGGCAAGGAAAGGACACACACGTACACACACATATATATACACTACAGTGCCGCGGAGTGTATTGCATTACTGTATTGATGGGAAATGGATCCAGTCCAGCATCGGCTGCTAGCTGCCAGTCAGAGGCAAGCAGGGTAAACTTTCATCATGGCTGTCAGGGACATCACGGCTGCCTTGTTTGACCGTAAATCTTCCTAATTGTGACAGAATACTTCAACATCATTAATTAAACATGTTTTCATTTAAAGGCACTCGCAGGGCGCCCGCCTGGGTGCTCAGGGTAGCCTGCCAACGTGCATAGCTGTGTATTTTTCCTGTGTGCCTATTCGAGTGCTTACATTCATGCACAAAGTGTATGTTTGCGTCGTGTGTGTGTGTGTGTGTGTGTGCACCTTGATTTCTCCCTGTATGAGTGGGTGGCTTAATCGTCATGTTTATTTACACTCCCGTTGTCTGCAAACAGCAGGCAGTGTGGCGATGGGTATGAGCCAGCTCTTAAGGAAGTAAAACAGCAGAAATTAATTTTGTCAATAAGCAAAACAAAGGCTTATTCTTAGAACTCCATTCATTATTCAGGAATTGTTGTATGACGCGCGTTCAGGTTTTTTTTTCAGCCTTTTTTGGGTTTAGTGGCCCACATCTCATGGAAGGAATTATACAAGAGCGTGCACAAAGGGGGGAGAAGGGAGGAGGAAGGGAGGGAGGAAGGGAGGGAGGGAGGGTGGGAGGAAGCGACAGAGAGGGGAATTGCGTCCTCTCATTGTTCAATTAAGTCTGTCGGTAATGATCAAGATTAGATGATGGCCATCTTCCTTTTATAGATACTAATCTGTGACTGTCCATGGAATCAGGGAATCGCAGCAGAGCAGTATGGACTCCGAGCTTTCGTCGCCACAATAGACTAGAAAAGTGCGTTTAAAGGGGTTTCTCCGTGTGATGAACCGTAATAGAGGTCACTTCCCTCCGTCAGGTGATTATGGTAACGTATAGGCCATGGTGGCAGGGTTCACAAAGAGCGCACATCGAGGCCTAATCGATTTCATTGCTATTACCGAACAGAAATAAATAAAGCTGATGGCTGTGGTTAGGGTAATTATGCCACAGCACAGTGAATTGTTTGATTTTCCTTATTAATTGTATTTATTTAATCCATTTCATGCTTTTACTTGTGCACTCGGGGACTCGGAGGGAATGAATAAATCACTCTTAGGCTCATTAGATTCCCCCTCTGGTTGGGATGTGCCACTATTTTGTCAGAATTAAATTGGCGAGTGTTATAATTTCCCGCTGGTGTGATTCACATGAAAAATATCCACATATCCGTCTACCGGCACATGGTGCATATGCGCCCACACACGCGCGCGCACGCACACACACATGTGCGTCTGCTCCCAATCTGAACTCCTGACCTTTTCCAGCCGTCTGATAGCCATTGACATTTGCCTCTTGAGCTGAGCTTGCTCACGTGTTGGAGCTGATGGGAATGGATGATGTTATTGCTGGAGGAGAAAAAAAGAGAGGGAAGGAAACAGGAGAGAGTGAGGTGGGTAGAGTGTGGGGGGGGGGGGGGGTTGAAAAAAAGGAGGATCAGGGTAGACAAGCTCCCACTGCGGCCCCAGGAATCCATCTGGAACACCACCCACCCCCCCCACCCTGCTCACCAGCAAAGGTCACAGGGCGCCTCAGCCTTACATCCTCATTACAAAAGAGCCGCCGCTGTGACCGGGGACTGTGGGCTACAATATGGCTTCACTGCTCCGTCACACCGCCTGTCATTTACCCTCACTGTCTACAGTCATCATGGAAGAGACATTGCAGGACGCTGTATTAGATCGTCCCCCTGAAACATTTTTGATAGATGCGTGGATTAAAGGTGTGTGTGAAAAATGTTGTGGCGCCAGCGTGAGCTTTGTCTTTGTCCTTGAAGACAGTGGATGGAGCGGAGGGGCTGCACCTGGTCGGCTGTTTTCAGCACCTCTGAGAAAGAAAAAAAAGGCAGGACGCTCTGCCGCCTTACCGAGGGAGCCTTCTGGTGGCAGAAAGAGGCAGGGCAGTACAGCTGATCTTTAAATAAAAACTCGTGGGGGAAGCATCTGTGTGTGTGTGTTTTGTTCTCGGGAAACATAGTCCGCGGCGTAGTTTTTTTCGTGCCACCTCTCAGGATATCCGGACCGCTTTTGTTTATGTGCGCACGTCAGGCGCATTTTTGTTTGTCCATCCCAGCAGGCCTGTCTTTGTTGTGTTTGCACTTCCCTCTCC
Source organism: Sparus aurata (assembly GCF_900880675.1). NCBI lineage: Eukaryota > Metazoa > Chordata > Actinopteri > Spariformes > Sparidae > Sparus > Sparus aurata. Next base: position 23,044,217 of record NC_044207.1, on the reverse strand, counting down.
GCACCATGGGAGCTGAGCGCCGGTCGAGTGCTGAGCGCCTGTAGGTGTGTGAAGGCGTGCAGGTTCAGACCCCCAAACAAGTGTGTAAACGACCTCGGTGTCGGCTGCAAGAGCATCCTCAGCCCTGCTGAAGGGAGATTAAAACGCTGCGAATGCTGCACTGATGTTGCAGGCGCCGTGTTGAAATGGTAATTTAGTGGTTGCTGTTTGATTTCCTGCTCCGAGTGTGAAAATAATTAACTTCAGTGATCACGAATCAAATGATTAACCTTTTATTTATGTATCTCTATCTTGATTCAGCGCCAGTCCCCACACATGATTTATTTGAGCCAGGTGTCGCTGCATTAATATGCTGTGTCTAACTCGTGTTATTAGTTTGTTTTTCTGTTTAGACAGCACCTGACAAGATAATAAAGCCATCAGCCAGAAACTAAACATAGTCTGAGCATAAGGAGAGCAATGAAAGATGAACTCTGGTGGAAGGCTGCGTTAATTTTTTTTTTACATGAAATGATAGCCTGAATCGATAAAATTATAGTTTTATGGTCCTGCCGAGCTGCCAGCCACTGTGAGGCTGCAGGTTTTTATGGCTCAGACTTGAACTATCTAAACGACGGCCATATTTCAGGGAGTTCACTCGGAAAAAACAGTTAAGACTCTTTCTTAATCAAAGTAAAGTTCTCGCTTTTGCTGTCATTTTGAACATCCATGTAAATCTTCTTCTCCTGTCCTTTTTTTGCAGTGCTCAGTATCCGCGGCGCCCAGGAGGAGGAGCCTCCAGATCCTCAGCTGATGCGACTGGACAACATGCTGCTGGCGGAGGGCGTGGCCGGGCCGGAGAAAGGCGGCGGGTCGGCAGCCGCGGCGGCAGCAGCAGCCGCCACAGGGGGCGTCGGCGCCGACAACTCAGCAGAGCACTCGGACTACCGGGCCAAGCTGACTCAGATCAGACAGATTTACCACACGGAGCTGGAGAAGTATGAACAGGTGGGGAGGAGGAACATTGTTGTTTACCATCAGCTCTCATATTGTCACTTACTCAGATCAGTTCCTCCTTTTGAAACAAATATTCATATTGTAATTGTATTGAAAGTATTTGATCTACAAACACACAGTGCATCTGTAGGATTCCCATATATCACTCTCACAAAACCTTAATTTAACTCCTCTAAGATAGGAATGTGATGCGTGCAGGAGCCAAAAATTGTTTTAGAGCCCTTTTTATTCTCCTGTATTTTATTTGCCAGGGTGTAATAAAATCCACGGTTTGGTTCAGACCTGATCTTTTGTTTGTTAGGTTTCTGTATCTTAATTGGAGCGCTTTAAGGATTTTTTTCCCACTATTAGAAGTGTCCAACAGAGCCTGTTTGATTGGTTAAAGTCGATGACAGACATCTTTCGAATTGTTAATCACAAGGACTCATGATAACCAAGGGAAGTTAAAGTGTGGTCAAATTTTTGTATGTACAAAAAAAACGAAAACATTTTAACTGTCTTAAGGAAAATGTGCGACTTCATTTATCCTGTACTTTTGTCATATTTAAGCTTATTTACATATTTTACCCATTTTGTTCCTTTTTCGCTTTGTCAATTGCTGTTAAGTGTTGACTTCAGTTGCGTTTTGCTTTTTAAAAAATGAAAAGAATATTTTAAAATAAGTAATAATACTTAAATAATACACAAAATAAGTAAACAAAATAAACAAGTAAACACAAAATACTTTATTAAAGACCAATCTTCATATTAGCTGTGTGCAAACGCACAATGTTGGTAATTTACGGTCAGCCCCTGAATGCATCATGTACAACGCAGTTAGTCAAGAGAAGCAGGCAGCTGTTCACAGTCCTCCAAAACTTGAGCTTTTGAAACAAGAGCTAACACGGTTTTAATTATTACATTTTTTTTTTTCTTTTCTGGGAGACAGGGCTGAACTAGTCGGCCTTGGTCTCAGACTCTGTTTCAGAATCGTGACAGCCTTATTATTTACTTAACAAATGGAGAATTTGAAACTTCACTTATAGGATAAAAGAAGTCAAATGAATAAATGCAAGAAAATAAATATTGAAACTTGTTCTCGTACTCCCCCCCCAGGTCCTGTGTCCTCGTCCTGGGAAAAAACATCCCGCTAAGGTGAATTGGAGACTCTAAATTTCCCAAAGTTAGGAATGTCACAGTGAATATTGTGTTTTAGTCCAAGGATTTTTTTTCTTGCCCTTTTTTCCGATGCATCGTGGCTCAGGCTCCATCTGTGAAGCTAAATAGGGATAAGTTGGAATAAAAAAATGCAGTTTTTTTTTTACTAAGTGTATCACTCACTGAAATCAGCTCTTACAGGCCAACTCATGACAAGCCAAGCTTTCAGAGATGTTATCTTCAGCAGGCAAGCAGCCATTATATCAGTCACACACCGGCTCTTTTCCAAAGACTGTAACGTCTTGTCATTCCCTCGGAAAAAGTCAAAGCGTTCTGGGTTTGTCATCTTCTGCGAGGAAGGCTAGTCATCGCTAACTGTCACAGTCAACACACACCTGAGCATTTTTGTGTCACCGCGCCACGTACGGCAGCTCACGCGCGTGTGAGTGAGCAGTGTCTGGCGTGTGTGTGCAAGCAGAACGGCTGCTCGGTGCATCACTTTGACTGACGTAACCCTGGTGTTGACAAGCAACAGACACCTTGACTCTGAATGCAGTCATATCCAGTGACTGATTCAGACAGAGGGAGAACGAGGTAGACTGAAAGATGGAGTGAAAAGAGAGGGAGACAGTTTAAACCTCTTGAACGTTAACGGGACTGAAAGCCTGCTGTCATTTTAGATTTCTCCTCACTTGTCACATTTTCTCATCCATTGAAGAGAAGTCTTTTTAATATTCAGAGAGCAGCGTGTGTCTCGCTGCCTCCACTGTACGACTCCGCCGCCACATTTGTTTGGCGTCGCACTGTCTGCTGCTTTAATTCAGACTGTTCCCATTACCTCCAACGCTGCTGCTGTTACAGTGTCAGCCAGCGCTGTTTCTAAGAGGCCGAGGCCTACCAGCGAAGGTGTGGCCTCTCCAGAAATTCAATTTCATCCTTTTTTTCTTGTTCTGTCTGAAGCCGTCGAGCCTCCACGATAGTTATTCTTTTTATGAATCCTGTCTGTCTGTGCATCCAGGCGTGCAACGAGTTCACCACCCATGTGATGAACCTGCTGAGGGAGCAGTCTCGAACACGACCCATCTCGCCCAAAGAGATCGAGCGCATGGTCGGCATCATCCACCGCAAGTTCAGCTCCATCCAGATGCAGCTGAAACAGAGCACCTGCGAGGCCGTCATGATCCTGCGCTCGCGCTTCCTCGACGCCAGGTCTGTGTTTCTGTGTTTTGTTTTAAAACACCTTCAGAGCGTTTTTTTAATGTTTCAGCGCTGAAGAATTATTGTTATCATCCGGCCGAGTATCTCTCAAAGTCCGATCAGTCTGTTCTTTCTCCCTCCTCCAGACGAAAGAGGAGGAACTTCAACAAACAGGCGACAGAGATCCTAAACGAGTACTTCTACTCCCACCTCAGTAATCCCTATCCCAGCGAGGAGGCCAAAGAAGAACTGGCCAAGAAATGCAGCATCACAGTGTCACAGGTAAGCAGAATAAAAAGAGCTGCGGTCCACTTGGCCTGTGTGGTGAATCATTCGGTGAGGAGTAATAAATGTCACTCCGAAGCCTCCGCCAAGGCCTTGCAGGATTTGAGATTTTACTCCACCTTTGAGGTTCGCGGTGTTATGGCCGCTCTCTGTCCAGCATGACCTCCAGTAGCTTGAATGAAGTATTATTAACAAGGGACAGTTTTATATTAAATATCAACACTGGCTCAAGTAAATCTCAGCTTTTAATCACTTAATGCCAAACGTCGGTAAATGCATCCTGAGCCAACACTGTCTGAACACTACATTTTGGTGCATTTATGTTGTTTTTTAATGTGAATTTTCACTTTTTCACCTTATTTTTAGAGGTTGAGTTAGGTTCTGGTTCTGTCTCAGCAGCAGCTGCAGCAGCATCACTTGACATACGATATATGTATATGTTTTGTTTTTTTTTGTAATTTAATTTAATATCTATGTGTGTAGACCAAAAATATCTTTTCACAGCCATCTACAATGGAGGCCTACCCGTCTGTAATCTGTAATCATGGCAACAACTGCATGACAGGGTGGCACACTTACCGTAACTGCCTGCCTGTTGAATCTGGTTCCGGCCGGTTCCCGCTGTCTCAGATGTCACGTTCAGACAGAAACGTTTGGCCCGCGCTGCACCCTAAAAAAGCTAATAAAGACACATTTCAATCAATACCGAAAACTTTCTTATGCAGATATCTGTTTATAGAGATTGGTGTTCTGCACACGCATAATAAAAACATTTAGATCAACGACTATCAGTGAGCATTTAATCATTGTCATTAAGAGGTTTGAATACAAGAAGATTCTACATAAGATTGGCAGAAAACAAAAGTGTGAGAATATTATTTAAACGTGAATTGTCATATGTTTTCTTAGTTTTTACTTTGTCGTTAAGATCGTGCGTCTTTGTTTTGTTGATGTCAGAGATGTTTAAGTGGACATTGTATATTGAGAAATCTGTATAAAATCTTATTAAAAAAAGAGAATGTTATTGTTATGTTATGGTCTGATCCATGACAATCATAAATATTTACGTTTTGCATTATAAAAACTTATCAGGAAGTCACTGATGTGAGAGCAGCCACAAAGACTATCCAGAAATCATGATCCAGGCTTAGGTGTTAAGTATCAACGTTCATTTTTTTCACCTGCTTGTTGGTTTGTATCTGTGTCGTCTTAAACTTGTTCTAACTCGGCTCCTGTATCCTGTCACTGCCATCTCCCCAGGTATCAAACTGGTTCGGGAACAAGAGAATCCGATACAAGAAAAACATCGGCAAATTCCAAGAAGAGGCCAACATGTACGCGGCGAGGACCGCAGTCAACGCGACCAGCGTGTCGGCTCACGGCAGCCAGGCAAACTCCCCGTCCACTCCCAACTCAGCAGGTGAGCTGATCCCAGACCAGCTCTACAGCTCTCTTTTTTTATACCAGAGCCGTTACAGACAGAAGCCAAGACGTTCTCCTACCTGAGCCCCAACTCGGGCATTCAGTCTCTGTTGCTCTTTCATTCAGACTAACAGGCTGAATCTCCTTAACTAACCCAGTTATACGGAGCGGCTTTCTATCTCCTCTTGTTCCGTTTTTTTTTTTCTTTCTTCTCAGCCTTTTTGCCGTCTGTCTCTTTCACTCATCTTCTTCCTCTCTCTCTCTCTGTCCCTGTTATTGACCTCTTGGTCTCGCGGACGTTAATTTTTTCCTGCCTCTTGTCCGGTTGACCTTGTGCATGCCATTAAGCTGCTCGGAGGGCAAGCGGAGTCTTTTGTCATATAGAGACTTTCGCAACTGTATTGGATTAGGACCGGGTGTTGAAATCAAGTTACGCCATGGTTCTCTTTACATCTGGGGAGCTTGGGTCCATTAAAGGACGAAGACGATTCTTTGGGTCTTCCTGCAGATCAATTATTACTTCCTTAATGAAACACTAGCAGCACGGACGTTTAACTAGAATATAATCCATAACGGCTCGTTTAAACTGGACTTAAACAGTTTTATGATGATTATCTGTCTCATGGTTCTCGTCGGCTGATTTTTCCTTTTAAATGATGCTTCGGTGATACTTTAATGTGCATGTTCTGCATCTTGGTAGAAAATGATGCTCTCCCAGACTAACCCACTCAGTGCACTTTTGCTTTTGCATGATCATTTTAACTCCTTTTTCTGTTCCTCTCTTCTTCCCCCTTTTCTCTCTCCTCTCTTCTCTCCTTGCTCTCTTTCTTCTCCTCCTCCTCCTCCTCCTCCTCTGTGTATTCTCAGGTTCTGCTGGCTCTTTTAACATGTCAAACTCCGGAGACTTGTTCATGAGTGTGCAGTCCCTCAATGGGGACTCGTACCAAGGGGGGCAGGTTGGGGCCAACATACAATCCCAGGTAGGCGCCTCTTCAAGTTTATGTGGCTTCAAACCATGCTGCGCTTAGCTGAGTTTCCATTGGCACTTTAGCCATGCAGCAAGTTGTGTGCTGTGCTCTCGGGCGCTGTCAGAGCCTCTCTGTTAGCAGCTTTGTGAGCGTTGATCCTTCAGTGGTTACTGCAGGGAAGAAGAGTATTTACAGTTGGTCCTTTGACCACAAGTCACAGCCATGGATCTGCTGCTTTTAAACGTCATGACAAGTGCGTTTTCAGTTAAAGACAAACCTTCACGGGGTTAGACTTGACATGCCAAATAAAGCCGAGTCACGCCCAGCTAGCACATGTGTATTTAATCACCCCAGTAGTGTCCTGCTTGTAGAACTGTGCAACCACTGTCCAGTCTTGGAGTGCAGAAGCTCACAACAACTTGACCGCCGCAGTGAAGCAGAGGTCACACTTAGCCTGAGGCTTTACATTAATGTGGAAGCCATTGTCAACCCACAGTTGAGTAGACGACCGCAGACAGTTTTGGAAACGGTGCAACACTCATCAGCACTCCTGACAAGAGTTCACATAGCCACTGGTGCACTGTAGCTCCCTGACCTTGCCCCAGTGGACAGTGACGACCAGCACACTGTTTTTGAGTGCTACATCTCTCACCATGGATTAAGGAATCACCACCTGAGGTGATAGTCTCATTTGGTTTCAGAGCTTTTGGCATAATTTCTCTCTCTCTCTCTCTCCCTGCATGCACCCCTTTCTATTCAGATCAGCTCTCCGGATGCTTTAGGTCATTCATGAATATGTAAAAGGGACGACTCTTGCAGGAGGTAAAGAGGTCTTCAGGGTCAGCCGTTAATTAGTGAGACTCATGTTCCTTTAAAATGTTTCCTTTTTCTTCTGTCAGAACGGCCTCGCTCTCAGGGCTTACGGAATTAAATAAAAGCGGAAAAGTAAAAGAAAAAGTACAACTCCCACTTAACTTCTCCTGAGTAGATTGGATGTGAAATCCATACAGCAGGTGTGTTTTCCTGCATAACCCTGGTGGGCTCCAGACTGACTTTTTACACTCTTTGCACTGGTCCGCCTAACTTTGAATTCCCTGCATTTTTATATCATAACACATTCTGTATGTGATTATAGATAGGAATAAGCCGCAGATTTAAATCAGTACACGCAGCAAGAAAAGTCGACCTCACATGTTGAAGGGTCATAATAAAAGCATAAAATTGATGTAAAAGTTTAATATAGTGTTAACACAACATTGTGTTTTTAAAATCAGACCTGCTAAATTTTCTATCACTTCATCACTTACCAGTTGAGTAGAAACTGTAAGTAGAAATGTTATTGGACAATGAAAACATGGAGGCCATATTTTGAGGAAAAACTGTATTTGACAACCCATGAGTTAATGTTAGCCTTTAATCACTTCCTAGCTAACGCTACAGTTTTTTTTACATCCACTGTGTTTCACGTCGCAGTTTAAATAAATGTGTCCAAGATATGTGTTGATATTTTAGAACTACTTCATGCCGTTCCTAAGGCGTGTAATGCTATCTAACTGTAATGCTAGCTAGAAGTTGTGGAATGCTAATGTTAGCTGTTGTAAAACAGAAGCAAATGGGTCATCAGATATGATGTTTTACCTAAAAAAAATGGCCTGATGTCCCACATGATTTTCACTATCCATTGTCCTTTCAGTTACTGATCGGTCTTGGAGCAGTGAAATAATAATTTGTAAGATTCACTTGGTTTATACGTCCTGTGATCTGGAATATCGCAGTACCACAGATGATTCCCTCCCGAGGAGGAAATGGCTGCTTTAAAGTACTTTTAGTGAATGCGCAACTAAAACTGGCGTACGTTGGAGCCCTGAACCGTTCCAGTGAATCTGTGAAGGTTTTATAAGTAAATAATGCAAGATGTGACTTCACCATATTTTTTATTGGCAGCCATGTTCTGTGGACATGTTCCAATTCATCATACGCTTTAGTGTCATATGTGGAAAAAAAAAAACAAGTCTTCAGAGTTGTAAAGTATTGTTTGCAATGTCTTTTTGGATTTTTATGTTTATTCAACCACGACCACAAAAACATCCACAAGTAGTTACCTCTTGTCATTTTTCTTGTATTTTCATCGTCTGCGACATCTGTTATCAAGCTTGTAATAGCGGCCAAATCATTCAGATTCTCTGTTTGTAACCTTTTCCTGTTTACGGTACCCTTTTACTATCAGGCTGACCTTTCCCTGTGCATGGCTGTCTTTGTTATCCAGAGCTTTTGTCTGACCAGGCCTTTTGTCTGTGTGTCCCCGCTGTTCCAGGTGGATACCCTTCGCCATGTTATCAGCCAGACCGGAGGATACAGTGACAGCCTCGCAGCCAGCCAGATGTACAGTCCACAGGGCATCAACGTAAGACCTGTAAACAATCTCCTTCTGTTCTTTTTCTCAATGTTTTCATTGCTGTCTAACTGTGCGATGATTCCCCAGTTGCAGGTTGTGTATAATGTTGTGTAATCTGTGTGCACACTGGTATGCCACTTAGCACAGTTTGCGGGTGTTGGGCTATTGTCCAGCCAGTTGCCCCCCCTCCCTGCTCCAGTCTTTGCCCTGGGTGGCAGGCAATGAGGCAGCTACCAGGCTGGAGAAGCTGGACACGCTCCTAGCCTGTCAGAGGACATTAGCGTTAACGAGACACCTGCAGACGACAGGAACAAGGACACAGGTGTCATCGTCCCTCCCAAAGCTGCTCTCACGTTGGCACCATAGGACAAGTCGTACCCCTTCCAAAAGACAAAAAAAAAAAAAAAAAGAAAAGTTCCCAGTTGCTAATTCTTAAAATAACTCTTTAACTATCATGTCAAAGGCTGGGCCAGTTTTTCCAGGTCCTCTCGCTGGGCTGGGCTGGGCAGGGCGGGACAGCCAACACTGGAGGCAGTGCGTTAGCATGTAGATCCATAGCGACAGGCGGCGCAGGGCTGAACAGAATCAATACGACAGTCACAGGGACAGAAAGAGCGGAGCTTTGGGCTAACAGTCTAAGCACATTGGTCAGATCATTTATCCACAGGAACAGCAGCACTGACAGCCAGGCCTGCAACACCCCTCGTGCTAAAATAAGAACATGGATGCATCGAGCCAGTTGCAACATACAACCGGCTCAAGTGTTCAATGCACTGTGCTGCTGTGTGAGACAGACCAATATCTTTTTACAAAAAGTGAAAACACTAACCTCCAAACTTTCCTTGTAGGAAGTTGGGATTAGATTTAATATTGTACTCGCCATAATAAAAGCTTTTTATTATTTCCTTGCTCATATGATTTTAATGACATTTAATGGCATCTGGATTCCCAGGATTGCTCCCAGTTTTTAGTACTCTAATCCCGTTTTCCAAGTGCACCCGATACAATTTTTTATCTACATTGTGTCACATTGTGTTCTCTTTTATTTGATTACCATTTATTTGATTACTGACATGAATCTTTTGCCTCAATGTGTCACTGTCATGTGAGTCACAGAGCTAAATACCCAATGATCTTTAAAAAAAAAAAAAAAGGGTTGCTCAACAAAAGGTACCACTGTTATGAAACTATGTCTTGTATCCTGAAAGAGTCTTCTAACCTTTGGGGGGAAGAATATGGTTTGAGTCACAATAAAAAGAAAGAGATGTTTTACCCTTTTTCTCATTTCAAGCAAAATGTTAGCCAGAGATCACATCTGTTCTTTCTCAACTAATGCAATTATTATCAGTTGTATTTTTATATATTAATGTTTCATGCAAAATAACACTATTAAAAAATAATTTAATGCTCTGCGTGTGTTTAACAAAAGAAATACAAACCAGACAACACAAAAATACTTGTACTTCTGCATTTGTTTAAGGAATGTAACACTTTTAAAAGATAATATCAGCATAACAATAGGAGTACATGGTTGAATCTTTAAAATAATGTCCATGAATATAAGAATATCTTAGTGTTTGCTATGTGCACCTTTTGCTTTAATAACAGCTTGCACTCGAATTGGCAGGGACCCCAAACGTTTGTCAAATCGCGTTGAGATACTGCAGATCATCAGGTTTTACACAAACTTGTGGAGTCCATGCCAGTTCGAGTGCATTCTGACATTAAAGCAAAAGGTGCACATACCAAATACTAAGATATTCTGAAATTCATGGACGTTATTTTAAAGATTGAGAACAATAAGACTCATATTGTTAAGCTGATTATATCCTGTGTAATCAAAAATTAAAAAGTGTTACATTCCTAAACAAATGCAAAAGAAGTAGTGTTTTGACGAGTGGTCTCAGACTTTTGGACCTTACTGTATGCTGTTTCCAGCTACCTGGCTTAGGAAAGTTGCAGGAATTTTTCTATCCATGTAGTCTCAGAAGACTATTTGAGGATTGGAAATACCTTGAGAACAGCAGTATGTGTCTTCAAACGACCTTCTCGGTGCTCCAAAGATGGCGAGATATTTATTATCAGAGTAACAGATGTTTAGCCCTGTGACTTGAATGTAAGGTTAAAACATGAAGTGAATGTAACACGAGAAGACTGGGTGTTCAGCGTGTACTAAAAGTGTAATTCTTCAATAACAAGTTGTCTGAATTGATCAGATAGAATGACTTATAACCTGCAGTTCAAACAATCATCGAACCCGCAGTTATATTGTAATAATCAGGAGGAACAAATCAGAAATGAGCCACAATGGAAAATGAAAATGATGAAAATATCATTCAATAATGCATTACAAAAACGCTTTATAGTTGTGAGTTACTGTGAAATAGATTTTAGGCTACATTATCCAGCACTTTTAGAAACATTTTTGGAGCATTCAGTTCCAGTTGGTGATAAACAGACTCTTCTAGTTCTTTCATGATTAATACATTTTAAAGAAAAATGGCAGTATTTTTCATTAAAGCTTGTGAATGAAGTGTTGCCGCTCGTGTTTATTCAGTCCAGATAAATAAAAAAAACTTTTTTCTAAGATCCACTGACTGAACTCTGGCAGTTCACCTCTCCTTCTTTATCCTTGAACAGCAATTACACCCCCTCAAATTGCTGGTGGGTGTTGCTGGAAAAGGCTGGAAATGCTATTTTTTTTCCTCTCTCTCTCTTTCTTTTTTTCCTCTCTTGCCTGTGAATAAGATGACAGACAGTCTTTACGCGAAATAACAGGGTTTGGAAATGAGAGGCTGCCAAAGCACGTCCCCAGCTCTCACTAATAGCGTTGAAATTGCAATTAATGTCCTTAATGGTCTTTAGTCAACCTTTTATCATGATTTGAGAAGGGCCTCCATTTTCGAGAGCTATTTTTTTTTTCATTGTGATAATTTATTCTTTTACCAGCCTGCTCAGGGGTATATTCTGAGATATATGAAAGGTCTGCGTGTTCTGTTTCATCTCCTCTGTTTATCTCACATTATGTCAGCCGCTCGGAGGGGAGAACGAGGCGCGATGATATTTCTAATGAAGAGTCTCTCGAAAAACAGTGTTTCGACAGTTTGTTGAATGTGCATTTATGTGGTATTTTATTCCTTTTTAGGGCCAAATAAACCAACTACATATTTGAAAGTGAAGCTGTTTTCTACATTCTGAATGTTTTTTTTTAAAAAGCAGTACATCCTGTTAGAGTCATTTTAATTCAAGGATAAAACTGGTGAGATTCTACATTGTTGTTATTGTAGATGAATGATGTAAAAGATGTAAAAAAATATATATATATACCGTTGTTCAGATTATTGCAAAAGAGTCAATGAAACAGGAGTAAAAACTGCATTAGTGCATAAGTTCTACTCAAAATATCTCACTACACTTAATATAAGATACAGTCACCTAACATGTGACATTTCAAAGAGATATGGGAACTTGTTTTTAGCCAATGCATCTTGAATATCGTCAGTAATAGAATTGTGAAAGACGGTTCGTTTTGTTTCAAGACATAGACTTTTTTGATTTAAGAACATACATTTGATTTACTTGAAAATCTAAAAAGTTTTTAGCCAACTTTATACATCAGAAAAATAGTTCTTTACATTCTAGGTTCAGTTCCAGCGTATGGCCCTGCAGCATGACATTGACTCTCTCTACCTCCCTATTCTCCTGTCTGTCGTCAGCTACACTTTCAAATAAAGGCCAAAAAAATAGACTTGAAATGAAGAGCTGTGGAAAAAAACAAGCTACTTTTGAGAGGAAATAACTACTTCTTTCACAATACTGACTAATACTAGTAAGATTTAGCTCAGAATTAGCTATAATTTCAAGGTCTTTTATTCTAAAAGGTCAAACTATCACATCTTATTTCAATAAATTCTGCAGAAATTGTTTCAATGGCGGATTTCTTTTTACACATACAAGCCAAAGACAAAATTAATGCATTTTTTCCCCCAGAAATTCATTTTTATGAAGCAACCAGAGGCGCACAATGAGGGGAGGCAGGCCGGGCCAAAGAGATCTGTACAAAAGGCCCCTGATGGCCACTCACATTGGCACATTTTGGAATGACTATAACTATAAAGCCCTTAAACCTCCCATAAAGGCACGAAACTGCTGCCTCTAAATCAGTGCGTTATGTGTGGATGATTGGTGGCCTTAAAATAATGTGTCAGCGTTGAAGTTGTTTAATTTGCCATTTAGGTTGAAATTGTTCTGTTTTCTAAAGTTATTTATATTCAGTCTTTTCATGTGATTTGTCTGTAGTAAGAAAAATGGGAAATCATTTCAGCTTCATCCTTAAAGACAAATCCAATACTGTGTCTTGCAGCGCAGTGTGTAACCATGACGCTAAACCGTTTCTTGTCTCTTTCGACACAGACAAATGGTGGCTGGCAAGATGCTCCGACTCCTTCGTCAGTGACATCGCCCACAGAAGGACCCGGGAGTGTTCATTCGGATACTTCCAACTGAATATATCCATCTCTACGCCTCATCTACAAAAAGAAAAAGGAAAAAAAAAAAAAAACCTGGACTGACCTTCCTATTCACAGTATTAAACAAAGGAATTATCTGTCCCACAGTTTTGGAGAGGTACTGTGAAATCCTAACGAGAAAAAAAAAAGAAACTTATAAACGCTGGACATTTGGGATACAAACAAAAAGTTTCACAATAAAAGTCCGCAGTCAGTGGAGACGTTTGTACAGATTTCACATTATATTCCGAGGGCTGGGGTTACTTATTCACTCATAATGTTTTCACTCATAATGATGAAATGATATGATAAATTAAATAAGTCCAATCATTGGTTTTAACTGAAAATACGTCATTCTACCTCTCAGCCACTAAAAAAAGTAGAAAAAATATGTCAGTGACCATTATTTGTTTTGTAAAAATGAAACTTTTTGTCTTTGCAAGCAAGAGGCACATCTTCTTACTTACATTTTGTTGTCTCTCACCTATTCTATGGTACGCCATTTAGACTTAAATATTGCTCAGTTGTTTACAATGTGTGCTTGATAAAAAAAAAAAAAAGTATGTTCATCTTCCCCCTCTGTCTCCCGACGAGTCAGAAACAGAGTTCTGTCAGGAGATTTTTACCTCTAAGGTAACCCTGTGAAGTATGTTATCTGTAAAACAATAAATAAATACTTGTCATCAAATCGGACAAGCTTGACATCATTCATTAAGAAGGACGACGTAAATTATTTTTTCACTCTGTTGGTTTTGGTTCTGCAGCATGTTGGTAAAGTGACAGTCACAGGATTTAAGGATTAACACACTGAGAAAAAAACAGGAATTTTGATTTTTTTGGTTGATCTATGGACAAGGAGAATTGGGTTTTTTGTAAAGGAGACATATTATGCTCATTTCCAGGTTCATAATTCTATGTTTGGTTACTACTAGAATATGTTTTCTTGCTTTATTGCTCTAAAAACTGCAGTACTGTATTCCCCCTCAGTCTGAAATGCTCAGTTTTAGCACCTGTCTCTTTAAGCTCCACCCCCTCCTGAAAACCCAGTCTACTCTGATTGGTCAACCCACACATGCCTGTGCCAGCATTGCTTACGACAACAGAGCAGCTATGCCCAGCCAATTCTTACGTGCTAAACAAACTGCTAGGCATAAATTATGCGTAACTTTGTGATGTCACGGAATTAGAGGCGAGGTGTTTCGGGAGCAGTGTTTTCTGTGGGAAAGAGGAGCTCCTGTTGGTGTGGACTTTGACATTTCTTAACTTTCAAAACCTATTACACACAACAACCTATATGTAATAATGAAGGAAAGAAAAAAAATGAAAATGCATAATGTGTCTCCTCCATCATGATATTTATGTTCCACCTCAGAAGAAACATTTTTTTTTTTGACTATGCCAAAATGCTGATGTAACCAAAACAAACCCATCATTCACTGGTGCTACAATCGAGCGAACAGTGCCGTCCGGTTGAGAGAAAACATCACTTTGTGCAGAAAAGAAAGTTTGTCAAGAACGTCTGTAACTGAGTTTGTTTTTCAGTACATGAACCACAATCCACTTAAACAGGGAAGTCATTATGTTAATAGAGTTTTACACAGTGGATCCTTGCTCCTGAATCTACAGCACAAGGTCACTGACGATCATCGCCATGAAAGAAGCATCTGGATGTACCTGAACTGCTGATACGTTCAACGTTTCGACGAATTGTGTCCTCCTCTGGGCGTTCATTTACATATACATCATTCAAGTCGATATATTATTCTGCTGATGCTTTAGAATTGACGCCAAAACAAATAGACATCTGAGTTCATGCTTGTCTTGGTACTATCAAACTGCTTTTTTTCAGTATCAAACATTTATGACATTGTAAATGTTGATCATTAAGCACTAAAGAAGGGACATTATGTCAAATAATGTGTTTCCTGAGCAGTCTAACCTTGTTTATAGACACTTTTTATGTTGTGTGGCCTATTTGTTCTTTTGTATTTTGTTATTTTTTTATGGTATGCTTAATGTAGGCTATTACTTTCTTCTTCTTTTTTTTTTTTTTGCTTTCCAACTCGTGAATTAGCTCATGAACTTTTCAACATGTGTTTATGTGCGCCATTGTGCTTGACTTGCTTTGTTGGAAAGGGTTTTCAACACATTAAAAAAATTATATGTAACACAGCGAGACCACACATCAGCATCTTTTTATTGTGGCGTTTAAGAGACTCTTCGAGCGAAGGCTTCGTGTGGCCTCGACGGTGGTCGCGGTCGCTGTTGTGATAACTGAAAGTCGACCAAGGTTAGTGACTGCCGTTAGACATCAACCCTTTTACAGCTCTGCATGTCCCCCGCCTTCCATTATGGCTCCGGTCCAACATATTAGTGTACATGCACTCAGACAAACACACAAAGAAATGCACAGTATGGCAAGATCAGGTTTAACAGCAGCAGTGTCTCTGGCAGGGAGAAGAAAAGAAAGGTCGGTTAAAAACTGTCAGGTTTGAAGTGTAACAGCTGGAGAGCTATAACACTGCTTTAAGAGAAGTTGTCATATTTGCTTTTAATTATTATAATATTAATAATGATCTCAGTAGAGCGCATACCTCTGCCAAAGCCCAACGGTGTCCTTTCATTCAATGATGCTTAATCCAATCTCAAACTCGATAGCGCTGCATCACTCTAAATTTTAAACCACACATCACTGCTAAACCAGAATATAAGATCACCAGATCTGCAACAGCCAAGACAAGAAAACAGTGAAGACGGATTCATAATCTCCATTGTGTTGTGGAAAAATAATGTCTATGAAAAAGAAACAGTTACACTCAAAATGAAAAATCTACATGAAAAATCGAATTTATTCAAAACATTAAAAACACACGTTATCGTTGTAGGCATTCATAGATAACAGCCATCGACATAAGCCTGTCTGCTTCTCATTTAGATCCATGCATTACTGAGAAAAATGGAAAATGTGGAGAATTGTGCTATCTTGCAATACCTAAGAGAGTGATCTGCACCAAAAGTTAGTGGGGACCCGTCATCCATCCAAGTTTTGTGGAAATCCATTCAAAAGTTTCCTTGGTGGAGGTAAAAAATAAGAATAATAACAAATTGTATCTATACAGCAGCTTTCATTTAGGGTGCGTTGCTCAAATTGCTTTACAAGTGAAGAAAAAAAGAGAGAAAAATAAATTAAAACAGGCAAATTAAACTAAGTGTGAGTAAGACGTGATAAAACCAAGCTGTGAAATCAGTGACAGATTAACAGGTTAAAGATAAGAATAAAAGAACATTGATTACTTTTGGGAGCAAACAAATCAGAGGATGAATTGAAGTTAAAGCAATACATGGAACAACACATGAGCAGAGTGACACAGTACTCATTTTGATGGAAGACAAACAATGCAAACAAAAAAGCGGGCAAAGTGAATCCAATAAAAACGAAAGAGTAATACAAAAAACTGAGAAGAAACCAGAAAACCAGGGAGAGCGGACACAGGAAACACAGACGACACAACAAAGACTGAAAGGAAAACACTGACTGAAACACACAGAGGCCGATTTACTAACCAAAACCCAACATGAGAATATAAGCTTCAAAATAAAACAGGAAACAACTTCATTAAATCCTAACACCATGAAAGTTGTCTTGCTTGTTTCAGAGTGACATATTTTTTTATTGTAAGGCTTCTCATGAACAAATGAATGAACGAATGAATGATGACAGAAAAATCTACCATTCTTTCTCACACTCACTGTAGCAAATATCACTCAGACAAGCCTATATTTTGCATTTGTCTGGGACTGTTTTATGCTGGGGATTAATACACACTTAATGCTGTTCTTCCGTGGTATTGAATTTAAATAACATCCAGAGCTCATGTTTGTGATGGTCGAGATCGAGCTTTTTTTTGACAACAATGGATCACAGGAACATCCTAACCACATTTTGTTCAAACAACAGAGGACAGAAAAATATCCAACATGTTGTATTTAGGTCATCTTGTGGTCACTTTGTTGTCATCATACATGTGCAAATCTGCTAGTGAATGAATAGAATGGTCATGTCCTTGTGAGATCCTTCCTTCAAAACGCACCAAACAACACCGCTGACACTATCCGGCTGGACAGTTGCATGTCTGACAGAATTACTTTCACAGCGGCTGAATATTCATAATTGGCCAAACAACAGGGGCGAGGGTATGTAAGGGAGCAGTTGGCTGTGGAGACTGCGGACGGTCACAGGCCTTGACTGCTGAGCGAGTGTGAAATGCCAAAGCCAGACTGCTCCCCTGCGCCTGGAGGGCAGCGAAGGAGCCGGGCCGGCTCTCACCCACAGAGAGGGGCATCAAAAACAATCTGACAAGACTTCATCTGGAAACATCTCCTGGCTTGTGCTTCTGGACGCTCGTGATTATCACAGCATCAAAGTCTGCTTTGAAACACAAACATGTTGTGGAGTAAGTTGTGCAGGGAATAATAACGGCTTTCTGACATTTTGGAGGGATTTCGTCATGCGGCGTGGCTTTTTACACCTCCTCATTCCTCAGCAGTGTCGACACTGCGCGGGCTGATTGAAATCTAACGTTGCCGTTGACATCTGCCTCCCCAGCTGTCATTGTACCACTGTTTATAATTACAGCTGCGGAGGAGGAGAGAGGGTGGGTGGCCCAGACACCTTGTCTCCCCCCTCACGACGGAGCCCAGCACACTGCTTTAATGTGCAGTGACACAACAGCACAGACCCTGCTGCTGCTGCTGCTGCTGCTGCTGGACTCACCGACCACATGGGCACTTCATCCAAAACTCACTCATTCACAAACTGTCTCTCTCTCTCACACACACACAGATTTTATTGTGCACAGGAGATTGGGTGTGGCATCTGGATCTCTTAAATTACACACTGTTCTCTTCTTTTGTTTTTGCAAATTGGGTGAAATACTGTTCGAGAGGGCGTGTGAATCAAAAATATGTTAAAATTAAATTTGATTAAAAACAGAACAGACCAAAAAAAAGAGAAAACATGGACGTGGAAGTGTCGTCTCTCTCCACACGATGGCGATGTGAACACGTTTTGTATCGTCCACGTGATAGCAGAGGTTTTTAAATCAAAGAGGGCTGAGTTGCATTATTGCTCGCTGGGAATATTGTGACTTATTTTCTTGGCACCGATTGGAAACTGTTTTGCTTCTGTTCTTGTTTTTCACTTGTTTTTTGTTTTTTCACTGGTGGAACATTCATGTCCAGCCCGGGGGGGATGACATATCTTCTTCTTGTCTTTCCTGCTGATCTCTCTCTTTTTCTTTCTCTTTCTTCTCCCCTTCTGTGGCTGTTTTTTTTATTTATTTTTTTTGCGTTTGTAGGCGTTCATGACGCAGATTGTTCTCATTTTTCACATTCTTGTGTATGTTCCTGTATTTTAAAACAGTGATGATTCAAATATGTCTTTGTTTGATATACTTTGTTGAGTATTCCAGCGTGTCTGCTACTCCACTTTGTACTTTTGACTCAGCTACATTTACTTCACATCAGCTAAATCAATATAGGTATCAACAGATTCGACTAAATAGGTTTTGGATGGATTGAACTGTTGTAGAGTATGTGGAGTTGTCAGAATTAGCTCCTCTAAAATGTTGCTCCAATTACACATTAATTAATATAACTCTGAAACTTGTAATATTAATACTTAAGTCCATTTTGCTGATATATTATTATAATGTCGTACTTTTACATGTCTAATGCAGGAGTACTAATTTGTAGTATTCTTATATTGTAACCAGTGGTCAACAGTAACTAAGTAGCCTACATTTACTCAATTACTTTACTTGAGCTTCTTTTCTGCTTCTTAGACTTCAACTCTGCTGCATTTCTGAGGCAAATACAATACTTGTTACTCCATTAAAGTGGCACTATGTAGTTTTGAAGAAGGAAGACTTGTTTTATTCACAATACTGAGGTAATCATACAAAGTCAGTAGTATTTATTTTATCCATAACTGAATAAACAAGCTGTTCTCAGAGAAAAAAAAAAAACGTCCTGGGAACACTGCTCTAAGCTAGAAAGGTGGCAGGGTCCGCCACTTACAAACAAAGTAAAACAGTATGAAACCGTGTTGGCCTTTAAGCTCAGTTTGTTTATTCAGTTTATTCAGACATCGAAACAAGGAGAGTTTGTTTAGCAGTTATCAATGAAGATCTTTCTCCTCAGATTAAGACGTCTCCAACAAAACCACATTCAAGTTAAAATCTGAATGAAGGCCTTTTTACTAGGAACAAGAACTGAGCACTCATCTCATGAGTCAAACCAGCCGTGGCTTGTTGGCCCCGGCTCGGCTTCACACTGAGGCCATGGGCCCCTCAGCACCCAGCAGCCCAGTGCAGGGTCACACATCGGTGTTGTGTTGCCTCTGGTGGCAGCAGAGCTCAACAACACACCACAGAGGGGGCTCACACTGACTGTTGGACGTTAGATGGCAACATTTATTCTCTCTCGATGCTCCTCCTTCTCCTCCTTCTCCTCCTCTCTCTCCCCTCGGTGCCTCTGATTCCTCTGAAAAGCTGCACCACCACATTCCCACCAAGACAAGAGCCCGCTTGTGTCGGCGAAAAAAACAACCAACATGGCAGACGTCGCCGTCCAACCTGACGGGAGAAGCGGCGGGATTGTGGTAATGAAACGAGAAAACACACACACACACGACGGAGACAATTGCTGCATGGCGCCCGAGCACAGCGCAGAGAGAAAAAAGTTTCTGACCCATGGGTGCAAACGCAGGCTCGGCTGCTGCGCATTCACGCAACTTCACGCACCTTGCAGACGTGTTTTTTTTTTTTCCCCCTGCAGGAGCCACATGTCTCTCTCTGACTCACTTGCTGCAGATTGATTTTGTTTTGTTGATGCATAAACTGCAACGTGATGTTCATGTGCTCCCTCCCAGATTGAGGATGACTGGCCGGGCTACAGTTTAGACCTCTTCAGCTACCCGGCTCACTACTCCGGAGATCTAGACTGCGTCTTCATCCCTCATGGCGTCATTATGGACAGGTACAACACCGCGCTGAAGGCAGGCGTGGATATGTGTTGACAGATCTGATAACAAGCACACAGAAACAATTTGTGAATGTACAATTACAACCACGGGCCTTCTACAGGCCATGTAGTTTTGAATCTTTTATCAGCATCTCACAGGACAGTCACAGGACACATGTTTTTTTCTGTCACGGGCAATATAAGGGTGTGTGACAAGGTTGAATTTGATTGATGACTATTAATACCTCATTTTCTTTGCAAAATCACATGATAGAAAACAGACTATACAGAATATAGCACGCATGTATGTCCAGAGTTTGGTTAGATCGATTATCAGGCTGATATTCAACATTTTATCATTTTGCTCAGGATCCTTTCACACGATGTCTACGCTGACAACAATATCAGATTCGTGACATGTCACAATTAATAGCCTGTTAACACAGAATTATCTGAATCTGCAAAGTAACTTAAGTGTGTCAAATAATAGTAGCGTACAGGAAGTATAAACGAACACCGGTCCCGAATATCTGTTTTCAGTCCTCTTGATTTCTAAAAACCATTATCGTCCCTGAGAAAGCTGTAAAAGCATGTAAAAGCGTGAAGGAGAAATATCTTGGTTGTAAATGCTACGAATTAGAGCTGCAACCCCGTAACCCGATGAACTCGCCTGTTATTTTGCCTGTTAATCGAATGATTGATTGTCCTAGCGACGGTCCAAGACACAAATATATTAGTTTTACTCTCACGTATGACGAAGAAGAGCAAACAGATTTTCATATTTAAGAAGCTGTATGGCAGCAAAGAAATGACAAACGAATCGTTGGTTTCAGGTCCACTCAGAAATATTGTGGACAGGTGGTATGATAATGTTTTTCCTTGTGTATTTTTCTCCAAGTGTATTATCGCCCAGTTGTAGTATCTTGTATTGTGAAGAAATAATTTTAAACTTTCTGTGGCCGAACCTTCCACCAAACCCCAGTGAAATGTGTTTATGCTTTTGAGATAACATGCTAACTTACAAAGAGGAGTGAACGTCTCTGCTTGTGAGTGTTGAAGTTCACCTGTCACACCGTCTTACAGGACGGAACGCCTGGCACGAAACATCATGGACGACCTGGGGGACCATGACATCGTGGTGCTGTGTGTGCTGAAAGGAGGCTACCAGTTCTGTGCCGACCTGGTGGACAGGATCAAGGCTCTGAGCCGCAACTCCAACCGCTCCATCCCCATGAGGGTCCACTTCATCCGTCTCAAGAGCTACCTGGTGAGCCGCCGCTCGCCGCTTCACATGCAGACCGTTTGACTGAAGTGGCGTGAGAACGGAGAGGAAGTCTTTTATGCTTAAGATTATCTATCATGATGGTGGAGTCCCATGACTTAGTCAGAGGATGTGCGAGTTATGTTGCATACATTATGACAGTGGTATCTTTGTGTAAAGTTGCCTCGAATGTGCTGCTTCATGCGGCCGCATTGAAGCTCAGGCGAAGAAAACCACAGACTCCGACACGAGTACACTGAAATTATGTAACTGTGCTGTGATATAAAACACACTTTGACCTTAAAGTCAGAACTTAGTTCAAGTTCCTGTTGATAAATGTTGCATCTTAATGAAAAAACACACCAAAAGGCCAAATAATGTGCTTTACTTAACACATTGACATCCTATTTAACGTTGGGAATGCACCCAGATGTTTCAGGACGGCATGTTATTTAAACATTCATTCATTTATTTTCACCTTTTTGTCTCCCTGTGTCCTCAGAACGACCGGTCAACGGAGGATCTCCACATACTCGGAGCAGAGGATTTATCTTTTTTGGCTGGAAAGGTGATATTCTTCTTATCTACGCTAATTTAAAACAGCCTAGCTTTTAATCAAGAGCAGAATTCGAGTCTGGTGGAACATTATTTTGAGCTCTAATGCGATAAAATAAACGCTGACCGGTGACGTGGAGTTGGAGATGGAGGGTACTGATGGATGTCAGCCTCAAGAGGGCAGCCTTCCCTCTAATCTGCCATCTCCCTCTCCATCCTGAGGAAATGGTTCAGTGCTTCCGTAGAGGCGATCAAAGATGGCAGTTTCTGACAAACCCAGCGGTGATCAGATACCGACAGTTGTAATGTAATAGTTTAGCGGCCTATTCGGCTTCACCTCAGAGGAGAAATTCAGTGTGAAGGGGAGAATGTACCTGTTATCATAGTGGATCAGGAGGTCGACAGTGGTGTGGTTGTTACTCTTTTGTCTGCTTGTCTTGTTGTCATGTAATCAGAGTCAGTACAACCACTTGACTGGAGTACGTGCAGGTGTGTGTTTTATTTGCTGACTTTTAGCGGATCTGACGGAGTGTTTCATTTTCACTGTGGGTGAAATTTTAAAACCTGATCAAGAGCTGAACTGACGGAGTTGTGAGATGATTTCTAGATGAATAAAGTGAAATAAGATAATTTTGTGTATGCTGTTTTTGTTTAAATGTATAGGATCCCTTAATATTATTTTTTATTTCTGAGCATGGCTGGCTATGCAGGAAATCAATCAATCAGTCAAGGGAACCTGGGATTCCAGTCCCCCTCCTTCATCTCAAAGGGGCTCTGTGGAATTTCTTTATTGTGTTGGAAGCTGGTCGATATGATTAGCAACTGTTGCTCTCTGTCAGCGAAGCGGAGAGAGGAACTGAGACGAGTCAGCCGAGAACGTGCATAAAGTCACGTCCTTAAGACTGTCCACCAGGAGAGAAGGGGAGCATCCGATTTTTCAGGTTGTGTTAACATCTGCTCACATGTGGCCAGAAAGATGTGATAAACATGTGTTAATTGTCACTAGTTAAGTAAAGTAGAGCCCCGATAAGTAGTCGTCTAAGCCCCTTTTAAAGGAAGATTTTGCAGAGATTACTTAATGGGCATTTAAACTCTTGAATAGCATTAAGTTTTGGATTTATTTGCATGTATCTGTTACATCTTTTAAAACACTTTCCCTCTCTCGATTTAATCAATGAACTGTTTCTGGTCTTGTTGAGCACAACTGTCCCACACCTGACGTTCACACTCTTGACAGTGGGTCTTTGTTTTTAATTTTTTTGTCCAGGTGCTTCTCTTTTAGCTGAGAGTGTGAATCTCCACCGCTTGTTTGCCGAGTGTGCACGTCCACACGCACTCTCATCTTTATCTCTCCGCGCATCTGTGCATGCATATGTGGGAGTGTGTGTGTGTGTGTGTGTGTGTGCGTGCGTGTGCAGACACGTGGCTGAATTACTCACCCGCTTCTACAGGAGTCATAAGTTGGCAAGAGTATTTCTAGGTAATATAAATCAGCTGATCTGAACTCTCAGTCTCACACACACGCCCCTATCTAGCTGAGCACACTCGCGCACACTAATGTGCTCTGTAGCCAGGCGTGGCATAAATGCCTGAAACATGAATAGGATATGAGGTAGTAAGCTTGAGTCACTGCCGGCTGCCGTGCTCACAGTATTTCAAGTGTGCTTGTGAAATCCCTGAGCTCCCTGTGATGTACAACTAAATTTAGTCGGCTGTTTGTAACACAGTGCTGCCATGTTTTGCTGGAAGAAGTGAACTCACCGTGTGACAAGGGGTATATTAATATAGTTCAAGTTACGCCTTCACCTCCCCGCAGTGTGTCTGACTGACAGTAGCTTCCCCTTTTTTTTAATATATAGCTTGTTCCTTTCACATTTCTCCAGGGTTTACTGCAGTCTAAATAAGTCTGAATGAATAATGAGGCCTAAACAAAGCATGACTTCGTGCTCGGCTGAACCTTTTTGTTTAAATTGTAGAGTAAACTGCATACAGTTACACGGCAGTTTAAAGTTTTTTGTTTATCTTGACCCAGCTAAGTTGAACCGGAGCGCTTGTGACTCCGGTGCCCAGTCGCCTCCATTTGATTAGATAAACATTTTCAGAATCTCGGCTATTTTCGGTGTGACTTTCAAAGGAAGCACTGCAGGAGCGCAGATTTCCAATCCGACTCGTTTTTCACTTTGTTCTCTGCTGCTCTCAACAAAAAAAAATCTTGACTGTTATTTCTCACTTCACAAGCTACTTCTCCATGTGTCTGTGCGACTGTTGTCGTCAGTGTATTTGTGGTTGATCATAAGATACAGTACTCTATTATCTGTTTCCAACTAAGAATAATTGTTTGCTTCCCTCCCTCTCTTCTCCCCCCAACATGCTCCCATAAGAACGTACTGATTGTGGAGGTGAGTCAGCCATGTTTTTTTGCGTCTCTGTTTTTCCTCTTCACCAAATAGGCCTATTGTATTTCTTGCTTTGTCGGCTATCCAGGTCAAAAGGAGGTATTTAAAGTTTTTTTTCTCTGTTCTACAGGAATTCGTCATAAGGAAACTTTTTTTAATGGGTTGACCCATATTTTGGAAATCAGAGCTGTTTTTTCCAACCTGATCGTAAACTTTCCTCGGTAGTACAATAATTGAATCCTGTATTGGGAGGTGCACTGGGGAAGAAATGACATTTACAGGAAAGGGTCAGTTAAGTCATTCAGTGATTGTTACTTTCTGTACACTCTCAGACATCACATGATTAAACATTTTGAAACAACAGTCATTCGTCAATGCTCAAACATACGTCAGTGTGGTCTTGAAGTCATTCCATGACTGACTGCTATTGCAGAAATGGGATTTTATTTATTGTAGCATTTCCTTATCTTCTCTTTTTATCCTATATCACATGAGTGCCTTTTTTCAGCTTTTGGTTTTGATTCTAATCCTTGTAAATTCACTGTTTTCAGTTTGCCCTTGCTGTTGTAAGAGTGAGCGAGTGAACATTGGACTTGCACTCATCAGGTGACAGAGACACATCTCTGATTAGATGCTAAAGTTGCTGAACTGCTTGCTAACAGGCTAGCCAAAATTGGCTTTGATAAGACTTGACCACCTGTCAAATTCATACTCATACGCTACTGCTGTAGCTGTGCAGCTAGCGGTTGGGACTGGAAGCTTTTGTTACAATAAATGAATTGTCAGTCCTCAGTGTAATTCAGAGGGCATAGGGAAGAGAGTATTTATACTAGAATCGTTACAATCAGGATGACTGACTGGCTGTTGAATGGTGACCATATGTGAGTCACGGCAGGTTTATTTGTTTAACAGCTCTCTGACACAGGCAGCTTAAAGTGCTTTACCCATGGTGGTGGCAAAGAACACACTAGAATAACATTTGAAAACAAGCTAAAAGGCACAATATAAAGTGACATATCTGACTTCTTCCTAAAGCTTATCCTACTTCTGCTTAGGTAATATTCAAGTTAAGAAACAGTATTATGGTAAGAGAACCATCAAGCACTTTTTTCCACCGGCTTAAATATCATCAAGTGAAAAATGTTAAGCGGAGTTTGCAATCCTTTCTATACGAAGGGCATGTTGACCTACATCTATGTGACAAAGGTGGCAAGGCACACTTATGTGGCTTCGTTCCACCGCAACTTTAACCTCTTCCCGATGCGAGAGGTCAGAGTCGGTAATGTGTAAAACATCACGTGTTTTTTTTAAAATTCCCTTTTCCGATCAAGTCATTTTTAGAAAACGGCTCATAAACAAGTACAGTGTGACCAACGTCTTCCTCTTTTCTCCAGTTTGAGAGAAATCTGCTTGAGGTCGACATTTCCCTGTTTGCTTTCTCAGTCCAGTTTCTCTGTCTTTCCTATTACAGGCTATTGTTGGCACCGGAAAGACAATGAAGACACTACTGAAGCATGTCGAAGCCTTCAGGCCCAAAATGATCAAAGTAGCAGGGTAAGTTATGGCTGTGAGGACCTCAAAAAAAGAAACCGGCCCAGTTGCCCTGCTTTGTGAATCACTCAATTTCCGCCTCCTAGTCTAGACTGAGAGGGGGGGGGAGAGAGAGAGAGAGAGAGAGACAAAGAAAGAATAATTGACTGTTTTAAAAAGAATACTGCCCCTTGTCGTCCTACGTAACATGTAGAGATATCGTATGTTACTGTCTGCTCTTATTCTCCCACAGACTTCTGGTGAAGAGAGTACCACATAACTGGGCATGCCTCCCTGACTGTATGTACCTGACCAACCCTTTTATCTGCTTTATGACTCAGTTAAAATAATTGTCGAAGCTTGTTAGTCAGTGAGTCAGTGGACCGTGGAAATTCTGGCAATTAATGTTCCTCTTTATCTTTCTCTTTCAGATGTCGGCTTTGAGATACCCAATCGCTTTGTGGTCGGCTATGCCTTAGACTACAATGAGTATTTTAGAGACCTAAATGTAAGTTGGTGACTGTTTTTTTATGAGAGAGAACCGTGAGTCAGTTTTAAGGAAGAGCTCGTAATATCTGCCTCGAAACTAGAGATGTGCGCGATTAAACGCTGATACCCCTCGTTAATCGGCACCAGAAATACTTATTGTTTAATTATTATTATTTTATTATTGCACACATTTTAGTTGGATATTGGAGATTTTTTTACTGAAAGATAATGCGCTCCTCGTCAAAAGTTGCTTTATATAAAATAAAAATCTTCTACTCTCACTGTACCACAGCACTGTATTCCCCCCTCTGCTCCATTTTAAGCTCCCGTCTCTTTAAGGCGCCTCATCCTGAATACCCAGTCTGCTCTGATTGGTTGACTCACACATGTCTGAGCCAGCACTGCTAACAACAACAGAGGAGCTTTGCTAAATTAGTTCTTACTAATACTCTAGCTGCTAGGCCTATATTATGCAAATGTGTGACATGGTGACGTAGAGTGATGTCACAAAGTCACGGAATTAAAGGCGGGACTACTGACGTGGCGTTTCAGGAGCCGTGTTTGCTGTGGGAGAGAGGAGCTTCTGTTTGGTTTTAACTATCAAAACCTTTCACATGTGAAAGAAAAGACGGAAAACAATGAAGGATGCAAAAAATCTAAAGCATAATACGTCTCCTTTAACTTTGTTTTGTCCGTCATGTTTAGTAGAATGGTGTGCCACACATTATAGCAGCATTTAAAAAAAACTAGTTAAACAGTTTCAGATCTTTTGAGAGTGTTTTCTTCCTTTCAGACTAGTCGACTAGTCTAAATTTAAACTTCAGGGAAACAAGTCGTTAGGAACAACCCTTCTCGTAACACTGGCCATCAAACAGGCATTAAATGAAGACATTTTTGTATCGAATGTCATGTTATGCCTTTTGACTGTTGTTTTTCTTGTCCCTCATTCTCTCTCTCTCTTTCTCTTTTAGCATATCTGTGTGATCAGCGAAAGTGGGAAGATAAAATACAAGATTTAAAAAAAAAAAAAGTCCCCACAGGATTGCGAAAGAGGCGACTGTTACACAGATGTCATCTGACGGAAAGCCTGAACATTTTCCCCGAGATGCCGTTCACTTGCAGCTGCTATCGTGACATTTGATCCCAAGCATCCCCTGTTTTGTTACGACATTCCTTTCTACAAAACGTTGATCTGTTTCTAACAATAGGAACTGACATTAAACTGTTAATTTTTAGCCAGCGCCATCGTTTTGAAGTTGTAACCTTACTTACAGATCTAATTCACATGGAAGATGTCTCATGCTTCTGTTAGTGGTTTGACTCTAACACAAATGCCGTCTCAGTTTTACTTCCTCTTTTATGCAACGTTGATAACTTGATAATCATGACCTGTATGAATGTGATTTTTAAGTCAGTCTGTGATGAGGGAGCAACTAAAAGGGAGCTGTTTTTTTAAATTAGTGTTAGAAGTTTACACTTTCTTCACCTGTTCATTGCCTTTTTGGTAGTTCTCCTGCTGCCACCTTTTTAATGCTCAGGGGCTAAAAAAAGTAGTTCTGTAAACACTAGCAAAGAGCGCTAACTACCTCTTGTTTTTTTAGTATTTGACTTGTAGTGTGATACTTCTGACATTTCTGTATTTCCTTTTATAATTCAACCTATCAGTAAAGTATTTTTAACATGTCTGTGTTCTCACACTCGCGGTTGACTTGTCTCGGCTTATCTTTGTAAGATAGAAAGAAACTTGTTACTCACGTTTTTTTTCAGGGTAATACACAAAGGAGGGCTGAGTCATTGAAACAGCGTGTTGAATGGTCAAAAGAAATTAAATCAATTTAATTTTTATAGCCCACAATCACATTGCCCCAGTGGGCTTTTTAAAACTGTAGAGTGAAATGACATCCTCTGGCCTTTAGACCCTCGATTCGAGTGAGGAACTAGCCATATTGAGGAAAAAAAGAACTTTTAACAGGAAGAAAAAGATGGACGAAACCTCAAGAAGAGGGATCCGTCTCCCAAGACAGACAGAATGATGTGTTTTAGTTGTTTATTTTTAAATAATCATTGAATGTAAAAAGCTGCTGGGAAGAAATCATTGTACAAATCTCCTCCTCAGTTTCCAAACCCTCCTAAACTTTGCGTTGACGGTTGGATTATTGTACCTTTCCGTTTTTCCAAGACTGGCCAAAGCTGCATCCTGAAACATCAGGTTACCATTGCTTTCTTTTGGTTGAATAAAAATGGGTTAACTGCAAATGAACTAGAAAAGGGAACAAAAGGGAGTCCGTTGTGTTGAGCTGCTGTACTCTTTGTACACACCTGACATATGACTCCCGGGAACACAAAGTGCTATAAAGACAAAACCTTTTTTTCTTTCTTTCTTTCTTGGTACTGAGGTCTGCTGGGGATTACGGTGGATTGACTCTCTGACCTTTTAACAGAATTTAGCTCCAAGAATTAAAGACTTGATGAAGTGCTTCCATAGAGTTGCATTAGAGTGGTATTCAATAAAAGTAGCAATAACACACTATAAATGCACTATTAAAGGTAAAAGTCCTACACAGTAAAAGCAC
This sequence comes from Sparus aurata, assembly GCF_900880675.1. Taxonomy (NCBI): domain Eukaryota; kingdom Metazoa; phylum Chordata; class Actinopteri; order Spariformes; family Sparidae; genus Sparus; species Sparus aurata. The sequence goes on along the minus strand of NC_044207.1, from coordinate 23,015,482 downwards.
AGATGTATTTCTAGAAAAATGTATTTAAATGAAAAAGATAAGTTGTGCAGAAAATTGACCCATGTGAATATTATTTTATTATACAGTATTAATGGTGCCTTAATGTCTTAATACCTTTTTACTGTTGTAGGTGGTTAGGTAGAGCTAATTTTAACTGCTCTCAAAAGTGCTCTGTAGTTTAAGATGGTGTTTTCTCTTTAAATTATTTTAAGGGGCACTGCGTAGTTTAAGAGAAGAAATTCAAACTATTTACAATATCAATTAGGTAATTATACAAACTTAGATTCCCCCCCCCCCCCCCCCATAACTGAATAAACAAGATTCAGCTTATTCGGACATGAATGTTTGGGCATAATAAAAATCAGTAAATGAAGATTTCCCTTGTAATTAAAATGTTTCCAACTACACAGTGCAGCTTTAAAGAGAATGGTTTAGACCCACTCCAATTCAAAAGAGTCATTAGATAACTAGTGACTGGCGCTACATAAATATTGATTAATTTTTATGTAAAGCTGAACCTGAAAGGAGAAAAGGGCCTCTCGCACAAACATAGTGGAGAAAAAAAACTATTTTCCTAAAAAATGTAGTAAAGTAATAATTGGTACCTGGTTATTTAACTTATTTTCAGAAGTAGCTCACAGGGTTGCTCTGTCTGTAACCTTTAGACGTTATTTTGTAGTTATTTTATCCACAGTGGAGCCACTGGAAGTAGAACTGGCTGGGAAGGACAGCTTTGTGAAAGTCTCCTCCCTGGACTGACCTCTGCAACAAAAGCTGCCGATCCCAGGAACAGGTGGTCCCTTATGTCGGGGAGGAATAAAGGGGACATGTTTCAGGGCCCTGAGAATCTCAGCTCTTATTTTAGTCCTCAGCTACAATATGTTTACGATTGCATGTGTGTGTGTGTGTGTGCATTTAATCTAAATAATTCACTCTGGGGAGTATACAATGGCAGCACGTTGAGAGCTGAGATTATACACAGTGTGGTATGTGTGAACTCACATTCCACATCCACTGCCATCCACATGCCAGCCCCGCTTCGACCTCACTGTGAACCAAGACATGTGACTCCTCGTTCAGCCTTGTTGAATTGAAACGAAGGCGAGCAAGGTTGTGGAAAAAAACCCTGAATTGTGACATGTGGAGTGTGTTTTTCTACTCTGTCTTCCCGAAACAGTCTCCGTGCTCCCTTCGACTCGCTGAACTGCGTTGAAACGGTTGGAAAACACCACCTCTCCAACAGTGCAGCGAGTGGCGACTTTTTTTGTAAACTCGAGCCTGATTGGCTCGCTCGAATGCAAGGCCGCTTGTGATTGGCCGAGAGTGTCCTGTTGACCGAAGGTGGACTCCCAGAGAGTCGGGGACGCTGGAAGCGAAAAAAAAAAAAAAAATTCCAGCTACAAAACTACACCATGCGCCTCCCCTGAGTGGGGTTGGAATAATCACCGGGAAGACGCTTGTACTCAAAAGTATATTAAATTATGGCAACGCCTGACCATCTTGGAGCTCCCACGCTATGATTTTACTTTTTCTACTCGCTTTTACAGACACAACCGCCGCCGCCGCTGCCCGCCTGCGATGACTCCTCACAACTACACAGGTAACTTTGTTTTAACTCCAGCCGTTAGCATGGATGCTAACCGCAGCGCTAACAGCCTGTTGCCGCAGTTGGTTTGGCTGTTGCTTTTGCCTACTTTACAAAGCTTTACAGGCAGCGTTCACGTAGTAGATAACCCAGAAAGTGACTACGACAGCCCGCACCATCATTTTTGTTTTGTGGTGGTATTTTATTTAAAAACAACACAGCTGAAGCTCCTTTTGTTGGTCGCTTGAGAACAACAGCTCGACACGCTCTGCTCGAGTTGACCATCGATCTCAAACAAGAGAAATTCACATTCACCATCTTTAAATCACGCATTCAAGTGGGGTTTTCCTCTCGAAAATATTGTAGTGACTTTAAGTGACTTGGGCTTTAACTTATATTCTCGGTTGTGTAGGTGTGTTGTAACTTAAATTCAAATGTGACGGACCTTTGTGTCGTCTGTAGTCCACTTGTTGCCGTCCATTCATTATGCAGCGTTGACTCTCCACGTTGTTGTGCTTCATGCCGATGACAACAAGCTCATGTTCTTGTTGTGTGAATAATGCCGTGATGATGTGGTTTGCCACATCGCTGTCTTAAGCATGTCGACGAAACTTAAGGTGATACTCGATAAAGTGTACATATAGTTTAGAGTACTTTTGAAGCAGTTAACTACAAAGTAATTTCGTCATGTTGGAGATAATATCACTCCAAGCCAGGCTCGGTGTATTGACTTTAAGTCAGATAAGGGACACAGAAGCATCTGGTAGAAAATAGCTTTATGTTAGGAGCTGTTGCATAATGTCCATTGTCCAACATTAAGCACGGATGGTCTACTATTAGGTGCCTCAAACAACAGAGGTATTGATTCATGTTGGTTTTGTACAGTGTGAGATACCATATCTACCATAGCAGTTCATTTTAAGATATGTCAGGAACAAAACAAAATGCAGCAATAATACATCTCTCTTTTTCTCTTCTTTTTGTTTTTGTATTTTCATAACAGGTGGACTAATAAATCAAGAAGCAAGAATGGAGGTGTGATCGGAGTGGAACATATTTTCTTGCATCCCGCTGGAGCTACATTTTCGATGTGGGCGTTCACGGATAACTGGATTTTAAGTTTAGTTGAATGATGGCATCACGTTGGGTTCAGTCTTGTGAAGATGATGAGAGACAACAAGCGAGATCTTCTTTCTGTGAGGTAAGCACAGCAACACCAACCCCTCATTCAGAGTCAAAATGGTGAATGACATTTTTCAAATGGTGATCATGAAAGTGATTTTTGGGGGCAACCGACTCTCTGGCCTCTGTGTCTTCTCAGTTTGGTCTTGGTGTGGGGGTAGTAATGTGTTTGACACTTTGGCCCAGCTGTCTGTGCTTGTTACAACTCCGGTTGGATTGTTTTGCTCTTTATCTCACCGGTGCCTTATTACTTTTGCTTCTTTTGGTAATCATAGCTGTCAGATATGTGGCAGAAATTTGTCTATGCCTCCCATTTTTTACTTGGGTAGATCATCATAGATTACAGGTTTCTGTTGCAGATCTGCTCTAAATTATATTAGAAATTTTAATCAAACTCATCGCAGGAGGATGTGGGAGGAGACAGTGGCGTTGAGGCAGATAATTCAAGACCCCGTCTTTCAGATTTTAAGCTGTGACCCCTGTAAAACCAGACAGGACACCATCTGCTCCTCTGAAAGCTTGTCTCCTGAATGAGGTCCTTCAATGGTAAACTAGGTAGCCAGCCCGCACTCTTTGAAATGGAAGGGCACCTATTTATAGAATCCATAGTTTTCTTTCATTCTCTTGATTGTCTTTAATCTAATATTCAGCTCTCCACTTAAGCCTCCCTGCTTTTTCGTGAATAGTCTGTTTATGAGAGATTGAAAGCTCCTTATGTTGTTACTTCTAGCAGACTCGATGTACTAAACTAAATTTGATTTTAGATCATTGATGAGAGCAAATCCTATCTCAGTACTCAAGAAGATATTAAGTCAATTAGCAAGTAATAGACTCAGTTTTATTGGGTTTGTTTTTATTCCATTTATATTTTTGAGTTTTTCTAGAGCCCTGAAAGTAGATTTTTGGTATTAAACATAGAGAGATCTCATTCAGAAGCCATGCTGAAGAGACAGCTTGTCCCATAGTCAAAAAAACAAAACAAACTCAGATGCTGTGCTTACCTTTTTGTATTTATGACAATTTAGATACAGCCTCATAATTTCTAAATAGGTTTAATGAATGAATGTAATATCACCTAACAATTCTGAAGCAGTTAGTATTCATTATTAAAAATGTTTTATCTTAAAGTGTTCCCTTGTTGCATTTTAAAAACTCTTTATATGACAGACAAAAGACATTTTTTAGATATTCTTTTTTTAAATGATAGTACGGTGTTAGGGAAAAAAAACTTCAGCTTGGCTCAGTGCAGTCAGTGGAAATCCTTCTTTTAGCAGCCCCTCTAATAAGGCTACCACAGAAACCAATTCATGTGCTAATTTTGAGCCGGAAACCCCCCTGGAGGTTTTGGTCCTGGGATTTTCTGGAAACGATGACACTCTGGAATTAATGACATCAGAAGTTTGTTAACTGGATGATTTTTTTAATTCACTTTTTGCAAACATAAATAAACGGCTTACAGTTGACTCAGCTGACAGAGTTCAGACACCAGAGATGTTGATGATGGATGGGTGTGCCTTTGTTTTTATTCAGAGAAAGCATGGCCTTGTTGCTAATGCAGGTGGAGGATTGGTTATTGTCTCAAATGTAGTGAAATGAAATTCAAATGAACTGGAGTTGAGATCTTGTAATTTAATTCATGGTGGATTCATACCCTTTAAAAATAACAATGATGATAAGATGATCTGTCTGTTGGCTTGTCCTAGTCGTATGTCTTGAAATGATAGCTTCTTCATGCTTGTAAAACAAGGCTTCATCCATTCTTCTCTTTTTATACTGTGCTACTCATGTAGAGTGTCTTATTTTCTGATGTTCACAACCATTGACCATTGGACTGATATATACTTGTATATACTGTGCTGGCAATAAATTGTGGTGAAAGACAGATAAATAATTGTATAATAACATATTTAATGTATAGTAATGATAATATAATGATATCTAATAACATTTTTTTTTATCGAAGATTTTGTCTGTGCCTTGTGGTTTGTTTGCTCCCTCTACACTGGAGTGTTTGTCTGCTTTATCAGCTGAATAGTGCATGGAATTCAAACACTGCAGCTGAATCCAAATGGGTGACAGGGTTTGCTTAAATTCTCCTTCCTCTTCTTGTTTTCTCTGGTCAGTTATTGGATTTTCAGTCCAGAGATTGTGTGATATATCTGTAGCAGAGTTTTAATAAGAGCCTTTTATTGTATCAAACTACATTATGTGATTTATTTGTGTTTTCCATATGATGTGTCAACTGGTAGCTTTTTTCATGAATGCATTCAGCTTGTTGTGCTCGAGCAGAACGATAGAAACGAGAGTGAGATGAATTACTGTTTTGGATGATGAAGCATGATCCATACTTAGCCCTGCACAGGGCTATTGACAAACAGAACCCCTGTGCCCCCCGTCCCCCCATTATTGGCCTCATTAAAGCTCAGCGTTTATCTCATTTAGGCTGGCTGCCTTTCACAGAACCCCCTGTGCAGGCATCGTATGGCTTACTGATGGCAATCGGAAGGGAAAATTGACAGTCAATTGGATAGAAGAAGTCTGTTACTTCCTGTGGCCTTATGGTTTTGTCTGTGATGTCTCAAGGGAAAACATAAGAGATAGGTGATGTGACTCAAAATTTCCTCTGTGCACTGATACTGTGCAGTAAAAACCGCTATGTCATCTTAAATCCACTTCTTCCAACCCAGGTGCTCAATGCACAGCTTTGGTAGAGCTTTGTGAGAAAGATAAATAAACAGCTGTGTTTCGCAAATCACTCTTCTCAGGAAACCAAGGGCATCAGTAATTTAATCCCACAGATGAGAGTGGGGATGTTTAAACAGTCCAGTGTTGTGGCTGAATATTGCAGACCGCTGTCTTGTCACCACAGCATTATTTATCCCTGAGAATGCATAGTTGCTGGCCTTTATTTATTTCTTCTTCTGCATTACGACTTATACAAGGAGATGCAATGTGGCATTTTTTCCCCCCCATGGGTTTTTCTTAGGAAGTGTTGAAATGTCTTTTTAAAGTGTGTATTCACATTAAGGATGATTAGATGATCTGTTTCTATGCTGAAACACAGTTTTACTTTCAGTATTTGCCAATGATAGCCCCTTTTTGGATGGGCAGTTTCTTTTGTCCAGACAAATAAATGATCATTGTCTCTGAAGTTCTGAAATGTACATGATCTTACTGTAATGCAGCCTTTACAACCAGGAAAAGACAACACTTCTGCCATTACACTTCTTGCCCTACTCTACAACTGGTAAAATACAAGTCATGTTCCCTCCCCTCATGGAGCCACCAGGGAAGTTTAAGTCATCTTTCCGTTTTTGGACAATGATGCAAAGAATGTTAATAAAAAAGCATTTTGGAAAGACACCCTTCATGAACAGCCACCGTAGGACAATTCTCTGTCCCATCTGTGTGTTACAACTGGAAGTGCGGCTTGCGCAAAACACACCATGACCATACATAGGCCGAGTAATGATACCCCTAACCTTGTCTTAAACTACAAGGCTGGAACGCCCAGAGCTCACCAGTGGCCCTCTGTATCATTATCTTAGGCTTTTCACAGTTATGTGCTTGGTTTGGATGGGATGTGGTGTAGAATGTAGCAGCCCACAGAGAACTAGGTTTCTTCGCATTTTAAGTCTATGTACCGATGTTACAGAGCTGATGTCATGCAGTGCTTGTAATATGTCATTTGGTGATGTCAGCAGAGGTTTTTAAAACATACAGTGCATGCAGTCTGGTTTTTAGAACATTTGTTGAAAATGAACAAGGTGGAAATTCCAGTTTCTTTTTCAGTGTGCACATGGCCTCAAGACATCAACATTTGTGGTGTGTAAACAGCTGTGCACGCACAGTGTTTCCCCTAAAATGTCTGATGTAGGTAGGAGTTATTGGTTTTGTCTGCCCTCTAATCTCTGTGGTGACGGAACCACAGATGTAGTCACTTTATAATCTCTCAGAAAATAACCACATGTAATACCATTTCACTTAATATGATACAAACAGTGCATAATTTGTTGAACAAGAATAGAATTTGAAGAGCTTTAATCGCAGTGGGTCTGAGTTTGTGTTCATTGCTCATGGTGAAATGCATGTAATAAGAGTCTTCAAAAAATTGTCCATGACAGGCATCTCTATGCATTAGCCATCCATGTATTGGAGCAGACATCTAATACAAACACTGGCATTGTAGTTGTACTAATGCCATTATGTGTTTTGTTATTCAGAGATGTATATACAGAATAAAGCTAGAAAGATACCCAGAAGCCCAATCAACAATCTTAGGGCATTGGCACCAGGCCCACTGTTGGGCAATCCTGGGGCCACCACTGAGCGTCTGTGGCCCTAGTTTTTGCGGTGTGTCCCGCAACATTTGAACTAGTAAGCCCTTGTTAGCAGCTTCTGGAGAATTATTTCAGCTCATGCAGGTGCAGAACACACAAGGTAGTTGGCTGTCAGCTGAGGTCTTTGCGTTTGTTCAAGTGTGGCCTTTGGAAACAGAAACAGGTGACGTGAGGTGACGCAACTCTAGGCCTTCACCTCCACTGGGCCTTAAGCCTTTTCAACTTTTCTGTTGTCTAATGCACATATACTTCAATTTTAAGAATGGGCTCAGCGATGGCCTAAAACATCTGGCATGTCATTCGAATAGTGCATTTGATGGAAACTATTTTCAGCTGCAGATTAATTCACATTTGGTGTTCTATTAAATATATTTATGGCAGCAGGACGATGTAAGTGGATTGACTCAATAAAGAATGATGAAGAAAAATATCAACCAGAGCACATCCTTGCGCTGGTTTATTAATGAGTTTTTAATGGTTTTTGGACAACAACGGACATTTATGGCATAAAATAATAATCTACAGTATATCAGGCTTTTGCTACACTGGCAGTTTCCTGTGTGATTGGTTGACAAAGAAAATCTAGAATATCACCAGACTAAATGGAATCTGGAGGTTGACATTACTGTTCCCACTCTGAGACACAGGATTGGTCACTGCTTGAATCCAGGTGCTTTCCAGCAGAAGATTAAATACTTTCTGAAAACTCTCTCCCAGCTGCCTCACCCAGTGTAAATATCGGTCTAGCATTCTGGTGATTCATAAATGGCTGAGAGCCATTCATTTGTGGGCAGGAGAAGACAGGTGCGCATTTTGATGTGGGTGTTCCTTTCATGTGCTTTTAGACCATTTTCTGGAAGTCATCTCATAATTTTCTCTGTCTTGATTCCCTTTTTGACCCTCTGTCGCGGTTATTTGAAAACATTATTAATCTACACCAGGGCCTTGCTGTGTTCTCCATCTTTTGATGGCACGAGCAAGATTTTTATTACGTAGTGGGAAAGGAAGACAGTGAGGGAAATCTCGGTCTGGAATTTATTGACCTGGAATGTCGCAGCAGTATTAACTATGCAATGATAACACTGCTTGGCATGCGTCTGTCAGGAGGCCCACACCCCCCTTCTGTCGTCCAGATCTGAAGATCAGAGGGTTGGAAATTGCCCCGTTGCACTGGCTGCTAAATCAGTTCCAGTAGACTGGGATTGGCTTGACCCGGAGACATGAGGGAAGCTATGCAGGCATTTCAAACATCCAGTGGATCTATTGTCATATCACCAAAAGCACGTCTCCGGGTCTGGATTTGAGTGTTTTCTAGCTGCATTAAAGCACCCAGAGCTCGTAGAGACACAGACTGCAGCATAAGAGTGCCAGTATCACAGAAAAGCCAAAGCTTATTTATGCACAGTAAAACCGGTTTTGCTAGTTTCATCAAACTTAAATGGGTGTCAGCTGCACCTGCAGCTCTATTTCCCAGCCAGTCAGTCATGCAGTGGGTCTATGCGCTCTGAAATATGCACATTGTTACTCTGTATATCTATTCGAAAGCTGTGCTTGTTACTTAAAATACATTTTCATCCAAGTAGTTTGTCTACTTGCCTCTTTGTGGAATATATGGTTAAAAATCATGTTGCCATTTGCTGCGAAGCATTCAAACCTTCTGCAAAGAATAACATGCTATAACTTGGTACAGACCCCCGGGCGCACAATGTATTTCTCATGAACCTGTGAGTGTCAGATTGAGTGTTCATCCTGCGACATTCAGAGCAGTTGGATGACATGTTAGTGATTTTTTATGTTGGTGTGAGCAAACTGTTCTTGTTTGTTTTTTTTAAATGCAGGTTTGGCTCATTTGCAACTCCCTGCAACAGCTGGAACGAGTGGGAGAGCTGCTCAGATTTATTTGTTTCTCTTTTTCTCAGTTTTTCAGGATTTTTGTTGTGCAACTGAATTTATTACAAGTAGACTAACCTCTTGCAAAATTCTTTGGTTATCGTGGTTTATCTCTGTTTATGTGAACAGACAGGTAATTCACGCTGATTTTCTGACATTTAACTCAACATATCTGCTCAGGCAGAGATAGCGTGAATGCAAGCTCATCAAATTCCTCACATTGTGGGGAACAGTCTATGCTTCAGGGGGGAAGGGGGAGGGTTTTTTTGAGACAGGGTGAGGAAAAATACTTTTTCACTGTGGAAATACAAGGCTGTTTTAAAAAGAGGTGTTCCTGAAAGTTGTACCGGAGCAGGTAATATGATACTGGGAGTTCAGAGTAAAGGGGGGTGTTGCCGCACACACGATACCACAAAGGTGTGAGGCTATAAATAGCCAGTAAACACAGGGGTGGGTGTCTAAAGCCCTGAAGCTTGACATGCTCTACTCTCCAGCTGTGAAAATAGAGTATCATGACCCGACTGTAAACACTGTTCAGCTAGGAACGTGTTTCCTTCTCCTCTAAACCATATGCACCTGTTATGAATGATTTATCTGTGCTACAGTTTTAGTTACATTATTTTAGGGATTTTAGAACTGGTGTTTTCCAGTATTTACACTTTCAATTTCAAGATTTCACAAAATTCTTCTTTTTTTTTCAGATTTACTGTCAGTGTAAAAGGGAAAGTAAAACATCTTCATTTCAGTTCTCTTCTCCTCCTCTGTCATTTTGTAGAATGAATCTCCAGACTGGAGAAGCTTGCCTGATTCACCTGCAGCGCAATACCAAACAGAAGAGGAGTTCTCATGGCCGAGACCTAAAACTGTGCTTTTGCGTCGAACTTCCCAAGGTTTTGGCTTCACCCTGCGCCACTTCATTGTGTACCCACCAGAGTCAACCATGCACTGCTTCCCGGTAAATTTCAGTCTTTTGTTATTAAACTCTTGAGTATTATTATACTGAGTCAACAAAAAGCCTGATAACCTAAATTCTATGACCAAGAGCAACAAACTCACTTGGGTACTTCTGTGTTTTTACAGGAGGAAGATCATGGACGCAGAGGTAAGCAGAAACACTCAACTGTTCCTCGTCATGCATGCCCTTCAGCACTGCTGAGTCAGAGCTGTGCCTCTGACTTCTAATGACTCTTAATCCATCCCCTCTTTGACTCTCTCTGCTTCCTTATGCGATGAGAACAATGTAACTCCTGTGTGTCACTGACCTTTGTGGAGGCATGAAAGGTTTGGTCAGCACCACCTGTTTCTGTCCTGCACCGACCCATCTCTTCATATTGTTTCACTTTGTTGTTCTTGCTGCTTTTCTCCCCCGCCATAGAAAGGCTGTCAGAAAGAGATGGCCTCAATTTTACTGGGTTGTGTGTATTTGACCCTCTTTCCCCATGTTATTCTCATACAGTTCTGTTTTTCCCTTTTCATAATCACAATCCTCTGACAGAAGTTAATGTTGATTCAGTCACCATTTTGGTAAGGCCAGTATATATAAAAAGAAATGTTTGGTTCCTACTCCTTTGGTCATTTTTCACAAGCTCACAAAATATGAATTAGAAGGTGATTTTTGATCCTTTTTTTAAAGCGTTTCCATTCAGGTATGCCTTCCTTTTACATCCACTTAATGTGAAAGTATGTACCCTGTAAATATGGTAAATAATATTATATTATCTGGTAATGACCACCATAATTGGCTAATAACTGAGACTAGAAGCTGAAATGGTAAGAAAAACACCCACTAGTACCTATCGATTTAACTAAGAAACATTAGTTTGTGACTAGTTATGTTCGGTAATAACTCTGATATTATTGCGTACTTCAATACTGTCTGATTCTTTGCAACACCTCCTCTATTATCCATCAATTCAAGATACAATTGTAGTTATCCAAGGTTTATGTTGGTTATATCCCAAGTTTAATAATGGGTAAACACACCATTGACGTTTGGTGTTTTTATAAAAAGGAAAACTGCATTTGAGATGACTCTGCTTTTGATGAACACATAGCTCATGATTTTTGGCTTAAGCTATATACATCCAGAGAACATATGATTGTCATGTTTCCCTTAGTATGTCTATGATGTTCTATTTTGATCATTGTCAGGCTTTATGCCAGGATTGGTCCAGCAGGCTTTGTGTCCTCCTTGTTTTAGATGTTTCCCTGCCCCAACACAGCTGATCTAAACATATAGATTGTTATCAGACTTCAGCAGAGCTTGATTACCAGCTTATCATTTAAACCATGTGTGTGTGTGTGTGTGCACACTGCTTTATTATAATGCATCAGAATTTGAATTTTATCCAGCAAGACTTTGTAAGTCTGAATTTATTTCTGTCTGTGTGGTTGCCAAGAAGGGAAGCTTTAAACTATGAAATCTTGCGTGAAATTCCTCATGAAAGATGAAAAAGGATTCACTTTACTTAATTAGGCTTTCCCAACTAGAGTATATTTTATTTAGATTTTCTGATAGGGTTTCTTTCCTTCTCTTTTCATTGCCAATTGATATCCCAGTTGCTTGTTTGTGGGCTTAACACATTGTTTAGTCTGTTGCCATTTGTTCACCATGCAGAGGTTGCTGTAACTGGAATTCATCCAGGTGGACGTCGGTAATTCTATCAGACATTTATTTTTCGTGGGGAGGAAAATTGTACAGGAAAGCAACACTGTAATTCCTTTTGCACATGTTGAGGAAGTGAATTATTATTTGCACAAGTAATACTTTTGTTTTCATTTCACATTGGGAAACCCCATGAATCTGTTCCAGCTTTCCTCAGTACTTATGTACAGTTGTGAAATGGTGAAGAACTGATACTAACAAGATCACAGTATGATTTACTTAACTGCACAATATGTATTGACATATAACACAGTGCAGGTTTATTGGTGCTTCTGAGAAGATACTACACATAAACATTGATAAATGAAAATCAGTAGTAATTAAATATGGCAACTCTAACAGGTAAAAGCATTTATAAGTATTACGCACACAACAGTAAAGCTCAGATTTTAATGTCATATGACTGTAAAGCAGTCTTTTTAAAGTCAGACACACTAAAAAATAAAATAATAACCAAAATCCAAGATTTCTTGATGTTAAATTGCAATGTTACCAAGCGACCCAGTTGATTAACTGTATGGTTCGATGGATCATGTTGGCTTGTTGTGTAGTGCGACATGAAGATACCTCTTGTTAGAAAGCAGACAGTTACGTGGCCATCTGCACACACTCACCAACACATGCTTGAATTTGTTCGCTGTCCAGTGCTAATGGTAATTATAGCACTCATCCAATTAAAATCCTGAATGGACTGTGTATGATGTATGTGCGCATCGAGTAGATATCCACACACACATGCACACTTTTCCAGCAAGACGCAGGCTGTTCAAAATCACAACATAGAGACTGCTGTAAAAATCATTTGTTTCTGCAACATCTGTCCATAACCACATGCTGAAATGGTGTTATGTGGTGTCCCAGTTCCAAATTAGAGTTTTTGTTTATGTGACCTCCTTTGTGATTTCTATAACAACAGGGAAGTGCTGGAAAGAGAGCTTGCACACAGAGCTTGCTAATCATCCCGACTAAAACTTTATGATAGATTACAGGAAAGCCATCTCCAGTTAAAGCAGTAATGATTTATATTCCGACCCAAAACTAAAACACTGAAGAAGACCTAGACGTTTTACGTTGGAGCTTTGCTGCTTCAATCTCAGTAAGCCAGAGAATATTAAAGAATCCTGGCAGTTGCGTAATGCTGGACACAGGGCTGGTAGGCAGCAAGCCAGAATAGAAGAAGGAAAAAAAGACAACCTGAGATGAATTTAAGTCCAGACTGGGCTAGACTGTTCACAGTATCACACTAAAGAAATAGAGATGCTGGCTAGCAGTAAGCGGCAACCAGAAGGAATGAGGAGAGAGCCTGTTTACATATCACTGATTCATGTAATGCAATCTCTTCTTTATACTAATTCTAATACTGATATGAATATACTAATTAGTAAGTATTTTTTCTGAGAGTGGGTCTAATCATTTTACAAAGGCAATGTCATCAGGTCAGAAAGATAATAACACATGCTATGTCCATGTAACATTGTAAAGAAGATTTATAGAAGAATGTGCAAAACAAGAATTGGAGGATGTTAGTTTACCCCCATATCAGTAATATGGGTCTCAAAATTATTTTAATATATCTTAGGAAAGGTTATCATTATGTTGCCTTTAACATTTCTGGTGTATATTCAGTGCTACTACTTGTTGGGGGGATGTTCATGGGCAAAACATTCCTATTATGTTCAGTACATTTGTGTGCAGAAAATTCTGTAGGTAACAATAGAATAGTAGGAATTCTTGTATCTACCAAACAACAACCTTGAACTGCTCCGTATTTTACAACAGTCTCTAAGCCATGGGCTCATCTCCTCCTTTGACTGTTGCTTGCTGGATAGATTAATGACGTCATTGTAATGATGGCCCCTGGACAAAACTGATCATTCAGATGAATTGTGGTTTTATACTGAAGAGGGCAATATGTGTCAAAACATGGACTTATGAATACAAGTATTGCATCAGAGTTACGAGTATTATACTCTCATTCCTCCACAATGCAGCAACACCATCAATTCTCTTATTGTATTAGAGTCTGCTGCTTCTATACAAAGCGCCTCTGTCACAACTCTGGGGTCAAGTTTGGGTGCACTTGTGATCTAATGTTTTCTTGTCAACTCTTCACTCCCTCACATGGAGAAAGGCTGTCTTTTACCTCAATTACAGCTGACAAGTAGCCTGTCGTTGCCCTAAGTGCTCAGACGTCGATGTTGGTGTTGATTTTTAAACAAGGTAATTTAATGAAGGCTTTAAGAAGATCTTTTACTCACAAATCAGTCTGCAATACTTTTTTTTAATGGCCTTTATAGGCTTTACAGTGAACGAGGACAAACATGAGCCAACTGTAGTCACTGCAGGCATATCATGTTCTTTACCAGGCCTAATCTCCCTATGTTTGCCAAGTGATTCAAATAGTGCAAATGAAACCTGGCAATGTTTTGATTTGCCTGGACAGGGTTTTCTCTGGTTTTAAAGAGTCAGTTTTTGTGTCTTTGTCCTCCACACAGGAAGATGAAAACAGTATTGATCTTTGAACTTTGAGTAAATAGGCAAACAAAAAGCATTCCCAAAAATGTTGAGTGTTTTTAAAATAAATGGTAATGTGCCAACACCCTAGTTAGGTGGTAAGTTGATGTATGATATTTATTGTTGGGTGGTGCTGCAGACTATAAAGAAGACATTTTTATTGTCTATGGCAGTCTTGTAGAGCAAAGATCTAGTCTGACTGCTTTAAAGTACTGTAAGAAGAAAGTGCCATTGTACACATTGCATAGTTACTGCTTATTAACTGTATGTTGGAGAATATACAGTTTGAATGCATACATGTTTGGGTCTCCATGTATTATTTCAAATAATGTAAGCCAGCAAAGGCAAAAACTGAGTTGCTGCCTGCCCCTATACATTTAAATGCTTAAGGTGGCTCGTATATGAAAAGCTCCATTGTCGAGATGGTGAGGTGTGATGCAGCTTTACTGTATACCACCAGAGGGAGTATGTCTTTTTGCTGTAGTTACATGGAACTCCTGTTGCAGTATTACATAATGTGAGTCCCCAGGATGTGATTCTGCATGAGTAATCTCGTGTGTGGAAGAGGGAAAAATGGAGTCCGTCTGTCTTTGTGAGGATTTCAAATCATCAAATCATTTTGTCATAATTATTGATTAATTAACCACAGATTGATATTAGGCCACCTGTTAGCTTGTTTCCCCCTCCAGTGCCTAAAACACAACATTCAAAAATAGCAGGTGATATTGTGTCAGTTCACAGGGACAAAAGTCTGTCTTCCTATTAATTTGTGTTTTAGTTGACACTAATAATGCTTAAACTCTTTATGTGATTGTGTAAGCAATTTTTGAACAACTTTTGATACATTTGTTTTTAAAACTCTCACGCCTGTATTCATGCTGGCCTTCCCAGCCGCTGTAGTTTGTGAGCCATCGTGCACTGACGCACTACCAGAATGTTAACTACTGGGGAAGGATTTGAGCCACTCTTTGGCTGTGCCCAGAGCTATTTCTTAGTTTATAAGGAAAGAGTGGGAGTTGTGCAGCTGAGCACACTGTCACTCTGCCTTCTCTCAGTCTCTCTTTCTCTCACCCCCTCCCTATTTCTTTTATTTCCTTTTTTTTTCTGAAGCCATGCAGCTGCTAGGAGACAGGAGCAGCATGAGCAAACAGGTTTCCTCTCTTTAGCCGCTTTTATCCACCTCCCTAAAACCACATCATTTCCCCCTATTGAGATCTTTCTTTTCTCTGAACCTATTAATGATCACATCTTTTCAAAGCTGGTATAATGTTGGCACGCACTGGCCAAACCCCAGTGTGTTCTGCTGTCATAATGTTGATTCACATGCCTCCCAACCTTGTGACAAACCTTCCCAATTTCTATCTCATTCTGAGACACAGCCATTCTCTCTTCTCACCTTATTGTCATAGAACAATTTACTGCCCAGTCTGGTGCTCGTTGGTAGGGTTTGATGTCACATTTCAGGCTCAGCCTTGGTGCAAGTGAGCGATTGTAAATGAACCTTCAGTATAGTGCTGCTTGCATTAGGTATGAAGTCTTTATTTGTGATTTTTACATCCTTGCTTTTTTTTGAAGAGAAAAGAAACTTCAGGTAAAACAGGCTGGTTTTATATGCTTCTTTGTATACTTGTTGTATAATGTTTACTGACCTGTTTCTTTCAGGGAGACAAAGGAATAGGCTAGAACCAATGGACACCATTTTCGTGAAGCAAGTGAAGGAAGGTGGCCCCGCTCACGGCGCTGGTCTTTGTACAGGTAATATAATTTTACAAACTTTGGTCTCTTAATCTTCTTTTACCAAAATCTATAGGAGATTTGCTGGGCTGTTGTAAGTATTTGGTAGTCATTATATTACACTATCCCAGGCGTGATCCTGTAAGTGATGTCACACAGAGCAGAAAACTTCCTCTAAGCTAGTGCACTGATGTTTAAGAGTTTTGCAAGCAGAAGAGAAAAAACTGCAAGGAGTGCACTTTTCAGAAGTGGCCTGACAGTACTCCTGCTGTGAAGCAAAACATTAGGGGCCATGTAGTTGCAGGAAAGTGCTCTTTTTTAGTTCTCCTCTTATTGAGTAGAATCCCCAGTGATTTTATGTCTTAGTGGATACAGAGAACCATCCGCACAGTAACTGTAAACATCAACATCAGGTAAGGTGACTGAACTTGTCTACAGAAAAAACACCCTGCAGTCTTTGACTGCCTCTCTCTGTTACTGATGTTATTGCTGCTGTTTTAACGTCTTTCAGGTGATCGACTAGTGAAGGTGAATGGAGCAAGCATCATTGGGAAAGCCTATTGTGAGGTCATAGCCCTGATCCAAGACAGGTTAGTTTGAATATATATCTGCATGGATGACCCTGGCCAGTTGGTGCATTTTCCCTACCTTAATCCTGTTTTCGTCCCCCAACAGTGGTGAATATCTCGAACTTTGTGTGATGCCGAAAGATGAGGATATTCTGCAACTGGTAAGTTTCTCGTTACCCCCCTTTTTAAAAGAGAAAAACTCTGTCTTGAATGTGTTTTTAAAACTGCACCCTTTTTGCTCCAGTCCCACAATAATCTCCACTAAATCTGATCTCACAGAGCTGCTCTAGTTTAAGGTGTTCATGTTGAGACGGTAGTCATGAGATGCAGGCAGCCCGCCCGCCTATTCCATCAGAGCTCTCTATGTAGGCCTCCTAATCAGGACAGAGCAGCATTTCTGTCCTCAACTTGCTCCTGACACTGCTGCTGAAATGGCCTATTTGGATTGGCAGAGCAGGCATCATCTAAAATACCTACACTGACATAATATCATCACATCTATGAGTATAGATTATATATTATGACTTGCAAGTGGCACATAAATTTGAGTGTTTTTTGTTAAAAGGTTGTCCTCAACGTCAGGTCTGTTTGGAGTAAACCTACATTAAACAGCAGTTGTAGAAAAGTTAATGTGTTCCTTAATCTGACTGCATCTCAAATCCTAAATATTTTTATATTTAGGACAGTGTTTCATTACCAGAGGCAGATTAACTACTGTTTACTATCAAAAGAACCAACAAAAGACGGGGTTCACGTGATGGCGCCGAGTAAGATGGCTGCTTAGGTTGGAGGCTGCGACACCACCAGTTTACACTTTGTGTGAATATACCGGCATTCGCTATTTTTCACATTGTTTTTTCTT
The DNA here is from genome assembly GCF_900880675.1 of Sparus aurata. Lineage (NCBI taxonomy): Eukaryota > Metazoa > Chordata > Actinopteri > Spariformes > Sparidae > Sparus > Sparus aurata. The sequence goes on along the minus strand of NC_044207.1, from coordinate 22,998,141 downwards.
TCGCAAGTGGCCGAATATTCGCTTCTCCTGCCTACGATATGCCGACCTCTCGGAAAAATGATGCAAACGCGTCTCAACAACAGCAAGGTGTCAGGGCTTCTGCTAGCTCCCGAGCTGGCCAGGCCTCTCCTGTATCGGCGACTCGAGAGGCCGCGGGCGACCCTATCTCCACTGCCCAGATACATGAACTTCTTCAGAAACTAGCAACTGACCAAACGAGAATCCTGAACGATCAAGCTAAACACTTTGCAGACGTCCATAAGGACGTGCTAGAAACAAGAAGAGCTGTTGAGGCGATGGAGGCTAAGCTAGCCGACATGCTAGCGAGAATGACTAGCGCAGAAGCTCGTCTGGACATGCTGGAGGAAGCAGAGAGGCAGCGCTGCGACTCCCCCCCGGCTTTGGCCTCCGAAGTGGAAAAATTGAACGCCAAACTAACCGAATATGAGGACCGGGAGAGGCGAGTTAATCTACGCATATATGGTTTCCCAGAACGTGTTGAAGATAAAGACACCATATCGTTCCTGAGGGCTACTCTCCCCGAGATCCTCCGGGCTGATTTCGAGGGGGGCCTGGATTTGGAGCGTGCTCATCGTTCGCTGTTACCAGCTAAGCCCGGAGCCCCACCAAGGCCCTTCATTGTTCGTTTTCTGAGGTTCCAGCAGAAGGAGAGGGTGAGACAACTTGCTAGAGAGATTGGGGATGTCCGCTGGCAGAACCATAAGATTAGCTTCTATCAAGACTTCTCCAAGGCTACACAGGAGCGTCGACACTCTTTTCTGGAGTGCAAACGTCTGCTTCACTCGGCCAAAATCCCGTTTGGCATCGGCTATCCTGCTGTGCTTTCATTCACAACTCCAAACGGGGTAAAGCATCGCTTTGAAGATCCTAAGAAGGCTTTGAAATGCATCAAAACATTTAATTGACCTTGCATTATGATGCGCCCCCCCTTTTTAATTTTGCACCTTGCAGAGTGACCTGGGTAAGACATCGTAACTTTTTTCTCTCCCCATCTCCCACTCTGACAGGCATCTAGATGAACATTTCGGTTTATATCACTGGAGGGTGGAGATGTGTTTTTTTTTTTTTTTTCTCTTGCCCGGTCTACTGATTTCATGCCTCGCTACCTGTAAACTATTTTTCAATACAAGGTCTTCTACTTTATCCTTTAGATTGTTATCATGTTTGTAGTTTTTTATAGGCTCACGCCTTTTCATACTTTGAGGACCATATGTGTGTTATTAACAGGTGAGCATGTTATGCCTAAATTGCCGGTGGGGTGGGGGCCACGTCCAGATGTGCCTTGGTCTGCTGAAGGTGTCCCTTACTGTTTTAAGGCAGATGCTTTAATGTTGAAGAAAATATTCATACTGTTACTGTTTAGCTTTTTGATAATTGGTGGTGTCGCTGCCACGCTTGAGTGGCCGGAAACTCTTAGTTCCTTGAGTTAGTTATCCAGTTGTGGATTATCAGGAAGGTTGATAGTATGTTGCTTCCTCATCTTCCTCTTTTTTTTTTTTGTGCTGTTTTTGATGTTTTTTGTTGTTTTTGTTTTGGGGTGTTTTTCTTTTTTCGATCCAGAGTTCTCTCTTACCACTATTGGGGCAACTCCTTTTCTCATTTTATTTTTCCTCTCAGCGCATGACAGCTCTCAATCTCATTTCAGTCAATGCCAGGGGTCTTAATATTCCTCACAAAAGAACCAGTGTGCTAGAGTATCTCCGTAAGAAAAACATAGATTTTGCTATGATTCAGGAATCACACTTACTATGCAAAGATGCGGGTAGATTAGCCAATAGGATATATCATCCTATTGCAACTTCATCTGCAGCCACTAAGTCTAAAGGGGTAATGGTACTGTGCAAACGCAAACTAAAATTTGATGTGATTGGCTCTTGGGTGGATGATGCGGGTCGGATAGCTATTGCCAAGATCCGTATGGATGGGAAAAACATTGCACTTATTTCCGCTTACGCTCCCAATGTGTTTGATGTCGCTTTCTATGAACTACTAACTAAATCTTTGCTTGACCTCACAGGATTTCATGTGGTTCTAGGGGCAGATTTCAATGCGGTGTGGGACCGCAGCATGGACAGAACAGGCGGCATTGAGAGTAGGGACCAACGTCTTGCGTCTGAGGCGCTCCGCCAGTGGGCAACCGATACAGGCATGGTCGATATTTGGCGTATGCTTAACCCCTCTCTAAAGGACTTTTCATTCTACTCAGGGAGGCACAGGTCCTTCTCGAGGCTGGATTTTATCTTCGTCTCGAGGGATCTGTGTCAAAATACTCATAATGCGTATTATATCCCGGTTGCTTGGTCTGATCATAAGCCAATATATTGTTCGGTTACTGTTCGCCCGTCTTCCACTAAAGCCCCTAGGTGGCGATTTAATTCCTCTCTATTGAGTGACGAAAAATTCAAAGCTCAGTTTGAAAGTAATTTTAGAGAGTTTTTGGAGTTTAATGTTGGCTCTGTTTCGGATCCAAGGATACTTTGGGAGGCAGTGAAGGGCTTTGTAAGGAGTAATACCACCTTATATGCTTCAACACGAAATAAGGAACGTGCAGCCAAATTAGAAGCTTTGGAATTAAAATATGCGACCCTTGATGCGAGCTTGCAACTTAACTTTAACGTTCATATAGCCCTGCAGAAGGAACTGATCAGGAAGGAGATTAACTCTCTTCTGAGGCGCCGCTCAGAGTTTCTTATGCATAAAACAAGGCAAACTTACTATTTCAACTCCTCCAAACCTAGTCATTTACTAGCAATGAAGCTTCGGTCTGACGAGCACTTTGCTGATATTTTTTGCATTAAAGATAAAGATGATACTCTTCAATCTGACCCAAAAAAAGTAAACGCTTCCTTTGCCTCCTTTTATCAGGAGTTATATAATTCCGATAGCAATTTCAATACACATGTTTGTAATAATTTTTTGGATAGCACCAAACTGTCTCGCCTTAATAATGATGACTCCGCTAAACTAGATGGCCCTATCACATTGCAGGAGTGTGAGGCGGCTGTTAAAGACATGCGTAAAGGTAGATCACCAGGGCCAGATGGTATCCCACCTGAATTCTACCTCGTTTTTTGGCCCTTGATTGGCCCTCTGCTAGTGGACATGATTCAATACTCAATCAAGGAGGGTTCATTTTCTAGGGATGTCAATTCGGCATTAATCTCACTACTCCTTAAAAAAGGAAAGGACCCGGTAGAGTGCTCCAGCTACAGGCCACTTTCACTATTAAACGCAGACCTAAAGATCTACGCGAAAGTATTAGCCCGGCGGCTTCAAGGCCATATGACAGAGTTGGTTCACAGTGACCAGACGGGGTTTATAAAATCTAGACTGGCCACAGATAATGTTAGAAGATTATTACACGTTATAGATGGCGTTCAAGGCTTAAGTACCCCTGCTGCTGTCCTTTCACTAGACGCGATGAAGGCTTTTGACCGCCTGGAGTGGCCTTTTTTATGGTCAGTGCTTGAGTTTATGGGGTTTGGCACGCCATTCATTAACATGATTAAAGTACTGTATAAAAATCCAACAGCCGTAGTGCTCACAGGCAAAACTAGCTCTCCTCCCTTCCCTGTTTCGAGAGGTTCGAGACAGGGCTGTCCTCTCAGCCCTCTGTTATTTGCTCTTTCTCTCGAACCGCTAGCACAAGCTATCCGCAACTCGCCTACTATTTCTCCAATTTCTATTAACGGAACTCATCATCACATTTCACTATATGCTGATGACGTTTTATTATATTTAAACAACCCAGTGCAATGTATCCCACATGTTTTGTCAATCTTTGAACATTATGGCAGCCTCTCCGGTTTTAAAATAAATTGGCAAAAATCCGCTTTGCTACCTTTAAATCAGGCCATGTGTGGTGCTCCCATCCCTGCATCTATCCCAGTTACTAAAAACTTTATTTATCTGGGGATAGATATTTATCCCTCAATACACACACTAACTAAAAACAATTTTTGTAATACGCTTAACAAAGTTGTGGCGGACCTCGACAGGTGGTCTGGCCTCTCAAATTCACTTCGTGGTAGGGTGGCTATAATTAAAATGAATATTCTGCCCAGAATCAATTTTGTGAGTTCGATGCTCCCCCTTCCCCCTCCCTCTCAATATTGGAGTAAATTGCAATCAGCAATAACAAAATTTCTTTGGCGTGGTAGACGACCTCGCATTAAGCTCACCACAATGCAGCGGGAGAGGCAGGCCGGTGGCCTGTCTCTCCCGAACTTCAAATTTTATAAGTGGGCCTTTACACTGAGGCCCCTATTAACTTGGTTTCGACCTGATGCACGGGTGTCATGGCGAGCTCTGGAGGAGCAGAAATTGGCCCCATATTCTTTTGCTAATATCTTGCATTCTAACATTTCAGCTCGCCAGTGCCGCTTGAGGTTTGGCCCTATAATTTCATATTTGCTATTTATATGGAGGAGGGTGGAGAAATTAGCTGGTTGCTCTCCTGGATGGGGCCCATACTCTCCAATATTTAATAATGATAAGTTGCTGATTGGCAGTCGTCCTATTTGTTTTCCTGACTGGGAAAGAAAAAACATTTGTACACTTGGTGACATTTTCGGAGAGGGGGGACTACTTACTTTTCAGAACATATGTATTAAGTACTGTGTACCACGTACCTCCTTTTTCTTTTACTTGCAGCTGAGAACGGCCCTAAAAAGCAATGGTGTTCCTTTAAAGGGCCCTCTTAGGCCACACTCACTTCACAAATTGTTCCACGCAGCTAGAGGCACAAGTGGTTTTGTTTCGAGACTCTACTGGTTCTTGTTACAGCATTCTTACAGACCCCTGGCATTAGACGCGGTGTGGAGGAGAGATGTTCCAGATCTGAAACCCACATTTGACTGGGATAAAGTTTGGGCTAATGTGAGCTTAGCATCCAGAAATCCTGATCATCAGCAAATACATTACAATTTTGTACATAGGGTATATTTAACTCCTAGGAAGCTTCATTTGATGAAGGTTATTAATGATCCAACATGTACTTTATGTTCTTCCAAAGTGATTGGCAGTTTTTTTCATATGTACTGGGAGTGTTCCCCAGTGGCTGAATTTTGGAAGATGGTTGCCTCTAACCTTTCAAAGCTGTTTAAGATCAGGTTGCCCTGCTTGCCTGCTACACTAATTTTGAATGATTTGACAGAGCTGGGTTTGACACTGGACAAGAGAAGAGCACTGTTGGCTGGTCTAACAGCTGCGAAAAAACTAGTTGCTACACGTTGGAAACCTCCACACTCACTTTCTTTCCGAGTATGGGTTTTGACATATTTGGACATTGTTTATCTGGAGTTGTCGATTGCCAGAGTTCACGGAGCTAAGGAGTCGGCAATAAAGGCTTGGCATTCACTTCTTACTGCCCTCCGTGGGTTTCGGGTGTAACATGTGACTGAGGTTTGGAGTCCTGGATCCAGGGAATGGGTGGGTCATATTTGGGGTTATGATTTCGGCTCTGATTTCATTGTGCATTTGTTTTTTGTTTTTTTTTTTAATTTTCAATTTTTATTTTAGTTGTTTACATATGTATTTAAGCATGTGTGTAGGTATGCAATATATTTTTATGATCTATTCTTGTAATGTGCAAGTACATACTTATGCCTTTCTTTCTTTAAAAATAAAATAAAAATTTGATCACAAAAAAAAGAACCAACAAAAGTAGAAGGGAGATTTATTTTGGAAAATGAAAACCCAACAAGTATATTATTATGAAACAAAGTAACTAATGTTTATGTCATCATCAGGTGACTGTGTAGTGACGTGCTTTCCATTATGACTATGACGGTTTTCAAGGAAGCAGTTGTTTTCTGTTTCACTTCCACCATTAAAGCTCAAAAAAAATTTGGAATGTCTACATAAAATACATAATGTTCAATTAGCAAACTTCAGGCTAAAAAAAATATTTTGTTAAAAAAAAAAGAAATACCATTTTAAAAAAATAAAAGGGCGGAGATTCTTGTGTGGTCCTCACATAAATGTTATTTTTTTAGTTCATTTTTTAGTCATTAAATATAAGTTGTAATTGTCTTATTAAAAACACAGTGTTCATCTCTGAAAATAGATATTCAATTGTTTGACATTTATAACCCAGCCCTAAACCAATCAGGCTTCATATGATGTATTTGTCTTTCTTCATCCAAATCACGCTCTGCCAAAAAATGTAGATTTTCTTTTTAAAAAGAGTTGACTGCGGTTTTTATATCCCTAACTACCCCTCCATTGCAGAGATGAACCCTCGTACCTGTGAGCACTTCAGATCTCTTCATTAACCTTTAATGCATGCTGCAGGCAGCTGTTTGCCGCTACTGTGCATCCTGCACATTCAGTGCAAGGCGAATGTGCACTCATCTGTTCCATATCTATAGCAGGTCTTATTAAGTGCGTTGTCAGGATGCCCATCCATCTTCTCCCAAGAGCTTGTTGTTATCTGATAGTCTGTTTATGAATTATATAATGATAGAGTCTGGCTGTTACTTTACATGAAATATTCCCTTGTGGGTCCTTTATGTCCAGATTGAAACTTCATAATAAACTTTATAGATAAATCAGTTAATTCTTTAGGAGTATTGTCTAATCAATATATATTGTTGTAACAACCAGTAATCTCTCTCTTTAAGCACCACACCCACCCAAAAATATGCATGCAGTTCTGAGACACTAAAAAGGTGTCAGTGATCTTTATTATTTAGGAATGATATTCAATCATGAGCCAGTTGAAATTAAATTTGTAATGTCACAGAAAAATCCAACCGTATTCACATGCTCATGACCTTCCACACACATTTATTATCAGTTAATTTTCTTCATACTTATGACCAATGGACTGTTACTCCACCCTTCTTCCCTGTTAGGTCCTCCCCCCTCTCTTGCCATTTTTCCTCTCCACCCATTTATACAGTCCTCCGTATCTTACACGTGTGTTGTGATAACACTGGCCTCAGTATTGCACAGTAAACAGCCAACAGCCACACAAAAAATATCTATTAATGTTGGCAGGCAAACTGACGATGGCTGTCACTAAGAACAAGAGGATTAGTAGAGATGCAAGCAAGATGACAGTACACTGTAGAAGGCAGCACACACTGACTGCTAGGAGACAGGCAGCAGTTGCTTAGCAAAGAGAGGGAGAGAGTGTACATCCAGGGAGCGAAAAGAAAAAAAGGGAGGGAACTGTACGCTAGGAAAGCAGAGGAAATACAGAGCAGGGAAAAAAAAGGAACTGCATGAATGATGAGCTGAAACCGAGCAGATAAAATCAGCTGACTGCCCTGTGTTTTGAACAGGTTGATGCTAAGGGAAAAGGAGGGAGGAGGAGGCAGTGGGAGGGGGAAGCTGTACCATCAGAGCTGAATGTATAATCAGCAGCTGCTGCTTCTGTCATGTGAGCAATAGCAGAGGGAGGGAGAGCGAGTCATAGACTGGAGGCACCTTGTTCAGTTAGCGTAATATTCTGGCTGAAGATGGATAGAACCATGGAGACTTAACAGCAGCATGAGAGGCGAGCTTCTGCTCCTGCCACCTCACCCAGGAAAGACTGGCACAGGCAGGTCGTAACGTGGCAACCTCTGCTTCATCTCTGCTTCTTCGTCCCTCTGTAATGCTGCTGCAGCTCTAGTATATTTTTAGCATGTCAAGCCCAGGCATTGCTGTGGCCGTTTATTTTTTTTTACAATGTGAGCATTTTGCTCTGCTGGAATCTTGTTCTATACCATCCTTCTCCCTTGATTTGTCGTTTTCACATGCTGTAACGGCAGCCTTTTTCTCTGGAAACTACTAATCTGGTAAGCAAACAGCAGACTGGGTATCCACTTGGCGGTGACATGTTGTGCTTGCTGTCTCGTTTTGCATGTGTCATGCATGTCAGCATCGTCATTTCAGGATGTGGTCATCATGTTTTACATCATATCTATTTAGTTGCCGTGGTTAACTGTTTAATGGTCAGCTCTGTGTTGGTGATTCAAATGTGTAGACTGTAGAAATGGCCGATGGACTATGTCTGCAGTACCTGTTAGATTGAGCACTCGAATTGGCATCCAGCTGGCATCTCAGCAAAGCCTCGCCCCTGCTTCATCCTCCCTGCCAGATGTCATTAGTGTGATAAAGGCCAGTGACCTCTGAACTCTCCTGCACACTAATGTTTACACAAAGGGAGGAACAACCAGCAGTGATTTCACTCACAGCTTTATGTAAGATTTTAATTTAACACCAGGTAGAAGGATCAAAGTCCTCATACCTTTACACGTCTCTCGATTGCTGTATGTGCAGTATGGTATGAGTAAAACAGATAAATGTGGCTGAGGCTTATAAAGTCCATAGAAATCTCCAGCATTGATTTTGGATTAATTGAAAAGGATTTTATTAGTATCTGCAGTGAAATAGTATAGGCTTCTAAACCTTGGCCGATAATCAGGCAGGCTAAATATAGCACTTTCTCTATGAGGGATGGGCAACCTCCTGTCTGTCCGAGGTTATAGTCTGTCAGTCTGACGTGGGAAAATGAAGTTACCAGCCACCTGTCAAAATCCTTACATTTTTAATATTAACATGTTCAAAAATGTTCATTGCCTAATCGTAACATTATTGATTCATTACAGTCTTTGCTGAAAATGTCAAAGTACAGGATAAATATTCGGTGCAGTGAAAATGAACAGCATTCCACATTTATATCAAGGAGTTTGCAGTTATAGTTACAGTTGTAGTTGTTCATTTCTCCCATATATTGGATATTGTAAATCAAAGTAGCAACAACCCATTGTTGCAGAAAACACAGATGGGAATGTTGGAAAAAGACAGCTGTACCATAAAAATATTGTTTGCGAACCCATCCTAAGTCTCAATTAGTGAAAGATATTTTGTATGTTAGCGTATATATTGCAGCATCCAGTCAGGGAACAGTGAACATAATCATGAGAACTCTAAATAAGGAGCAGATGAAGACCACTGACACCCCTGAACTGCTAACGCCTCCGTTCACTCATACTGCAACATGCACTGCCCACACACATGCATCCGGTAGCGTTTGTAATATCACGCTTGACTTCTCTGCAAGCACAGAGTAGCACAATGTTGAATGTTACACACACTTGGAAATGCAGCTTCTACTGATCTATTGTAACACTACTGTTCCTCTGTCTCTAGGCCTACTCCCAGGATGCCTACCTCCGTGGCCACAGCAACTACAGTGGAAATGCTCGTCACATTCCTGAACCACCCCCAGTATGCTACCCCAGAGTAGACTGTAAGCCTACGGGCATGGCCCAGGCGACAGACTCAGCAGAGCAGGTCTGCCGAGGGCCAACCGCACCTCCTGACCATGGGTACCGCAAGGAGATCACCGTGCCCCCATCTCCGCCTCCTCAATCATATCCAAAAAGCCAGATGGCAGTGTGTATGCGCAACGACAGCGTGAGGACAGTGGTGGTTCCTCCTGATAAAGCCCACATGGTGCGGATGGGTCCAGCACATAGGATAGATTACATGGACCCTGTCTTTGTCAGGGGGAGGCCTGGGTCACTGGCCCAGTATCCTCACCCACGAAAGGCTGATGTTTATCCCAGTGGTCCAGGAATGCATCCATATGGAGGTCAGGCACCTCATTACCCAGCCAACCATCAAAACATTGATTGGCGCACTTACCAAACGTACCGGGAGTACATTGACAACAAAGGAATCCATTCCCATGGTAGCCGGACTATCCAGGAGAGGCTGGATAATTTGCGGGCTACTAATCAGACCGCCTTTGGCGCTGCTCATCACATTCCCCGGGGAGACTGGGGCCCTAAGGGGATACGACGGAGGAGTACATCACATGAACGATCATACCAAGGACCTCCACCCCACTTTCAGATAGCCCCGCGCAGTGCATCGCAGGACCGCATGCTCAGTGCGGAGAGAATAGGCCAAACCAGGAACTGGCCTCCTCGAAGCGTGTCCCAAGATGGCCTAATGCACAAAGCCCGGGCACGCTCATCGGACTATGTTGACCCTGAAGAGTTGGCTCGCCCCAGTGAGAGGAGAGGAGTATATGGAAGGGCAGACCAAGGTACGAGACCCAGCAGACAGTCTGTCCCCAGACACGCCATGCTCCACAGGCCCTCTCTTGGATACAGTGGTGGCATGAGGGGGCCACCCAACCCCTCTCTGTACTCTAAAGGACCAGATTCTCTTCAGACCCGCTCCTCACCCATGCTCTCAGACAGATCCTCACATTTTGGAAAGAGCACAAGTGCAGAACACTCTCTTACCGACCAAAGAGTTGCAATCAAAGGAAACCACGCGGCCCACACTTCCCAACAAGGCCTAAGCAGGGTGCGGGCTGAAACCATGCAGCCTGTTGAGGCAGGCAGAGAGGCGGCATTGGTAGGACACAGGTCGTGCTCTACTCCAAAGCTAATGCCTCAGAGGCCAAGCATTCTCAAACCACCTCCCCTAGACCCACAGAGTCAGGTCAACGGGCGAAGCCCCACGGAGTCCGGCGTTGTTCTTAGGGAAAAGCCCCCCTCTGGAAAGAACCCCAGCCCTCTGCGGCACCCCTCCTACATCCTGGCGGTAACTGACGATGGAGCAGACTCTACAGCAGATGTGGCGGCTTGCTGGCTTCCCAACGATGCACGTCGAGAGATACGCATACGTCGCCTTGGGGAACAATGTCACACCTCGTGCTCCAGCAACCTGGATGAGTCTCTGGACTCCATTCCATTTATTGGTAAGAGAATAATCAGTTGTAAACCTTCACGCCCCACATTGTCATGGCAACGGCAGCAGGCAGTAGTAACATGAGGGAGACAGGCCGTGCTGATACTGTAGCTGGTTGAAAGGCTTCTACGATAGATGCAGATAGAAATCAATTCAGAATAGATGCATAGGACTGTGGAGCATGTGGAACTCTATAGTTTCATCGTTCATCTGATTCAGTGTGTGTGTGTGTGTGTTTGTGTGTGTATATACAATGGCAAATGGACTAGCATTTCAATAGCAATATTTCAATCTACAGACTGCTCAAAGCGCTCTACAGCACTTGTCACATTCACCCTTTCAAACACACATTCATACACTTATGGCAGAGGCAAATGGCAAATAAATTAATCTTCCTGGGAAGATGTATTAATCAGGTTTTGTGGCATTCCGAGATGTTTTGTGGGATATTCGGCTTAACTGGGGCAGAGTGAAGGATGGCTTAAGCCTTTTGGAATATATTGAATTTTTCCTCTTACTTAATACATTGTTTTCTTAGAAGGTCTCACTTCAGGCTGGATTGCATTGTGGTTCAGTATTCCCATAATGCATTTGTGGTGATTAAATGGAAGTCAGCTCCGAAACAACTCTCCTACCATTCACATAAGAAGTGTTGGCAGTGCTTTAAGCGTCCGTTGCATAAAATGTTTGAACTCATACACTTAAAGAGATTATCAGAATGCTGTATTTTTCCTCTTGAATAACACATATCTAAACCTTGTGTAAATTTGATTGCAAATATGTTCGTGTATTCATGCTTTTAAGGAGAATCTGTTGTAATCAGTTCAACAGTGAGACTATATTCATAATTGATAAGAGCTCTCAGCATGTTTTCTTGTGTGGTGTGATAAGAGCATCGCTGTAGCTACATCGCTTGAGGCAAGACTGAATATGGAGATGGAGGAGCTTTTATATTTCTTAAATGTCACCTTGAAATCTACTGTCAGATTGAACATAAATCATATTTTCATGTTTGGATCTAAATTGTCTGTCTTTATGTTTGACTCTTCCCATCTGTCTCTTATATTTATTATGAATGTTTGAGTGTCTGTCTATCCATCTGTCTCTCTACCAATCTTTCTGTGATGTAAAATGGAAATTACAGGATCTGGGAGGGTGGATATTCTGTCATTTACAGTTAATCTTCTCTGTATTTGTCTTAGTTCTTAGTGTTCCTTTTGTATGATTAGGCTGGTTCATCATAAAAATGGTTAGTCCCTGAGCAAAAAGAAAAGCAGGACAGTTTTAGGATCGAAAGCCTTGAATCAGCATAATGTAACTTCTGATCTACTTATGCTTTGTAAGGTCGTACAGTACAGGAAACGTTTTGTACTCTGCAGGTAGCCTTTATGTAGGAACTAGGTCACAGGCAGAGGCAGAACTGTAAGGTTTTAGCTTGACCCAGGGGAGAAGAGTTAGTTTCTGAGTTTAATGTGGGTCTTTTGAAGCAGTTCGGTGTAGGATAAATCGAAAATATGGTTCAAAATGAATTTAAAAGATGTTTCTAATTCACAAAACTCAAAGGTGAACTTTCAGAGGCCTGCTCACTTCTGTTAATTTTACATCTTTAATAATATACACACAGCTGTCAGTTTATTATGTACACCACATAAAAGCAATGCACTCTAAAGCTCTGTCAGCATGGGCCTAGTATTACCAGGTCACCTCATAGAAACAGCTACCTCACGTCCGTGTTTGTGTAGCACATTTACAAAGGATAGGCAAAGTCTATTTTACATGTATTTACTAACATTATTATGAGCCACTATCATATTTCTTGTTCCTTTTTCTGACAACAGAAAACAGATGTTTACAAAGCAAAACGCCCACATGCAATTCGCACAGGACTAATATAACTACATGACCACTGCTTTTGGCAAAGTATGGTTGATAATATGGAGTGGAAGTTTTACTTTATCAATGACAGACATGGCAGATTCACACACGGTTAAAATCACAGGTGACTGCCGCGATTATTACAAATTACTAGAGAGCTCTAGGTAATACTAGTCCTGTGCAAACAGGTCTTGGCCTAATACAGTTGCAATGCAAATACCTTCATGAAGATTGAAGTGATTTATCTGTAGGCTGCAGTTTGTGGTGCTGTTGAATTGTACTGCATTATACTTTTTAGTTGTTTTTAAAAATATTTTGTCCACTCTAGTAGTAAAGATAAAGCTGGGCAGGAGGAATGCCTTCAGTTGTCAACTTGTGTAAGCTTTTTTTATATGAACTTGTTGAGAAGTGTAAGTTTAGAGACTAGAGTTAATTTTTTCTTACTCAAAGTCATGTGGACCTACTTCTCTGCAGTGCTAAAATTAAAGGTATTGCTCTTGAATTAAGGGGAACATGTGACAGTTTTCAGTTGCATGTGAAGAGTATCTGAGGTCACTACACTTTTGGCTTACAGTGTTTCTGCCGTTCCTTCAGTGGTCCTTGTAATGTTTGTTGTAAAGGCGGGCCAGGTGCAGACAAAGCAGGCAGTGACAGTGGTGATGCCGCAACACCACCATTCTGGGACTGGTGCCCCGGCCCAGGAGAACAGTGCCTTGTTTGTGTAAGCCGCTCGGCCTCCATCAATAGCCTGTTTGAAAGCCCACTGGTCCAGGACTTAATCCAATCCGCCGCTTTTTTTAGCTAATCTACAGACAGGTCATATCTTTTCTTTTTATCTTCATTAGATGGTCTCGCTGTGTTTTTCATTTTTCTTTTCGCAGTAAATCTTGAGTTTTGGCCATACATTTTTGTAGCAGTGTAGTCTAATTTTGGATAATGCTTTACTGTCTCTTTACAGGGAGAATGATCTTAATTTTACATAGGACCAGAGAGTGAACAGTTTTAGCCTGGGGCAGTAACCTTCCAGTGTTGCTGTAGCAAGCTGCCTGACCTGTCAGGACTATGAGTGTTTTACGAGCAGCCAAAGAAAGAGTTCTTCTGATCATTGTGCTGTATTTGTGCATCATATGCAGAAGATCACTGTGTGCAGTCATGGACTTTAATGAATGCAGAGTTTGGTGAAAGGGTCTGGTCATCTCTAAATTAAGTGAAAATTGAAGTTGTTTCTACTAAATTAGGCTTATCAGTGATGGGCAGGACCTCAGTAAGGTAGCCTGATGGACCTTTCTGTGGAGATTGTGACATCCTTTTCCTTTGCCCCATTTCAAAGTTGGGTACAGGCTAGAACTAGGACAGTTCTTTTTAAATTTAGCACCAAAAGCCCCTCGGCTGCAGAGAGCAGCTTTGTACTCAGAGCTGTTTCAGGCTTGAAGTGCCAGGAGTGGGCAGTACTCATGAGTTAAGAACTTCCTTCTCTCTCTTAGAAAGCATGTCAGAAGATGATCTGTTATGGATCTCAGCTGTGGTGAGGCATGTCAGCCATGTGAGTCACAGGAAGGCTGTTTTTAATTTTTCCTAAATCCCACAGATGATTATAGTTAATGAAGTTGTCTTTGATATACAGATGGTAAAGATAAATGTTGAGCAGGCTTGCATTCTTCCAGTCAGAGACATAATGTGCAAGTAGAACAAAAGATGTATTTCATCTCTGTGCTGACGCTAAACATTGCATTGTCATCACAGATGAGCCAATCAGTCCCAGTGTCGACCGCAACGCTGCTCCTATTCCACCCTCCGCTGTGATATCTGTTGCACCATCCATAATGACTGGTCCCTCCACCCCTGGCTCACCGTGCCCTCCCATTCGTCGTCAGCTGTCACATGACCAAGGTAAGCTGCATTTGGTTGGTTGAATGATGTATATGTCAGTCTGAGCTTGTCTTGAAATAATTATTTTATTTCTCCTTATTGATAACACACTTAGTTAAGTCATCATGGATTGATTTTTTAAAATGACAATAACTTGGGTTATAAGTAGCAAAAAAATATGATTTATTATGTTTTCATCCCTGTATAGAGTCACTGAGAAGTGCTTTGTTGGAGTCTGACACAGCCAGTAAAACAGAGCGGTCCAAATCCTATGATGAGGGTCTGGATAACTATCAGGAGGAGGGCAGAGGGTGAGAAGTCTTTTATTCTTTAACATTTGGATGGAGTTGTGAATTAGTCTGACCTTGTCTCTGACTTGAAATATATCTGTTGTTCTTCAATTTCTATAGAAGATCTTCAAGTAAGCATATGCCAAGTTTCAGGGGCCTGAGAAAGGTGAGGAACTATGAATTTACGGAATAATGTTATCATTTTTTATTTATTTTTCATTTATATTGTTTTCTATCTTTGCTTTTACCCTGTTACCCGGTAGTATTTAGTATTTAGTAAGTATTTAATGTAGTCATTTTGATCTATTTGACATGGTATGTGACATGTTTCCTGAAACAGTTATGATTTATGGATATAGTCAGGCAGGTTTTCATGCTTTCTCAATTTACTTTCAATGGCTTCCTTAGGAAGTGTTTGGAGACAGAGATGTTGTAGATATTGGGGTGTCTTGGTGACCATGTAACTGTGAGATCCCCAGTTAGAATCTACTCAAAGATCCTTGTTGCATGTCATCTTCTTCTCTCACTTTCCATTCTTCATGTCACACTCCAGTGTCAGCTAATAATGCCAAACAATGTGTCATGTATTCACACTTGCAGGCTCTAGATGGTCATAAATCTTCTGGGGATTCTGGATCTCGAAGGGATTCTTCTTCGGGTATATTTGCAGATTCTTCCAAAGAAGGTTATCTCAATTTTAGGCAACTTACTACGGATAAAAACAAGGTATGTCTGCATACTCATGTATTCATTTAACAGCAATATACATCACTAATGTTATGATGTTTGAGTATTTCTCTTTCGCTCTTGTCTCTCTGCCTCTCTAGCGTGTCGGTGGAGGAATGAAATCGTGGAAGCAGATGTACGCTGTTCTACAAGGTCACACCCTCACTCTCTTCAAAGACAGGAAAGATGCACAGTCTCATGCCTCCACGCAATCTGACGAGGAACCGCCGCAAATCAGCATCAAGGCCTGTCTGATTGACATCTCCTATAGCGACACAAGACGCAAGAACGTGCTGCGACTCACCACCTCGGACTGCGAGTATTTATTCCAGGCAGAAGGGAGGGACGACATGCTGACCTGGATCCGAGTCATTCAGGAAAATAGTAACCCGGATGAAGAGGTGTGTTCTTGCAAGAGTCGTGTAGTGTGGCCAAGTTGTCAGGATCTCTTGTAGCCTCACATGTAGCTAAAATGATGCTGGTATGGAAAATTGTAACAAAGCGTAGCACTGTTGGTTGTTTAGGGTTACAGGAAAAACAAACAAGTTTAGACCGGACTTCACTCGAGGTTTGAAAGAAATAAGGAGCACACCCGTCGGGTTAACAACAAAGCGAACCAAAGTTGGTCTTTGAATAAAACACAATAAAGGCGTCGGTGAGAAGAAGAGGATTATAGGCTTTATTTCTGAAATGCCGGAGAGGTCTGGCAGCACTCTGAGATACTTGAAGTTATAGTAGTGAAACTGTCGGTGAAGACTGCCTCTATTACCAACATGAACCAGTTTGACCACTGATCAAACATAAAATCCAATCTGTAATGCAGAAATATTTGTGTTCTGCAATCCGGGCCTTTTTAGTTTTTATTTTGTCATTTCATCATGCTTTTAGTTATTAGGCAGTGTAGGCAGAGTTATCTTCCTTGAATAAATTTGATAAAGTTGAAGCTATTATATTCTTTCGTGAGTTAAGAGGATGAGGGACTCCGACTGCAAACTACTTCACTTGTGACATTAGTACAGTTCTTGGCCTGTCTGCAGTTAACCTTCAGTTTATTTGACCTGTGTCCCAGTCAGTATATCATCCAGTCTGTCAACTGAATGTTTGTATTGGATTATATCACAGGTTTATATGTGCAGCTGTTTATAACTGAGATAATTTAGATGTTATCATTCATGTATTATGCATAAGTTATTATGTATAATGAATAGGAAGGCCCTTTTAGTTATTTGATAAATGCCTGTAAACCCAACAAAGTAGTTTTCTAAACAGTTATAGTTAGTCATAGTAAATATAAAAATCTAAATCAACTTGCTTGTAATGGAGAAGAAACTTATAACTGTATTTAATGACCATCCTTAATGTGTTTCTGCTGTCATCACAGAATGCTGCTGTAACAAGTCAGGACTTGATCAGTCGAAAGATCAAAGAGTACAACATGATAAGGTATGCAGGACTCCACATCGCCCCCTGGGGCCCGTCAAAGTACCTGACCACTCATCTACTCACCTACTGCTATGCAAACTTACTGTTAATATTTCTGTATAATGTATGTTTTGCTCTCTGTCTGGATCAGCGCCCCCAGCAGCAGGTCGGAACCATCCCCCAAAACCTCCCGCCAGTCCCTCAGCATCAAACAAGCCTTCCTGGGAGGTAAAACAGATGGCAGGGGCCACAGTCCTCATTCGCCCAAATCAGGAGATGAGCGAAGGGGGTTGAAAGGTAATGACAACAATTCCATTTAGTGATTGAAGTGCATTTCTGACATTACATGGCTATTATATATCATCTTGTGTGTGTTTACTCTTCCAGATGACTCCAGTCCACCACGGGACAGAGGTGCTTGGAAAATTGGCATCGCAGGGATCATGAGGAAGCCCTTTGAAAAGAAGACTCCAGCTGGGGTCACGTTTGGGGTGCGGCTTGACGACTGTCCAGCTGCACAGACAAACAGGGTGAGTCTCAGTCTTTTATATCTGTAATTCAGTAAAAATACATTCAGATGATCTGGGTAGCATTTTGCTTCCGTACATATAAAAAAAAGACTTTTGTATCAGCGTGTTAGAATCAGTAATCACTGATTCTTGCTTGGGTCACTCACTTTGGTTGGTAAGAAACATAGATGTATATGACGCATAACTGCGTGCATGTCACATCTGTGCACGTCCAATTATAGGTTTTTATTATATATTTTATTAGTAAATCTGGATTCCAACCAGCCACTACCCAGATAAAGCTCTTCTTCCTGGGGTTCACACTAGTAGAAATCAAACCATAATATGAATCATTTTAAAGGTAGGGAAGATAATTCTGGACAAAGATAACTGATTCCCAGGTAGTCAAAAACGGATACTTTGGGTCGATATTTGGCCCAAACCGTCAGTATTTGAAAACCACTTAGTGGTTCCCTTAGACATTCTTTCATACTCTTTGAAGAGTAAAACAGTTTTACTTGTTAAATGTGTAATGTCTGATGGTAAACTGCTCAATATTTTCATTTCTCTGTACAAAACACATGGCCTGCATCGTGATATTTGTTTCTGTAATGTATGGTTAAGATTATGATTGTCATGATGAGGGTATAAGCGTAGATTGACCACAATCAGTGATATGTCACATGTAACATCTTCCTGCTGGTTGTGTGTTGCGCAGTTTGTTCCTCTGATTGTGGAAGTGTGCTGTAATGTGGTGGAGGAGAGAGGTCTGGAGTACACAGGAATCTACAGAGTCCCCGGGAACAACGCTGCCATCTCCAGCATGCAGGAGGAACTCAACAGTAAAGGCATGAATGACATCGACATCCAGGAAGACGTGAGTGACTGACAGTTCGGTTGCACAGTACAGTGTGCCGCTTTGCTGACAACATCGTTTAACAGTGACAGATTTACACTGTGAGGACTGCTTTAACGTAATGCTCCAACAATCTCTCACTTCTCTGCAGAAATGGCGGGACCTCAATGTCATCAGTAGTTTACTGAAGTCCTTTTTCCGAAAACTTCCTGACCCTCTGTTTACAAATGGTGAGATTTTGTACCAACACTGACAAGCAACAAGAAAAAAACTGAAACGGCACTGAATTTTCTGTCAGGTTCCTCCTTTTTGCAGCTCATACTGAGGGCTTTCCTGCTTTATTCACAGAAAAGTATGCTGATTTTATTGAAGCCAACAGAACAGAAGACTCAGTGGAGAGATTAAAAGAGCTCAAGAGGCTGGTGAGTGAAAAAAATCTAATATGAGCAGCATTTAATTGAACGGCATTACATTAAGCAAACCATTAATCCTGAGACTCTCTCGCCATTTTTGTCAATTCTTGCAGATCCAGGAATTACCTGATCATCACTTTGAAACTCTGAAATTCCTTTGTGCTCACCTTAAGAAGGTTTCTGACAACTGTGAAAAGAACAAGGTATGATCGTTAACAGGATCTGTCAGTGTTAATGTCATTAGTTTAACACCCTCCAATCCTTCGGGATTATGTCATTAAAACTGATTTGTCCTAACCTCGTCTATTTAGATGGAGCCTCGTAACCTGGCGATCGTGTTTGGTCCTACGCTCGTCAGAACTTCTGAGGACAACATGGCCAACATGGTCAATCACATGCCGGACCAGTGCAAGATAGTTGAGAACCTCATCCAGCAGTACGACTGGTTCTTCACTGATGACTGTGATGACGACCCTGTTGTATGTGGCAATTAATTTGTTTTATTTTTTATTTTGTTAGCATCATGAAAGAAAACAACTCCTCATAGATAACTTAATTTCATTCTGTTCTCCATAAACATGGATATTTAAAACTGCATTAATCAGTATTTTGTACGAGAGTAGATCATTATGCAGCTAAGTGTCTTAGAGTCAGATATTTCTCTCATGAATTGGAGATAATCTCTTCAGGAATTCAATTGATGTAGTTTTAAATGAAATGCATCTCATTCATCTCTGGTGGTTGTTTATCCGTTTTTCTCATTTATGTTTTCTTATCTCCTCTTTGCTTCTCTTTTTTTTATGTTATTGTGTGTAATGTACTCCAGACCACAGCTGAGCAGGAAAGCACAGTGCAGTCTCAGCCTGTGCCCAATATCGACCACCTGCTCTCAAACATCGGACGGACCGCACCGTCACCGGGCGAAGTCTCAGGTAAATCTGAGAAAGTTTTCTTTTAGAAGCAGCGTCCAGCATTACCGCAGCAAATACATTGTCATGGCAGCAATAATAGATTTCATATATAGCTGATAAAACTGTTAAATATTTGTGTTAAAGTCTAATTGTAAGATTGAATGTTAGCAGTGTGACAATTTTAATTGCTAAGATAATGAACATCATGCCTTTTTGTCATAACTTTAAATGCTTTGAGCAAAAACAAGCCTAATAAGTTTTATTTGTGTTTATGTTAACAAAGGCTTTTTCAACAATTATTCAATGAATATATTTTTTAGTTAAACAATTGGAAATTTGTTGAAAAATACCTTGCCGTATGTAGAGCTTTGTTTTTATTAATTTATTCATTTTGGATAAAAGTCTTGTTTTGATAAGATAAAATTGTCCTCAAGTTTTATTTCCGTTCATTTGTTTTGCTTTACTCTTTCTTTCTTCTGGCTCAAGTCATTTTTTTTCTCCCTGTGCTTTTACCTGTGTTGAGACGACGACTCCTTTTCTTTCAGTTCTTTTCTTCCCCTCCTCCTCGTCTCTCACACAATCCCGGCATGTTCTTTCCCAAAGAAAATCTTAACAGGCAAAAATGAGACGATGGACGTTTTTTAACCCTTCTGACCTCTGCCCTTCTGTGTGTAGTGTGTTGTTTTTTCTCCCTTATCCCTGTCCAGCACTCACACATTACCCAATCTTGACACAGGCCAAGTGGGCGGCGTCTATCACTCGATGATGTCACTGATGGACTCTGTTTTGTCAGTGATGGACAGCTGGGACTGTAGGAAGAAGGACGAGTGTTGTGCCCAGTGTAGCTGCCTAGTCTGCAGAAACCCGCAGCTCTTTTAAATTTGGGCGAAAGGAGGAAAAAAGATAAAAAAGAAAGAAAGAGAAGTCGATGTTTGTCATTTTTCCTGTGGTGTGCACGTCTCATATATAAACCAATACCCTAAATTGAGGGGATACAGAGCGATGCTGCTGTACTTTCTCTGAAAGCCCTTCTGCTGTTTCTTGTTGTCTCTAAAGCTGATCGCAAGGACAAGTAGCATGGTATGGTCAACCTCTCCGGTCATGTGGCATAATCTGTCATGATGTCTGAGGGGTGGGTTCGTAGTGGTGGGACTGAGCTGGATGTTCTGCCAGGACACACGCGTTTACACTCAAATACAACCAACACATACAACTACGTGTTAATACTACGTATTGCTTCGAGACTTAATGACTTGTTGACAAGCAGTCAAAGAGCAGTGGATGGAACATGTAGACGTAGTGGTATTTGCCGCGACAGGAAGGGTTTTTTTTGTTTTTTTTTTATTGTTTCAGGTGCTTCCTCCTGTGTCTTTTTGTTTGATTTGTTGTCTGTGATGTCTTTATTACAAGATCTTTGTCCCCATTCAACATTAGAAACATCACATACTTCCACATCTCCCGCTATGACATGATGTAGAACACCTACATCCATCACTGACATGTTCCTCGCAATGTCTCCCTACCCAGCCCTGCGCTACACACTGACACACACACATTTTGAACCTATGTTAGATCTTTAATAGCCCGTTTCCACCGCAGGAACTCTTTCAGGGGTCCTTCAGGAACTCAAGAATGTTGTTTTCATTTTGAAAGAGGATCTATACGTCAGGGCAAGTGCAGTGCAGAATGTCGCTTATTTGTCAACCTTGCTGCTCATAAAATTTACATACAGCTTTATTTAAACAGTAACCAAGCACTAGATCCCACTGAAGAATGTTTGGATGAGAGTCAGACTATCATTCAGAGTGAATGTTGTTGATCGTCTTGTTAAAATGCAATGCTCTGCAGAGAAAACCTCGGCCCTGACATTTATGTAGACGCCCCTTGACATGCACTGCTGACCCCCCACTATTGTGGACCAAGAACTAGCTCTCATGGCAGCGGCTCACCTTGGACAGTGGACACTGTATATTTCCACACCACATAAACTGCTCAGGAGGAAAGTCCAAGGGCACCCAGGTGAATGTGAGGACCAAAGGTTTCTCAGCAGAACATTGCATTGTAATGAGCTCATCAATGTTAGCGCTTTAACATGCCAGTCCTTTTGATGTTGAGGCTGATTGCTGTATAACAGTTTTAGTCTCCTTTGCAGCCATTCATTATATCTATTTAAATACAAGCGCTAGAGTAAAAACAAACAACAACATGAGCAATTGTATCTCAGCTGTTATTATGGATTTTAATCCATTAATGGATGAATCTTTAGGGGTTTTCCAGATGTGGTGGAAATGCATTAAAAGAGGACATTCAGTTCCCGAGTTTAGTTCTTCCGGTTCCTGTAACTATTTGGTCGAAATGGGCTATTGGTCTGCTTATCTTTGTTTGCTCCAGTTTGCGTGTCTCCTTTTTGTAAAGTGAGATAAGGAAGTTTTTATGAACTTTGTTTTGCCTTTTATTTTGTTTAGAATGACACATTAAAGAGCCCCCACAGGAGTTAATCTAGCTCGGAGTAAGAGAAACCTCTCCATTATACTGAGGCTTGCCTGCGCCAGCTGTATCGACCACGACACACACTCACTGATCTGTTCAGCTCAGGCCCCTTAAGTCTCTCAGTCAAAGCAAACCTCATCACTCCCTCTCCTCTGTGATGTCTTGAGTTGGGAAAGAATGCCTACAGCTGGTTGGTGGCTACATGTGATGCTCTGTGACTGACGTGTTTGTCCGTGATGTGCCGTCGTTTCCATCGATACATGAGCATGAGCCGCTTTCTGTGTCTTGGTTAACCGCTGGGTTTTCACTTCACTTCCTCTCCTCACATCCTTCATCTCAGGCCTCCTCTGACGCTTTCTACACGTTTCCATATAGAGCTTAATGTGGTTAGTTGTCCTGCTGTGTCTCTCTCTGAGCCGAAAATGTGTCATCTGCTTCCATTCAGCCGCTCTCATTATACTCGTCATGTGTGCCAGTTTCACTCTGAACAAACTTTTAATCTGCCTTTTCTCTTTCTTTTTCTTGTTGTTTTTAGCGAGTCAGAAGGTCGGCAAACTTGTACTAATGATAATCTTCTTTTTAATACAGATTCAGCATGTAGTGACTCCTCCAAATCAAAGGTAATGTCCTCCTCACTTCCTCATGTATCACACAAACCCCTCATTCCCTTGTCTTTGCTGTTATATTCATAAGTCTTGTTTTGACGATGCTGTTTTTGTTCTGTATCCGCAGGGCTTGTGGGGGTCAGGGAAGGATCAGTGTAGCAAAGAGATGCTGCGCTCCTCCTTCTTCGCCAGCCGAAAGCGCAAGAAGCCCAAGGACAAAGCTCATCCCAGCAGTTCAGACGATGACCTGGACGCTGTGTACCCTAAGAAGGAGCTCCCGGAGGAAGGCCAGCAGCACCCGCTGTGGTCCCCAGGCAGCCGGACCGAGGAGGAGGGGGAGACGGATGAAGCCAGTGAGAAAGAGAAGCACAGGAACAGCTCAGAGGAACAGCTCGACATGCCCAACAGGAAAGAGTCTCTCTCTTGCAGCCTGACATCGCAGCCCTCTCCCTCCCTGCCTACAGAACACATTTCCTCTGCCCTTCAAGCCGGCTCCCCTTACGCCTCGCCCTCCCATTCCCCAAACCTCAGCTACCGCATGCCGATGGCTCACCAGTCCTCTCTGTCAGACCCGCCTTCCAACTACGACGACACGGTGTCCGACCTCGGTACGATGAACAGCACCAGCTCTCAGGCGTCGGTGCCCAGAGTGAGGCGAGGCAGGATGGGGGCTCCAGAGGCAGGGCCGAGCGGGCTTGCAGCAGAGGTTTGCTCCATCACCTCCGATTACTCCACCACCTCCTCCATGACGTTCCTGACTGGAGCTGAGCTCAACACTCTCAGTCCTGAAGTGCAGAGTGTGGCAGAAAGCAGGGGTGGGGACGACGCTGACGATGAGAGGAGTGAGCTGATCAGCGAGGGAAGGCCCATGGAGACGGACAGTGAAAGCGACCTGTCGGTGTTCACAGTCGGAAAAGCAGAACATCGTGACCCTCAGGAAGCTCCTCGGCCCCTCCCCTCACACAGACTCATTGAGTGTGATACGCTTTCCAGAAAGAAAGCTGCTCAACAGAAACACAACAGCGAGTCTTCACTGGAAGGAGCGTGGAGTGATAAAGATTCAAACAGGCTCTCACATGTAATGGGGTCGGTCAAAGGACGCTCCACAGGCAGCCTCAGCTCCTCGTCTCGTAGCGAGTTAGATAAGGCTGAGCCAGCGTGGAAGCTGAAGATCACCGACAGACTGAAGGTGCGTCTGCGAATGTCTGTGGATGACATGTTTGGTGTGGGCAGCCAGAGGAGCCGGTCCCCGGAGGGCCGCAGCAAAAAGAAGAACATCAGACGCAGGCACACCATGGGCGGTCAGAGGGACTTCGCAGAGCTGTCCGTTTTGGGAGACTGGCAGGTCAGCATCGGCTCAGGCTCTCGCTCCGAGCTGTCGGCTGTGGACCAGCTGAAGCCCAAGTGCAGCTCTCAAGACTTCTCCATCGGGGACTGGATTGCCCGTGAGCGCCACCGCACCAGCAATCCCGAGGTCAGCCTGGACCTCGCTGATCAGCAGGGGGCGCTGTGCAGTGCAAGCTCCCAGAACCTCGGCGCCTCGTCCTCGTCTGAACTCCCACATCGGGCAGCGGAGGCGCTGAACGGCGACGTCCCCCAGAGCAAAAATCTGAGCCTTTCGGCCACCGCTCACCCACATAAACTCACAAGTTCCCAGGTGGTCCATTCACGCTTCTATCAGTACCTGTGAGGAGTGTTGGACGTGTGTGACTGTGTATGTTCTCGTCTGTGAGATGTTTACCTAATTGGGAGTCTGTCAGTGTAATGTTTGTTGTGTGACCAATGTTCGTGAATGGGCATGTTGTACAAAAATTGTCTGGAGTGTGTGTGTCTGTAACTGTGTGCGTGTGCTTGTGAAAAGAGAATTACTGCACACAGGGATCGTTGATCTTGCTCATGTAGAAGCATGAAACAAAATCTTGTTTATACCTTTCAAATTTTTTTCTTTTTTTTTTTTTAAATGACAAATGACTTTGGGATGGCTGAGCAGGAGGATTTCCTCCCTCCTAATACAAATCCCCGTTATGCTGAAGACTGAGAGGACCTGTGGCTCGTGAAACGATGAGCTTGTGAAGTCTGCGCAAGGAAGTTTGAACTGTGACACTCGAGTTAGGTTTTAGTAAAGTGGCTTTAAGGATGAACTGACTTTTAGAACGAATAGGAAGTAGTAAAAAGAGATTTTTAGTATTGCAAAGGAACTATTTTTGTGTAAAGAAAGTTACGATCTTCAGAGTCAGCGAGTCTCTCAGTAACCAAATGAAGAATGTACAGACATGCTTGCTGTAATACTGACTAAAAGCTTTAGATGCTTGTGTTTCACTCTAAAGTGTACATATCCCTATTTTTCTGTGTACTTGAATTGTGTTTTTGGTACAGCCTGCGCGTGTGGACCGCCTACAAAGCCGTCTGCTGTCGAAGGGGCCTTTCCAAAGGTACAAAGGTGACGAGGAGACACTGGATTTATGCAAAATGGAAACGTAGTTCTTATTCATCCCGGTTATGTGGTTTTAAAGAGCAGTGAACAACATCCCTCTGATGCAAGTGTTATGTTTTAGTGTTCGTGGTTCACACATGTGTCAGGCAGCAGAGGAAGAATACGTTGGAAGAAAAAAAAAAAGAAAATGGGTAATCAGATCAGAATATCATGTTTCTTCTCAATAGGAAGTGCCTCACAATGAAATGTTAAGGGTGCCATATTGTCTTTGTCGAGACACACGAAGATGTTACTGTGAATGACATTTTTATCGTCGATTCTCAGTCATTCTCCAGGTTTCTGTAACAAAAATGCCGAGCTTCCATTCCTTAGGCATTCCACTCTGGTCTTAACATGTTTTATACGCATTTTTTGTTATCTCCTGTTTTTTTTTTTTGTTTTTTTTTTCATTTTTTGATTTTAACAGAACTTGAATTTTAAATATTCCTTGTAAAATAAGTAACTTAAATGTACATATAAATGCCATGTTTTAGCTGCTTTACTTTTCATTTCCATCAGTTGGCAGGATTCAGTACAGTATTGTGAGTTGATGAAGATGATAATGATGATGATGATGACGCTCGTGGCCTGTGTGGGTGTTGTGTTTGGTACTTCTCTGTGTGGAGAGGTCCCTGCATGAGGAAACACTTCATTGCGCTGGAGCGTTTGTAACAATGCTGTGTTCCTCTGATTGTTAGAGGGGTGTGCACAGACTCCTGAAACACTGGAAATAAATTTTGTCAATGGCAGATGGTTGTTTTTATTTCTTTTTTTACTGAGTCACATGAGTATTTCTAACAAAGAAAGTTTTTATCGCTCAAATCTTCTTTCTAATTTGAGTATCTACATCAAACTTAGTGTTGAAATTTAAGCCTGGTCTCCTTCAGAAGTTTTGCTGTCTTTCAGTATTGAGTCAAATGTGATTTAATTCAAATCTATTGATCAGTTTTCACTTTGATTTGAAAGAGTTTTCTCTATATCCAAAAACACACATTAAATCTTTTTTGTTGTTGATCTGTAAAACATGGGTTGAAGTTTT
The DNA here is from genome assembly GCF_900880675.1 of Sparus aurata. NCBI lineage: Eukaryota > Metazoa > Chordata > Actinopteri > Spariformes > Sparidae > Sparus > Sparus aurata. Next base: position 22,971,941 of record NC_044207.1, on the reverse strand, counting down.
TTCAGCTACTTGAGTTTCTCAGATCTTGATTTGCGGTGTCCGTTTCACCAATCCGATTTAAGCAACCTGATGCTTAAAAAAGGAGCAGCTGAATTCGGGTGACCTGAATTCATACTTTTGAACACTGAATACTTGAAACCCTATTAAAAAACAAAATACAAACTCTTATACTTATTCAGTATAAGATTTAAATGTATAACACATACAAAATTCCATTAAATATAATTGGACAGATGATTTTCCTATATGAAGTTTTTGTTTCTTGGATCATGTGACTGACCGAACACAATCTGATCAGGTCTGATCAATCTTCAGCAGTGTGGGTGATCAAGTTGGAAATGTTCACTTTGAACTCGGATGTCTGAAGCAGCAGACTGTTGTTTGGGATTGATCTGAAAGTTATAAAGTGACCTTCATTTGTGCACGTCTCTACAGTTTCCTCAGGAAATTTGAAACGGGGGAACTTCAAATCCCATTAGTTCAGATGGATGATTTTCAAAGCAAAAAGTTGAAATGCCATCTTACATTTAGTGGGTGTTATTCAGCTGCGGTCACATCCATTAACAGAGGCCTTTTTTTTTTTCGAGACTCACAGTAGTAAAAGACAAATATAATCAAATTATTGATGGCTGAATATGATTAAACTGCGTCTGTTTCAGGGTTATGTAACTGGGCGTGCTGGTTCACTGCAATGAGTTACTGAGACGCTTGAACAGAAATGATCCATCGGTAATATAATCAGCGACACCTTCGCTTTTTCTGTGGTGGAGTGAAGCTGTCATCAAAAGTAAAGAAATTATTAAAATATTCAATATATACATTTTCCATGAAATTCACAATAAATGGTAAAGTTAAATGTAAGGATTAATAATTTTTAACAAAATTGAAAACGTATGTTTTAGTTTGCTTTTGAATTTTTACCTTTGTAGTAATTCCCTATTAATTTACTTTGCTATTTAATTGTCTATTGTATTTATACATTTTTAAATGTATATTTTTATTAATCATTTTGCCTCTGCATTTGCCTCTCTTTATTTTCCCCAAATGTAATGAATTTCTTTATTTGTTCCTGATGCATTAATCGACATTGATGGTCTCAGGCTGCCCAGAGAAACCATAGAGAAATTAATTTAAAAATGAATACATTCATAAATAAAATAGCAAATTCAATACGGAAGCAAGAAAAAGGGAAAATAAATCAATGCATGTCTCGTTTTAAAAAATACATTTTTAACGGCTGCATTTATTGTCGATATTATTTTAGTTATTCTAATGACAATTCATTTATTGAGTCATATAGTTATTTCTAATTTTTGGCAGTTTTGGTCCTCCATATTTTCCTGTCATCACAAGCTGGGCATGAAGTCTCAACACCAGTACACAAATCTCAGCCCTCAGTGTTGCTGCAATACTTCTCCCGCACACTAGAGGGCAGTGACGCACTCTTGAGTTACACACCACAGTGATGTAAAGTGACTGATGACACCGACTTAAAGGTACATTTCAAAATGCTTTATATACAAGTTGCACATACAACATAAAGACTTAAACAATATAAGATTTATACACTTTGTACATCAGCTGACTAGAAACCACTGACAATACTAACAGAAGTGACGTGAGGAGAGAGTCGAGCCATTGAACACACAAAGAAATTCACAAAGTGATGAAAGTTCAGCAGAGTAACTCACCAGTGTGTCAGTTTGGAAGGTAAATATCAAGAACTGTCTTTGCAAACTAAGTACTTTACATTATTCGTCAGTGTAACACCATCTTTCAAGCAGACGTACAATTATCTTGTATTCAGTTCTGTCTAATGTTCTTCAGATGAGATGCGATTTTAAACTCCCCTCGCTAACACGTAGCTTAACATTTGAGGGAAGTAAAAATCATGATCTGGTTTTGTGGAGTTCTCAACAGAATGCACAGCTCAGACGAGGCCTATCCACGTTCACTCACCTTCAGTGTCATGCGTGGGCTTCCTAACATGAACACTTCACCCACAGTAAGGCACAGTGACTAAAAGAACAAGAGTTCGATTCAGAAACATGATGAGGGAAAGTATGATCTCATACCATTTTTGTATAGACACTGTGTTTTTTTTTGTGGTTTTCCTTTTTTTAAGTAACAACACACATTGTGCCCTCGTTTTGTCAAGCAACTAAAGACTGATGCAGCCGGACATCCACTCATAGACACGACACTGAACAGAGAAATTCTGAGAAACAAGTAGCGGTAATCATACTCGTGAACACAATTATCAGCAGGTTGGTCGGCAAAAGGTGATCAGAAAAAACGGGCAGCCTCTCAAAAAGATAAATCTTGATACGATAAACTGATCTTCACTGGAGGGATATTTTGTGCTGCAAAAGCGCTCGATGGATGTGCCGGGGGGGGGGGGGGTGAGATGGAGACGCATTGCTCAGGGGACGTGATGTTGGTCCTCTATTTGTCCACCAGAGGGAGCGCTAGTCCGTATAATCCAATAGCAGAGAGAAGATATAGGCTGTTCACATCTGAGATTTGTTTTAGTCTTTCTGGCTGGTTTTTCCTTTTTGAGGAGAGGATGGGGAGGCGGAGGGGGTGGAATGAAGGCCGAGGCCCCTTTTGCACATGCAGGTGCTGCGATGTCAGAGTGGAGCTAAAACCTGATTGGACAGCAGGTGGCGTAGGGGGTCGATGGGGTTAGAAACATCAGTTGCATATTGTGCTGTAGTAGCTGGCTGCGGGGCTGCTCAGAGTGGGGGGAAGGTTTAGCTGTCGTCCTCGTCCTCGTCCTGCTGGTCTTCCGTCAGCACCTCCGGCACCCGGAAACACTCCTCGAAGAAGTTGACGAGGGACTGGCTGAGGTGCTGCTGCGTCCCTTCACTGTGTAGGAAGTGTCCCTCATCTGGGTAGATCTGTAGATAGAGACACAGGAGTGGGTTTATAAAGAGCCGCGCCTTACTCACTCGGGTTTTTTGGTCATTCATTACCCATTTATGTGAGAAAGTCAATATTTTCCAGAGCCCAACACAACAATCCAGAACCCTGAAAATATTCCTTTACTGCAAAATCAAACTGAGAAATTAAGCGTGTCCTCCGCCGCTTCAACAATAACGAGATAGGTTCTCAGTTTCTCAAGTTCGATCTCGAAACATTACTAGAATATTCATCTGCAACCATTTTTATAATGAACACAGTGAGTCAGTGTCAAATTTGAGAATTTGGGTTAGGGTTAGGGTTATTCTACATCATAGCGAGATTTATATTATGAGGGGTTTGGGGTTGTTTTCACTGCTTGGACACTTTACAGATAAAACAATTAGCTGAAAAAATATGATTTTGCAGAATGTGTGCGGACTGAAAGCCTTGGAAAAACAGAAGTCGTGAGAACAATCTCGCCGCCGGAGATTGTGATTTTCTTTCCGACTGCACCACATGATCTTCCTGAGAACAAGTTCATCTGCTCCACTCAGACTTCCAGCCAACATTATCAAGAAGTCCTTAAAGTGCTCAGAAAATGGGGATTTGGACATCTACGTTTCCATGGCAACTGGGCAAACCTCATCTGCTCAGAAACATCCCGCGATGTGACTGAAAGCTCAGAAACAGCTCAAAGTGGTGACGCCTTCAGTCGACACACTTCAGTCGCTTCTGTTGCTGTTCTTATACTTTTTGCTTTACACATTTCTGATGTGATGCAGTTTTATTGCCATTTACACTTGTTGCCTTTTGCACAAAACAACAAATACACCCTTGTTGCCTGTGTACTTGACTTCTATTACATTCTGTAATCACATTTGTGTGATCTTAAATGACATTATTCTGTGAACAAATGCGATCTGCAGCCACAGTTAACACGAGGCTTTGACAGTCTGGATTACATAAAAAACCCAGTGGGTATCCTCCCGCTTTAATGACGATGTGAGCACGTGAATGGATGCCACAGTTACGGGCCGTAGGAAGCTGCAGCTCACCTGTAGAGTGTAATTGGCCTTCTCGCTGATTAGATGATTGATGAATTTGGCCGTGTGCTGGAAGTGAACCTTTTCTGTGGTAGTGGGGGAGATGAGATTGGAGAGGCACATTAGGGTCTGAACACAGTTACGTAGCTGGCGTTTCACTCAGCACAGCATGGAGCCATGATATAGAGTATGTTACCGTCAGCGGTCGGGTGAATTATCAAGTACTGCTTCTGCAGGAGCTGACCCGCTCTGTGTGCTAAATTTGCCATCTGAAGGAAAGAGCAGAAGGAAACATCCAACATTTATGTCACGATCGTCCTCTTAATAATCACCCTGAGATCCACCAGATTCCACTTTAGCAACAACATGTTGGTTAAAGAGGCTGAAATGTTGAAACTTTACCGTGTATACCCGGGAATCTGTCTTTGAGCCGAGGTACCGTTCTGAAAATGCAGACGCTGCCATTTTGAAAAGGGGATAAAGGAGTTAGAGGGATCGGGCTTCTTTAGACAAAGAGCATGAAATCTGAAGAATGTGTGGGAAATTATACCATAGAGCTCAAAGTCTGTGATGGGGGAGACCGCTGTTCCACATTTAAGCTGGTTGAACTCCTCCGAGCTCAGGAGCATCGTGGCTAAATATCCTCCGTAGGCCTGAACAGAGAGAAAGGAGACACAGAGACGTGCTGAGAAGTCTAATTCACTGTGCTGTGTGATGGGAGTTTCCATGCGAGGCCGTTGCCGTGAGTCTCTCTGTTCTCCTTACCTTTCCATAAACTCCCATCCGAGTCTTATCGATGTAAGGCTCTTTGGATATGAACCTAAAAAATGAAGGAAATCAGATTAAACCTCCGCTGGTTTGTTTTGGGGACCTGGCGATTGTCAAAGCAAGCAGTTAAAATCAAGGTCGTACCTGAGTGCCTCCAGCTGGTCCCGCTCCTCCAGTTTCCCCAGTTTCCTCTTGACTTTGTGGAGGAAGTTGGTGCCTTGGAAGCCGCTGCCGTGGCCGTCGAAGCGGATGACGATGGTGCTGAAGCTGCTGACCAGAACCGTGGCCCAGTCCACCCGGAACTGCTCCGATACCATCTGCCCGCCGGGCGTACCGTCCCTGTGGGAGAATACAGGCGGAACGAGAACAGATGAAATGAATGAATCAAAATGAAGAATTAGGGGAAATGTTTATCTACAAGACAGCATCAAGGAGTGGAGGCAGTTAAAGGAACAGCTCGCAATATCATACTATCCAATGAGGGATCACAAACCATTAAAAAAAACGACTTTATCTTCAAATCTTCACAAATACTATCATATGAATGCTAATTGTTTTACTAATAAAGCATCTAGCGCAGAATATTCTACGTTTTTATTACATCATGTTCAAGCCTTACAGTATTGTAGTGCTGTAACAATACAGGATTACATTTGATGAATTAATTGGCAAAGATATGAAACATTTCCTGTTTGTGGCTGCAGAAATGAGAGTATCTGTTGTTTTTCTCTGTCTTTTATTAGATGAAGTGAATATTTTGGGGTTTTGGACATGATCAATTTTACAGCTTCACATTGAGCCCCTGGGAACTGTGACAGGCAATCTGTTTTGAATTTTTCATTACAGAAGCCCTGAGGCTTTTTTTTCTACTGCTCCATTCTAAAAAAAAAAAAAAAAAAAAGTAATGTGTGTAACAGTGAATTTTTTTTTTCATGTGTCAAACCAGGTGAAAAAAAAAGAATTCTTCATGAAAATTTTATTTTTCACAAAAAAAAATGTTCTGTGTGAGACATTTGTTTCACGTGTTGTTTCAGTGAAATGATTTTCTTTTTTTGACTCAAGTGTTTCTTTCTGCAATGCTCATTTTGGCCACAAGAGGCAGAAGTGCACCACCGCTCTGCCGTTAGTGTCACAGGTGGACTGCTGTGTTTTATCGGCCTTTTCATTAATGTGTGTCAACAGTGAACAGTGAATCACTGCAACTGAGAGGAAGGCGAAGAAAGTGCATATTTCTGGCACAGAAAACGGGTTGTATGTTTCTGAGATGGAGGTTGGAGAACACGTAGTAATTCTTCCGTTCCATCAGCATTACGCATGAGTGCCACCGCAGTATTTCTATGTTTACAGCGATCACACTGACTGCTTCATGTGTCCAAATTGTGCATGACAATCAGCGGTGACCATCAGCCTGGGACATCATTAGAAAATGGAAGTTTGAGACGCAAACACTATTTATTCTAGTCTAGTTACGGTGAATTTGGCCTGCATCGTGATCAGGACTCACAACAAGGATATGTAGTGTAACGATTCTGTGAGAGTTACAGGCTTTGATAAATCGTACATTCCATACTTGGTGAGGATCCAGCGTTTTGGATCTCTCAAACTAGGTAATCAAAGTTAGAAAATCAGAACCTTTATGACTTTTGTTTTTTAAGAACTCTCCTGTGAATCTCCCCCAAACAGGAACGTGCAAACTTCAACTTCAATTGTTGTAAAACTGTAATATTTTGTCTCTTTCCGAATGAAAACAGATGTATTCATACTCACACCAGCAGCAGTAAGGGGTAATGAGCTGTTTCTATGAATCCGGCTGGCTTCAGAATCTGCATCGTCAGAGCTGCAACAGACAGGACGAGGTTACTGGAGATCTCATAATATAAGGTGACCGGCTGTAATGTCATTAGGATGGACACACAGGTTAATTGTGTATCCGCTGACTCAACGTGAGCGGGGGGGAACATACTGTAGTCGTCTATGACGATGGTCTTGTTCTCCACTTTGGGCATCTGCATGTTGTTGTACGTGTTGTTCACCCGCTCGTTCGTCTCCACGTCAAACACCTCTGCAGGATGAAAAAAATGGTTTTATGGCAAATCTATTTATCAGTGAAATTTCAGTGCAGATATTTAAACACTCACTCTGTTTGTCCTTGGTGCTGTAGATCGCAACGCTTGGCACTTGAGGACCTACACAGAACAATTCGGGGGAGAAAACAGTTAACAGGAAAGCAAAAATAGAAGCCGATAGTTCAAATTTCATCAAACAAGGCAATATCAATAGTCTCAAATGCTTCCACTGTATCAGTAATCAAGAAGCCCCTGAAATACAATCCTATCTGCAGCAGAAGTATCACCTTGTCTCATCTCAAACAGACTTCAGAAACAACCCTCCCAGCCAGCTCTGCAGTTAATAATCTACTTCCGTCCCATGAGGGAGCAGCTTATTATTTCACAATGGCTCCACTCTTCAAAGGTCCAATTAATGAAGAAAGCCACTGGCACTTTTCCTCTCTGGAGTGAGCCCCTTTAAGCAAATCGGCTTCTGAGGAGGACAAACAATCCTCAAACACAATGCTAACCACCGAGCCCTGTGTTTCATTCAAATACCAAAAGAGACCACACAGTCTATCAGCTCAGCTGTGCTCAAATGACTGCCGGCGTGCAGCCAGACAAGACATTTATTCCTGTGGCTAATCAGAGCAGCGGTTTGAGGCTATCTGCTCACGTCCAGTTCGATATAAGCTCTCAACCTGACATGGAGCACTAATTCAATTACACGCTCTCAGACCAAAATAAAAAAAAAGAGCCTGGACTCGAGAGGTTCAAGGTCAAAGACGCTCACCTTTACAGTAGAGTACGAAGTAATGCATGTTGTGGCTGAATGAAACGTCCACGTAGCCGCAGTTGAACTCACAAGACAGGCAGCAGCGGTTGAACGGAGGGATTGTGTCGGCGCTGTGGGACGGAACAGAGTTCAGTATCATTGTGTGGCGTAAAAGGGATAGTCCGGGTTTTTAGTGCGGGGTTGTTTAAGGCAATTATCCACAGTCGGTGTATCACCTACAGTAGATGCGGGTCAGCACGCCCCCAGTTTACAGAGGCTAAGCGATGAACTGCTGTGGGACGGATATGAACTGTAATGATTTAATATGTGTAAAGGGGCCCCTCGATCACTTATCTCAAGGTATCAGAATGACAATTGGCTCTGCAGGTCACCACAAGTCTCCCCTTCTCAGACATGCGGTGTGATTTATTGTTAACGTGTTACTTTCTATTCTAAATACAGTGTACTTGAAAACTTTATCTGCACACTGGGGTCACTAAACACTTGGAATTGCATGAATTGCGTATAACTGGAAAGCGGAGACTCGAATGGATTCGATCGTCCCAGTCGTATTCATGTGTGATGATGTCGGTCCACCATAGTAGCCATTTAATTGTAACAAAAAAAAAAAAAAGCTCTTGTCATTATGAAAAGAACTGCTGAGAAAAAATATTTGTCAGGATCGACTTCTTGATTCATCTTGAGTTCATCTTCCTGCATAAAATGTGTGCTCAGATTATTATAATTGATTGTTTTTCGGGCCCTATCTATCTTATCGCATACGATATAAATCACAATTAACTGCAATTCTTTTGAGGGGCCAAATTATACCTTATGGCGGGCCAACTTTGGTCAGCTCTGATTTAGAATATTTTCCCCACTTCACCTTGCCATCAAACAGCTATTTATGAAGCTGTTATATATCCATCTATGCCAGACTTTTTTCGACAAAAACAGCAATTTTACCTCTCATAATACATTGGTTGCCGTTCTGGTCTGCTGGTTGGCTTGTTCGTGTTTGGTGTGGCTTTGCTGAATGAGAATTAACCCTCTTAAAAACCGAATTCACACGAGAACACAAACAACCCAACCAGTCACGCCAGCGGTGGAACAGCAGCGTCCTTGTTCTGAGAGGTAAAATTACTGTTTTTGTTAAAGGAGTCTGGAGGCTCCGAAGGGAGCCGATAATGGCTTCAACTCCCCATCGAAAAGGACCTGTCTGAGGGAAAGGTAAAGTGGTGAAAAAGTTCTAAATATAACGTACACTCAAACTGATGTTGATGTTTTGAGGTGGGCCTTTTTACAGGCGGCTAAAACACCCATCCACACACCTGTACTCCTGCTGCTCCTCCAAACGGGGATGACGCCGACAGCCATCTACTTCTACACTAACTATGGAGTACCTCTTCCAAACCCCACTTCAAAACACAGGAACTATGCTATTAAGTAGCACCTTCAAACAACACATTAGTACTCATAACTTCTGCTAAAAGCCCACCTGTACAAGTGCCGTCGTTTGGGGTCATCCTCTGTGCTCAGGAAGTATCTGGAAAACATCCGAACATTACTAACAAACGACAAAAAGATATCTGGCAGCACTGGTTTGTTGCCTCAAAATGTCTTACATGAGGTTTCTTTCGTGATTGTAGGCCAAGATTCTGGTGACGTCCCAGTCCCCAGACGTCAGGGACTGCAGTATGTCTGTGCTCGTGTTGGGCTGGAAGAAAACAAAAACACTGAGCACACTGCAGCAAAGCCCTCAGCACAAGGAGAAACGTGCGGCCGCTCACCATGGAGGTGGACATGGAAATGTGGAAAAACTTTCCTCTGCCACCCTGAGGAATCGCTCTTGTGAAGAAGAACTTGTGTCCGTCCTGGGAGAAGAGCGGCGGTTCGTTCTGCAGAGAAGGAGAGACAAACATCTGCTTGTAGCCCAGAACGTGCCTGCAGGGGCTTTTAGACTACCGCATAACAACAGGGATGCAGCGTTTTCATCACGTACCTGTCTGTGCAACCAGCTCTCACTCTCATCTTCATGTTTCTGGGGGAAAAAACAATGAGAGAGAACGAGTCAAATGTCTTCAAGAAAAATGACATGAAAATTAACTTCAGTTCAGTTTACTCAGCTGTAGATCATCATTAGTGCGTATCTGCTGCACCAGAGCGGTGTATGTGGGATTGTCTCACATAAACTGCAGCGCCCATGTTCATTTTGATTAAGGAAGTGAGGTGTTTTAATCACTTTTGGACAACGAAAGAGGTCTAAGGCTCAGAGGAAATGAGCTTTGTCAGACTTACAGGTGAAAATGGAAAAAAGAAAGATCTTAATTAATTAACTAAGTAAACAAACTCTTCCATTTTCATGACTGAATAAACTGATTAAATGAACTGAGCTTAAGAGACAACACAGTTTCATACTGTTTCACTTTGTTTATGTGTGGCGGACCCTGCCATCTTTCTAGCTTCAAACAGTGTTCTGGGGTCCTTATTTTCCTCTGAGAACAGCTTGTTTATTCAGTCATTGATTCAAATAAATATTTCTGAGTTTGTACTATTACCTCATTAAGATTCTAAATATTAGAATAGTGAGTTTGAATCTCCTCTCTGAATCTCTATAGCGCCCCTTTAAGCCACACAGGCGACACTGGTTCACAGGTTTGAATTCATTGTCTGTTTTTTGCTCTTTACAGGGGATCTGACGATGGTGTTAAAACACACACACTATCCCCACATTTATCCTTTAACAAACACAGAATGAACAGTGGCAGCAGACTTCATTATTTGTCAAATAAAAGCTGCTGAATGTTTTTACCTTGATACAGACTCCAGTTGTGGCCTCACACAGTGTCAGGATGGAGTTGTTCTGGGCTCTGTTCAGCCAGTTGACAGCCAGTTTGGTGCTGGTGGCCCATTTCACCATGGTGATATAATATTCCCTCCTGAAACCACAAGGTGAGAGAGAACATCACAACCACTGACAACCTCTGTCTCAGCTACCTGGAGAAAAATGCCCCAGGGAGATATTTATTGCTTGTTACTTTATACTACTGTGGATTTAAACAAGCTTTCTTGCAAAAGTCCTGCATGATTACATCTTGTGTTTTCATGCTGTCCTGTCAAACCAACTAACAGCCGCTGGGCTGTCACTCACCCTATTCGAGGGTCATCAGGTTTCTTCATCACCACTGTGTGCAGGGGACCGTTGAGGCTCACTACTGACAGGTGCACTACAGGGTTTTCCTCCCCAGCCTGCAGGGGCAAACAGGAAGTTACACAGGTCAGCCTGGATTTCAGCTTAAGATAGTGAGGAATTGTACGGAAGCCCTGAGGGGCAAGTGTTTTTATGAACTGCCATCTGGTTGAAATAAAATTGTTTAATCATCAGGATAATCATTCTGAGGTCCATTAATTCTTTTTCCATCTGTGCAAACATGAAAAAAAAAATTCCAGGTGAAAAAAAAAATTCCAGGAGAAAAAAAAATATAATAATATATTTTTCACTAGAAAATGTTTTCAGTTGATTCTACAAGCAAAAAAAATAAAAATATTTTATAATAAATATAATAAATGTAGTCGTTTTTTAAAAAAATGTTCCCTTTGTTTCACACATTTAAAAAAATGTGTGTAAAAATCTACGAGAAAAAATAACAATAAAATATTGATATTTTAGATTAGAGTTAGAAAATGTATCACCAGGAAGAATAAAAATTCTTCACTTGACCCCTCAGGGCTTCCACAGTATTGTTGTCTTTGTTATGTTTAAGGTTGGGTAAAAGTCATCTATCAAAGTCCATCAGTATGGTAGAATATTTAATTTTGTGGCCACACAGGTGGAGCCTAAACAAGCCATGTACACAACAATCACAGATCATCATCTTTTCAGCTGATATTGTTTACAAATGGTTTTTGTCTGACACATCCACCAGTTTGTCTCTCATGTAGTTACTTAATTACCTTCACAGAGGTAACTATAAGTTTCAACCATCGATCTTTTAAAACCCCAGACGGTTGTTTAAAAACATTTAAAAGGCTGTTCTGACATCGTTTTCCCAATCCTCCAAGGCTCCTCTAACCATCTGGATGAAAAAATCTTATGACAGAAGACTTTCCGGTACTATGAGTCTGTTTGTGAATCAAGTCAACGATGGCAATTCGCCAGCTACCTGAGAAGGAAACAGACTCGTAACTTTTGAAACTGATTGAATATCTTTTTTATTGTGCAGCAGATGTAATATTTGTTATCCAGATGTTGACGAGAATCTCTCAAGGATTCTAATAATACAGTCAGAACAGCGGTAAGTGTTTTTATACCACCCTTTGGTTTTGACTAAGTGTGCCGGTTAATTATGTTTTTTTTTTTTTTTTTTACAAGTGATGGGTCCCTCTATGACCCGACTCTGGAAAATAACAACATGAGAGGCACAAACCGGCTCATTACAGAGCAACGTTTCTGGTGTTTCTGACCACCTGGTGAATTTAAGTCTAGTATTCACTCTCTTTTACTTAAGACAAAATGGCAAACTCTCCAGCTGCTAAATACTCCATTTTGTTCACCAGCTAGTCTCTAACTTTGTCTGTCAGCAGTAGCAAATGCAGGACTTGGGAACAGACGCAGATAAGACAAGAGTCAAACGCAGGTACACAAAGGAAGGAAGGCGGCGTCAAACAGACAAAGACAGGAAGTGTAAAGCAAAACAAGACACATGACGGAGAAACTTTCAAAATAAACAGAAAACAGCTAAATTGAAACCCCACAACAGAGACTTGCCTTCGGGTAGTGGTACTCTTGGCTGGCGGGGTAAGGTGCTCCTGTGAAAAAGGGAACTTCCATCCTCGGCACCAGCGTGTCGTTGATGGTCATGTAGGCGAGACGCAGCCCGTCTGGAGACCACCAGTGGGCGACCTGGGTCTGCAGGATCTCCTCTGTGAAACAGGACAAGCACATTTAAAGTGAAGTTTCATACTAGTGTATTTCTATTTTTTGGCCTGTTTGTTGTTTCCCGTTTTCTTATGTTTTTTTTATGTGTGTTTGGTTGTTATTCTGCACTGAAGCCCTGTGGGAACACAATGTTGCTCCCCTGTACACTGAGCACTGTATATGGAGAGAATGACAATAAATTCTACAGTGTCTTCGTCAATGACTTTGGGCTTTCCCCCTTAAAATTATTCAGCAAGACAGTCCTCACATCCACACAAAAATCCATAGTTAAAAAAAAAAAAACTGTTGGCTCCTGAGAATGGACACATTTGGCCCTACGAAGTCTCTAAAATGTGATGAGTCACATAAAGATTTGACATCCTTACACCTGTGTGCAGTTGTATTTCATAAGTCTGACACTGATAACATTGTTTCCAATATGTCACCATTTCAACAGCAACTTGTTATTTATGGTGCCTGTGAGAAAAATGAATGAATATTTATATCTATTAATATTCTCAAAAGTCTAAAATCCAAAAACATGAAGCCAGAGGATGTCTTCCTTCTTCCTTCCTGTCTAAAAGTGCAGAAATACATCCTCCTGAGGAGAATGTGATTATTGTGACAGGTAAAGAACACTTTCCCTCCCTATTCAGTCTTTGTTTGTTTTCAGCAGTGACTTTCATCCAGCAGGGGGCAGAAGAGCTCTATGAAAAGCACACAGTTCACACTCCACTGTATCTACATGCAGCCTTTTCCTGACAAAAATGATGAGTTCAACCTTGATGTGATGATTTGTCAGGCTATGATTATTTTTTCTTCACGTTACCGTGAATTGAAAAGGGTGATGGTGAGTAAAGGACACTATTCAGCGTTGGGTTCTCAACATTTCATCGAGTTTTTCGTTGCAAGGCCAACAAGTTTGCTGTAGCGCAGCAGGATTTTTCAAGGCCTGTGCCCACAGAACATCAGGCAGCACAATTTCTCTGAAGGCTGGAGCCTCAAATAAAAACTCCTGGCATCATCCGTCATTCTGCAAATCATGGAGATGTTCAGAGTTTGTACATATCATGTACCATATCATCATTCTTACGCTGCATGTCATATCACGTTTACATTACATGTATATGAGCTGACTTTCATGTCATGTAAAGGGAAGTGAGCAAGATGGCTGCCAAGCAAAAGACCATTATTCAAGGGACCATTTCAACATTTGCATGAAACCATCGGATATTTTCACAAGATGTCGGGACATTTTCCATCTGTGTAAATGGCTTTTGTTCATATTTACACATCACTGTATCGGCTGTTAGAGGCAAACAGTCGTCTACACCTCCATCCGCTGGAGAAAAGACACATAAACCCACATTTATCTCAACAGATAAGTCTTAAAACAGACACACAAATCCACAAACACACATGTTGCATTCTTGTTAAATCAATTGCTTTCATCTCCAACACCTCCCAGACGCACTGCTCCACAGGAAACATTCATCCCAACTTCAATCCCATGACTTTCGCTGTGTTTAATCTCTCAATCTCAAAGTCAGAGCACGTGTTTGCTGATGCATTATTATGACAAGTGAGGGAATAATTATTAGCTCTGATCAACATCAAAGACTCAATGATAAGAATAATTATCATTGTTCAAACCCACAGGACTTCATTTGAGATTTTTTGTTTGGATCTCAGTGAGTTTATTTGACGCACAAGTTCTTTAGCCCAACAAGTATTCCATTTGATGTGATGGCATGTTTGGTTTGAATAATCCAACAATGACTGCAGGATTTACTGTAACTAAAAAACAAGTTATATATGGCACCTTCATCTGTGTGTAAAAACCGTATTCCCCAATATTCAAGGCAGAAAAAAAACGAAACAAAAAATGTTGTAAATTGAAGATTGCGACACTACAATTCCCATGAGATCACCTGTTTTACTTCTTTATCACAGACAGCTCACAGCACTACGATGGAAACATTTGCTGCTTATAGGTAGTGGAACTTAAAAATACCTGAGAGAAACAAAGCTGCCTCACCTTGAACCGTATTCATACAACTTTTTTGAAACCGAGTCCCCTGAACAATACAGAACAAACTGTGCATGTAAGACATACTGTGAGTTCCATGACAGACAGTGATAAATCCATGAAACAACATGACAAACATATCTTCAGCAGTGGAAATGGATTACTTCTTTCATGTCATGTTCTGTGTCTATTACAAAGAAATAATCCCATTAACAAAAGACTGATTACAGCCGACCCTAAAGCTCTTCATGCACTGTCACAGAATTCCTCCCTGAATAACTGGCATTTTGCAATTACATAACATAATTACACTGCAATTATTATCCCAAACCACCTTCTGGGTGAGTCCAAAATCAATAACCACAGCAGAAATCCCCACTAACTAAACAAGAAACCTATAAATTTCGATTACAAATGATTGTACGGTGGATAAACATGGCGGCGCATCCGTAAACAAAGCCATATCTAAGTGGGGTGTAATTGGAAGGTCTGTCTCACATATGCAGTAATCAGAAAATGTCTCATATTTAATTACAAGTATGCAAGGCTTTTTGAACATCTGCTGAGTGAGACTGCAGCGCTGCAGACATGAATTAATTAAAATTTGCCTGAACACAAAGATGAGCTATGGTGAAGTCTACGGGAGGAGGGGCACTGAATCGTATCCAGCTGTGCCGTTTCAAACAGAATCAGGCCCCCAAACAGGCCTCCAGGTGGGGGCAGGTGTCAAGAGATCGCATCTAAACGGTCTTCATCTCTACTGGGAGTGTTTCTCGTGGTTCATTCAGGGCTATGTGGCTCCAATTTACAGAGGTTGTAATTAATAAAAATACTTCCACAGCTGATCACATAGCTATTTGCATATGAGAGGAGTGACAAAAACACAAGCATTTTTAACTTCTCTCAGCTTATTGTTTTGGTTTTCGGACTAAGTTAGCTGCTAGCTGAGGTGAACATGTACTGAAGACAGACCTAGCAGTCTGCAACTTATCCAGCTTCAAAGCAAAAAGTGCTTAGATTTATTAGGAGTGTTTCCTTATTTACGGAAAATTTGAATTATTATTTTTTTCAACAAAAATGGCCGTAAAAAATCTACTGCAGCAAGTTAGCAACTAGCTGGCAAACAAGGCTTTTAGATAGACTTAGCAGTTAGCCATTTAGCCATTTAACAGCAAGAGAAAATGCAATGATTTAATAAGGATGTTTGTTTACTTAATGGCAAGTAAAAATACACGTGTTTTCACCAAAAATACCACCAAAGTAAGTAGCTAACAAACATAAGGCCTTCAGAAATACCTAGCTGTTAGCACATTAGCCAGCATTAAACACAGCCCTGCTGGAAAAACCAGCATAGACCAGCTCCAAAACCAGCACCAAAACACAACATATGCTGGCCTATGCTGTTTTTTCCAGCAGGGAACAGCCAGAGCAACGACCAGCTGAACTAAGTCTGAATGTTTGCTAACTTACTTGAAAGCCACCTGACCAGCACCAAACAGCAGAGAGAGAAAGTTAGCAACTAGCCGCTGCGCATGAGGCCTTAGGATACACCTGGCAGTTAGCAAATTAGCCAGCTAAAATGAAATGACACAGCAAGAGCAACAACTGCTTGAATTCATATTGTTTTGAAGTCCTGGAACTAAAACAAAAAAGGATCATAACATATAAAAACAATAATAAATACAATGATATTTCTGGATTCAGGGTGATATTTGTGTGTGTGCAAATTGTAATAATCTCTCTCTCTTTTTTTTCTTTTTTTTACCAAGAACGGTGAAGTCGCTTGTTTTGGGCTTGTTTTCATAGGCCCGCTTGCTTGTTTCTCTCACGATATCTGGCAACACTGGTTACCACTGCCCTCAAGTTATGAAATATCAGTGAAGGTGGGTTTCAAGGTAAATCCTGGCGCTATTGCACACAATGATATGGCAAAGACCTTCAACTGTAACACCACAATGCCTCTGAGCACCGAGCAAGGTCTGGGAAGAAATGGTTGTCCGAGTTTGCTTTGGAAGACCTCGACCCCGCCCCGTCTAATGACTTTTAAATGGAACAGGAACGGCGACTGCGAGCCAGACTTCATCGCCCGCCATCACAGCCCGACCTCTAAACTAAGTGTACGCTCTTGCGGCTGAATGGTGGTAAGTTCCTGCGAGGCTCCAAAATCTTGTTGAAAGCCTTCCCAAGAGGACTGATAGGGCGTAACAAGAGTATGTACACGTAGGTGACTTTGTTTGCTGGCGTCTTACCTTCATACAGCCAGTCAGCGAGGCCATTGAAGACGATTCTCTCTTTACCGGTGGAAACCAGGCGGATCGCTCGGCTCTCCACTGTTGCTCTGTAGTAGATGTTGTTTTCAAATATGAAGATCTGGACAGAGAAGGAGAGCAGGAGAGCCGTCATTAATCTCTGTGTCCACAGTATGTGGCCTGGAATCGTTGTGTGTATCGCTTGGCTCACATCTGACTTTCCATTTTCTGCAGTGCAATGCTGAGAATACTTTTTCCTCACAGCCTCTCACATCGCACACAGCATGCCAAACCCACCTGTGGCTTCTCGTCACAACCTGACTCCATCTTAATCCAGATGGACACACATCTACCCGCTGAACGACACTCACAAGCTAATACAGTCCCAGTCAACACCTGCCGTAAGCACTGTATTAACGGATATTTGCCTAATTACAATTCTAGCTGGATTCCTGTCCTCTCCAAGGCTGTATGAAACCATTACTGTTGCTAATCAAGGCGCTGGAGCTGACTGAGGCCCTGCAGGTACACACACACACACACACACACACACACACACACACACACACACACACACACACACACACACACACACACACACACACACACACACATCCTCAAAGTCATACACAAGCACTCCATTTCCTTCCCCGTCTGTTTATTAAGACATTATGCTGCCTGCTGTGGGAGTGTGAGGGCTGAGCTAAGCCGCGGGTTCGACTGTTGATTTAAGCCCCTCGGCGCCAACGATAGCATCGCCTGAGGGAATTAAGACGGACTGCTGGCAGATGAGTGTGTGACACTTTAAAAACCCTCCGTCAACCCACTCCAGTATTTTTTGCTGCTTCGTTCGCCTTGTGCCAGCACGAGGGAGATGAATGTGGGATTGATTTGTATCTGAAGCTCAGGCTGTGTTGGTGTGACCAGGCTGTCGGCTGAAACCTCCTTCAGCTGAACCTAAGCCTCTAGAATCAGAAAAATAGAAGAGAGAGGACTCCTTTTGCTCTCATCCGCGGCTGCTGTTGAGAAAATCAAAATTTTATATTGAGGGGGATCAACATCTGAGGAAAACAGATCAATGCACAGGCTGTGTAGAGCAAAGAAAGCCAGTTGGCGAATGTTGCAAGGCCCGCCACGGGACAGAAAGGAAAATCACAGGCAGCTTTCAAAGACTCACATAAAAATTGAATTCTCAGTATTCTAATTATTGTGAATTACACCTAGCGCCAAAGTAATATTAACACGAAAATGACTAGATGAGATACATAAAGCCTCCAGGTTCAAAGGGGCTTGCCGTCAGCAGAAGAACCCAGTACAGCATTTAGCGGTAATTGATCCTAAACGGCCTCTGAATACTGGAATAATTAAGCGAAGCAGGTGGCAATCTCTTGACTTCTGCTCACTCGTTCGGCGACTTTTGCCAAACTTCAAGGGATTCAGATGAGAGAAGATAGAGAGAATAGGCGAAGAGGCGAGAGAATAGTCATTTCAAATGGGTGGAGGGATGAAAGTGGCAACATCAAAGATACCTGTGAAGCTCCATCAGCGGGGTGTCTCGTGTGTGTGTGTGTGTGTGTGTGTGTGCATGCGTGTTTTTTTTACTTTCGCCGGTTTCATATATTCATTTCATTCTTCCCTTTGCTTCTCCCCCTCCACCTCCTCCTCCTCTCTGTCAATATAACCTCTTTGTCAGGTGTGTGTTTGTGTGTGTGTGTGTCCCACTGATTGCTTTGTCACGGTAGAGTAATTGCTCGCTGTTTAATGAGGAGAGCGGCGCAGGATTCATCTCCCTTCTCCTCTTACTGTACGTATGACGCCTCACTGCACACAGCCACACCGCCACAAACTCTCACACACACGCCTCTCATCTTTTTGTGTGCTGATGAAGTGCTCGATGATGAATTGCCCCAATTCTGATCAACTCCAAAAATCTTTACACTCAGAAACCTAGAGGGGGGGAGAGAAAACAAGTCCAACATTGGTGGGTCGGACGGAGACAAAACACCAGAGCTTATCTCATTTTTCTCGAATAACCTGAGCTGTTCATTAAACCAAACACGGAGCGACAGTAACAACAGTCAGGTATTACCATATGCAAATTAACCTGCTTTCTTTTTTCTTTTTTTTTCCTCGGGCAGGCACATTTCTCAACGCACACCCGAAATGTTAATATTTCCTCACAGCGATGTCTCTGTAATTTAAGCAAATGATATGATAAGAACAATTACGGAGGAAGAGAAAGCTTTGAAGTGATAGCTGATGAAACACTGCGCCGTCTGTTGTCTGAGCACCGCAATCCAAACAGAAACTAATTTAAAGTCAACATGGACTACCGCATTAGGGGAGATAACACAACAGAAAAAGATTACCAGTGCTTGGGTCAATTGCACTTTTAAGCTTATTATAGGGTATGGCTGTCATTATTCAACATTATGTCAACAAATCGCATGAAAAGCCCAAAACTAACAAGTGTTTAGTTTGCTTTCTTCCACTCAGCTCTAAACGCAATGGTTTTAATGCAGAAAAGGCAAAATACAGTGCTTGGCACTGTAGCTATTAGCCAATGTTTCTAACGCAGGAGTAGACAGTATGTTTGTTTGTTCAAGGACTATTTTCAGCGGTGAATGAATACACACTTGGTGCACTAGTGAGTTTTTAAGAAGCAGGAGAGGAATAAGGGGGATCAACTCGAAACAAACCATAGTGCCCATGTTCATGGTGATGGAGAAACATGTCCACCTGTAGAACTGTGTGGTGTTTTCCATTTGAGAAAACAGTGGAGGTCAACAGCACAGAGGAGAGAGCTATATCAAGCTTCCAGAGCTTCTTTCCATGGACCATAATAGAACTGCAAACCTCATTCTTTGAAAAAATAAATGTGTTTTTCTTCTTCTTCCTCAGGCTAAATGTTTGAGCTTCACTGTGCTGAATGATGCATGTGCAGAGTTTGGCACTAGAAGGCTGTTTTCATGTGAATCTACTGAAAGTGTAAATTCTCTCTGTGTTCACTGAGTAACTTTTTTTGAAAGAAGTGGTCCTATGAGCATGTTTTGTGACATCACAAATAGTTCGGAAGTCAATTCTGGTCTGATATTCAGCGTACACAAGAGTGATGTGCAAACCTGACACTGAGAATGGTCTTTATAGTGAAGTAGGAGACACCAAGTGTCCAACAGTTAAAATTCCGAACATCCATTTATTTATTTTTTGTTAGGAGGAAGGAGATTTTAAAGATCCCATATTATACTGTCTTTCATCAATTTCACACAGCTGTTAGAGGTCCAACAACACTGTATTCGAAATGTATTGCCCCAAACCCATCCGTGGTCCTGAATTTCAGCTGTCTAAAAGTTGCTCTACTGAGCTCTACTGAGAGCAGGCTGTTTCTTTGCTTGCACCTGCTTACGCTAGCCGTAGCATGCACTAATGTTTACGGTAGATGTAACGCTATGGCTTGCTGAGAAGCTGTCGTTCAACTATACCAGTTTGACCCAGAATCAGACCCAGAGGGAGAGGCTCCTGAAGAAGTACAGACTCTGCAGCTGCAGCAGGACGTTTCAGAATGGTTAGTGTGTCTGAATATGTTACTTAGTTTGTTCGTATGTGTTGTTACAGTTACTACCATGTAGCTTATGCTAGCTCCTGCTAACGGTAAAGATAACTTATAGTTCTTCGGCAACTGTAAACGTGGTGACACTTAGCTGTGGCTCGGATGCAGTTGCTGGGTCCGGTATGGGTGGGACTGATCCTCTTACGAGGGTCAGTATCGAGGCAAAGCCAGCTTTGTACTGACCCTCGTTACTGAAGCAGTCCAACGTGAAGTGGTTGGCACATGTACAAACTAACACGAACCATAGCCGGCACGTTGTCATTAAAAATGAAACGCAACCACTGTCTCTTCTGTTGTTCTGTAGCTGGGACTTGTTGATTTTTACAACCAACAAAAGAGCAATTTGCGTGACTAGCTCTGAGCGACCACATTGCAAAACATTGCTATCTTACCACTGGACACACCGAACTTCACCTCGGGGATGAACTCTCCAAGAAGGGGCAGTGGTTTCACGCAGAGGAGGCCGGCCTACAAACATCTCTCCTTTCGTTACGTAAAGACAGGAACTGAATCTGAACAGCCTGCAGGAGCACCGTTTTACCAGTGGGTGGGCTGCAGAGACCATGCAGGACTCATTTGCTTTCCTCATTCTGGGAGTTGGCAGGCTCAGGGAGGACCAGCTTATATATGTAGAGACGAGAGAAAACGTGTTTTTCATAATATGGGACCTTTAACAAAATAGATGATTAAATTATGAAATTAAAAAGATGAGTATCTGACATACATTTTAGAACATCTGTCTGTAGGGGATCTTTAATAATGAACATCAAGCAATTAAGCATCTGAACAGGGTGATAGATAACTACAGGCTATGTGGTTTTTGACCTGAGGCCTTGTTACAAACCACTGTTGCAAAAATAAAACAGATTTCTAATGTGACAACGTTATGATTAAGGTTTGGTTACAGGTTAGGACAGCCCAATCGGCAGAAACAAAACTGTGTGTACATTTCTGAAAACCACGGATATGTTGCAACTTTACGCTTCGTTTTGATCAATTTTCAGTTTCATGTTGTGACAATGCTGTGTTTATGGTTTGTACAAGTTTAGGCACAAAAAAAACGTGTTAAGGATAAGGAGAAGATCTTGTTTTGTCTTGTTTTGTCTGCTACAAATACAGCAGGAGATCAGGACTTCTGTTAAAAATATCCAGCGTTGACACTCGCACATGTTGAAACGCTGTCTCGAACCATGCTCAGGGGCTAGTGGCTCAACACCACCGCTATCCCCTCACACAATGTAAACATGTCCATATGTGTTATATGACATCTACAAATGTGAAAGCATGAGTTGCAGAAATGTTTTCTACCAAACTCAGGAACATTTTGTTGTTTTTGGTAAAATAACTGCTTAATTCAACACATTTGTCTTAATAGGCGACATTCTGTTCTATTCTAATCCACTGCTTCTGCAGACTCTCCAACAACGTAACACGACTGAGCCCGTTTGCTCCTGATGGATAAGTGTCATTATGCCTCTGGTGCACATAAGGTGTTTGGTAATGGGTATTTGCCAAAGGACTTTGACGTTTTTCTCGGAAGTTCATTTAAAATTTGAAATTATGTTTTACTGAGTCACTTTACTGGTACTGCTGCAAATATGATAGCTTGAACTACTCTAATTATTTTTCTCTCTTTAAGCTCTAAAAACTGCAATGAACACAAACTGAAAACGGCTATTTTGTTTGCATAATTGGACATCAACTGGTGCATTTTATAAAATCTGTTCACACACACACACACACACACACACACACACAAACACACACACACACTTTAGTCAGTGCCATGTGTCTTCTCCCCCCGAGCAACCCCAGACTGCCCAACCTTCGGGTTGTGCCACCGAGATGCCATCTGCCACTGTGGCTCTCACCAGCGCATGTGTTGTCACAAAGTTGTCAAACTGAAAATTATTTGACTGCACAGCGATGCTCATCCAGGTCAAATGAAGGAGAGTTTGCCCAGGAACCCCTTAAAGCGGCCATTACACATAATATAAACCTCTTATTCCCATAACATCTATCTGTTCCACTAGAAATGGCTACTCTGCCTCGTCTGCGATGCCAGCCTGGTACTGACAGATCTCCACTGGTGTGAGTAAGCTCCAGGGTTCGGCCTCCTTACCAACTGCTGGCCTCGAGGTCCCCATCCGGCAAATTTCAGGACAGCTTCATGCACTTCAGGGGGATTCAGAGGCCAAGTTTCCCTGTGGAGACAACACATGAATGAAGAAGCAATGCGGTATCTGCCTCGGCTGCATGTACAATGCGCAGTCAGAGCAAGGAAGTCGTGTGTTTTTTTGGCTTGTTCCCTCACTGTAGGCTTCATCAATCATCCACATCCTTTTTTTAGCACAGGCTGACTTTGCTTTGCTTCACCACAAATACGGAACAGTGGGGACATAAGCAGACAAAGATGGATGAAAGGCTAAAAAAACAGGCCAGGTATAATGCACAAACTAAACTGAACTTAAATGCGTTCCAACAAAGGGGGGAGCAAAAGCAGGTAAATGGGGTGGACATCAATGAGCTGTATCATGAGGTCAGGCCAGGGACATTGTATTGTCCAGTCACAGATCAGAGAGAGGAACAAGGGAGACACACAGATAATGAGAGAAAAACACAACAGAGGTGGCTCTTACTGTGTCACAAGGCTGTAAATAATGTACTTGGCCTCATAGGAGTGTTGGTAGATCTGCAGAGAGAAACCACATCACAGTTAAAGAGGGACAACTTGAAGATGACACAACGCGAGGTAGCACTCGAAATCGTCTCTCACCAGTTTCACTTCAAAGGCAAACAGCACATGCTGCAGATCCGGAGACACTTGGTACTTGGCAGCTCTGGATCTGTCCTGGATGGGATCAAAAACAAACTGGCAGTCGTAACACACCCAGTACAGCAGCAGTGGAGGGTGTACCTGCTGCTCTTGAAGTATTAATGCCGGAGCAAGATGATACTCACAAACAGCTGGCTCGGCACGATGACAGTCGTCTCCTTCGTGTCAACGTTGAGCTTGACAACATCTCCATCCCCGGTGCGATACAGCAGCTCATTGTCTGTAGACAACAAATAAAAAGCAACCATCAGAGACAAAGATGGTGGAAACTGTACCAAGACAGAGTTTCTATTCTTACTGCACGGTGCCTTTGTAGACAGATTCACCATGATGTGCTTATAACAACCACTTCTGGGTTGACGTGGCATTGCAGAGATATGTGACATCAGCCAACTTGTTTATTGTCATTTTCATCGGTAACTGTAATATGAAAAAATCTATAGTGCAATAGTCAACAACAGCAACATCTAACCGCTGGCTGCACTAATGGCTAGTTTAGGGTGAACTCATACTGTCATTTTCTTTATTCTGTTTCCTAACAGGTGAATCTGAAGTTATTTTTTATATTAGATATAAAAGCATCAAACTGTCATAGTTTTGGGGTTCAGTATTGTTATTTCCTGTTTTATGTTGAAAGACTCCTCATGTGTGGTGTTTTGCTTTACATTTCCTATCTTTGTCTGTTTCCCACCTGTTTTTTTTTTGTGTTTCAGGAAACACTTTTCCCTCACTCTTCGTCAGTTTGTCTGCTTGTTCTACATCTCTTGCCTGGTCCTGTATTTGCTCCTGGCATATCCCCACCATTGCAGCTTTTATTCATCGTGGTTTTCCGGTTTGTTCTAAGCTTGGATTCTCACCAGCCTGAATTTTGTTCTTTGGATTTCAGCTTTATTTCACTAAAAGCTCAATTTCAGTTTCTTACCCTGCTTTGGTGTCGCGCACACACAAGCCTTTTGATGACTTTGCAATTAGACTTCTATATAACTAGATAGCTAATCACCGTGCATGTTTAAGGAACAGCAACAGTGGTCACAATTCAACAAGCGTGACTGGGATCAACACAAAGTCAAACAGTTAAAACTAACCCTCGCTGATCTGCCTAATGTTGGCTTGTTTGCTAACTGCTACATATATCATACACACAGTAAAAGAGTCTTTTAATTTGTACAGGCGGCGCTCAGAACAGTGTGTCTGCCCAGTGGTATGCTGTTGTCCTTGTCATTCTGCTGTACAGGCAAACAAAACAGTCTCATCTTTTAATGGGAAGATTCCATTGAACGCCAGAGTTTCTCTCTCTGGTTACCACTGCAATAAAATCCAGTGTTTTGAAAGCTTAACTACGGGATTTTGGTTGTGCATCTTTTGTAATCAACGCAAACTCTATTTTATAGAGAGAAGATTGGGTTTTATAACTCAGAGATGTCCTCACAGGCATGTCAAATCCGGTGTCTTGTGTTGAAACATAAACATTTTATCTAAAAAATGTACTGTTACAGCCATGACACCCGAGCCAAATTAATTGGCACCTGTTGACAGTGCAGTGAAATTGGCTGTTTTTAGTGTTTTGGCCAGATTTTCTTTTGTGTGGACACACACATGACTTGAAAATGTCGGTGCATACAGAGAGTTCCAGATGGAAACTATGATTTTTTTTCCTGAGAAGATCTGCTCACAGTGTTATAAATAGGGGTGACCGTGACTCAGTCACCAAGGATACGTGCTTTTGTTGTCTAGAACAAAGGTTGACTGAGCTATAGTTGTTGACACCTAATGTTCATTGTTAGACAAAATATTACCCCGTTGGATCTCACAAACACGACTGTGTCAGACAGACACCAGCAGCTCTTTGTTTCAGAGTTCGGTCTGAAGGTTGAATCATTTGTCTTTGGATGTGAGTCTACTGTGAGAAACTCAGAGGTGAGTCCAAAGACTACTGAGGCAAGCGGTGATCAAAGAGCAACAGGGATCAATTACGGACTCCTGTGAATGAAGCCCACAAAATATTGATGAGGACTACTGAAGTGTGAGGTTGTCCCATCGGCTTTCTTATCAGAAGGTCATTAGCACCAAATGGGACTTGATTGCATTAACTTAGCTGACAAGATGCAATGTCACACAATTGATTGCCCGGGTTTCATCAGGTGCTGAGGACGTTTTCATCATGGTCGTGAGCGAAGGGCACAGAAACTTAACTAATTATATGTTAATAAGGCTGTAATGTAAGTAATTAGGGGAGCAGTCTCCACAATGGAACAAAAGGACAGATGTAAGGTCGTAGCGTGTCTGTCACACAAGCCAGAGACAGAAGTCTGCATGTGCGCAGCTTGTAATGTGAATTTATTTATAGATGCTGCTGCATTCAGATGTATACAATAAGTCAGCAGGTGTATTCATGCCTAGGCTGTCTGTGAATGTGTCAGTAAGGTTGTAGTGGAAGATGCTGTACAAGTTCAAACTGTTTTTCAAATTCAACTAAAACGCTTTATAATGGAAACTAATATTGACGATTGAAATAACCAAAAATACATGTGGTATCTTTCTTCGCAAAGCTACAAAATGGTACAACATGACATTTCACAACACATGTTTAATATTTCTGTTTGAACAGGGTCTATAAAGCTGAGTGCTTCAAGGGAAAATTGATTGGGATCACAAAAAAATCACTTGTTGAGTGTTATATATTACCTTTCTATTATTTAATCAGATTTCAAATGGCAAGCTGTGTATTCTGCGCATTAAAGTAGAATTGGATAAAAATAAACAGATCTACTCTATACATTTTTGCTGATAATGGATATGCTGATGTTTTTCCAACTCATTCCGGCCGATCCTGACGTCAATATCGATGTACACACCGATTTTTTTCCCACCTAAATGCAGGGAACATTAAGTCCCTCCACTAGTTAAATAAACATATTAATATTCCTACTCTTTTTGTGACTGCCCACTGGCAGATGCACACATACAATACTTTTCGATATGTATATTTATGTTAGTCGTCCTATGCCTCAGAGCTGTTGTTGTTGTAATTTTGATGCTGTAGGATGCATTATATACTGTACTTTACCTCCTGCGCACTGGGGTTCGTGTCCCGAGTGCAACCAAAAGTCAAGATTGATTTGTTTTGAAGTCATGTAATGTAAGTAAGTACACAACGTCACTTCTGTAACTTTAGTTACGCAACGGATCGTAGTTATTTTAAGTATGATATTTTCCTAAACCTGATCAAGTAGTTTTATTTGCCTAAACCCTAAACCTAACCAAACCTCAACGCTTTCCCAACATTAATAACATTCCAAAAGTCATTACATGTGAACTGTTCTTCACCAAGTTTTATTAAATTAATTCCTAACTCGACTGTGGTGCCCTGTGCATATATAGTTATTTAGAAACATCAACACAAATAAACTCAGGAAATAACTCAGTAGTTAAAATGAAAACATCAGGTTAACACTGACTGTCCATATATATATTTGAGCACCACGCATCAATGATATAAACATCAAGTCCACCTCTTCTCGTCCCGTCTGAGCTTTGTTTGGCTCATTGCTCATCCCCGTCTAACATTATTCCAAGTTCATTTCTGATATCAGAAACTTTTAGCTTCTCTGGAGCTTCAATTTGTTCAGCTTGCTCGAAGCAAGAGGAAGATGGTGAGATGCGGTTAAAGGTCACTCCAAAAAAAGCCATCGATAAAAGTTATTGTGCCCGATTAAGGATGTCTACTCTGTGTAGGTGAGCTCTGAGAACACTAAACCAGCCTCAAGTCAAATGCAGCTGTTGAAGGGCTATCTATACACATGTTGTCATGGCAACAGTGGCGCCTGCAGCATTTCTTAGAGAAAAGAAGGAAAAAGGACAACATAACTGCTATTTTAACCTCTGTTGCTGAAACAAGTATGGCCTATGGCAGAAATAAATTAATTTGCGGAGAAGTGGAGAAGAAAGAGACCGTTTTGGTTTAAGAGCAGCGGACACTGACACTACCTCTGCCCGCAGCATCTCTCATGCTCGGCGCTCACACGCACTCAAAGTTGATGAACAGTGTTTACTTGATGTCCAACTTGAATGTAAAGTTGACATCATCGCGATGCGAAACATTATTTTTTCATGCTGTTCTGTAATGCTGTGATGTGCCACCACTAATAAATCACCTTGAACCTATAAAAACAGTATGTATGTGTTCATCAGTTCCGGAGTGATCCAATCACAAGCGGACAGATTTAAGCCCATTACTTCACACCTGGCAGTAAGTGTGTCTCAAAACTGCTCCTGATGTGCTGGTCGGCACCTTGCATGGCAGCCACCGCCATCAGTGTATGAATGTGCTGAATTGCTTTGGACAAAAGCGTCTGCTAAATGCCCTAAAATGTAAATGTAAAAAATGTGAATGTCAAGTAACCTCTTTTGATCAGATCTCACTTCCCTGCTTCATATGCAAATACTCACCCACATCTCTGCAACAAAGACAGCATTTTTTTACACAAAGAAATAAACATCTTCATGTATAATGTTTGCCAAATCAATAAGAAGGCCCATATAGTTTCGGATTTGTTTTAGGCAGCATTTTGAAAGGTTTTGAAAGTTTCTCCTGACGCAACAAGTCTCAAAATTTTGCGTTTTTTCTTTCTCCACAGACGTCAAAGAAGTTGTCTATATTTGTTACTGTTTACTGCATGTCACCGTCAATATGTTATACAATGTCCTCTATTTACAACTGAAGTGCTCTTTAAACTTACTTTACCCAATAATCAATAACACTACTTAATGACAGTGTAGTGTAGTTTTGGGGAAGAAATTCAAACTCAGAATTTTAATATTTAGAATATTTATGAGGTAATAATACAAACTCATAAATATCATAACAAGCTGTTCTCAGAGGAAAATAAGGCCCCCAGAACACTGTTTGGATCTAGAAAGGTGGCGGGGTCCGCCACATGTAAACAAAGGAAACGAGGATGAAATTGCGTTGAGAGTTTGGTTGTTTAGCTCGTTACACAAATGTTGCACGGCACCCAGTAAGATCTGATTATTCTTTCAAAATAAAGTATCCCTGATTCCGTTCATCATGCAGAAGCTGAATGTGAATGATATCCCCAGTACTTTTTCCTGTCGAACACCAGAGGGCACCGTGTCAGCTGATCCAACATTTATGAGCTCAGGTGGCTGCTTCCTACTCACTACTTTGTCAAGGTTAGAGAGGCCACAGCGAACCCACTCAATTGTACATCTGTTCAATTTAGACCATCTTACTGAACGGCTCTAAACACAGCATGCTGAATTTGTAATACATACAAGATGAACTGAAAACTGGTGCATTTGTTTGCCATGGAGACGGAACAAAAAAAAAGAAGAAAAGAAACCACAGCTAGAGTGAGTTTATGTGCATCTACGTGATGTTCTTGAACAGCTTTATCGAGAGGATAATCACAGGTGTCATAAAAATAAACCCAACAGAGCTGTTTATGTAGAAACATTTCAATAAGATCTGCGTTAAGAGTTACATTTAAATTACCACTAGATACGGAGACATGTAGGGTTAATGGTAGAGAAAAGGTGTTGTTTGTTAAGTGATTTCAGTGGGAACGGAGACAAAGAGAATTTTATATTTTATTGCACATTTTCATGAATAAAAATCTGCTGTTAAAGCTTCTTTTAGCTCACAACTCTCCTTTTATTTATTTTTTTCATTTATTTATTAACCTCTGCATAACTTTAGTTTCAGGTATGATGCGTCATACAAATAGTACAATGGCAGAACTGGAAACTGACCTCAAGCTCGATTCTTACAATCCTCTCTGAAGGCTTTAATACTTTATGATCCAATATTGATGAAGGGTTTTAGTCATCCAGGTCATGGTAGTTCTAAGTGCTGTATCGTAGGCAACCAGACTTTTTTTCAGTTTTGATCTTTGCAATCTGATGTTATTTCATGACTCTTTGCCTGTTTTTGTTGGAGATGTGCGAGATTGTGAAACCCTAGCACTGAAAAGCCTTGTAGTCAATAGCCTGATCTTCTGTGTTGTTGTTGTTGTAGAAACAACGTAATCTGTTTTCGAGTCCTTCAGCCCTTCATTTCACTATCTTTAAAAGGGTACAAAGTAGATCTTACAAATGTATTGAAACAACCGCATGCCAGACTATAACCCTCTCACACATCATTAAATTCAATTTCTGAAAAGTAGCTCCTTTTTCAGTTCTTGCATGGCCTTCGAAAACTGACGGCAGGGATGTTGAGAGGCAGCACCTCGCGAATGTGCCGGCGTGAAATCGATGCAACGCAGCAGATAAACACGAGCCACTTCTATCAGTCTTCAGTTTTATACGGGCTAATAGCGGTCGACGAGGTGAATGTCGGTGAATGCCTAGTTTTTATGAGCTCTAGTTTGTGTTGATCAGTGGATGTCTGGCTTTAGACCTGATGCCCTCTTATGAAGGTTGTGTGGTTCTCTGTCTATGAATGTGTTTTGTTCTCTAAATGAGACTAAACCCGATTAAATAACGTGTCAGGAGGTTATACAATGATTTAAAAGGCCATACTTTTTTTAGTAAAATGTCCTTTTCTGATTACATTTTCTTGTAATAATAATAGGCAGATTTTACTTCTGAGCTTCAGAAAGGAGTCCTTCGTTTGAATATAATATTATATGTTCAGTAATGAGTTGTGTTCTTGCCTAACTTTCAGATTTCACCATGTGGACAATGCACAATACGTATCAGTCACAATTACGATATGGGCAGTTCGAGACAGGACGTCAGATTTTAATACTGATGGTATATTCTGAGTCGTGGGCAACAAGTATGCCTGTCATGATGTGTCTGGATGTGTGCTATGTTTTGACATGAGAGGCAGATGCTAAATGCCAAAGCGCTCACTCACCGCTGAGCCATTTGGCGTCTGGGTCATGGATCTGAAAGTCTGGTCCGAAAACATCGTCTATCGTCACTTTCTTCTTAAGGGCGAGGCTGTCGTCTTCACCTGTCGAGTGCATCAAGAAAAGATAAACAAACACACGTGAATATGACGTATAGGTCGACCTGAAAGTGATTCTTGAAGAGAACTTGTGAGAATTATTAGCCTTTCCAGTGCAAGTTTGTCTAGTTTCAGAGATAAACTTAAGAAAAACTTTTTCCATGTAGCTTTGCTCTGAGGGCTGCAGCCTCATACCTCAGACTGCCATCAGTGCACTTTATTATACTCTTTTTCTATCTCTGGAGAGAGCACCTCCAAGCACTATTCAGCACTGTAGGTAGAGCAATTTAGCACAAGGTACAAACAAGAAAGAGCCCCCCCAGTATTGCACTATTGATCTGAGAGCATCAGTTCACATCTCACTGCCTCATTTTTCGCAGCGGGAGGCCCGACTCCTTCCATCCCCAAAACTCGAAACGAGATCTGAAGTTGACAGCTGAACTGCAGGTGGAGCCGACAACAGGGGGAGACTTCTACCGCACATTTACTCGGGAAAGAACCGGCAGACACGAGTTGTCAGGATGGTTGACAGCCCCGTGTTACTGTACAAAACAGCGCGATGACAGATTCTTCGGCGGGGCTTCGCGTTGTGACTGAGTGGCGTGATCTGAGTGGGTAAATATCACATCAGACATCGTAAAGTGTTTATCGACTTCGGAGAAAACCTCCTGTCTGGCGAGAGGCTGCAGAGTCAGTAGAGGAAGCTAATTTCCAAAACGAGGCAAATGGTATCTCTGATGCTGTGCCAATCTGACAAATGGCTGAAGTTATTACTGTATAATAATCTCCATTAAACAGGCCTGAATGGCATTACACGTAAAAAGGCCCATTACCTAGAGAGAAGATGACCTCGCCTTCGTGTAAAACCGGTACACCATCACCATGTCATCTGTAAAACCTTGCCCCCCTGAAACAAGGTTATTGTTAATAGCTGCCTGTGCTGAAGGAAAAAGAAGAGGAGAAAGAACGAGGCTGCAGCCTGACTGTAAACTGAGTCGTGTGTGTGTGGGGGGGTGTAGGTTGTTTGGCTTTGAGACTCCGTTATCCGGAAATCCAAAAGTCTCCACAATTTTCAATGGAGTTTGGTGTAAAATTAGGCCACAACTCATGAGGGACGCTGATCAGTTTTTAATGAGTTACAGAGAACTCCATTGCGAGATGTGGTGTTTTTCAACATTCAGACATTTTCTCACGTATCTAATTTGCAACGTCTGCGACATCTGGCACTTTGCATCCAATGATTTTGCAGCACATGGAGATCCAGAGATTAGACTGAAATAGGCACATGCATACAGAGGAAGCGTGTATGTACGTATGTTTTTACCTCTATTTGCATTCTCCCATGTTTCATGCCCCATAGTCTGCAAACTATGACAAAACTTGACAGATTTCAACAGAATTAGGCGAAAAGTTTTGCTATTTGATGAGGATACAGACCTTTTCAAAAAATGATTTCTTGACATTGCAAAAAAGCTTCACAGTTCATCAAAAATTTAACGATGACAGCTGAAATCAGATGTCAAAAACCCAAATCCCCAAAAAAACAAATGGCAGGCAAAGAAAAGTCCAAGGGAAAAACTAAAGAGAAATACAGTTATAATACGAGTTTTGTCTGAGGCACGTTAGATGCTTTCATTTTCTGAATTCAATGTCAAAGCTAAGTGTAGAATACGTGTTCATTGAGAAGCATGTTTCTGTGAGCGTAGCGACTCAAGGAAAAAG
The DNA here is from genome assembly GCF_900880675.1 of Sparus aurata. Taxonomy (NCBI): domain Eukaryota; kingdom Metazoa; phylum Chordata; class Actinopteri; order Spariformes; family Sparidae; genus Sparus; species Sparus aurata. The sequence continues at coordinate 22,940,066 of NC_044207.1, read as the reverse complement.
ACCTGGGAGAAATAAACCTTTGTTAACACGTGTTTAACATCGAGAAAGGGTCTATTTTAATCCAAACCATGTTTTCCTAAACCTAACCAAACAGTGACAGAAAAACAGAAAAGAAACAGAACATAACAGATTGAACTGTGGTCGCTGTTTCGTAAACTGAAATGATGATCCTCAATCAACATTAATTATGACCACCAACCATACTGAGGCAGGGAACAGCCACACAGGTGTGTATGTAAGTGCAGTGAACAAGTTTAGGTGTTTGACAGTTTTCACAGGTGTATGTGAGGGTGTGTGTTTACTGTACATACGTGGGGTCAGCAGGATGACGGAGGTGACAATCAGGGAACAGATGATGAGGATCACCAGCAGGGCGATGGCTATTCCCTTCCAGTTCCTCTGTGGTGGAGCGCTACCCACCAGGTCCTGAAAAAACAATATTTCACATTACATTACACAGATGCTCTCACACACACACACACACGCACACACACACACACACACACAAAACAAAGCCAAAAATATCAACTTTCAAGCATTTGGGTAACGGATAAGATGAAGATGACGAGGTACGATGACCTCCAGGTATCGAGTTTTATATCAAAATGGCTGCGCGGAGTTTGATGTGTTTTTTACTGACACAGCTGGAGCCCGAGATTGGCCAGAGGACAGCTCATTCTACTGCCGACAGCTCAGCCACTTGTGTGCAGTAGCGCTGCATCAGCCAGCTGCTCCCCGCTGCTCGCGAACGAAGAGTCCCTGCAGCTTTGCCTGATAGCTGGAGTGGTGCTACGACTTCAGCGCAGACACAACAGGCAGCATAATGAGCTGCTCTCCTCACACAGCCCAGCAGATGGTAGATGGCTAATCAGCGCTATACGGAACACGTGTACTGCAAAAAAATCCACAGGACATACAAAACATTTTAACCGCACGAGAGCGGGAGGCGGCAATCAGGTGGCCCCCTGAAGACTGCCCAGCAGACACACCTTAAACGCTCCTAATCTGGAATCCTTCTTCTGAGGGAGTTTACTGTGTGATTTCACTGTTGGGCACAAACACACGGCATCATCGAGTCCTTTGCCACACTGTGTCCATTACAAAGCGACAGGAGCGGACAGATTTTCTAGAAAAAATGCAGCTGCAGGTTAACCTCATGAACTCTCACTCCATTTAGTGAAGGGTCCAGGTTGGTCAACAGGGTTTCTGTCCGGTCTAATTCCTGTCTAATTACACACAGACACACTCATGTGCACATCAATCTCTAGAAAAACATGAGCGTCTCCAGCCAGCCGCAGCGGTCCAGCTGTTGATATCCTTGTAGCCACTTAGACCTGGTCTCTGTCCGCCTACAGTGTGAAGCAGCTCAGCGAGCCATCTGCAAGTTAATGAGGGGTGTGTGTACACGTGAGACGCCTCAAACTCCTAGTCAAAGATGAGCCTTGTTTTCCATCTTTAAAGAACTGAAATTGCTAAATTCCAAATGTTTGAGGTGCCTCTGTGTGTGTGCTTTTCGGTTGCCTGTGTGCCGACTGTCTCTGCACAGTTTGTCTTGCTGCGAAGCGAATCGATACTGAAGGCTGTGAGTACACATAGAAAAACAGCAGGCGCATCAATACGCTGATTTATTGCTGCAGAGGTAAGGATTTTCATGATAAGGTGTATGGACGTGTATACTGGATTCATAAGATATTAATGTCCCTGTGTTATCACACTCTAATAGGGAAGACATGCTGTTGAAGCTGCCTCTGATATCTGCAGACCTCTGACCGAGGCTGGAGATAAAGCAAAGAGATGCTCTGACAGGCGAGCAGATAACAGCCTTGTTTCTGTTTGTTTTTCCATCCATCTGCACTGAAAACGCCAAAGAGTTTAGTGCAGGCAGGTGATTTAAATGCAGCCCCGTCCGGCATCCAGTTCATCGCAGCCGATACCTGATGGAGCGGAGAGGCACAGTTCTCCAAATGTGACAGCTGGATCGACGCTACTTAACAGAGGAAAAGTGTCTCTCAGCAGAATATTCCCAGACACTTTGATGCCAGCCTGGGAGGCACGCGAGTAAATATTTAGTTCCAGTCATTTCTGTCCCACCCGTGACAAACTCATCGCGCTACCACGGCACAAGGTAAAATTATTTCAGACAGCCTGCTTTTCAAACGTTAAATACATCTCCCACATGCCCTGTGGGCTAATTCAGGCTGCGGAAGTGTAGGATGGAGACGACTTGACGAGCAGGAGCAGCTTGGCATTTCTGTAACCAGACACCCAATTATTCAATCGGAGGTCAGGGAGCTTTTCCGCAATTCACATCAATAGACAGTCAAATGCTGTCAGACATTTGCCTTTTTCACAGTGAGGTCCTCAATAAAACAGCATCCAGCTGAAACAGATCCAACCATTAACCATCACTGTCAATAATCCTGAATACATAACACCGACTTGAGAACAATGTGATCAATTTTTATCGTGCTGTCTGTGGTGGTCAACGGTGCCGTCAGGTAAGCTGTTGCTGATATACAAACCTCTCAGTTAAACCCAAGCTACTGCAGAGACAGAGAGGGAGCTTTGAGAGGAGCCTCTGACTGTGTGAAACCCACATTAATGGCAGACAGAGATGTCTGAGGGTCAGTCTGAGGTCAAACAGAGCTTATACAAAGTGCTTTCTGACCACATCGGAAAGGTATTTATAGTTTTTCCAAACGGCCACACGGGAGGGTGAAATAAAAGAGACAGGAGACTCGATACTGTTGGAATATGAGGATACTTTATGAGACATCATGGGGATGATGGCACACATTTTGAGACTCCTTCTGGACCACGTATGTTCTCGGATGTACTCGTATGTATTCACGTGAACAGAGAGCTAGAGAGAGAAGCTTAAACCCTCACTCCTCTTAGTTCTAGACAACAGTATACTTGCTCCTTAATAAGAGAAATCTGCTTTGAGAGAAGGGGGTTATTGATGTATCATTTTATAAGACTCCCTTTAATGGGGAACCACATGAAATAATACATCACAATTTATTTATCAAAAGTACCTCAAATTGTGATAGTTTTTCAGATAGTACACGCAGATAGTGGAAGGAACAGGAGGAATAGGCGCTCATTCATTGACATGCTTCATACAAAGACTTATTGACCTCTAACAGACCGATGACAGACACATCTCTGAGCTGGTTGAGAAGCAGCTGCAGAGCCGTCTGACACGGTGGCAGGACGAGAGGACCATTCTCCACAACACCATCCAGATACTCCAGAAAACACTGACGGAGGAGAGGCCGGAACTTTGGTAGAGCATTCCCGAAGGCTCGCCTGCGTTTTTTTTCTTGCTTGTCTTGAACGAACAAGCAGCTAAATTTGGATTTTCAGTATTGTTGTATTGTTGTTACCCATCAGTTGTGTCATGTTATGTGATAATTAGTGTACTCTCTTCTACCCTGTCTCTCTCTCTATCACTTTAACTGTGTTATGATCATGTGTATTAAGGATCCACTTCATATTGTCGAAGATTGAAGATGAAAAAAATAACAAAAATGATCAAATGTCAATCAAATGAGTTTGGTTTGAAGCAGGTATGTCAACACTCTCTGGAGAGTTTTGATGACGAAACACCTCTTTAATGTCAGTCAATTCTTCAAAAGGTTCTCTGGTTAAACCTTAAAACTCTCAAATTCATGTCTTTCTTGTTAAAAGACGGAATGACTGCTGCTCCCACGCGTAGTCCATGTATTTAAAACATTGACTCGAAACAGTAGCACCATATATTTTAAAATAGCGCCGACAATCCACTGTTATTACAGTGTCTTCGCTCTGTTTGCTTTGTCCCTGCAGACTGCTTTATCCCTGCAGACTGCTTTATCCCTGTGTGAAATGTGGAGCATTTCGCCCACCTACTCAACCACAAACGAACAGGGAGCTCCAAACTCAGGCGGAATTCACTCACAAAGTATATGAAAATCATCAACTCCTGCATTGTGTCTAGCAAATTAAAACCCTAAAGAGACGTACAGAGCCCGACTTTAGATGGATTGTTTGATTTCCCCGATGTTCAGCGCGTTCAAGTTCATAACAAACTCTGCAGCTGTAAACTTCACTGCTCCCCGTATGCTGACTTTTCAGGTGAGCTCTTAACGAGGACGAAAGTGCATCTATGTGCGAAAGCAAACGTTGACCTTTGGCTTTGGTTTTCAGACATGGCGAAATGGTGGTGTCTGCATTAAGCCATCTCCTTCTGTTAGCAGTGTGAGGGGCAGGCATGCATGCCCTCCAGCTGATAACAATAAAAGCTGCATTAATAAATGAGAACCAGAGCCATTTTCACCCTCTTCTCCACAGACACCACATCTAAACAAACCCTGCGCATCTGGTGCTGATGATTCTAAAGGGTAGAGAATCCCATGAGAGGAAGCAACACATTTTTTTCAATCCATTTGTTTCTGTTTTTATTCTATTTCGAGACAAAGGGGGTTATACGAATGAAGCATCTTTTAAGGTCAAGCTTCCTTTATTCCCCCCACTCTCTCTCTTTCTTTAATCCTCTCTCCCTCCCACTTTCCCTCTTTCTAACCATCTCTTTGTCTCGCTGCTGAAGTGTGAAATGGATCTCTCCTGATCTGAGCACCTGGTTTCCAAGGGAACCAAGGGAGTCATTTGAGTTAGATTTGCAGTGAAGTTGGTGCTGGCTGCTGTACAGTACAGTGAGGACTAATGAGTGTCATGTGGGTGATGTGCCTGGGGGCAGCCGGAATTAACTCAGGAGTCGGAAAACAAGACACTCTCAAATGTGACACGTGGGGATCTGGACATCTGAAACGAAAAGCAAACATCAGCTGCGTAAAGAAATTGGACACTTGACACACGATATTTCACTCCACTGTAATGCAGTCGCCGTCAGACAACAGTCAAACTGGAGAGTGAAGCAGTAGCCTCTGGACAAGGGGGTAAACTTTTCCTCTGGAACAGCATCAATAAATTATGGGCATTCATGAGTGAGATTAAGAATTCATGCCAGCTGGCTTTTGGTTCATGGATAGTAGAGCACAAGCCTGCTCCTGTCGGTCCAGCCTGTCTTTGTCCATTTGGGTAAATGTAGATTGTTAGTTCAACAGAGGACACAAAGGACAATTGTGAAATTTGTGGAATTGTGAATTAAAGCTGGGGTTCCTGAGTAATTCTAGAAGCATTATTTTTTAGATTTGTAGAAAAAAACAAAAAAACTCGACAGTCAATAAATCAATTGCTTCGACACATAAATGAAAAAATAAAACAGTATCTGTGGCTGTTGCAGGCCTCCAATAAACACATCCAATCATCTGTCGGTCTACCTACAGTATGTACTTCCCTCTGCCCACGCACTCAACGTGCATGATGAGTGTATTCCAGAAGGTCATGCGAATGTATTAATACAGCTATTAGTGAGCAAGTTGTGTAAGAATGAAAGAGGAAGTGGAGCCAAAATATACCAACATTCTAGCCTGAAAGCTGTTCAGTGCAATCAATGGCCGGGTCGTTGTTTACGTTCATAATGATGATGCTGTGTTTTCTTACATATGAGTGAGGCCGTTGGGAGTGGTTAGGGATGACACTGATGTGCTGCACCAAAAGTAGCTACATAGCCACTGCGCCTGCTCTTCAGCAGTGAACTCAGCTAACTCAGCAGCACCAAGCACACAGCCCCCGAGCCAAAAAGAAAGCTGCTCATCAGTGACTGACCATCATTCAGCAGCGAACCTAGTTACACTAAAGCACACAGCCCTGAGCCAAAGAAAAGACCCGCTGTGGAAAGAAAAGACTTGTTTAGTGGCTAACGTTAGCACAAAGCACACAGCCCCAAGCCAAGCTAATCCTGTTAGCACAAAACAAACACTGACAACAGTGAGGAGTAGCTATCATGCCGGGCAGTCTTTTCTGACCAAGGTAAGTTTGCCTCAGCTATTTTGCTCATGTTTATGTCATTGTGGTGTTTTTCGCAATTAACCAAGCAGTTTATTTATATATTTATTAGACCCAAAATGCTAAGAGAGCTCAATGAGTGTAGCTATATAGCTACAGTGCGCATCATCTGGAGGAGAGCATGAAGTGAGGGGGTTGGATTGTTTTGGGTTGAATACTTTTAAATTCTTACAAACCCTAGCTTCAAGGACAGGTAAGAATCATGTCTTCAGACCTTGCGGCAGGACTATATATATGTTGTGGCTATGGTCAAACACTGCACATTATAATTGAATGTCAGGAAATCAAAAGATTTTCAGTATAAAATTCTTCAAAGCAGCATCAAATGCTATACCTATTTTGCCATAGAACAAGCTGAAAAAACAACCAATACATTATGACTCTACCCAATTCTTATGATGGATGTCCCGACCCCTGAGGAAAATATTTGGCTCGTAAGCTGCTAAATGCTGAATTATGTTCAGCAGCTCAACTGTTTGACGCTGAGCAGTTAATGTACAGTGTGTTTATCAGACCATTTTTCTCCAAAAACAGCTGCTTGCTGCAGGAAGAGAGCAGCGACAGTGAACAGTAAAGGCTGTAAAACCAAAACAACGACCTGAAAGACGGTAAAACTCTCCATAAAGCTAAAGCGATCTGGATGAATAATTCTCTGTGGGTTCATCATTACAAGCAACTCCTTTCAAGTTACACATTTGACCAACTTTAAATATAAAAAAAAATTATTTGTGCAGCTTTTAACGCATCAAACCTTAACTTTTATTTACTTGTTTGAATGTATAGTAGTATATGTTAGTAGTGGTGGTGGTTATGGTGATGGTTTTGGCAGCAGAGCAGCATTGTCACTGGTGGGTTGGACTAGAAGGGGAGACGAGTGCATTGTGTTGTTCTTTCACAACAAATCAAAATAATATTAAATGATTCAGACCCCTGCCTTTTATGCCATCATCTGATTTCACCTGGGAATAAATTATTCAATATCGGATGAAATGCTTTTTCTCTTCCATGGCTCAGATGCTTAAATTCTACCAGTCAGCCACAGTGTTCCGTATGTTGACAGTCTTAAATTAAATTACACCCAGTCAGCGTGTCTCATTTGAAAAATACCATAAGTGCCGCACTCGTCTTATTGTCTGAACGGATACATTACCAGACAGGAGTGGGAGGAGCTCACAGGGATCTATTCTATATCATCTTAGTGTGTGTGTGTGTGTGTGTGTGTGTGTGTGTGTGTGTGTGTGTGTGTGTGTGCGCGTGTCAGTGTGTGTCGGTCGGATTGTGGTACCTCAAAATCCCTTCGCATATACCTCGATGTCTTTTAGTAAGACTTAAAATTACATAATAAAAACAGTACAACAATATGCCTTGTGTGTACAATAATGTATTACGAAACATAAATAGGGACACAAGCATTCCAGGCTTCTCTAACATTAAAACTAACATCCACTTTTAAATTGAATAATTCCGCAATTACAGCAGAGAGACAACAAAAACAATTAGTCGTGTAATCACACGGCACTGTGCAAAGCCATAATCAGTAATAACAACACTGTCCTGCCATTTTCAACTCTGGCATGAGAACAAAATGTTTTCCAAAGCCTGTTGCTCATTTGTGCAGCAGTGCTGTCCTCCAGCATTCAGCAGCAGCTGGGGGTGAGGCGTTTCTCTTCCAAAAACAGAAGCAAGTTTGAGACGCTTGAAATGTCACTGACTGGTGGAGTGATGATTGAGTCACTGACATCGACAGAAGAGACTGTGTGTCGGGAGGCAATCCCCAGAGTCAATGTTGGCAATGCAAACCACAGACATCTTTGGCTGGGCCTATGGTGCGGTTTGGTTAAAACACAGAAAACAACTTGGTTAGCTTCGGAAAAGAACGTGATTCGGCTTAAAATGTCTGTTTTGGTCAAAACAAACATGGAAATTGTCTTGAAGTCTCCTTAAAGAGAAAGCAGTCCTTTCACACTTGTGTAAGTGTGTAACTCCACCACCATCCCCTCTGCCTCACAAGACAGTCAGGTCATAAACAAGTAATGGAAACAGTATCAGTGGTTCAGACCAAAGATTCACGGTGTAACCGAAACCGTTTTACAGGGGGAAAGTTTTAGCAAAGGTGAACCGGCTCGCTGCAGCTCGACTGCCAGCTGATGGTGTCACCTGCGACTCAGCCCATCACGCCGCCGGTGGCTGGTTTTAGAATGTAAGGTTTGTAATCACTGTTATCAGCGTCGACTGCTTAATTGACAACTTCGCTGCTCGTCCTCCACTCTGCTCACATCCACAGCCACTTTCCACCACTCGCCCGCCAACACTCAACCACACCTCTCCACCGCTCTTTTCTCTACCGCCATTTCATAATTACGAGAAATGCAACTGTATGTAGCGGCTGGCTCACCATCACTGTGCTCAATCATATTTTAAAGACACTAAAAATGATATCAAGCTATAAAGAAAAGCCTGAGAAACTGTAAGGGACACTGAGGAGCAGAGTCTGTGCAAATGAGATGGCACCCCGTCTCGTCTAGTTATGAAGAAAGTTCAGAAGTCTTTTGTCTGAACAATAGTGTTGCAATAGATTTGGCTGTCTTGATATATGATATATATCTTGATGTTTTAGAATCTCCTTAAAAAAGCCCTTCACAAGTGCTAGGGCAGGGCATTAAAAAATCAAATCTTCAATTGTTTTTTTGACCAAATAAGTAATGTAATATTGTAGGGATGACTATTGTTGCTTTGTAAAGACAATAAAACTCAGACTTTTGATAAATTAATGTAAATACAATGACTCGAGCATGTCAAACAGTCTGGTATGTTTGGAACCAAAAAAAAAAAACAGGGAATGACAACTCTAAAGCCATATCAGGATATAATCATATCCAAAAATCTAAGACGATATATCGTCTCAGATCACGTCGAGGAAAACTGAATTTGTTTAACATTTGCAGCCAGGTTGATTAGACACACACACACACACCCACACACACCTACACAAACACACATTCATAAGCCTGTGATCTGGCGACTCTAAACTTTCATCTGTCCTTTTTATCCCAACAAAGGGAACCATAGCAAAGGGGCTTAGTGTATACGCTATGTTGTGTTGCCATATTTGAAAGTGTGTTGACACCCTGGGCACTGGGTGTCCCTTCCTGAAGTCGATCATTTGAAATAATCCACAAAAATAGACGGGGAGGGAATCCGTCCCAATTCGCGTGGAATAAATACATATTTGAGCGTGGTGCTTCAGAGATCAGCAGTCTGCGGGGAAGAGAGTCATAAAACAGAGGACTGTGCGTTGCTGTGAAAAAAAAACAAAAAGGGAACAACACATGAAGTCATTAGTAGATATTTTCTGGGCTTCGTGAGGCTTTTAACTGGCCTTTGTGAGAATTAATAAGATGCTGTACCGAGTGTGTGCGAAAGGGGGAGGAAGATGAGAAAAGCAGATATGAGGTGGCGTTTACTCCTGCTGACTCCATCATCAGGAAAAAAAAAGGCAAGAGGAAGCAAAAAGAAATGTGATTTACCGCCTGCCTCTGGACACTCTACAGCATCCTCTGATCATCAGAGGAACTGTGGAGCACAACAACATTACCGAAGTTGACTAAAGAACAGCTCAACTCAAAGTAACCCTCGCCTTGTTTTTAAAAAAATAAAGAAAAGGAACATCTTTCCCTCAATATGTCCCTGAAAATTAAATCCATTCTGAGCTTAAAAGGAAAGATAAGAGACCTATTATCCTTTCAGAATAATTATGTGCGGTCCAAATGGATACAGCATGATGGAAGTTTAACGGGGGGAACAGCAAAAACATTCAAATTAAAACGTAATAACGGCAGATTTATTTATTTATTTTTTTACCAAGGCGGATGTGCAGCAGGTCTAAAAATCTCTCCCATTTCGTAACGGCTCTTTTTATACTGCGTGAGTCACCTATGATCCCCTCGATCTGGATGAGTACCCTGCTGCTACCTACCCCCGGTACAGTAACAGAGGAGATGCGATGATGAGAGTTAACGAGAGTATTTGGGAGACAAAACATTTTCCGCGTCCGCCTTCTAAGCATCACAACCGGCAACAATGAGAGGGGCACGTCTGCATCATTGGCTCAACAAAAGAGGCCGACAGTGATGGCGCATCGGATAAAGAGTGCACTTCCCAGGCCTGTAATGATTGCCCTAATGAAGACAGCAGCGTGTCTTAATGGAGAAGACGATGAGATAGCCTCAGTTTATTCACTTATATCTTCAGATTCGAGCTGGATAAAGAAGAGAGGATTGCAACACATCGCTCAACTCCATTAAAGATCCTCCACTGCCGGCAGCAGTGATGTTTCCAGTCCACAGAGCCGGAGTTCAGATCTCAGATGAGCTCCTTCAGCCGCGTAGCGCTTCCTGTGCTACGATGTCTTCGTCTCTCAGCCCCATGTCTCCACATCATTAAAAGAGTAGACGCACAGGCTGGCGTTCGCATTTGAAACTGATATTACCAGCGAAGCAAGGTCACTTCCGAGGCTATGGCGGGGGAGTGTGTTTTTTTTCCCGAGCTCGTCCATCCAACAGGAAACCTTTTTTGTGCAAAGTGTGCCTGCCAGAAATCAAGGCTGTATGAAAATCAGTATTGTGTTGCATTCTGCACACGTGTGCGTTCGCTTCGTTTTCAAGTTTGACATCCGATTTCCTCTCAGTGATCAAAAGAGAGCTGGTACTCCCCCTCTTTTTGTCTGATGTGAACATGGTTAAGGATCTGCTGTGGAGCTGCTGTCGATGCTGCACTCCTGCTTTCATAAATGTATGATCAGGGTGTGAAAAATAAACACTTTAGAGCTGAAATATTAAAATGTGCTGACTGCATCGAGACACAAGAAAGAGACTTTCACGCAGCCAATAAAAGGAAACTGAGAAAACGGTAAAAAAAAAAAAACACAGGTGAGGTTCTGAAGGCGACTTTTCCACTTTGGCAAATATCAAACTTAATTTCATCCGTCCCATGCAACAATTATGTCGAGCCAAGAGCTTTCACCTTTCTGTTTAAAGTCTGACACACTCAGCGCAGAGCGACACACTCAACACTCAACAATCAACAATGGTTACGCAACTCGCTTTACTGTCAAGCTGTTCTCGCCCCATACCAGCAAACATGAGTTTATTTCTGTGGAGCACATTTCGACATAAATTATGGCATGACTGCCAGGAGCTCCGTTACGTAAACCCAGAAGTGGATCGTGTGTCTACACGCCATTACATCACTTCACAGTGTTCCCTGTGGCCTCATACTGAGCACAGTGTAAACTCAGTGAGTTGACAGAAGCAATTAACACCCACCCTCTGCCTTTCTTCTCTCTTTTTTTGGCTGCCAAAACTTTTATCTTTGGTTCAGAACTAAAAAAACAAAAAAAAAAAAAGATGATGATTTCATCCCTGAAACAAAAAGCAGAAGTTGTTTTCACAGACCGTTCAGTGACAACAGGACACCACCCTCAGGGGCTTGTTATGGTGTAGATGCTACACCTGTGGGCTGAGGTTTCAATAGGAGCTCATTAAATATGTAGGAAGAAGTTTAGAAGTTGTTGCATACATTTTAACTGCAGCACTGAAACATTTATAGTCAACACATCCAATCGGAGACAATCAATAACTGATGAAAAACGCTCCCAAGAAATCTTTTCTTTATCTTGTTAAAATCAGCTGCTTCCCCCGCTGCTGCTGCTGCTGCTCCTGCATTAGCTCACGCACAAACACAATGATGATATGAGTACAGCTCGCCTCAAGTCCTACCTGGTCCGGCTGCTGCTGCTGCTGCTGAGCTGCTTTCACCGGCCCATTCGCGTCTTTACCAGAAGTCATGACGGTAAAAAAATAAAAGAGTGGAGAAGGAAGGAGGGAGGAGAGAGAAGAGAGGAGAGAGGAGCGCACCGGCGTCCGCCGCTGACAGGTGCAGAATAATGAAGCTGAGAGAGACGCAGAGAGAGGGCGACACACACTGAGAGAGAGAGAGAGAGAGACAGAGACAGAGAGAGAGAGAGCGAGAGGGGGGAGAGAGAGAGAGAGAGAGAGAGAGAGAGAGAGAGAGAGAGAGAGAGAGGCATACAAATTGTTCAAGGGTATCCAGTGATTTGCTGAAACAATGGAGAGACCGTGTGGGTGCAGACAAGCGCAGGGTTCAGCTGATGTGCAGGAAACCGTGGACCGGCTCGAGCGTGTGGGAGGTTCAGTTTGTCTCTCAGAGTGGCGCTGTCACCACAACACAGCTCGATGGATCCGGAGACTCTCACCTATACCTGAGTTTTACCTGAATTCCTGCTATTTATGGGGCAGGTTTGGAAACAGGTTGAGCACAAACTGGAGGCTGAGACATCCTTTCACCAGTAAAAACAAGTGTCAAAGTTATCTTTTTTCCCCAACGACAAAAATTATTGGGCGATATATCGATTCAATATCACCATATGGGATTTTATAACATCTTAAATTCTAGCTACATGGGCATACGGCATACGTTTGGTATTTTCCTGGTTTGCAAAGTGATGTCACTTCCTTTGCTGTTCTGCCTCTTCTAATCATCCATGTTGGCCTATCACAGATACATCTTTTCTTTTCAGAGATTATAATGCAGAATACAAGGCTCGGGGGAATTTATAATCATTAAATCTCACGTTATGAATACTGTTTCACTGAACTGATGCAGTTAAAGGTGTGCTATGTAAGAATTGACCACCAGGCGAATACTGCATGTCACTAGAGGAACAGCTAACTGTAGCTGCTGCCCGCTGGTTAGCTCAGTGAGCTGTTCGAGCTCAGGAGTCCGGACTGGGAGCTCGGAGAACCAGGGGAGTGTTGGTCTTGTTTAGACAGCTGGTACAGGAGTGTTAGCTTTAGCTCGCTAGTTAGCATTCTAACTCAATAGATATATTATCAACAGCTCTGTATTAACTGCTTGTTGGAATGAGTATTATTATTAAATAATGTCTGGTAATTTCAGCAAGAATTTCAAATATGTTGCTTGGGAATTGTCACCGACCTACCACGACATTTCAGTACCGGTGACATGAAGTGTCACACAAATCTATGTCACTAGTGAATACAAAAACAGTCATCCCTACAATAATGTTACCGAGGTATTTGGTCAAAAACATTGTGTGATTTTGTCGCCCCAGTCCTAGCATTAATGAAGTGTCTTTGAGGAGATTTCAAGATCTAAATTTAAATATTATGTGTAGCGATCTGGTGGATACTGGGAGATAAAATAAAAAAGGAATTTCCATCTGATAACGTTTGTAGGGGAGTCTGTTCTGTGAAGCAGGCCCTGCTTCGTTTGATAAACTCATCAAAAATGATTCACTGTGCACGCAGAGCCTGCATTGCCAATGACAAGAGACAAACCCCCATGCATCTAAGCATCCTCGGACTAAATTATGTAATATTAGACCGACTTGTCTCGCGGTATTAGTCATGGAAAACGAGAGAATGAGTGTGGGTTTCCCTTTTGTATCGCGCAGCAGAAAAAAGTTTATGTTTTTTGAGTATTTGAGATTTTGCCTTACTTGACATCGCACATCCTGTGATGATATCGTCCATGTGCACATTGTGCTGGTGTTGCTGAAACTGCATAGAGTGACATGCCTAACAGCAATACAGCCTAAAAAAATACTGCAATATGATTTTAAGGCCAGTTCTCCAAGCCCTCACCTGAAACTTCAAAAGAAAACCTAAATCGGAGAATGAAGCCAAAAAGGAAGCAAACATTGAAGTAAAGTGACATCATTAAGCAAACTGCAGCTCCATGTGAAGCAGACGTCTTCTCTGACTTCCTTTAAAAACTGCAGAGCTTCACCTGGTCCATTTCCATTTTCTCCATCCTCCGTGATTTAAAGGAGAGCTCAAGGTTTTGTCCTTCCACCTGGACCTATATTTAGTTGTACCAGGCTCCACTTCCCCAACCGCTCAGCTCCCGAGCTCGCAGCCACTGATAATATGGAGACCTGTCAGTTTGGATCAGATCACGGTGGGCACTCATTACTGGCAAGTCCATTACACAGGAAATGGAAACAGGAATCAATGCAAGTGGAGCAAAATACTTTCAGGTATCAGTGCAGTTCTGCTCCGGGGTGAGTTTCGGTCATGTATTACTTCAGTTGGAGTTAACATCCACCACTAAAAAGTACTCCGTGCACGGCAGTTTGGGGAGCAGGGAAGATTTGCATATGTGTCTATACCCATAAAAATCATATTCACTCTACTATATTGTGCCAACGCTGCTGTATTGTCTGCCAATAAAACAAAGGGGTTGCTGCTGGCCCAGCTCTCGAGAAGCAGTGCTACCGTCCTCCCACATACGGCAGAAATAGTTCCAGTTCGTAACAAAAACATTGTTTGTGCTGTATCTCTCTCACCGTGTGTCACATCTCTGCGCACACACGATCAGCACTCTTGTTAGCACAGCTTGTCTGCCTATTTGTGTTGCACGCACGCACACACACACACACACACACACACACACACACACACACACACACACACACACACACACAGCGCTGTGTTTCTGGAGAGAGCGTTTCTTCAGAAGTCATGCACAGTCTCTGCAGAGCTCCTGGCCTTTTGAACCAGTCATCTGTTGGAAGGGAAAGGAACTGAACAATCGCAGATAAGGCAGAAAGAAAGAAAGGAAGACAGAAAGAAAGAGAGAAAGCCCGGGATGTGAGTCACCGCCGGCGGAGAGGAGGAATGTGTTTGGCATCAGCACGAGGGAAACGATCCCTTGTTACCTTAATGTATTCGGTGTGATGCGTGGCAGTACCTTTATTGCCACATTAAGGGGGAATTATTGTTTCGGTGATGACGCATTCTCTCTGAGCCGTTTGTGGATCTATAAATTAACAGGAAAGAAGGGAGAAGAAATCTCATCTTCGGGCTAAAACTGTCCATTTATCTTGAAACGCGCGATGATTATAATAAACGGCGCAGTAAATCAGGCACTGTTTTGATTGCTCCAGGAAATTAAACACCAATGAATCTCATTCTCAGATTACGTCTTTGTTTATTACACTCCTGCAAAAATTATGAACACGATGATATAAAGCGCCGCCAGATCACACAGTCAGATTAGGAACGTAGTAATTATTATCAGTCCAGCTTACGCTTGGAAAAAGGCTAATTATAAATACATTTTGGGGGCTTTTGCGCCTCTGTTTTTAACAGATTTCTTCAGATTATAAAATCTTTGAGGATCCTTTTTGCTCTCATTATCATCATCATCATCATCATCATCATCATCATCATCATCATCATCAATGTACGGTCAAGTGCACCTCATAAAGTGGTTTAATAAATCCTCTAAGAATTAACTCTTGCAGGTCCCCTTAAATCCTCCTGCAGGCAAAAAAGTCAGATTTTTAGATGTTAGGAGCTACATAATGTTTCCAGCCAATGTTTGAATCAAATGAAAACGTTGTGCTATTGAAAGAAATCCTTAACCACAGAAGCGGATGTACACGCGCATCAACCTGCCAAGTTGGTATCTGCCATTGTTGAAACAGCACAATCTCTTTTTTTGGTAATGTCACAGCTTCGTAACTGAGAGGAGAAGACCAGCAAGCTCCACACATTAGAGAAGTTATCCTTCCAAACACATTCAACGATGTGAAAATATCCAAGTCCAAGTATTTTTTGTCGCCTCGATTTAACCGAACAGTGACAGACAGCAGAAAATAAATGGAAAATAATAAGCAAACACTATAAAAATAGCCTATATTCCAAACTGGACAAAAGAAACAGTCTTCTAAAAGAGCGTCCCACACCGACAACCCACTCCACAACAACCACTACAGCTGGCTTCACATATCAGATACACTGGCAGCAATACCTTATTAACAGTCCACTGTTTAGGATTTAGTAGCATCTAGCTGTGAGGTTGCAAATTACAACCAACTGAGCACCCCTCGTCTAGAGCCAGTGTTTGGTTTGTCTGCTATGAATATTAAACTCTATTACTACCAATAGATCTGACTTTCATGCAACATCTACTGCGTGTCTGTTCATCCTGGCAGAGGGATTCCTCCTCTGTGGCTTCTTCCATCTTTTTCTTCCCCTGGAGAGTTTTTCCTCACTTGAATCAGCAGTCTGGGGACAGAGGATGCTGTTCATTGCTACACTGTGATGGTGATTTTGGGCCATATAAATAAAACTGACTTGATCTGATTTGATTCAAGAACTGCGCCTGATGTGCTGGTCGGCACCTTGCGTGGCAGCCACCGCCATCAGTGTATGAATGTGTATATGAATAACTGAGTTGCTTTGGACAAAGGTGTCCGCTAAATGCCTTAAAATGAAAACGTAAATATCAGTTAATATAGAAATAAGACATGCATGTCGGTGGCAGGATGAGTGGACTTTCAAAGGCCGTACACACTCCAACCACCACATTTTGCAGCGCTGTCACCGTGCAGCTCCTCACATGGCCTGAGGGAGCTGCACGACCCGCTCACTGCCAGGACTTATTCAGCACCGCCGCTGTGGACAGCTCCTCTGACTCATGAGACTGTTTACCTCTCACCAGAACACATCCAAATCATCCAACTCGCGTATAAAACAAGTGTAAATGGGCCTGCGTCGCACAGATAGCACAATAAAACAAGAAAAACAGCTCTGAAATAAGTGAATTTCCCGCAATTCAAGATTACAGTTTAATCCCCCAAATGTGTGACAGTCTCTCCGCTCCCCCTATTGTCTGTTCACACTCGCGCTAATGTGCTTTTCTCCAGTCGCTCGGTGGCAGATTAAAACTCACCTCGCTTCTGACAATTAGCCGCACGGAAATGTGAGCAAAGTTTTTGAGAGGAGCGAAAGGCAACAAGGCAGCGTTTTTTACACGATCAACGCCGCATTAAACAAAAAAGCAAACACGGGGAGAGCTTAAGAGACCAGCCGAGCATTAACAAGCACGAGGAGAAAAACCCAAACGCAGCGAGGGGTGCGAGGATTGATCATCACGACACGACGCACGTAGCCTCCTGCCGACAATTACCTTCCACAGAAAAACAGCAGACAATCAGGCTTAACTGGAGAAGCAAAGAGAAAAAAAAACGCAGCCATGTGGGGTCAGAGCGTGCCAGCAGAGCCTCTGTTTTCACAACACATGCTCTCCTGTAAAGCACATTTTTATCAGCTAATTGACATCTTTTTCATTTATATTCCGTTTCTTCATCTGGCGGTTTTTATGTGCTGTCTGAGACGGCCTCTCTAGGCAGCACCTGTCAAATAAATCCTGCCTTCCAAGGCCCTTAAACAAGCCGTGAATGTGCTGTGATGTTGGAGTTGTCTTTTATTCTTCTTCGTTCTTTCCAGGGGACCAACAAACAGTCATTTATTCAACTGTCAATAAACAGAACGTCTTCGTCTGCATGCTAGCTCCCCCCAGTGATCACTGGCTGTCTGACATCTTAACACTGGTCAGAGACAAATCAATTTTCCGCAAACCTCGCTTTCTCTTTTAATTGTTTGTTCTCCAGGGCTTGTGTTTATTTTATTAGGAAAAACCCAGATGCAAATTAGAGTTTATTGTGAAGACTTTAACTGCAGCTTGGTGCAGCTGTGCGGTTATTGATAAAACAAACAAACAAACAAATAATTTCCCCTGGAAAAACAGCAGGAAATCTTTTTTGTTGGATGGAGAATATGAAAAACTGAACCCACGAAGGACCCCCACCTACAGTCATGGCCATCAGCCCTGACGGAAAAGAAAGAGGAGAAAAGCGAGAGTGACAGAGGGACGAGGACGCCTAACAAAGGCCGGGGACAGTTTTGTTTGATAACCGATCATTATCAGCATCTCTCTCTCCACAGTCCAAACAGCAGAGCAGAAAGCCTCACACAGCCGCAGCCACTTAAAGCCTACAATGCCAGGCAGCACACCATTATCCGCCATGTTTTTGTATGAATGCATCCCTGGGTTTTTTTTTCTCCAGCACGATAATGCCACGGTGATGAGCAAGGGATGCACAAAATGTCATCAACACCTGTGCAATCTAATGCAAAGCAATACAACAGATTTGCTACGAACTCGACCGTTGTGAAGCCAATAATTTCCCCATTTAGACAAAAACTGTCAGAGAGGAGTGAAGTCAACTGGGTGGTGCTTTTTATTATTTTAGCGCCGCTGTTAACGTTTCATCCATTATTAATCTGCAGCCCACGTATTTGGACTTGGCTTCTAATGGTCAATATCGGGTACGAACGGTCAGCATGTTCAAATCTGACCTTTTCACATGCAGAATTTTGTGTGTTTATACTTGGCAGGACTTCTCAGCAGAGATTCAGCAACCACGGAGGACGCTGAGGTTGCTCACGCTTCAGTACTTCTTCTGGGAATTTAAAGGATTTCCGCAGCCTAAGACAATTACACTTGGATTAAAATAACACCAACATGGCGGCCCGCGCAGTGTATTATCAGCTGGTTCCAGTGTTTTCATCCCCCCTTTTTATGGACTATTTTCTTTAAAGGGTGCAACATGTGAGATTTGAGTTGAAAATACTAAAGACATCTCAGTTCTGACATGATGTGTCTGTATTGTATTACACATATCTCTACTGAACTTAGCATGCTAACAAGCTAGCTCTGGCCAAAGGACCTGTACTAGCTTTGTATCCACTTGGTCTCCGAGCTGCAAGTCAACCGCTAGCTGCACGGCTAACTGAGCTAACTGACCTAACTTGCTAACGGCAGCTATAGTGTTAACCTCTACTGTACCTATTTTGTGTATGATTTAGAGGAGGTGGTCGGTTCTTACATATTGAAGCTTTAAATTGATAAAAGATTTAGCAATTCCCAACCAGGATGTTATAGACTGGCAAGTTAGTTAGAGTAATGCATTACCAGTTACAGTGATTACACATTAGGGGTGTGCCAAAATATCGATACTACGATATATAAAAAAAAAATGTATTCTTTTTTTTTTTTTTTTGGCCCACCACCACCACCCGTCTTCGGAGGTCAGCTTTATCTTTATTCAAAAATAGGTATACAATCAAATAAAATTTAAAAAATGGTTTAAGTAGCTCTGAAACCCACACATATAGATATTTAATGATAGTTGTAGTCAGTGTGTGTGTTAAGAAGAGACACTGCAATATACTCTTTGTTTACTTGGCTGTCATTCCTGTGAAATGGATTCAGTGCAGTCAATAAATTCTGAATTTCTTCAGTGACACAGATATCGGGATGTATCGTGGATGAAATTTCTTGCAATATGTCGATTATCGCAGAATCGCTGTATCGTGATATTATCGTTATCAAGGGCAAAATATTGTGATGGTATCGTATCGTGAGGTACCTGGTGATACCCAGCCCTACAATTAATTCAATGGTTGTATTGTCGTATTCACTCACAAGATGTCACCAAAATCACACTGTCCCTTTTAAAATCTTTCAGAAAATGATGTAAGTGTATCGAATCGTATCGAATCGTATCGTTGGCTGAATATCGTGATATATATCATATTGTGAGCTGAATATCGTGTATCTTATCGTATCGTGAGATTAGTGTATCGCTACAGCCCTATTATACATTACTTTTTCCAAAATAAACACAAAAGCATGACTAGTCACAATAAAATGGACGAATATAATGTTGTTTAGCTGCTTTACCCTCAGATTAACCTGGTCTCTACTGACTATACCACCTTTACAAAGGTTTTAAAAACTTTTAAAAACTGTAACATGTTCCATTACTCCTAACGATCAAAACCTGCTCCAGTCGGCATTTTTCTGCAAAAGCAATGCAACATTTTAACATCCGGTAATTATCTCTCTACAGCGAACAGTCATTTTTGTTGGCAGCGGCGGACTCCGGCCTTCCTGACCTGGGTTTAGATTACCCACCTAAACACGAGGGATTCACAGGAAAACAATGCGTGCATAAAACAGCCTCAGCATTTGCTGTTCACTCTGCTCACAGCCGTATCAAAGCTAAAGTATAATTGAATTACTGCTAATGCAAAGAGAGAAGCTCACTGCTGCTCCTTCACATTAAAAGCATTTAACCAGCTGAATGTGGGATGGCTTTTATTGTTAAAGCAGTCACAAGAAATGCGTATTTGTCCCTGTGATGACTGGAATCGCGATTACTATATATTCTTTTGAGCGAGGGAAGAAGAGTCTCACACTTCCAACTCCTCAGCAAGACAACCAGCTTAACTGTGACCCCCTGCTTGGAAAGATACTTTCAGCGTTCACGGCATGAAATCAGATCACGGTTGTGATCAGTATTGATTGACTTATTCAATGAAATAAAGTATGTTTGTTGGGTTGCACTGTAAACAGATACACTGGTTGTCATTTTTCCTGTATCCATGTCTGAGTAGCTGCACAGAGACCGTTTGCTGTAGCAATAAACTGAACTGGATGGGAGTCGCCAAATCACGCCAGGGCTGACAAATACAAATAAAACCATGTAGGGATTTTTATTTCCAGAGTCTGGTCAACACTTTGAGGGTTGGAGTATGTAGGCTATGTGTTGGGGGACTTGTGCCTCTGCATTTCTAATCTCTTGGCTGCAGCCTCGCTTCTCAGAACTGAACCGACGCCAGCGAAACTCAAAACAAGTTAATAAAACCTGCAAAACACAGTAAATAAAACAGCATGGATGTAATCTTAACTTCTCCTCGTGCACAATTACCGATAAAATCCTATCAATCAACGACGGCTGCTGATTTAAACAAGCTGTTTCCGTTCAGCCGTGGTGCCAGCTGTCAGCACGGCCGACTCAATCATCAGTCGCGTCGCCGTCGCCCTCTGGCCTGCCGTGACTCCTTCAGCTGTCCGACTGTCAGCACACCTGCCTCGCTTTAGTGTAAATACTGCTGTTTGCATCTCCACTTCCGTCTGCCGCGCCGCAGCTGTAAATCACCGGTTAAGGATGGAGGCCCGGCATGTGGGCAGCGCTGCGCGGTTTATCACGGATCATTACTGTACTTAAAGGTCATGAATTCGGACCCTGTTGAAAACACGCCTACGTGTGTTGCGGAGTGATAAAAAGGCAGGAGAAGTTTTCAGACTGCAGGCGGAGGCAGTTTTTCACTGTCTGGACATTACAGAGGGGTAATTAACAAGTCCACAAGTCTTTAATCAGACTCATTACTGGGCTTCTACCGAGAGACGACTTTCAGGGGGAAACAATTAATCTACCATTGTCTTGTCTGGGATTGTTTAGGCGCACACACACACCCACGCAAACGCACATACACACACAAATACAAACACGTACGGACACACATTAACTTTGAAGCGTTCCCTCGCCTGTGAACCTCACTTCTTGACCCTCTTCAATATCTAAGTGTTTTTCTGGGAGAAGGCTGCCCAGCTGGTCAGCTTACTCGATATAATAACAGAAGCAGTTGGTTTTACATTATTCAGCGACACTAAGCCCGCGGGGGGTTCATATCGCATAGTGTGCATACAGATATTAAAGTTCATAAGCATCAAATCAATATTGTTTTACAGTTCGTACCACCGTGCAGTTAGCTGCTGCATAGTATATGGAGCCGCAGATGCCGTATTCCTTAGGTACAGTGAAGTGGCTGTATAAATATCACCAGTTTTCTCCACTTGTTTATTGCCTCAAACCTGTAATTACTCTTTCTCTACTGACATTCACATTAAATCCAACCAAATGAGCCAACCTGAAGCCAATCCGATGATTAAAGGAAGTCAGGTTTCCAAACTTGCTACGAGGTGCTGCATTTCTACTCACTCAAGGCAAATATGACCTCCTGCCAGCTTAAAGGTAAAGTTCACCCCCAAATCGAAAAAATAAAAAAGATTTTAAAAAAAGGATTGCAGACAGACACCTCAGATGTCTAAATCGCACTGAAGAGGAAGACTTTGCAGGTGAAATGTCCCATTAAGTGTAATCTTTTGTAAGTTTGCACTGACTGTAATTTGCTTTTATGATGGATATTTAAATGGAGTCACTGTTACTACAGTGTTTGAGCTGCATTTTAAAAAGGGCTCTCTGTGCAGAACATCTTTATTATTATTTTAACAGCGTTGTTTAATGTCTGTAGTGAAATAAGACCACGGAGTATGAAATTGGTTTATTTTATGTGCTTGCTTTTTTCCCCCCAGTTTCATTATTCACTTTGCATTATTGCAGTTTCACATCACCTCCTCTGACTGACTCAGGCTCACAGCTGTACTTTCCTGTGCCCTCAAAGACGACTGTGTTGCTGCGTGCCCCCATTTCGGAAAAAAAAACCCCAAAATATTTTCTCCTGTGAACGCCGAGCGACAACATGAAAACCAAAAGCTCTCCGCTGCCTTTCAGAGCTTCCAACCAGAGGCTCTCTCTCCTGAGGAAAAAAGATTATCCTGACTGCGTAACACCCCACAGAGCAGCACCGAACACACTTCTTTCAGCAAATGCCTCCCAACTCAAACGGTAATAAAAGATCCATACAGATCATTGTCTGACAGCCTCAGGGACCAAAGTGGGAGTTCTTCTGAGAGAAAACTGCACCGCTGGAGAAAATAAGTATGAGGGAAGCAGTTTTGCAGGGTCGCCAGTAATGGAGGCTCACGGTGTGGTCCCAGTTTGGCCTTCGCAGAAGATATCAGTCCATTTATAGGAAGTCCAAACCTCGAACCCTTCATTTATTACTAGTGTGAGATTACGCTGACCATGAACACTCGACCTCCACCTGCAAGGAGAGTTGAAACGTCGGACACTGATGTGCAATATTACTTCTTATTCTATTCTAGTTTTATTTTAGCTGACTTATTTTACTGATTTGATGTTACTTTGTTGTCGCTCTATCGGGCGTCAGTGTCATCATCATATCACAGTCGGGGTGGAGAGCTTAAATGCAGGGGTAATGTCCTGCTGCTGCGCTCCAGGTTGCAAGGCGTATGAATGTGGGGAATCTGACAAACTGTGATCATTTCATTTCATTTCACAGCATCCTGACTGGTCAGCAGCTGACTGAAAGATGATAAGTAGCAACAGTCTGAAGAGATATCAGGTCACGTTTCAAGGTAAAACAACTCTAACCGTTTACATCCACCGCGATTCTCCTCGAGGTAGGTGAGGTGGTTGTATGTTAAAGTGAGCTGTGGTCTAACAGAAGATATCCGGTTATCAGGTGTTGTTTCACCTCAAAGTGCGGCCCGATGTCCCTCCCTCTGCATTGTCTTTTCAGTTGTAATCAAATCAGGAGGCGGTGACATGACAGCTATTTGTCAGATTCAATACGTTCATACGACTTTGAACACAGCTGTACCAGATATCAGCCTCCCATCCTGAGCAGAGTGTCAGAGGAAAATGGCCGCCATACATCACACACACATTTCCTTTAGGATTTCTTAGTTCTAAATTGTCTATCTTAACGTAACACACAGTTTAACTTCACCTGAAGGCCGCTGGGAACAAAATGTCCTTAGATTTTAGGGTCTGTGGCCTGAAGACGAGACACTAAACCAAACTGTCACACCTTGCAGAATGTAATGTATGAAGGATAACGATGACTGCTTAGGAAGATCAAACATATACATTTACATCACCCGTTATTGGTATTATTCTTTTCTATTTTAGCATTACTGTTCTGCCTTCTTGTTTTTTCTGAGACTCGGCTTCCTCGTGCTCGAGCTCGACCCTTGAGTGTTTATTCTGTGAATCTGTCTTCCTGAGTTTCCTGCTTTTGCTCGCTTCTCAGAGCACTTTGTAAACTCTGTTTTTAAAAAGGTGCTGTATAAAACATTTATTGTTATAATATCATGATATTATTATATATAAAGTAAGACAGACAAGATATATGGAGTCTCGGTGCTGACAGAATGAGACCTTTATGGGACGCTGCGAAGCAATGAAGATGGTTTAATCGCGCCCAGAAAAGAAGAATTTCCACCGAGAGGTCTGAGACGACCTGAGGGATGTTCATGATAAATCATTAATCGATTAAATCGGTGTTGGGAACATAACCGATTCAAAATGTTCCTGCCGACTATCAACAAGATGGTCAACACACTACACAACTAGCTTATTTAATATATCACGATGATGAGTCCCGTATGGGTCCGCATTTTATAAAAAGTCATTATTTTGCGTTATTTCATTAACTTTACATGTTGTTTAAAGTCGTCCTATAGCTGCTCTGGTTTTGCATCGAGCATAAATCAAGTCAGTGGTTAAAACGATGGCGGGTAATAAAAAAAATATTGGATGCAATTCATGTATTATTAATGATTAACTTCTAATGCAGCTGCAGAGGAGACTGATGAATAACATGAAAATGCATTAAAGGGCTCTTACACCATCCCAACACCATCTCAACGAATAATAAATACACTGGACTTTTGCTCTCTCTCAATTGGATATTCTGACTTTGTGGCAAGCCTGGCTATAAGATGAGGCCATAAGATGAGACTGTTGTTCACTCATGATGGACTAATATGGACACATGTGCAGACACACATGTAATCTGTATGTACTGTCTAGAGCTTGAATTCAGCTCTATATGCTACTGCTGTAATATGTTTTGTCAAAGGTCATAACAAAAGAAAAAAAGAGAAGAAAAGAAAAAAGTAATTTGCAAAAGACAAGAAAAGATCAGAATGAAGATTTTATACTGTGGGTAATGGGGGCGGGACTTGATAAGCTTTGGCTTCTCCCGCTTTTCCCTTTCGGCCATGTGTGTTGTATTATTTGAACAATGATGAAATGTGATGCTTATGAATTGACATGTCCGAAACAAACAACATAAATAAATAAATAAATAATACATTGTTAGGGCAGCCGACTATCGGTTAAATAAGTTGTTTATAATTGACATCAGTAATTGGGGTTTTACTGTGTTTGGTTTATCCTCTGTTCAGGCTTTTAGTACAAACAGCTTCTCATCGCACTCGCACCTCATCACTGATTTCACACATCGCGTCGGGCTTATTTAAAATGATCCCTAAACATCCCCTCCAGACATCTCTTAAAAAATGCAAAAACAGACTTGAGCTTGAATAATAATTTGTATCTGATGTGTGTTTTCCCACAAAAAAGTTAAATTATCCCATTAAATATTATCATATCTGCTCCTTCTCCCAGAGTATGAATAAGCAAATATTTTCTTTCATATATAACATTTAGACTAATCCCCTTACACACGCACATGCACACACACACACTGCAGACTGCACATTGTTTATACTTCCTGAAGGACACTACATATTGCACTAATAATAAAATATTGAACGGATACTGTACGTTTGTATTCATGCTGTGTGCTGCAGACATCTAGGATTTTCACTGCAGATTAATCTGTTTGATTATTTGCCAGATTAGTGGAGTAGATGTTTAATCTATAAAATGTCAGGAAAATGGTGAAAAATGCCTCCTCAAGTGTCTTGTTTTGTCCACAACTCAAAAGATATTCAGTTTCCTGTCACAGAGGAGCAAACAAACAAAAATCACATTTATGAAGCTGGAACCAGAGAACTTTGAGATACTCAAAAAGCGACAGTGCGCTAATCAAAATAGCTGGCGAGTTATACAAATGCTGACAACTTATCGATTGGACGAGTCGTTTTGATTTATCGTTGCAGCGATATTCTGCACAGTAATCATCCGAAGCAAAGCACATTTTACTGAGGCTGAGGGGTGAGCTGATCAGAGTGTGATAAACAAATGATTATTCCAAGTTTCTCTATGAATGTACTAGAAAACTGTGAAAAGAACATCTCAGCTGCCCTCCTGATGAGTTCATTCCACCAAAGTGTCTTAAGATGATGGCAGTAATTCTTTAAAAAAAAAACACCCGACGGCTACTTTGTCCAACCACGGTGAAAAACAAATCAAGCAAACAGAAGTTCTACTGAGTGGATATGAGTAATAAAACACAACTACGAGAAAAAAGGATGTCAACAAGGAAAACCGTAAAGTTGCCCGTTCAGTATAGCACACGGGCAGCTGGCGTGTGCGCAGACAGCGCCGAGCAGGATGAGTCAGCACGCATTTACAGAGCATTAACCCATCTGCTGATCTAGTTCTCATAAAACAGACTTACGGGCCTCATGAACTTTATGTGTGCTCATCAATGGCTTATGAGAGGGTCGTAAAGTGAAAAGTTTGAAGACGGCGCTGCAATTTTGGCAAGTTGTTATGGAAATTAGTTGGAGATGAAGCACAGCCATGGGCCGATAAACAAGGAATTAGCGGCATCGCGCGCCGTGTGTTCGGATCTGGGAGTTGCAAATCACCAGATAAACAAAAGTCACAGGTGTAAAAAAAATAAACAAAAAAAAAACTGTGATTCAGTGGGCTGAAAAAGGAAACGATAACGAATCATGCGCAGGGACGGGATAATTAATCCATGCGCGTTGTTCTATCCTTCTCAAGAATGGAGTGGTGGAGACGCCGAGGGGAGTGATTAAAGGCAAATTAGAGGCATCTGATTCAATAGTGCCTCATCGTTACATATTCACTGCAGGTTTTCATCACAGGCACTGCTCCGCGTCTCAGAGGAATACCCGCCAACTCACAAAAAAGAAGAATTCCAATCTAGTTTACATTTAATTATTAGATAGATAGAGATAGAGAGTGTCTCCAAATGAGGAAATTTACACACACACACACACACACACACACACACACACATTAAACTGTGTGTAAAAGACATCTCTCTCAGAAACACAGAGATGAAGACAGAAATCAAAAAAGCTGTCCACTCAGATTAACCACAAAGATATTCTGGTGTCATTAAGGACCAGTTCACCCAAGTGACTGTAAATGTTTTATTCTCACATCCAGTATCTACTCAAACCCTCAGTACTGGTCTCATCTTCTCATCTTTAAAATATACGTATCTGCGATTTCTGCCCCCAACCCCAGATAGAGGAAGGTGAAAGGTATTTTATTTGTGGTGCAAGTGTTGAGAAATAATAATAATAAAACTCAGACAAGTTCACCCCTCACATGCCAAAAGAAAGTTCTGCAGTCCACAAAGCGTTCATTTATTAATTCTCACACATCTTCAATGTAGCCGCCCAGCTAAAAAGTGTCTGAAGTGGGTGCAGGAGCTGGACTGCATGTCAAGGTTGTAAACATATTTTCAAATCAATACGGGGCCTCCAGAGACTTTTAATATGCAGAACAAGCCTTGTTGAGAAATTTCATGCTTTTTTTTTTTTTTTTAGGTTGTTTCCTTTTTGCATTTCAGAATGTTGCAAGGCTGTTTTGCTGTGAAGACGTTTTGTAGACCCTTCTTTCCATCGGCATCAAGCCAAATAGATAATGAGTGCATTTTCATTTAAGGGTGAACTTGTCTTCAAATGTCTTTTTTTTTTTAACTTTGAATAGAAAAAAATCCCATGCAAAACTACTTTCACCTCAATTGTACCAGGATGAATACAGACATCAGAAACCTCTAAAACGTGGAAGTTTTAAACCAAAATTACCTTCACAGTTGGATAGCATTAGCAGGAGGTGAACAAATGTCTTACTCTGGGACTTAAAAGAAACATCCCTCTAATTTGATCTTTTAAAATGTTGGAACTTCAGTCCACAGCGCTGCTAGCAGCTCTAGGCACACAGTGATGCAGGCTAATTTAGCTCACACTAAGCAGGTTCAGTGTTTACCGTGATCTAGACTTATATAATCAGCGCTGTGTCAGCGACAAGTTTCATTAATTCTCTTTCTGGGTCAAGGGAAATAAAAAAAAGCTCTGGCTTGTTTGTTTTCATTTTAAACCAATCACAATCACCTTAGGCGACACTAAAATCAGAATGCAGAGTGGGTGTCCCTGTCTGCAAAATAGTGTTGGGCTGAGGTGTTTCTGCACACGGGGAGGCGAGCCCTGCATCAGAATGTCTAAACTCCCACAAAAGAAAAGGTAAGAGCCGGTAGCCTTTTACGTCCTTACTGTACTATTGGCAACAAGGTTACTGTTAGAGTAACAGTACAAGGAAAGGAACGTGGTCTGAAATTTGCAGGCAGGCAAATATCAATAATCAATCAGTGAAGTCAGGGTTACTATGATCACCATCCTAAGTTTTTTAGTTTGATAACACACTTAGCCCTTCGTACAGCAGAGGATGATGGGAACGTCATTTGCTTTGACAGTACTTTGTCAGAAATATTGGCCGAATTAAATTTTGAGCTGAAGATGGCGCGAGATAAAACTTTAAGGGATCACCAAGTGTTATAAAATTCTTATGTGGACATGAATGTCTGTCTTTCACATTCCATTTTTGATGAAATATTTCACTCAAAGCCGTCAATGATGACCTTGTGGTAAGGGAAAGGTCTGTGGATTCTCAAAAAGACAGCATTCATAATCTTTGCAACAGCCCAAAGATGGTTTTTGAGCAAAAAACTGCAAAAATGAAACATTTAAACAACCTTCCTCAAGCAGGCGTCAATTACTTTTGAGTAGATTTTCATAGAACATGTGAATTTCAGATTTAGTTTCATCACCAACATGACGCTCCAGTTCCACCCCTGTGTCTGTGTATAAGTCATTAGTCATCCGTCTCTTCGATCATCAGTAAATCTAGTGTTTCACCACTAGCTGCGATCTTCAAGGCTAACTGAAAACAACACGCGGCTGTCACACACGTGCACGAGGGGATGGAGACGTGTTAAGACGCTCTGAGTTTCACAATCGGGGACTCGTTTTTTGTTGAAAATCTGTTAAGCTATCGTCGGAATTCTGCGAGCGCGGATTCCTCAGGAGTAGCAGCAGCAGCATCACTGAAACGCCGAAGATATGAAAATATTGTGACAGCTTGCGCACCGCCAGCCTCCTGCCAGAGCTCAGCCTCTCTGGGGATTTGGATGCAGTTTTGAAAATGCTTGTGTCGAACTCGTATCCTGTCAAAACGAATGCATATTTCAGGCATCAAGGTGGCCGCAAGGACGGAACGCCAGGGTGCACAGCTAGATCGGTATCAGCCGAGTCTGTCAGAGGCAGAAAGTGTCTCGTGGATGTCTCCCGCTCCCTGCGTGACGCTGATAGCATCAAGTGAAAACATCTTGCCCCACTGAGCTCCAGAGTGTTTACCAACTCCAAGATATGTGTATTACTGTCTTTAATGAAATATAAACGCCTAAATGCACAACTGCACCGCTGCTGGAAGAACCTTTTCCATTTGTAGACAAAAGTCTGTTGACATTTGCTTTAGATTTGACTTTGATTGAAGTCACAGTTAGACGGCAGCTGTAGCTTCTGTAATGTGATGGATTTGTGCGGTAAACGAAAGAGGTTGCCGTGGCTCAGCAAATATCCGTGTTGTAGACTTTTGGAGAGATGTGTTGATGTGGGATCACTCAGTCTCCCCATTTCACCTCCATCACCCCGTAATGAGCTCAGGAAGAGGACAATTACACGATGGGTGAGGTTAATTAGACAAACCTTAATCACATTTGATTGGATACAGTTTTGTAACCGCCCCTGAGTTCAAGAGGAGTCATTAGAAGTATTTTCTTGTCTTACAACTTCCAAGAGGAGAAAAGACAGGGGTTTGTTAAAGAATGTGAGTAGTAAGTGTGCAGTAACAGAGAACTAAACACATGCTCATGAACACGAAGAGAACAGGATCCTCTTGTCTGCTGCCATGTCGGGCGATTACGGCTGCGTGTTCTTGTGGTGATAAACTGCAAAAGTGAGCTAAAACAACAGCAACACTTAGACTTACTTGCACTTACATCAGCTTTGACACAGGGGCACTGGATTCTATATTGTATTTCTCAGTTAACTGTATTTTTAAGTGTTTTTGTGGGACGCCGTTTCCCCTTTATTAGAAGACAGAACCAAGGTCAAGACCGAGACCGAGGCAGAGCGAGACCTGCACGCCATGGACATTCCTGAAACTGATCTCTTTTATTGCCATTTATATATACAGCCTGTGTACACGTGTAAACGTACAATAAGGAATGTTTCAATAAAACACTCACAAAGCATTGTTGGGGTGAGGAAATAATATGTTTGATCCATGGCCATTTAGGGCTCCCGTAGAGACCTTCAAAAAGTGATTGTGAGAAGCAAAATCAATCTTGAGTACCACAAGTCTCGAGTCAGGATTGTTCTGATTGCATCGTCAGGCAACTCAGATGGCCCTAGAAGAAACTAAACCAAAGAAATAAAAACAGAATTCTGCCGCTTGGGTGAAATAACTCACAACATTATCAAGAAACTAGGTTTAGTGTATAATAGTAAATAAGCTGATGCTTTACGTTCCAACAAAAATTTGACACATTTTCACCAGAAACAAACGAACGAGAAAACAAAACCGAGGCATTTCTCCACATCGACCGCAGCTTCATACTAAACGTTTGTGCAGTTGAGGTCCAACTTTGTCTGCGGGGTTTACTGTATATTAAATATGTATCATGGTGCAAAAAAAAAAAGCTGATGATGCACGACGGCAGTGGGGAAGCACTCTGCATTAAACTGCAGCCTTTTGCTTAACCACAATTAATGCCCATGAGGAAAATGCATTAAGGTATATCTCTGCTGGAACCTGTGTGTCTGGTTTCAGTCTCCACGTCTCACTGCAGCAGTCGAGTGAGTAGTGACAAAAACTGCGAATCAACCCATAAATCTATTTAGCTCCACAATACTTTATACTAAGAGCTTTGCAGAACCATTTAACACATGCTGTTAACACAAAAGTTTCCCGGCAGCATCTCCTTAGAGAAGACCTGGTGTCAAAGTTTACCAGCTGACAAGTTTTTAGATATAATGACTGTGATTGTGGAGCGAATTCTGACAACAGCAACTTACAAGCGCGGCTGTCATCCCGAAAGTGCTCATTATATCATCAGACAGTTTGAAAGCTTAATAAATAAATAAACAGCTCTGACACTTCCTCAAGCGAAGAAACAGCTTGTAATTTCTTTTGAAAATGTCCTTCAAGTGCTCAATAACAGATTGATTAAAAGGCATTAATTAGGAGGAAGAAAGAACGCTTAAATGCTTCACATGGCAAAGGTTTTAACAAATTGCAATCACACGCGTCCCCTGAAAAGATTGAACACACTCACCTTCCACAGTCTCTCCACGCGGGACAACTTGCGTGTTTTCATTGTGACGGAGTGGCTGCATATGGAGTGTCAGAAGAGTGAGGAGGAGGAGGAGGAGGAGGAGGAGGAGGGTAGACGAGGGGAGAGGGACGGTGAATAATGGCCAGGTCATAAACGAGACGCACCTCAGCCCTCAGTGAGAATAATCCCACAGTCAGCATCTCTCGGTTCCACACATCACGTCAAAGGGAAGTGCCCGAGTGGCGCAGAACTGAAACACTGCCCTGCTCTCCCAAGTAAACTCAGCGAGGAGACCCCGGAGAAATGCCAACGAGAACTCAACACCGCCGTCGTCACGCCGGAGGAGGTCATGCCGGAGCCCACGAGGGAGGATCAGACGGAACAGGGTGTCCGACGGCCGCTGACAGCCGCACTAATCCCTGAAACACAACCCAAGAAGGGAGCGAGGAGGAGGATAAAGCCAAAGAGCTCGACCCCTTCACAACAATCAGCACTGAACCACTTACCTGGGCCATTAGCTGCATCTTGCCATTCAGCACAGATCAGCATTACACACCGCACGCAGAGCTGGGCCACTTTATGGCGCTTTTTACCCGGGGTTGTTTATCCTGTCTCCCCTCTGCTTTTCTCCCAGGAGCAATTTGCCCACAATACCGCCCTTCTGGACTGATAAAAGCGCTGCTAATACGGCTGCAGGCTGATGCAGGACAGAAGTATGAGAGGGCAAATAGACGAAGACTCAGTGGAGCCTGTGGATACCTGTAAAATATCAGTGAAGGCACATACACTATCTCTGCCTGACAGTAATGCCAAAAGCAGAGTTGCTGTGGTGAATGATTTAAAAAACGACAGAGGTAGAACATGCTGGTTTATGTAAGCTAATAAACCTCGGAAACCACTAATATTCTGTTCACACGGGAAAAACAACCTACAAACATCTTTCTAATTTCTTAAATGGAAAAGGGTACAAACCAATATTCATATCCTGGTCAAATGCTTGTAGTCATGGGTCTGATCATCAGTGAAGGAAGGATGATGGTTGCTAATTTTCTTTTCTTTTTCTTGTAAAATGGTACATATGACACCACACCCACAGTAATTCCTATAGCTGAAAGTGGTAATCAGTACTTTTATATCAACAAAAATGATGACATGTAACTTGAAAGTGCCGTACTCACAGATCATTTTTGACCGACTCTGCAGTTCCCTTAAGCTCTTTTTTTTCTTTAGCATTTTTTTCCTCATCATTCTGTTTTTACAGCTCACAACTTCAATGAGTCATTGCAGCTTCAACAGTCTCTAAAAACCCATTGTGCGATACTGGCCAAACACCAATCCACAGACAAACAAAGTTAGCAAGTAGCAGGTAGAACATACTGAAATGTTAAGCTGCTGAAGAACAACAGTTATTGGTCTAAAGACAATAAATATTGGGCTTACATTCATCAGGTAAATGGTGATTTATTATCTGCTTGCAACACATCCTCATAGCTTAAACGACTGAAAGGGTTGATTGCCAGCCACTCACAAAACGACATATATCACCGCTCCCCAAAACAACAAGACCGTTTCAGCATAACAGCAACAGGTGTATTGGACCTCTGTCGTATGGTCGCAGTTTAGTTAGTTTGGACGCCAAAACTACTTAGTTAGGTTCAGGAAAACATTGTGGTTTGGGTTAAAACAACTACGTTACAACTGCTAATGTTACATGACGAAACTTTACTCCCTTAGTAAGTAAAATAAACCTCACTGTAAGTAAGAACTGCGATCCCCTGGGTGAAAGTTCAATGCTTGTTTGACACAACCATCCTTCCCTGACCTCCTCCCTATCTGGACTTTCCAACTCTTAATACTTCTTCCTGACTTCCTCCTTTACTGCCGTAATAATCACCACGGACACTAGAGGTCGCCACCAAGCAGGAGACATCAATATGGGCTGTAATAAGCTGCTTTCGAAGTCAACCTATGTCAGTGTTTCCTCCAGTATTTTCTGAGACTGTGGCGCTAATAATGTAATATTTTTAGTTATGTCATAGGCTACTTAGGGAATTTAGGGAATGCTCTCACACAGCCATCATGAACTCCCCTGCATGGGCTTGGAATGAAGATTCATGTTGTAAAGAAATATTTTTTGTTTTAAGAGAGGAGTTATCCAAGTCAGAGTCCTGCACGGGTGAAAAATAATGTACTGTGTCGGACACAGATGCGGATCGGGTCGGACGCCTGAAGAGGCGGGTCGGGTTTTACGATTGCCATTTTCAAGGCGTCACATATCATCAGTCATTATTAGCGACACAAATGATAAGCATTTATATTTCATATGAGCTCATTAATGCGTGCTTGCGCCCTCCCAGAACTCCCATTCCCCACGCTGGCTTACTTTCACTTTTAAAAATTGCGTCCGTCGGTATCAATTTATACCGGGTTGGCTCGGGTACGAATGTAATTTGTGCTACTGTCGGAAAACGGGTCGGATGCGGTTATAAGTATGGCGGGTTCGGGCGGGTTTGCAAAATAAGACCCCTGCAGGACTCTGCTCTAAGTGACCATTTTAATCCTCTAGCTAATTATCAAGCTAAATATCCAACATGCTAGTTAACGTCAAATACTGCGGTGGAAGACGACAGTTAAATATTTCCTTTCTCTAACACTAGATTTATTTATGCCTGAATTTTTGAGGTGTGGCGGCTTTTATTTTGCCATGGCGGTGCGCCACAGTCAATTACATGTAGAGGAAACCCTGTATGTGGCCGTTTTCTGATGAGACTGAGCTTTTATAAGGATAATATGAATAATATGCTGCATGTTAAGCTTATGGTGCAGATACCAAGTGTCAAAAATGTGAGTAATTCAAATTTAAACAATCTTGGCTACTTAAATTATAGGAGGCTAGTAAAAAGGACTCAATCTACATTCATTTTATTCGAAGATCCAGTCAACTGTTACCCACATTGAGGTCTATCCAGCAATAAAACATCATGGGTCACGAGTCATAAGCTGACAGGCAGACAGAGTGATGGAAAGACAAACAGCTGATAAGGTGAGTATGTTTGTCTCAACACATAAGCCATAATGCCGGCGCAGCAGTGAGATGTCCTCCTAAACACACTCAGCAATAAAAGTCTCTGTATTCCCATGATGCAACAGCCAATCTGGCGAGGGGAGGAACATCAATCAACGGGGTTCGGCTTTCCTGTTCTTTGGTGGGTTACGATTTGACAGGCTGCCAGCTCCAGAATAGCGACTCACTCAATAGCTCTCCCCGTTCTCTCCTCCTCCGCTACACCAAACAATCATTATCTCCCCCCCCATCTCTGTTCTGCTCCATGTGAGCACCACACCAAACATCATCACAGAAGTCGGCACTTCACTCACAGCTCGGGGAAAAGCAATCTTCTTCTCCTCGTCCCCGGAGCTCCGTGGCTCATTCAGACTCCTGACTCCTGGCTTAGAGAGAATTATTGACTGGAGGTGATGATGTACATGCAGGGAAAAGCTCCACAGTAAAAAAAGGGCTCTCTACAACAACT
Organism: Sparus aurata; assembly: GCF_900880675.1. Lineage (NCBI taxonomy): Eukaryota > Metazoa > Chordata > Actinopteri > Spariformes > Sparidae > Sparus > Sparus aurata. Next base: position 22,905,565 of record NC_044207.1, on the reverse strand, counting down.
GTGACCTGCATGTGGCTGTACACAAGAGGTAAGTTAGCAGATATACGCACTCGCACACTCACAACACACTAACAATTCGGAGCAAACGGCATCTATCTCCGTGCTGAGACCGACTGGCCACCCTCACCCCGAGCTTTCTGACAAAAGTAACAAGCTACAAACCCACCTTCATGGCTGGAAGGGCAACACTTTACTCTCCTGACGCTCCACGCAAGACGAGAACGCACACAGAAAGGCTCTGGCGAGGATGCAACATGAAAACCTATCTCATGTGTTATTCAGAAGATTAAACCAGAGCCTGGAGGCAGGACAGGGTCCACGGTGGCATCGTTCTGTGAGTGAACCAACACCAGCAGACTGGTGTCACAGCAGCAGACGCAGACAGACGCAGGTGTAACGAGCTGCAATTATAATGGCTGCCTGTGGCTCCAGGCCTCTGGCGTGGCATGCTCATTTAATGACATGGATTAAACAGAACAAAGCCATCAATAATGTTAATAATCAGTTACGACTGTGCTTTATCTGCAGTGAGGGGACAAAGTGCCTGATGATGATGACCAAAACACATTATCACCCTACAGTAGTGGTGGAATTACTATTACTCAAGTTCCTTATGTGATACTTATTACTCAACTACATTTGTCTCACAGTTTTAGTTACTTGTTCCTTTCCAGATATCATATTTTCATATCTTTCCTCTCCACTGAAAGCCATGTATCTCCAAATTTTGTGATTTAGAATTTTTCTGGTCAACTGAAAGAGCAAGCGATCCTTTGTGGATGAAGAAATTCTCAACCTTTTTAGGCTTATTTCAAAGGAGATATTATGCTAATTTTCAGCTTCATACTTTTATTTTTGGTTACAACTAAAATAGGTTTACATGTCAAAAAACACAACCGTTTTCTCACACTGTCCAGTGCTGCAGCGCTGTGTTTGACACGTTCTGTTTTAGCTCCTGTCTCTTTAAGGCCCCTCCTCCTGAATACCAAGTATCCTCTGATAGGTTAGCACGCACACGTCTGAGCCAGCACTGATAACAACAACGACAACAACAGAGCAGCTTCCCTAAATCCATTCTTATGTGACAAACTAGCCATTGGGCATAAATTCTGCGAAAAATTTTACATGGTGACGTAGTGTGATTTCATAGATATAAAACCGGTGCGCTTCAGGAGCAGTTTCTTCTACTGTTGGTGCTGATTTTGACCTTTTTAACTTCTGAGATCATTTACATGTACAAGAACATCCATACTATCACTTGTTTCTGCACTATGTAACTTCAGTGAGAGGGTCGGATCACAGCCTTATATACATGTTTACTTCAACATATAAGTTTCCAACACATAACACTGTTATGATGTAATGAGATTTGTTTGTAGTCGGCACCTACATTATGTCTGACAGATTGTTACAGACCTGGGATTAGTATTAACGACAGCGGTGTTCCACTCTGAAGCTGTGGGGGGCGCCAAATCGCACAAAATACAAATTTCTACATAATGTTGCTTTAAGTAAAGGATCTGGATACCTCGCTCACTGCAACATCGCATCAACTAGAGTCGCACCACAGGTGTACTACGTTCGACCAGGCATGATCACTGCATACAGAGCCATTGAGCCTTCCTGGTTTTAGTTAATTAAAGGTTTAAATGTGTTATTTCCATTGATGGAACTTGCCTGCTGACATTCAATCATTCAGAGAGCTGTGCTTTAGTCTGACATTTTGGGAAATACATTTATTCTCTCTCTTTTCTTTGCCTAGAGATATTTCAAGAAAATCAATACCACTCTCGCGTCTGTAAGGTAAATATCAAGATATCACATACAGCCGCGAGCTTGGTGGTGAGTTTATCTGATAAGGACAGGGAGATTCGGCTAGATTGGCTCTGTTTAATATAAAAATTACATACATATAAAAAATTGCCTCCACCTCCAAAGCTAACATATTCACACATGGCATGTTTCATTTGTTTAATCCATACAGAAGAAGGCCGATTTTGCTACCTTCAGACGGAGGCCAGCTAACTGTTTCCCCCTGTTTCTAGTTTTTGTGCTAAGCCAAGCTAACCTGCTACTGGCTGTAGCTTCATCTTTAATGGGCAGACATTCTATCCATCTTCACATCTAAAAGACAGAAAATCAGGGTATTCCTCAAAATGAGAAGCTATTCCTATAAATATCATCTTAGTTTTGTCAGCTGAGTTATTGCAGCATCTGTTTCTGTCTCTCCAGCTCGTTCGCTCAGACAGAGATGTAAACACCAACATGAGCTGGTGTCTTTTCCCCCCGCAGTGACCTCGCTGCTACAACTGTACAACAACAACTCCTACTTGTTGCTTCTGATGTTGTCTCCCTCAAGGATTTACAGTACTACGCTATAATATGACCCTGTTGACTCTGCAGCGCTGCCTTCTTCCTTCACCATTCTGTGTGTTTATGTACTAGTTACAAATGATGCCGATGAGTGTGTGTGTGTGCCTGTGTCTCCCAGGGGCGTGTCGCTGCTGTATCATAGCGTGGTCGATAAGGGAATCTGCCCGTGTGACACAACGGATTACTGCTGCCTGGTCTCAGCCCAGAAAAAGACTGCGAGAGGGACCCCGGGAGAAATGGCAGCTCCGCTCTGCCGCTCTAATTCTGGCTGACAGAAACGTTCTCGGAGAAATTTCCTGCGCTCGCTCTAAAGTTCTGTCTTCATTACCAGTGTTCCACTTCGGATTTGTTTCTTTCTTCTGATGAGAAAAGGCGAACATTTGTAAACATGAAGCGTTGCTGCACGGTGCACAGAGAAGATGAGAGTCTCAGCAGAGAGGGGAGAGGAGAGGGAGGATCTAACGTCTCATCCAAAAACAAGACATAAAGCCGCTGAAATAAACCCTCTGCAACCAATATGATAATTTGATCTTTCCCCCCTCTTGAATTACCACTGATGACGCCACCGTCTGCAGGTCAGAAATCCCTCACTGTGGCTGATTTTGCGAGGTGGCACTATGACCTTTTCAATCCTAATGAGAGGTGACATTTCGTTCCTCTTCTTGGAGCCGGATGAGACACTTTATCTGTGCCAGCTGGTTGGTTTTAGTCACAGAAGCAGCTTGAGTCTTTTTGTGGCATTATTGCTGCAAATATCCTGTTACGTCTGCGTTCAGCTCGGGCAGCGAGCCGGAGCTCACCTACTGTACTGTACGTTCACATCTACAGTACAGCGCAGGGCTGCTGCATTGATTGGATCACAACAGTCTCTAGTGGTAAAACAGGCACAGTGCACAGAGAGGCAAAAACATTGTTTTGTTTTGCTGCCTGCATGTTCTTGGCATTTTAGGCATCAATGAACTGAGACAGTCTGTTTATAAAAACCCTGTTATTTTGCAAACAGCAAACAAAGGAGCAAACTAACACTTGATCTACAATACTTGCTCTTTCCTCCCTCCTGCTGATTATCAACCATGCGACTAATAAAGCTAATCCTCAAAAGGAAAGGAAAAACATCGAAAAGAGCCTCGACTTATCCTATAAATAAAAAACAGAGAAATGAACAACAGGGGAGAAAGAGAAAGGGAAAATGGGAACGAGCTGGGTTAAAAAGACAGTTATATTTAGCCGCACACTCGCATAGAGTTCAAATAGAGCTGCAGAAATCTTTAAGATCCACAGTGAAGTGAAGTTTTCATCTGTGGAGTGAGCTAATCTCCTGTGAGAAGCAGAGCGGCGATGTGACTGTCATCAGGAAGCAGAAGATCAAAAAACGAAGGCTGACAAAAGGATTTTTTTTTTCTTCTTCTTCTTCTTCTTCTCGCCGCATGAATATTTCATCGGTTAAAATTTCAACCCGCGCAGCTACCGTTGTTAAATGAAAATATCTGTGGAAAGGGAAGGGGATTTAAAACATGACAGGAGCAAAAAAAACTTGGAGCCTTGATGACAGCCGATGATGTGTTTGTTACTCTGCGTGATCTTTAGAGCGGAAAATCTACCGCAGGAGACCGAAGCTCAGCGTCAGACGTCGCTGCAAGATCCTCGTCTCATCAGGGAGCAATAAGGCTCCTCTGTATTTAAACACTGACTAATGCCCACTGTCAGCTTGTGTAATAATACAGTAAATCACCAAGAGGGAGAGGGACAGTCTCCCAGCGAGGCAGCGGCCTGCTGACGTGCTGTTGACAGGTCCGCGGAGGTGGCGGTTGGGGAGGGAGGGCGACGTGATCGATGGCGTGTCAACACAGCGTCGAAGGTGCTGGGCGGGGGGGGATGGACGACCTGTTGAGACGCCCTCTGGTAGTAGAGGAGCAGGTCGATAGCGAATAAGTCTGCCAGCAGCGACCAAGAAACAGGAGTAAAGGCTGATACTCGTTAGGAGCCAAAGGGGGAACGCCTGTTTTTAGAGTGAAGGGGGAGGAGAAAAAGGAGTCACGCTCGTTACAGTGGTCGTTACATGTTGCATGACGCGAGCTCAGTGTGCGGTGTGAGGGCTGTGTCATCTCCAGATGGCAGCCAGAGCCACCAGCGAGCAGCAGCATGTGTGTGTGTGTGTGTGTGTGTGTGTGTGCGTGAGTGTGTGTGTGTGTATTCCCAGAGCTTACAGCCTCACCCTCTCCACCTTTGCAACCATGGCAACGCCGAGCAAGAGGTCCTGCTGAGGATGCTGTGCTGTCCTGAGGGGAGGCGCTGCGCTGCGCTGCGCTGCGCTGCGCTGCGCTGGGCGACAGCACATTTGCTTTGTGTGTATCCTTTCCTACGTGAACGTTTGGAACGTCACCAACAATAAATTTCATTTTATTTTTTCTTCTTTCATTTGATTTTGTTGTACCTCATTTTATGATTCATTGCACTCTGGGATTTTTTAATTTACCAGCAAAAAACGTTTTATATTTGGGTTTGTATCTCCGCATTTTCTGAAAAATTATGACTCTGAAGATTCTGACTTTTGTTCAGAATTGATTAGTTTTATGTTCTAGCCAAGACCTTTGAAGCTGCTACAATCAATATTTTTACACTGACGAAGCATCAAACGTCAACACGTAATGTAAAAGGGGTCATCAGAGATACTGTATCATTAACTATGCGCTTCAACATTTCTCCCTCCACTGCTTTGCCTGCAGCTTTACTTTCATAGCTTTGTTTGGACAAAGTAAGCGACTGAGTGGTGAACATAGTGAAGCATTTAGGTGATTAAAAAACAGATATTTCTTCAAGAGTTGACTGGGGCAGAAGGCAAAACAGAGCTAAAAGCAGTGTTAATATTAGAGCTGAGATCATGATGATGTAAAACTTGTCCGGTTGTATTACAAACAAACACGTTTACACAGGTTTGGAGATTGCACTTTGCCACATTGCGATTTCAATAACATTTTGATTAACTGGGCAGCCACGACTTCCTTTTATCAGTTGGACTGAAGCATGACGTTGCTTCATGACAGCTGGGTTCGTGAGTAAGCCACTATTTGGTAGTTGACCGTATCACATTAAAAGGTGATGATGTGTCAGTGATGTGTTCACACCTTGTTTTCGCTGCCCCCCAAGCAGCCAAAAATATATCTGTTAGGGCAGGTTGTAGCACATATAGTATGAGGTCCTGCATGATTTCCCATAGCCGTGTCACACTTTTATTTCTGTGTACTAGACATATTTCTTTACGACAGAATATTAGAGCCAAATTGAGAATATAGTCTGAATATTACAAGAATGAAGTCGTAAGAGAAAAACACAGGTTAATATTATGAGAATTTTGTCATAATTATACGAGAAAAATGTTACAAAAAAGTCATAATATTTCAAGAAAAGGTCTAAGGTTAATATTATTAATATCATTATAAGATATTACAAGACTAAATTTGTATTTTAATGAGAACAAGTCATAATGAAGTAATAATATTTCAAGTCAACAGTATGAATGTTAAAAGAATAAAGTAGGAATTCTAAAAAAGAGAAAATGCATTACATTACGTAAATAAAATCGTAAATCTTTTAGAAAAAGAAACATAATTTTTAGGAAAATATATGGCAGCCTCCATAATGTCTATATGCAAATAGCTTCCCTCTTGATCTGAGTGTTTAAAGGAACACAAAAAGCAAAGGCCCCGGATTTGATTGCAGCCGAGGACCTTTGTTTCATCTCTCCCCTCTCATTTCCTGTCATCTCCCAACTGTTGACTCTTTAACCGCACATCTGTTTTTTTTTTTTTCTCCTCTTTGCACAGAGCTCTGTTGTAAGAAGGAGGTCGTCTCAGGAAAGACCATCGTTTCTGATGGCGGTGCAGCAGGTAACAAAGCCAGTGGCAGTCTTAAGTCAGCAGTCGTCAACCTGAAGCACACAGTTAGCCCGGGCTGCAGATAATAAGGGACAACCCATCACATCCCGCCGCTCTCCCTTTCTTTTATCTGGCTGCTCTGGTTGAGCTCCGTCTGGCTGATTTATCTGAGCTCCGGACGTCGAAGGAAGCACAGAGGAGCTAAACTAAGGCTTGGGAACCCGGCCAGACTGTCTTACTCAGATCTGGAGTATCTCTAACTAGAAGGCATGGTTCAGTGCATATGAGGACAGGCAGGAAGTGTGTGTGCGCGTGCGCACGTGTGTTTGTGTGTGTGTGTGTGTGTGCGAGCCCTGGGCAGTATTACCCAACGGGAATTAGATCACAGTCAAGATGATTTATGATTCACTCCTTTTGAACTCCAATTTCCTGCGATCCAAAACAGGGTAACACAATTATGTAGACAGGGAATTCACCTTTGATAAAGCACAATTTTACCAACATGAAACTTAAGCAAATTAATTTAAAGATAACGGCCATGCAAGGTGTAATGACGCCTCACAGGATGAAGGATACCCAGCCAAGAATACACCCCGAGACACAATGGCTACACTCCAGTAATCTCTACAGAGGAATCAGGGCGCTCATAGCTCTTTGTGCTCCTCCCAGCAGATGCAGTCTGAGTAACCTTGATGTTTCCAAGCCACCATCTTTGCCACCAGCCTCCTCTGGAAACATTATTGCACTTTCTCTCTATCAAGAGGGCGCTGTTGGAGGCTAAGTAAATTTCACACAGAGGCAGCCCATTAAAAGTGATATAAAAACACACTTCCAGTGTATTTTTAATCAAAAAATCTATAGCCTAGGCAGAGGTAAAAAAGAAATGACTAATGCATTATAGAGCAGCATGCCAGTCTCAGATTAAGGTGGCCCTCTGGGAAATGAGCTTTTCACTAATGACTAGTGCTTAGACTTAAACATGAATTCACAGCCACCGTTAGAAAATTCACTGTAAGCAGGCAGCAGTGTTCATGTGTTGTGAGTAAAAAATGTTATGTGCGCCTGTAAAATAACATTTCTGTGATGATTAACAGTACAATAATTAGTATGTATTAAAAAAAAAAAAAAAGAAGAAAATCTGTGTAATTATGACACAAACCCAGAGGCTTACATCGAGCGATTAATGCTCAGTCGGTGTTAAAATCTCTGAGATCTCGTCGTAGGCAGGAACGTCTAATATGCCTTAATTATGATCAGATATGATAAACTCATTTGGGAAACTAACGGGTAATGAATCCAAAAAATGACCTAAAAAAAGGGAGTCAAACTATTTTTTTTACAGGCACTTTGAGGATGATTTACCTCTTTCAAATATGTGACTGCAGGAGCAAATCATTTTCAAGGGTATTTCTTTTAATTTCAATCTCATATCCTAAACGTTCTCCACGAAGCGTTTAACTAGTGTTAAACGGAGAATGAAACATTCTCAGTTTAACACCGATCCCTCTATATGAATTATACTTATAAAGTATAGGCTATTTCAACCTTATATATTTATGAGTAAAGCTGCTGTAAGTGAAACAGACAGGAAGTTTCGACAACATCGCTTATAGCAGATAATATAAGTTATTGCTGATGGCAGAGTGCTGAGGATGAACTCAGGGGTCTCAGTCTCAGGACAGAGGCTGCTCTTTAGTCTGGTGTTACGGCACTAAAGTAAAACTTATATTAAGAATAGCTGGCCAAAGCAAAATCACGCACTAGCCACATCAAAACCTTGAGTCACAAAGGTGGGGCTCATACCGCTTTTAAAATCTTTAAAGTTCTTTGTAGCTGCCAAATCATTGCTGACTATTAAGGATACTAAAAAGACGACAGCCACTCCAGCCACAGTCTGTTCACCCTGCTGCCATCTGGAAAAAGATACGGAAGTATCCGCTGCCGCACCACCAGATTACCGAGCAGCTTCACTCCCCAGGCTGCAGTCTCAGCACACCATAAAATAGTAATTCGGTGTTTCTACTGTGAAAATGTGTCAACCAAATTTAGGTGTACTGTATTTCTATGGTTATTGGTTTTACTCATTTTATCTGCACATATTTTTTTGTATTGTTTTGATCTGTTATTGAATGATTTCCAGTAAGATTCTGTCTATATTGTCTATTTGTCAGACATTTTAACAGTAACACTTAACAGCTACTTCAAGTAGTAGTTTTTATTTATTACAAAAGTAGACTTAACTTTGTTTTAGTGCCTTGGCATACCACTAGAAAGAAGACTGGATCATTTGGTTTCTGACGCTGTGACAGGCGTTAAGAATATCAACTGTACAGAAATAGCCAATCCTCTCGGTAATGGTCTCATTTGCATATATAGGTCAAACAGAGGTATCAGTTTTAAAGTAAGACTGTTTCATTGCCAGGTAAAGGCTCCCTGTAGTGCGCTTAAATCACAAAACAAACTCAAACTTTTGAGGTGAGAACCTGGCCGATTCTCTTGACGAACAGGTGAGCCTTCATGTCCCACGTCTGAGAAACCCTCAGTGAATAATTGCTCCAAATTTTGATATACATGTGCGGACTGAGACCACCGTATGTTCACGTGTCAGCTGTAATTATCGTAGCAGAGAAATGTTTCCTTTTTCTCTGCTGTGCATAAAGAAAAAAAAAAGCACAATACAGGCGTGAAAGTGTCCCCGGGCTCCAGTCTGAAGGTGAAATGTCAGCGTTTTTCACCTTTATGTACAACAACAATCAATTAAGAGCACTCCTAGGTTTCCATTTGCAGTTAAGGGTAGAGAGGAGGATAAAAGAACAACTGCTGATGTCTCCCCAGGTGACTCAAACTCTGCAACAAAACACTGATGCATACACACTGAGCTCAGCAACAATTAATCAATCCAACAGCGCACACACACACACACACACACACACACACACACACACATACACACACAGTTCCTACAAACTACGCAGCTGCAGTGCCTGCACTTTGTGAGAGCTCATAAGAAGCAAGCAAATCAAACCGGTGTTTACAAAAAGTCCTGATGACTGTACTTCCATTCCCTCTGCCAGCTTTGGCAACCGTGCAGGTAAATATCAGGATGTTTTAAAGGCTCTGAAGACATCTCCAAATCAATTTTTCCTGCCCTTCTCCGTCTGGAAAATAAATGAAAACAACAATAACGCATTCAAACTTTTACCGAGTGGGGCAAGGGGTTGGAAATAGCACTCCTTGAAATGGTCTCCCCATCTCCTGAGGCTAAAGGCAATTTCATGCTCCAGCACGACTCAGGGGGACATCAGGACGAAAGGTGACCTCAAGGTTAACAGTGCAAACCTAATAAATATATTGGCAACCCGGCGGTACAATAACAGCTCCTGGTCACACTCCTAAAATGCAATTCCGTGGTTTAATTGCCGGAGAAAAATTGTGATTTCTAATTTTCCAGCAATGAAGTATCTCATAATATGAACATCAAGGCTCTCACATGAAATGAGGGAAACACGGCGAGCGCTGAGTCCACCCGGGGTGTTGTTGTTGATAGCCAGAGCAGTGTCGTCGTTCAGCCTGTTGCCAGCCTTATCACTTGATTCTGGATGTGACAGACATCAATAATTCAGAGTAACATCGCAGTGTTGGCAGCTATTTAAAGATAAAAGGCCAGTCAAGTGTGCTTGTGTTTGCTCTAGGTTTCAACTGCTGTCATCTGGAGACAAGCAGCACACTTATTAACAAGCCACTTCATCAGGCGTTTCATGGAGGTGAAGAGTTTACAGGCGAACCGAAAGGCTAAAGCAGCTGTGTTCGCTCGTCGGGCTAAGGAGGGCTAATCAGGGAATATCTGCTTCCAGCCCCAGTCGGTGAGGTAGAATGCGGTCAATTAACGATTCCGATACGTTCACATTACATGACATCACCTGACTTTCATATCAGCGGGAGGAGGGGACGACAGTGGAGTTACAGCACACCAGGCTGCCCGGGCCAGTGACCGCAGTTTGAGACTGCATTTCAACTTTTGTAAGCGTGACACAACTAGATATTTTTTAAGCCGACCTTGAGACAATTTCGCATTCATGCCTACAAAAACACTGTTCCTTTTAATGTTAAGTCTTGGGACATCTCAGGCTGTGTTTGCGATAAGTAACGCAGGTATTTTTGGCCAAAACATGATCCTTTTTTCCGACCCTTACCACAGTGTTTTTGTCCCTTAACCTAACCAGAGCGTATAGGCACAGCGCTGTCACAACTTGACATAGAAAACTGTTTCAAGTTCCAACATATCTGCGGTTTGCAGAAGGAAAAAAAAAGCCCAGTTGCTAGAATAAAATGTCGGCATTGATTATACATTTTCTACAATACAGGTAAAGTGACGTAGTTCCAGCAACACCTTCATTAGCCAAGTTTTTCATTGGGAGGAGGGCGGAGTAGCTGGACAAATGGAGAGACTGCCTTTCTTTTGGCAACAATACCAGGCACCAGGCGCGACGATGAGACACGTCGTCAGCTGCTACATGTCTCATCGCTGCGTTGCCTGTCAATAAGTGTGCTGCTTGTCATAACTGAGGATTTTAACCCAAACCACCATCTGTTCCAAACCCTAACCCTAAGTCTGTGATCCGTGATTTGCAGAAACAACTGACGAAGGTTGATTGCCAGCGTCTTCCAAAAACGAATCCCAAAAATCACCGCTCTCACGCAATATGACCATTGCAGTGTAGCAGCAACCACAGGTGCCCCCCACCTCCATTCTATCTCCATTCCATTCAGTCACAGTTTGGTTAGATTTAGGAAAATAATGAGGTAATGCATTAGGTAATGTGCGTCCTCGTGCGAACCTCCATCGTGGAGGTTAAAAAAGCCCAAAACGTTTGGGGATTAAAGCATTATATGTTGGAGAGGAGTGCGGCTTGATTCCTCTTCATGACCTTTTAACTGTTCAACTTGTATTCGCTGTTCTGCGTGCGTATTCTCAGCGAAAGAAACAGTCAGAAAGACAAAGCTGGACACTGTCAACTCAAAGCGGAACAGCGTTCTACAAATATCAGTCAACACTGGATTCAATTGTGTGTCACAAAACAAGCAAAAGCCACCGTCGTCATCAAAGCACACGTGTTTGGAGCTACAGATCTTTTCGTCCTTGCTCGACTGCTTTCCAAAAAAGTGCAACTTATCTTTCAAAATGCAAGCTGTCGGGAGCTGCCGTTCCCCACGGACATCTTTCCCCCCCTCTCTTGATTAAATTCAGATTTTCTGGCTCTGGTACATTAACTGCCAAGATGGTGAGCAGCATACAAAACAACGAATCAAAGCTTTTCAAATCATCACAGACTACAGCCGTGTCTTCGCAACAGTCTATGACCGAAGCCTCGTGAAGATCTTGGCAATCAGCACCACGGACAGCGCCAGGAGGAGGAACACAGAGTCTCATCAGACAGGGATGATTTTCACATCATAATCATCATCATCACCATCATCACACCTGGCTATAATGAGGATCACACCAGCTCCCACAGACCCTTTTAAGCGCTCATCTAACCAGATGCCGAGAGCTTGACGAGGACAAAAAAAAAAAACACCGTAATTCATCAAAACACACATCCACAAAGATTCCAGCTGCTTTGAATAAAAAGGCAACCTTTTAAAACTTTCTCTGACCCAATCAGAGCGCTTCTATAGCTCTAGGGATGGACTCTGCAGGCCCTGTGAGGACTGTGTGTGTATATAATCATGTGTCTGACAGTGTCAGTGGAAATCATCTGAACTATACATCTGGAGATTTGTCATTCACGTTTGTAAAATAAGTAAATTAAGTGTTCTTACGTCCTCGTCCTCCTGGAGACATTTCTTGCGGTACTGGACGTGCGGTTTGCCGTCGACGAGTTGCTGAGGGGTCTTCGTGGCGTTTTCCTCGTCTGCGACCTGTCCACCGAGAAGGTGGCTGGCCTCAGGTGGGTGCGGGAAGGAATTGGTCGTATTGATCTTCCCGGTGAATCTCTGATACAGCGAAGCCATAATATAGGTCCAGTTCAGGTTAAAAAGCAACTTACAGCATGTCACACACACAAGCCACGGACGGGTGTGTTTTCAGGGCAGATCTATTGGTTTTTATGTGCGCTTTCGTGGTGAACCGATGGCAGGCAGTCAGCTTTCCACCTCCGGGATAGAGCCAAAAAAAAAAAAAAGATAAGGTGCTCAGCTAGTAAATAAACATCTACGGTTTGGTGGATGACTCACGGGCTTGAACTGATGGACCGATAGAGAGCGGGATCCTTCGCAGCGATGTCCTTTTAGCGTTGTCCAGGCGCGCAGCAGACTGGTGGGCTGAAGGTGTCAATAGTTGCTCTCATCTGTATTCACAACACGTTGTCTCCCCTCTCCAGTTCCCTGATGCCTCCTCGCAGAGAGATAGCAGGCGGATGCGCTGAGTTTGCGATCAGATATTCGATCCCACACCACGCTCCGGGAACGATTGTCCGCGAAATTAGAAGGGAAAAAAAAAAAGCGCGAAAGAGATACTGTTTCGACACTTTCTGCTGTGTTTCTCTTGGCGGACTGTCCTCACGCGTGGAGAGCGGTGAAGGACGCAGAGAGCCCGGCGGTGCTCTCCGCAGACGCGCTCTGCATGAGAAGTGACCAGCAGCTCTGACAGAGCAGCTTTTTACTGTCACCGCGCTCCTGCTGCTGGGTGCTGCTTTTACGCACAGACACGCGCCGGCGATGCACAAGTTCCACCAGCGCTCAGCCTAATTTGAAACCTCGGATAAGAGAGTGGCACTCATTTATGATTTCAGGAACAGGGCCATGTGTTTTTCTTTTTTCTTCTTCTTCATTTTTTTTATTTTTTATTCCCCAAATGGCGGTCCCAGGGCGGAGCTCGAGTGCCTCTCTGTGGCGCACAGAATTAGGGCAGGCTGGCCAAACACCTTTCAAAGAGGTCGGCTTCAGGTGTGAGACAACAACTCATCTTGCTTTCGCTGAGATGATCTTGCAAAGTGAGGGCATCTTTTGTCATTTCGCATTTTCCTAAAATAAATAAATGGATAAATAAACCAACAACCAGAAAATGCAGCAAAAACGTGCTGAAATGCAAGGAGTCTATTTTATTTTATTTTATTTTTTATTTTTTTGCTTTTACATGAAACTCTCTCCTTCAAGTCTCATAAATACTTCCCTTCATGTCACATCTTACAGTAATAACTCAAACATGAAAGAGTCTCTCCCTCCATATATATACTTTCTTTTTGCCTTTTCCTCACATCACATATTTTTAGTCAGTCCACATCCACAAGTGTTGTTCAGCTCATACGCTACACAGCAAGTGATTTCATGCTTGAAACGCTCACAGAGGCCGAAGCAAACGCAGCTCTCTGGTAAACGCAGAATATTGGCTTATACTTGGGGTTGGAGGGGCAGCGGAGTGGAAGGCTCTGGAGTGGAAGTGTTAAAATCTCTGCCATCCCCTGTCATGAATGCCAACGGCGAACACCCCTCAGCCTCTCGCTGTGAGGGCCCGAGCTGTATTTTTCTGGGAAATAGGTCATCTTCACAGGGGTACGGCTTCAAAAGCAGCACTGAAAGCATGGCTCCAACTACCACACACACACAAACGTAGACACACACACACACATTCTGTTGCTGTTTTGCATCTCCCATTAATTCAAATCGAGTTTATTCTGTAGTCGTTTGCAAAGAGGACTCAGGGCTGACTGACTACAACAGCAGAAATGAAAATATTCCACATATTGGACGTTGAACAAAGAGCGAGAGGGTTTCAATTAATTTTTTTTTCTCTCTTTACAAATGGTGAGTCATCTCTTTAGCTCTGAACGGACTGCTGGAGGCTCATTGATTCACAGCTTGAATTATGAATGTAACCTCTATAATAGGATGTGTATCTTGAATACAGAGTATTGATTTCAAAAGCTTTGGACATTCATTCAAAAAACAAGGACGTGGGACATTAGTGCCTTTGCCTGATTAAAGCGGAGTCCCTATCCCCTCCCTCTCTCTTCGGTTTGAATCAATTCCCCTTTTGAATTTGAAAATGATTCACAAATCCATTCGACCACAACTTTGCCCGGTGCTTTTGCACGCTTTTTAATTGCGGCAGAGATTTATGTCGTGGGCTCAGCATCTGGGCTCCTCTTAACACGCTGGCTCGCCTCGGTCCCTGTCATCATTTGTTTCTCTAGTTCATAAATGCCTTCGCTGGCTCTGCTCACCCCGGGGGAAATAGGTCCGAGTCACTTGACATCCATCCCGGCCCCTCTGATAGATGCCTTCCAATCTCCCCTCACCTTGTTGGGGAGCTATTGTGATCCGCCTGGCTGCCTTAACGCTCCCCTCAGGACCGTGCCGGGGAGTCTGGGCTCAGCTTGACTCTCCTATCACCTCCCAGCAGATACAGCAGCTCTCACAAACATCACTGCAGTCATGCTCTTTCTTCTGAGAGGCAGAAACATTGGAGAGGCATGTAATAACAGCTATAATGATAATGATAGCTGCAGCATGCCTAATACCTCTGCAGGCAGCTAATGGTGCTGTTGTAGCAGGGTACAAGTTACTTCAGCTCTGAGAGGGGACCTTGTCATTATATTTCAAGCTTGTAACAGACACATTTTGTCAGTTCTGCCTCTCTGGGGCTCTGCTGTGCAGCAAGCTCCCCTGGGTGAGTTCACTTTTGATCCCAGCGAGAGTTTTCAAACAAAAGTTACCACAGAAGTTAACTGAAATAAGGCACAGATGTTATTATATTATGACGCAGCCAGAAGGAAGAAATTTGTCTTCCCTTCATTGTCGAAATGCAATAATCTCAAAATACAAGTGTTCACACGCTCCACAGAGTTCTGAGTAGTCCGAGGCAGCCTGCAGGTCAAATGCCACCACGGCGTGAAAGATCAATCTGCAACCAGGACGTCTGAGAGACACAGTGGTGACCAAACTGTTCTCCAGCGTAGACTAATAAATAATGAAAAGTAGTTTATTGAAAGCAAATGAAGCTTTCTAATGTTTTTCCATTTCTTCTTCAACCCAGCCTCACATCGAAATGTATAATAGCTACGATGGTCCACAGCACAAAATGTTGGCGTTTCGCAATAATCGCTCTAAAATTGCATCATGTTAGATTTTCTGCTGTCCTGCGTCCAAAACCCATTCAAGAAACTCATAGACCCCATGACGAGGGAACTGTAAGATCAGAAAATGGATCTAGGAATCATGACTACACAATCAGTGGAAAACACAATATCTTAAAATTTCGGCATTAGGAAAAAGACTTGCACGCACTGTCCAAGTTCACTGACAACAACGTTTCGGTTGTCAATGAGTTTGGATGTAGGTGAGGTGGACAGTGTGTGTGGGAGTCTTTTTCCAGATTTTTTTGATTTCCGCTTTTGGTCTTCTCCTGCACACCTGTTGCCCCTAAGGTGTGCAAAAGCTGCACTCTGTAAGATTTCTGCATTAAAATTACTAGTGTAGTGCATGTTTTATTTCCATAAGTTCGCTATCATTATCTGTAATTTGATCGTTACGAAGATTTATCTAGGTTTCGCAAGAAAATTGTCGTAATGCAACATTTTCTGTTGTTGCTGGTTGCTGTGGACTCTCTCTAAAACAGCGTAGTCTCCACATTTAAATTATCATCTTTGTGTGAATTTCTATGTTATTTGTTTTAAGATTGGCTTAAAAGTCAGCCCCTCCTGGACCCAGTGATGACGTATTTCTTCTTCTTTGGTTTTCCATCAGTTTACATTATTTCTGCGTCAACTCTGATGAATAAAAATATCAGAAGGCTAAAATTTCCCAGGATCCTCAAACCCCATTACCCCCACCAGTCTTTTTGCCGTTTTCTGTTACAAAACCAAAACGAGTACGTTTAAGCCCAGTTATAGTATTGTAATATATAAAGTGGGGTGAATAGCTCGAGGTGTAGCTCAGTGTCTCAATGCAGTCATACCTGTCATTATTCAGAATATCATCTATAATGCATTATTGTGCTCACATTAACTCAAATGCCACCAGAGGCTCGTGGCTCCATCCGCATTCAGCACACACAACGACAAAACGACACACAAATTAATTGGATGGAAGAGCAAACAGATCAATCAATCAATGTCTGCGGGAAGCGCAGTAATATCTAATTTCCTGTGAACATCAGTCAGCTGAGAAAGGAAATTACTGTGCCCCTCTACACGCATGTAACAGAATGGATTTAGTCACAGCCCACCGTAATCACATAATTTTCCACCATTTTCCATTTGGCATTAGCTGGTCGCTAATGATTTCCCTTGATGCTGCACTGAGCCAACCGAGGCAACAAGTTTTTTTAATCATCCTGCTGCTTGTGTCGGATTACATGCCCCAGCTTTGATGTGGACTGAACACATATATTTTATGTCCTCAGCAGAGTCCATTGCTGGGGCATAAATAGTTTACTCTCACATTGATTAGAAATCATAGACTCACTTAAACTGAGCTGTGTACATCAAATTTTCCCAATTACCAGAACCAGACGTCAAACAGGAAATGCTACAGAACATAAATCATCATGACAATCCTTCTGGATCAGAGGTTTTTAAAGTGTGGAGGGAGAGGGCAGAGGCGTGAGGCGAAAAGATACTGCATGAAGTGTAAGGAGCAACTTGGAGTCAGTTAATTTGGCCCACTGACCAACACGGTCCATAGCAGCAGCAGCAGCAGCAGCAGCAGCAGCAGGAGGCTGTCACACAATTGGTACTTTAAAGCAACATTACGTTAACCTGGCATCAGCAGACCAATTCCCAAATGTGAATCAATCTAGAACATCTCAGTTCATTTTCACTTTCCAAGGGTCGTTATTATCAGGCGCAGGCCAAAGAGGCTCTCGACCAGGGATGTATAATGAAACTGGGATACAGGATTGAAGGCGGAGCTCTGTTCAGTCCTATGAAAGCTGCTCTGTGGCGCATGAAGCCATAAAATTTGGATGTCTGGGTAGAAAATTACCCCAAGCCCCTCGAGGTGTCTACCAGACTTCTGCCAGCTGAGCCAGCTAACTTCCACTATAGCCTCCGCTAACTTAATTCAAAATGTTATAGGACCTGCTGGATCGACTTCTGATAGTGAAATGAGGGTTTTGGCACTCAAAAAAATTTACTGACCTTTTTACAGCAGTTTCTTTGACAATGTAAGCCTATGGTAAAAAGTATTTTATTGGTGTCAGTGCATCACGTGACTCAGCATCGCTTCAGGCCCTGTGCTCTACCTGGAAACTTGCTCTTGAGGCCACTAGATGTAGCAACGAAACGTGTGACGAAGTGCTAAACTAGTGCGTAGCTAAGAGCTTAGAGAAAATATAAGAGGACGCTGAAGAAGAAAGCTTGGAGGCTTTTTGTCGTTGGAGTTTTGCTCCAATACAAGGCTGCTAGACAGACGTCAAGCTGGTCTGGTCGGTTCTGTTGGACTTGCAAGTAATATTGTCTGACTTGCTATACTTAGTGCCAGATTCCTGCACTTTGCATCAAAAACCAGACTCCTTCTTACAGCCATAACTCAGTCACATTTGACAAACATAATACACACATTTTCAGAATCAAGACTTACACTTAACTTAACTTACAATAAAGATCCATAAACCCAACTACATATCCTTGAACTGCTGTCGACTCCAGAACTTCCCCGAGAATCACTATGTTTTCAAGTTTCCATGAGTATCAAAGTTATCCAGGGATAGTTGTCTGTACTTTTAACTCCCTGATTCCATTTCAAAGATGTACAGATGGGTGGATTGAGGGGTGGACCTACAGACCGACAGATGAATAGATAGAAAGATAGCTAATCTCCATATTCCTCTTTCAAATTCAAGTGAACCAATGTCAGGGGGAAACCAAACGTCAGCGCGTGTGTGTGTCTCATGACTCCTCTCCCATCTGTATCACAGTGTTATATTAAACATGTCTAGATATAACACTCATTGCTCCCAGGGCAGGAACATCTTCCTCTGTCAGTGTTTATCAAAATTTAATTACGCCTCACTGAAGGCCAAAGTCAATGAGACTGTGCGGAGGAATATGTTCCTTATCACCGAAGTACACCTTAACACTACATTACAGCACGTGGCTCATTTTGGGCCGTGTAACGACAGCAAATTCAATTACCTGCGATGCGTGTCGTGACACTTAATTACAATTGTGGCCTGCTTTACACAAAAGCAGAAAGCCTCCACAAATCACTGAGCCAGTCGCCGACTCAAGTTCAGGTCATATTTACCTGATAATATCCTAATAAAACCGCCACAAACACACACGGAGACTCTTAGATTACACATGTCACGCAGCGTTTTTTATGAAGATCGCACCAGAAATTCACATTATGCTAAATATTCCCTCGAGTTCTCATTTTCCAACTCGCCCCTAAACTAATTTCAAAACTAAGCCGTGTGCAAAATTCAACTTTGTTAACTGCTTTTCAGAGCATGTTGCCTGTTGGAACTGGCACGTTATTATTATTCCTCCACAGATGATAAGTGCTGAATCTTCCAGCACATTACAGATGAGGGGGGGGGGAAGCTGTGCGGTGAGCCCAAATTGAAATGGTAGCAGATAAGTCAGTGAGGAAAACGGAGTTTAATGCCGGCTGATGTGGTCGAATAGAGCGTGGCCACGTTTGAGCTGTGGCAGCAAGCAGATGATGAGGAGGAGAAGCAGGGAGGAAGGAGGAGGGAGGGAGGGGGTGGATAGGGAGCGGGGAAACCGAACAAGAGAGCGTGTCACTAAGAATTTATTGTCACATGTGTGTTTGTGCGGGAATAGATAGCCAGGGTGTGTAGCGGGTGAAAGAAATGAAGGAGCTTATCGCATGAGAAGTGCGAACCGCCCTGCTTCTCCCGCTCTTTTTTCATTCCGTTACTGGCTGCGGGATATAACATAAAATGCATCTCAAGTCCTCTGAGCCATTGGTTATTTGTGCTTACTTAGGTGCCATTCATGTGTCTAATAATGCCGAGAAACCTGTGATAAACACCTTCAGACTGGGTATTTTGTGACATTTTTCATCACTAAAATAGCTCGAAAACATCAAAAGTTGTCCTAAACTTCTAACTTCTCATCCCTCTCCCCTGCAGCACATTTGCATGCGAGTATGAGAGCAGCATTAACGTGGCATTCATCCAAAAATGAGCCATTAGCTGATCTCAGAGCCATCTGAATGATTTCCACGTGAGCAAAGAGTAAACAAAACGTTTAAATTCAGGACATTCCAGCCAGAATCGCAAAAAAAAAAAAAAAAAAAAACAATCATTTAAGAGATCCAAAATATCCCACATACATACTTCCATCCAACTCCCCCCCCCCCCCTCTCCCACGGTGGCCACTTCCCACCGAAGTCATTAACTGGCAACACATCACAAAGAATAACAATGAGGCACTCTGCAGCATATGTAACCAACCGTTCATTAGAGAAGTCGGCGATTTCAAATTGAAATGGGGAAACGTTTGTCCATCAAGATCCTCAGCGGGGACGTCGGGACCCGCCGCTCCCATCCACCCCCCCACCCACACCCCCGCGCCTGTCCGGTTTCTAATCACCAACAGCCAGCAGCCCTTTCTGTCAGGAGCAGGAGACTCACCCATAAACACAGACATTCCCCCACAGCGTGCCGTGCATGCTAAAAGGGCCCCCCCTTACCCTTCTGGAAGCAGTGCTGGTGTCTATCTTCAGCTGGGTGGCTATGAGGACAGACATGCTGAAAAGTGCCACTTGTCTTCCCTCCTCGCTGTGCTCACACCTTTTGTGCCGTGAAGTTGGAGCTGCTGGAGGTGTCTGAGAAGTCCCCCCCACTATCCCTTAACCACCATCACTACACCCCTTCCTCCTCCTCCTTCTCCTCCTCCTCCTCCTCTCCCTCCCCTACGGCTCAGAGGAGAGAGGGAGACGATGACCCGGGGGTCCAGGAGCCCCGACCACGACGCCTCCCTCTCGCTCTCTCTCCCCTCGCAGGGTGAATCAATCACACGGACGCTGGCATCGCCTCCACATGGGGCGGGAGAGGAGGTGGTGCGGGGTAAGCTCAGGCTCCTCCAAGTGCTACTTATCTCTCCCGTCCTTACAGCATCCCTCCCTCATTCTCTCACACACACTTAAAACTCTCTCAAGAAGACTTTCATCAGCGCAGAGTTCAATAGTGTAAGAAAAATAAGACACACACACACACTTCTTACACATACTGTATACATATATATATGTAAACAATAAATACAAGTTGTTTCTCAGTACTGATACTGCCTGCGAGGCATTTTCCCCCTCAACTGTGTGCGTGTGTGTGTGTTTCTAATCGGAGTGTGAGCACATATTACCAAGAAATGGATCAATTTCAGTCGTCTTTGCAGCTGGGTTGTGATTAAGCGCAGGTAATATTTATGCCGCCTGTCTTCCCACGTCATAAAATACAACCTCTCCACCACCACCACACACACACACATACACACACACACCCATCAAGCCATGCTAACAGGACAGGAGCCTGGCACGCGCCACCCTGCTGCTTTATTTATGTAGCGTTTGTGCCTCGTGTATTGAATCCCTGGGCTGAGGCTGAGCAACCAGTTTGTACAAGCAAACCATGGCATGGGAGCCGCGAAGAAACAGAGGATGAAATGGATTTATAAAAACCAGAACTAGTCATATCTCTCAACGGTTTCGTGCCGAGTCCCGTGTTGCTCTGGGGATGAAACTGACTGATTTTGTTTTTATGCCCAGATAAACAGACTGACCTTAAAGGACAACACAGTCTCCTACTGTTTTACTCTGTTTATATGTGGCGGACCCTGCCACCTGTCTAGCTTCAAAACAGTGTTCTGGGGACCTTACTTCCCCTCTGAGAGCAGCTTGTTTATTCACTTATGGAAGCGAGGGAGTTTGTGTTATTACCTCATTAATGTTGTAAAAAATTTCAGAGTTTGAATTTCCCGTCCAAAACCACGTAGCGCCCCTTTAATCTAAGCTGCTCAAGTGAATGTGACAAAAGCCAGAGGCAAGATACACAGAGCCTTGAGAAGACCGGCACAGACAGCAAAGCATTCATAACTCATTCACCGAAACGGCTGCAGGGAGGGCTCCAAGAGCAGTGAATCTCAAGGCTATCCCAGACTCCAGTCCGGGTCAGGTGGGGAGTACTATTTCACAATTTTCCTTTGGTGTGTGGGGATCAAGATGCTACAGCAGTGTGAGCAGTGAAGACGTAAACTACGTGCTGCAAAGTCATTAAAGCACCATCACGTTTCAGAACGGTGCCTCACGTTTTTCACACTTCACAGCTGTATAGGCTGCTTTCTAATTTAACATTAATGGGCAGGGAAAAAAAATAAAATATGTGTGCACTATCTCAAAATGACCTTGCCAATTATTCATTGGAAATGTGAATAAAGTAAAGTCGAAATGCCTATGTTCTCATTTCACGGACAGCGGTATGTTTTATACCCTGTGGCAAGAGCTGGTTTGAGGTTTCACGGCGCTTCATAAATACTTATATTTAAAGTCAGCTGAATATCTTTTTGACCGTGACTCATGGACCCGTTTAAAGCAAGAGTCTTCCCCCTGCAGCTGCGGCGGTTTATCACTAATGACTGCCGAGCTCTCCGCGGCTCATATTTTCACGTGTCGGCGATGAACCTGAGATGACAGCAGCAGGTGATGAAGAGCTGCACTTCTGTAAAGGTGAGGCCGCGTGATCACATGACATGAGACACGCGGGAAGATATAAAAAAAAACAGGAGAACAAAAGAGCAACTAGAGCTGTTTTCGTGTTCATTAGGGCCAACATGTAAAGTCACACTCTACAGGAAGGACAAAGAAGATCTAAAGTTCATATCTGCATGCACACCACAGGAGATCCATCTGAGAGAATAATTGCTCTGGTGACTGTGCCGGGGACTGAGAAAGTCCTTTGAGTTAATAGGAGACGTGGTGGTTTGAGTCGTGGCCGTTGCTGTTAACAAGCTGATTCGGTGCCGTGACATTTTCCCAAGGTCCTTTTAAACAAGCCCCTGATTGGTCGTTTCCCGCGTTCGTGTTTTTTTCACATTTACAGCCCTGACATACACTCCCGTGATTATGAACCTTGCTGGCTCACAGTAAGTCACCGTAATTGCAATTAGTGCAAAAGGTCAGCGGCGTTATTGCTGCAAAACGCGGAGGTGATGTGGTGTTTCATCACGCTGACAGAAGATTAACAGCGCACGTCTTGAATTTCTTTACTTGTTTACTTTTACTACGCGGCGCCGTTTACACTCATTGACTAATTTCCCTCCGTCTGTCACCTCCTGCTGATTTGGCAGAATGTGGGCTGCCATTAAAGCACTTTAAAAGCCGGTGTCAAAACAACGCCATTAATAAAGCTGGTGATCGATGGCGCAGACAAACCGGAGAAGATGAGTTAGTTTATATCCCAATGACAGTGTGCGTTTTGGTCCTTTTTAAATCACGCATATCAGCATGTTCAAGGGAAACGCCTCAAGCACATATGGCTCTGGAGATCGAGAGAGAAAGCGGGATTTATCACCAGATGCCACAGGGATAATGAAATCATCAGTTTGGGTTTTGGCTTGTCCGTCTAACCGGTGTCTACAGCTGCTGAATTAAACTGATAAATCATAAAACTGATCAATAAATAAGGCCGGTAAACACCAAACAGCATTATGTGGATTGGAAGAAGCAAATCATCCCCAATGGCGTGTTCCTTTTCTTTTCTCTTGAGCAGCGAGAGATTAAAGGAGACATATTGTGCTTATTATCGGCTTCATCGTTTTATTTAGGGTTACTACTAGAACAGGTTTATATGCTTCAATGCTCAGAAACACATCCGTTTTCTCGTACAGTCCAGTGCTGCAGCGCTGTATTCCACCTCTGTCTGAA
The DNA here is from genome assembly GCF_900880675.1 of Sparus aurata. NCBI lineage: Eukaryota > Metazoa > Chordata > Actinopteri > Spariformes > Sparidae > Sparus > Sparus aurata. Next base: position 22,882,427 of record NC_044207.1, on the reverse strand, counting down.
GCGCTCCTGTCTCTTTAAGGCCCCCCCTTACAAATACCCAGTTTCCTCTGATTGGTCAGCTCACACACGCCTGAGCCAGTACCACTAACAGCAACAGAGCAGCTATGCTAAATCAATTCTTACATGCCAAAATAGCTGCTATGCATAAAATATGCAGAAGTGTGACATGGTGACATAGTGTGATGTCACAAAGTTACAGAATTAAAGGCGGGACCAGGCATTTCAGGAGCAGTGTAACTTTTAAGTAACTTTTATAACTTTTAAGGTCTCCTTTTAAGCAACACTACGTAGAGATTCTGTGCGATATTGCGCCCCTCACCGTTTCTGAGTGCAACACCACTGTCATAAATGCAAATCCCACATTTGTAACAGTTTGTCAGATGTAATGTAGGTGACAGGTACAAACAAAACTCCCTACGTCACAACAATGCTCTGCCTGAAAACTTGTTTTTTGAAGTAAGGATGTATATGTAATGCATTGACCCTCTGGAAACAAGTGATAGGGGCCAGAGTGGCTGAGACAGACTGAGACCATTCACCCTATAACAAGATACTGCGCCATCGAAATTATTTTGAAACTGTCATTTTGAGGTAGAAACGTTACAGAATGTTTCTAGAAGCAAACCCGCAGGGCTACGGTCCAAACCCAAATGGACATTCAAAGAGTTTCTGTGGAGAATTGTGAATTAGTTTCTTTCTGTGTGCTCCAGTGCAGCATCAAAGTGTAATCTAAACTCATTTCAGAAATGTATGTCCCATGATGCCTCCATGTCCTCAGCCGGGCTCTGATCTTGACCTTCAGCCACGCCGCAGCACCTATCCCCGGCTAATCGCCTCAAAGGCCCCGAGCATCTTCCACCAGTGCTCCTCCCTGTGGATCCCACGGATTCACCCTGCTGTACTTGGTATTCTTCTCAGACCTGCACCTCTTTGAGCTCAGGGAAGGGCAGCGGTGCAAAGATATGAATAGAGAACACAACGCTGTTTGTCAGAATTGGAATGAGTCCAGGAATGTGTGCATATCGGGCTTCAGTATGTCTTTATCAGCGAGATGCAAGCGGCCTCGCTCCAGACAGAGCTCTATCAGGTCATCTGTTACAGGTGACAGGTACGGATGAAACCTGCACCCCAGGGGAGCAATGCAAGAGCGTGATTGTGTCCAGGATGAAGAACTCTGGGTGCTCGAGGGTGGCCGGGAACCCAGACAGCTTTCATAAACATGGCTCTCATCTACAGCAAACCTTCCCCGGAGAGCCAAACCCTCCGCTCAGCAGTTAGCGGTGACAAATGACTGCTGCTGAATGGTGTTGTCCCTCGCTGCCACGCGTCCCCTGGTTGTTTCTCTGTCTCGAAATTTCATTTCATTGAACAAAGTGCTGTTGTTTGCCGCCGGATTATCGTTCTCAATACGGTCATTGCCGGGAATAAACAGATGGTATTGAGATGTGCGCATCGTATACGTACATATGCGCACATCAGGAAAGCGAAAGTCATTTTCAAGCAGCTAATAGCGGCTGTGGGCAGCAATACAAACATTTAAAGCAGGCAATTCAAAGTGCAACGGTTCAATGCAGAAACACAGAGACTCACTGGATGAATACAGAATGTTTTTGAAAGGCATTTCATCTGAACATATTCCTGCTGCATACAAATCATCTCAGTGAAAGTTTTGTCTGTACAATCCCACTCCAGGGAACCTTAGCATTCAGCTCAGGGTGCCAGAAAATCTTGGAGACTTCCTTCCAAACAGCTCTGATGCAGGTTCGCCTCCGAACTAACCTGATCACACATATTAGTGCGCCGATCCTCGCACAGAAAAAACGAACATGCATCATGACCCCGCGGACACCTCTGCGAAAGCTTTGACCGAGCCGAACATTCGAGACAGTAACGGCAGCGCGGGAGATTTCCGCAGAGAGCGACACAATAGCGTTCGTATCTTGGAAACAGAGAGCACCGTCAGCCTCTCAGTCTCTCAGCAAATGCAAATGATGGAAGTCTAGACTCAGGAGAAACACACTGGCCTTGAAAGTGTCAGGCAACGGGCAACACCAGAGGCAGCCACCACAACAGATGAGACAAGTCACGTGAGGCAAAATACAAAGTGTATTTTCTGCTCCGTGGTGTAGGAGGTACAAATGATTGCCACTGATTCAATCTGGGCCACGTCTTTCCATCTGATTCTAAATGCACTTTTAATCGGGGGATCTGAGATGCACTTTGCATGCTGAATAAAAATGATGAATGAAAGGCGTGCTTACGATTCTCTGTGACTTCACAGCAGCAACGCCCTGAAACGCTACAAGATACAAGAGACAGCGAACACACAGGTCCATGTAGCAGCCGAGTTTCTACAGAGGACTTTTGGATGTCGGGATTTGTTTATGCTCTTGGGTGAGAATTTCATTATAAAAGCATTCGCGAACATAATCTTTTGATGGAAAACATCAAAAACTCCTCAGCACAGCGGCAGAAGCATTGGCAGCTTACGATCCGACAACAAACACAGCAAACAGCTTAACGCGCCATAACCGTGGACAACAGTCATCAACGCAGTAATCAATAAAAACGTAATTGTAGGAACGCATTGCATGTAAAACACCTGCGTCTCAGTCCACAGTGTTAAGTTCTGGCAACCACTAACCTAGCAGAGAGCAAGACAAAATAAACTTTAAAGGGCAACTCCATCAATTTCACACAGTAAAATGTGTTTTCAGGTCTTGGGGAGTACGAAGGCATTTAAGAACAAAGCGGTATAAAGCCATCTGTGGCTCCAGAGGCAGCTGCTTGTAATCCGATCAATTGCCTTCCAGTGATGGAACTCAGTGGTTGCATTGCATTGTGGGTAATGTAGGCGGCATGGGGTTTTGAAAATTACGAGGAATATGTGGAATAAAAAAGGGGAAGAAAAAATAGAATAAATAAATTGATAAGGGAATCAGCTTCTCAGCGCTGTATGGAGATGCGGATATCCTTTCCCAGCTCGACTAGTAACTGGTTTGCTGATCATGACATCACGGCGCTTGACTGGCCAGCCAACTCGAGTGACCTGAACCCCGTTGAGAATCTATGGGGGTACTGTCAAGTGAATTAATCTACAGAAAAAATGAACATTTAGCCATGATATTCTAACGTTTTGAGGTGCACCTGTAGAAAAGAGCAGCAGGTTTCCTCTTTTTCTTTACCTCTCTCTCTACCCACCAGCTGTTGTTGCCTCATTCCAGATGTTTAGATCGGATCTTCATCCTCTGGGACATCCTCTGTCTGTCTGTCTGTGTGAATTATTAACTTGGTCCAGGTCTCCACGGTGGAGAGGAAGTCATGTGGCTCAGGTCTTTTTGCCACCTGCAGAGACGTCCTCAGAGATCTATTCTTTGTACATGTTTACAGTCTTTCTATTCTGCACACTACTACATGTCTGCCTGTCCAGGGAGATGGACGCCTCCCCTGTTACTCTTCCAGAGTTCTCATCCATATTTTCCCCGTTAATCGAGGAGCTTTTGAGGAGCTTTTTTCCTCATCCGGACTGAGGGTTTATAAAGACAGTTTGTTCAGAGTAAATTTCCTGTGTAATTTCGATGACTGCTGCGTTACATTTATCAAAGAAAAGAAAAGAGAAGAAAAAGGGGAATTAAGGAAATGATAATTATGAAAGAATACATGCATATTCAGCTTCTCAGTGTCAGTAAGTCAGAGCTCTCTTTCTTTCTCAGGGCAGGATCATAACAGCCACATCAGCCTTAATGAGTTTTAGTGAAGACATGTCTGCATTTTCTCCAAATTCGCTCAATCCTCCGAGAAGGGAGGGCAGCTCGGATATCCACGGCCAGACTTAATGATTTCTTTTCTATGCAAATTGAACACAGATTATGTGAGAATTTAATAGGCTGTGCCTGGGAGTCGTTTAAGAGTCAAACTTCTGGTCACAGAAACTTCTGTGTTGAGGATTTTTGAGGGGGGCTTTCATTGCACCGAGCTGTAAGTGGAGTCAGCATTAATCTGGGATGTATAGATGTATCCTTCTCATCGCAGTCGTGGAAATCTGTGTGAGAGAAACTGACTGGAGGCTTTCGAAAGCCCGAGTAACGAGAGAAAGAAAATCTGTCAAGATGCCGACAAATAGGAAAAGACTGTGGAGGATGCTTGATCAGGAGCCGGCTGTGCGTCTTTGTGCCTCCAGCAGAGGGCAAACTAGCTCCAGCATGGGATGAGATCAAGAGTCAAAGTGTAATCTGTGACAAATGAGTGAGCACCCACAGAGAGCAGCCACCCATCCACATTTTGACAAGACTGAGTTATATCAAACAAAACATGCAGAGCTGTGAAATCTGAATCTGATTAAATGAATCCAGTGGAGCAAAATACTGAATTTCCTCCTTGTCCTTGGTGCGTTAGTGATGACTGAGACGTCTCTCCTTTAATCTAGAAATCTAAAAAAAAGAAGAATCCATCTGTAAAAACTCAACTTGCATGGGGCATAGGTCTCATTCAACTCACCGAAACAGATATAAATACCCTCTTCAATATAAAGCCTGTGATCTGAAAAAAAAGACATTTTGGGGGGATGACATGCCCCCTAGAGGCAGACAGATTTGTCGCAAATTAAAGATTTCACAGCTCCTCCTCAGAGTGACACACGGAGGGAGACTGATTCAACATATTTTTGGTCTCCTATTAAAACAGCAACCGATGCGTCTGCCTGTGTGAGTCGAGTTAACTTTGGATCTCTCGCCTGAGTGTTGCTTTATGGGAGTGTTACTGCGGGGGCATCACTTGGCAGACACGATGTTTTCTTTCTCTTCTCTCTTGTATCCCTTTGGGTTGATTTGAGACGTTTCCTTTCCTTGTGAGAACGCAGGAAAAGAAAGAGCGCTCGATTCAGCGGAAGTAAGTAGGTAATCTGGCAGATGCACAGAGTGAAAGTTGGTTGAAAGCATCAAGTCGGAGCTGTGAGGGAATAGAACATCATACGCAGACGCTTTTATCAGGACAGCCTAATTGGCTTGACTGCACGAGCTGCAGACGGATACCCGATTTGGGCCGTGAAGTCTGCAAAGAAGTTATCAAACGAGTCGAGTGAGGATTTGGAGAGGCCCCCAACAGAGGGAACGGTGGCACTCGCTGTCTCCACGTTTACGCGCGAGAAACGCCGAACATGTAGCCGTAGTGACATTTGTGACAAATGCAAGTTTAAAAATCGAGATTTACGGACCCAAAAAGGCAGCAGCACCCCAGCACATCAACAACATGCAACCCGACTCTGACCGTCTTCTGTTCCAATCAGCAGCGGAACGAAATAAAACCGTCTCCTTGCGCCTGAGTGCGCCTGCAGAAGTACTCCAGCAACGCTGCGCCAAACAGACGAAGGTGGATTTTCCTTTGCTTTTTCTTTCTTTTTTCTTTTTTTTTTCTTTTTTTTATTATTATTTTTTTTTTTATGCGTAATGGTTCCAGGAGAGAAGAGCGAGCAACAGAGGAGGCTTCACATATAAATTACCTTGTCTCCTTTGCTGGATGCTTTGCGGTAGTTCCCTGCACCTGCTGATGAGTTCATGGTCCCACGTAAAACAAAAATCTGCAACACAAAAAACAAAAAACAACAATCTACTTTGATCTCTCTCTCTGTCTCTCAGCAACCACCAGAATATCTGATTTTTCTTTTTCGCCAAATAAACCTCGCACTGATAATTGCATGCGCCCGAGCCCCGGTTCTTCCAGATGAACCACCACCCACCTGTAGTAGTGACGCCTTCTCGGAGTGTGGTCCGGTGCTAAATCAAAGCGCTGTAGGCGCTGGCTCTCTGGAAACGGTCTGTGCAAAGAGCGCGCAGCCAAGAGGATGAGCAGAAAGTTTCCGGTCAAGACGATTTCCCTGCCTGCGGGGGAACTTTCTTTTTTTTATAGCTACGTGCAGAAGTGTTGCTCGAAAAAATGAGCTGATCCGCCAGCCAGAAGATGAATAGAAAGTGAAAAAAGGGAAGACGCTTTATCGGCAGATTGCATACGCGTCCCCGTTAAGTTGCGGACTCAATCCACTTAGTTGAGTAAGAGACCGTATTGGCTTTCTCATCTGCGCCTTTTGGAGCCGTTCACGCCCCATCCAGCGTGTCAGAACATATCGAGGAGGGGTTGTGACAAGTTAAGCGCGCCTCTGTGGCGCAGAATCAGCTCAGACCTCTGTGGCTTCTGCTTATCAGGAGAGGTTTAGACATCTGACTCAACTCTCACGACTCGGCTTTGGAGAGTTTGCGCGCACCGGCTCTAACCTGTGCGGTGCCTTTTCGCCGTCTGAGGGCATTGAACTTCCGCGTCGAGGCGGCAATTAGACGCTTTTAGCGGTGGGTGGTAATCAAAGTGGAAACCATGTCACCCTCTGGCCCCCTCAGCGGTTGATATGTTTCCATAGGCCTAATGAGGTAGGGATGCAAAAGAGTTCATTACGGAGAGTAAAGTGTGAATTTAGTGAAACCACAGGGAGCGAAGCGGCGGCGCACTCTGCAAATACTAATGATCCGGGGCTGGGGACATTTTCTCCAACTTTCAGCTGCAGCTAATTAGAGGGAACAAAAGGACAGACTTTTCTTTTGTTAACAAGAACAATATGATTGATATTAAGCTGAGGATATTTGTGTGAATCCCCAGCGAAGGGATGGGATTGTTTCACCCACCTCTTCTTCTCCTGCAGACTTGTGTGATGTTGAAATCAGAAATAACAACAAGGAACATGACTGATGACCAGTGAAGGCAACTTCAGTTATTCTCTCTGGAGAGTTTGAGGAGGTGTGGAGAGGAAGGAAAAAAAAGTATTTTCTGTAATCCCCAACTTTCTTTCGTACTCTTATTTATTTATATATTTTTTTGCCGCATTGCACTGGTGTAGGATCATAAATAATTGAGCAGCAGAAATGTGCTATATAATACCCAAGGACATGCAGTTTAAGTATGACAATTCCCAGTTGGGATAAAGTAACAAGGCAACACAAAACGCACATATCTCCTCCTCTTGGCAGATAATGAAGCAACAGAACCAGCCACAGTTGTTGCTCTATGGAGGCAATAGGAAGATCCAAGTCCTAATTGCAAATTCATTTAAATACAAAATTTATATCAGTGTTTTCCTCCCTGTGTGAGAGCTTCTTGTTGTTGGTGCGTCACCTCCCAGGCGAATCTCTTTTCCTCCCGTTTCACAACTTCAAAAAGAAGAAGAAGATTGCATGACGCTTTTGTGTTTTCCAGAGAAGCGATCATGCATGAGACATGAGAAAGTATGAAGCATTGTCTTCTCTGTGTGTCTGTGTGGCAGAGGGCTGAGCAGCATGGAGGCATCCTCCATCACAAAGCCATCATTTACAGATCAACACCATGGACAGCAGCCAGGCAGCTCTGTGGTGGTGTTAATGGAAGAACAGGCAAGGGGCTCTAAAGCCACAGGAGACCAATTACAGTTGTAACACTGTTGTGGGAATGCTCAAGTGAAGTATAGAGGGTTTGTTAGACCAGGAGCTGAGTTACACCGAGCCCTGATGAATTGGAAATCGGCCAGATGAAATGGATTCGGGGATGGACGAACAAGGGGGAATCTGCATAACAGATGTGCATCATGATGCTCCTCTGTTTTTGTCTTTTTCTCTGTCTGTGTTTATGAGCCGGCTTTGTACTTTCTTCACAACAGAGAGGCAACCTTGGAAAAATGGACTACCAAAGTCTGGTACGCCTTGAGTTACCTGCAGTTGTGGAAGAACAACATGTTGGAAAACAAGAGTTTATGATGCAAATTTGGAGCGAAGGTTAATTCAAAAACTGAAGACCAACTTGCTAAAATCACAAACTAAACCTTCCCTGCATCGGTTCATTGTTCATTGTTTGTTTCTATTCTTTCTCTGTAGAACTGCGTTGCAACAAAGGTGAAGACTCTCAGCCCTCAGCTGACTGATTGTCTGTACTGAATTACATCTTTATAGCAAGAAATCAGGTGACCACTGCAAGTATCTGTGTTCACAAGATCCTGTTATCAATAAAGCATATCCTGTCAGATGGTATGTGAGAGCACTCCTGCAATTTCCAGATCTTGTTTCAGCTCCTCTGGTCTATAAGCACTTTATTTAGGCGAAGCTAAATCGCTTAGGACATTTGAAAAATAGACACACCGCATGACAGCATATGGGTCAGCCAGTGGTTGCTTTTCACATGTGCTCAAGATCAAAATCATTGACATCTTGATGTAGCAGGATTTTGAATATATCTGGCTTTTGGAGGAAGAATCCAAAGTTCCTACAGTTTTAATACTGACAAGGCTCGAACCAAACATGCCTGCTAAGGCGAAATTTATTTCTAAAATGGGCTTCAAAGATTTGCATATGACTTATTTATTCCATCACCACCTCTGAAACAGCAATCTAGACGCAGAATAAATCATGGACTTCTCGCTGAAAATCCAATTTTTCTCCCAGTTGGCCTTCCCCTTCCCACATTAGATTATCACAAAGTTGACCACATGGGCTGTGAAGCGATAAATAAATCTCTGTTCCGAGCGCCACTGATTTAATGGACTTGAGGATCTCTGGGGTTGGAATTGTGCGTTTTGGGGAACTCTGGCTGCATGTGGAACGCCAAGCCCTGTAGTGATAATGACCTGAATGACCAGAGGAAGCAACACCATGAGTTTAAAAACATCCTCCACTTAATGATGTGTGGGCTGCTGAAGGGCTCACATGAAGTTGGCGTGACATAAGACTGAATGCAGACAGCAGCGGTAGGCCACTGACATTCATTTCCACTTCCCCACTTTGCCTAGAATTACTAAACGTAGTTTCCAGGAGAAACACGGGTTATAATACGCCTCTAAAATACATTTGTAGTGCTCGACTTGCTGAGTAGCACTTTGGAGGGCCGAGCCACTTTCCACAAACCTTTTTGTAAGAGAGAAGAGGAACAAGTACAAAGCCTAAAGAGATGTTTGAAGTGCTCGTGATCAAATAAGATATATTTGAAGCAAAAAAACACTAATAAGAAGAAAGAATATCCATTCAAATAGATTGAATTATAAAGGCAGCAATATTTCATATTTTATCTTAATCTCAATTAATCTCTTATGTCAACAAATCCCCAAAATAGAAATGCATCACAGACACAAGACCATTTTTTCTTTTGGAAGACTAACATCTACAAAAAATATTTGTATATATTGTACATTTTTATCTTACAACAGGTTAGGTAAGCAAAAATAATATCCTAAAACATCTCTATGATTTTAAGGACTAAAACACTAAACTGTGCATTTGTTGGGGACTGAGATTGACTCAAATACACGATATGTTTATTGTAACAAAGGAACATTTCACCTGCTGCAGTAGTGAAACAGACAATATTTGATTCAATCTCTGTGTTTTTTGACTCAGTGACAATTAAAAAGCTTGCCTAATTGGCTCAGACTCAGTTTGCCATGGAGCCAGCAGCTGTAGCGTTTCCATGGACCAGGACCTCGGATCATGGTTTCACCGATGACCTGCCACTCTGTCAGATTCCTAAACTCAGCTCAGCTCAACCGGGTTTAGGATTCTGACAGTGGACACGGAATCAGGACTGAACACAGCCTCAGAGACCACCATAGGTCAGTTTGAAGACAGGGGAAACAGTATGGAGGCGATTTACAACAGCTCTGACAGGGAATATGACTTAGCGATGAGAAGAGTCAGGGAGGTGCGCAGCAGGAGAGGAGCGAGACAGAGTCACGCATCAGCACAGGTGAAAATGGCATATAGAGCTGGAAATATCTTCACATCTTACTTTGTAAATTGTGGATTTATTTCAACCAAGCCAGAAGGTGACAGTGGAAAGACAAATCAAGACTGTTTTGTGTTTGTTTTTGATGAGTTAACAAGGAGATTAAGCTCGCCTTTGTTCCATAAAGGAGAGGAACTTTAACTGAGAAGGTGTGTGGTTGAATTTTTTCTGTTCTGTTAAGAAAACAGATGTCAGAGTTTTTCCCTTCTTGACATTTTGTGAGTTTATTTTGTTGATTTATTACACTAAAAGCCAAAAGAGCTTGTGGAACATAGTTTTTCACAGCTGAAATCAAAGAGGGCTATTGTGGTACGAAGTGGTATTACATGACAGGAGTACCCAGGGCTAGCTGGGTAGCACGCTAACTTCAGCAGATAAAATTGTGGCCATATCTCACAAATCGTCCCTTTAACCCTTCAGACGGTTCAGAGAAGTATCAGCCGAAATGCCGCCACTTTGCAACATTGTCCTCGAGTTTTCGCAAAGTCTTGAACTCAACCTGCTCCTCACAAAGATTGACATACAAGAGTGCACACAAACACACACACACACACACACGCTTACAGAGACCCACAGCACTGCATCAGCTTTCAGGGCCCCGTCTCAAACTTCCAGCCTCTTTATCTCAGGTTGTGGTGAAGAGCGACTTCCTGTCGGATTGCCTTTCAGCCGTGCAGGTCCACACAGCTCCTGTTTAGCCACACCACTGACATCTATACAGTAATTACACCGGACTGCAACTGGGCTACGTTCACTGAATTTACATAGAAATAGTGTCCACGGACTTCCTGCAGGAGGTACAACCATACATCTTATGTGAATATTACATTTGGATTGTGCATCCTCATCTCTCTCTCTGGCGCCTGTTGGAAAGTGAGACCTCTTCTCCTCTTCTCTGAGCCATTTGTCTCCAGTAGATAGGAAGATTGGCTGTTGGGAGGATACAAAGTGTGACCGTGTGTATCGAAACTGTGTCAGAAAACAGTTTAGAGTGAGAAAAGCTCCAAAATAACTCACATGAGCGAATGTGTTTTGTAACGTGGAATCTGCGTCTCTGGGGGGATGAGCATTAGTGACGCTCAGTTAAATGCAGTGTGGCCATTTGTTTGTCAGAGCTTTCACTCGTGCCCCGAGTGGTAAACATTCATCACATGGTGTGCAATATGACAATTTCTACGTTGGTGTGAGGAAATCTCGACCCAGAGCTGGTGACGTGGCTGTATTAGGGGGATAAATCATGCCATTAGGGGCCATGCTCTTTCAAAACGCCACAAGGAATTTGTTGGCCCAGATTAATCTTCAATACGAGCCAACAATTCAATAACATCCTAGGCCTATGTGCTAACTGTCATGTTTTATTATAGAATTTGTCAACGGGAGGATGAGCGAAGACAAGATAGTACACAGAACAAGCCAGCGAGAGATTTGATTTGGACAGATTTGAGTGGGCTCACAACATTGTGTTTTTGTTCTGAAGAACTAAGCAAACAATATTACGTGCGTGCACTCTGAGTAAATGCCTGTCATGTCAGGTACATGCAGCACGGATGAATCTCTCTGTTTTCTCATCGCGGCTGGATTCTGCGATGCCCCTGAAACGCTGTCAATTATAGATGACAAGAGGTCAAGATGCTCCATCAACACTCCGATCAGATCCGGGCAGAAAGGAGACGACCACTCGGAGATACTGTTGCTCCGTCGCATTATTCTGCGGACGCCCGGCATCATGCATCACCTTGGCAGCGCATTAAGCCTTATGTACTTTATGAAGAGGGATTATAAAGGGAAAAGTGAGCAAAATATCTCACGTTGACAGAAATACTCTGCACACACAAAGGTCTACATATTCCAGCTCAAAAACAATTACTCATCATCAGAGCCTTTTGTCTGCGCGTGCTTTGTTGTTTTGACAAAGAGAAAGGGACCATTCATCACCATGAATGGAGGGAGACACTGTGAATCTTCACCGTACTGTACATGGGGATATTCAGCCACAGCCAGGGCTGCTGAATCTTCGGCTCAGAGACGGTGGTGATTTGCGGCTCATGATTTATGATTCTGTAGGCTCAGAAAACAAACCTGTCCTGCATGTGTAAATATTTCACGGCAGAGAAAGAAAAGTTGCTGCTCATGGCGCCGTTCATCGAGGTTAGTTACAAAGGTCAACGGCCCTGGGCCACATTTTACTTTCTAATACATAAGCCACAATCACAATCAATCCAGAGGTTCACAACCCGGCGGTCGTGACCCCCACAAGGGGTTGCAAGATAAATCTGAGGGGTTGGCATTGTTTCAAACACGTATACCCACCAGACAAAGACTTCTCTAAGATATCTTTAGTCTCTTGTGATTATTGGATCATTTTTACTTCCCCACAGTGTTTAATTTCTTAGACCTGCCATGACATGGATGACTGAGAACCTTCATCAGTAAGGCAATAAAGACAGTTTCTAAAAATTACCAGAATTGCCCTCTAAAACATATCATACAAGAAGTGTCTTTTTCATGATATGCTCTAACAAATACAATTGTTCATTTTATTGAATAAAAAAAGATTAAGTATTAGTTTTAAATAAAAAATCTGTATTCAAACTTAATTTAGATCTTCCTTTTATTCACATTTATGGACAATCCTCACTACTTTCAGAGTCAATCTGCAGTTCATCCTATCTCATAAACCCTGAAACAAATCTCTTCTTTGTCGGGGATCAAATACAGTCAATTACAGGCATTCCCAACCAACGGGCCCTGGACCAGTATCGGGCCTCGTGTTGTTCAGTACCAGGCCACAAAAACCAGGGATGATGTCACTGTCACTGATGTGCTGCATTGGGTTTGAATTATTTTCCTGGAAAAGCAACCTTTTCTATTACATATCACAAGGCAAATCATTTTAATTCAAGTATAAAATGTTCAAAAAAATGATTGTATTTACGTTTTCATACGTATTAAGCTTTTAATCATATATAATTCATACATCTCAACATGACCCACTGGCCCCCAATGCTCCTGATAGGTCCATGTCAGGTAGAGTGGACTATAAACATAGTTATAAGTCTGATTTCAAAGCAACATTATGGAACTATTTTGACTGAAAATTACTCTACCAACTGTCTTTGGTGAAACTGGATCATTTGTATGGAGAAAATGTCTTCTGGTTTTCTCCTCCGGACGCTCTGCGTCAACTCTGTGATTTATGGAGTTTCCTGAGAAGTAAAAGTTTAGCTGCAAGTTAACTTCACTAGCTGACTCTGCTCGGAGCGCTGCCAGGGAGTCGCTCTCACCGTAGCTCTGAAAATCAGGGGGAGGAAGGCTTTCAGGTCCGTTATTGCACTCGCTCGATGTTTGTGTCAGCAAAGTTGTCGACTGGCTCATTTTTTTAACTCAAGCCCAGTCAAGCAATATCGACATTGGTCTAGCCGTTAGCATGACATAGCCAGGTGCTACTGTCTCTGGTTGAGGTTACATTAGCTTGGCGAGCTGTTACTGTCTGAGTTGTCATATAATGTCAGGCTACAACTGACAAATTGTTGCAGAACTGCGATTTGTATTTACGACAGTTGAATGCCTCCCTCAAAATCTCCCTGTCTTTTACAACCATACCCTCCTTGGGAACCCTGAAAATAGATCAGTTAAGACAATGAAAATGATCACTTGTTGAACTTTTCAACACTTCACAACAATGTGACAATGGCTGCAAGTCGACATAGACTCAAGTGTCGACTGTAGTTTTGTATATGTCGCAGACTGTTTACTCCCCGCGCTGTTGGTGCGCTATTTTTGGCCTGATAACCACCCTGTTTGACTGAGGATGAGAGGAGATATTTACTGTTTTATGTCTGAGATTATATTTAACATTTCAAACAGCATGTGATCTGCCAAGCCACTGGGAGTTTTTTTTCTTTTCTGCCTTTTTAATTTTCAGATTCCGAGAGGCCCTGTCTCTTCCACCCCTTCTGCCTGTGTGCTACAGCTGCCCACACAGGTGCCGCTTATTTGTTTACGGCATCTCGCTTTGACTGTGCCATTCAACAAAAAGGTGTAAATAAGTCACTAAAAAACAGAACAGACAACGATCGTTAAACCCTTTTTTGCTTGCCATCTGAGATAACTTAGCTCACAATGGCTGGAAGGACCATTGTCAGGTTTGTGTGACGCCTGCGGTCTCATCGTCTGCCTCATGAAACTTTGAAGTGATCCCTTGGTAGCCAGCAAAGAGAATTCTGTCAATTCCCTAATGGACGCAGATGCCATGACTTATTCAGCAACCTCACATTCAGCCCAGCAGCTGAATTTGGGATAGTTTTCACCTATTTCATGTTGGTTCACTGCATCTTTCCCCAGACTGTCAAAGACCCTGTTCTAAAATACATGATTACATGAAGGTCTGCTCTCTGGTCCTCTGGCTGTATTTTTTGGAAAAGCAGTGTAAATACCCAAAGTGGCCTCATTCAGACAGCTTGTATATTATCCTAATTAGTCTCTCTGATAATTCCAGTTACCTTCAAGGATGCACGCAGCTTTTCATTTTAGACCAAATAGACAGACACTGATTTATGATTCATATTTTGTGAAAGGCAGCAGGAATGTTAAATCCGCGTCTATTCCTCTTTAGAAGGATTTCTGAGTTGGGCTGCTGAACTCAGCACATTCTTCCTCATTTTGGGTTCCCCTTAGAATAGGTTTACATCAGTTTCCTCATATAGTCCAGTGCTGCAGGACTGTAGCTCCTGTCTCTTTAAGACCCCCCCTCCCTCCCAATACCCAGCCAGCTCTGATTGGTCAGCTCACACACGCCCGAGTCGGCACCGCTAACAACACCAGAGCTGTGCTAAATCAATTCTTACTCGCCAAATTAGCCACTAGGTCTAAATTATGCGTGACACTGTGATGTCATGAAGTCACAGAGTTAAAGGCGGGACTGCTGACACAGCATTTCAGGAGCAGTGTTTTCTGTGGGAAAGAGGAGCCTCTATTGGTTGGTGAGCTATTCAACTTTCAAGATCTTTTACATACACAAGAATCTTTATCATACACTTAAAGGTCCTTTTTGTGAGAAGAGTGAATTTTTGAGTCTCATTCCCAACTCATCAGTGTTTCGTTGTAGAGACCGTCGCCCAACTTTTATTACAAACAGAAGGTTTGTAATAAAAGTTAAAAAAAACAGAGCAAGAAAAAAAGCATTAAAGCTCGCCTTTAACATACAGTAAATACATACATACACTCAGAGAACTAACAGAAGGGCAGGACTGAGAGAAAACAGGTGTAGTTACAAATCTTCATCTTCATCCATCCAATACTTCAGCACCACAGGCATCATCATAGATTCATCAGTACACAACACAGTTATATTTCAGAGCCACAGTCGGGGTCATACTCTCACAAACCTCAGTCAGATAAAGGATCAATGAGTCAGCCAGACTAGACTAACATATTCAGCTAAACAAACCCCTCTGCCCCTGCACTCTCTCTGCTAAAAGGGGATGGTGAGCAGGTGAGTAAGTGGGATGGCATCCCCCCTCAGTCCTCCAAACATGTAGGAATGTTGCAGGATTGTTGTCAATAGATAAATTGATTTTTGACCATGAATAAATGAACAGTAAAGAAGGTGATTTAGAATAGATTTGTCAACACTTGAGTAGCCTAAATACTACCTGCGCACTTCCTTTCCTGTGAGTACTCACTTAATTATTGACAGATGGACTCCTCCTTCTCACTCTCTTGCCCAGCTGAAAGATTTAGGACGAATGCATCTAGTGGTTCATGAAACTGGCCTATTTAAAAAGGTGGCCTTGTTCTCCGTGGAAACAAACAATCCGTCTGGACTCTTACATCTGACTGTAAAGGAGATGCAAAGTTAAGACTGACGGAAACATGATCTGACACTCACGATGATCATGCACCTGTCAACCTATAATTGAAAGGTTCGGCTGATTCATGCGCTCTGACCTACAGAGCAACAGCATTTAAACTAATGAAGCTCCCCAGACATTTTCTGTCTCGCTTCATTTTCCTACGTCACAAAGAGAAACATTTCAACAGCCTGCAGTAAGGACGGGGATCCAGCCATGGACGACTGAAACAAAATCTTTTACTTGTTTGACTGACACACCTTGAAAATAACTGTGCACTGACCTTGTTGTAGTGTCTAAAAAGTCCACAGTCACACTATAGTGGCTCTGCAAGGCAATGGCGCAGTAGTGCTTTCAGTTGAATGCTAACTTCAGCATTAAAACATGTTTGCAAAAACACTGCTAACACGGCTGTCTGCAGATGTTTAATGGTTAGCTCAGTTAGCTGTGCAGCTAGCAGTCTGGACTGAGAGTGGTATCCTGAGAAAGCTCAGGAACTCAAAACTGTTATTTCTTCACATTCTGTTGAAAACTGTATCCACTTTTTAAATATTTTTAAAAAAAAAGTATTTTAAGTCTTTTTTTGTATTTTACATGATGCACCTTTAATTCAATTAATCCTCAAAGACACATAAATGTCTGTACTAATTTTAATGACAATTTATCATTGGAAACAAAATATTCGTCATCGCCTTAGCTTAAAAAGTCGGGGATCACCAAAGTCAAATACGATTTGTCTTCTGGGGAACATCCAGTAGTTGTTGTAGAGATATTTTAGTCTGGATCAAAGTGGTGAAAGACAAACAGACAGACAGACAGACACACACACATTGCCTTCCCACTAGCCATGCTGTTGGCATATCCTGGACTGCTGAGTATGGCGTGTTTCCCCACATCCCTCCGAGCTGTTGTTACATGATTCACATCTTTAGTAACATGTCTTTGGGGTCATTCTATTGCTGGTTTCATTTATCTGACTGGAACATGAACTGTTTTATTGAATACATTCTTTATTTCTGGCTGAATGCATAGTGCAGAGCTAATCGGCGAGAGTCTGATATTTTCATCACTTGGAACATTTAGTCCATTACAAACTTTAATCTGAGTGTTCTTTCGCAGACTTCATCAAATAACAGAGTGAAACCAAGGCTTTGTGGACAGTTGCTTATTATTCAAATGTAAAAGGCCATCTTTAAAAGTGTGGCTACAGCTCTCAGCAGAGGCCTGGTGAACTACTGAAACACACACAGTTTAATTGGCTCTACTGAGGTCTGTGTGCGCCCTGTAGTGGACTGGCAACCTGCCCAGGATGAACCCCATCTCTCACCCAATGTGTGCTAACGTAGCCTCCATAAGCAGATGGATGGATGGATACTGAGCTCTTCCTGTTTGACTGATTGTCCTTCCCACAAAATACTGACCCACAGCTGACCACAGCTTTTCCATGTTCTCGACACATTACCTAAAACAGAAGGCAGAAAGGGAAGGCTTTATATCTAAATATACTGTATATCATACACAAAAACAATCTCCACATAGTGAATTTCTAATGCTGCAAGCCAATCACATATAAACATATGTAATCGATGCATGAAAATGTCATTTGTTTACACGTGGCATCGTCTTTTTTTCACATTTTAAAAATTAAGAAGTGACATTCACACGTTAAGAAGCTCATGATTTCAAGTATCATGTTCAATTTGCACATGTGGAAATCTAATCCAATCACATATGACTGTGAGATTCAGAGGTAAAAGGGTACATTTCAATAATATGTTAAATGTAAATATGTTAAAAATAAAAGTATCCAGTCACTTAACATATATTTCATTTTATATGTGAAAATAGGTGGTCGCATTTTGAAATGTGAAATTCTGTGCATTTTCCCACATTCGGGGATTTTAATGAACATGTTGTTATAATGCACATTGCACAAGTGAGCTTGTTTTGTTTTTTTAAAATATTAACATTTTTGTTGACGTGAAAATAGCCAATGACGTGAAAATGTATGAAAATGTGCAATACACAAGTATAGAAGAACATTTCCGCTGACTTGTTGTGCCATATTTTGTTAATACCACTGACAGGTGACGTGAATAACATCGATCATCTCATCACATTGCGATGTTCCGCAGGGAAACCTTGGGTGCTGGCATTCATGTTCACACTCAGCACCCAACCAAACACTGTTGTGGACCAACTACACCTCCCTTATCACAACAACCACAAGGGGAACCTTCACAACTTTAGGTTGGTGGTCATAATTTTATGACTGATTGATGTATATGTTGAGAGGCTAGTCACATTTGTTAATGCCTGTTCCGCATGTAAAATTATTTTCTTTTCATGCGCTACAATTTTAGTTTACAGGTGACATTAACCGGTCACATGAACATGTGTGCCATTTTTTCCAATGTGCTCCTTGTCAACTGGTTTATGTATCATTCATATGTTTCTTCTGGGGGCGCTAATGATAGTTGAATTAGGCCAAAGTGCACAGCACTGAGTCCATTTTTGCATTTTTGACACCTTTATTTTTTCTTTCCCCTCTCTTCTAATGCCCAGTGCAGAGCAGCAATGAGGACAAATACGAGTGCCTGTAAATCCTTTCCACACCACGATCCACACTTCATCATGGCTCTTTGCGATGTAAACAAACAATATGACAGCTTGATAACACAAAGCATGAGTAGCTGTATTACCTGTCTGCTATTCAGTATCACACTTGCTACAAACTGTCACAGATTTCTCCCTTATTACCAGGATTCATATTTCTGTGGCGAAAAAAACCCAAAACAAAACAGAAATAAACTGAAGGATGATTTGACATTTTTTGACACAGGGATATAATAATGTTATAGCCTTCTTCCAATAGCTTTGACAAGCATCCATGCAGTGAATACACAATGCATCTGGAGTCTCACTGTCACGGAAAGAAAGACATTGAAAACACAAATATGTCTCATTTTCCTTTGATGCCCTGTTCATAAAAATTCTCAGGTGACTGTTACGCAGAGATATGCTAAATTGAGTGAAAGTATTTCAACTTTCCCAAAGAAAGAAAGAACAAGAAAGCAGCGAGCATGAAGTTGTAGCACTTTGAATCGCAATTATTTTGTTGCATTAACCTGCAGGGACTTCAACAACAACACCTCAGCAGAGGAGATTGTTAGGATTCATACATCCAAGGTTCCAAATTCATGAAGTTTGGGTCTGTAAATGTCAATAATTTTTTCAAATGAGAAGAATAATAGCAACTTAAATTAACTTTTTTACAACTTGCTTGGATATTCTGTAATCTATTTATTTTTTTTACCAGAGTGAGGGTCATTGTCTCCTTTTGGAATGAGTTTCTTTTTATCAAGCGTGATAGGGAAATACACCCAACAGGGAATGGCTTCAAGAAAGACAAATTCAGTTCAAGGCAGTTTGATTATTATAATTTTCAAAAATATAACTTATCTGTAATGCTCACCTGATTGTATATTAAGTTCACTATGTTTAATTTTTTACTGTTAAAGGAATAGCTTAACAACAATTCTCTATGAGAAAAAACTATTTTATTCAAATCAAAATGGCGTAGTATCAATATAAACCAAATATGACATTCTGAAAACAAATGATATAACTCACTACACAAAAAAAACAACAAACAACAGAACCCATAATGGAAACAGTAACAAACACAAAGCTCTCACAAACCTACCGTCACACTGAGAGCAGTAAAAGTGGAACCGAAATGCTAAAGACACCAGGCCGATCAATAGATGCAAGTTTATTCAAAATAACAGCAGGAGAGGGTGAACACAACCAGACAACTCGACATAAACCGAACTAATGACTGAACTAAAATACAAACAGAACCGACGAGGGCAGGAGGCATACGGTAAGTTGAAGAGAGGTGGAGAAGCACAGATGAGGAGGGAATCGTGAGCAAACAAAAGAGCAAGGAAAGGAGCTGCTGGGCTGGGAAGAGCACGGGGAACAGGGCGGGTGTGGAGGGAAAAGCAGGCTAGTGAAGAGCAAGGAACCTTGAAAAAGAAGGAAGGGATGTTACATGCTTGAATCTTGCTTTGGTGCCAGCTGGTGGTGACAGCTGTATTGACGTCTATGGGAGAAGCATGGAGAAACACGCTGAAACCCTCTACGTTGTGTGACTTCTGATGGAGAAATAACTCCACGAAATGAAAGAACGCACTTCAGATAGTAGGTCAACTTCTGAATTTGCATCTGCACATTGTTCGTACCTGGATCTAGTTATGTAAAGGCTCCTGTTCGCAGTGTGATTGCAGTGTCATCAGCGATATTTGGGTCGGACCTGCCCAGTGTGGTCACAATACGATCAGCCCTGTCAATCATTTGGGAATAATCAGTTGTTAACATCCTCACTGAAGCGTTTTTTTTTTTTTCGTTTCGTTTTCTTCCGCTTTATCCATGCGGGTCGCGGGTGATGTTACCGCTTTTATACCACCTTTTTTCAAGGTGCGCTTTCATTTTGTGGAGGCAATACTATATTGAGTTTTAGTGTGTTTCTCCATGCTATTTCCATTGACTTCAACACATCCAAAGTGAGATTCAGTGACGTAGTGACCCTTACTTCTTTTTTTAAGGTTCCTTAGGGAGGAGCAGTAACACAGGAGGGAAACACAGAAAACACATATAAAAGGAGACAGAAAAGACAGGAACATGAGACCAGGCCTCACAATCACATGTCCCCCCCCCCCCAAAGCTAAAAAATTTAGTGATTCAATAACATTAGCCTAGCTTAGCGTAAAGACTGAAAGCAGGAGGAAACTAACAAGACTGGCTCTGTTCCAAGTTCACAGATTCACACATTTAATTTAATTTTTTCAATCCATACACAAACTGAGGTGTATAACTACACTATTTATAAAAATGGACTGAACAACATGCTAATAGGCTAGGCTAGCTTGTTTCCTGTCGTTGGCTAACTGCCTATGTATTTGAATTTCTCAAATGTGAAACTAATGTTTTAATGTTGGTCACCCCTCAGCTGACGGAGCTTGAGCGTGCCTGTGCCAGGGATTTAATTCATCCGACAGTGTATTAAAAGGGTTTTGTCACACACAAAAATGATGATTATGAGGTTATTGCCAATGCCTGAAAATCCTCCACATGAAGTAGACTTCAAAGGGAATTTGGATACGGTTCCCCGTCCTCACCCGTGCTCCCATCGCCTCTACTCTTCCCTGCAAGAAGTGAGAGTCCACTATGTCAACAGGCCTGGGATCTCTGAAGTTAAGCCCACCTCAATCTCCTCTGTCACATTCACTTCACTCCCCGATATGGCTTGAGGACAGAGCATCAGTTCTGGTGTCTCACGGCCCACTACCCTTCTCCCCCCGGGTTTATATGGGAACTTGAATTCATCTCCTCTATTGCTGCTGCAAGCTTGAGAGATTCCACGAGGCATTATCTGAGTCAGACAACTGATTTATGCGGCAAAAAAAGCGGCTACTACATGGAGCCATATGCCCAAGTGGCGTTTTTTGTCGGAGGTGCCGGAGATAATGCTAACACAAAAGCATCTGACTTGGAAGATTTTCTGTTGCAGTTCTTCACGAGTGAGCGAATCGCCGCAGGAGGGGTGTGCTGAAGGTTCACGTGGGATTGCAACAGCAATTGTTTGCCTCCTTCAATCGAAAAGCAGCTGCGTGGAATAGAACAACAGCTCCTAATAACACATAATGAGGTGAAATAATCTCTGACCCGGGCCAGACGAGCCTTCGGTGGCCTGTTGTTCGTACTTCCTCGGGGGAATTCAGAGCAAAAGCGGAGAAGCATCACACCTTGGCTCGCTGTAGCACTACAGGGATTGCTGTACCATCCTCTACAGTTGCTGTGAGAGGGTGTCTCTGAGGAGTTCGAGTGCTGCAGAGAATCCAGGATATTAAAGAAACTCTCAGAGTGGATACAAGTATGAAGTGTAGGACCGAGCAGAGTGGGATTTAACCTAGGCTTTAATAAGGCCTCTTGGGTGTGCCGGTGAGGGAGCCCACTGTAGCGCTTTGCTTTTCCAAAAGCAGGAGTGGGGAGGCACAGACGACAACACGGAGATGATGTGACAGAGGGGAGCAGTGAAGGGTGTCCAATGCGTAATAAATAACAACGTCACATTTCCTATGCTGGTCAGGTGTTTTCATCCTGTCACATCAATCAATGGCGGCTCATTGTGAAGCAGATCAGGTTGTTTTAAGTGGATCAGAGGCTGTTTCAGCTTTGTACTATTTTTGTATCCCTCGCCTTTAAATAAACACCAGCTGAGAGAACGTGTCTTCTCATCCGAGCCAAAACGACTAATATGATGGCGACAACAGCACAGTGCATCGACCTGTCTGCCCATGCTTGTGTCCCATTTTGTCAGCGCGCATCTGACCGGGTGCGTTAGGCGCTTTGCAGCTCCGGTCAGACTGGCACTGTTAATGCCTCTCTTTAAGTGGATGATGGGTGGTCCACATTGAGCTCGCTGCTTTGCGTCTGCTCCGGTTCATATCACTGCATAAACATAAGTGGCTGCCTGCGGAGAGCTGCCAGCGTGGTCATGGTTTTTTTTTTTTCGTTTTTGCACATAGTGGTGAAGCAGAGCCAGCTCCTCGTTGGAAATCTTTGATGATGCAACCGCTGGGTGCAAACGGAGGTTAGCCAGAGAGCAGAATTACAATCTCCTCCGTTTTAATATGTAAAGTATCTTAATAATATTTTGACAAATGAGTTGTGATAGTGAGGTTAACACATTTTGCTTTCCTCGCTGTCTGTTCCCTTCATCCTCATAAGAGGGCTCTCTGAACTGGCCCCTGAGAGCCTTACATAAGACTTGACTACTGAGAGCTGCTATGAGAAGTTTTCTGAAACTTGTAACTTGAAGATCAAGTGATTCCTCTTCATCACAGCGCTTATGCCCTTGTGTTACTCAAGGCTTCTTGTTAGTCGCAAATGTGCTGTAAACTGCTGATCCTCTTCAGACTGAAGGAAAAGAAGGCAACTCTGTCTTTGCTGTGGAAACCTGTTAATTTGGTTTTGTCTGGCTCTTTGGTTTCAGATATCACAGCATGCCGGGTGATTTTATGACACCCCCCCTCCTCTCCTCTTTCTCTCTCTCTCTCCTTTAGCCCCCTCTCTCTTTCACTATCCTCCTCACATATGCGTAGCTCTTTGGATATATTCCCCTATGATTATAAATAGATTCTAATTAGCTCCTCCAGCCATGGGCAATATAATTGTTCATCAAGTAGGGACCGCACACAGAGGCCTTTATACATTAAAGCTTGCACAAAAGTCCCTCCACTGCCTCAATTTAATTCACCCCCCCCTCCCTGTTTTTGTTTCCTTCGCAAAAGCAGGGATTCATTTTCCTTTATTATATCAGTTCAAAAATAATTCTTGGACGCAATCGATTTTCCTTCATGGGTGGAAAGGACCAGGAAAGGTCAACCCAACTTCATGACGAAAAGGTTTCAGAAATAGAGCACACTGGTGTGGTTCAAAGTGATGAAATTAGATATTCACAGCTTCTTCTTTTTTTAAATGCAGTCAATTATTAAGATATACATTTTGTGATTTTTGTTAGTAGTCATACTTTGGTAAAAGTAATGCATCATGCTTAAATATTACTCTGGAAAAGTCACCCATACAAAATATACTTAAGCAAAAGTCTAAGTCTCAAAGTATCTAATATCAAATATGCTTACGTATCAAAAGTATTTTTTCTAGCATGAACATACTTAAAGGGTCACTGCACCAATTTTACACATTGAAGTGTGTTTACAGGTCTTGGGGAGTACTACTGCATACATGAAAAAAAGTAGCATAAAGCGTTTTGTGGCTCCAGTGATGTAACTTAGTGGCTAAGTTGCATTGTTGGTAATGTAGGCACCAGGTTTTGCAAAGGAAGCAGAATGTGTGGAATAAAAAGGGTGATATTTCTCATTTGCCTGTAATGACTTTGATCATTTGTTATAAAAAACTTTCCAAAATGAGTCCTACAGTATTATAGGAGCGCGATGCTACACAAGTGGACTGTCTTTTCATACACCTGGCGCCTACATTACCCACAATGCTGTGTAACTTTATTAGATTATGCTGAAATCAACTGCAAAATCTGAAATCGATATTTCCGAGCTGGTATTCAGGACTTCCAATCTAAAAGCATCCAAGTGCATTTGCTTGCAAAAATGTGGATGCCCTCCGGAAAATGATTGTACAGAAAGTCTGTGAACTTCACAAACAACTACAACAGCTGATTTAACAAATTAGGGTACTTAAAAAAAACACAGGAAACGTAGACTCCTATCAAGCATGAAAATATCTCAGTGGAAATGAAAATGGCAGCTACAAAGTTGTGAAAGTGCCTTTCATAATCCAAACACCACATGAAGTAAAAAGTGATGAAGAGATAAAAGGTAATTGTTCACAATGTGCAATGTGCATACTGCTGTGATGTCATCTGCATATGTAAATGTGCATATGAGGCTCCAGAGGATGCTGCATTCAATCTGATGGATTTCATCCAAGTGATGTCACTCAGTGGCTAAACTGAATTGTGGGTAATGTAGGTGCCATGTTTTGAAAAAGCAATCCACTGGTCGAGCACTGCACTCTGAACACTGTTGGACTCATAGACAAAAGCAAATAATCAAAATCAATACAGCAGAACCCGAGAGAGCGTTCTTCATCCTTCTCAAAACCTGGTGCCTACATTACCCACAATGCAACGTAGACATTGAGTGTCATCACTAGAGGGAATGTGTCAGATTACATGCAGCTTCCTCTAGAGCCACAACAGGCTGATATTATTTTGTCACATTTTTAGCCACACTCTAAAGACTCAGGCCTTTAACATGTAAAATTGGTGAAGTTATCCTTTAAGTATTGAAAGTCAGTGTCATTTTTAATCGAATTAATTTAAAAATGTCTTTCTTTGGCTCTGATGCAACATGCTATCTGCAATCAGAGATATCAAATATATGAAATAAAAGCTGTACAAGTACAAAATTTGCCTCCAAAATGTAGTGCAGTAGAGAAGTAGTAGAAAATGGA
Source organism: Sparus aurata (assembly GCF_900880675.1). Classification (NCBI taxonomy): domain Eukaryota; kingdom Metazoa; phylum Chordata; class Actinopteri; order Spariformes; family Sparidae; genus Sparus; species Sparus aurata. The sequence continues at coordinate 22,857,735 of NC_044207.1, read as the reverse complement.
AAAACTCATGTAAAGTACAAATACTTTAAAATTGTACTTATGTGCAGTACAAGAGTAAATGCACCGACTTACATAACATCAGTTTAATGAGGGTAGTTACCAGACTGTCAGTCCTCCACGTGTCTCATCTATGAGCTGATAATTATTGTTACTGATTGATTTCGACTCCTTTTCACAGCTTTCCGACATCTTCACAGTTTCATAAGATCCCAGCTCGTTTGGTGCACTTTCTAATTTCACTCAAGGCCTAAAAAAACATGTTCCACTTTATTCAAAGCTTGTCAAGACCAAAGACTTGATTTCTGAGATGTGGCCAGAAAAAAGGGAGACGGACTTCTTCTTTCTGTCTCTCTCTCTCTCATATCCACTTATCCAGTTTTGCCTGTTTAATGTGCCGCAATCAAACAAAGTCCTTTCTCGAAGTTTTGTTCTTGAAAGTTCACATTTCGGTTCTTTAATTAGACCGTGATGAAAAACCCCTCTCTAAAAAAAGGTAAGTAACAGTCATTCCACACTGAGTTTAAACTCCCAGTTGTCAGAGGAAATTATGATGCAAATTTGTCCCTGAAATATTTAAACATTTTATCTCTTTGAAAATTAAAGATTAAAACAGACTCCCTTTCCTGGAGCCTTTTGAAGTTTGTGTACTCTCTGCGGCTCTTTCAGCGCTCACGCTGAGCCAAATTTTTACAACATACTCAAATTTGGAGATGTGTTTCTGCATGCAACTATGGAAAGATAATCATCTGGCTGTGCAGTGAATCGTTATGAGAGAATCCTATAATACCTGTTTGTCGGGCAGACAAAGAGCCCATCCAGCCAGCAGCTGGTTTCATGTTTCTTGTCTCCTCTATTATACTAATAAGTTCCATCTGCTCACCTGGCAGCTGTCTGTCCTGCTCTTCTGAAAGTGTCTATGCAGCTGCCTCTTGCCCTGCCCTGAGCAGTATCAGTACTCTGTCTTTAAAAGCCTCTGATAGATGATATACAGGGAAACTGAAAAGTAAGGTCGTTGTCATCCTGAAACTCATTATCAGCAGGTTTTTTTTTTGTGTGTTGTTTTTTTTTTTCTTGTTGCTCGAGCAAAATAATGATCTGATGTATGAGTCAGACCACATCTTTTATACATGCGGACGAGTCTGTCAGGTATCCCTTGCTTTATGAATGCACGACCTAACGAACAATGTCAGCGTTTGAGTATAATGATCAGTAAACTGCACGTATAGCATGAATTCAAATTTACCGCAAGGATGCCAACGTAAACAGAAGGCAATTATTTTGTAGGAATGCAAGAGCGGATCCCCTGCATTTTCAAGACTTAACACCCACATGATGGCTCGCATGGCTGGCAAAGTGCAGGTCATTAGCCTGGAAAAAGCCTGTTTTATCTCCTCAGTCACAGTGCTTCAGTATTCTGTCGAAAATTAGTCCTTAATGCTGATAGCCGAAGGGGATCAATTAAACCCAGCAACCAGAAAAAAAAGAGCTCCTTGAGCATTTATCCACTCCAGCATGTAATTGTGTTTTATTTTGCTTAAAATGACTTATTGTATTAAAACAAATTTATCTGCGAATAATTATACAAACCTACATTATTAATTAACACTGTGAAGACATTCAGAGGAGTGTGAAAACGTGTGCGTAGTCTCGTGCAGGAATGTAGATAGAATGTGTTCAGACGGGTTTGCCACAATTCATCACTCAGACAATTCGATGAAGAGATAGAAAAGAGATATGTTGGACAGGCAGACTGCAGTGTTCATGTTGAGTTGTAATGGGCAATTTGATATGATCTCTTCTCCCAGTGTTGTATAAAAATAGAGTCATGCTGCCCTCTGTCTGTAATATATCAAAAGTGTTCTCTATTCAGCTCTATTAGCCGTTTATGTGTAAAACATGCAAGGAATGTGACTCTGCGCCCACCGTAAACACAGAACAGTATAACATTAACACGTAACTATTCTGTACACACAAGGAACTGGGGAAGTTATGTGTATATACATGTATACATACATAAACATTTTTTATAAAGAGTTTCTGTAAACAATACAAACAGTGCAAAGAACTAACAGTAACTAATACTTTAGTTTTTACTGCAGTACAGACAGCTTTTTAAAAATGCCTGTAAACTGTAGATACATGATTTATCATTTGTAGGTAAGTACATAAGAAGTAAAAAAGTATATCGATGCACACATTTTTCGTAATGCTCCCTTGAATGTGATTCAAGTAACAGTGGCAGGATATTTAACAGTTTAACTATATATCTTATCGTCCAAAATGACAGCAATATACTGAAACAATAAACTTCACTCTGAATGTAATCATAATACATTTCCACAGGCATCTTTTTTCTGCAATATAATTTCTAAATAAAGTATTCATATTGTCACATATTGGACAACTGATTCCCATGTCTACCATGTCAGCCAACCGATATATTGGATGGACTCTAAATGTATATGTGGATAAAAATGATGGCCTGTGAAAAAGAAACTGGTCTTTTGTCGTCCACCAGAGAGTTGGTCGTCCAATTCCTGGCTGCTGCGGTCTACATGTTGACGTGTTGGGCTAGATAGTGAGCCACAAATTGATCCCAGTGACTCTTTCATGGGTGTATGAGCTCGTATGAATGGTTATCGCTATACATACCGTACATTTACCATTTTTGTCTGGTTTGGTTTCGTCCTGACACAAATTCACATTTTTGATAATATTTCGGGAAGAAGCTTCAGGATGAGTTGCCATGTATTTATTTTCCATGTGAAGCTAAGATTATAAATATAATGGTGGCAAAATAGATCCCTTATTATATATAAAGGAACAGCACTCTAAAGCAGCAGCAACCAGCAAATACAACATGGGAACTTCTTGTAATATTAAAAAAGCCCTGTTATTTTTTTGTTCTTCATGTGGTTTGAAAATTGAAAATTTGATCTAGGTCATGGATCAATTAGATGTAGCAAGCGCTAAGATGAAAATAATACCAGTATGAAAGTCTGAATTCTATTTAGCTGCTTGTTCCTGGTATCGTGCATGCTGGCTCGCAATCACGCTGTCGTGAGTTATTGAGACAATTAAATAGATTAGCACTATCTTTTGTGTGACCATGACGATTTAAAAATGGCATCTATAAAAATGGCATACTAAGATTTTGAACAGGAAGTGAACAAACATGTCAAATTGAAGTAAATACACATAAAGAGAAGCAAATTATTAGCAGCAACCAGAAATGTTTTGTGGACTACGAACCGAACTTTCTATCACTATAGTGGTGAGCAGAAAATGGGTGAATGTATCCTTTAAGTATTGAGTCACCACTGATGGTAATCAAAGTCTTGAGTCTAGGTCAGCAGGTCTGCATCAGCTACACATGCAGGAATCAGGTCGATGAGAGTGTCACGACAACAGTAAACAGCAGCTTTGTGTGGTTTGAGGTAATTAGGTCAATGGTGGTTGGACGTGTAAACATACACCAACTCAAAGGTCATAATTAAGAAAGTGACACCCGTACGTACGGTGACTCATACTTAACTGACATCAGGCAGCACTACTGACCTACAATTACACTTTTGATACCTGAATGCGCAGCGGTACGTTTAAACTGCAACGGATGATCAGGATAAATCTATTAGGTCTGAATAATTACTGACGACGCTCTTTCCATGTCATGAAATAAAGTTGAAACAATCGATTCTGTGATGAATAACGATCCATACTCGACTCAAACAAACCTTTTTTTGTGTTGAATCCATTGAATTTTGAAGCGAAATAGCTGAAATTGCCACCAAAATGACTTCTTATATACTAACAAAGGGTTACACTGCAAAAAAGGTCCGTCCTGCTCACCAACAAACAGCTTAAAATGTACTTTACTTGTTGTTTATTTGAGAAATTAAGAGACACTGAGATCGTTTATTAAACTTGAGAAGTGCAAGTGAGAGTTTCTTTCTTTACATGGGGCAACATGCTTCATTTATTATATTTACCCCAACATCGACTGATTCAGTGTAAAATTATACATAGTAATCATTTCACTAATCATAGACGATCTAAAATATACCCCAATGGACAAACTTTTGGTCCAGAATATTTCACACATTTCAAAAAGCTCATGATGCAGTAATAACTCAGCACCCATTATCAGACATTTTTGGTTTCCCACCTCTCAGTTTTGTCTCGCCCTCTGTATTTTATTTGCCAGACGTTTAATTCTCTTAAACTGGAAACGCTCCTTGTCCCCACCTCATGACCGGTTGATCAAGGAAGTTCTGTATAATGTAACACTGGGAAAACTGAGGTTCTCTCTTAGATGTTCTCTAAAGAACTTTGAAGAACTTTGTAAAATATGGAGACCATTTTTTATGTCTTATAGACACTCTAGACATCATGTATAAGTAAAATGGCTGAGTATGTTTGAACTGTATTAGTGTATTGTCTTTTGTTCATTTTTAAATTAATTCATACTTTAATAATTTCATTTATCTTTAAAAAGATACATTTTATTTGGGTTCTTTAACTCCATATTTGTCCTATTGTGTACCTTTTTTTCTCTTTTACTTTTCCCCTCTCTGTTTTGTTTATTGCGTGAAGGTGAGATTCTGACCAAAAAAATAAAAAAGTGAGAACTGTTCTTGTATTTCTTGTGAATGTACAATGTCCAATGTTGTTGCTTACTAAAAATATGTTGAAAAAAGGGGAAACATGTTGGTGAACTTCTCCTGACAATAACTACTCTGTACTTGCAGTGCTTGTTTTCTCTTATACAACAAACTTTGGTGCTATCCTTGTTTTTCCCTTTTCTCTCCAACATTTTTGTTGTTTTGGTGGGTTCGGTTTACTCCCCTTGCCTTTTATTCTCAAGGACATTTGCTTGTTTTATTCTTATTATGATATTGTAGATTTATAGGTTTTTTTTTTGTGAAACTCACTCATCCATGTGTCATAATATGTGTAATACATAACACATGTACAAAACCTGGGACAAATTAACCAATATGAAGTGTTTTGTAAGGTGTTTGTAGGGTGTGTAAGGTCTTGAAATGGACATGTAGCATCTGTTTGTGCTGAGCACTGTATGTAAAAATAAGCTGAGGATGAGTGACAAATTAAAGTAAAAACCAACGTTAAAGGGGCACTATGTAGTTTTGAAAATAAATTCCAACTCTACATTTTAATAACTGAATTAACAAGATGTCCTCAGAGGAAAATAAAGTCCTCAGGACACTGTTTGAAGCTAGAAAGGTGGCAGGGTCCGCCACATGTAAACAAAGTAAAACAGTTTGAAATTGTCCTTTAAGGGTTTGTTTATTCCGTTTATTCAATCATGAAAACAGAGAGTTTGTTTATTTAGTTTGTTTAGGCACAAAACAAAACTTTCTCTTCGGATTAAAATGTCTTTCCCAAAACTACATAGTGCACCTTTAAGCGTGTCAGTAAGGTTTTATCGCTGCGCCATAAACTCCAAGAAGATCTTAAGTGCTGCATGGATTTGCAAGTTCCTGTTAGCCTACTGGAGGATAGATGAACATCACTGTTCCAAAAGATATTCCCAAATGTGATATTCTGATGCTGATCATCTATGACTGTGAAGGCCCTGGCGTAAGAGTCAAGTCATTTTTAAACTAAGACCACTGCATTTGTTATATTTCTGCACTAATTTGTTCATGTTTTCCTTTTTATTCCGCCACTCATCTGCCATTTGATTTGTTTGAATCTCCAAATGACTATAATTAACAAAACAAAAAAAATGTAAACACTTGTGTGTTGAGTGTGTGTGTATAAGTGTGTGTGTGTGTGTGTGTGTGTGTTTTCTGTTGTGTCAGCCAGCAGGGGGAGCTCTTGCTCTAGCAAAGAGGAACCCAAGCATTCCCAATTAAAAGGGCTGTGTTTGTGTTTATCCCCAGTTTATTTTCTTGGGTGGGCTTCACTCGGAGAAACTCAGCACGCCTAACTTGTCATTAAAGGCACCGACCCCCCACCCAAAAAAAAACAAAAAAACAAAAAAACCCACAATGCTCGTATATACGTAACAGCCACCGGCTTTATTACGTATTATGTGTAGATGCTGGAAGCCGACCCCTGGGGGCTTTTCCGAAATTTAACCCCTGCGTGTACAGTATGTCTGCCAGTTTTCAGGCTACCTCCACCAAAACACCCAGTGTGAAGCCTGCAGCAGTGTGTGTGTGTTTGTGTTTGTGTGTGTGTGTGAGAGAGAAAGAAAGCAGGAAATGGGATGTAGTCATGAGCTAGCCGCTGGAGATCCATCTTTTTCGTGGGCTGCCCGAACGGATGCTAGCTGGACGAGCCGTGAACCACCGCCACCACCAGCAGCAGCACCGCACTCGTGTATTAAAAGTTAATCCCTTTTCCTCTGGAGAAAGGCTGATGACTGCTGGAGTCGCCACAGCTGCTGCTGCTGGAGAAGATTTGCATGAGCTGGAGCACCAAAGGTTGGTAATCCACATCCAGCCCGGCTCCGATCCACTCCTCCATCTTTTCCTTGCCTCCCTAGCCATTATTTTATTTACCAAATGCCCATATCCCTCCGCAGGGTCAGAGAGTATTTTGAAGAAATTGTCAAACGGTCTGCATGGTATTTTTTACCGTTTCTTCTCGTCGATGTCATCAAACGTTGGTCTCACTCGCGAAATATCGCTTTCCCGACGGGCAACGCCGATTCGGCGAGATTTGCGCGCCGTAGTTGTGGTAGGGGGAGGTGGGTCTAGTTTTCGAGGAGCCTAGAGGGGCTGTGCTTCGGTGCCACTTATCATTAGATATGGCCACCGTTATAGAGTACACCGAAGCGTCATCTTCCAACTTAATTTAGTGGTATTTCACAGTAATTTCGCAGCTCGGCCACTGTGGCAGGCGGAATGCGATTCTTGGCATGCTAGTGTTTGTTTTCACCTGTCTTCGGAGGCGGTTGCTGCTGCGTGGCAGGCTGGCTGCGAGAGTCTCCTAACTGGCCGCTTGGTCCCGCAGCTTGTCGATGCTGAAGAAAATAGAACCAGTTGCCAACCAAGCGGTCGGCACCCAACATTTGCATTGCGCGTCGCTGTTCATTCGCCGAGGATTCGCATTTGAAGTTTCGTTGACGGAGTGTTGACTTTCGCATCCGCTTGGACTCCGGCTTTGATTTGTTTTATACGTTAATGGTAAAAAATTGTTGGCCGTAGTCTTGGGTGGCTAACACCAACTAGCTATATAAGCCGAACTCGTGCGACGACAGCTGTCATTGGAGAAAGGAAAGTGATCCCCCCCCCCCACCTCAAATGCGTGAGCCAGTGAAGCGGTTTTCTGTTGGATTTACATCATCTGCCTTTCCATCAAATGGGCAAAGTTGGGAATAACATTGCAACGTTGGAATATAATGCTATGCGTTATGCATTTTTGAGAATTGTGGTGTTGCTTCATTGGAGAGAGGCTAGCTAGCTCAATTAGCTTGCTAGCTAGCTGGGTGATAAAAGTGCGACGTTTCATCCCCCAGTATTTTGGACATGAAGAGGATAATTCGCTATTCATAGGGCTGGAAGGTAAGACACAGTGTGATGTTTGAGTGTTTTTCATGCGAGCTGGGTGTGTTTGGCATTCACCTTGTGAAGGAAAGCTGAGCCAACATTATCCACCTCCAGTCTGATGTTGGGGGTTTGTCGCCGCCTTGGCTTTCATGACTCAGACTATTCAACGGAACAGAACATTCAGTTGAACGGTTCATGGGTGCTACACAATCACAAATTGAAGGGGTTACGTTGTATTTTCACTGATAACCACAGCATGCACGATCAAATATCACACACTGCTAAAGCAAGCTTTTAATGAAAAGCAGAAATGAAAGCTTACGTCATTGTATAAGGTATCATTTTCACTTTTTGTGTGGCATTGTAGTTCCCCAGAACAGTTCCGTTCCATTGAATAGACCGAGCCTTTGTGTGTGTGTTGGGGCACGAATGCTCATCCCTGCCTTGTACCCTGTTGTAAAAATGGCTAAAGGATAGCGTAGTCAAGTTTGCCATCAACCCCAGGCTATCCTCTCTAACATTAGCTGTGGGACAACAAAAGAATGAAGCACCAATGTTAATGCAAAGCTATTACGACGAGTTGGCCAACTAACTGCAGCCATAGGTAACCTGTTTGATATGTGAACCCCTTTTTCAAAGTTGTAACAACGATATCTCTCAAAGACGAATCTTAATTTGCTGTGGCTAGGTAAAATAAAAGACGGATTCGTTTCTGTTTTTTCAATTTCATGGTTAGATGTAGGAGACGCGTATGTTACTTTTGTGTGTGGACGCCAAAGAAAAAGGCGACAGAGTTCAACACAACAGGCTAGCTATCGTTAGCTGTGTGCAACTGCTTTGTGCCCGAGCTTGAGTTAACAAAAGCTAATGCTAACATGTCTCCAATTGTGCCTGTGGTGGTCGTGACTGCCATAGTAGTCACCGGATCCTAACCTCAGATGCCCTAACAATCAACCTTATTCTCGCTACTTTCAGTCGAGGCTTACCTGGATGTAAATCTGGTTATAAAAAGGTCCTTATCCAACTAATTTAATGTTACATCACCGCTTACAGTGTTTAGGGGAACACTGTAAGCCCCTGTTTCTTGTCCAAGGATTTAAGCTTAGATTCATAATTTCTGGGTAATTGTACTGACAGTCTAACCATTGTAATTGCTGATATTTCTCGTGGAGTTTGGTGTTATTGGACCACCATCTGTCCACAGAGCCCGGAGGCTGGTGGAGGCCAATATAGATGTAAGAGAAGTAGAGAATTAACACAGATCGGCAGGGAGAGATGGTGTGACTTCCACAATATCCAACATCACAAATTGAGACCCTCCCCCCAGTTTACTGATGAAAAAAATATCTCTATATGCAATTTCCTTGGTGCTTAGAACAGCAACATGTGCTAAAAAACAAATTTATGCAAACGTATCCCATCGATATCTGCACTGCAATATTACACATGTGCAATAAGGCTATATAGCAAAGGAAACGGTCTCATTTCGGCCCACCATGGTTTATAAACTGATTTACTGAAGATAAAAACTAGTAAACTTGACTTTCTCATGACTAATCCTAAAGATTAGTCAAAATGTTGTCTGGTGTAATTGCATGGTGGATCAAAAAATAAGCTAGCAATAGTCTTGGACAGATTATTGCTTCCGTCTTTCTGAAGAGGAATCATCAATTATTATGACTGGTGCGTCAAAAAACATGATACTGTTAATGTCTGGAAATAGTTTGCTTTTGGAGATAGTGATATAGATTTTTTTTTTAAAAAAGGGGAACTATTTTTCTTTATTTCCAGGTTAATTCTGGGAATGTCAAGGGGTTGTTTGTGAATTAATAATAATAGTGAATGGGTTAGTATAATTATTTACTTAAATCAGCCTAGATGCGAACCTAGGTTTTGATCACCAAGTGAAGAATTTATATATATTATATAACAGCTAGGCTCTACTACGGTTTAATGCTATTTACATATCTGTCAGACTGCATCACTGCCTGGTCACAAGACACAATCGACTAAAATTTTTCATAATATTGTTCAATCAGGCATAAAAGGTCATGGCTCCCAAGTAGTTAAATTTGCCATCATAATGATGTTTTAAAGTGAATGTTAAATCCAGGGGGTAGCAGGGTTTGTGAGAGTAAGTAGCTCACTGAAACGCAACTGTTACAGTACTATAGGCTAATCAAACAGCAATTAAACCTGCTTACGTGTCCTGGAGACAAATAAACAATGAAAGCATCACATTGGATGTTAATGACTGTAAATCCCGAGTTCTCCTACCACATTTATTCTTTTTTTCCACCAGCTACTAAGTCAAAGATCTAGCCATTAGCTTGCTAGATGCTTTGTTTTCACCAACCACTTGTTAACTTTGTCCTTGAATGCATTGGTTATGTAGCCAAAGCAGCACAACAGCAGAAGCTGCAGTCAGCCATCACTGTCTAAACTAGATGCATTCATCCACAGCGCTGTTGTCAAATTAACATTTCAACAGTGCTCGCAGTCCCAAAAACACAAAAAATATTCAGCAAATCTTTTATCGATACACATTTTCTATCATGCAACAGTTAAGCCCTCTGTTATGAGCAGAACATTTGCTGCAGGTAACTGATGCAGCCCAGAATAAGTCTTACTGCACCGGCTTGTTGAGAGAGAGGCCTGATGTTCACTAGATACACATGTGCTAGCCAGGCAAACCGCCTTTCAGAGCAGCTTGTGCAATAAATGAGCAGATAACATACAAGGTTGTATGAATAAGTAACTCCTAAATTAAGATCAAGTGCCAGTAGTTAAATTGCAGGAGCTGCTTCATCACTATTTACCGTATATAAATGAATTAGTGTTGTGCTCAAAACCTTATTCAGACATTGTTTTGTTTTTTTTGTAACTGGCATTGATGAGTTTTTGAGAATGAAATTGCATAAAACCAAGCTGCTACAAATGCATTACCCTAGAAAAGTAGCTAATTTAGAATGCTTGTTTGACCTGACTTCAAGGTTGGCAATAGAGCTAACCCCCTTGAAATACTGCATCATCATTCCCAAGTTGATAAGGGGTGTTCTTCCTGTACTTCCCATTTCTGATGACATTGTGTGAATAGAGGATTAGTTAAAAAAAAATCAAAAGAAAGGTGACCTTTTTTAAAGAGATTTTCCAAAGTTATCGGGTAATATCCATTGTGTTAAAGAAAGCAAGAAAGTTTCCCTGTCAACTATAGATTCAATGGCTGAAAATGCATTGCATGACACACATTTATGAAAGGGATGTGACTTTTTTTCAAGAACATACTCATTTGGTCAACAACACTTCATCACAGATTAGCCTAACTTGTGTAACGTAGAGCATACCTATTTCTCAGTTTGCCTTTTTCCAATAGTAGAGTGAATCTAGCTGATTTACCCAGAGAGTGGGAGAGGTGAATAACTAATTTCTTCAAAAACTAGTTGACAAACGAGTTGAAAACATTCAACCCAGTCAGACATCAAGTGCAACAAAACAAGACATAGAAAAGCTAGGCATTATTATTCACCATCCTAACAGGAATAAGACCAACTTGGTATCTGTTACCAGCTTTTTATTTTGCAAAGCTCTAAACAACAACAAAAAGCCAGTTTGAGATTCACTCATGTCTCTTGTGCCTGGTCCCTTTTTTTTTTCTTTTCTTCACTTTCTCCATCAACGTTCTCTTTCGTCTCCTCGCCTCAGCCATGTTGCCCATAGTTGCTGCTGAGCCCATTTCTGTTGCCCGTTAGCCTGGTTCTGGTGCCCATTCAATGGCTGCTACCCGTCAGAATTCCTCGTCAGCAGTCGTTCCTCTGGGCCTGAAAACCCACTCATCCAGGCAGTCCAATACTGTTGTGCTAGCTTTCTAGACAGCAACATTTCCCCAGTGCAACACAGCTACTGAGAAGACTAGTTGAAGGCAGACCAGCTTGAGAGCATCACAAGGAATACAAAAAAATGTATGCCTAAATATGATACAGTTTGGTGGTGTGTACGGTTCGCTTTTATGTTTCTGTTAAGCAGGAAGGTGGGGAGTATATGCGCAATCGTCCATGTTTGGGCTTTCAATAGCTGTTGGGTAACATTTTAAACATCATATCCATCCTTGATGAACAGCTTATGGATATTTTTAACCTGATTGTACAGCCATTCAAACTGGTTTCAAAGCTCATCAGGAACTTTCTTTTTTCCTCCGCCTCCGTACAATAATTAGCTGAAGGTATAGAGCACAGGACAACCTTGAATCTTTCACTGAAGATCAAATGCTTTCAGTTCAAGTGTACTTGGACTGTTTTTTCCTCAGTTTGTGCTAGGGGCGGGCGATGTGACGTTTATCCTCTTTCACATTATATTACCTTTTTATAGGCTGATATCAATGCAAAATGTCGTACAGTTCATTAAAAAAAAATTGGGGGGGTTGAAACGGAATGGAAATGTTCCATCTACTGCAGTGAATCAAATACCTTTTTTCAGAGACAGAGGCGTTTCATCACATTGATGCAAAATCTTGAAAATCCAGTATTACAAAAAAAGCATTCCTCTTCACTGATTTTGCAATATTGTGGACACCCGAGGGATAAATACTTCAGAAAAAATGTATAGAACAATCTTGGACATTGTCAACTTAACCCTGGTGCCGGTAAACCTAAAGCAAATCTTTGCTGTTTGCCTTTGTTTCTCCAGTGCAGTCATGCCACCTCATCTCTCTTCACATTGTAAAATGCAACTAAAGGGCAGCATTCACCATATTTACCATTGAGCGGTTTGTAGTGGGTTTTCTTTCAGTGGGTGGGTTGCAGCAAATAGAAAACCTGGAACGGCTGTCTGTGGAGCGATCCCAGAATGCTATGAGTAAGAAGTGGAAATTGCTGCCGTTCCACTCTGTTCACATTGGGCAGAAGATGAGTTGAAGGACATTTCTCTGCTCAGAGTTGGACACTTTTCAACTTCAGGTGCAGAGAGGTCTGTGCAAGTAAAGCATGGATTTTGGGGTGGTTATAGGTAAGACACCCTGGTCCTAAAATTGCAGCCAAGGTGCTCTAGTCCCATTGACCATGATAAGAGCTGGGGGTCTTTCTTTGCTAAGAGGATGTCCTTAGGTGTTTTAGTTTGGTGACACCCCTTATATAAGCACTCAGCTTATCTAAATTGTTTCAAAACATACAGAGATTTCAGTGAACAAAGCTGCAAGCCATTTTCTTTGACCATCCAGGGTTTAAATTTGCCCATGATGCCGTGTCATCCTCCTTTTCCTACCCACTCTTTGACAATATCCATTCTGTAAACAAAATTTGAAAACAATAGAGGTTTCCCACTCCGAATCTAAGAAGTTAAAGAGTTCATTTTCGATTCTTACTTGGTAACACCTATCATTATCTCATCTTTCTTACTAATTATTTTTTTCAGAATGTCATCAGAGGATAAGACTGTGGAACCCTCTGACCAGGGACCCTCACCGCCCTCCAGCAGTGTAGGGGCCACGTCCACAGGAAGTCCTGCCCACGCAGACAAACGACCACGTGGCAGGCCGCGCAAGGATGCTGCTGCTGCCGCCGCTGTCACCCTACCCCAGGCGCCACCCTCATCTACGTCTAAGAACAGGAAAAAGTAGGTTTTCACCTTTTTCATTGAAAGTAATCGCTTTTCATATTATTTACGAAGTGAATTTTCCAGTCTTCCAATTAGATGCGACTTAAAACAGGATTTAAAGAAGATAAAGCAAGGCTTGTTTTTTTCAGCAATATTCCTGCAGCCAGGTGCCATTGCTCCTATTTTGCCTATTAAGAGTTGTCTAATTGATATATTAGTAGGCGGTGGTGCTTCTTACCCATTGAGATTACCTATACATGTATGGAGTCATGAAAACACTGCCCTCCTAATGACACTTTAAAGTTATATTCTGTTCAAAACCCATTGTTCTTCTGGTTACAATTAGTTTGAACATCTAGCATAACCCAAAAAGAGACTGGACAAGCATCAGTTAAAAGTGTATGTCATGACTCTTCAAATGAAGTTCCAGTGAGTGCATGAGGAATCGTATATTAAACATTGACTTGCTTGATGCTATGTTAAAGGCCCCCACACACCGTCCAGACTCAAACCAACAGCCAACTGCCTTTATCCGACCACTCTAGTGCCTCTTGTCTGACCCGTTCGGCAGAAAAGTTGCATTGAACACTCTGCTTCGACGTGCTGCCAGCTCCACAGTAGCGTGTATATTCTGCACTTGCGCGAGATGCAATAAGCGAGTGGCGCTACATGAAAACAGGAAATGACGGAACGGAGTGAGTAGAAAAACAAAGTGCACACAGTATTCTGCCCCTCCCACACACCGCGCTGATTCGCTAGCACACCGCCAATCAGAATGGTCAAACAACTAGCACACAACCAGAGAATCCAATGGCTCAGACGGCCGACAGCCAACCTCCTCAGACTTCGCATGTTGAATCGGAGCAGAAAACGTCCGCATGGCTCCGAAAGCTTCCAACGCAGCTGAACACCCCAACAAATTTGTTCCTGACCTCGTCAGAGTCTCCCCAAACGCTTCAGACGTCCAACGGTTGGGCCGGTGCGTTCCTACCTTAAGACTGTGACACACCAAACTGAAATCAAAGAGTGACAAAGGCCGATTGTTGAGTCCCGTCATGTCTCCTGTGTCTCAGCTAAAACACTCACTTGAACACAAATACTACAGCTAACGGCCATCAAGCTTGCATCTTCTGTGCCTGCTGAAGGGTAATACCTATCCGCGAATATATATAGAAAGTGTTAGCAGTGTTTGAAGAGGTGGAGGAGAGAAATACATAGAAACGTGTGCCAAATGGATGATATTATAGATATTACAGCAACAGGCTCAAGGGGCTTTCCCTTTCATTTTCATTCCTCTTGAACATCTGCGGATTCTACATGCTCAGTTGGCCCAAAAGCCCTGACAATGGCCGTCCAGTGCCAACCATGCGGACGCTCGGCCTGGTGAGTCCAGGCCATTACAAGTCAGCTGGTACAACTAAACTAACTATGGCTTAAATGGACTTTGAAGATACTTTGGGACAAACATGGTTATGAAGCATTCCCAAGCCATGTCATAAAATATGGATCGTGTGGGGCAAATTTAAAAGAAATTCACATTAAGAAATGTCTTTCACAAATATCTAGGTGTTGCGATAAATCAGTTTTTGCGTCATCACAAGTGACTGTTTTCCTTTTTTCATTATATGTGGCATGTTTAATATGTTCCTCATATAATACAGAACATTTGTTGACGCTTTGGGCATCACAGATGTTTTAGCTGGATGCAGATGTTTAATCAAATGTCTTTGTTGGTTGATTGAAAGTCCTTGTCATATCGGGGTTTTTTCAATAGTTCCAAGAAGCTTGATTTTGGGTAACGCCAGCGCAGAAATATCTAAATAGGAATTCTACGAGGTGCCTGGACTCTTTGTGACTTCCATAGCAACATATAATGCAGCTTAAAGCTGTTCTGTAATATAATGCCTGCAAGGTTCTTAACTCTCTCCTTAGTCTGTCCTCTCAATCAATCTTAATACCCTGCTCCCAATGGATTGTGTAATCTGCAAGCATCCAGACGATGTGTTAATGCTACACTAGAAGGATGACCTGGAACAGACCGGAATTACTTCATGTTGATTAAGTGGTAAAAAAAAAAAACAAAAAAAAAAAACAACAACTGCAGAAGTGAGTTTTTATTCTTCGTTTGCTATTATTCAAGTTATTTAGGGCTCTGTCGAATAGTTCCAAGCTTAATTTATAATGTCAACATTCAATTTCTAATTTGACGTGTGTCTTTTTTTTATATCATAGGTGACTGAGTCTTATTTCCAGGTCATTAATTACCATGCTGGCTCCAACCGAGCCACCAACTCAAAGCGTCTGTATTTGATGACCAGAATTTTTTCTTCAATTGATTTGAAGCTTTACATGTAGAAAAATCATCTGTGAAATGGTCAGAATTAAGACTATATCTGCTCATGTAAAAACAGACTTTTGTAAAGCGGCAGACAATGGTTAAAAATGGTTGTCAGTTATTTTGTTCAGTATCCATGCCAATATTATATATGCCCATTTTAGATTTCTTTGAATTAGATTCACTGCACCTCCAGAATCCTCTACAGTGAGTTAGTCCCCCTCAGTCAGCTCTCAGTAGTGATCAGTTTTGTGGATGGACCTCTTTTAATCCATATTAATACAACCTGATTTCTAATCTTGCCATTGGTCATAAAGGCAATAGGATAATGCATGGTTGGTCTGCCTGTTTTAAGACTACCAGTTTGTCATATTATAAACAAAACAATACTATTACAGGATAAGTGACATACTATTTTCAGTAACATACACGGATTGAGAGTGCAACTACTTCACAGAGCTGTGAATTATCCTCATAACAGTCTTGTTTCAATTCCAACTGGCTTTTTCCCTCTGGTGGAAATGAGCAGTGTGTATAAATATTAAAATCACCAGTGTTAAGTGTTAAATGCCAGTGTGCTTGTGACAAAGGAGGAAGTGACAGAAATTTCTCTTGTAGACCTGGTTGTTGGAATTTACTAGATTTGCCCACACTCCATCTGCTAGTGAATCCATTCCTGAGTGGCACGATCCTTGTTGGGTTTTCCAGGCAGCACGCTGCTAGCTGGGACTACTTACCACAGCATTATTTTCACCTTTTCTTTTTTTTCTCTCTCTCTCTCTCTTTCCCTGTGGTGGGACTGTAGGGGGGTGGGGGGTGAGTTGTGCAGGGTATTGGGTTGAATGTTAGTCTTGAGCGTTTGTCGGTGAAACAACTAGCTGTCTCAATGCTGAAATTTGATGCCTGTAGCGTAGTTATATATAATTACAGATGAATGTTGTGTAGCAGTCTATGTAAAGACGTCACCAGCCACATTGTGTGTGTGTGTGTGTGTGTGTGTGTGTGTGTGTGTGTGTACCAAATTGTTGTAAAAATGAAAATGTCACACACAGCTCATTTCTGCATCTGATTGTCTTCTGGAATCATAACCCTCTGAAATGTCACTTGCTGTCAACAGTTAAAGTGCAGACAGCCTGGTGCTTGGTGTAGTATGTGGCCAAAAGATGTAAATGGTTTGTTGAACTGCAAAAAACTAATTTATGTTTATAGCTGTGTATGGCTCTGACCCCTTGTGTTTTCAGGTGAAGGATTTGTAATTAACCTTATATTATTAGAATCTTGTCTGTTTTACCTTGTTATTTAAAAGCTCCTTTTTTAAAAAAAATGAGAAATTGAAAGAGTTGATTTTGGAAAATTGTTCAGTGTGTAGGATTTAGTGGTGAGGTTCCAGATTGCAACCGACTGAATACCCCTTGCCTCACCCTCCTCTACACTCGTAGTTAAAAAACGTAGCGGCCCTCTTTAAAGCCAGTTTTTGCCAGGGCACTACAAAATCATGACGTTGCAAGATGGTGGATTCAGTGGAAGTAGACTCGGTCCCTTTGTAGATTAAAAAAATTCAGGCCTCAGTCACGTTAGAATCAGGCATTGCAGCGATTAACCACAGGGTCATGTGAAGGTGTAGACTCATTTGTGTGACCCCCCAATCCAAAAGGTGGTGGTAAATCACCTCAGATTTGTTTGCAATTCGCCAACCGCCATTAAACAACAAAGGAGAAACTGTTATGTTGCTCTGTGATTACATATCACAAATTACAAAACAATAGAGAATAACCAGGATGCGAGGCATAGCGTTAGGGTGGTTTTAAAACTGGTAGACCAAATAATGTCCGTTGTGTCACCATGCTACATTTGAACTCTCAACTGACATGTCCAATCTACAGATCAGTGTTGGTGCTACAGTGATTGTCCAGATCGATAGATGGAAAAGAACATATATTTTCAATAAGTAACCTGGATGCCCAATACCAAATTACATTTCTGTGATTGGCTCCTGCAACATGACGTCTGATTGGCAAAAAGGACAACTTTGAAGAATCGCAGAGTCGGCTACATTATCTTTTGGCGCCCACTGTGGTCCAGACCACTGCAGCGTAAACACACTACCCTAATTGAAATAAGGAGGAGGAATGGTGTAGTTCTTGCAATGCCTGATTCTGTCTGAATGGGGCCTCATTCTAAGGTACAAAAAAACAATGATTCTGACGTGTAGGTGATTTATACTCTAATGAATACATATTTAAGAATATTATTTACACTAATGGATAAGGGTGTCACAATTTCGACTTTAAATTGAAATTAAGTCACAATCTCGAACTTCAAATTAAAAAATGGAATCGTCAATGCTGCCACGCCCCCTTGTCACGTCCGGTCGGCTTGCCAAGCGGAAAAAAACACACATGTTAAAGTGCTGCGAGTCAACCTCCTCTAACTTAGCTACTAGCTAAGCCAGAAGCTATTAACTACAGCCAGCCAAACGATAGCATGGTGTTACACCATTCCTGTTCGGCTCCTGGACCGTGCTCAGGAAGCACAGGGGAGATGATTTCCTCCAGGGCCGGAGTTTGTGTTTACCTTCGGGGTGAACCCCCTTTCACGTGTTGAGCTGGTCAGGAAATAGTACCAGGGAGCTTTGCTGTATGTAGCTGTCTCCTTTATTCACAGCCAAACTGCAGACTACACTGTACACTTTATTGCTGTCCCTATGAATGGGAGAGGAAGGAGAAGCGAAAGGAGTAGCAGTAGTAGGGACACGTACGCACGCTCCCGCACGCTCCCTCACTCTCGCTCGCCCACTCACACCTTACGCACCTTACGCACGCACCCCCCTATTCCTGAAAGGGGCTACGCCACTCTTTCAACAATGGCAACTGCAGATCATTAGACCCATCGACAGAACTTGAACCCCCTCCTCTTTCACTGAAGTTGTTAATAAATGTTTTAAATTTGACAATGTACTTTGCGAACAAAGGTCAGATATTATATGGCATAAAAGTCTACTCTAAAAATGGCATAGCAACCTGTGCTTTAAAAAAAATAAATGTAAAAATCGAGAATCGAATCGAACTGTGACCTTAGAATCGAAAATGTAATCGAATCGTGGATTTAGAGAATCGTGACACCTTTACTAATAGATCACCCTAGAACCCTCTAAATCCCTTATGATAATACACAGTCCATCTTGATGACGATTAAAAAAAAAAAAAGATTCATCAACACCGATCTTTGTTCTAGAGCAACTACATATTGATTAGTTGTCATTTTTTGATTATTCAGTGTGTTGGTTCAGATTCTATTCACAATGAAGTTTTCCCAGTTGGTTTTCTTGGTTTATTTTCCTAATATTATATTGAGTCATGCAATGAAAACTGTTCCTTTTTCAGAGATTATAATGCAGACAAGATGCTTGGGAGTTTCAATGGTCATTATTAATTTTAACCTTAGTTACAATTAGTGATGCATGATTTTTTTTTTTTTATCAGCTGATATTATAACTGATAATTACCTGACTATCATGGCCGATACCCATAAAATAACCAATAATAGAAACCAACATTTCAATGCTTTTTTTTTACGCATACCTGAGTGCAAAAAAGACTAAGGTGTAGTAAGCAAAGATTGTTTGCTTGATGTTCCATAGCTTGAAGACCTTTTTCCCTGGTGTTGTGTTCTTGCAAAAGTGAAGACATGTGTGACTCTTGTCTACATTGCGTGGCTTTACACAGGTTCAGCAGTTTGATGTTATGAGTGCGGCATCACCCTGTTTGTTGTTCTTCTTTTGTGTGTATTGGCTGCTCACAAAGCAACTTTAAAGGTGCATACCACCATCTACTGTGTGTAGATGGTGCACTTATTAAGTCAACAAAATCAATTTGACGTCATGCTATTGGCTAGATTTATCAGCAATAATGTCTTTATCTGCCAATGAACCGACAATAGATGATGAATACATTTTCCATTATTGGGCCGATAATTTATCTGTCTGATTTATATCATACAACAATCTCTAAAAGGAATGAAAAGGAAGTGAAAACCTTGAAACTGGTATACTACTATGTATCTAGCTTCTTTACAGTTGTTTAAGTTCAAATTCTGCAGAGACAGCCCATCTTTGGTTGTTAATTACTGTTTGCACCTTCACAATAACATGAAAAGAGCTCTCTGTTAGTTTGTTTCCACCTTATTAAGATTTTATGTCTGACTCAAGCTTACAGGTAATTATGTTTTAGCCAAGGTTTGCTGGAGGCTTCTCCTGTCATTCTTGGTTTTCAGGGTTGTTCCTTATCTTGACATGGAAGTCATTTAGAGGGAGGGGTTGATTTGGCATCCAGCCATTTGTGATTTTTCTCTCCAGTGGCACTGAAAATTACCCCCCCCCCCCCCCCCCCCCATCTCCTCCCTCACTGCCAACCCCCTGTATCCTCCTGAGTACCCCTGAGACTTGCTGCTCTCATTTGGCCTGTGGTTGCCTTCCCCACTTAGCATGCTAACGATTGATGATGCTATTTAATTTGTATCCATGACAATTATCCCCTCCACATGTCGCCTCCAAGATTAGTTTAACAGAGCTCCCATTGGAGGATGGTGACACTGACAGATCTCTCCATACTGTATATGTGTGTGTGTGTGTGTGTGTGTGTGTGTGTGTGTGTGTGTGTGTGTGTGTGTGTGTGTGCGCCCTTGCGTGTTTGTGCATCTGTATGAGTTGGCACACAGAGTAGTCTGATATGCTGAAAGTACACATTCAGTGAGATATTAGAAGGGCTTCACTGTCTTTGTAATGACTAATTTCTTTTCTTGTTGTAAAAAAATGTGATGACTTCTTTAAAGAGATAATAGGGGGAGTGGAGAAAAGGCTAAGATTGCATTTAACATGGAACCCCAGAGAGAAAATCTTGAAAAGGAGCAGTAATGAGATATATTTGGGTCACTCAACAGGAGGTAGAGAGATGTGGAGGGATATCCCGATCAATTTTTTTTTGTGACTTGGATCGCAATCCAAGTGCTTTTTAATAATACAATTTGTATTGTATGTATGTGTACCTGCAACATATATATATATATATATATATATATATATATATATATATATATATATATATATATATATATATATATATATATATATATATATATATATATATATATATATATATATATATATATATATATATATACACTAGTTAATTCTGCTCTATATATATACATATACACACATATATGTGTATGTATATATGTATGTGTGTGTATATGTATGTATATGTATATATATATATGTGTGTGTGTGTATGTATACGTCTTTTACTGTATTACTGATAAATACTTTGATGATAAATGCAGAAATAACAATGTCTTGTTTTAAATTCTCTGCCACATTTTATTGTAAACTTTTGAAGAAGCAACATAAGAGAAATAAGATATACAGCCACTACCATTACTGTCGTTACAGTACAATATTAACGAACATACATTCAGAAATCAGAAGTGCAAAGCTGTGTTCAGAACATCGGACATGCCTTAGACTAGCACTGTGTTTGACCAGTGTGTTAGGTTTTAACTGTGTAGTGCCAGCATTACCTGCAAATTTCGTGTTCGATGCATGTTGCGGGTATCCATTGCAAAATTTGCAGTTCAAGGAATTTTTCTCTCTGAGATACCTTAATCAGTAAAATTCGCGCAGCCATTCTTCACGAACACAGTATTTTCTGCCATTTTTCACCAAACTTATGTCTACAGACTTGGACTCATCCTCTGTGATGTTGACTCTGGCATACTACTAGGCTTATCAGGGCGAAAATAAGCGCCAAAAGATTGTTTCGCTATTGTTCGCTGAAAGTGAAGCCTTCTTCTTCCACGCTTGGAACAACTTTAGAACCCTCCCCCACACATTAGCCACTTGGCACAATGGATGGCTGGGATAAATGGGGACGAATTAAAAAATAAAAATAAAAAACACTGTCGAATTCACTGGTCGTACATGCGCAACTAAATGTAAGATTTAGTCGCACTGTCTCAAATTTTGGTCGCAGTCTGGGACCCTTCCAATTATTCTTGATCCGTTCATCAGATAAAGCAGGGCCTTGCCTAGTGGTTAGATAAAATGCACTGGCCACAAAAAATCATCTGTCATTCTAGAATGATTAGTTATTTCCAAATATAACTATCCAAGTTTTCAGGTGAAAGTCCCTGTATTTATTCATATCACAATAAATTGCAGATAAATATCGCAATGTTAGTTGTTGTCAATATCATGTGCCCCTTACAGCTGAATGGCTTTACAGCAAATTATGTAACTTGGTTTAAAGCTTTCTTAGATGGCTTTGATATAATAAGCTTTGGGTCTTATAGGGTGGAGGGTCAGTGTGTCACTGTAGTGGCGGGACATTTTGGACAGGATTTGTGAAGCCTTTGTTGGTCACTTGCATACTTAAGTTTGAGTGCATCTTTCTACTAACTACATTGTTGCCCATTCGTTTATTTGTGGTGGCCCGCCACAATATCGACACTGACCACCACATACTGAGTTTAACTCTTTAAGTTGGATAACATCTTATTTTATAGAGCTGCGTAATGCATTGATTTAGCCCCTCTTCACCCGTTCTCACCCTCGCACAAACACATTGACAGTGGACCATTCTGTGAATAGCTCCTTCTCCTTCGTTCACCCTCTGAATCAAAACATGATGCGGTCAAGTGAGCCGTCATTTGTGAACATCTGGTCAGGTCAGCCATTGCTTGGATTTTATCTCTGTCTGTTTTACGCTGCAGCATTCTCCTGGACAACATAGTATGTGTTTTTAAAACTAAAAAAACATTTGAAAAAATGAAATGCTTCTAGCCTAGCTGCTGCAGTGAAGAATTTGGCTTAGATGTAAATAACACCTTCCAGAATCAATGTGGGACAGCTGGGTTTCCAGAAACTTAGATTGCACTGGGTAAGAGATATCTTGCAGAATACGATGCTTCGCCCGACATTAATTTGGCACACATTGGGTGAACTATTCCTTTATAGTCTCATTATAATAAATGTTTAGTAATCATAATTGTTTACTGAAAGAATAACAATACTGAAACTCCCTTCATTAAAAAACACAGATGTAAAATAGACTCCTTATGTTGTATATTCTCGGCATCGTTGTTTTGTACACAGCCTTAATGAACAGTGTCTGTTTTATTGGAATGGGATGTGCTGTACATCACAGCCCCTAGTAAACAACATGGAAGCCTTTATTTCAAGATGCCAAACATGATTCATGCACATTCATGAATATACATTTGTTTTGTGTGTTAAATTGCAGAACTATTATCATACATCAAGTAATGTCTGTATTCTGATTTGAAATTAAACTAGAGCATGTTCACTTGGACTGTGATAAGTCGTCATCCCTCAGGGAACTGTAAATGATGGAGGTATTTACTGTGAACCCACACACCGAGTTACGGTATGAGCAACAGTGAATGTTGATTTGTCGTAACGCTGTCACCCTACGTAGGCATGAAATTGCTGATGATATTATATTAATGTCATTAGTGCCTTGTTATTTAATTTACCAACGTGATGTGTAGAGTGATCCAGATTGGCCTTCCTCCATCTTTTGACGCCACATAACTACCAGTCTTTTTTATACACCCCCCACCACCAGCCTTCCGCCTTGCCCAGCGGCTTGAGTGCCTCCATTAAAAATCAGTGACAGCTGTGACTATATTTAACTAATTCATGACCGCACCGCCACCCCCCTCCTGAGGCAAACCCAGGCACTTTTTCTTGTCTTATTCTTTTTCTCACTGCCTCTATTTTCTTGTTTGTGTCTCTTCCTCACCCTAGGGGTCGCACCAGAGGGAGGGTTGTTTTGGATGAGGAGGACAGCATGGATGGGACTGAGATAACAGAGTCCATAGGCCCTCAGGACACAGGTGAGATATTGCAACCCCCCTTTTTGATCCATTATGTACACGTTGGTTATATTGGGACTGATACAAGACTTGAACTTGCTCATCCAGGCAGCCTCATGCAGGGAGCGCTTCAAAAGGGTATTTCTGCAAAGGTAGAGGAGTCTCCCTCTCCTGGAGAACGATGGATGAGAGCTTTTTCTTGGCACCCCATGCTTCTACTTCAGGGCTATAATTGAAAGGGTTTAGCTTGAGCTGTGAAGCTGCAGTGGGTGTGTATTTTTTTTTTCTCCCCTTACTGCTTCCATCTTTCCTCCTGCTCTGAGATTGGCATTGAGGTGCAGTGGGAAAGAGCCCAAGGCTAATGCCCTCTAAAAGCTTTTTAAAATCCCATCAGTCTCTCCAGACCCATTTATGTGCTTTTTTATGTGTGTACATCACATCACGTGACCATGCCTCCCATTCTCCTACATCTCAGTACTGCCCTGTTGCTGTGCTGTAGATATTGGGGAATAAAATTCTGCCAGTGGCTCACTTTACTTGTATTAGCTGGGGCTTACTTTGCATAAGCAAAAGATGAATATCATCAGTTTCAGAGCATTCCAACATTAAGTGGTTTGAGAAGGTCGGGACCTGATCCCCTGTGTTGACCTCATGTATAACCCTTGATTTGTGACCCTTGTACAGTTGAGCTAAATTGTTTTATACAAACTGACTTCTGAATTTTTAAAAACTATGTTTGAAACAAAAAAATACCCAAACACTTAATTATACTCTTTACTTTACTTCAAAAATTTCTAGCATAGTTATCCATAAAGGCTTATCGGAATGACTAGGTTATTGTAAAATATTTAGTTATAAAACAAACAAAGGTGATGCAGAATATCCGACACGTCATTCATAAGAAGTTCTTCCACAGGTGCGTTCAGTTATTAGGAGGTAATGAGCTTGAATTTGTCCTTGTGTAATTCCATCAGATGACGCTGAATCATTGCAGTATTAGCCTAATTACGTCTCAGTGAAATGTAAATAAAATTTTGCATGGCCCAAAGTCTCAGTGAGGGGCACGTTTGGGAGTTGTTTTGTATGATTAACACAGTGAGTTGAGCCTCTTTTTTTTTTTTTGCAATTTAGATCAAAAGCACCCATGATGGTAACAAAATTGGGTGTACTCGTATATCAGGGAAAATAACCCTAACCCTAACCCATTAATATTAAATCCCACTTCTTGAGATATTTTGGCATGCCATGATTCTCAGTGTTTTCCTTGCCTCCATTGTTATTGCTATTCTGTACAAGAGCTTGACGTTCCCAGTGGGTTTACAGTAATCAGTGCTTGAGCATATGGTAACCATATTTTACCATCCATCTCACTAATAAAGGCTGTGTTTCTGACCTGGAGGAAACCGACTAGAATGCAATCACCCTGCCCTATGACAGCTTGTATCTTTCAGACGCTGCTTGCTGATTTTACAGACAGATAATTGGGAATGACTTGAATAGCAGATAATAGCACAGAGGCCAACCTTAAACATGCTGGAATGCTCACAAATGCTTTATGGGGATCATTATTTTTTTGTTACCACCAGAAACGCCAATCCAGCCAGTGGAAACTATGGAAGTTGTGGCCACTGAGGTGCCAGAGGAGGACAAGCCCTCTTCCCCTCTGGCCCAGAGCCCTCCAGCTGAGAGTTCAGCAGGACCATCTGTCCCGGCGAGTAGAGATGTCAAAAGCAGGTTAGAAACACTAAACCTCCACTGAACCATTTGAGAAATAATGATCCTTGTGACCTTTTGTGTTTTTCATGAATGTGTACATATGTAAGTTTAAACCTTAGAGTACAATTGTGCATTTGTGTTCAGCAATATGACATGATGTTTGCATTTGCTGTGTACATATGCATGTGTGAACTGTAATGGAGTCATCACTTGGTAGAGAGGCAGCACTCTCCTCCCAGGTGCCACTCTGTTAAAGGTTGTAATCAATCTCCTGGCCTGTCTCAGCTATCGATGTTAAAGATGGAGGGCAGACCAGAAGCATCTCCTGGGATCTTATTAACGAGGCCAACTCATCCCTTACAAATGTGATGAATATTAACCACCCATGTTGTTTCTCAACTTTCCAGCTTTTGGCTACTATTCTCCTTTTGTCTTTTATCACTATTCTCACGAACACTTTTATCACATAAAATCTGCAACACTTCTATGTCCACTTACTCTTGTACGGTGAAGGTTTTAGTTTACAATTTCTTACACACAAAATCATGCAGAATTAATAGCTTGATGTAGTTAAAATGCCATCAAAATCAAAGCTGTATACAGGGCTCCAGACTGTCTTTTTACTGGTTTCACTGGTGTGTCTAAATTTTTCATTTTAGGTGCACTAGCACATTATTTAGGCACACCCAATAATACCTTTTAGTACCTAACAGGATAAAACTTAAACACGATAAGTAGTCAGTGAACATATATCATGTGGATTTCACAAGTTGTTCATTTTATAAGTGGAGTGTGTGCACGTGTGTGTTGGTGTAGATGGTGTGTGTGTGCCTGCCTTACAAATGGAGCCATTATGTGTTTGTATATATGTTGCTGCCCAGACAGTCGCATTGAAGAAGGAGGCCTTAATTCATGGTGACATGCATGGCACTGTATTAAGTCACAGTAGGTATATATAATTTAACAGCCGCTTCCACCCATTTTCTTTGTTTCAGCGAGCGTCTCTGTGCCTTCTGTTACTGCGGTGGCCGTAGCCTGCTGGGTCAGGGAGAACTGCGAGTGTTCAGCACCACGCCTCAGTTTGAAGCACTCTTCAGCCACAAGGGTGGAGGAGGCCCGACAAGCGATAGCGGTGATGGTGATAAAACCACTCTGCCAAAAATGGCCGGAGAGACCACCTCAGGACAGAGGGAAAAGACAGAGTAAGTAGGCCTGGCTGACATTGTTGTTACAAGTGGTTTGGCACTCAGTCAGGTCATCTCTGATGAGTCCCTGTTGTGAGTTTGTCCCTGTAGAAACTGGACAGGAAATAACTGGTGTAGAAATCTTCATTATGACCAACCTATTACTATATACTATTTTTAAAATGGATGGTTGTATTTTGGGTGAAATGACCTTTTACCCTTTCCTTGGAAAGCAGAATTGATGCTCATGTGCATAGCAGTGTGTGGCCAAAATCCAGTATTTGCGCACACACACACACACACACACACACACACACACACACACACACACACACACACACAGACTTCACATGGTAACAGGCCTCTCTCCATTAGCAGGTTGTCTACATTTGAAGGCTAGATTATCACTTTGCCTTAGCAGTTGGTGTCCCCATGGCCAGGGATGCCACATAAGGTGAAGGGTGCACATGAGCCATTCCTGTGTCTTTGTGCTTGAGCACTCGCATATTTCCACACCGTGCCAACAAAGGACCCTCCTCGGACTCGTTTGGACAGCTGCCTAATTTGTTTTGGTCCTTTGGAATCAGTTGGGTGTCTCTCCGGGCTCCCAGTGATGTAATGGGCAGTGAGAAGCAGTATGCGTCTGGCAGCATGCCAAGCCAACCAGTAGCTGTTGTGTTGTTGCCGTGTGATTGGTCATTGGGGCCGGTCCACGGCTGTGCCACACAGAGGCACAGGAGGGAGCACAGGGCAGGAGGAGAAATTGTATATTGATTTGTCAGAGAAGCAGAGGTGGTGGACAGAGGGTGAAACTGTGGGAGAAGATTATTATATAATTGGTGATGAAACTTTGGCTGTGAACAATAAGCTGTCCAGGCTGTTTGTCACGAGTATGCCATCATGCTTCCAGAAACCAGTCTCTTGGTTTTGGCCGTTGGTTTGTTTACTGGAACTTGGGGTCCTTTTTAAATGCTAATGCTCCCTCTCCACATTTTCCGCATGCAATGCAGCTCACTAGTCGAAGCCAGGGACTCAGGGAAACGCATCCTTTTCAACAGACTTTATGAGACTGAACAGCCAGCCTCTTGTGCACACACCAAACAAGATGGCCCTCTTCCTTCTTCTCCTCCTCCTCCTCCTCCTCCTCCTCCTCCTCGTCCTCTCCCTCCTCCCCCACAGCTTTTTATTTGCTCTCAAACATTTTCCCCCAGCTCATTCTATCTGTCTTCATCTCTCTGCTTTTGTAAAAACTGCACATCGTCCTCTACCTTTATGTCTTTGCTTTCGATTCATTCCTTAATTGATTCAGGCTGTCCTTCTCCTGCGTTGCATATCTGTCAGCTGTCCTCCTCTTAAAAAACAAAAAACAAAAAAAATCTGTGCTGACCCGCTTTCTCTGCAAACCTCTTTCTTTGTTCCAGTGGGTCTGAAAACTGCGAGGAAGAACCAGACCCAGCCAGTCGATTTTGGGATGAGCTTTCTCATGTCGGCCTTCCACAAGATCTCAACGTCCAGTCTCTCTTTGAGTCAGGTAAGATCACTAAAAGAAACAGTTTCATTGATTTTTAACAGACATACTAAATGGAGAGTACTCATGAATGCATATGTTGATGCAGAATCTGAACCAGATGTTTATATGATTCTAATCATCACACCCTTTTTATGTCTTGAAATTTCAGGGCAATGCTGGGCACATCAGAGTTGTGCCTTGTGGTCCGAAGGTGTTTGTGAGGGCGAGGGACAATCTCTGCTTAATGTGGACAGAGCCATTGACTCAGGGAGCACAAAGGTGAGTCAGGGGAGAACATCCATGGACTAATAGGTGTTAACACCATCTTAATGTGTTGGGGCAGCAGGGGAGGGACTGCTTCAGTGAGGCACGGCAAAGCTGATGGATCAGACTGGCTGGTAAAGGTCGGACCGGCAGCGCGGATCTCTCAGCTGTGAAATGGAAAAGGTCACGCCACTCAACGGGGCTGAGCTCTTATGGCAGCTTAGCTGCCAGTGTTAGCAGTGGCATGGCTCTCGGATTGTGTTAGCAACCCATTGCTCGCGCAGCCCATCAGCAAGTCTTCCACTTGATCTGCAGAGTGGCTATTAGTGCACATTCAGAGAACTGAGACAAATAGGGAATGGTTGAGGCTCTGTCATGAATTTGATCACCAGGGGGCTAAAACAGGGGTTTAAACAGGGGTCTTGATCTTAGCTAAGATACCCGATGATTCCCAAAGATTACAGGCTAAAGTACTGTCTTAACATAAGCTTTCAGTCATAAAAAAAATGCCATGGACCTGTTCAAGAGGTTGTTGTATCCTTGTCTGTTCACAGAATGCATTCATTTTAGTTGCAGATAAAGACATTTTAGTCATATTTAATGGTCTCTCGCTCTCTCTCTTTTCCCTCTCTTTCTGCAGCACTGTGCATACTGTAAGCGCCTTGGAGCATCCATTAAGTGCTGTGCTGAAGGATGTGCTCAACTCTACCATTACCCCTGTGCGGGGGCAGCTGGGACCTTTCAGGATATCAGGACTCTCTCACTCCTCTGCCCAGAACACTCTGCATTGGCCATTCACAAATGTAAGTTGAGTAGAATTGGATACATTGTATGTAAAAAGCTAGAGTAAAGAGATTTGCATAAGGGAATATTTGACACTGTATGTGTTTGTCTCCTTTGACTTAACTGACTCTTTCTTTAATTTTTCCCACCCATAGTTGTAGACGATGTAAATTGCGCGCTATGTGATAGCCCGGGGGACCTACTGGACCAGCTCTTCTGCACCAGTTGTGGTCAGCATTACCATGGGATATGCCTGGACATGGCCGTGACCCCTCTGAGGAGGGCAGGTTGGCAGTGCCCTGAGTGCAAAATCTGCCTGACATGCAAGTGAGTGACCTTCCCACTCGCCTCTGTAACAAATCTCAACCGTAATATTTTTTTCGTCTCTTGCTTTTCCTTCACTTTTCTTCTTACTGTTTTTCTGTATAGCTACCAGGCATGGTACTAACTGCTGCTTTGTTTACCTCTGTGGTTTGCGAGGAGCTAACTGGATGTTGTACCCTAAAGCTCAGTCTTGTAACTTCTGACCTTATTTAAACAGCGCAGGAGCTCTGCTAGCAACTGAGCCTGTTTGCCTTAGGTGAACATTGTCCATTGAGCTTTCTGTTCTGTATTTACATAGAAACCCTAGCACCATGTTATTACTGCATAGCATGGCATTTTTTTAAGATGAGTAGGGGTTCATGATATATTGTCACTATAGTGGATTGCATGGGAGTTGAGACTGACTTCCTTAGATACCATTTTTTGTTGCCTTTTATTGGGAAGGTTATACCAATCTAAAACCTTACCTGTGTTTAAAGAAGTAAAACAAATTTAAATACATCCGTATTTGCCCAGGAAAGAGCCTTGTTTGTTTTTTCCCCAACCAATTCTTCCGCATTACTCATTGCCAACCCTACAATTAGAGATGTAGCACCCCCACACACTGAGACACACAGCTACACGCCCCAAGCTACTGTATATCAGTTGGGCTAATATTTTAACATACTAACATTTCTATGTTGCATTTAGTATTACCTTGGGTGCAATTGTTTCGTGCAGTTGTCTTTTTGGTCATATGTGTATGTTAAAGAAGAATAGCGTACAAAATGTTTACTTTATTTATCTGTTATTCTATTGTATATCTTGTTTCATCTATCACTGAATAATTGTTTTCCTTTGCTTATGACTCTTGAGCTGCTGTAAAAAGTGCATTTTCATGATTAGGGATCAATAATGTCTTACCTTACCTTTTATAAGAAATATTACACTGCTGGCCATATAACATTAGAAAAGATACTTTACCGGTAACAAATTACTGACAACAATCCTTAATATCTAAATGTAAAACAAGTTCATCTCATGGTTTTCTATAGATGATTGTTAGTGGTATTGGATGCAACATAGCAGGACGACGTTTTCTATATGTAGTTATCAACAATAGGTAGTCAGTCAGTGAATGTCAGTGTGTTCAGCCAGTCTTCCACCTGGTCTGGCAAAAATAAGGTTTTCATTGTGAACGACTATTGTTTTTTAGATGGTTTAGAAGTAAAATATTAAAACGTTGGAGAGGCAAACACTATAACAACAACAAATAATTCTTGCTATTTTTGAAAAATCAGAACAGAGTGCATATTAGTCATGACAGGAAAAGGCTGCTTCTCTCTTCTGATTCATGCATGCCTTCATTCATCAACACGGTAACAAACAGAACTGATACTTGCTGTAAAACTGAGATCCAGTATATAGTAGAAACTTCAGATCAGTTCAAACAAGGGATGAAAACAATCTCAAAGAATACACCTGCCTTGGAAAATCCTTGCCTTGGAAAAAAGGGAAGAAAGTGAGACTGAGAAGAAACGCGTTGTGTAAAAACATATTTTGTTCAGGAAACCTCCTAAAGATGACAGTTCCCAAAGGAGAAACCCCTTGACGATTATCATCCATGTCACTACAGTACCAAATTAAAAATCCTGCGTAGCTTTTTGCAGTTTATGTGTTTAAGTCTTATGCTGACCCATTTTGCACAACCCTCTTTTTCTCTTTGTAGAAACCCAGGAGAGGACACTAAAATGCTGGTGTGTGACATGTGTGACAAAGGCTACCATACCTTCTGTTTGCAACCTGCTATGGAATCTCTTCCCACCAACGGATGGAGATGTAAGGTAGGAAAGACTATCTATAATCCTGGATGGCTTATTTTTATGATCATATGAATCCAGGTTATTCTGGCTGGTATGGAAAAAAAAATCCTG
Source organism: Sparus aurata (assembly GCF_900880675.1). Lineage (NCBI taxonomy): Eukaryota > Metazoa > Chordata > Actinopteri > Spariformes > Sparidae > Sparus > Sparus aurata. Next base: position 22,826,704 of record NC_044207.1, on the reverse strand, counting down.
GAGCTGTGTTTTGATTGAAGTTCCAAACTGTTGAATCTGATGCCCAGATTGTTTCCACCAGGTGAACCCTTGAAGCAAAATCACAACACAAAATTCCCACTCTGTGTGGACTGTAATATTCAATGTAAAAATTCAAGGTATGAATCTTTGCTCAGGCAAAGAGTAAAATGTCTACCACCCACCAGAATATGACTGGTGGTTTGTATGAAGGCTTCTGGGGGTTAACAAATGACTCACACCGGCTGATCTTTTAAAGGCTTCAGTTCAGTATCACTGCTTTAAGATAAAGCAGTGTGGGAGAGTGTGTACATGTGAGTGCAAGTTAATCACACGCAATGCCTCACTGCAGCCCCGCCCTCCATCCTCCAGCCGTGTAAATGGTGTGCTCCTCTCTCAGGCAGCTGGTTAACACACCATGCAATTCGCTGCAGCGGCTAGTGAAGGCCATGACAATAGAGCCAGCCGGTGATGAAAGTTCTTCACACTTGGCTTCTCTATCTGACTCAGCACAGGAGGAGCACAGAACCCACACACATCCTTGCCACTTGCCTCTTACCATCAACCCATACCCCACTCACATGGTAGTTTTGTTCTGAGTGCAGTTGTCTTGCTGAAGTAGAGATCAATGAAACATGAGTCATTGTTGGAGTTTCAGTGCTCTGTCATATTGTCTGTCATGGAAGAGCACCGAGCTCACTCAAGCTGAGCAGCCAGCTGGTCTATTAAAATCCCAATCACTTTTTTGCAGAGAGAAAGTTAGTCGTGGTAGACTTTTCATAAATACATTTCATGATGATTTCTGGTGGAAAATAAAACAACTGGACTATGTCGAATCTCCCCCCCCAAAAAAATTTCATTTTAACACTAGTTACTGACATTGACTTATCAGCTTTTTACCCCGTGACCGTAAGGATTTATTTTTTATTTATTTGTATTATTTATTGATTTATTTTTTGCATTCATTATACAGCTGCATAGAGCATATTTAGCCCAAAGTGCACTACATTAAAAAGTAAAATCTTAAACAGCATCACAACTTCTTTTTTATTTAAATATGTTTTAAAGCTTGATAATTTACCACAAGAGTGGTTAAGCAATGTTTTTAATATTTGATAGTGTCTTGCCCTGTTTTGTCAAAATTTGGGCGGCGTCTCTTTGTTCCCCACAAAACTGTTCCAAAGACCTTTGAAAAGCAGTGGGACTATCGTTTTCAGGGTATGCAAGCTGGCAAAGTGCTTTATATAGCAGATATAGATCCTAGATGTGCTCCATGTTTAGAATTCAGACACCTACCATTCGTAACCCAGCAGTACATTGCACCCCGTCATGCAGTTATGTAGCGAGAACCTGATTCATTTGATCCTCAGATTTTATTCCTTGTCACCTCAAAATAAAGTTTAAATTGTCTTTAAAACTGTTCAATAAACAAATGTCTGCACATGTTTAACTATAATAGCATAGCATAGCAAGATAAGTTGTTTTAAATTGTCCTTTTTATTTGAAAAGAACCTGGTAAGTCCATTTCATCAAGGCCTAAAAATATTGCTTTTATTTTTTGGTAAAAATTACCCAGCTCTCCGTCATGAATCTGCTGGAAAAGAGTCATGTTCTGTAAAAATAGGCATGTTCACTGTGCGCCTGGGAAGGTTTCATGCTCATTTCCCATTCCATGACTAAACGTGCCAATTCTGTAAAGCAGGAACATCGTTTTTGTACTGCATTGGGTCTGAATGGTTTCAGTTTGGTCATGTTCATAAGAAGGCTTCGTTTGCTCCGCAGAACTGCAGAGTATGCATCCAATGTGGAACACGAACCAGCAGGCAATGGCACCACACCAGCCTGCTGTGTGAGAACTGCGTCCAAAACCAGGACCCTGCTCTGAGCTGTCCTATGTGTGCCTGCATCTTGGACCCTGAGCATCACAAAGACTTACTCTTCTGCCACAGTTGTAAGAGGTAAGAGACTTTTTCTAACGTAATTAGTCCAAATGCAACGCTCTTATTTTTTGATTGGGGAATCAATGTTCCCTGGTAACACTAAGAAACCACTTGGAGAACCACAGTAATAAATATGTCATAACAATCCCTTAAAATTCCTGTGTACTCCATTCAGATGGCTACACCTGGAGTGCGAACGTCAGAACTCAGGCCAAGCAGAAATCCACCCCAGAGAGGACTATGTTTGTTCCAACTGCAAGTCTCCTGCTGCAGAGCAGGCGCTACAGGCAGAGGATATGGACACCGGCCCAGAGCTCAGCCCTCAGCCAGCCTCCATGCACACAGACTCTGAGACTGGCCTACAGCTGGCTAAAAAGCACACGGACCTAGAACCTGGCACTCAGCTGCCTCCTGAAATGCACAATGACCCCAAACCGGAATTACTTGCTGTTCCATTGCACTCAGATCCAGAGCCTGTTCAGGCTACCGTCCGGGAGGAGAAGCTGGCCACGTCAGCCCAGAAGCCTGGTGGGTCTTTGTTCCAGAAAGGTTAGACACACAGGAAGATAAATGCTCTGATCTCTTTCCTTGTACTATCCTGAAGTCTTTACTTCCTCAGTGCTCAAGTGCGCGCGCCCCCCCCCCCCCCCCCCCCCCCAAGAATCCAGTCTGTTTATCAGCATATCAATCATACCTTGTTATTGCAAGGTACAGCCAAGTAATCTAACTCTTTTGATTATACAGAATCATGCACACAAGCACCAGGGATATAGGACTGACAATAAAAGAGTCTTTGTAGTTCAGGGTTCATTGATACAGCCTCTAGCCATGCAGAAGCAGTTGAAAGTTTTGGCCCATGCGACGCAAAATTGGGCTGTAGTGTCAGCACTGATGAAGTTTTGAAAGTCGCAGTTGTTGTGGATGAAAGGATTGGGAGTTGTTTGGACTGAGACCAGAGACAAGCACTCCCTCTCTTATTAAGAGGACTCTCCAATAACCAGATGGTGTCCTACTAGTGACAGATTAAAGCCTCTCGATTGTCTTTGTAACTCTGTGTTTTGAAAAAGTACTTTGTTTCTCCCTCATGCCACCTGGGAAGGTAGTATGTCTGCCAGTCTATGTGAAATGAGTTTTACACTTGAGAGCACTTTTTTTAAGAGATGGGCACCCGAGTTGGCTGCTCATACTTACTGTAACTTAACTGACTTGACCCACTGCCAGACTTGTTAATACTGTTCAATGGAGGGAGAGTTTGCTGAGGCGCTGTGGTTTCTCGTGTCTGTCATATCTTGTGCATGCTTGCCAGCAATAGCTTTGTGATCCCAAATCAAAGAACAACAAGTGGTGTCAGTCATATATGTACATGTTTAGCGTTTTCCCAACCTCCTACAGATTTAACCCACTCACTTTCATATGACGAAAGTCTAAACAGCTGCAGCTCCAGTTAGGTCCCTCCAGTTGTGGTGATGCCACTAAGTTAACATTACTAAAGGCATTTGACCTGACTGCATTCCACAATTATGAACTAATTGTTGTTTCATGTGTTAAATAGTAAATTAATCTCTGTTAACAGTTAACTCTCTGACTCATATTCTTTCAGAATTAATGTTTCAAATATCTCAACACCAGACGACCGCTGAACATATAGTTGAGAAATAACAAGCTAGCTTGCTGATTTTGGTCCCATTGGTGGTCTAATAAACAGTTATTTAATCAAAGACAGTCCCCCATATCAATAATTTCTGTTGTTGGGAACTGAGCTGTCAAACTGTCCATCATATGTGCATGGAACTGGTTCAATCCAAACTAGGCTGGAAAAATGATACACACAATAGTGTGTTTCGTAATACAAGACCATAAGTTGTGGCCATTGGATTCAAGGACTTCAAAGACTTCAGGCTGCCTGTCTGATGAGAAAAAAAAGGGACATGGGGGGGGCTTTTTTAAATCCCGATTTACAATGGTGGAGACCTCATTGTCGATTGTTAGACCGTATCGGCCTGACCCTACTAAGATGGTAACTAAATAAAACATAACTAAACTATATTGACCTTTCTTGAATTAGCCACATTGTTTGAAATCAGAACCATGTCTGGAGATATGGGACCTGACTTGAACTGTAACTAAAAGCTCTTTTCTTTTGGCACCTAAGCTTTTCTAGACGTTTTTCCCCAAACACCAACACTATGAGTTACATGATGCTGGCATCCACGTGTGTGAAGCTCAGGGCTGCATCTCCACTCCATGTGAGTTCTCCCAGAATGCAGTGTAGTATCAGGGAAATGAACGGTGAGCTGGGGATGCCAGTGGTAGCTACACTGCCCACTCTGTCTAGACAGCAGACTCCACTGGCAGTACAGGCTGGATAGGAGCAGCATGATGGTGATGATATTAGATCCCCTGTCTGCTAACCTGCCTTGGAGCTACGCTGGCTCATTCACGGCCGCTCACACAGCTTGCAGCAGCTTACTCTGCTCTCTGTACACATGTGCTCTCGTTTTACTATCTTTTTCCTGTGGTCATGAACCGCTCCATCATTGGATTAAGCTGGAAAGGCGATGCTTCTCCCTCAGCCGCTTTAAAGAGTGTTCATGAGATATGTGTATTGATTTAAGAGGAGCTTTTATAGGTTTATGTTAAGCACCTCAAAATAAGCTTTACCTGTTTTTTCAAGACACGTCATAATGCCAGAGATATCATTTGGGCTTATGGGTTGAAGCTTCTTAAATTTGTGTGCCTTCCCAGCACACAGTGAACAATTTTATTTAAAATATTTTGTTTTTGTTGTGTATTAGATAATCCTGCACAAACTACAGGAGAAAATGTTCTTAGAAAATGGCTGAAATTTCCTTAAATATTTGATATATTAGAATTATTAAAAAAAAAATGTGTCTTTGTTATATGAGATCATGACTATGCTGCCATCCGCCCGCACATGTAATGTAATTAAAGTCATTAACCAGAGCTGTTTATCACCTGCCAGGATTCTCCACCACTCAGGGTTTAACAGCAGGCTTAACGTGACTCAACCGTCAGATGCTGTTAGATCCGTTCTGTGGTTGAAGTTAGACTTGGCTTTAGGCCACTGCTGCATTAATCAAAGCCGCGTATTTATCTCAACCATCACTTTATTCACTGTAGGAGATATAGGAAGCAGGGTGTTAATATGAATGAGAATGTGTGTTCAGCTTGGTCAATAGTTGAAGGCTTGAGATGGTTGGAGGCCCATCTCCTAATTGACTTTCTGGCATCGGCACCGGATGAGCACCTGCAAGCTGCACAGTCATGAGCCCAGAGCACACAGACCCTGGGATGTTGGTTGTCATGGTTACTCCCTTCCCTGGCAGAGATGCTTAGCAGGTGCATGCGTGTGTCAGGATCAGTGTGACATGGGAACTTGTGGATTGAAATGGTGGGTGCCTCGTTAAGACTAGGCTATCTGTACGGTCAGAGGCTGTCTGGCAGAATATTGGCTCGATGTGTTGATGCCTGATAGCCAGGAATGACTAGTTCTATTCATACCAGACTAGCCAAATGCATTGATGTGTTTAATACAAAACCAAATGGAGAGAGGGAGGATAAGAGACACAACGAACCCAAGTGGCAAGAGAGGATAGGATACATTACATCAAAGATGAATAATAAAGGGTTGCCTAATTTTTTTAAAACATTTTATTTAAAGAAAAACTAATTTATGCATTGTGACTGTTACTCGAAAGCGTTTCGGTACCCTTCTGTCACATCCCTTTCGAGGCTGATGCAACAGTTCATTAAATCCAAGCAGGGACATTAATGTTACATTCATATGGAATGTATAGCCCTTCATTCCTATGCTAATATTGAACCATAAAAAAATCCCGTTACATTTATTGGCTTGAGAGATAAAAGGTGATCTGCATTACAAGGCTTTCTGTTTTTATTAGAGGTTGTAAAGGATTATTGCTAGCGTTCACCTTTGTTTCACAGGAAAACGCTCTGTGGCTTTACTGAATGGAGAGTTCCCATGACTTAGGGATTCACATCACCATATAGTGTTGTTTGTTTTACCATTAGCTGTAAAATAACAGATGGGTTTGGATAGTAGAAGCAAAGATATCTTTGTTCCCTTAGTTTGACTACTGGGAATCCGAGCCCAGCATTTCCCTATGTACCAATTTCTTTTATTCCCACTTTATTGTAATGTGTTCAGTTTCTCTAGACTCCTAGTTCTCTCTATTATAAACAAATATATTTTTTTTTATTATGTATTGTCTTGATAATGAATCTTCTCTCTTTTAGAAGTCTCAGTGGGAGCAGACGCTGTGGAGAGGCAGGTTACTGAACCTTCTGTCAACAAAACCCTAACAGAGTTCAAACCAGGTTTGTATACAGTCTTTTTATTTGGTACTAAATATGCTTTGTGGAACTACATTTTGATTCCAAGTCAACATCATTTACATTGATGACATTCACGCTTCGTTTCCACACAGTGGATTATTTTAAGGATTTTGCCGCCAAGTGTTCAACACAAGGAAATGCATATCTTTATGGCTGGCTGACATGGATGTGTTATTTACGTCTGTGATGGGTAGAAACACCAGCGCTAGCACAAGTGAGAAGCTAATTTTCACTGTTTTTAATGCACATGGATCATTATCAAGACAGAAACTCAACTGCAAATTCATGGCGAAATATAAGCGAATAAATAGATTACATTCATCAGTCAGTTAGCACACAGAGCTGTGTGAAAATGAGGCGTTGTAGCTGCGTCGTATTATTTTAATCGAGTTTGGTGCCTTACTCTTTATTAATCTTTTCTTTTAGAAAATGTGAAAAAAAGTGAAAGACTGCTCTTGAAAATTTCCCATAGCCCAAAATGACGTCTTCAAATTGCTTCATTTGTCCAACCAACAGTCCAAACCCCAAAGAATCTTCATTTGTTGGCATAAAATGACAAAGAAATGCAAATCCTTGCATCGAAGAAGTTGGAACCAGCAAATAGTTGACATTGTTTAAAAAAACTTAAAAGATTAATTGATTAAATTAGGGAAATTCTTTTCATTCATCAACTTATTAACTGATCGATGTATTGGTTTCCACTTCTATCTGTTCAATCTGTTAATGATGAAAAAGATGTAAAGATATCCAGATATTCTTCTGACCTCTCTGTATGTCGTCTAACAGAAACAAAACCAGCAGCAAGAGCCCAGCTCTCATCTACAGAGAGTCCTGCATCTTCAGCAACTCCCAGCCAGGAGTCTGAGTCTTTTCCGGCCCCGCTCTCTATGGAGTCACTACAGACACAGGATACCACGTTACAAATCAAACCAGCAAAGACAGAGGCCTGCCATGAGGAGGGTATGGCCAACTCCAGCACAAAGGATTTTAAGGCCATCATCTCAACCACCAAAGAACCAAGTACTGCATCAGTACCTTTCACGGACCAACCAATGGAGGTCTCACTACCCCAGCAGTCGAGTATGGATGTAGTTGGGACTTCTTTCCTGGAAACGGCTCCAAAAGAACTTAACAAGGAGAGGAGTGAGGGTATTTATCACAGGAACCTGGCAGAGACTGTTAAGCCCTCAGCCTCCAGTATATCAGAGGAGATGTACACTACACCGGAGAGCAAGCCTAATCTGTCACTTTGCAGTCTGTCTTCAGAGGAGAAACCATTGAAGACATCTGTGGAAAGGTTGGCAGAAATGGTTGCCTCTCCCTCCCACTCTTCCCCTCTGGGCCGAGGGACATCTCCCAGAGAACCACTCCAGACTCAAATCCTACCTTCGCTGAGTGACCACAGCAGTATGATACCCACCACCACACTTATACCACTCACCCCTAAGATTGGAATGGGAAAGCCAGCCATCACCAAGAGGAAGTTTTCTCCTGGGAGGCCTCGAGTGAAACAGGTAGGAACCTGGATATCATGCTGCAGAAGACCACTGGTTCGCTTTGTGCCACTGTCTGGCTTGTTGTGCCGTAATTCACTGTCCCAGCCTACGTTATGAACGCCGGGAGTATGTGCTAGTAGTTGGTGCTCATACCCTGTGAACTCCTAGCTGACGTGTGGAAATGTCCTGTTGGCTCTGCTGTATGAAAGTTGAGTTTTTTGTTGGCACTGGGTTGGTTGTAGCAGCTTAAATGGTTCAGTTATGTATTTTTATTATCTTCGTAGTAACACTTTATGTTAGGGTACACATATTATCCATTAACTGCTTGCTCATTAGCATGCATACTGGTCGCATATTGCCTCTTTATTGTCATCAGAAAGCACTGAGAAATATCTATACAATCAGGAGGATTTACATGTTTCAAAATACCAGTGAAACGTATTCCTTGTAACCCATTAAACCCACACAAACACCCACTAACATCTGGCTTCAATGGGAAAGGGTACATTTGGCTTACATTCGTGGATCAAATGATACCAAGGTGTACACGCACATTTTTCTCCCCTTTCCAGTGTAATGTTATGACACACATTTAAATTACAGAAGTTTGTGAGTAAATAATTTTTCACCTTTCTTCGTACAAGCAGCACTTTAACTTCAACCAGTCATGGTTATGATCATAGAGATACTAAAGATATGAAAATGAAACCAATGTAACATGGCAACTGGCCTCTACTGCTTTTTGGAGAGGGGATTTATTAAGACTTCATTAAGTTATTTGGACACTAATAACCATGTTGTCTATTGCTAAGAACATGCCATATTAATGAAGTGGAGAATGACTATTCTTGTGGCTTGGCCATTTTATAAGGCTTGAGCAGAGCATATTGATATATTAAATAATGTTCGACAACTTCTCTAGTTGCTATTGATACACAGTAATTAAGAGTTTATTGACGAAAAACTCATAGATAATGGCCTCGTAGTTGTAGAATATGTCTTCATACAGAAGAAGGCTTCAATAAGTGCTTTATAATGACTTAATATGAGTCAATATGCTACTAACATGCAAACTAATAAGCAACTAGTTGATAGTAATTATGTGTAATCTAATATGTAGTGTTGTTCTTTGTCTCAGTCGGGCTAAACCTTGCTGTACACTATGCAAGTATAGCAGGAGGACAGCTGAGAAAATGATGCTTTCCCTCGACTCCCTGTACTCCCTTCACATGTTTGTGCACCACATGACCAGTTAGTCACAGTGTCCATGCAGAAACTCAATTGAAGTGTTAATTATTTCCAGACAAAGTTATGTTTTCTTTTCTTTATGGCTAGAAACACCCTTAACTGAAAATCCTTACCATGATATCCCCCTCAGTAGCATTTTCATCAGCCACTCTGTTCATCTCATGTCCTCATTCCAAACATACACCACCTTACTGTCCCTTTTTGAGAATGAGTATTCAATTCACAAATTACAGTGACCATTTCCATTAACATGTCCTAATTATCTCCACATTAAACCATCTACTGCAGTGGATCACAAGTGAATGAAACAATTTTTAATCTCTCGAAATTAGTGTCACAGTATTGTTCAAACACATGAATTATGATAGAGACACTGAAAGTAGACTCCCTCAGACAAATAATAATGGGAATTGAATTTCACCCATGGCTATAATATATTATGAATGATGCTGGTGAGGGTAGACTACTTAGTTTGCAAAATGTGTGTTTTTTTCCCCCAGATATATCCCATCTCCTAAATAAACATTATATGGCTCAAACTAATTTGTTACACAAGGCCTGGGGAAATCTATTCCAGAAATGTAAAATGTTGCTCCTCTTTAGTCCAGCATGCTTTTGTCTGATGCGCTCATGTGCTGATGCAATTCTCCTTGTTTTGTCAACATGCCAAGCATACAAGGTTGTCATGGCGAGAGGTTGCAGGGCCTCTTTTCCTGCCGTATGGTGCCATGATGTTCTGGCAAATGATGCTGTGTGAAATGCCACTAACACAATTATGCACTCCAGTTTTGCCTTTACAGTCTATTCGAAACATTCCTTTTAAACTTGTATGCATGAAAACTCTTAATTGGCTTTAACACAGACTATAACCTAATAACTTACCCTGTTTATATTTTGGCACATCAGATACTTTCTAATACTGTAACTCTGCATAGATGGATGAGTCTAGAGTCCTTCCCCAGTGGCAACATCTGAAGCTCACCACATCTCTCTAACATCTTTCTTTGTATGTTTTGTTTCTTCGCTGGCTTTGTTTTTAAGTTGCTGCATTTTGTCGCCCTCCTCCCTCCCTCTCTCTCACTCTCTCACCCGCCCTCCCTTACCTTAGGGTGCATGGAGCCCTCATAGCAGTGTGAGCTCCCCCTTGTCCTGGTCGCCAGACCAGCCAGAGGGGTGGGACGTCCCAAAGACGAGGCAGTCCTCTGGCAGCCCCGGCTGGAGCATCAGAGTGGTAAATACTGTGGCTCACCAGAGACAACAGCTGCCCTCTGTTAGCCCTCTGTTTACCCTAGTGACGCGCACTCCCTGAGTGTTCCTGAAAGTCACTGTGATATTTATCACAGCCAACACTAACAATTACCACCATCTTACTGTGAGAAGGGGGATTTATAGACCAATGGCTAAGCTAATGAGTTTATGAAGTGGAACCGAAAGGTATTGCTATATTGACAGTGGGTTTTGCTGGCTTTGCAGATTAATTAAGAGATCAAGGGTATGAGGCATTTCTGTCTATACAAGTGTTTGGTTAATAATTGTAACTCATGAACGAAGGTGGCATTTTCTTTGTCAGCCATGCTCTGCTTCTCTCTCTTCTTTTATGTGTTATTCAAACCTGTTCAAGTACTTGTTTTCCCTTCTTTGATTTTGACTTTGTGAAAAGTCTGTGTCGGTTGGTTGCCATGGTGACAGCCGTTACTCTTCAGCAAAGCATGGTGAGGGTTAATTTGCACACTGAGGCAGGGGTCCGGTCCAGGTTAAACACCATCGTACAGTGTCTGTCAGGAGGCACAGTGGTTTCGGGGCGGGTCATTGGTTTGGGATCAGTGTCGGATAGGGGCTAAATGGGATGGGATTCTGGGGCAGGTGCTGCAAGGTTCATTTACACTTGAGTTTGACAATCATGATTAGGCAGAGACCTCCAGTTGCAAATGGGCGGGAGGGCACAGTGGAATTCTCATTGCTAGAACAACAGCTCAGAGGCTTTTTCTCATTCCCATTTGCTGGCAGTCTGACAGAAATTATAGTGCACCTTTTGTAATAACAGTAATTTCCACCAACTTGTGAAATGTCAGGAATCGTGTTGATTTATTTCTGGGCATTGGCTTCATGTTCCAAATACTAAAAGTTTAGATTTCTGATGTAGTTATCACCCCTTTTAAAAATGAATAGAACTTTTCAAAGCCATAGTATTAATGCTTGAATTTATTGTGCAAACTGTGCTGCTTGCAACCATGTAAACAACACTGCAGAATGAGATTGCCTCTCTTGAACTAGATGAACAAATTCTTGCTGTTGTGCAGTCTGTACAATCAAAAAAGTGTTGCAGTAATGAGTTCTAAAACCCTAAATTAAGTTAGCATGTTTGGGTTTTTTGAATGGGTTTTCCCTTAAATGCCTCAAATAAAGTCTGTGGTTAACACAAGCTTAGGACATTTGTTTGATCTATTACATAAAATACATCATAAATACCCCACGTTTGAATATAAAAAGTGCTAACGAATCTTGAAAAAGGCTGTTGCTAACAAGTGGCAAATGAGATTAAAGAGGTTGCTGAAATTTTATGTCATATCGAACACAACTCATCTTCTCACTAGTCCTTCTAAACAGGCAGGCTTTGGTTGCAGACTATTTGAACTAACTTTACAACTCAGAATGAACAATTTATTGTAAAGTGTGTATACTATGGTGTAATAAGATGCTTAGTGGTGGTGATGAGACTGCAACAGACATTTTCCTTTTACTTAGGCAATTGAATTTATGCTTCAAAATCAGAAAATTGGTGTTCATCTGTGGAGATTATCTTGCTGTAGAAAATGTGTATCATACACTTGTTTGCCACAGAGCTTATTTTCTGCAATAATCCAAAGTCAAAGGTTTTTGTTAAGGGAACCAGGGCAATGCTAACATCCAGGTTAGCCTACAATAACACGTCATTCCTCTAGCACTTTGTGTATCCAGAAAAAAAATGTAAAAAGCTGAAAAGGGGGAGGGGTGAAAGGTTCCCCAGGCAACTCCTTTAGATTTTTTTCTGTTCGCTGAGCAAACTGTAACTTTTCAGTGTGTGCAAGAGCAAAACAAACTTTTGCAAACAAGTGGAGCGTGTGCTTGTCTTTTTAAGTTTATAAGAAAGGGAGTGGCCTTCTTTTCCCCCTGCAGTGTGTCTTCATCTACCCCTCAGGTGGCAAACTGCACATGTTCTGATTTATTGTCTTGCCCACACAGGGTCGAGGCTCAGGCTTCCCTGGGAGGAGGAGGCCCAGAGGGGCTGGTCTGTCAGGTAGAGCTGGACGTGGCAGAGCCAGAGGCAAGAATGGAGCGAGTCCCAGCATCAACCCCGGGGTATGTGCACCCAGCTTGGTGACATCTTCGTCAAATATTACACAGTATGCAAATCACTGTCAGTTTTCCCTCCAGCTGAAGACATGGCTGATGTGTTGTAAATAACATGTTCATAACAAAGTGAAGTGTTTGTTAGTTTCATTTTATAGTAAAGACATTTGGTGAGGGTTATTTTCTCAATACCACCAAATAATTTCTTGGCTGTTATGAACAATAGAAAATAACTATACGTCTAAAGTATGTGTATCCAAGCTAGTCATTTTAGCACAACCAGATGGTGGATCTTTAGAGTAAAGAATGATTTATATATTTGTTTATTTTGTGTATGTTTTTCTCGGATCTCCAGATCATCACAATAGAAACCCCGTACCAAGTCAAAGAGGAGGAGGAAAATGCTATGCACAACACAGTGGTCATATTTTCCAGCAATGACAGTTTCACACTAAAACAGGTGTGTTTTTTAAATAAATTCATAACGGTGCTGCTTATGTGTTTTATTTTGAGTCACATCCTTGAATTTCTTCATTCACATGCATGCCCTGAAATTAAATCTGTGCTTAAAGACCTCTCCCACTGGAGATCATTAATTCTTGTGGAGATACTGCCAACCGCCTGCAGGCATTGCAGTTGGTTATGTAACACAGGATCATATTGAAATTTTATTGTTTCTTACTTTCTGTCTTCAAAGTAACACTCCTATGCTGAATTCATTTCTGTAAACAATAAGTGACTGATGGTAACTGCCAAATATTCATCAGGATGTTGGAGACAGTAGTAATCAAGATCCGGTATTGTTAAAGAATAACTATTTATAAATGTGACTAAGGAATTAAAGAATCCAACTGATGTGCAACCAACCACAGAAAGGACCAAGTGGAACAAGACTGTTCTGCGTAGCTCTTAGTTTTGAATGTGAGTGTGAAGCAGGAGCTGAAAAGGGCTCACTCAATCACCCTGGTTAAAAGACCAAAGTTTCCAATGTATTTCCTTTAGCTAGCATTTCAATATGCTTTGCACAGCTATATAGAGGGGATAGAGGGCAACTGTACTGTTCGAATTGACTAAGCGGATTTTCATTTTCTTTTCTTCAATATTCTAGATAGCATTTAATAACATATATAATGGCTGCTACACATGGCGCCAGAGGCAGTGAATGAATATACAGAACATTGATACCCATGTGATTTAGTGGTGAAGGTTAAAAGTTCAGCAGTTGAGTGACTAACCAGCTGACTGGTATCATCATTGTTGTTGTTGTTGTTGTTTTCAGTCATATCAACTGGTAAAATGGGACCATATGGGGTATTTTATATCTATTGCCTTAGAATTTCAGTGTCTTTCATTGTGTAACTCATGATTTCTCATTTCCTTTCAGGACATGTGTGTGGTGTGTGGGAGTTTTGGCCTTGGCGCAGAGGGCCGTCTTTTGGCCTGTGCTCAGTGTGGCCAGTGCTACCATCCATTCTGTGTTGGAATAAAGGTACATTTACATTTTAGTTTGTACACCTGAGTGGAGAGCAGAAATACCATCCTGTCATTCACGGACCTACATATAAATGCCTCATTATTGCTTCCATAGATCACAAAGGTGGTGCTAAGTAAGGGCTGGCGTTGTCTGGAGTGTACAGTGTGCGAGGCCTGCGGCCAGGCCACAGATCCCGGCCGCTTGCTGCTGTGTGATGACTGTGACATCAGCTATCACACTTACTGCCTGGACCCTCCGCTGCAGAATGTGCCAAAGGATAGCTGGAAGTGCAAATGGTGAGTAACTTTATGATCATCTCAACAAAATACGATTAAAGCAAACAATTGTTTTAATTAGAATCAAATTATTGTTAACTTTACTAAAAGCATGAAGTATTTCTACATATTGAACACTCCACTTTGTATAACATTTTACGAAATGAAGTTAAAAATCAGCCCAACATTTCAAAGGCATGATAAGTGCATGTCTTAAATATTGTTATGGAAAACCGAATTTCCTCCACAAACAACAACTTAACAGGACATTCATATTTGCAGCATGGTGTCAGTGAACTGAGTGGACAGGAGTTTAGCAGCACAGTTAATCTGCGTTATCCTCTTTGAAGTAACCTGGCTAGAATGACCTTTGTCTTTCCGTGTGTCCTGCAGGTGTGTGTCCTGTACCCAGTGTGGCTCCACCACCCCAGGCCTAAGGTGTGAGTGGCAGAATAATTACACCCAGTGTGCCCCATGTGCCAGCCTTGCAACATGCCCCATCTGCCTGGTGGACTACAGTGAAGGCACCACAATTCTGCAGTGTCGCCAATGTGACAGGTGTGCAGTGTTTCTGCCCACTTCAGAGAACTGGTCTCTGCTAATGCTTTTTAACCACTGTTAACCCTTATTTAAACCTTCTATTTTGTCCATAGATGGTTCCATGCGTCTTGTCAGGGTCTCCATTCAGAGGAAGATGTAGAAAAAGCTGCAGACAGTAGCTTCGACTGCACAATGTGCCGAGCTTTCAAGACCACTAAAGGTTGGAGGATAGTGATCCCTCTAAATATTTTTTTTTTTAATTCTTTTTTGTGTGTCTGCATTAGAGTGTATTAACTTAACTGTGACATTTGATCCTCTTGTTTTTGTTGTTTGTGTTTAATGGCTTTTGTCTGTCCTTTGCTGCTGCAGTTGTGACGAAGGTCAGAGACGCCATTGAGCCTGTAATGATGACACAGATTGTCACAAAAGCTAAAGAAATGGGTATGTTCAGAGCTTTAAAATTGATGTTTTGTAAATAAAGAAATGTTTTTTCTTTGCACAATATTGTGATTTGATTTTAATGCATACATTATAAGCTCATAACATGATTTTATGATTATTTCAGATCTGTCCAGGACCTACACCCAGGATGGCGTTTGCTTGACAGAGTCTGGGCTTTGCCAGCTCCAGAGTTTGTCTGCCACAGCGTCACGTCGCAGGAAACCCAAACCGAAGCTGAAGTTGAAGATCATTAACCAGAACAGTGTGGCAGTGCTTCAGGCTCCTGTAGACCCCCTCTCAGAGCACTCTCGTGATGAAGACATTGAGGACAACAGAGGTACTTGTCCTCTAGTAAAGGCTTTTTCTTTCATCTCAGAATGTTTTTTAGAGGGCTTGGACTGTCAATGTTGGCTTTTTTTGTGATTCTCCCAAATGTACATGAATTTGTTCACTTTTCGTCATTTTCTATCAGTTTGAATATCAGTAGTTGAAACTACTTGGCACTACCTATTTTTGCTGCGCTTTTTGGTGCAATCCAAAGTTGCAATGACGTTTTATTCCTACTATCAGTCAAAAAACAAAAATCAGCCCTGGTATGATAAAGATGATCGATGCAGAATACACCATATTAGTAGTATGTAGTTGGTGTGCTCTCACATACCCATACAATATCAAAATTATTTTCTAAGTGTAGGAAACAGACAAAGTCTCCCTGGAAATGAAGGTCCTCTGTAATGGAACTGGTGAACCTAATTTCAATCAGGCTAATGTCCTGCCACTGAGCTGAGTTCAGATAGAATTGACCCTGGCGCTGTGTTGAGGGGCCTGGCTGGGGTGTTCTCTGCCGCAGGGCTGTCACTCATCATCAGTACTCTCTCCCTTTATAGAGGCGGAGCTCCTAGATTGTGAGGCAAAGTCTGACTCGAGCCTGGAGAGAGAGCCAGCAGAAGACGACTCCAAGGGGGCCGACGGCGGCAAGAAGAGGAAGAGGAAACCGTACCGGCCGGGTAGGGCACCTGATTGAAGGAGACAGCTCCTCTGAAGCGTAAAATGGTGCAGTACATGCCCGTCGCTGTAGCTGTAGCTTTAGCTGAAGCAAAGCACTGCCATCTCAGGGCCTCTGATATACAAAGGTCTCTATCTAGTGTTCCTGAGCTTTCATGCTGAACATAATGGAGAATTAATAGTCAATACATTTCAAATCTTATCCAGTCCATGATGGTTATGAAATTTTTTTTTTTTTTTCCGTAAGTAAATATACTGACTTGCCCCCAAAAATGTATTCCTTTTCAAGGCATAGGTGGGTTCATGGTTCGCCAGAGGAACCGTCCTGGTCAGGGTCCAGGCAAGGCTAAACGATCACTCTGCAGAAAGGATTCGTCTGGGTCCGTGTCAGAGATTCCCAGTGGAAGAGATGAAGGTCTGTACACCAGTGACGTACACAAACATACATCTGTTTTACAATCAATTGTCTTCTGATCTGTTTGTTTCTATGTAATGTAATTTTGTACTTTGTTGTAGGATGGACGGAGGCTTTGCCGGATACACCTGTGGATGAGACGCCCCCTGGACCAGAGGTCCCAGAGAAAATAAAGAAACGCTACCGAAAGAAGAAAACAAAACTGGAGGAAGCTTTTCCCACCTACCTGCAGGTCTGTCACCTCTTAGAGTTTGATATGAAAAGTAAACGGTGTATAAAAAGAATGGGCATATAGTATATTATAGTGTTTAAGCACTGTGTAACCATTCTAGGGTAGTATAACTCTTGTGATCAGTGTGTTTAAAAGCTGATTTAATTAGGAATTATTTCTCCATATATACACAACTTGGCTTTGAAAATAATGATCAATTTATTTCTTCCACTAATTTTTCCAACACAGGTACAATATTTCAAACATTGCATATTTAACATCGCACTGTTTAACAAGAAAGAGGTATTGCATTAGTTGAAACAATAACAATTTCATCAGTCAATTGCAAATGTATCCCTGTTTTATTTTTATGCAAGCCTCTTCATATGAAGAGATTGTCTGGTCTTGTCATGCCATATCTTCTTAAAATGTGTTTTATCCCACCCTTGGGAAGGTTGGGACTCCAAAGTACATTGCCTGGAAACCACTTACAGAACTTTGGTGCACAGTGCCCCTTCTGTGAGCTTTTTTGAAAGAGGAACAGCCTAGAGGAAGTTACAGTGGAGGATACCAGTCTCTGATCATGCTCCTTTAATGGCTCCTGTCTGGGCTGTGAATTGACATACAAAAGCTTAACTGGAGGTGACTTGAAGGCTTCTAGTCTCCAGCCAGTATATCAGCGTCACCTTTTGTTGGCCAAAACAGAGATATGTGATGTGCATTAAACCACCGGCAGCTGTCAGTGCTGCTCTTAATCCCACTGCAGTGGGGGGAGTGTTCTGTCGAACCTAAAGGTCCGACACAGTGAAGCACATTTCATTAATTATTGAAACGGCAACACATTGGGCTTTTAATGTCTTGTTGCGGCAGGCAGCTGCAGCTGCATGTCATTGAGGATAGTAGATGACTTGTGGGTTTAAGTGGTTGGGGGAGGTAGGTGCCGACAAAAGTGAGGCCAGCACCCACATGACTGTTTGTTTGAGCCTCTCTGTTTCACTTTGGTCAGTTCTCATGGGCTGTCCATGTGTGTGCAATAGTTTCTATGTGACATGGTGATGTGTTTCCCAAGAATGATGTCAAGAAAGGTATGCTGACATTTCTTGAAGGAAAGTGTGAACACAGAGAATTGACCTGATGCTCTGTGTTGTCATGTTCAGGAGGCGTTCTTTGGAAAGGACCTACTAGACAAAAGCAAGCAGAGCAGGCAGCAGGGGGTCGAATCAGGCTTATTGGAAGAAGGGCAGAGCCAAGTTGAGAGGAAGCACCCGACCACCAGCTTCCTGGACCCTTCATCTGACCCTCTACTCAGCAACTCAAATACATCGCTTCCAACCAGACCATCAGCAGGACGTACGTACTGTATACTCCTCAGTTCTCCAGGACAAGGGATGTGATGGTTCATTGATTCAAAGGGTTGCATCGGAAAAATTAATATTCATAATGACTTAGATTAGTCGAGTGCTAGAAAGGAATCAAAGGAGGTATTGAAAAAGGCCTGACACATTATTATTTTGGCTCCTAACAATCTCGTTCAGTCCATGCGATTCTCACCCTCGTCTCTGCACAAAGAGTATTAACCTTCTTCATACACGAGTTAAGATTTCTATTCAACACATTTTCAAAATGCATTTCACCCATTCATACAACATAAAAAGTCAAGGATTCAGAGGTTAATATCTGGCCATGAGCTTCCATGGACTCATTTGTGCAACTGCAGCTCTATTCACATCACTCCCACACTCAGGAATTACATAGAATCATAAGTGGCGAATAAAACGAAGTTCTAGTTTCTGTTTTCTCTGCAAGCTCACTCTGTCTTGCACGCCCACTCACTCTGTATTTCTTGCTCCCTCGTCCTGCCTCTCAATCTTAACATGAAATCGCACATGCCCCTCACATGCTGACCTTGTGAAACAAAAAAAATGACTGAAGCAGAATAGTGATAGTGGCTCGTCAAGGCTGTTTCCAAATGGGAAAGGTATACTGACTTTCAAACTGTTTGGCATGCTAAATATGTTGCAGAGCATGCCGCTATATTCAGATCAAATCAGGTGGTGTGGCAAAAACACAGGTTTTCCCATTCATTGAAATGAAGATGGTCTGTTTTGGCTGTGGCAGTGCTGACCACAGGGTGTTCTGAAAACAAAGCGAAAAAGTTGAGACCAGCTCAACTTCTGGAGATATGCAGTCAGACGTCACAATGTGATGGCCAATCACATAAGCTGGCGATCACACTCATAGCGTGAATAACTAAAAACTTGCCTTATGGTTCAAATGTATTCACTCAGTTTGGCATTGTGCACCAGTTTACTTACTTTTTCTTTTTTTAATCTATGGATGCTGACAAACATGAGGCATGAGATCAGAGACAGAGTAGAACGGGACAGTAGCTGGGCATGTTATTTAGCAAGGCTAAAAGAAAACATGGGGAACCTAATTTATATTTCGCTGTGTAGTGTGATGTTTCTCTTTTGAATATTCGGCTTGGATTTGTGCCCCAGTTTAAAATCCACCGTAATGATCTGCTTCACATCCTGGTTGTTTACTATTATTTTTGACCGATCAGTGAGGACAAACGATCACTAGTAGGACCAGCATGATGGTAGCATAACAACATAGCAGCTTAGCCTTTCGACAAACCAATCAACATGTCACACACACG
The DNA here is from genome assembly GCF_900880675.1 of Sparus aurata. Taxonomy (NCBI): domain Eukaryota; kingdom Metazoa; phylum Chordata; class Actinopteri; order Spariformes; family Sparidae; genus Sparus; species Sparus aurata. The sequence goes on along the minus strand of NC_044207.1, from coordinate 22,807,293 downwards.
GACTATTGAGTGACATCCCACGCTCCCACAGTGCTGCACCACCTGATTTGGTCTGAATGTGCCCTGATTGTTACCTGTTGATAGCATGCTTATGCAACACCTCCTCAACAAGAAGCACAGCTGTTTTAGCTGTACTACTTGTCACTGTTTTAAGCTAATAGAGATCCAACATCAAACCAGCGGCCGGCACTCATTCATGCAGATGTCCTCATTTCTGGTGCTGCATATTGAATAGTACACCCAAGATGGCCAAATAGTACACAGCCACTGCCATCAGAGAGTTTATGAGCACACTACTCACTAACAATTATTCACAGTCAACATCTAATATATTACTGCACCCAGTGCGATTTTATATATAGAGGAACTATGGTGTAATGACACCAAAGATTCATTTTCTTGTCCTAACTAGCTGATAACCTGTGGTAGATATAAGTTTTGGGGATGGGCTCCAGTTGCTGGTTCCATTCCTGGTCTCTCTCCTAATAACTACACATGTCCAACTCAGTCCAATCACTTTCTGAATTATTTTAGTTTTTCTATTAGCTTATTAGTAGAATTGTCACATCACTGATAAAAACTTTGTGATGAAAAAGTGTATGACAGATGTATTGAAGGTAACGCAACTTAAAACTATTGGCAGACCATTGTTTAGCTACCGTAGAAGCTACTGGAATCTACCCAGCAGCACTAAAGTATTTGAAGATTAATCTTTTGATTCTTTGATTCTTTTTTATTCTTGAGTATGAAGTTACAGTTAATTTCACTACTTGAACTTGTTGATTGCTAATCATAAGTTTCTATAATAATAATTTTGACGGACAAGAAATTGTATCCAGTAGTAGAAATAACAGGTTTCATGAGTGGTGCTACTAGATATCCGACTCCAAATTAGCTTCAGTTCTATCACTTGTTCAGTTTGCACCGTTTTAAGAAATACAACTCTATAACCTTGACAGATGGTGACTTTCATTTCCCTCTAAATTCTATTTCATAAAAGACAAACAATGGTCTCAGAGGCCAGAATAACTTTATTAAATGAATTATTTATGTTTAAGAGAGGTAGTTTCCATCTTCAACATTTTCCATTTTTCTTTATCTAAACTTTCCTTCCTTGGTTACTTATGATCAAATTCTACAGGTGGCATCCAAAGAAAATGGTTCCAAATCATATTGTCATGTCCCTTCAACATCGCCATCAATTATGATTTGTGACGGTTTGGTTTTCTTTCTTTTTTTTGTTTCTTCCTTTTTTCTCCATCTACAGAGACGTCTGAGGAACCATTAGTTGATCTTTCTGATGTTCTGAACACTGATGCAGACATCTTGGGAATGCTCGGAAAGCCAAGCGGTGACTCTGGTGCGTCATATTATCTCACAGGCAGTCACAGTGGCAACAGTTTATAAAAAGTCACCTAGCTGTGGATTTACAAAATCGTATTCCTCGCGGTTATGAGATTTCCTCAGACAGCAAGTTTATTTTGCTTTCACCACTTAATGATTTTTTTAATGTCACATTCTTTAACAATACTTTATGTTCACCTTTGGTTTTATCTTTTGTTTGCATTGTCTGAAGCGTGTTGTGCTTGTTCTGTCTTCACTATTTTTTCACTCATTTTATCTGGTTTTGGGTTCTTGTAGGTCTTGATTTTTGCCCCTTCCAGGTTGACAGCTCACCTCCTCCTTTTGGTAAGGGTGCTATGGCCTACTAATCCCTTGCTTTTGTGCATTCTTCTTCTCTTGCAGTGTGTGTCTCTATTTGATTGTGCATGTATAAAAGCTGCTTTCATACCTGGCTTTTCTCAACCATTCAGATGTTTTAACATTCATAGACTGCTTAGTGCTTACTTAACCCGGTGCACAGTATTCACTCAAATGCCTAAGGTCTGTCAGTCTTTGTCTGTGAACCTCCTCAACCCTTTCAAAGTGGTGACATTTTTTTATAGATCAATACGGACAAAGTCGTAGCTGCTCAATTGAAGATGTGTTTATGATGGCAAACAAACAAACCAGCAAGGGCATCCTGGCATAAAAAAAAACAAAACTGTGATGAATCAAGCAGCTTAGAGAAAAAGAGGCCTTGGTGAATGTCCTTCCACTTTTCTCAGACATCAAAGTCTGGATGACAAAATGAACTGCAGTAGCTGTTCTTTCTTTGTAAGAACTACTTGGCTCATCTTAAGTGCCCTATGGGCTGATTATAATTATGTTCCAATACTGACTATCAATAAGGTTGCAACCATCCGTATGTTGGTAGAAGGTTTTGTGTTGGAGAGAGTATAGAAGTTATAGACAAGAGTAGGAAACCAGCTCTGTGTTACAAGTTTGAGAAATTCCAGTGTAACTTTGATTCAATCTGCAAGCAGTGCATTAACCCAGACAATTTGTATGCGTTTTTTCATGGATAAGCTCAGTATTTTAAAAAACTGATGAAGGCTGCACAGCTTTAAAGAAATGAATAGGCTTTTAGTACAAAAGACCAATGTAAGAAATATTTTCCTACTCAAACATTGAAATGTTTGTGTACCTTTACTGAGAATTAGTTTGACCTCTCTGTCTCTTCACAGTTCCAAAAACACTCTTTTTAAACAACACAGGAACCCCAAGGAGCTGTAATCATGTGTTTTGATTGCATTCCACAGGCTGTTAAGACAATAAATATGTTCTCACTTCAAGTCTATATTAATGATCACGTTCTGGTCAGTTTTTTTGTTGTTGTTGTTGCTTTTGTCTGTGTGCGTGTGCATGTGTGCGTGTTATGATTTGTTTTTGTATGTCTGTGTGTGTTTCCACAGCTGGTCTGGACATCGGGCCCCTGACAGACAGTTCCCCAGTGGCGCCCCAGTCTCAGGCTGGCCGAAGGACACCTCGAACCCTCCCAGAGGAACCCCTGGACGGTATTCTCAGCCCAGAGCTAGACAAGATGGTCACTGATGGTCAGTGTGGGAGACAAATGTCCAGACACTGGTTCAAACTGTTATTTTAAAACTTTATGTAAGATGAATAATGTTTTGTTTTCTCTAATTCTTTTGTTTCAGAATCAATTCTCAGCAAACTCTACAAAATTCCAGGTTTGTAATTTCATCCATTCTTGCAAAACTGTAAGGGTTGAATCATCATTGTTATAAGCCTCTGTGTTTTAAGTCCAGACATGGTTGGCAGTTGCCCTTTCTCAAATGTAGCACACAACTGGAGAATTTCTGTGTCGGATGCAGTTTTGGCTGCTGAAAATGCTCGATTTTTTTATAGGCAGTAGGCAGGCCATGTCACAAAAATTTCACTGCACTCATAAACAACAGCTTCTTGTCATTCCTTGAATTTGTGCGACAATTCTTTACTGCAAGTACAAGTACCTGAATCTCTGCATCTCTCCAGTAAGTGGACATTTTTGAAGTCCATGTCTTCTCCTTTCTTCTTCTTTGTAATTTTCAAGTTTCATGATAATCGCATTATATTAACCTTAGAAATATCATCAACATGCCAACACGCTTGTTGTGAATTTTCGAGACAAATGATCCGCTATTCACACATCATTTCATGGAGGTGAATGTCTGTTTAGTGTCCTGTCAAACTGATTAGGACATTTGCATTGTTACAAACAGCTGCTATGGGTAATGTTTAGAATAGTTCAGGGTTGCAGTGCATTGGTAAAAGGGTTTCAACACTGAATAAAGTGACTCTAATCTCGCAGCGATGATACAGCACTTAACTCTGTATCAACTTAAGGTGTCTTAAAGGCAAGAAAATCCCATATTTGCTTATCTCTTATAAAAAATACTATAAAGATATTACTGAACTGCACAGTTTCTCTCTTTTTGGAAAGTCTTTGTTGATTTAGATCAGTTCTTTTCGGCAATATTTTGTTATGGATCATACTTTACTGTTCATTGTGAACAGCATCAGCAGATCTGTAGCACACGATAGGAATGAATTCTGACATTGCAGTTTAATACTCCTGTTCATTTTTGCCTTGAATGGGTATTTTTTATATATATATATATATATATATATATATATATATATATATATATATATATATATATATATATATATATATATATATATATATACTCAAATGTGCAACACTGTACTGTTATACTCTGTTACAGAGCTGGAGGGCAAAGATGTGGAGGATCTCTTCACTGCAGTCCTGAGCCCCAGCACAAGCCAACCACCTCCACCACAGGTGCCTCACCCCCAGGGTCCAGGGCCCCTCCCTGCCACACCTGGCACTAGTATGCCTCACCCAAACGCAGGTACATCATCAAGCACCTTGTCATTGTTTGAGTTGGCATTTGACACTGTTGTTTTTGAAAATGTATGCATCTAATTCACCTCTTCAAACATGTATGTAGGGAATCCCATGTTTCCAAGGATGCCAATGATCAATGGTATGATGGGACCAAACCAACGTTTTCCTACAAATCCAGGAGCAGGGCCCTGCATCCCCGAAAATTTCCCTCCCCTTAACCGTATGCCTTTCACTGACAATCCAAGGTAATGTACTGCATCTGTCCTTGAAATTATTCAGTATTCTCACAAGTTTTTTTTTCTTTTTTCCCCAGCAGATTAGAATATTTAATGTTGGCTGCTCTATATGAAAAATGTTAAAATATAACTTTTGTCATAACTTTGCAATATATAAACTTGACTTGTTTAAAGATAAGCTGATTTCCTTTTGTTACTCTAGGGACAGAAAGTTTAATCAGATGCCTCGGGAGGCAGTTGGTCCATGGCCCACCCCTGCCCATGGCCCTGGCCCTACACCTCCTGGATCCCTGCCTGAGGGGGAGACTGAAGCCATGTCAAATGCCCAAAGGAGTACACTCAAGTGGGAGAAGGAGGAGACACTTGGAGAACTAGCCACTGTAGCGCCTGTCTTGTATACCAATGTCAATTTCCCCAATCTCAAAGAAGAATACCCAGGTTTGTATATGGCTCTGAAGCTTTAATATATATTTTTCCTATTTTCCCATTTTTCTTTTGTCATCAGTCCAATTCCTATTAATGCCTTAGTATTTGTTTGAGTTTACTCACTGTACTGTGTCAGTCAAATAGTACAAAAATACCTTGTAAGCACTGTGAGGCTGTTGGCATGACAACCTCTCTTCTTATTCTTTCAACAGACTGGTCTACAAGAGTAAAGCAAATTGCAAAACTGTGGAGGAAAGCTAGTTCACAAGACAGGGCCCCATATGTGGTAAGATAACTCAATCTGTTAAATTTGCCTTTTTTTTCTTTTACTATATCAAAGCCTAAACACTTTGAACCACGCCAGATATCAAACTGTCACTACTAGTTGCACTGACATATTAGTATGCAGAAGGCAGACTCCTTTATCGCATCTGGCCTCTTGCCTCTTGCCAATGCAATTTGAAATCCGGCCATTCACAGATGAACTAATTAACATAGGAAGCCCTGTTCAGTGTTAGAACTCACTATGGTCTCAGTGATTAAATTCACTAGAAATAATTTTATCTGGCAGAGGCTAGTTTTAAAGACCTAGTTTTGGTTAAAAAATTTACCCAGTATGAGAGATTTAAAGGATAATTTGTCACTGATTACATGGTGACAATTAACTTTCATGGCCTTCTCTTTTGTTAGCCCACTAACGGATAAAGCGTTCTTTCTCTACAACCAAGGACCCACTATGCAAAACAAAAAATAATTTTATTTTGCTAAGACAAGTTCAGAAATCGAGCAGCATGGAGGACCTATCTCTTGAACATTTTCAATTAATTTTTCAATTTTAGTTGAAAATTGATTGAAATAAGTGTTCTATTTGATTATCAAAATCAAAAGTGGGATTGGCGATATCCCATATTTGTTTCTCTCTCCCATCATGAGCTAGTCCTGTATGCACCCGCTGTGTGTTAACCAATGAAACAAACAACAGTTGCACAATGTAGGCTGCTACAGATGTGCTGCAAAAACGTTACAAAAAATATGGTTGACACATGCACTTTGTATCTTTTAGCCTCCTTTTTTAAAAAGCATTAGGAAGGATAAAAGAAAAAAGGGTTAGGGTCATTCATATTTGTGTATTTGCCTTTCACTACTGACCCCATATATCATAGTGAGATACTAAAACAATGTTATAAAAGATAATTTTACACACAACAGTTGTTGTTGTTATATGAGTGAAAAGTGTCTGATTTTTCTTTCCAATTGTGGTTGATTTGCTGTTTAGCAAAAGGCAAGAGATAACCGAGCAGCCCTGCGCATCAACAAAGTCCAGATGTCGAATGAGACGGTGAAGAGGCACCACCCACAGCAACAGCCCCCTGAGGTGTTTGATCCCAACATACCACTAGACACAGAACTGCTGTTTAAAGACCCTTTGAAACCAAAAGAGTCAGAGCATGAACAAGAGTGGAAGTTTAGACAGGTAAGAGTGTATGCAATGAAGTCAGCGAATGCAGCGGCAGGTCCACTTAATATTAAGACAGCTAAGAAGTGGTGGTTTAGTAAAGCTCCCTAAACAACTGCACTGTCCTCCACATTAACCCTGATGACATTGGTGGTTAGTAGGTCCAGTTCATTTTTGGCATGAGACTGATAATTTGCTGCATCCCTTTTGATGTCTAATCCCACTTTTCACTGTGCCCTTCCAACAGCAAATGAGGCAGAAAAGCAAACAGCAAGCCAAAATCGAAGCCACTCAGAAATTGGAGCAAGTAAAGAATGAACAACTCCAGCAACAACAACAGCAACAGCAAGGCAACCAGTCAGAAGGTGATGGGAATAACAGTGGCAACCAGAGCCCAGCCTCCCAGCCCAGCAATGGTAGCATGTCCCCCATGCAGCAGCTCAACTCTAAAGAAGGCTTTGCAAGGCCCCAGCTACCGGGGACGCCCACTTCATGCCCTCCAGAGGATGTCTTCCTACGACCCCCTCCTCCCCCTCCATCTGGGCTTTCCTCCCAGCCTCAATCCCCACAGGTATTCTCACCAGGTTCCTCTGGCTCCAGACCCTCTTCTCCATGGGACCCATATGCCAAGATGGTCGGGACCCCAAGACCGCCAAACCTTGGGCCAAATGCATGTCGCAGAATGCCTGTGGAATCTGGAAAATCCCCCACCTCCTTGATGGAGCAGCAGGACAGAGGGAGGCCATCACCTGCTCATGAATCTTTTGGCTCCCCAACATCTATGAGCAATGATCCTTACGCCAAACCTCCTGACACCCCAAGGCCAACTGGGGATATGGACCCTTTCCTGAAACCCATGGGTCCCCCCAGGGCTAGTCAGGTTGCTCAGGGAAGGCCCCCAATGGGCTCTCCAGGCAGAGACCCTTACTCAAGGCCCATGATAAGAAATGAGGCCTATCAGCGCATGGCCCAGAACAGAATGATCTTGTCTGACCCTTACTCGAGACCTTTACTAGCACCAATCCCTGGCAGTAATGAGTCCGGCTCAGTCCCTCTGTTCAAAACACCTATGCCCCCTCCTCAGGCTCAGGATCCCTTCAACCGACCAGGCCCACACACTACTGACAGGTTCTCCCAAAATCACCAGAATGACCCGTATGCTCAGCCTCCGCATACCCCAAGACCATCTGGGAATGACACCTTCACCAGTCCTCCTAGAATGGGCCAGCAGCATCACCCTCAGGCGCACTCATTTGCCCAGCCAGGACCAATGAATCAGATGTCTAGAAATCCTTATGCTCATGCACCTTCCACTCCAAGGCCTGATCACTTCACATATGACCCCTTTGCCCAGCCCTCTCAGCCTACAGGTAACCAACGATCCATCAACGAACCCGGTCCTCAACAGCGGCCATTTTTTGAGCCATATGCCCGACCTCCTGGCACCCCTCGTCCGCATGACAACTATGGTCAGCCTTCAAACCCAAGCCCATCATCAGACCCTTACTCACAGCCTCCTTCTACTCCTCGCCCCAGTGGGATGAACCAGTTCCCTCATCAGTCACACCCTGGACAGAGGATGTCACCCTCCCACTCAGTGGACCCTTATGCTCAGCCACCAGGTACTCCACGGCCCTCTGCAGGAGAGAGGTTTTCCAAGTCACCAGGTAGCCAGAGGGGGCCAATGGAGCCATTTACTAGTACACCTGGAACATCGAGGCCAGGTAGTAGTGACATGTTTTCCCAGCCCGGGGCGCCCAGACAAATGCTTAATGACCCCTACGCCCAGCCTCCGGGGACCCCACGGCCTGGTGCTGATGGGCTTAACAGACAAGGGCCAAGGCTAGGACCAATGGGAAGCCAGGATCCTTTCTCCCCGCCTCAAGCCAGGCTTCAAGAGCCCTTCCCTCATCCAAGTTCACAAACACCAAAACACCCTAGTGTTTCAGATGATGGATTTGCTCAGTCTCCCTCCAGAAGGCCCGGTCAAACACCTGGACATGACCCATTTGAACAAGCCCCCATGACCCCTCGTCCACAGTCAACAGAGAAAATGGAAATGAGAGATCAGTCAGGCATGGTTAACAGCGGAACTGTCTCTCAAGACCAAGGCCAACTGTCTAACCCACACATGCCTGGTGCTTCCTCTGAGGCCCAGGGTGTTGCTCTCGCTGAGAGTGAGGAAAGACTTAGACAGGTACACGAATATAGCTGTTTTATTCTAAATCTCATCATTCATACATTACTATTGCAATCTAATTTCGCACAAGTGTTTCTTTTGATCTAAGAAAATGATTTTACTTACGATTGTTTTAATAGGATTTCTTGTTTTCAAGATCCTGGGTAGTACTTTTAAGTTTGGCCACCATTGATACCAGTTTATGATAACTTACTCACAGGGTCAGTTATTATAATCTTGAAAGACATGAGAGATAGATTTGGTAAAAAAAAAAAAAGTATAATTACCCTGACTTTGAACCTTTACCAGACAAACTTGTCCAGATGATCTAAAAAAACAAACATAACACTGATTTCGCCAGCATATAACATGGACATAAACACAAAAAGATACAAAATAAAATACAATGAACAGTATAAAAAACAAAGGGGAATGATGGCTAAATTACAAAAAAAAAAATAGTTTTCCATTTACATAGATGGAGACCTTGTTTCCATACAGCCAATCAAATCTTTGCATTAAGCTGTAACACCACCTTTCTACCACTGTCACAGCCAATCAACAATATGCTTTAAACAACAACCACACCACAAAAGTTCCCTTCCTATCTAACTTTCAAATATGAACACACTTTTGTCTTACACCTCAGCTTGTTGAAAGAGCCACTAAACACACATTCACAGGGACAAATACCCTACTAACCTTAGTTTGCATGCGAGATGGGTAATTAGCTGATCAGCTAATCAGAACATGCCTGCAAATGTCACTTTGGTCCATTTAGATGCCTGTGTGGTCCCTACTCTTCAATAGTGACAACACACTCTTGTGCCGTCTCAAGCCCAGTCTGCCAGCAGCTCTCAATCAAACACAGACACTGACATGGCCCCCTGGCCAGCTGAAACAGAAAGAGCATTTCTAATCTAGACCCTTTCTCCCCTCTTAATAGTATAAAAATATAAACAACATATTGGAAAAACATGTTCACATTATTTCTGGCTTATAACTGATTTCAGTTTGATCTCAATAAATTCTCTCTATCTCTATATATCTCTCTATATATATGTGCTTATTTTGACTAAATGTTATTGTATTTTTGTGTTTCTACTGTATGAGAAAATTTGGGGTACAGGAACAAAAAGAATTGAAAGTATGCAGTGGAAGTCAGTGGAAAATATACTTGCTGTGGAGTTTAAGTATGCCAAAATGAACTGGAAATCTCTCTTAACAGCTAAAAATACAGTATTATTGTGGCCTAGTGAAGTTGTGTCTGAAAAGGCTTAAATATATGTATGTTTGTTGTGTGTTGCAGCGACAACGAATTAGAGAACTAATCCTGAAACAACAGCAACAGAGGAGTGCTATTCGACAGGAGAGGGGGCCTCAGGAGGCTGCTGGCAACATAACCCCAGGAACACCACGCCCCTGGCCCCAGGAGGGCCTTGGGCAGCAGGGGGAAATGTTTAACCGCCCGCCTCCACCTTATCCAGGACAAGGACCCATGAGAGCACCAATGAGGTTTCCTGGACCTTTTCCAGGCGATCAGCGTGCCCCTTTCCCTAATGAGGGACAAATTCCCCGGGGCCTACATCCTGGAGATCCTAATTTGAGACATCAGGGACCAAGGTTGGTGTGATATTTTAATTACACCTTTGTGTTGCTGATATTCTGTGATTGACAGCACAACACTAGGAATTCCCTTTCGCTCTTATTTATAAATGTTTCATCCTGTTTTAGGTTTGCATTTCCACCTGGGGCACTAGGACCTCACGGACCCCAGGAGTTCTTTCCACGGGGGCAACACCCAATGCAGGATGTACCTCCTCAAATGAGACGATCCATGTCTGCTGAAATGGCAAAGACTATGGGGGGCAACCCAATGGGGCTGCCCCAACACTTCCCACCACGTGGTATGCCAGTGCAGCAGCACAACATAATGGGCCAGCCCTTTATTGAGCTGCGACACAGAGCAGTAGAAAACAGGCCACGTTTGCCATTTCTCCCAGGTGCCATGCAAGGAAATATGGACCCTAACTTGCAGGGTCAAAGGCTACCAGGCTTTCAAGGAGATCCCAGGTTCCATTTAAATCAGGGGCTCAGGATGGCAGACCCCATGTCCAGCCAGACTGGCCAAGTACAGCTATCTGCCAGCATGGACAATCTTCATCATCAAGCCCAAATGTCTGGAAACAGCGCACTCAAACAATCTCCTTTGATGAGATCTATGAGCCAGCCTGCTTCAAGTGTAACCCAGAACATGGAAGCATCTATGATCCTGACTGCACCCCCTGCTGGGCATACTGAGACAGGTTCAGTGGCAAGCAGTGAAGCTGTGGAGGAGAAACTGGATGCAGAAGAATCGGCAGTCAAAGATCTGGAGGACGTGGAGGTGAAAGACTTGGTAGACGCAGACTTGGAAAACTTAAATTTGGATCCTGATGATGGCAAAGACCTAGATCTTGAGACAAATGACCTACACCTTGATGACTTCCTAACTTCTGGTAAATTTGACATCATTGCCTATACAGACCCTGACCTAGATGACATCAAGAAAGATATGTTTAATGAGGAACTGGATCTCAGTGATCCCATGGATGACCATCCTGACACCGCAGACATCAACAAAAATCCGAACACAGAAGCTGAGGCACCATCCAGTTCAATGACTGATCTGGCAAAGCCAGAGGCCTCAGGTGGACTGTCTTCAGCTGAAGTCAAGCTGGAAGCCCCTGGGAGTCAGGACGCTGCTTCTTTGGCACCTGGACAGGAAATTAAAACAGAGGTCAAAGACTGTCAGAAACCTCCTGAGGTGGTAGACCAGCAAGCTGCTGGAAACACCTTAACCTCAAACCAGCAGGGAGCACTCTCTGACTCCACCCCAGTGCTGTCTAGTTTACTCGTTAAGCAGCAGCCGGAAGAGCAGTCATTAAATCCAATTGTTGAATCTGTCAATCAGGGAGGTAACCTCATGCCCCAGCAGAACCAAGTCACTGACACTCAGCATACCCCTGGGCTTCCCATGACTCAAACAATACCTGATGCCACCACTGCAGGAGAGGCTTCCCTGGCTGGCTTTGGGGCAGACCACCAGTTGGGGCTATCCTCTGGAGTGGACCAGAGTGGTCTGACCCAGGCCCAACAGAACGCAGTGAACCAGGCGTTGGCTCAGCACGGCCAGCATCGTCCTCTTCTTCTGGAAGAGCAGCCACTCTTATTGCAGGACCTCCTAGATCAGGAAAGGCAGGAGCAACAGCAGCAGAGGCAGATGCAAGCCATGATACGACAGCGCTCCAGCGACTCCTTCTTCCCTAATATTGGTAAATTGTTTTGGCCACAATTTCTACTCTTTAGTATATGATAATGTTTGAGATACCAGACTTTTTTGATGGTTTCTAATTGAGTTCTGTGTGCATTATTTTTCATTCTCAGATTTTGATGCCATCACTGACCCCATCATGAAAGCCAAAATGGTTGCGCTGAAAGGCATCAACAAAGTCATGGTTCAGAACAACATGGGAATGACCCCAATGGTCATGAACAGGTGAAAAATCAATTTTGTTGTTGTTTGAATACATTTTTAGGCTTGCGTACAAAATGTAATAATGGTTTTTGCAGTGTATGTATTCGTTTTACCATGACTGATTACATGACTAAACGGTGCATTGCCATGGTATTGCTGTTTTGTAGATTTCCTCCTGGTCCTGGTCCTGGTCCCAGTCCCGGTCCCGGTCCTAGTCCTGGTACTGGTCCTGGTCCTGTTCCTGGTCCTGGTCCTGTTGCTGTTGCTGTTCCTGTTCCTGTTCCTGTTCCTATACAACCTTGTCCTGAAAGTGCTCCGCTTCCTCCACAAGTTGTTGGACAGGTAATTTAATTGTTAAACTGCTTAGATGTTATTTGAAACTATATGATAAAAATAACTAGGTTGCATTATAATTACTTACTTGTCAACCTTGCTTTCAGGATGGCAAACTGACACAAGTCGCAAGACCAAATCCTCCAAACTTTGGCCCTGGATTTGTCAGTAAGTTCTAAAAAAGAAATGTATATGCATCTTCAACTTTTTGGTTTGAAGGTCTGTCAGACCTAGAAATGTTAAGATATTTGTGTTTTCATGCTGTCAAGATTGCTAACAAAAGATCCTCTTTCTTCTTTCAGACAATGCTCAGAGGGCTCAGTATGAGGAGTGGCTCCAGGAGACTCAGCAACTACTTCAAATGCAGCAGAAGTTTCTGGAAGAGAAGATTGGAGCTCACAGGAAGTCTAAGAAAGCCCTGTCTGCCAAACAGAGAACAGCTAAGAAGGCAGGGAGAGAGTTCCCCGAGGAGGACGCTGAGCAGCTCAAACATGTCACGGAGCAGCAGGGTGTAGTGCAGAAACAACTGGAGCAGGTAAATGTTCGGCCTGACAAGCTCTGCTACTTAATTCTGTCTTAGCCCTTCTCTGCACACTGATTTCCATAAGCATGCCCTTTTATTGGTCCAGTTAGCAGATTTTGGAACATATTAAGGCCAGTTTAGGGTGCTGAAATTAATAAAAACTTGATCAGCATTTACCAAAAAGATTACCAAATTTCCTAACAGCAAGTGTATTTGCAAATGCATAGTGGCAATGGTGTAAAGTTAAATTAGATATGATGAACACTTAAGAGATTTAGGAAATAACATACTTTAGTTTTTTTATCATTTTAATTACATTCAATTATTATTTACTCCTTAGAGTGACATCATTTTTTTATGGGCCGAAAAGGGCTGCCTTTTGCTTGTATTTTAACTTTATATCAGACATAATTACTATCAGATATTAATTGGGGCTGCACAAATAGTCAATATGTTGTCTGAATCGCATCAAGGTCATAAATGTGTGACAGGACAGCATAATAATTAAATATTGTCATTATGCAGAGATCTGTAAAAACTTGTTTATTATGTACATCAACAAATGTCACATCATCAGGATTTTTATTCCATGAAAATTAAAATTTATGATGGAAAACAAAAATTGCAAAATGATGCACTAGTATTAACTAATTAGGCTAATTGATCTAACAGTTAGTGTTGATTTACAGTAGTGTTATCATGATACTCGAACATCTAACTTGTATACAATACTTCCCTAACCCTAAAAATCTCCATATTCAATACCATTTCTGATGCCATGTGGAAAAATTGACACAACATTGAGGGGTTAAAATACGGGGTAAGAAATATTCTTATCTTGGCTACCTGCAGAGTACAGCAGAAAGACTGTATTTAAATATTACATTTTAAAAGAAATAATCAGACCTTTTAAAAATTATGTGTGTGTGCCATCTTTGCTGTCTGAGAGAAGAGCGAGTGAGATGGCACAGCTGGTAAAATTGGGTATTATATATTATATATTTTCATGAACACTAGGAGAGGTTTTACATTGAATGTATACATTTAGCCATTTTCTTACGATGAGAAATTATGAAGAATATCTGAACAAACTGAAAAAGTCAAAACAAACCGGCTTGTGTGTACACTGCACCTGTCAGCCTGGTTTGACTCCCTAAAGAAGCACCAGCTAAAAGTAAAAGAAAAAAAAGTGGCTTTAAAGTTAAATTCATTAGATCTTCAATTCTTTCAGTTACTGTTTGAAAGTAAAACAATTCATTTTCTCCCTTGGGTAAACCAGTGTCCTCATAATTTTGTCTTTGTAAATGTGATAAAACGACTTTCAGGCAACACATAACCTCTGTAATTCTCACAGAGATCCATTTCTTTTTTTTTAATTATTTTTTTTTTTTATGAATATGTCTTGCATTTTGTTTCAGATCCGCAAGCAGCAGAAGGAGCATGCTGAGCTTATCGAGGAGTACCGAGTGAAACAGCAACAAAACAACATGACACCCATAATGCCTGGCATGCACCCAATGCCAGGCCCTGCTGGCATGGTGCCCAGTGGACCACCAATGGGTCCAGGTGGGCCACCAATGGTCCAACCTCCTATGAACCCCATGATGCAGATGCCTATTCATCCCGGCCAGCCAAATGCTCCTCCGTGTATGCCCAACCCACCACCTGGCTGGCATCCTGGTGCTCCCATGCCCATGAGTGGACCAGGAATGCCACCTATGATGCCCCCGCAGGTACCTGTAGGAAATCAAGGCCAACCTCATCAGATGCCAATGGGTAACATACCTCAACACTCACAAATGCCCGTGGATCCGCAGGCACCACCAGCTCCACCAGGTGGTGTAAAACCCATGCAGGCAGGTGGTGTGAAGTTTGATGACAACAACCCATTCAGTGAAGGCTTCCAGGAGCGGGAGAGGAGGGAGAGGCTTCGGGAGCAACAGGAGAGACAGCGGGTGCAGCTCATGCAGGAGGTTGAACGACAGAGAGCCCTGAAACACCGTATGGAAATGGAGCAGCAAGGGATGATGGGGCCAGACGGGAACATGACTCCGCTCGCTCAGATGCCATTTTTCAACGCGGAGCTGCCGCAGGACTTCATGCAGCCTCAGAGGCCTCCTCTGCAACAACAGCAACAACTTGGACCAGTGTTCCCACAGCAGCAGGGCATGCAGCCTGGTATGGGCTCTCCACCGGGGACGTTCATGCAAGGTGAAAGGAGGGTCATGATGGGCAATGGAATGATGCCCCGTGACATGGTGCCCGGTTTTGGGCCAGACAATCTTCCCCTACAAGGCCATAACTTTCCCCAGGGTCCACCCCGACCTCGTCAGTTCAGTGGACCAGGAATGATGCTCCAAATGCCAGGTGAGGGTCCACCATTCGGAGGTGACGCAGCCACACCTCTACCGTCTAATTTTCCGGGCTCAGGTCAATCTTTAATCCAGCTCTACTCCAACATCATCCCAGACGAGAAAGGAAAAAAGAAGAGGAACCGCAAGAAGAAGAAAGATGACGATGCAGATTCAGTCAAGACTCCTTCAACTCCACACTCAGACCTTACAGCACCTCTCACACCATGTGTCTCTGACACCTCCTCAACTCCAACCAGAAACACCCATCTCTTTGGTGACCAGGACTTGTCAAGGTCCCCCTTACTGGGATCGTCCACCCCCAGTCACTCAGAGTTGGAGAGGCAACTTTCTGGAGGCCAATCTGGACAACCTGGTCTCTCATCAGACACAGCAAGAGCCCAGGCTCAGGAACATGACAGGATCCTGAACAACATAAAGCTGGAGCAGACTGATGTCAGCGAGTGTCATGGGCCACGAGAAGGGCACATTGGCTCTGATATGAGCTCTGTGAAGGAAGAGGGTAATAAAGGGAGCGTGTCTCCCTTCGCTGCAGGGCAAAGTCCAAACAAGGGGGAGGCTGGCAATGAACTACTGAAGCACCTTCTGAAGAACAAGAGCACACCTCCACCTGGATTTTCCCAGCAGAGGTCAGAGGAAAGTATGCGCTCAGAGGAGGAGGATCCCGCGGACTGCAAATCCTTGCTGAGGCAGTGCTCCATGGAGAGCAACGGGGTCAGTGTTTTTGTGTTAGTCACACAGTTGGAGCGCTGAGGGGCTGACCAACATAGTGAGTCATAGACAGGCTAAGTGATTCAGATGAGAGGCGTGTCATAGTTAAATTGGTATGAGTCACAGCTGTCAGTTTTCGAATCATGAGTCATAGTTGTGTGTTTGAAAACATCTAACAGGAAGCCATAATGCTGCTCAAGTAATTTGAAGTTAAATCATGCCTTTTTATGCAACAACATCTTTTCCTCATCTCCAGGCATACTCAGATGGCAACCCAGACTTCCCCGGACCTCTTCTCCCTGAACAGGAGAAGAAGAAAGGGAGGAACAAGAGGGCTCCGAAAGGAGGAGACAAACCTGCCTCTCGCTACAAGAAGAGGAAGAAGGAGGGGGATGAGAGACAGCTGATGCACTCTGGCCCTGACACTGTAATGACCCAAATCAAACAGGTAAGATTGATTTGATACCACCTTTGTGACCTGCTCGTTATGAATTGGTTGGAGCTGCACTACTTCATGTCTTTGGGAATGTAAATTACAGCCTGAAATCTGACTCCTTTATTCAGAATTTTAAAGTATTCATTACTGCCAGAATAGAAGATTGTTTCCACCACATGCAGAGACACTTATTTCACATTTCAAAGCAATATTACTGTAATTATGTCCTTGTTAGATGACAGTTGCACACACAGGTATTAGAAGCTGTTATTATTCAAGACAATGGAAGAGGATTCATGATTATTTTGCAAGTCTCTCATTGATTTCAACTTTACGAAGCTCACTTGCTCATTAGAGATGCAGTACAATTCCATTTCATCGTTGTAGCAGAAATAATGAGCATGTACTGTTGCATGCTAGTTTCTCGTATAAAAAGTATAAAATAATTTGGGTAGAGAAATCATGGCTGTTACTGTGTGCCTTTCTAACCCCATTTTCCTGCCTAGCTCTGCAGTCTGCAGTGAGGTAGCGATCAGACTTTATTCTTCCAGTGTTCACTCTAACTCAAGGCCACATTCTCAGATAGCTATTGAGGCAGGACAAGCAATTTGAGCTTACTTTTACTGGGCATTTTATAGATGAAAGAACTATGTAATGATGATGTAACCCGACATACCAAAGCCACAATGAGTGTTATTCCCTGAATTGCCATGGTGATGTTGAAAGATTTTTTTAATAACAGTTTTTTTGATTAAGGACAAATTTAAAATGAGTGCACCTACATTCTTTCTAAAAGATGAACATGTCTGCATTGTTAATTTCTCTGCTTCTCTGATGGGGATTCCTTTATGAATGCCACCCACCCACTCAATTCAGGTCTTTTTTGAACACGTTTTTCTTTGTCTGTTTCATATAAGATTTTTATTAAAACATGAAAACTAAATGGCGAGAAGGTTATAGAAAAATGCTGCTGATTATTCAGACAAGGCAGCATGACACATTCTTCAGAGTAACCTAAAAATTATGTTACAAGTAAGGCTTGATTAGTTGCTTGGTGTTGAGTGTGGATCAGCATTGACTACAGATGACATCCTCAAATAAAGGTATTCAGTTTACTGTTAAAATGAAGGAGGAATAAAGCAGAAAATATTCACATTTAAGAAATATGAATCAGAGAACCTTTTTCTTTTGCCTTAAAAATTCCTCAATTATCGTAGTAGTAGCGATTAATTTTATAACCCATACATTGAATAACGATGCTTGGTATGCTAGGTTGACATAGATATGGTGTAGTCTATGTTATGTCTTGTTTTTTTTTTTTGTTCATCTTTGTTTATTTATTTTATGTGAATGTATATTGTATCGTTAAGTTTCGGTTTCTGTGAAGGTGGTTTGTGCTCAAACATCCATTGCAGTACAGTTGATTGAAGTGATTTCACTCCTGTCCCTTCCCCTGGTCCCTCTTTTTCTCTCCTGACAGCAGCTCTCCCTGCTGCCCCTCATGGAGCCACTGATTGGGGTCAACTTTGCCCATTTTGCTCCCTATGGCAGCGGCCAGCTCAATGGAGAGAGCCTCCTGTCTGGTGCCTTTGGTAGTGCCTCACTTGATGGAGTCTCTGACTATTACTCCCAACTGGCCTACAAGGTAAGATCTGCTTACCTCACTCAGCTGGAACAGGATAAACATTGTGTGTCTGCATCAAGATGTGCTGACAGTGTATTTGTTGTGATGTCTACAGCAGAGTAACCTGAGTAATCCGCCAACACCACCGGCATCTCTTCCTCCCACTCCACCACCTGTGAACCGACAGAAAATGATCAATGGATTTGCCACGACAGAAGAGCTGGCCAGCAAAGCTGCTGCCATGGGTAAGCATTCATGATGATGTACCTCAATGTCACATTTCTCCCTCACACTACCACTCACACTAATCAGGAAATGGGTTCAGGTAAATTACAGAAATTCGATATGAAGTATTTTCATCGTTACATGCAGGCATAGTATGTACATTCATATTGACATTGTGCTTCTATTCTCTACAGTGTCCAAAGGACTGGTCCCAAAGCCGCTACATGTCCCATTTAGGACAGAGGAAGATCTACTAGCCCGAGCCATCGCACAGGGACCCAAAACTGTGGATGTTCCAGCCTCACTCCCCACTCCTCCTCACAACAACCAAGAGGAGCTCAGGTAACCAATAAATAACTGTGTGGCATCATAACTTTTGTTTGCATTGATCAGTCATGTGACCATGATATGATATTTGATTGGGCTGCACAGTTTTGACTGAGGTCTCCTTCTCTTTCTCCAGTAATAGAGGACAGGAGCCTTGCAAGGACAGGGACACACCTGACAGTTTTGTTCCATCCTCATCACCTGAGAGCGTGGTCGGCATGGAGATCAGTCGCTACCCAGACCTGTCTCTGGTGAAGGAAGAGCCACCATCCCCCTGTCTGTCACCTGTCCTCCCCATGCTCCCTCCTCCTGACGGGAAAGGTAAACACACACAACTCCAACATAATCATGTTTTTGTATGCAATTTAAACATGATCCGGCACGCCTTAACTGTGCAGCACATTTTTATGAATGTCCTCTTTTTATTCATTCTCTAGGTTCACAAATTAAACTGCAGGATATCAAAACGGAGCCATCTTCAATGTTCTTCAGCTCCACCTTTGGCCCCATGTCTAATGATTCCAAACAAGGGCTGGTGTCCGTAGCTATCACACTGAGACCAGCCGCAGCAGAGGTAGGAATACTTAAATTTAATGTTGTTTCAACATAGCCATTTTTTACTCAGTTTTATGGACTGACATATGGGCAGTCAGTGAAGGATGAAATAATAACTGCTCTAAACAAGTGTTATACCAAATGTATCATCATTTGAAAAACTTTTTTGCAGGTAATGTTTGTATTTTATGTTACATTTGTGGCTTACTTATCATCTGGCCATTTCATTTTCATATAGCAAAAAAAAAACAAACATTGCCAGCTAGTCGCTAGCATGCTCCAAGGTTATGTGAGGGCCCACTATCTGTCATGAATGTCACTCCAACATGCAAACCAAAGCAAGTACCATCACCTGCTAACACATTTCACTCATAACCTACCAAGTAATGTTGAAACATCCAATCAAAGACCTTTTTTTACCTTTAAAATTAATATGACAAAAACACCAAATAAACCAACAAAAAAGCTTCTTTCTTTTTTTTTAAAGGCCAGACAACATGCCAAAAATACAGTCTCTGATAAAACCTGCAATCTGCAATCCAATACCTAATCAATGTTTTTTTCCTCTCAGAACATCACAGGTGTAGTGGCAGCCATTTCAGACCTACTGTGCGTGAAGATCCCCAGTAGCTACGAGGTCAGCAGCACCCCAGACAGGGGGCCCCAGTCAATGCTCAGTGGTTCCAGGATGGGCCCCCATGGCATGGAGCCTCGGCCCCCGATGCTCTTCCACGGACAAGGAGACAACGGAGGGCTTCATGGGCGGCCTGGGCAGATGATAAGGCCCGGTGGAGCACAGGGGACGATGCAACAGCAGCATGCACATCATTTCCGTTTTCATCCCAATAGCCCAGGTGAGAGATTGAAACTAAATGAAATGAGACCATCTTTGACTCCCCTAAAGTACTGTAAACTGCCTGTAATTGAAATGTCATGTCTGATGTAAACTAAGCATAATGATTTTTTGTGAAAAAACACAAAGCAGCAACATAGTCACAATATGCTGCTGTTTATTCTTGGGAACAAATACCTTTATTCACTTTCTTAATTTATAAAGGTGTCATGCATATCATTACTATTCTGGAACTCAGGGCAGCTAAGCTAAGTAGCTATATTGGTAGGGCTTATGTCCTCGCCTCAGTGGCCCAGGTTTTTTTCAAATTGAACCTTGGCCTATTGCTGCAGGTCATCCCCCCCTCTGTCATCCTGTTTCCTGACACTCTTCAGCTGGACTATCCAGTAAAAAAAGAAGAGGAAGAAATGCTTTATTTTACAAGCTAATATATGAAGTCAAGCATCATGTCCTTATAAGTCTGCTATCAGAGAATGCATTTTGAAATCATTGGAGAAAACATTTTGTATGTTACTGCAGGTGCAGCTCTAGCTCGAGGGCATGATCAGAAGACCCCTGCCAGCCCTGGATGTAAACCTCACTGGTGCTGCCACTGTAAGGTGGTGGTTCTGGGAAATGGAGTTCAGAAATCCATCAAAGATCTCCCTGCCCACATGAAGGTACAGAATTAATTAGGCTTCATATATTTTACCTTGCTGCCACTTAATGTATCTAAGTAGGCAGGCCAACTTTACGCTGAAGCACTTGGATGCTTAAAGTGTGATTCTGATGCTAATAAAGTACAGCAGGCTTTAAATATAAAGATAGTTCATGTAAAGTCCTCTCTGCCAAACAACTATGGATAACTTTATCATTGATTTCCCCGTGGGAGGACTAGATGAGTCATGACTGGATGCCCAGACTTTACAGGATATATTATCTACTTTCAGCCTGAAGGCTGTACACATCTATACACACACACACAGCAGCACAGTAATGCTGCATATATCTTCTGATTATGTAAATCCTGCCTGCTGGAGTTAAATACATTTCGGATCAATTAGTGGGTTAAACAGGATACCCTATGACTCCAGTCTAGAGTATTTTGGTTATTTGAATATTGTATGTTTTTGATGTTTATTTCATAGATTCTTTTAATGTCAATTAATCTTAAGCAGTTCACATTGGTCAGGCTTTGATTTAACACCTCATTCCATATTCAGCCTGTTAAGACTACTGATGTCTCTCATTAGGAATCTGAAGGCCGTTTGAAATCTGAAGAAGACCTGGTCTTCTGCAGTCACAGCTGCTTCCTACTCTACTGTTCCTCACCGCTGCAATCAAGATCAAGCACAGAAACTAAGGTCTGTACTACTGTATCAAACACAGAAACAGCACTGTGAGCCTGAATAACATGCAGTTAATAAGATGTTCAGTTTTTTTTCTGACATCATGGATCTCATCTCCTCTTTTTAGGAATCAGTGTCCCTTCTCCCTGCCTCCGAGCAAACGGAGAACCTTTCGAAAACTCTTCACCAGTACAGTAACAACATGTCGTCGCTGGATGTGCATTGTCTGGCCCAGCTTCAGCCCAAGCAGTCTCCCCCCTCGACTCCTCCTATCCCCTTTCCCACTGCAGGCGAGACATCCAAGTCGGAGACAAAGTCTGATGCCATCAAGGTGACAGTGAAGCTGAAGGCCCGGCCAAGGTCTCATGACGGCTGGCACCAGGGAAAGCGACAGAAAGGTCTCCGCTGGAGGAAGTGGACTGTCCAGGTTGTGGTGCCAAGAGGGAATTCCCAGCTCCCAGATGAGGATAAGATCGATGAGCTCCTGAAGAAACTCGGAGCCTCCCTGCGCCCTCCTGCTTTACTCCGAGACCTGAGGCGATGCTGTTTCTGCCACCAGTTTGGAGACGGAAACACTGATGGCCCTGCTAGGCTTCTTAATCTAGATCTTGATGTATGGGTTCACCTAAACTGCGCCCTGTGGTCGACTGAGGTTTATGAGACGCAGGCTGGCGCCCTCATCAACGTGGAGCTCGCACTGCGTCGTGGCCAAACGGTTCGCTGTGCCTACTGCCAGCAGACTGGAGCTACCAGCGGCTGCCACCGCCTACGCTGCACCAATGTCTACCATTTCACCTGTGCTCTGCAAGCTCAGTGCACCTTCTTCAAAGACAAGACCATGCTTTGTCATGCCCACAGGCCCAGGGGAACAGCTGGACAAGCACTGGAGCATGAGCTGCGTTGCTTTGCCGTCTTCCGACGTGTCTATGTCCAGAGAGACGAAGTGCGTCAGATTGCCACCGCTGTACGGCAGCCTGAGTTAGGTTACACCTTTCGAGTTGGCAGCCTGGTGTCTCATGCAATGGGCCAACTAACCCCTCAGCAAATGGCAGCCTTCCATTCCCCAACAGCCATTTTTCCGGTTGGCTACGAGGCTTGCCGCATTTACTGGAGCATGCGCCATGGTAACCGCCGTTGCCGCTACATCTGCTCTGTTGAGGAGCGAGAGGGACTGCCTGAGTTTACCATCAGAGTCATCGAGCAGGGCTACCAAGACCTGGTCCTGACTGACACCTCTCCTAAAGGTTTGTTCTTTGAAGAAATACTATTGTTGTGTGTTTCAGGCCTATCAGAGTTTAACTGTTGTGTATTCTTGTTTCACTGTAATCAGGAGTATGGGATAAGGTTCTGGGTCCTGTCGCGGACAAAAGAAGCGAATCAAGCACTCTGAAGCTCTTCCCTGTTTACCTGAAAGGAGAGGACTTGTTTGGTCTCACAGTCCCTGCAGTCGTGAAGATCTCTGAATCGGTTTGTAGCTGCTTTAGCTTAAAGTACTGACCAAATGTGTTGATGACATCCTGTAGAGACTGTGTGATATAACCCATATTGTGCTGATTTATTCCAGCTCCCAGGAGTTGAGGCTTGTGACAGGTACTCATTCCGTTATGGACGCAACCCTCTTGTGGAGTTGCCTCTCGTGTTCAATCCAGCCGGCAGTGCCCGCGCCCAGCCAAGAACCACCTCTCCTTACACTTCACTGGTGATAAGGTAACTTTAAGTGAAGCTGACGTAAATCATCTTTGTAGGTGCATGTTCTCTCAAAGCAAAACACATTCATTATTCATTAGATTCGTTTTTAATGTTTTAATTATTTTCATTCCTTCTCTCTCAACATAAAGGCCACACCCACAGGCTGTAGTTGGCAACAGTGCTAGGTCTAACCAGAATGTGGCCCAAGGAGAAGGTGGCGCTCCCCATAGCAAGCCTCCAGTAGTGCACCCCAGGTCCTCGCAGTACCGCTGGATGAAGAGTGAGTGGAGAGCCAACGTCTACCTGGCCCGCTCCCGCATCCAGGTCAGTGTTAACGTAGTTATACGATTTATTTCTAAGTGAGGCTGACACTCGTAGATTCTGTTTCCTGTGGATATAATGAATACCTACATGTGTAATGTATTCACAGGGCCTGGGTCTGTTTGCTGCCAGAGACATGGAAAAACAAACTATGGTGATTGAGTATAATGGAACCATCCTCCGAAATGAGGTTGCCACCAGAAAGGAGAAGAGCTACAGAACTCAGGTAAACATCTGTTTTTGATACTGTTTGAGTAGAAAATACTTTTTTTGTCTAAAGACTAAAAGTGAGTACGTTCTCCTGTCCTCCGTACAGAACCGAGCAGTGTTCATGTTCCGCATCGACAGTGAACATGTTGTTGATGCCACCCGAACTGGAGGGCTAGCAAGGTACTGTGAGCTCCCACTGGTTGTTTGACATTCAATGAGAACGTAGAAATAACTTGTGCTTTCTTAAATTAAATGTTTTGTTCTTAATAAGATGTGAATTTTAACGCTGCATTTTAAATCTAATTCATGCAGGTTGTAGAAGCATCTGAACAACACCATTCAGTTTCTCACACAGTTTTACTACCTTATTAGCCAATCAGGAAATATGTAGTCTTAAAAGCAGAACATACAGTCTCTCTGCATCTGATTTGCCATTGTTACAGTCTCCCAACACAACACCAAAGACCCTGCATGCTTGTGTGGGTGGCTTCTTTGTGGTTATTGACAAATGACCAGCATTGGTTTTTGTAACTGCTGCATGCGTCAGTCCTTTTTGTTTTTTTGTTACGATAAAATAAAAGACGAGGGCGGTTTGTTTGTTATGTTTTGGCATAACACAAACAGAAGAAAGGATTGGGTTTTTAAACATGACAATCCATTCAAAGCTGCTGACTCGGCTTCTAAACACAAAGTTCCTCTTGCTTCACTTCCTTCCTAGTTTCACACTGTGGATCTACTATGTTGATGTGTTTGCCTGCACACAAACGTTTAACATTGAAGCAACATCTCAACACAGCTGTTTTTTACTATCAGTCCTGAGTGATCCAATCCAATCAAGTCGACAGCTTTAAGCCCGTCAATTACAGTGACCACTTGCAATGAGATCTAATGCTGCTTTTCGTAGGGATGCATGATTATCGTAAATTTATATTGTCAACTATCGGTCGATGATAAAAACAGAGCCCATAATCCAAAGCTAAATTGCTTTCACTGACTTGCCAAGCACAGCATCTACACAGTCCAAAACTACAGGTTATGAATTTCTTTTTAAAATATAAAAATGTGAAATCATAAGTTATCAATATCGGCCATGATAAGCTTATTATTGGTTGCAGAAATTGGCTGAAAAGATCCTGATCACCCCTTGTTCTTATATTTAAAAAAAGAATACTGTTTACCAAAATGGTTCCCCATTCAGTCTTCTGTGCCAGCGTCCTTTCCTCAAAGCCTGGCACTGGTCCCATAGCCATTAATTGCAAGCATGTTTGGAATTAAACTGCCTCTGAAAGGATCTGGATTTGAAGTAAAAACAACATAAAATTCACATTTAAAAAAAATAAAGATAAATTAATTAATTAAAAATGTTCCCAACTCTATAGTCATGTGTAGCATCTTGTGTGATATGAAATACGTCTCTTTTCATTTTTGTTTTGTTTTTCAGATACATCAACCACTCTTGCGCCCCGAACTGTGTCGCTGAGGTGGTCACATTTGAAAGGGGTTACAAAATCATCATCAGCTGTGGTCGCAGAATTGACAAAGGAGAGGAGGTAGATATCTGTTCTTTGATCAGACATCTTACTTATGCGCAAATGTCAATATCGCTGGTGTGCTGCTCAGAGAGTGACGTTTCCCTCCCTGTTTTCCAGCTGTGTTTCGACTACCAGTTTGACACTGTGGACAGTCAGCACAAGATCGCCTGCCACTGCGGAGCTCCCGAATGCAGGAAGTGGATTAACTGAGGAGAAACGACAAATCTAAATGCATTCCTTGCTATAGAGTGTGGATGCTTTGATCTCTGCAGGCTTCACACTAAAGTCATTTTATGAATGAGCAGAAGGCCTGGACCCTTTGGAGAGATAAATTAATTTACATGTTGGTTCATCAAGATCAAGGAAAACAAACGGGTGGAGGAAGGGAACACAGTAGCAGGATGTGACTTGTGCCATATGTGGGAGGCTCTGTTGTATGAGACGCCTCTGTCTGTCTGTGTGTCTGTATGTATCTGTGTGTTTGGTGTACATGGGGTGCGGAATCCACCAGCGAATGAGAAAGCACTGTGCAGGGTGCGGCCTTATTGCTTACTAAGGGCAGGCCCTTTTGTTTCATACTGTTAATGTATACCGTATGACTAAATGTAGACATCACTGAATGAGGAATGTACAGCAACGAATACTGCGAAGGGAATATTAACTTGCACTAAAAAAAAGAAAACAAACAAAAAAACACACATACACACACACGAAAAACTTTTAAAATACTTGATTCCATGAGTCAGTTTTATCATAGGTCTCTGTCATGTGATTTGTGTGGAATTCGAGAGGTTTTGTATTTATTACTGAGTGAATGAATTTTATTCTCAAAATGATGAGATTGAGTTAAAGAAGGCTAGATTGCTATTGTTTTTGAAGATTGAGGAAGACATGCTGTTACTTTTGTATAAATGTACATAAAGAAAACTATAGGAATAACCGACCAAATACTACCTTAACCTTCTTGATGTTTGGGTGTTTTTAAATCGTTTTTGTTCTGTTTGTCATTGAAATTTATTTAAGATGGACGTTATTTCAGTTTGAGAGTATATATTATGATTATTCTGTACAGAATTTGTAATATAACCACAATAATTCACAAAGTATTTTTGTTGTATTAAAAGTAAGGTATTGTAGCGTAGTGTTTTTGTGACTTACACATACTTTGACCACTCAAAAAAGAAATATTTTTGTTGACTAACGTAACGAGTTATCAGTTACAGAATTTAAAAAAAGACTCTTCAAATAGTAAGAGATCATGTGTGATCTGTTTGCTGTTAATCAGGTTTGATTTTAAAGAACTGTGAATTAGGTTTTGAAACCCAAAAACAACTTTTTAACTTTTTAACACGAGTAGGAACACCGACATGTATTTACCTGTTTTCGTTTTTACATTGCTTTTAAAATAAGGTGCAAACGTCTAATGATGTTGTGAGTTAGACGAGCCAGTGTGTGACAAAATCGTACGGGGGAACTCATTTTTCTTGGAGCTGTAGGTTGTTCTACCTTTTTGGATAGAGATGGCATTCTCCTTAATCAGAAATATTTCTTATACTGACACTTCACAAGTCACACATGCTTAGAAACGGAAGAGTTTTTGCGTGCACAATTTCAAGTTGACTGTAAAATTTTGGAGACAGTCTTAGAACTTGTAATGTATATGGCATGTATTTTTTTAACTTTCCGAAGACTCAATTGTATATATTTTCTCAATGAATGGTTGTAACAAAATTGTTTCTTGGATATTTTTCTTCTCTTGTATGATATTACATCATCCTGCCAGTGTGTTTGTGCTACATTTTCTTGGTCGTGTAGTCAGATTTTGTTTTCTTTCTTTTGGTTTTTCTTTTTTTTTTTCCTCTTTTTTTTCTTTTTTTTTTTGAAAATGCCTTTTGAAGTGTACAGAGTATGAGGTTTGGAGTTTGTGGAATTGAATTTAGAAACATTTACAAAAATAAACTATTTTACATGTTAGACACTCGTGTATGTGAAATCAATAATTACACATTTTTAAATTGTTGAATATGAAGACATTAAGCCACAAGAAATCTTCAATTTCCATTGAAACAGGTAGCAAAGTATTGCTGCATGACCAACTGATTTTTGACTTTGAAAAAGACGCCGAGCAAAGCTCGAGGGGATTAGCAGAGTAATTTACAATACGAGTATATGAATTATTAACCTAAGAAAGGTCTGTATCTTCAACAGAGGCCCTTTATTGGCAAGTATGCAAGCAAATACATCAGTGGCTCCAGTTCTTTTAAGGGCTGCAACCAATGATTATTTTGTATGAAATTCTGGGTCACTGAAATGTCTGCGGTCAAACTGACATTCCTTGTGACTGTTTTCTCTGAAGAATTCATAAATATTAAGTTTATTATTGTAGGAGACTGAGAGAATCCCAAAATATTGACTCTCAAGGAGCGGGAACTGGTTAAGTCTGGGCTTTTTGTCTTTAAAAAATAAAAAAGATAAATAAAAAACGATAAATTGACATTTTCCATTCTTTGACTGAACTGATTAATCATCTCACAGTTTCAGCTCTAGCCTCCTTTAAAAGAATCTAACCATCTATTTACTCATAGACTATGACCTTGATGTTATATTGAGTTGTGAGCAAGGAAGCCATTTTCCCTGCTGAGATTTTATTCATTTAAAAAATTCTGAAGTTCAGTGTGGTCAAGATTTTGATATGAGACTCTTTTTTTTTTGTAGTATTTCCCTTGATTCATCTCCAGTCTCATAGGGGCTCCTGACTGCCAGGTACAAAGATATGTGATCATTCTTGGTATAATTTAACTGAATTTAGTGTGTTTGCTCTGTCTGCTTGACCTGTATGTTTATCAAGCGTCCATGAAACTCTCCAGGGATTCTCACTGCAGGTTGTACTGCTGCCTGTAGATACCTCTGGATGCTGCAATGGTAGGATGTAAAGTTTCTAACATCTTACATGCACTTTGAGCAACGAGTTGAGGCCTTTGAGAAAATGATGATTTTCTGTTAAGATTATACTTACATGCTGCATATTAATACATTTGTTGTAAATTAAATTACCACCATCTTGATACAGCTTATTTGACCATGTAAGAGCATGCTTAAGTTCAAGTTTACTAGCCACACTTTAAAGACTTGATTCAAAAATGCTGGAAAGACATATTGTACTACTCTTACTTTCAAAAAGGCATCACAATCTAAAGCTGCATTTTTAACAAACAACTTGTCAGTGGTCCTTCAGTGGGCTCCATTTGTTCTCATTTCAGCCCGGAGTGGGTTTTCTAAAAGAATAACTTTACTTACGACATTTATCTTAGGTACTTCCACCTCTCCTCCTTCTGAGGTAAACTGTGGAGTTCCTCAAGCTTCTGTTCTAGGCCCTCTTGTGATGCTGCCTTTGAGCGACATCATTCCATTGGTTTCATTGTCACATTAAGGCTATGATTCCAGTGAGCTCGCCTTTTGTGAGAATAAAAAAACATAAAAAAAACATGGCTGCCCTTAGCTTCCTCAATATGAATAAGTGACCACTGTGTAGATTGAACACAAAACAACATCAGTGTGAGTTTGCCACATCACACGCTCATCCACTATAACAATGTTGGAGTAACTTTCGAACATGATTCAAACTAGTATAGGCATAACAGGCTATATAACTTATTTGTCAAATTTTGTCAATATCTTCCTCATAATCTCTATATTGGAGTAAGTTATTAATGCAAATAACATGAAATACTGGTCACATTTGGCCAATTTTCGTATCCTTGCACTTGTGATTTTAGGATTGCAACTAAGGATTATTTTTGATGGAGATACATTTTCGTGAATAGTTGTTTGGTCTTTATAATGTTTGAAAATGGCAACAAAAAAGTCAGTGTTTCCCTTAGACCAAGATGACATCCTCAAATGTCTTTTTTTTTACCACAACCCAAAAATATTCAGTTTACTGTCACAGAGGAGTAAAGAAGCCAGAAAGAAGAGTCTGGAATCAGCCAGTGATTAACCAATTATCAAACAGTAGTTGGTGAATTATTTCATAGTTGACAACAAACGCTTCATCGATTGATGTCACAGCTCTATTACACTTACTCCTGGATTTAATTTTAAGACACTGCTTCTTCTCTTAACTGAAAACTGTACATTTTAGATTGTGATCAACTAGAACAGCAAATTAAATGTCATATAATAGTTAATTGTATCATTTTAATGTTTATTTTTGTTTTTCTGTCTATCATCTTGCTACTTAATCTGTGGTCTAACAAGAGCTGTTAGGTAATTATATCAGTGGGTTATTATATCATTATCATTTCCATTTCCTTGGCCAATTTGTACACAGCAGGGACAATTTGCATTTCAGTCAGACCAGTTAAAATCTGAGTCGTACTGACATCTGTTGGTGAAGCATCTGTACACATGTGACACTCACTGGTGTTGCGTCGTAATTAGCTTCCCCTTCAGAAACATGTCTTCCTGGCTGTGTGCCCTCCATTTTGCCTTTTCAGATATTTGGGAGGAGGGAAGAAATATCAAATAAACGCGGAAGATTCACAGTCCCGCTTCATTAAATAACACATTAGCTTGTGGTTGAATTAATGTTCTCGTTTGTAAAGAAACAGCAGTCAGATTGCTGGACTGTGCGGTCCAAAACACGACGGAGCGATGCTGTTTTCGTTTTCTTTTTTCGCTCCGGCGTTAGCGAAGACGAACACACGGCCGGGGACACACATTTCGCGGGGACGCGGTCTGCGACGTAACACCTGTAAACAGTCGGCGCACAGGCTCATTTGAAGATGCGTGCCCTGCCTCTTTTCACGGCCGAGCCTACTTCCTGGTGGATGAGGCAGCGCCTCAGTGTTGTCGTAGTAAGCAGACTGGGCAGCTGAGGTGAAGGCGGAGGCGGTTGTTGATGGTCTGCAATCGCCATACAGCAGTTTGCTAACGAACACGCTCCTTTCTCTCCCGTTTCCTTTTCTTTCTTTTTGCGGTTTGACGAGCAGAAGAAAAAACAAAAAAAAATGGGAAGCACGGTGATGGAGTCCAGCAAGGAGAGCTCAAAGAAGAAGAAGAGGAGAAGTCTGCGGATTAACATGCCAGTGAGTCGGTGAAGTATCAACTAATTTGGCTTCTTGCTGTGAAAATAGAGGAAATAAAAAAACATTTGGCCGTTTTTTTGGTGAAGTTTTCGTGAATTTAGCGCTCGAACTTTCAGCCGTTAATAGCCATTTTGGTTGACGTAGCGCGCGTGAGTGACAGCTGTCTGTATCACGACTTCTCAGTTCGTCAGTCGTCCGCCACGAAATACATGTCAGTTATGTCTCTATAGGTCCGTGTTGAGTTTGTCTACAGACAGCAGGCTGTTTGCACTGACAGAAATACATTTTTGCTGCCTCCAGCATGCTCATGAGGAATGTCTGGCTGTAACCATTTAATGTGATGTGTCACTGCAGCCAACTCCCCTGTTATGTGTGGGGCTGTCACTAGAGATAGTTTCATTATTGATCAATCAGAACACATTATTGCTCTGTCAGACAATAGTGGATTTTTTTTTATTTTTTTTTTTTTTTTTTTAAAAAGCCTAGTATATAACCAAAAGATATGGGATGAGATATCCAGATGATGACAGTGGTCGCTGATTAACTTTTGCTTGCTCAGCTTATCAGTAAATCGACTAATCATTGCAGCTATGTGTTTAAAGGTGTGCTATGTAGTTTTGGTGAGGTTTTTGCCACAATAAACAAACTCTTTGATTCTATGACTGAATGAATAAACTGATCTTAAAGGACAACACAGTTTAATACCATTTTACTTTTTTTTTTTTTTTTAACATGTGGTGGACCCTGCCACCTTTCTAGCTCCAAACTGCCTTCTGGGGACCTTATTTTCCTCAAGGAACAGCTTGTTTATCAGTTAAGGAGCAAACAAATAGTTCTGAGTTTGTATTATTAACCTCATTAATATTGTACATTTCTTATTTCATTTCAACTACATAGTGTCACTTTAAGTACAGTGAAGAAAAAACGGGTCACATGTCAGTAAAAGTAAAAGCAGCAAGTGATGATTCATGATGGTAACTACACTGGGGACTTTTGTGTATTTAACTTGTATTCTGTGGCCAGGGCCTGATTCACAAGTCGCGTCTGTTCATCAATCTGCGCAATCAGTGCCTGGGATTGTGTTTGTCTTTGCTCCACAAGTCTACACACTAGGGGCACACTGTCAGCCATACTATCAGGCCAATATTCAGTATTTTCCCCAATTATCAGCATCAGGGATTTTTCTTTTGAATTGCAGATAAAATAAACTAATTTGAAAATGGGCTGTTTGGTTTAGATGTGGTGTCAAATAATCTGAATCCTTAAAGTAACTGGTAACTAAATGTATCAACTGAATGTTGTGGAGAGGAAGTATAAAGTATCAGAAAATAAAAGCACTCACATAAAGTACCTCAAAATTGTACTTAGGAAAGTACAGTAAATTGTATTTGAGATTGAAGACTTTCGTTTTCACTGCAAATGAATATCGGTCCCTAATATCAGTTTTCAGTCATCTTGGTTTCTAATAATCGGTATCAGCCCTGATAAATCCACATCCGTTGACCCCTACTACACACACTTGCACTGAATAATGCCACTGTAGACTTTAAAGCTTTATTTTACAATCTGTTTTTCAGGATTAAAACAAAGTGTACTTTTGTGACAGCTAATTTGTTTTTCTAGTGAAGTGTGGATAACAGCCATGTTACTGTTGCTAACAGGCATGTATTTTTTGGATGGCATCCATCAGATCCTCCCAATGAATCTTATTTGTGAATGGATTGGATGCAATCTGCGTTTCCTGTTTGAGATTTTGTAAAATAGTCAATCATTCGTCTCTTTTTTTGGATTTTTGGAAAAAACACTTTCCTAATAGGAAGTAAGCTTGCTGATACAACACTGTTTTTGTGGTCAGCGCTCTAGCTGTGTGTTGGAGCTTTCCACCACTTCCACCACAGGAAACATTAATACAGTTGCGTGAATTATATACCAACAGGTTTGCATGGTCACATCATACTGTCTGTTTGATTAAGCTCCCTTTCTGCAGAAGCAACTCTCAAAAGTGGAATGTAAAACCCAACCCTTGATACGGAGGAGTGTGCTATGTGTTGCTTTTGCTTGCAAAGGTTTGCGTGGTGGTGAAACATGTTTTTCTTCTTAATGAGTGACATGTTTAGCCTTAAAAAATAGTTTGCCCTTTACTCAAAGCAATGAAGAACTACAATGTCCTTTAAGTGTTAGAAATGGTTAGAGCAACATGTAGCGTCTACAAAGGCATTCTTGTTACCTGTCATGACATGTCATTTAGTTTTTTTCTGCTGTATTTCCTGAAGGTTAGCTCTATCCTTGACACTCAGGTATCTGTTCTTTTCAGGACTTTGGTGCATTCACTTCCCCACAAGTGGAAACGAGTGGCTCGACCAAAAGTGGCGCTCAGACGGTACAGAGATTATTTTCATTTAATGATTTTGGTGTCATGATTTTTCATGTGCTTGCCAATTGTTTGTTTTCTCAAGTTTGCTCTTTCCAGCACATGATTTATCTCGTCTATTTGGCTCTTGTTTGTTTGGCTTCGAATACTTAGACGTGCATTCGGGAGAGCAAAATATTACTCAAGGCCTTCTCTCCTATTCTGCCAACCCTCACTGGCTTACAGTAACATTACGCCCACTGTGTCCAGGCATAGCGGGATCGCATACAGGAAATTGATTTTTCTAACAGAAAGCGGCCTCTTCCTACTGTCTGCTCTAATTGATTTGACAGGAGTGATCATTGATCATTACCTCACATGCCCCAGAACGCATGTTTCAGTTTTGCAACGGTAACGTTTCTGCAGTGCTGATAATAAAACCTGCATTATCTCGTCTTTTGAAAGAGCTGATTTATATCCAGACAAAACCCTGATGGCTATTCACTTGCCTTAACAAGCTCTTGCACAATGACAGAGTTGTTGGCAAACAGAAAAGATGGGTGTGTGCTCTCACTCTCTCAGATTTGTCACAGGATTGGTTTAGACAGAAATGTGCGTATGGAGCGGGGCCAGCCTTAAGCAAACACCACCCTAAAGCCTCGCTGAAGAGACCGGACAAAACAACACTTCTTCCCCTTTTTGATTGGAATTGTTGCAAATACAGTGATTTAGCCCCGAGTGTTCTAATCAGTGCACTTTGGTTCCCATACAGCAGTGGTGGCACCTCTTCCACTTCATATCATTATGCAGCTTTTCTGTTTTGATGAGACCGGTTATTATGCAGGCTTTAATCGACCAGCAATGTTACCAAAACACTCCTGTTACATTTTATTGTTTTCTGTAAATACAACCTCCGAGCTGGAGATCATAGTGCTTTTGCTGTATCAGAGCCCACAAATGGTTAAAAGATTTGTTGTTGGCACATCCAGAGCAGGCAGCAGTCGGTGGTGGGAGGAGGCTCTCTCTGTCTCCAGCTAGATTGGCTGCCGTCTCTCATGTTTTGTTTTGGTATCTGCACTGCGAATAGAGAAGGATTTCTCAGTCTGTTTACATGATATTGACCTTGCAAAGACAGACTTATAAACACACAAAGTCATAATTAAAATGTTATCATTGTTGTTCAGCGGGGCTCCAGACGAACCTTTTCACACCCTAATCTACAAGCAATGCGACATATTCATATTTATTCCATCTTAAAGATATTAGAGATGTGTACTTGTCACATGGATAATTCCTCAGCAGTGGTTGTAGTTTACTGGCCCTGTCACAGCAATGTTGGGGCCATCATTAAGCGCCGGTAGCAGTAGTTGTTGTGGTGTGTCCCGCAGCTGGTCAGCCTTTGGCGGGGGCTTGGGAGAAAATCTTTAATAGAAAACGTAATTAAGTTAAACTGCCTTTTTAAACATAGACACCAAATTAAAAAAACTTACAAATGCAGACATAAGGTATGTGGGTGTATTAAGCTTAAAATCTGGTGAGCTATTTGTAGTGAAAAATAAATGTGTCTTCTTTTTCTGATTAAAAACACATGTTCCATAGGCTGATTCTGTCATTAACATAACTTAGGTATACGCTTGGCCATTCAGTTGCCTTCAGCGGCCTCCCCTGATAGAGGATCCCTGCATAGACAACCACATTCTTTGGTTGATGCTTCAATGCCACCGTCAATCATGAAAGAACAATAAGAGTCCTTTATCTCTTCACTTGTCTTCCTTTTCAGTGATTCTGCGATAACTCCAGTGAACTGGTCACATGCTGTGTCCTTGCAATAAGATGGGTTCACTTGAAATCGGTTCTTTTTTAACAGTTCAATAGATTGAATCACCACGTGAACACTGTTGGTTTAAGCCAGACACTAGGTGCTTATTTCAGGTGGCGTTCCCCTCCCGTCCACTATCCACTTGTTACTGTTTCCAAAATCCCCACTGCTATGGGAGACAACAACAACGGTAACGAACGTGCTAGCAATCTGCACTTTTTGAACTGAAAATGTCAGGTTCCTCTAACCCTAACCTCAACACTGCATCCTGGCTTTACTGCTGTCCAAATACGATTATGATTGGTTTAGATACATACAAACAAGCCAGGAAGTTTTTTCCCCTTATTATATTATATATATATATTATATACCAGAATCAGAATTGGTGGAGCCAGATGTTTCTCCACAGAGCTGTGCTATGTGAGCCTAACAATACAATGTGAAACCCTGAATTCAGTGAATGGCAGCTCTTCCTTCACACTGCTGTCTTTTCAGCCTCTTCTGCAGACTCATTAGTAGATTCCTGCCTTCAAAATGCTGCTGGCAGAGATGCTGCAATTCCATCAGATTTTTTGTTCCTGCACACTTTATGCTTCAGGCTGCTGTTGTGCTCTACATATGTTTCATGTTAAAAGTGTGCGGTCGACCATACCCTAACCTTAACCCAAGTCTTCACCCTAAAATTTTATGATTTACGTCATGGGAACCTGAGTTTTGTCCCAGTCCGCGCGTAAACGTATTTATCACCCCTGCAATTTCAGGAATTTACGCCCACACATAGCCTTTCAATTTCTACCGGTGTGATATACGATAATAGTTTTTTGAAAAACAAAACAAAAACAGGGGGCATAATGGCTGACTAAATGACTAATGACTAAATGGTTGCAATCTGGAGGCTGGCCTGTTGGAAAGAAGCGTTGGTTGTCTGATGTGAACCTGATAGCTCTTGCATCGAGTGTGACGCCACGTGACGCCCTGTGAACGCACCGTGCAGCATGACATTATTAGAGGGATGCAGAGAAAGACTGAATGTTTTTAAAAATAATTTTAGGAGCTAAACATTGTGAATGAAGCATGAACGGCAAAGTTGCAACAAAGTCTTTTACAAAGTTAGAGGTTTCTGTCACACATTATATCACATTGTTGGTATTTCAGTGACTTTTATTCCCTTTGTTTACAAGCTGGATCATGACAGAACGTTTGCTTCACTGCACTTTGCCCTTGAGTCTCGCATTATCATACTGCATTTTTATGAGATGCCATTAAGTGTTACAACGTGACTAACTAAACAAAACAATGTCTCATACTGAATGCGAAATAGAGGAAGTAACCAAAATGATAAACTCACACTAAAAGGTGCAATCAGCTGCCGTCATTTCACGATAAATCTCTTTTCTCTGTTTGCCCCTTCAGTATGGCCCTTTGGTTCGGATTTTGTTATGCACAGACTTTTTCACTGAGATATCTCACTTTGTATATACCCCACATTTACAGAAGTGCATGAAAATAACACTGCCTCCTTATTTTCTGTCAGGGACCACGCTGCATCCGTTCAGCCAGCCCCATCAAAGGATTGCCTGCGAGGAGCCCGCCTCTTCAGCCTCAGGGTCCTCTGTCCGCTCCCGTGCAACTAAAGACGAGCTCAGGTTCACCCAAAACTATTTTTCCCTACCCCTCTCACCAGAACTCCCCACCCAAGTCCCCCCGTCGCCTGAGCTTCACTGGTATCTTCCGCTCCTCATCCAACTCCTCACCTACAAGCATGAAAATCTTCTCCAGGACCAGGAGAGGTGAGTCAAAAAGCTAACATTGCACTGTCATCTGTTACTGTTGCTACGTTGTGCAAAAGATCCAGGTGCAAGACGATTTTAAAGGAAGTAAGAAACAATAGATGAAAGTATGCCATCTTTAAGATTATTCTGGGTTTCCTGCTGTACAGAATGTGCAACTCAAAGCCAATACACAGAGTCTATCTGATCCAAATTCTTGAGTTCAAATCTTTTCCTCGTGAGAGAACTGACATAAAAACATGTCGGGCAGCATTTTGTAAGTTATAAAAACAGGAGTACGAGGAAGTAGAAGTCTTGATTTCCCAATGATGAAAAAAAACAAAAAAGATAGTCACATCTTGCTTTGTGCCATCCTGCAAGCTAACTCGGTCATGAGCCTCATCAGATAGGCGATCACTTGATTGCAGATGAGGTTCCATTCCTGTCGATGTCAGCACCTTTCTCAAGGAAAAGAAATCAATTGACTGGGGCTTTTTTTAGCTCCAAATGCCTAGCATGACACAGCGCGTCTCAAAGCTTGTTTATCAGATTAACTTACAGGTTTGGCTTGCCACAGGTAGGCCTTTCTCTATTTTTACATAATCGTCCGATTAAAGTTATTGATGCCGACCACAGTCATTTTGCGTTTTCACTTCCAGTCACATGTATAAAACAGCCAAATCATTGGAACATAACTTTCATATATCCAACACTGCTGACATATATTTTTCCACATTTTGAGGTTTGATTGTAGCTCTTTCAAAGACATCATCTTGTTGCACCCCCTTCTTCTGCTATACTGTAGTTAAATGGAACGCGAGTGGAGAATTAGCACCACCAACTGTTTACCCGGAGGAGCTTAATTTCTAATATTCACCTACAGTAATGGCAGTGGATGAAAACACACAAAATTTGATTTTCTCTGGCCGTGGGAATTGCAGAGCAACTTAAGATATGATACTATCACAATATGTTGACCACAATAACAAGAGTCTTAGAGTCTTAGCTTAGTGCCTCTTTAACACAAATACACACACACACACTGACTTCAACCTGTTTATATCCATGTGTGCCATTATTCCAGTATTAAACTGGGAAAACCAGAACAGCTCTGGGGTTAACATGTTTAAAGGAAGGGGACAAGTCGGCCTCATTAAAGTCTTTTCTTTCTGTGGAACTCTGCACTGCCTGCCTTTTTGTTCGTCTTTGAGTTTCTTCTTCTCCACCGCAAGTAAGGTAGCTTCCGTTCCCTTCACCCTCATTCATCTGATAAGCACCACCACAAGCAATTATGCCGTCGTGAGTCTGGCAAGTCAAATCTGCGGGGAAATCTGTTCAGCCTGCAGGTTTTCATAAAAATACTGATATTTGGCTCCAGTGTATTGCTAAGGTATCACAAGTGGAAGTGACACAATATATTCCTGCACCAATGTTTTGTCCCACATCATACAAGGACAAGGCCAGTTTTGACTGTAGGACGTGTTTATTTTGATCTCTGTTACCCACCAGTAGTTTATATAATATGCTTTGTGTAATTAAAGGACATTATCTACTCACCCTCATGCTGGTGGAGATTTTCTAGTCCACAAAACATTTCTGTACATTTCTGCAACATTGTTGCAGCATTCTCCTGAACAAATGGGGTCACTGCAGACTTTTAAAAACAACAAAAAAAAAACCCAACAACCATAAACTGGCTACACACAGCTCATATGACTGAATCCCGGTGTCCAGAAGCCCTGAGAAATTGATTTCAAAGTCAACATTTACACCCTTGACACAAGGTTAAGCTCATGCACCCACTTCAGATGGGGTGCACACTTAAGCCTTTAGCCTTGCAGCTACAGTGAAGGTTTCAATGTACAAATAACCTCTTTTCAAATCAAGTTAGGAGCGCAGGGATTCTGGAGGCCTGGATAGCATGGAGCCATTTTCGGTTGTTTTTCTGTTGTTGTTTTTTTTTTTTTTTACGCTGTAATAGGAGCCTCCATCTACTTCAGTTGTTTAGGAGAATGCTGCAACGCTGTTTAGCCGTAAAGCTCCAGAAATATTACGTGCAATGCAAAACATCAGCATTTTCATTGGTATGAAGGTCGCGATAATGACTGAATTTTCACTTTTGAGTCTACACATGCTGTATGAAATGTGCTATATATATATAAAGTTGACTTGACTTTTGGGTGGAATTGCCCCTTTAAGTTCTTATACATGTCGTTTCTGTCGTTTACAGTTTTTCTTTACAGGCAAAAATTTGACAATTAATCACCAACTAAAGGTTAATGATCATGCCAGTCCTGCCAACAGGTGGAAGTCCAGCCATGGTACATTTTCCATGTCATCATTAAACTCCTTAATGGCATAATGGTAATAGTGCTGTCCACAAAATAGTGG
Organism: Sparus aurata; assembly: GCF_900880675.1. NCBI lineage: Eukaryota > Metazoa > Chordata > Actinopteri > Spariformes > Sparidae > Sparus > Sparus aurata. The sequence goes on along the minus strand of NC_044207.1, from coordinate 22,768,772 downwards.
AAAGTCTAGTCAGAACAAGGCCTTGTTTTATAAAGAACAGACGCGGGCAGATTTTCAGCTCTCATGTCTCCATGTAGTTAAGCGGTTGATTGTTACATAACAAAAACCAGCCTGTTTTACACGGAAACAGCCCCGCTGGAAGCTGCATCAAACGGCACAAAGATGAGTCATACGTTTTTGGCTTGCACATACACCCATTCTTCTGTTTCCTCGCGGAGGGTCAGTTTGGCAGCGGCTGGTGGAATAAAGTTCTGTTAGGGCCAAACCTCAAGAGTCTGCATGCTCAGTTTCCTCTCGAAATTGTTATTGATGGTAACCAAAGTAAAACACTGAACACACACCAATCTGCTGTGGCCTTCTGAGTCTGATGTGGTTTGAGTCATTACATCCTCTCTGTACTAATGATGTGGCTTTACATGAACAGTGGCCAATGATAATATCAACAAGGTATGCTTATAAAGGAGTATCATACAGAGACTGAGCGGGGACATCATCTTTTCTATTTTTAATAGTGGGATGTTTTTGTAGACACCTCACTTTCACCACAAGGGTGTGCTGAAGGCAAAGTCTTGCCTTGCCTTAGTTCACAGACTGGTGTTGAACAAGCTGTCGATTTAGCAAACCCCTACATAATCATTATCAGTATTTATTTTATTTTTTTTACATTTTAGTAAACATTTTTTTTTAGAATGTTTGCATGCCTAGGCTTGTTTGCTTGCCTAGGCAATGTTTGTGTTGTTTTCTCACATTTCTGTCTATATCTGCTACAAATATGATCAGAATGTTGTCTCATTCCCATCTCGTCTAAATATGTGTTTTCCCATCGCCTGGACATTGTCAGTCTTTCACTGCTGAAGGCAACTGTAGCACTTTCATACCCTTATCTGGAAGTGACCAGACTCTTAGGAGCTCCTCGTACAACCATGCAGAGTTTTTTTCCCCCCTCCTCACTCTCTCTGTTGCTACTGTGTGCTGTATGTTGTCAGTAAATAAAGGGAACCAGGCAGATTTGACTCTCCAAATTTGCAAAATGGCAGCCTTAAAAGGGCAGAATGATTTAAGTTAGAGTGAGGAAGGTAAGCTAGGAAAGATCTTACGAAAATACACCACTGTGTCTACAATCCTCTTGGATCTGAAACCTTAGCAACCTTCAACACAAACTGAAGTGGATTCCTTTTCTGAGGACGATGAAAACCTTATCATAGAGACCATCACAGGATATTTGAGGTGACCGATTTCATCATTGGCCATTGACCCACTGAGTGGTGGAACACTTGCATAACATGTTAATTGAGATCAGTACTGGACATGCTGTCACTAATGTGAGCAGCAGATAGTGAGTGGGCCATCTGCTTAGGGTAGGGGAGGCTGCTGGTATTGAATGGAGGCTTTCTGATCAGCTGACAGAACATGGGATGTCCCCCTGCTGTCATCTGACGGGGGCTGGCCTCAGCACTCTTAAAGGTCAGGCCCCCAAAAGTTACAGACAGCTGACCATACGAATGACAGAGCTGCAGCTCTAAAACTACAAATGTTACGTGTTTATTTGTCATCCTCTTTAAATGCAAATTCAGAGGAATTAGCACTGAGTTTCTATCTTGTGTTACATTGTGTGAAGACAGAGTGAGACAGATGTGCCTGTGCTGAGAGAGGGCAGTGGGGGCGGGGAGATGTGCAGCCCGAGCCAATCGTTGGTGTATCCTTCACAGACTGGCCTCCTTTTACAGGCTGCTGACATGCGTGCTATATTAAAGAGACGCCACCCACAGCTGCACCTGACAATTTACAACACTGACACCGACCCAGAGGGAGGGAAAAAAAGGCGCTCCCGTCCAAGTTGTTATTTGCATCACTCGCGAGAGAGACATTTCCCAGTTGAAGCTGTGTGGAATTTAGTGCTTTCATGCTTCCATCAAGCGTATGAGAGGACACAGATAGTGCACACTCCTTCCTGCTGACTTTGTGCTCTGCAGTACTGGACGATATGCTGTTTCGCCTGGATGTGCAAGGATAGCGTTGTTTTCGGTCTGTAGCTGGAATTGAGCATCATGGAATAGCAAAAACAAGTTTTTGTCCTGCAGGAGAAGACAGAAGACCATCAACATATATTCTTCATCCATAGATTGAGGGTGACAAGTTTCCTCTTGTACTAAAAAGGACCATCTATCTCCTAAAGACAGGCTAAACAGCCTCAAAGACTTAACAAATCTCCAGATCCTTCAGAAATACTTTTCGAAGTAATTTCTCTACAACTGCTTCTTCAGCTACCAAATGGGGTAACTCTCAATCGGCACAGCTTTGCGACATCTCTGCGCTCATAACGTGGCGCGGATGGTCATGGTCAAGTTTATTTTTGAGCCCACAACCCACTGCGCTTCATGAAGAGGTTTGGCAGCCTGAGGAGGAGCAAGAAACGGAAGGAGCAAGATGGGCTAGGAGGGAGGCATCAGTCCGAGGCATCATGTCTGTCTGGTAATATGCTGTGCTCTTCACCCGCTCTCTCCTAATGAATGACCGTTTCAAGAACAATATTTTGAAATTTTCTCACCTAAACTCCCAGTAACCCTGTATGAATATTCTTGGATTGAAAATTTGAGTTATTCTCCTCATAGCAAAAGCCACAAAGAGAGGGCATCTATTTTTATTGGGTACGAATCTGCTCTAAGCCTAAATATATTTAGGTGCTGAATGCCGTATGGTGTTAGGTTCCCTGTATAGTTTAGGTGCTGGTTACGTGGCAGGTCTCTGGTTTCACAAATGCATGTAGCACACATGCCAAAATGGTAAAGGTATCTGTGAGGGGCTGACCTGAGGCAAGAGGTTAGCTATCACTACCAATTACTACACATACTGCAAGATGCTTTAGTTATTTAGTTGTAAAAGAAGTGTTATCTTCAGCAAAGGGTAGAGGATGTAGTTTTGTTAATAAAATGTCTGAATCACAAGGAACAGCTTAAATGGAATTTGTTTTTATTTTGTAGTAAACCGTGTCATTATGTGAACGTGAGTTTTAGAAGCTATATCCGACATAGTGTCAGCTGAGTGTCATTATTTCCGTCCTGCATCCTTTGGGAGTCACTTAAGAATAGCTGCTCCATTTTGAAAACTTTATTAAAATTGACAGGAAGCATTTCACCGTGAGTGGAAGCAGATATTTCCCTAACGCGTGTGGGCAGTGTCTCCATACATAACATACCTTCAGGCGCTCAACAATGACAAAAAAGATGGACGCACAGAGCACCGTGCAGAATTAATGCATTTATCGTAAAGTGTTCGCTCATAATGCCTGATGAGTGAGTGGTGCACTATGTGGCGTTCAAGTGCACCGACTTCACAGCTCCTGATTTAGAGCCAGTCTAACCTCGGTGGGGTAGATGAGAGGAGCAGAGTCCTGTCGCGTTGATATACGTACATCCCTGTGTGGCTGTGGAAGATGTAGAGCTCATCGTAAAGGCTGTATACAACGTGGTGACACCTCAGCCTAAACCGCATGTCCTTTGATCCAGAGCCTCTCTACACTATGGAGGAGCAACTCTGTTCACTGCACCATTTTAAGAAGCTCACATCTATGTTAGAAGTTTCAGTAGATGCCAGTTCTTCTCAGCAGCACTGTGTATGTCAGTTTGATTAGTGGCTGCTCATTTGAATGTTTTGCCACAGTGCAGTTTGCACACCTATGTGATCCGGCCATCGCTGAAGTGCAGACCCGTCACGCCCTTTGTCACAGCTAGCCGTATCATCGTGTACATAGCAAATTCATTTGAGACTGTTGTTGCTAATTAGGGCACCGATTTTCATATTGCATATCCCTTCACAATCCAGTGACCGGTGGGTCTATACAAACATAACAATCCACCGTTGGCCAGAGAAGAAGCAGTCTCACTACTGCTCTGACATCAACCAGTGAGGCTCACACTGCTGCCCAGAGTCACTGTGGCCCCCACTTGACTGAAAACTGCCTGCCAACCCCTCAGGGGGCACCAACACTGAGGGGATCTGGTTTTATGGGTGTTACATTAACACAACATGCAGTAAATTGCAGTGGAACAACCCGTTGTGATTAGCCTCTGCTTATCTACTGCCTCTGCACCTCTGGATCACTGCCCACATCAAAGATTTTCAAGGATTCAAATAGTGCTGCAGCTAATGTTAATTTGAAAACTAATTGTTTATTGGTTTTTAAGGCAATAAGCACAGTACAATCAAGACCAATGTGCACATAGTTTGATTTTAAAAAATTCAATACAGAATTATGTTCATATTATAAATTGTGGAGTAAAATAGAAGATAAAGCCAGGTATTCTTTGAGTATTTTTTTGGCTTTTGTAAGGCTTTATTGATAGTACAGCTGAAGACTAGACAGGAAAGGGGATGAGAGAGAGAGAGGGGGAGTGACACGGAGCAAAGGGCCCCAGGTGAGGATTCGAACCCAGGGCCACTGCAGGACAAAGCCTCTGCACATGGGACACCCGCTCTACCAACTGAGCTGAACGGCCGGGTAAAAAAAAGTTATTCTTAAGGGCATATGTAAGTGGCTATCTTGTGATGTTGCCATCACGACGTGTGCTCAACTTCTCAGTCAGATCCAATCAGGACAGATCCAATCAGGACAGAGGGGCTAGCAATGCATAACTTACACCGCTCCACTCTTTTGTCCAAAATGGTCACTTCTGACTCCATTTAACTAAGATGGTGATGGCTATGATGCTAAAATTGTGGATTGAAAACAGCAGTCCACAAACCAGTGGGTGATGTCACAGTCGGTTGACACAGTGATTCCCTTTCAATTGCTACCATGCGGAGAATTTGGAGACGATATGAACAATTTAGGCTGAAGTTATTGATTGTTTTACCACATTTTCACATACACAACCGGTTGCCTCATAAATATAGTTGACCAATATGTGAAATGCTTACTATGCTAATATGCTAACTGACCCCTGGCCATGTCACTTACCCACATTGGCCCTAACGTTCATCTGCACAACTTTGAGCGTCTGCAGAACAGATGCTCCAACTGGAAACCGGATACACGAGACAACCATCATGCGCACACCAACACGCTGAAAGAACAAGAATATCTTCGGCCTTGTGCTTTTAAGTCCTCTGGGGATAACTGCCAGTAAAGCAACCAGTGGTTTTGAAGCGATTTGTATTTCAGGTATAGAATTTAGAGCTATATAAGTCTCATCCCAGAATATCACATCAGTTTGTTGCATGATCAGACAGTATTGAATCTGTTTCTTTGCAATTCCTCCAGCACTTTCTGGAAGACGATGACTCAATCTTCCCGGTTATATGTGGTTAAAAAAGGTAAAACTCACTATTGGCTTCCATTTAAATTCTTTAAAATAAAATCTTTTGACTCTGATCTCAAAAAACAAGAATTTATTTTAAAATGCTCATCAGAGTTTCAAAATTACCAAACGGATTTATTAGTTATCAAGGAGACTGATCTCAGACATTTGGAACCGATATATATTAGCAGTGAAAATTACCTATAGTGGCAAAATATGATAGTGACAGTGGGTGAGACGACAGAGTCGTGACTACGGAGCATCAGAGCTAACAGTATGCATTTTCTAATGAATTTATATTCTGTCCCTGATTTTTCCATTGCTTGTTTTATCTGAACAAAATTCCCCAAAAACCTACTTTCACATGATAGAAATAAAGTAATTACATCCTCACAATTGAGAATCTGAAACATGGAAAATTTGCCTTAGAATAAGCCAACTCTCAAAATTAATATGTGGACTAATTGATTAATTTGATTACTGTTTCATCTCTAATACAAACAGTTGGCTCATGAAGTAAAACAGAAATGGAGATTGATCTGAGTATCAGGCTAACGAGAGATTACCTTGTAATCATTGCTGATTTTAGTTGTATTTTGTGGAGGTATGAGGCAGACTATCCATGTAAACAGTTACCAATGTGTTTTTGAGCACTGTAAAGGGTTATGTTGTGTGTGTGTAAAGTTAAATGAGCTGGACTGTTTTCATCCATTTCCTGTTTCCTGGGTGGCGTCTAGCTGCCCCACATTCACCAGGCTGAGGAGAGGGCTCCCGGCCCCGGTGTTATCTCCTCCTGTGGAATGTGCCACAACAGCGCGGCTAAAATAAGAAGGCCACACAGCGGAAGCAGGCTGCGCCAAAGAGGGCTGGTGCATGCCAACTAAATGTCAGGAGATAGTGTGAGTGCACTTGGGACAACCAGAGAAAAATGGGGCTTCGTTTGAGAAAAATGTCTCCTAACTTGATTTTTTTGTTCTCTTCTTGAAGATTATGTTTAGATAGAGCAGAAAGCATCAGCAGAAAGTGTTTATCACAGGAAATAAAAAATCGATCAATAAATCTGTCCTTGTTCTTTTAAGAGTAAGGGCATCTTCTTAACCTTTGAATGAGGATCCTTGATACTTCTCCGTTTCACAGTCATGTGTTCAATTATTAGTCAGCACAGTTTGTTTCATATGACTGAGTCAAGTGGGTGTACTCACATGACATTTACATAGTCTTTTCACACCAGTGTTGGATATGTGGACAAGATAAAAGTCAACTGGAAGTCTCATGGTGGGGTTTAGTCCACATCACCCGTAGCGCTCTTTGTCTGGCATCAGAAATATGTCAGCGAGGCAGAGATGGGGCAGCGCAAGTGTCGCATGTCACCCTGCGTGAGATTGTGACGGCTGATGTGAAAGAGCATGTGAGGGGCTGTCATGTGACGGACACGGTCAACGGGACACTGCTGCAGGAGGAGCTGCGTCACAGACAGCTGACTGTTGACACTGGAGTTAAGTTTAATGCGGCTGCATATGTTTTTATCGACCTTATTATTGTGGAGGAGAGTCAGGAGGAGGAAAAAGAAACACTCTGCATGATTCATTTTGTTTCTATTTCCTATATTGATCCAGTATTGATTCCTTTAGGCCACTAATTTAGATGAGTTGAGCTTTGGAGCACCATCAAGGGATTTTTCATTGGCACAGAGTGTTGCAGATGTCAACAGCTGTCAGTTCACTGCAGTGTTACTGAGGAATATGCCACAGGAATGATAATTGTAGCCTAGAGTTAGTGGTTAAATATAATCAAATACTTACTAATACATGTTTGAAGACTATTTAAAAGAGGATAATTGTGTTAATAGTAAGATATGCTGTAAAACCAACTGTCAAAATAAAGTAAACCCATCATTAAATACGGAGCCTCATAGTTCAGTTCCACTTATCTGATTATACATTTTCCATGTTGTCATTATTTGTTATTGTTTGGCTTATAGCCTCTATAGTTTCTCATCCATATTTCACTGTAAACGCATGCCGGCAATTTGTCACGATAAAAACGTAATGAGGTCCAACCCATAGAGACATAACAGGAGCTCTCACTGATGAGCTCTCGGATGCCACACAGAATTCAAGCCCCCTCTTCCTGCGCCAAAGACTGTGGATAAAAACAAACTTTTAAACGAAGAAGCAAGAGACTGCACAAGTGTAAAACTGTAAAGCAAATTAGTGGAGGGATTAGGAAAAATGAAAGGCCTTGCACTCCAACACATGTGTTTTCACTTCTTGCTAATTAGACTTCAGTGCAGCTCTGTTTTTAATGACGTGACATCTCCACCAGAGTCCTCAGACGAGGTCTGATCAAGCAAATTAAGTGAAAACACCTGTGTGAGTGGACCACAGGGATGTAGGGCCTTTAGTATGTAAAAGCCGACAACACTTAAGCCATATCATGATGTAATAATATCCAAAATCTTATACGATAAAGAGTCTCCAAGTTAAAAGCTACTCTTCCTGGGGTCCACACAAACTAACGTCATATATCATGATATAAAACAATAAAAATCCAAGACAAAAGGAAACAGTGAGCCTGTACTGCTCTTCCAATGCTGCTGCTAGTGACCCTGACTGAGGCTGCAGGATGTGGGCACAAATCATGATAATATTATTGATATATTGCCCAGACCTAATGTGATCACATAATCTGTATAATCTGCTGGGGTTCTGCTGCCCTTCAAACATCATGAAAAGGTTTTTTTGAACATCTCATTTACAGTGAATGAATTAAAAAAAAAAACTCAAAAACAGCAGCCCCACAGCAAATACAGTTTCTATAATTTAGTTTATTTGAATTTAAGGCTGATTTCTTTGAGGCTGTAACAAGCTGGACACTTTAAGTTGTTTATATGTATGATTAAGACAACTGGTAAAGCTAACACGTGCTAGTTTTATTCAAGTTATTATAATAGCTGTATTTGATAGCTGTATATAATAGCTGTATATAATAGCGCATCTCTGTCTGTGACCGCCGGGCTGAGGCTTTATTTCTGTGTATCTTGGTTGGTCCTCAGTGCCCAGGACTGCCCTGATGGATCAGATATGCATTTCTTCTTTGTGATAGCTTGTGACAGCATTTATGGTATCTGCAGAAGTGACGATTGTAGCACCTCAGCCTCACCAACTGCACTGAGCCTGTCAACGACGTCAATCATCACTCGAAATGCAGTGTGGATTGACAGCCTTGAGAGAAACAAGAGATAAGTTGTGGTATCTATTTTCTTTTTTTGTCTCCCTGCAGCCTCAGGACTCTCCACACCACCCACCACCCCAACCCAGTCGTCCAGCCAACCTGTGTTCACCCAGGAGGCCCAGCCGGCCAGGCCCAGCCCCGAATGCCTGGAGACGAGCTCCCGATCCCGCTCGCTCTCCACGCCTCCAGACACAGGACAGCGCCTCAGCCTTCCCTCTGCTAAACCCCCGATCCCCTCCTCGAGCCCCGTGCCACCTTACTCTACCTCACATCAAGTGAGTCACACGGAAAAATGTTTCTCATTTCAAGAAAAAATTGTAATTAATGTTATTTGCTTGCCTTGGGACAATTCGCTCGTTGCTTTTGAACTCTGAACTATAACTTCATGTGGCTATGAGTCGGTCAAAAGTCTTAAACATAGATATGGTGGTTGGTGGAGTTGCTGTTTATGGAGCAGAGAGCTTTCACATCATAGATACAAAACTAGTTCAAAGGTCATCTGTCCTGTTCCAGCTTCAGGAGAGAGTGCTCTGAGTTCACAAGTAATGACTGAACTCTTCTCAGGCACGACACCTACATGTGAATTCCCAGAATCCATTAAATACTTGCTGCTTTTACCGTACCTGCAAACTTTTTGCCTTTCGGCGACAAATGCCGTTTTAAGTGTCAACCAGGTCATATATGTGAATCATGCAGAGCCAGAGAGTGATCTTAGCTTATTTTAGGATATCTTTTTTTTTAGTAGAGAATGTTAAAGGTGCAATTGTTAACATAGTTGGTTGTTGTAGATACTGTTGGCAGGGCCAAACTTACCAGGGAATGAGACCTTTTAAAGCCAACTTTGGGATATTTAATTTCAGCTAAACTAGCTAGTATAAGCTAATTTCATGGCGTATCTCAACTGAGTTATCAGTGGCAGAAAGTAAGTACATTTACTCAAGTAGGAATTTGAAGCACTTGTCTTTTACTTGAGCGCTTCTATTTCCTGCCACTTTATACTTATATTTGACTATATCTCAGAGGCAAATAACACACTTGTTACTCCATAACATTTATCTGACAGCTCGAGTTACTTGTTACTTTGCAACAGCATATAAAGTGATCTCCAAATGGCACATGAATTAAGAATAGGATCCACATTAACGTGCGATGAGAATGATAATGCATCATGATTAGATGTAACAGGCTACTGTAGAAACATGGGTGGTGCAACAAGGCCGATTCTGTGGAAGAAGTAGTATAGCATGATGTGTTCCCTTACTCTATTTTTTCCATTTCTGTCTCACTCCTCCTCGGTCTCATTCTCTTCTGACTCTGCCTCTGTGCTCTCTTCTGTATGTGTGTGTGTGTGTGTGTGTGTGTGTGTGTGTGTGTGTGTGTGTGTGTGTGTGTGTGTGTGTGTGTGTGTGTGTGTGTGTGTGTGTGTGTGTGTGTGTGCGTGTGTGTGTGTCTACCATTGTTCCAGTTTCTCCTCAGCCTTATCGTGCCTTTTTTACATTGTGATTAAAAGAATCAAAAAGCTACAAAACTTATTTTACATGTCATAACATGATGTTGTTTTCTCTGTGTATTCTCATCTCAAAACGCTCGCAAGGCTTCATTTGTGTCTTTTAACCACTAAAATCAGACAGTGCCCTGGAGGAATGCATCGTGACCTGGAGTAAGGAACGTTAGGAATAAGAAACCTGAACCCCACTGACTGATTTTAGCTTCATATCTTTCCACCTTGTCTGTTTTTTATCGAAAAATAAGACTGAATGTGTGTCTAACTTTGCATATAAACTGCTGTATGTAATATCAGTGATGCCAATTCATATCTGTGGATAATAATGGTCACAAGATGTTCAAACTAATAACTATATTTCCTTTGAGGCCACATAACAGTGGCCTTCTGTCCATGAGTCATGCGCTGCTTTCCTCAGTGTCATAAGGGTTCGGTTGGACAGCGGTGAAGAGAGAAAGAGAGGGAGGCGGGGAGGGAGGATGCAGATCTTTAATTCAAGCCCTGATACTCGAGCATGCTGTGTGTCAACAGAGCTGTGTTTGCACTATTTGCTCTGAGCAACAGTGGCAGAAGAAGGGCCGTAAATATTGTCTCGGCATTGAGGCGATATCTCAAACAGCGGTTGCGGATGAACAGTTAACTCGTGGTTTTGTCACAAAGATTTTCATTGTGGGTTTTCAGGGTGTGATACCAGATTTACCACAGTTTGTGAGGAAGTACCTCTTGTGTCCGTTTAATGAATAATTACATGAAAGCCTGTCTCAGCCTCTCCGCTGTGATTGATTGCAGATTCTAGCCAGAGAGGGGCAAATCAATATTCCATCACCAACATTGTATACTGTTGATATTAACACCCAAGGACTCAGGGCTGAGGTGGAAGACTGATGAGTCAGTGCCTGTCAGCCCCTCCATCGCTCATAAGGGAAGCTCACAAATCTTCTGATGCTGTAGTTACTTCTTTTTTTTTTTTTTCTTCTTTTTTTTTTTTTTTACCAAATCCAATCTCAGAAGCAATTAATGTAATGGATTTGTGTATGTCAGCTCCTCTGGAGTTTGCTGTAATGCTCGGAGCAGGCTGCGTGCCCGCTGTGATGCAGCAGGGCGAGATTTATGAGGGCGCAGGAGAAGTCTTTTGGCAAGAGAAGCGCTGTGTCACCATCGCAGCAGGGCCACACTGGGGACTGTTCAGCATCCCGGCAGCAGGTATGCAGGCTTTTCTCACACTGCTGCTGTGGCTTGTTGTGGACATAACTTGCCCATTAGGGACCAAGAGAAGCCACGTATCAACAATCAGGCTTTGAGTATGCAAATCTCCCAGCATGACACAGCAGATTTCATGCTGGGAGCTTGCCTGTGCTGTGTACAGGATGCAAATACAAAAATTTGCATGTAATTTTTTTTTTTTGTTGACGCCGATGTTACAGAGAGTTTTTCTCGTCTTGTCAGAAGAAATTTAACCCTGAGGATGTGACAAGGCATCCCCAGCTTCTTGCTGCTTAGCAACGTGAGGGATTTCCTAATATGGTGAAGGGACCAGGTCGCTGCGCATGGAGGGGTGTGTCCACAGCCCGCGGAGCTTCCTGCTTTTTTTTTTTTTCTCCGCGCTTCATGTGAGAGACTTCATCCATGGTGAGTGTCGTTCAGCAGATTAAAACTCCCAACAATGAAGTCGACCGAGTTATTGTGGTGGGATTAGCTTTCACGCGCCTGTGTAGTGCCTGTCCGGGCCGCGCGTACGCATTGGTGTCCCCCCCACCTCCACCTCCTACTGCAGCAAATGGATCAGGACTGTTCCACTCCGAATTTTTAAGGGGTGTGTGTAGTCTAATAATAATGTGCCACTGAAGTTGCTACAGGCTTTTTGTCACGTTACCTGTGTATATTTAGCGGACCTGGAGGAGCTTTATGTAACCGGTAACGCACCGGCGGCGCACGACGTCTCTTGTCGTCTTGTTTTTTGGGTGTTCTTTTGCGCATCGCTCTCGGTGTGTTCACAGTCTGCTGGGGCCGCCGGGGAGAAGTCGCTTCACCCTCCTGCCGCCGCTGCTGCTGCTCACCACTCGCAATCCACAGCAAAGTTTGGTGGTGCGCCGCCCGTCTATTGTTTTGAGGATCTGCTGCGCATCTTCACCGCAAAACTTCTGCGTGTTTTTGTTTTTTTTCCCCCTCTCACAGGTCTACGGATTATTCGAAGGCATGCTGGAGAAACTTGAACTAGATGATGATGGTAAGTGTTGCCTACCTTAAACGAGTCACCTCCATAACATCGCGATATGTGTGGTATCCCAGCTGTTTAGTCAGACCAGCTACAGATGTGTCTGTAGCTGGTCTCCCGACAGAGGAGTTTCCCGACAGAGGAGGCTGTCTTCATCATAAGAGACCCATTTGTCTCAATGACTCAGATATTTACACAAGGCTCTTGAAATGAAGTGAAATAATGAGATGGCTATAAAATTCTGGAGATTTTAAAGAGACTCACTATTTCATCGTGGCAAGAAAGGCTGCAGCTAAAAATGAATAACACTTGTGAATGTATTTGACGGAGTATTCATTTGGTGTGTAAAATACCAGAGAGAAGTCAGGACAGATGCTCGTCACAAGCAGAAGGACCCCAGATAAGTCTTCAGAATGCTCAGGCTGTCATGAGCAATCAATTTTTTGATTTATGATCATATAAAACAGAGAAAAGGCACCAAATCTTGTATGTTTTAGGAGCTAGAACCAGCAAATTAGAGCTGCAACGCCGTTTTTTCATTGTTGATTCATCCGTCAACTATTTTCTCAGTTAATCCCTTGCTTGTTTGGTCTTTATAATGTCATAAAATGTTGAAAATTGTCTCCAAAGATGAGGAATAAAGAAAATAATCACATTTAAGAAGCTGTAACCTGTGAATTTTGAGCTTTTTTCTTCTTCAAATGACTCGAACCGATTTAAGGGATTATTAAAATAGTTGCCGTTTAATCTTAATTGTTGTCAACTGCTCGATTAATAGTTGTGGCTCTAATGCAAATGTTTTTTTCTTTACTTGAAGATAATTAATTAAATATTGATACAATTTCGTTAGTAAACTAATAGATTAATTCACTCCACACTGTAACACTTTAATCACCACATATGGGAAGAAAATGACTATAATCATCTGTGAAGGACCGAAGCTCTTGTAGCACTTTGCTGTTTGTGTCCTTCCAGTGGTTGTGTAATCGAACGCAGAGCTTAATTATGAGTACGATGGAGCGGTGAAGTGGCTGTAAGTGGTCCAGAGCCATAATGGTTGTTTAGGCTCTGAGTGTGTTTTGTTTCCAGGCCCTCATTATACATTCCCTGTGAGATTTCTCCTTCCTCTAAAAGTTTTTTTTTTTTTTTTCTTCTCCTTCTTACAGCTGCTGAACCTGAGAGTGATATTTACATGCGCTTTATGAAATCCCACAAGTGCTACGACATCGTCCCCACGAGTTCCAAACTGGTTGTTTTCGACACCGCGCTCCAAGTAAGTACTGTGACAAAAATCAAGTTTCTTTTACGTTCTTCTGCAGGTTAATCTTTCATATGATATTGAGGCTGCTTGGCTTGAAAATCAAAAGAGACATTCAGCTCAAGTTAATGTTCAATAAAATAAGCCTCATGTTTGGTGCAATTGTCATAAAGCTGTTAAACAGTAATCCTGTGGATGTCTGACCTCCTTTGATGTGTAGATCCTTAACCACTAAATCCACTGAAGCTCAGAGTTAGAATCCTTATCTAGAAGTTGTGGTAATATTAAAACCAACTCAAAGACTTCAAGAGTTAAGTTTGTGCTTCACAAAAAACATCAGATGGGGCTCGTTTGCTCCTGAGAATGTGTCAAAATAGAAGGGCTGCCACCAAATATTACTTTTTGTAGATTGTCTTTCACTTCATTGTTTTTTCTGTGAAATGTCAAGAATATGTTTATTTTTTTTATCCAACCACCATTCCAAAACTTAAAGGAAAACTTCACCCATAATTGAAAATTCATCATTATCTACTCAACCCCATGCTGGTGGAAGGTCAGGTGAAGGTTCATAGTCTACAAAACCTAATTTCTTTTTTTGTTTTTTAAATGACATGAAATGTCTCCTTACAGCTCCTCCTGCACAATCCAAGTCTCCAGACGCCACAAGATCCTGAAATGATTTGAAAAGAGGTTATTAACACACATGCAGTCAGGCTTGTGCACCTACTTCAGACGGGGTGTGCGCTACTGCTTTTAGCTTAGCAGCTACAGTGAAGATTTTGGCTTAAAAAAGAGAGTAAATAACAGATTTTCAAATCATCTTGGAGCCTCTTGAGACTTGGATATACTGTATCAAGCCATTTTATGTTTTTTTTCAGTTGTTTTTATTAAAAATGTTCTACTTAAATTGTTGAGCAGAATACTGCAACACTGCCTTGTTGTGAAGCCCTAGAAATGTTTTGTAGACTACGTAACTTCACCCGACTCGGGTTGAGTGGTTATGTTGACATTTAAGCTGTTCAGACCAGTGAATGTTGACCGTCTTTGATTAATAAAATTGTCGGTTCTCAGAATCGTTTCTATTTAATATGCTATCGATTGATCACAGTAATGGATCAGAAGCTTCAGCTCCAGAGAAGACAATCACATCATGCAGTGAAGTATTGTGTTTAATCTGATTAGTGTTTTTTTTTCTTTTCAACTGTTGCTCAACAGGTTAAGAAAGCGTTCTTTGCCTTGGTAGCCAACGGTGTGCGAGCTGCTCCACTATGGGACACAGAGAAGCAAATGTTTGTGGGTAAGTGCAACAAAACCTGTCATGGAATGACTTCATAGCCTTGTTTTATGTTTTCTCATAACACACAGTAAAATAATTGGGTTTATAGTGGGTGGGAAGTCTAGTTTTTTATTGGTATTTTTCATATTTTGAGTATGAGAGATTTTTTCCATTTAGCTGTTTTCTATGTTTGTTTCTGTGTCTGATATTTGTTGTTGTATAGGTTGAAGTTAGACGTGTTTTACTTTGGGTTTGAAGTTCTAAAAGGTTGTTAAATCATAAATATTTGCAAATATTTGGACCAGTTTAGAGGAATAAGGCTTCCACACACTCTCGCAGTTGTATTGGCCAGGCTTCCAGTCAGATCATGTAGGATTAAAGATATTTAGATCCCTTTAGTCTTCTTACTCACGCTACAGATTTGATTCTAGCGCCTCAGCGAGACTGCAGCATGCAGGCCACATATTTCCAGTCCATAATTCCTTTGGACAGAGATGGAAAATGTCCTTGCTGTGCTGGTGCGCCTGTGCTAAATGAGCCCAGAGGAAACTTTTGTGTATTAATGCCGCTGGTCATGGCTAGTGGAGCGTGATGCTATATTGAGCAGAAGTCATTAGAGCTGTCATAAACCATTAAGCAAAGCAATGACTTCTCTGCATTGACCAGTGCTCAGAGAGAATTGAAGATAATATTTAACAGAAAAGGAATATCAGTGCAGACTGTGAGGGCGATGGAGTCGGAAGTCACACCAGCTGTGAATTCTGTTTGTCATGCAGATTCCTTTTTTTTCCTGCGATTACTCTATTGCAAGTCAGCCTGTGATGAATAATGAATGCCAAGTCAGCGTTGGGATAAACAGGGTGTGGGGGTCAGTGATTTGCTGTTGGCACCACGCCCTTGTACGTGCCATCTCTTTTTACCTAATTGCGCAAAGCTTGCAGGAACAGTGCTGCATGTTGCACATGGATTAACGCCTGTTTTTTCATTACAGGAATGCTGACAATCACAGATTTCATCATCATACTGCACAGATACTATAAGTCACCGATGGTAGGTCCACTTGACAGACGAGATCTGCCTGTTTCTTTGAGGATTTCTTGGTTTCTTTATCCTTTGTTCTATTTTCTTCTTTCTTCTATTTCAGGTGCAAATTTACGAATTAGAGGAACATAAGCTCGAGACGTGGAGAGGTGAGGTCACGTTTTTGTAGCATGTATGATGTAAAATTTAAATGCAGAATATGTAAACTTGAATATGTGATCTCTTTCTACACAGAGGTTTACCTTCCAGCCACGTTCAAACCTTTGGTCAACATATCGCCTGATGCGAGGTGCGGTATCTGACTCTAAATAATGAATCCGTCTGTTTTCGTGTGTATGCGATTTGATTTCTTGTCCTCCCTGTAACTGGCCTTTTGCGTTTGTTGTGTTGCAGCCTGTTTGATGCAGTGTACACCCTCATCAAAAACAAAATTCACCGCCTGCCTGTCATCGACCCCGTCACGGGGAACGCACTTTATATTCTCACACACAAGAGGATCCTCAAGTTCCTCCAGCTTTTTGTGAGTCACCGTCAGTCTGCGTAGCATTTTAATCTACATGACGGATGATTCTGTTGAGAACTTTCACTTGTCTGCTGCCCCCTTGTGGTCAACTCGGACACTAATGAAATGTGACAATGAATTGGTTGAGAGTGATCACACAGAACATGTTCCTGCCTCATCGTGTGTGTGTGTGTGTGTGCGTGTGTGTGTTTGTCTTCTCCAGATGTGTGAAATGCCAAAGCCGGCTTTCATGAAGCAGACTCTCGGGGAGCTCGGCATTGGCACGTACCACGACATCGCTTTCATCCACCCGGACACACCCATCATCAAAGCACTCAACATCTTTGTAGAGAGACGAGTGTCTGCCCTGCCTGTGGTGGATGAGTCTGGTAAGATCACAATCTCCACTGCTGATGAAATTTAGTAATAAGACTAAATTAAGTTAGTCACTGAAAGGAGTCCTTCGTGTTCTCTTACAGGCAAAGTTGTGGATATTTACTCCAAGTTTGACGTGATTGTAAGTAGAAATTTGAGTTTGTTTTTTTAAAGAGACAATATACCAAATACCAGAGGATGAACCGCTCTGTGGTTTATTGTCACACTTCATACTATGTGTATTCATGTTTGTTCACAGAACTTGGCTGCTGAGAAGACGTACAACAACCTGGACATCACGGTGACGCAGGCTCTTAAACATCGCTCTCAGTACTTCGAAGGAGTCATGAAGTGCCACAAAATGGAGACGATGGAGACCATTGTGGACAGAATAGTCAAAGCTGAAGTGAGATTTTTTTCAAACACAAAGACGGGTACAGACATTTAGCTACCTGGAAATAACCTTTGACTGATATCAAGTTCATCCCTCTGTTGTTTTGCTCCAGGTGCATCGGTTGGTGGTGGTGGACGAGCGCTCCAGCATAGAGGGCATCGTCTCCCTGTCGGACATCCTCCAGGCTCTGGTGCTCAGCCCTGCAGGTATAGATGCTCAGCATCGCTAGCCTCTCTGTTCCTGGACCCTGAGCTCTCTCCCCACCCCGCCCTCTAACCCTGTCCCGGGTAGGAAAACACTCCTGTTTTACTTCCGGCTGGTTGTCGCCTGTAGCTGGCATGGTGCCTGACGTCCTGTTTGTCCTACTGGAGGCCGCTGTGTGCAGCCGTGTTGTGTGGACTTTTGTGTCAGGATGAAAGGGCTGACGTCCTCTGAAAAACAAGTCCAGTGACCGCTCTGGCCAGTGCATTGTAATGAGCCTGATATAAGCCCGTTGGGTAGTCACACATTCGTGAATTGTTGCAAGTTGCAAAACAGATTGAGGTAAATCAAGTTGGCTAACACCTCTGTTGGGTAAGCACTTTTTTTAATTGCCTCAAAGTTGGTAAGGAGCATGTTGTCACCAAGCACGTTCAGTGGTGAACATGAGGAGCATTTGCTGCCCTGAGAGGAAAGGAAGAAATGTGAGATTTGTTGTGAATGAGAGTGAGAATAAAAGAAAACTGATGTCAAAATGAGGTCAGTTTATAGAATTTAGACCAGCATCGAGCCTCATATCAAACTATTCCTTCATGAATTTCTCACTTAAAGGATAAGTACAGCCAAAAATGAAAATCAGTCGTTATCCACTCAGGCCCGGTGTAAAGGTGGGTGAAGTTTTTGTAGACTGCAAAACATTTTTGGAGCTTCACAGCAAAACAGCATTGCAGCATTCTCCAAACAGAATTTGCTTTGTTTTCATTTTACCCCCTAAAGTGATCAGTCTTTTGGGATGGTATGTTACACACACTCTGTCCTTTTATACAAGATGAGTCCATTGTTATTATATTTAAAGCCTGTGCTCACAGTTAGAATCCAGCTTTGTGAGACAAAAACAAACCAAAAAAAAAAAAAAAAACCCTCCACAGAGTAAAGTTTTCCACAGTGGTTTGAATCACAAACACAACCTGTCCTGTCCAGAGGCTCCATGTATTATAAATTCTGCTCAGTTATGTTTGGCTTTTAGTAGACATGGCTGCATTTTGCCAAGAGCTGGCTCTACTTTGAATATGTTTTGTATTGATATGCGTGAAGACAAATAACAGATGTTTGCATCATTTAAATGATTTCAGTGTCGGATGTTTGCTGTGTGTTCGGGCTGCAGATCAGCAACATGCTGTGAAGGAAAAACACGATGCACGAGCATTCAGCTCCACTTTCTTTAATCGAGATGTTTATACCATCATTTCTATCACTGCATAACGCAGCTCCAGTTCCGTAAAACTAACGATCGGCTGCAGCTTCACACTGAGTTTAAACAGGGTCCGATGGGGCGATGGGTCGTGGCTTCAAAAAGAATGATGAATCTTGTTTTTGAAAACAGGAAGCTTGATTTAGACCGACATGTCTACATGTTGTAGAGATAAAACGCAGGCAGAGTTCTGCTTATTCTGACTTTTATGCTGGCTGTGGTCAGTCAGTAAAACTAGAAACATTGATTTGTCAAAGTGTTTGGTGAAACTGCATGTCTAACACAAAATGTTAATGGTTTTGAAGACTTTTTTTTTTTTTTTTTTTCTGCCAGTGAGATCTTACAGCAGTCGTGTCATGCATAATTATTAATGATGAAAATGGATGAAACTATTTCAGCAAGATTTGGGTGAAGTATCACAAATCCTGCCGATGCTGTGATGTGTTTATTTGTGCGTCTTGTCCTCACTTGTGCTCTTTCTTTGTCTCCGCAGACGCCTGCAAGGAGGAGAACCTGCCCGAGTGAGAGGAGGTGAAGAGGAGACACGTTTCGGAGTAAATAAGTTTGAAGGTTGAGGTTCGGGAGCGCAAAAAAGGCTGAGCCGAGTCAGTCTGAAGGTCCCAGAGACGCCTGCAACTGATGCACTATAGAGGCTTAGAAACCAAAGAGCTAGACAGCTGAATGAAGTGGAGTTCCTGCACTGAGGATTGATTTTTCTGATTTTTCTTTTTTGTTTGTTTGAACACTGATCAGATAAAAACAAAACACACACAGCATATTGTATTTGTACACACACACACACACACACACACACACACACACACACACTCAAACACACAGAAGATGCATTATGGTCACCAGCCGGGCAGAGATGGCAGGGGAACGTAAAGGACCGATGAGTTAAGGTTCCGGTGTAGTTCTGATCATGCTGCTGTCGTCAGTCGATTCTTTTAGTCGCATTTTTGTCATCGATACTAAACGCGATCAACTCCAGGAAAGCTCTCGTTCTGCTCAGTATTTGAAAAGGTGAACTACACGTATCGTACAATGTGGCCATTTTTACAACTCTTTGTCATTAAAAAGAAAAAGTGCCAACACGGAGGGATCGATGCCCCATCATTACTTGTGCCTTTTGTTTTTCCCTCAGACTGACATTATTTGTGTCGTTTGACGTCAATTGCCAAACGAAAACTTTTTTGAGGGGGTTGTTTTTTTTAAAATATGAACGTGTAATTAACAAGAAGTTTGGCCATTTCTTCCTTCCACTAAAAATTTGGTTGATTTTAAGTCTCAAGAATTCACGTCAAATTCTAAATGATTTAGCACAAACACCTGCAGCGGTCGAAGGGAAACGCAATGAGAACACGTGAAAAAAAGGATTCCGTCAGCCGAGAACTACAAGCGAGTCCCTCTCACTCACTTTACATCAGTCGGGATTTAGAGTCATTTGCAACTTAAGGATTATTTTTCTAATGGTATTACACAAAACAAACAAAAAAATGTCTTTTTATACGTTTAAAGAACGTTTTCTTTTTAACGTTTCTTTTCAGTTTTGACGCTTAAGATAACCTGATACACACCGCAGACATGCAGATCAGCTCTCAGCTGTGGCTTCGACAGGACTCATCTCCATCTTTGACTGTAAATAGGATCGTTTTTTGGGGGGAAAACGCGTCACATAAAGCTTTATTTTTATGAATGTGTCAACATGTTTAAAAAGAGAGACTGCAGTTTTAACGTTATTTTTGTAAATATCTTTGTGGCAATATGTCCGGTTCAAAGAGACTTTGTATCTGATCAACATGTACTGTAAATGTGCAAGCATGAGAAACTACACTTCAGCAGTATGAATGTTCCTTTGTTTTACTTTTTTTCTATTTTTCTGGCTGCAGAAAAATAAATGGACACTGAATGTACCTTAAAATCTGCGTCATGTAGTTTATTTTAATCAGGATTCGTGTGTTTTTACCTGCTTTTTTAAATTGGTCTGTGTTTCCAACCTTTTTTCATCACATTGACATTGAAAGAAATGTGATGTTTTACCTATTTATTTTTTACTTTCTTTTATTTAAACTTTTCTTCTTCTGTGTTAGCTCATTTTTAAGCCCTCTCAGTTGCAATGCATGGTATTCAAGCATTGGACTCTGAGGCGTGTCCTGGTTATTGTGCCGATAAATACACAAAAGGTCAGCCTCACCCTAACTCGTAATCCACCCGGGCTGTTAATTTACCTCCCAAACACACAATTATGTGAAGCAATCAAACCAAGCGGTTCATCCACAATCCTCACAAATGCCCCCGGTGACTGTAACAAACACAGATTTACACAGCTGAAACAATCAGTCGTCAGACAAATGGTTAAACTGCAACTGTTTTGAATCATACATTTTTTGTTGGCAACTTTTTGGAGCAAAAATTCTGTAATTCATTAGTTCTAGCTTTTTGTTTCTTAGGAGTTTTTGCTTACCTGTGATTCACATCATAGAGGACCGACTGTCTTTTGGTTTTTACCGACGATTGGACAAAAACACAACACTTGCCGACACAAATGAAGACGACTGTTGAAGCGTTACACATTTGTGGATCTTCAGATGGACGTGTCAGAAGTCCGGTGTGTAGGATCTAGCAGGAGGTGGCTGCCAAACAACCTGGAACGCCCCCTCTGTAGGGCCGGCGTTTGGTTTGTCCATCCTGGGCTACTGTAGGAACATGGCAGTCCATGGAAGAGGTACTGCTCCATCCCTAGATATTAACGGCTCGATCTTGGGTAACTAAAACACAGTGATTCTTAGTTTCTGGTGTTGATACACAGTCAAAAAACATTGTTGTTGAATATTATATTCATTTTCCTCCAATAAATCCTCCAAAATTCTTCACACTGGACCTTTAAAGATGTTTTTACAGCATGCATGCAGAGCAATTATTTGTTACTGGTTGTCTTCTGTTATTTATATCATTGTAGAATAAATATCTTTGGGTTTTGAGCTAATGATGAGACAAGAACCAAGACACCTGGACACATCACATTGGACATTTTCACAACATTTTTTCGGCGATAAATTGCAAAAATAATTGGCAGATAAATCAAAAATGGAAGATGGCTAATTGTTGCAGCATTCAATATTTGCAGAGTCACAATAACTCCGTGAGACTCCATCTTTACTCGGCACTTGTGTTCCACCTAAACGACTCTATACTCAGCAACCAGTCACTTTTACTGAGTGGTCCAAAATAAGTAAGGGTGTTGCAAAACTTTCACAAACCTGTATTTTATTTTGTGTCGACTCTCGACCCAAAACACCACAGAACAAGTCTGCAGCAGCCCTCAGTGTACTCTCACCTTGTATCGGACATTAAAGACTTTCCTCTCACTGTCTACAGCTTTGAACAGGCCGTCTCTGCTGCTGTCCCGCTGATCACTTGATCACAGGCGGGATTTGTAGTTGAGGGTTACACCGCACGCTCTCCATGTCTCCTCTCCATTACCATGAGATTTTTTTTTTTCATTATTTAGACATTTCTGAAAAAATCAGTTAAGCACAGACGGCACCCCCCACCCTGAAGCTGTGAGCTGTGAGCTCTCAGCCGCCCGGAGCTCTTTATTTTTTTTTTTCCGTGGCACGCTGCCCTGAGGATATTTTAGTGCCGGGGGATAGGTGAGCATGTGCCAGAGTGTGCCGGGAAGAGGCTGTTTTTTTATTTCAGCAGCTGATGGGTTAAAATCAGCTGTCGTTTTTTTTTTCTTCCTGTGATGAGGTAGAAATGTGCAAGGCCCCCCCCTCCTCGGATTTTTTTTGTTTTGCCCTGTGTTCGTGCTGCAGCCACAAGGTGACACTGTAGCACACAGATCCGAGGGCAGCGCAGGGGCCTCTCAGGAAGAAACCAGCTCCCTGCAAGTTGATCCCATCCTGGTGTAATGAGCAACCGCCTCTTTCTCATTGAATATTTACATCCCAATAAGAGATGAATGATTTCCGAGCAGTGCTTGTTTCTCTCCCTCTCTCCCTCTCGCTCCCTCTCTTTCAAGGAAATTGCTCGACTTCAGCAGGAAGTTTTTTTTTTCCTAATGCCGGGCGAAGGTTGCCTTGTAAATTAGGGGGGGTGAAGGTACCACGAGCGGATCTGATGGACTTCCAAATGAGGGCTGAAACTGGACCAGACTTTACTCCAGACAATCTGCTTTGATCTCCCAATCTCCCCTGTGATACCCAGCGCTGGGAAAGCCTCCTCTACACCTTGTAGCCCTAAAGCAGATGAGGCAGGAGGGTTTCACCACCATCCAACCTCCACCCCCCCTCCACCCATCCCTCCTCCTCATCTTCTCCTCTCCACACTGCCCATCTCTCTTTACACACACACACACACATTCACCATCCACACCCACACTGGACCCTCTTTTGAAAGTCTGCGGCTTGATTTAAAATTCCTTCTTCAGAGCGTGTCATGCATTTTATATGCATGGCGAGTGGGAGAAGAAGAGGAGGGATTGCGTGGGGCTCCAGCCCAAATGAACTTCCCTACGCTGTTGGTCTCCTCAGGGATATATATATATCCACACACACACACACACACACACACACCCTTCTTTCTTTCACTCCCCTCATTTTCTCGCACCCACTCAACTCTTTCAACATTAGTTTTACCGCATCATGCTTTTTCACAAATTCCACCGAGCAGCAAGAGTGCCTTAGCCCTTTGAAGACAAGTGTGATCAGAACAGAGGCAAGAGGGGTGTAAAGAGAGAGAGAGAGAAAAAACCTGGCCGCGGGGCATTTGGTTTTTTTTTTTTTTTTTTTTTCGTGTTTAGCAGGGTATGGAGCAGAGGGAGGGAGGCTGACAAGTGCAGTGTTTGGGGACAGCTTTGATGTCTGACGGGGCGCGGCTGCTGCTCGGGCTCAGTCCTTCACAAGGAGACTTGTCACGTCTGACACAGCCGGGCGCGTATATTTACACTTTCCCCCGGCTTGTGGATTGATAACGGATAATCAACAAAAAAGAGCACCGTCGATACTCTTCTCTCTCCTTTCCAAACATCTCTTATTCTCTTTCTGTCTTGCTGACAAGCTCGGATGAAGCTGAGAATCAATAACCCCCCCCCCAAAAAAAAGAAAAGAAAAAAAGGGGAGGAAAGCAGACGTAACATGAACTTGGACTGCTTTGAGAAATCTGGTTTTATTAGGAACAATATGATCCCGCTAGCTTATTGTGGATATAGCAGTAAACAACAGAAAAAAACACGATTCACTTTTTTTTTTTTTTTTTTTTTTTTTTAAGTGCTACAGGTTTTTGTGATTATAGACGGTAAAACAGTACAGCAACCATAGTGCCTACATTCATATATGCACAGAGAATATTAAAAAAAAAATTACAGTATATTGCTGTTAAACTGTTTCCTGCTTGTGAATAACCCTCTGTTTGTCTCTGGTACACATCACTGGGAATATCACACACTGTTCTTGTGACAATTGGGGGGGGGGGGGGGGGGGGGGTTTGGTTTATAGTGATAACTGAGACTAGGTTTAAAGGGACAGCTCGCCCAAAATCAAAAGCACATATTTTTTTCCTCTCACCTGTGGTGCTGTATATGTGTCGAGACTGTTTTGAGATGTCTGCCTTCTCTTGAAATGCGGTGGAACTAGATGGCGCTCAGCAGTGTCTCAATGTGTCTTTAAAGAAATCATGACCCGGTTGCTCAAGATGATCCACAGGCAAACTGTTTTCTGTGTCTACTCGTGGACGAGAGGCTCGTGCTGGTGACAGTGTGGGATGTAAACATTAATGAGGTCCTCCCATGAACGTGTAATGACACCTGGATACGGCGACTGAGGCGGAAAAGCTACTCAGGGGGCGCATGAAGACAAAAAAGTTTGAGATCCGGGTGTAGAATTACTCAGATTGGGATAAAAAGTCTTTAAAAATTGTCTTCAAAGCCTTCTGCTCTCTCCTGGGGGCTTGCAACCTCCGCGACTGAGCTGTTACCAGTTATTTTTAAGCCAGCCAGTCGGCAGCCATCTTGGCAACACCCCTGGGCAGGTAAGATCAGGTCTCTATCTAAATGTTTGTGCAGAGGGCTATAACTTCACCTTCGATGGACCATCATCCCCAAAACCCGTCAACACACACCAAAACAACCTACAAGCACCGATAGCCGGGAAAAGGTTTGAAGGCAAATACATGTTTTTGATTTTGGGTTGAACTGTCCCTTTATGTCCGGCAGGTCAACACTTTACAGATAAGCACTGAGTTATCATGGGAGCACAAAGTCGACAAAGGTTAAGCTGATATTATACAGTAACACTAGACAAACCCTCAACAGAGAGATCGGTAAATCTCACTGAAACAGACTCGGCCGAGCGAAGCGGCATGTATCCTCGTCAAGCTACTTTTTTGTTTTGCTTTTGTTTTGTTTTTTTTGTTTGTTTTTTTAAATCAAAGATTAATACGAGTTAACTTTGGTTTCCAGCTCTCTAGGACTATACTGTAAATCTGTGGCAGTTTAAGCTGTAAGTAAAAGTTAAAAAAAATCGACAGTATAGCAGCCTTTAAGCCAAATATTAATACGACACAGAAGTTCACTTTTTTAAAACATTTTTCTTGTTATAATAGCAGCCAGGAAAAAATGTAGTTACAGTGTGATTCCATAGAAGTAGAAAAAAGTGAAAAAAAAAAAAAAAAGAAAAAAAAAAGAAATCTCATCTAAGTTATCGTTAAAGAATCTGTGATCTGGTACCTCTTAATAAATAGAAAAATGCAACTTCTTTGCTGTTATTTGTTATCTTCTACCCTATCTGATATAAATACGGTTACCCACGGTGATATATGTAACTGCTGTGTGAAGACAGTATCTTTCATCATTCATGCGACAAAGAAATGTTTCAATGACAGAGGAAAGAAAGAAAAAAATCAAAATCACTTGACCGACTTGCTAAGTACTGTGTACAATAAAAATATTTTGGAGCCTGGGAGCATTTCCTCCCCCCAAAAAAATGTTTCTATCCGACTGTAACACAAGACAAACATCAATAAAACAGGCTGAAAGGAACGAATCAATGAGTGCAGAGAAGGAGTGGACATCTCGGGTTCCAGCGCTCAGTCGGGACACGCTGACTGGGCTTTAGTCCTGAACTGAGACCCTGCTGGCCCGCCGTGGTGATCCGTTCAGTCGTCTGCGGCCAGGCGAGTCTCTCTCAGTCCACGTCAACAGGTCAGGTCTTTGTCGGAGTGGATTCTAGCATTGCCGAGTGGCCGTGGGGCCTCGGCAGCTGGAGAGGGTGCATGTCGACGGGGTCAGCTCTGAAACCCGCGTGAGCCCAAACAATCTGCCCACAAATGGGCTGAGAGGAGAGTAAAAAAGGCTGCAACAGAGGTAGAAAATAGAAAAAGAAGTGATAGCTTCAGGGGTTGCTTGGCGGAGCACGCTTTTGAAGGGGAGTCGTTTTTTTTAGCGGAGGAGCGCTCCCGTCACTTTGTCTCAGGAATGCACACTTTTTAAAAAAAAAAAGAAATCTTCTGTTGCAGGGGCTCACTCCCTTCTTGAGATGCAAAATTCACTGTTTACTTCTACCTCGCTCTTTTGTGCTGTGCTCAACATTTTCCTCACCACCATTTGACATTTTTATGCAACGACAGGCTTCTTCGGCATGTTTTTTCCACTCCATTGTCTTTTTTTCCCGCTGTAAAAAACTGCACAGCTTGCGCTGCGAAAACCGAAAACCAACATACAAATCGCCATCAAGGAGCTCTCAAAAGAACGATCAGCCGACCTCAGTCCTTTGCCGGCCCTTCCTATTGAAGGCCAGGGGAGAATATAATGGTGCAGTGTGTTCAGAGTTCACTGGAGCTGTCTTGAGGAGTGAAAGCCGTAGACACACAACTTGCTGGCTGCAGCAAGCTGTTTCCATTATACATTCTGAGCAGCTGTTCTGTGGAGGAAGTCCTTTGAAGGACGGCTGGCTGCAGGGGGCTGGGGGGGGGGGGGGGGGGGGTAACCGGAGTCCACAGTTCAAACGGGGTTCTTCACCCTAACAAGCAGGGGCGGGGCCGCGGCCGTTTCCTCTCCGGCGTGGCGTGTCATTGTCCCCGGGCCCCCCCATCATCAAGGCCTCCCCAACAGAGGAGAGGCCCCCACACGAGCTCTGACACATGCAACGTCTACACTAACACTCAACGTTCATGCTATAACTAGTACAGAAGCAGGCAGAAAGACAAAGACAACTTCTCAGTTGTACTCAGATTAGTGTGATTACATCTAAGCTTCTCGAGACGTCCTCTGCGCCGCGTGCGCCGCTTCAGTTGTTTTGATTCGTGTCTGTTTTGACATGGAGGGGCGAGGAAGAGGGAGTTTTTCTCGGGAGCGAGAGAGAGAGAGGGCTTTGAAGAGAGCCAGATTCAGAAGAGTCTGAAGGTTGTCTCTGAGGGGTCAGGGGCGTCTTTAAAAGGAAAAGGAAGAGGCACGAGGAGAGGTTGGGAGGAAGAGGAGGAGGAGGAGGAGGATGTGAAAGAAAGTCACGCTGGTAGAAGGAGGAGAAGGGCTCGGTCACTTCTGCGTAAGGTACGCTCCGATGGTGAGGCTGGCTGCCCCGAGCGCAGCCATGCCGAAGACCGTCTTGATGGAGGGCCAGGAGCAGCTGAAGACGGAGTCCCTCTGCCTGTCGTACATCTCCACGAAGGCCTCCTGGGAGAGAGACAGGAGGAGAAAGACAGACAGTTACTTGGGTTGTCAAAGAGCATGTGTTTACCTCTGTGTGTGTTCTTGCATCAGCTGGTTATCTGATGGGTCAAACGAAAACACCACACAGGATCAGACAGGCATCTCGTTCATTCCTACAGGAGAATAAATCTTTAAAGGAGACACAGAGTGTTCATTTGCATGTTCATCATTTTATTTTTTGGGACACGGCTAGAAGAGGTTTACATGCTTTAATGCTCCAAAAACACTGTCAGTGTCACAGTGTCCTGCGCTGTCCGAAACACTGTTTTAGCGCCTGTTTCTTTAAGGCCCCTCCTCCTGAATACAAAGTCTGCTCTGATTGGTCAGCTCACACATGCCTGAGCGAGCACAGCTAAGCTTAATAGAGCAGCTGGAGCAAGTTGGAGGTAAACTAATTCTGACGTGCAAATCTAACTAGACATAAATTATGCAAATGTTAAACTTAATGATGTCACAAAGTCACAAAATTAAAGGTGGGACTACTGACGGGGCGTTTCGGGAGCAGTGTTTTCTGTGGGAAAGAGGAGCTTTAGTTGGTGCTGTCTCTTATGTGGATAAGACGATGAAACACACTGAAGGAAAGAAAGCGTAATAGGCCACAAATACAGAACTTTATTCATTCTAAAAAAAGGTCCAGTAATAGATTTTGAGATCCCTTTGAGATTCAACCATGGAGGGGAATGGGATTTCATTTGTGCCAATCACAACTTCGAAAACATTTCTTCCCATTATTGGAGGGTTAAAGTTGCTCCTGAATTCATAAACTCGAGCACAAAAGACTTCCAACTTGATTACATTGAAGTGGCAGACAAAATCTGTCAAAATCTGAGCAAGTGAAACAAAAAATCTCTGCATGAATCCCTCTAGAGGTAAGAGAGGAAATATGTTTTGTTTGTTTTTTTTGCAATTTGGGTGAACCGACCCTTAAATCCCTCGGCCGCCGCCACTAAATATTGGTGGAAATAGAGTGTTATTACGCCCATTTTGCAAGCAGAATCCATTTATGTCCATCGTCTCTCACACCCTCCCACGCACGACCTCATGCAGAGAAAACGCGGCGCACCCACAAACACACCAAAAACAAACATGGGAATCACCAAAAAAGGAGCCCATTCGCAACCCGCACAACGACACATTTCTGGTGGTTTTTTGGTTTTTTTTAGCATGCGGACGAGCGCAGCAGCACTCAAGCATAAATATATTAATGTAGCTCCGAGGGGACTCTGCTTTCTGCTGCTAACAGGAGTTTTAAAAGCCGTCTGTTACGAATTGAGAATGTGCGTGTGTGGTGCGTGTGTGCGTGTGTGTGTGTGTGTGTATAAGATCTGTGGAGAAAATACCACGGCTCTGTCTGCAGACGAGGAAATACAGACATCTGCTCACAGGCAGTGACAGCAGGAACAGCTGGGAAGGAAGTCGTGGTGCTAAGCTCCTCGCTCTCCCACACACACACACACACACACACACACACACACACACACACAGTGTAGATTATCTTGAACCCAACTAGAATGGAGTATTCCAAAAGAGGACATATTAACACTTTTCCTATTGAATATCAACTCTTTTGTGGAGCTAACCACATTAGCGGCGGTGTTGCGTTCACTTGAGCTCCTTTGATGCCTCTGTTTTAGCTGTAACTTGATCTGATCCGTGAACAATGGCAAATTGTTAAGTTCAATTCACTACAACATTACTGTGTCAGTTCCCATGGGCATCTATTATCATTCTATTTTTAATCTGACTTGATTTAACTCAATCTACCTACAGTAATTATGTTTTTGTGTAATTCTAACCGGGGACCCACACATTTTTAGTCGACCTCGATCGAAGCAAGAACTGGGTCATTATGCTCATTTTCACGAGTGTCACATTTTAATACACAGCTTCCTTTAATCAAACAAAGGCCCACACAGGATTTAAAAGAGGAGATATCAATTCTGAAGTGCTGTGGGGAGACAAAAGTATTTCCTGTTTCCCTCTCCTCCCTTTCCGTCCTGGCACATTCCTGAGGCCGGGGGGGCCGGTCGGTGTCACACAGGAGGAAGGATCAGCAGTTTCTTCCCACTTTAGGCCCTCCGGTGTCAAAACACGCTGCGCTCTTAAATCAGGCAGCAATATCTTTAACCACATGGCATTTTTCTTTGTTGCAGCTGAGTGTTTTTAATTATCCAGGGCCAAAATTACGACTACTCAAGCCAGGGTCGCAGCTCTGAGGCTGGGGTCTTCAGACACTGCAAGGGAGCTAACGGCTAGTGTCAGAACATGTACCACAGTGGTAACGCTAACATGCTCATTCTAGCCAGGTCAAATGTTTACCCTTTCGACCACCCGCATTTAACATTTTTACACCAAATTAGAGTGAACATGCAGGTGTTTAAAGGTTGACCAAACCTGCTTTTATTTTCAGCTCATATGTCTTATCAGGCTGCATCCACAAGATGTTTAAAAGCCTAAAAAACATTCTGAATTAGACACGTTGTTTTTTTTCTGGAGCTAATGAGGGAATTGGCGGCAGTGGTTACGTTTTCGATCGCTCTAAAAACATTTGGAGCGAGCGATGTTTGACTAGTTTGACGGATGAAAAAAAAAATACAGAAAGAAGGAATGCCATTACTATTGCAGACGAAAGCCAGATGTTAACAGGTGTTTGCAAGAGCATGCTAACAAGTGCTAACTACATACAGTTTGTTACTGTCTAGCAATAATATCTTAACTGAATTCATAAATCACGCCATTTCATCCAATAGTTGCTGAGATTTGTCAGGCAAAAATAAAAACATTCTAACCTCATGGTGGAACCAGAGGCGAATTCAAGAGGCCATAACTAGGATTCATCCTCCATGAACCATGAATGTACCAAATGTTGTGCCCATCCATCGACTGAATGTTGAGATATTTTAAAGGATAAGCGAAAACTTGAAGACCTGCTGGTGGGGAAAGCCGAAGAGACTGGGGGCGTCATTGGGATTCATCCTCTGGGAACCACAAATGTCTCTACCAAAGTTTGTACCCGTCCTTCTGGGGACCATGAATGTAAAGTTCTAACCCATCCATCTATTAGTGAGTGTTGAGATATTTTTCAGTAAGAGAGAAAATATTGGCCTGCTTGTGGTGCTCTTATAAAAAGTCTGGGATCACCACAGACCTTAGGAAATTACCCTCTGGAGACCATGATTGTCTCTAGATGATCACAATCATGGATCACAAAGATCACAATGTCCGACAGCTTAATCTAGAGAACAGTTAACAAGCCTGGTCTTTCAGTGGTAATATCTCCTCCTCCTCCTCCTCCTCCTCAATAGGACTCAGGTATTAATTAGAGAACAAGCTCTTCAGTCAAACCTCCAGCTGAGGGGAATGTGTTAGCTGGCAAAAACACTGCCTCCATCTCAGTTTTTCCACCTACATCAGGAAAATAACAGTTTGCTGAGGCAACAAACAAGAATCTGCCACCGGGTCAAGCAGCAAGTGCATGTGACTGACCGCTAAGCAAAGCTCGACCAAATGGCAATCTCATGATGCATGTCCTCAATGCGCCCCAGACAGTCGGCATAGATTATCATCTATTTAAGTCTGAAACAAAAGATGGCCAATTACGGTAAGAGGTTCATAACAGCGGTGATGGATGTTTCAAAGAATCCCACAAGGACACGGACGGTAATAACTCCAGACTGACCCACTGGGAGGGCTGGGGAGCCGAGATAGAGGAGGGAGGAAGGGTGTCAGGTGGATATCATGAGACTGAGGCATGCTCCACTTCAGCTCTGGGAACTTTTTCAGCCACACGTTAGCAAGCAGTGCTGCCAGAACCACGTGAGTAAGTGTGAAAAACAAACCTTGGCACCTTCAATTTTTTTCCCCCTTCCCCTCCTCGTTCACCTCCTCCTGTATTGACTGTCATTATTAAAAAGAAAACCTGAGCCTTTGAAGAAAAATAACAATAAGCAGCTGGCAAAAGAAGGACACCGAAGGTTGACGGGGACGGGAAAAGGACAAAACATCTGCATTCATCACATCAACAAAAGACTCTATAATCCTCAAAAAGTCATCTCATTGCCCCGCAGCAAACCATCTGCCATCGACAGCAGGTGTGCATCTGGGAAATAAACTCCGGGCTGCGGTTCTCTACAGTATTCATTTTTTGGATCAATGGCTTGTTAAAGGTCACAGCCACCATACAGAAGCCAGGAATCCAAAGGGAAAAATGCCCCAGCCAGGTTTACATTCTCCCTTTCCTTCGTTTTTTCTTTTTGTTGCACACAATTAATCCCTCGGAGACAGAGTAAAGGAGTCCGACTGAACAGCGAGGACTTGAGAGGATCCCGTACTCAGACAGGGGGTGGCAACTCGCTGCCCCGAGTGTCATGGTTACCCCGGCTGGTAGCTTCACACATGATTTGCTTTTCCCACCAGCGGGAGAGAGACTGTCCTCGACCTCTGATTTGTTTTTCACATGATTTAGACCTCTGGGTTTTTGCTCAGCGTCTTTCTCATGGGCACAAAGACATTTGTCTTTTTTTTTACTGTTGTCTTATGCCGTCTTAAGGGCAACAGGAAATACCAAACATTGGCCAGTTCCTTTGGGTATCCCCCTGCTACTGGGGAATGATCCCTCTTACTTGTGTGGAAGATAATGAGTCATCTTGTGCGCTTGACTAACTCTGTTAAAACCACTGAGCAGCGCTTTTGCCAAAACAGAAAAATGATTAGGCAGTCATCTCTGTTTTGGGACGTTTCTGTGGGTAATTGCGGTGCGGGCTGAGGCTGGGAGAAAGGGATGTGGGTTAAAGTTCAACTTCTAATTAAAGTGCCTGTTGTGGCTTTGCTGCTATATTCACCTCTGAACCGAGCCTCTCCCCATGCTCCGTTTATTTCCTAAGCATTCACATAGTAACATACTTTTAAAAATATTGCATACGCTGCTGCAGCCGCCCCTCCTTGATTTTACAATGAGCCTCTTTCAGATTTCAGCGCAGCTAATTTAAGTCGTACAAAACTCTCATTTCAGGGGCTGTGAGGGGAGTAATGGGGGGATACAACAAAAAAAAAAAAGTGCAAGGACGGCATCGATGTCCTCCGATTGATCTGTTTGCAATGCATACGCAGACAAACAGAACGCCACTCTGCAGACACAATAGGTGTCAGGGCAGCGAGCTCCCGTCTGGCAGCAAGGTCAGGTTCGATCAAGTCTCCGGAGTGTCATCCATCGACTTGCCCCGGCAAAGAAATGAGATGACGGAGGAGGTTTGTTGCAATACTCATTACCCGGTGAATCCTCCTGTGTCAGCACCGCCAAACAGCTTGGAGTTGAGGGCACTGAGCCCTTCACTGCGCTGTGACAATACTGCAATACTTGGAAACAACAACCTCACAGCCAAGTGCTGACAAACTGAGTGGGAAGCTGTACAAATCTGGAAAATATGCCCCATAAACGAACCGACTGACAGAGAGCAGCTCAGACTGACAAAACAAGATGGCTTGTGTAGATGTCTGTGTGGCATCCATGGTTTGAAACAAACACGTAAAGCTTAAATAATCAGTCTAATATTGATTAGCTTATCAACTGAAAATAATTTCATAAATATTTTAGGAAATATGCACATTCACCTTTCTGGCTGAGAGCTTGGATTGCAAGATCTATTACACTCTCATGTCGTCTTAATACAAAGCTACCACCAGCAGCTTAGTTTAGCTTAGCACAAAGACTAAGCTAAGCTAAACCCAGTAATTATATCTTGTTTGTTTTGTCAGGTTAGCAGAGAAGTTACTGGTGTGGTAGCCTCTATTACCTCCCAAAAATGTCTATAACCATCATTTTCCCATCATACAAATTAAACAAAATATATTTAATGTGTTAATTAGTGAGATTTAGAGGTGCTTTAGGCTATTATGCTACTTTCAAACATAGATAATCTATCTGTTTCTCCTGTTTACAGGCTTTGTGCTAAGATAGGCTAAGTTAACCGGCTGCTAGCTGGAGACTCACATTGTAAGCTAGCTAACGGCGAGACAAGAAAGTCGATTTTATCTTATTCTATTCCAGAGTGCAAATAACAGATAAGCATATTTCCAGGAAATTAGCCTACAGGCAGGAGGAAACAGCTCTCCTCTACCACATTCAAATCTAACAAATTAACATGTCATATCCTGTTTGTTTGTCAGGCTAGCAGAGAAGCTACTGGTCCTGGTGAAGAGATGGTCCAGCTAACCTCCCATAAACGGCTCGGCTACTCGTCCTTTTTCCAACTAGTGTGTGGACAAATTAAACTAGACAGGCTGAACAAGCGTTAGGAAGACTAGGAGGTGACTTTGTTGCCTGCCGACATAACCAAGCTAGTCTTTTTCTTCCTGTTTCCAGTCTTTGTGCCAAGTTAAGCTAACTGGCTGCTGGCTGCGGATTCACGTAGTAGGTAGCTAGCTAACGGGCTAAGCTAATTGGGCTAAGCTAATTGTCATTTTCACCTTGTGTTTTGGCTAACAAAATAGACAATGAATTAGTTAGCTTTAGCGGAGCTGGGAGGGGAAATTGTTACGTGTGGACAGAGCTAAAATAGACATTTCTGCTGGTTCCCAGCTTTGTAAAGATTAACTAACTGGCTACAAGCTAGCTAGCTCACATTGTACATAGCTGACGGAGAGACAAGAGAGCGTTATTGATCCTCTTATCAAACCTTCTGCCAGAATGTAAATAGAGGTAAGCATATTTCCAAGACTCTTCCCCTTAAAATTGAAAAGGAAAATTTTTCTCTGGTTTCAGCTTATAAATGCGAAGATTTCCTGATTTTCTCTGTTTTATATATATAGAACGTTGCTCACATTAAAACAAGGTATTTCAGGATTTCAGGATTCAGGATTAAGTTTGCACAGAGAGCTATTGGGAGACATGAAATGAGTAACTGTTTAAACTTAACAACGAATTACATTTTTTTACAGCTAAATAAGCTGAAAGACATTTTCAGCTGATACGATGACATCAGCTCCTTAAGTCAGGCCTTTTAAATAATCCTATAAATTTACTCAAGGGATTAACAGCCTTTTAAATGGAGGGACGAGACGGTTAGTGTGGAGTAACGTCAGTCCGTCTGATTAGAAGGGAACAGAAAGTAAGCAAGTCTTGAAAAACAGAAGAAATGGGAGACCTCTTTAATTTGCTTTCGCTTTGGGTGTCGTTGAAGACTCAGGTTTCATATGTTGGCGGTGTGCTCTCCTCGGATTCAACAGTAAAGGCAGGAACAAAATTGACATTGGATGCTACCCTAAAGGCTCATAAATATTCAAATTTGCGTCAGCAGCGGCAGCAGCAGCATTTGTGTGTTTACAAAACAGCACGCTCTCCCGTGGGAGCGAGGCTGCTCTCCTGGAACATGAAACGTGATAGCCAGTAAATCACCCACACTCCTCATGACACTCCATTTTTTTTTTTTCTTTCTTTATTGTCTCCGTTTCTCATTGTCTGTCCCGCCAGATAAACGAGGACTGTAACTTTACACATGAGACTTTGGTTTCTTTGGAGATGAAGAACGCATCGCTTGGTTCTCACCCCATCAAGGAGGCAGGAGGAGGAAGAGGAGGAGAACCACTGGAGTTAAACGGCCCAATTTGTGCAGCAGCATCAAGATTTCTGAATAGAAAAAACAGTCCCGATCTTTTTACTTGACCTTGCCCGAGCGGTTACGTGATCCTTGCGGGCTCTTTATTCTTATTGAGCTCATTGATTTGTGTTGAACAGCTTTGATCCGACGTGAAGTGCAGGAGTGGGTGACCTTGCCGGCTCAGACGTGTGAGGGTGAGTGGATGGACTCAGACCGTGTTTACTCTCCTCCTGCACTCGTGTATCATTTACAGTCAGTTACTTCTGCATGCACAGGGGACATCAAAGCGAAGGGAGAGCTACGGCGATAACCCTTTTTTCTCTCACCATATATAAATAGACAGCTCGGTCAATATGTTTCTTTCTATAAAAGGAACCCAGTCCCGTGAGTTTGACCTTCAAACCTATTTCAACCTCAACAATTGAATTAAAATCGGTCCTGGTTCCCAAAATGTGGCACAATGGCTTCCTCAAATAGATACAATAGAAGAGGGGATGTCTCGTCTGAGGATGTCTGCGCTGAGCCCATCCGGCCCTCTCGGCGGAGGAGGAGGAAGTGACAATACACAAACCGGACAGAAGCGGCAAAGACTGCTGCTATAAATATCCAGAGGATTCATGTGAGCTCCCGGTTCAGGGCTGCCCGATCTAATAAAACAGCCCTCATCACCGCTGCTCGGCCCGTTTAAAAGGCCACCGATGACGCGCAGGAGCAGGAGGGGTGACTGTAAAAGGGGCCGCTGAGTCATCATCCACGCTTGTGGAGGCTGGTGTGTTTGGAGTGCATTAAACCTGGCTTGAGTGGCTTTCCAGTAAAGACAGGATGTCTGCCACTTGGGTGTCTAATAGCTGTGTGCTCTCTCCAAAGAAGCCTCGCATAGCCCATCGTCTGTTCCAGTGACGTGTTTGTGGCTTTCGACAATCCATGTAAGCACGTGACAGCCGACACACCGAGGCGCTTTTTCCGCTCCTGGGTCGTTTTTTTCAAAATTTTCGCACTCAGGAATGCAGGAGCACTCGTGTAAAGGGCCACTTGGTGAATTGGAGTAGCATCTGTGGCATTTAAAACACGCTGAAGCGCTCATTCACTCCACAGTTAATGATTAAACACCGAGGTAAAACTTTCACACTTGCTCTATCAGCTTTAAATCAGCTTTGGATTGCCTCTTACTTCGGAAAAACAAGGGAGCGTGGGAGTCCACCCCATAACTGAGCCGCTCTGCCTGATTGGTACAGATAGCAACCTCTGATAGAGACTGTGGGAACCGGCAGATTCCCAGGTGGCCCGTTGCTTCTCCTGTGACAAACACAACCCAAGGGAGAGGCTCATTTCCTGTGAACGCGCCGGCACGCTGCTTGGAGCCTTAAAAGTCGTATCCACTGACCCCTTAAGACCTTGAGACCACACAACCACAAATGCAGCGGAGCTGAAAATAGACCGACTGATCTGAGCCAGGCAACTACTGTATACGGCGTAATGAATGGGATGTGTGGGAACACCATCTGCAGCTCAACACATGAAGTCATTTGGTTTTTGATTTTCTTGAAGCGATGCGTTCAGCTTTTTCTCTGCTGTTGTGGTTGTTAGAGCTCGAATCAAAGTGCTTTTGTTTCATGCCCGAGTGTAAGAGAATGACACAATCACGATGTTTCCAAAAGGGGCTTTTCATAGAGGCAGTGATTGTGGACGTCTTTGTAAAAGAGCTTGACAGTTCGGTTAGCGTTAAGTCACTTCCTGTGCCAGATGCTGTGGGTATGACATCACTGTCTGCTTTGAGACTATGGCTTCTCTGTGGTACAGCCAAGTATGGTTAAATCACAGACTCTGTGCGGGTAACTAGGGAAAGACTAGAGGCAGGCCAAACATGTAGTCATACTAATACCGTGGAGAAAGGGAGGGGGAGCGGCAGCGGAGAGAGCTACAGTTGGTTAGACACTGTAACTAAGAGGTTTGTATTTGTTTTGAACCATTAACTGACTCCTAAATCTTAGCTTCAAGAAAAAAAGCAACAAAAGGGGCAAGTTTATGATCACAAAGATCAGGAATGTTGGGATTTTTTTTCCTTTGATGAAATTCCAAGTTTCCCCACGTACTTTAGGAAGCGCTGCCAAACAAATGGAGCGTAAACTCATCTAGCAGAGAATTAAAACATGTCAGCGAGGGAGAAAGTGTTCAAACATCAAAGCTAGACGCACGCAAGGTGCCTCTCAAGGTCTCCTCTTTCACACAGAAGACGTCTTGTAACGTCGGCCGCCGAATGAAAAAAGCTTGTCAGTTTTGGCAACAAGACAGTGGAGCGGTTTACGTGATTGGAGAACATGCAGGCCAGGTTTCAGGATCAGCAGTGTTCTCTGTGTACCCATGTAAATGAGAGAGGCCACAGTCGGGGACGGGGCCGAGCAGATCGAGGATCTCAGATGTCCGATAATGTCGGAGAAAACAATAATCTGCTTGAGGTGCAGCTCCCTCAGGAGCACCTTTGAAGTGGAGCGAAGAGGAGCCGAACCACAAGGAAAATTTTCCACAAAGTCAAAGTGAGGACATCTGCCAGTGGTGGAAAGTAACTGTATTACATTAATGGCATTTGAAGTATTTGTAGTTGTTGTACTTTGTATCTCTACTGCACCACATGTATTAGTATTATTCTTTTCTCTCCACTACATTTATCTGACAGCTGCAGTTACTTTTCAGCTTAAAGGAGAACTTCGGTCGATTTAAACATGCAGCTTCATTGCTCAAGCTACCCTTGACTTGCCAGTACCGAAGACGCGAACACATTTGGTCCAACCATTACAGAGCTCCGTGAACGGAGACTTAGCATTGATAGCTAACAGCATGGGGTCAGAACTTCACACTGTGTTTTAAGCATCTTAACATGCTCCACATCTCACACCGAATGTTATGCAACATCAGCAGACACCTTAGCACACAGCACTGTAGCGTGTATGACTCAAACTGAATAAAAAAGTAGTTAAAACAGTGTGTTTGTGCAAGGAGCTACTTACCTGTTTGTTGACATCCGTGTCTTCCGGTAGCTAGACCAAACTAGACAATCCGTCGAGCGTGCACTTACTCCCTCACTGGTGGAGACGGAAACGTAATCCAGCATTTTCGTGTTTATGTTCATAATGTACATGTCCATGTTACAGCCTGTCATGAGCCATGAGCCTTACAATAGCCTGTTAAGCCTGTTAAGTGCACACTCGATGGATATGCTAGTTTGGTCTAGCTACCGGAACACACGGATGTCAACAAACAGGAAAGTAGCTCCTTGCACAAACACACTGTTTTAACTACTTTTTTATTCAGTTTGAGTCATACACGCTACAGTGCTGTGTTGTAAGGTGTCTGCTGTTGTTGCATAACTTTTGGTGTGAGATGTGGAGCATGTTAAGACGCTTAAAACACAGTGTAAAGTTCTGACCCCATGCTGTTAGCTGTCAATGCTAAGTCTCCGTTCACTGAGCTCTGTAATGGTTGGACCAAATGTGTTCGCGTCTTCGGTACTGGCAAGTCAAGGGTAGCTTGAGCAATGAAGCTGCATGTTTAAATCGACCGAAGTTCTCTTTTAAGATTTTACCTAAAAAACATGGTTTCAGTTCAATACGTGCTAAAGGTCTTGAGAGGTCAAATGAAAAGAGAAAGAGAGAAGTGCAAACAATTAACACAAATTTGTGTTGCGGAACTTTTTTTTTCTTCTTTCCTCTCTCTTGAAATCATCTGATGACCCCCCAGATTTATCTTGTGAGTGAAACCTTTGGAGGGAACCGACTCCTTATTTGGGAAACAACTTGACTAAACCATTAAACAGTCAAGTTGTTAAAACCAGCATCAACATACGGTAAGTGTGTCAGTTTTGCCGAGAACACAGAACCTGAAAACATGGTAAGAATGAAGCTTGTTCATAAAAATACGTAAGATAAAGTTGCCGTAAGCATTCGTTCGTTGTCATTTGAGCTTAACTTCCTGTCCGTTTTGCAGTCGACCACGCAAACACACAGCGGTACTCGTCAGTCACAGCAGCAAACAGGAGGATCCCGCTCTGCGTGGTCACAGGCAGACAGGACCGCCTCTGTATGGAGTTCTGAGTCCTGATTGGATAATGTGGGCAGGGAGACCAGAAAATGCAGGAGGAGGAAAAGAGACATGGATCACCGACAAAACACTTACCGTTTGACCATGGAGTTATTTAACCCATATCTTAATTAAGAAAATATATTTATTGCGAACAGCAGCTTTAAGTTATTTGATAAATGTGATGTTGACATAGTGGAACAGGTGCAGTTTAGTTTCTGGGTGTATCACACACATGACTTTCACACTGCAGACCAGGGTTAATTTCCTGTGTGACACCAAAAGTCAGTGTTGATTGTTTTAAGGAAGTGGTTATTTGAACTCAAACCATTCGTCTCTCTCTTTCACCATTCATACATTTTTCGCAGTTGTCAGAGGAAACCAGACTACAAATCTACTGCGTGTGGAACCAATCGCATGATTGTCTTTGCCTATCAGTGCATCGGCTCCTGCACATCAACTTAAAGCTCCTGAAACCCTTCTGTCAAATCTTAAATATATCCATATAGTATTAAATATTCATGATTAAATTGAATTAAAATGTATAATTCATTATAATTCAAATCATCAAGAGTCAGCTAATGTGCTTCATCTGGACTGTGTGAGTGTAGATTGATTAGATTTGATTGACGGTGAACAACATGAACCAACAACTAGTCAGTTCTAATATAGTTAAATCCTAAATGACGCACGGTTATATGATATCATCTTCTCCCAACTGAGCCTTGTTCACCTCAAACTAATGAGAGGAAAAGTTAATGGAATAGGCAGGTTTTTGAATACTTGTAATGGAGTATTTTTACAGTGTGTTACTGGAGGTTCATACTTCCTCCACCTCTGTCCGCTGCTGTCATATCTGCGTCAGAGAATTTAAAAAAAAAAAAAAGAAAGGCATCGCGTTGGAAAAGACTAAACTCAAATACGGGAACGGAAACAGAATGAGGGCTGAAATTGTGAAATGCGTGACAAAACTTCTCTATGGAACATGAGGTCACTGCGAGGAGGGGGGCAATAGTCATTCTTATGCAATTTAACTTCCGGATGAGAAATCTAAGCAACAATCCACAGCCTGTAATCTTGTTTACTTCCTCGAATGAACTCCGATGTTCTCCTGGCTGAGGAGACTCTTTTCCTCCTCCTTTTTTCTCCTCTCAGCGTTGGAATACTGGGGAAAAGTTCAATGACCTCTCTCTCAGGCAACCAGCTGATTTTCATCCGGGGGGAGAGAGGAATGAGAGGAATGCATTGATGTGTGGAGACAAACAACTGCACTGTGTGTGCTCGAGAGGCCTGATACGAGGAGGAATGAACCTTGAGATAACGGGGCGGACTGTGAGAAACACAGCTACAACGCACACTCGCATTATGTAATATAATAACTATATTTAATCCTTCTTTTTTACATGAGAATGGATGTTATTAAAACCTAATCAAGGAGCTAAATTCCCCGGGTTGACACTATACTTATATTTCTGGTCCTTTATCCTCTGAGTTCAATGAGACTCACATGAGACTTTTGGAGAGTGCCGTGTTGAGCAGCGCGCTTTAAAAAACGACCGATTGTTTGAACTATCTGGAGCAGGTTGACTCGCTGAGAGCTGTGTGACCTTCTCCGTCTGTGTGCCGAGACCAAAAGGAAAACAAGCACAGCCTACCTGATGAATGATAATAAGTTGCCTATTGTGACACTGAAGGTCTGCTGTGAGAATGTGCAGAAAGCTAATAAGGCACATGTCAGTTTCATAATAGAGGAGTTTTTTTTTTTTTTTTTTTGTATTTTGGCATTTTCTCTCTGGAATAATCCATGGAAAATGTCATTAGTGGCATTCACTGACTGCCTGTTGTGAGCTGTTGACGCTGATGTGCAGTGAATATTAGAATATACTGCCTCAGAATTTAAAGATCCTCTCTGTGTGTGTATACAAGCTGTAATTTGTAAGAAATGACTAGAATTCGAAGGTATCTCTAAGCAGCCATAGGGGGGGAACATAACCGCAAACTGCTTCTCACTATACTCTTCGTTGTAGCTATCTTTGCCTACAGCGACCAGCTGCCGTTAGCGAGAAGCTCATTAGCCATGGAGCTAAGTGGCCCTATTAGCTAAAGGGAGTCTGCCTGGATCATGTCCTCGAGTTGCAGGGCGAGTAATATTCAGGTGACGGGGCTCAGCTCAATTGGGTTCAGCCCAATTGGGTTCAGCCATCTAACAGGGAGCACAGATAGCACGTATACGTTTGACAAACATTGGTCCGATGAAGAGAAGTAATGTTGAAAAGATGTAGTATAGGTAGCATTTGCTAACTGAGAGAAGTCCTCCCACTAGTAGACGTCTCGCCAACGTGTTCCCAGTTAGCAAACATTCCCCATGCTCCATCTTTTCTAGGTAACTCACACCGACAACAGCAAGAATCATGTGCGTTGTAGGGGACCAGACTTTGACTGAACACAGCCTCTGAGACCGGTGTAGATTGGTTTGCAGACAGGGGAAACAGTAAGGAGGCGATTTACAGCAGCTGTGGCTTTGAGGACAAGAAGACACAGCAAGTGGGGACAAGGGAGGACAAGGGAGGCATGAGGTGGACAGAGTCAGGCAAACAAATGGCATAAGAAAAGTATGATTATGGCAGTACAATCCTTTAAACTGCCCCTGTTGTCTTTTCCTATTTAAAAAATTGCAGAATATACAAATATTGGACCAGGACTGGCTTCCAAACTGTTTGTGATGTCACAAATCGTGTTTGTAGGGCCACCTCTTATTTCTCGCACACAAAAAATGTAAACTTAGGTGTACATATAGACAGTAGATGAATTTAGAAACAGCCTCCTGGTGTTGAACTCTGCACCTACATCATTGCACACAGTGAAGCTCAAACATTCAACTGTAGGAACAAGAAGAAAAACAAGTTTTTTACGGGAGGGGGACTTTAATACTGTATATCGGGCTGCAGCTGTCAAAAGTGTTTTATTTTGTGCTACGTAATGCCCATGTGGATGTTTTCACAAGTACATTCCTCTGTTTTCTAAGTCAGCAGATGGATCAGCTGAGAATCAGATGATTGTTGAGTCAGATGACTTTAACAGGCAACTTTATCCAAGTTTGCTCTATACATTTCTATGGAGTGAGCAAATCTACTCCTACTTCTCCAACTCAAGGAAATCAAAGTCATTTGCTCTACCAGCTCCGTTTGGCTTTGCTCTTTCAACCCGGGTGGCCTCATCTTATTTTTGCCAGCCATCCATACATTTTTTTTCCAGCAATTACTCCAGCAGTCTCGACCTGGCTGCAGCACATTTGGCAGTATAGAAGGACTGGACTGCCTGTTTTCTGGCTTTATAAGCCTCCTCTGCTTGCGTGCCTTCCCATCTCTCCCTGTTAGCCTCACCTCCTGATCAAAGACACCTTGTGAAGTCCAGTCATTTCATCCAGGAATATTTTTTAACCCCCTGTCCTCCCTGCAGTGCAGGGATTGGAATGTGGATTCACATTTATTCCAATCTGGAGACCTTGAAGGTCGAGGGGGCCTGAGTGCCTGCTGTGATAGATTGGGTGGTATCAGAAAATGAGTTCTCGAAAGCTAGCTGATAATTTGCCAGGCACAATCAAAGATCTTTCCTTTAACAATGTACAGTTTAATTCTGTTGATTAAACGAGAGAGAAAACATACTTATGGCCTCTTTCTTCTTTTTTTCTCACCACTGAAAGATAAATGAAGCACTTAATAGGTCAATTTGCAGAGTTAATTAAACTTCTGGTGGTTAAATTTGCCGACATTAGACTCGTCTAGACATGTCACAGTTTTAACGCTCCTCTATAAAGAAAAATGGCGCCTGACATAACTGAATCCAGGCATCATAAAAAATTTGCTCTGAGATGATAGCATCACGCAAAAAAAGAATCATAACTGCATTGTCAAAAAATACCAAAAAATGCTCAACAAAATACCTAAGAAGAAAAGGAATCACTGTCAGTTCTCCTTGTTTTTACTCTCCCTGCTGTCTTTGAAGTATCTGTCATTATTTGAAGTTGTAATGACAGCCCAACAACCAATTAAAGGCAGCAAACCATCAGAGTCGACCCAGTGAAATTGATGTAATACAACGCTGTGGCAGTACTGGGTTACGCCTCTGCCGGCAAGATATCCCTGTCAGAAGCGGCATGCAGTGGTAGTCCTCTGAAAAACAGCAGGGGTTATCTTGTGACAGCGACAAAATGTCTGTGCACCGCAGCATGCTGACAAGATTTGGTTGTTGGCATGGGCGAACATCAAGAGTTAAGAATGGCGAGGAGTTTGCGTGAGCGCTGAGCGCTGCCCTGGAACGATACGTAGCAGCAGCAACGTTCCCTCGGCTAAGCTTTTATCTTCCAAACATCAGGGGCGTATCGTTTTCTCTGCACTTCAAACCTAATCAGTCGCCATCAAAGGTGACTGCCAGCAGGGTGGTGCTGTCTTACCGGGAGTCAGGGCACAAACACACACATACACACACCGCTTGAAAGCCGTCAGCATAAAAGTGCTAAAACATCTCTCTAAGGTCTTTCCACAGAGACTCTCTCTCCTACAGCATCAATTTGGATGAATCGCCCTCATATACAGTCTGACATTTACAGCCACAGGTTCACTGCGTTAATTGAGTCTTTGCTCAGAGATACCAACACAAACCATCGGAAATGCTCAATCAATACAACATAATCGAAGTGATATCCGAGCAGCGGCTGACCTCACTCAGCGTCCACAGTAACGGATCAGATTTCCTAGGGGCTATTTGCTCTGCTGCCAAAAAATCACATTGGGGAGGGGGTCCGGAGAATTATTTACCCCAGACCTCTGTGGACGAGGCACCGAAATCTATTTACCATTATCTGGCCGTTGTCATTTTTTGGGGGAGGGCATGTACTCAGCATTTCAGAGAAGGGCCAATAATGGCATGCTGTTTGTTAATGGCCAGTGCTGTGGCTAGTTGCACTGGGAAATCCCAGCGGAGATGGTTGTCGTGTGTGTGTGTGTGTGTGTGTGTGTGTGTGTGTGTGTGTGTGTGTGTGTGTGTGTGTTGAGGCTGAATGGCACGGCTAACAGGAAGCTAGGCACCCTGGGGCCATCTGCTCCCTGCCATGGCTCACATGTCACCCTGTGACAACACAGCATTATTGATTCACACTCCCACATCCGCTTCTGTGTGCACATGCTGATGTGCCACAGTACATGTGTGTATGCAGATGTGCGTGAGTGTGTACACAGCCATTTCGTGGAAAGCAAATAACTGATTTGCACCAGCACATCCGCTTCTGTGTTTGCCTGTCTGTGTGGGTATATATAAACTCTACTGGCCTTAAAGGATCAGTTCACACAAATCACTAAAACATATTTTTTATTTAGTGCTGGTGGTATTCAGCTGTGCAGATAGTTCCACTGTAGTAAGCTGCAACAGTCCATGATTCGTCCGAATGATTAATGAAATATCTCCGGACTGCAGTTCCCCATAAATTCTTAGGGGCATTTCAGCCACTTTCGGCTCGTTGTTTTGATTTTAAAACCAGCAATGCTGTCGTTTCGGTTCAACCTACAAAATCAGTGACTAGCTGGTGAACAGTGTAGTGT
This sequence comes from Sparus aurata, assembly GCF_900880675.1. Lineage (NCBI taxonomy): Eukaryota > Metazoa > Chordata > Actinopteri > Spariformes > Sparidae > Sparus > Sparus aurata. Next base: position 22,724,250 of record NC_044207.1, on the reverse strand, counting down.
TTAGCAGCTAAAGAGAGAGATAATTACCGCATGTGTTAGTGGAGACCAAAACAGAACCAAAATCAAAAGGGAGTGTTGAACTTAAAATTCATGATGTCACCAGAAACAAGTCAAAATGAACACTGGCATTAATTCTTGTGTTTGACCCATTCAGCCACCCCAGCCTCTTCCCTTTCTTTCTCTTTTTATTACCACACCCTGACTTGCTCCGAGCACCTATGGTGTTCATTTGAGTTAACTGAAAGCCCGGTGCGTCTCACACAGATGGCAGAGCGGTATGCAAAACGGTTGTAATTGACGATCTGTGAATGAGAACGGTTTGGTTTACAGCTAGTAAGCAGCTAAAACATTGGTAATTACTGGCTTCACAATCTTTTCTGCTCAGTGTTCTGCAAATACAACAAATCAGTGGAGGTGAATGATCATTTTTTTATCATCATAATGAAAATAAATCTCTTGAAAGGCTTCCCAGAAACAATGTTTTGCGGAGATTTCGCTCCCAGAGGAAAACCCTTTGTCTGAGATTTTGGGGGAACTGACCCTTTAACGACTGTTAAGGTTGTCCCATGCATGCAACAGGCTCTGTCTTTTGCGAACAAGAAAGTCATTTACGAGACGCTCCCAGCTGCATTTCAAACAGCAGCGGCTATTGTTGCTCCAGAAATTAATTGAGAATATCAAATCTCTTTTTAAAACCCTTTTGGGGGTTCGTCCCAAAAATATCTGCGGCAGCTAGACAATGGGAGGAACCGTTTAACCTTGCCCTATATTGATATGCTGCGCAGCTTGCAAGGGTGTGCCCAGTGGCAAAGTCAACTAGTGTCTCGGTAGGCTTCTCATTATCCAGCTCCCACCATGACAGGAAAGGTGGAAAAACTCTTTTCATCTGCCGTCTCAAATGGTTCATTAGGACTTTTTTCTTCTTCTTTTTTTTCACACGGAGTGGCGGCGGGGTTTGTGATGTGAGCGTAGCACGGAAGCAAACAGGGCAGGGATTTATGTGTAACATGACAATTAAAGGACCACACGGGAGCAGTGACGGCAACACTTCTATATTTAGAGGCCTCTCACGTGTCCCTGCATTTTTCAGGGATGTGGAGCGTTACCTGACACTAAAAGCCAGGAATCAGGGTATTAGTGTGTTGTTTGTGAAGGGATTGGGGCACGTGGATGTGTGCAGATGACTGTGTGTGTGTACGGCAGCGGGGTAAGTGACAGACAGGAGGGAGAAAGAGGATGAAGAGGAGGTAATTTCTCGGCTGGAGCGCGGACAGCCTTTGGGGTTCTACTTGAGGGACATCCATTTAGTGTCCGAGTTTATCTGCTCCATATATTATTCATCGGTGTGTGTGCTGACTGGGAAAGCAGTGCTTTTAAACAGCTCAGGCACGTGCCCCCTCGTGCAACAGGAAAAACAGCAGGTTGAGGTGATTACTGACTGGAGCAAAAATAATAAAAAGGAAACACAATCATATGGCTGGATTCACAATCTGTAGGCTCGCATGGCCCCGGAGGCGTACACGCGAGGCACAAAATAAACTAACAAAAAACCACAGACACACGCACGTCATGATTATCCACTGATAAAATCACCCACACCCCTGCACCGGCTGCTCAGGAAAAGAAACACCCAGGTCGTCTCCAATATTTATTTACGGTCGCTGTTCCCCCGGCAGACATTCCTCCGGCTCTCCTGAGGAGGCCCAGAAATAAGTGCACAGGACAGGGCGGAGGGTCTCTTGGGCGGGGAGAGGTGAGGTCGTGGAAATAGACACAATACTCACAAAGCACCAGAATGATGTTCTAGAAACGGCGACAGAACTGTGTGCTGCTAGAGCGATTACCAAGTACAGCAAAGGTGCATGTTTACATCGCGTCAGAGACATGCTCGGCATGTGTGGAATGGTAAAGAAGGAGTGTCATGTCAAGCTGGAAAGAGATCAAACTGAATGCCTGACCTTACGTTCTAGTCCTCAGCATGGTAAAAAAATCCTTTGTTTGGGTGAATTTTAGCTGTAGCGAGTGTTACTCTGTCTTCACGATTGCAGCCTTTTCTGTAATTAAGACTGACAGCATGTCTGCAGTTTGAGGCTCAACTTGATTTTATTGTCAGAAAATAAAAGAATCGCAGCTCAAATTTTCGAGTAAATAGCTAAATTATTCATTGCATCATATCCAGCTGCAAGAAAACCTTATATTTGTTGTTCTATGCAGTGAAAGGCTCTGTGGGTGATGTGTTTAGACACAAAAAGGACTAAAATCTACAATTCTCCTTTGTGAACACGTTCAGATGTACGTGATCCCAGCATGAAAACCGACCATATCAGTCTCTTAGTGCCTCAAACTGCATCGCCAGAACTGTCAAGGCTCGCTAAATGTGCTTTCTACACGCAGGACTGAATATCTGGAACAAAGGTCTTTCTGCTTGGAGCATCTAAGAGACCCAGATAGCAGCAAGTCTTCGACATCTCTACGGGCCTTGCTCGTGAAAGAAAGTATTCATGTCAGACCGATGCAGGGCTGCCTGCGTCTGTAGGAAATGTTTCTGGGATTACAGTTGCCGGGGCTGATGGATGTAAACACAGCAGCGGCAGATGGCGAGCGACCGAGGCCTGCGCAGCAAAAGGGGTACAGTACAGGGGGAATATCTTGGCTGCTTTTCTCGCCACGCTGGGCTGCTCTTCTGTGGCGTGCAAGTCTCCATTACAGAGCTGAGAGTCCACGTGAGGAGATAACATTGTCAGACGCAGTGAAATTATGTTTTTATTTCTCTGCTTTGGAATGAAGGGTGGGAGGGGAAACACCCTACATGCTATTTGCATGAGTAATCGTTTGTTCCTCTGTCTGATTGCTGGAAAATAATAGAGTGGAGTTGGTCTCGCACACTGATTTTTGTGTGATTAACAGCAACAAATTAACAGATGAAAAAAATGAGACTGTGGCAGCACACGGAGTGGAAAGAGGATTTCTGTCTTGGGACGGATGGATCGATAGCATGGCGCTCATGACACTGTTAAAGCGTGACAGTACAGACTTCTTTCGGTTGGGAAAATAGTCCATGAGGGGAATCCATGAGCACCTCCTGAACGTAGCCACAGACAGTGTTGTGTTGTCTTTAACGGATCAAATTTGCATCCTGAAGACGCAAATTGTTTGTAAGTGAGAGATTTTTTTTTAGCCGCATGTGCCTCCTTTGTGACTGAGTTTGTTTGGGTTTTCTCCACCCCCCCCTCCTCTACTCGGCAGACATGTCACCTATATGGAGATTAATGACTTCCCCGCGCTGTCCCAGATCCACTCAGCCTCGACAAGGGAGGAGAGGGGGCGCAGCCAGATGCCCGCAAATACCGTAGTAACATGCAGGTCCCACCCGTGGACGAGCAGATTGTGCTCAGGGAATCCCCCACAGGATGGACCCAACCCAAGCCAACTTGCATTGTTTTCCTTTCACATAGACACACACCTGTAATAGCCAAAGAAATAGGCCACCTGGCTAGCAGCATTCCTCAGACATCTGATCCTGCAGTTGGAGACTTAAAAAAAAAACTCCTTCTTCTCGGCTATGAAAAGACGACACAACCCTGCTAGTCGCTCTGTGAGGCTGCACAGAGCTACATGCTCATGTCTGCGTGGTATGCTAACAGCAGGTATGTTTACCACGTTTGTCATCCGGTGTAGTGCACGCTAACATCTGCCATTTGGCGGTAAACAAAAAGCTCAAGCTGACGTAAATGGACCGGCATTCATATAGCTCTTTTCTGATTTCTTCAGATCACCCAAACACTTTACAACACTTCACGTTCACAGATTCAAACACTGATTACTGAGGCTGCCATGCAAGGTGCTGCTCGTCAGGTTGGCGATTTCTATCCCAAAATACTTCTATGTGAACCATTCGTAGACACACATACCTTGGGATTCGGTGTCTTGCTGAAGGACACTTCCGTTCTTTTTCTTTAAATGAAGAAATAGTAAACAGTTCTGATGTTATAGCAGTATCTAGTGCATGCTAACCTTTAGGAACCGACACTGGTATCTAATGAAAAGTCGCTGCTCTCATTGGACCTCAATGTAATCACGCCCATAGCTTCCAGTACTTCCTTATAGGATGCCGACTGGTCCCAACCACTGTGGGTCGGCCACACCATTCGAGTGTGGAAGAAAAATATGATCCCTGGTCATTCTGTCTCCGTACAATAGCAGGTCCTACGTATCTTGTACAGTCGTTGAAGCCTGGATAAGGATAGTGACGACTGATCTATGAGCAATCTTCTCATGGTCTCGCCAACCTAGATATTCAAAGCTTAAACAAGATCTTGGAGGAGCAAAATAACAGCACGACTGTCTGCACAGAGTGTTGCCATGATGATCCTAACGAGTCTTCCCAAATGCCCAAATTATATCTTACAGCTTCAGGAAGCATCTCCCCCATACATGGTTATCTGTTTAACAACATAGCAAGGGGAGTGATGCAGAGTCTCTCCCCTCTAGCCAGAGAACTAGGAGGTAAAATAGGTCAGAGACACCTAGTCTGCTAACATAGATAGATCGAAGGCCTCCTTGCGAGGTTTACGCAAACAGTTACCTTTGCCTTGTCTTGGTTCGTCAGACATCTGTTCTGTAGACAGTAGCTATCTACAGTAGCTACAGTAGAATATCTAGGTTGCAGAAACCATGAGAAGATTGCTCGTAGAGTGACCTGGGAGAATCATATTTTTCTCCGACAACATGATCCCGCAAACTATAATGATGGTGCTCGATGAAAAGTCATGAGATCATTAAACCAACTCGCGGTGGCCCAACAGGAAGATTAAAGGGACGACCAAAGCTCGGATTAATCCTGTGACATATTTCAGTTTGAACTCAAGAAATTAATTTCTCAGCATCATATCTGGAACCGTTCTCAGTCGCCCTTCCAAAGTTGTGAAATCGCTGTTTTCATTTTGGCATTTCGCTCGGTGCCGCCCCCTCAGTCAGTCAAATGTCTGAGGTCAAGCATGTAATTTCAGAAGTCGAGCGGCGTCTGCCACTTTGTTCAATCACTTGGTATTTACAGCGAGGGCGTGTAAATAAACACAGGTGCACCGTGTGTGGGTGAGGCTGCCACCGAAATGCAATCGTCCCCTGATGAGTGCAATCTCTGCCTCCACAAAGGATGAATTCATACCGTTTGAGAAAACGGAGTGTTGAGGACAATGAAAGGACAGTGTTTTACATCCCGGAGAGTGGGAAGTAATCAGTGCAGGGTGGCAGCCGTTTCACCCTCAGCTGGGTTTTGCAAATACAGTAACTGCTTTGTTATTTCTAAAAGCCAGATTTTGTTTAACTGAAAGTATATTTGACTCACCGGTGATGCTCAGACTCAACAACGATTAGTGGGCTCTCCTATTTTAGGCCCAAATTGTCTCAAAAACAACAGGAAACAGAGGGTGGCTGATAGAAAGGCTGTTTCCACACCACTCTCACATGTCAAAAATGTCAGTAAGAGGTTGATTAGCCCCCACCTTTGTTTAAAAACACAAGACTCACCTCTTGCTCATACAATAACACAATGGACAGTGTAAGTGACCGTAAACACAACCTGTCAAAACACACATATGACTGTGTTTACTCAATGTGTTCATTGTTACAGTTTGTAACCTCACAGTGCTGCAGTGATTGAAACGTGTGTTTTATCGCAAATCCCCCAAGAGACACCTCAGTGATGGCGGATGAAATTAAAGGTGCAATATGTACGTGAATAGGAGGCAGCATATCACCAGAGTAACCGCTCACTGCTGCTAGCTGTAGCTGCCGTTGGCTAGTTCACTCCGCTCAAGATGTGTGACCCCAAAATGGATGGATACCCTTTGGAAAAGTCCAAGAAGAGGAGACTAGACGTAAACATTTTGTATTTTTGTGTCACCGAAATCCACTCAAAGCTTTCACACTTTATCGCTTTATCTTGACAGAGATATCAAGATAGTATCCAGAGCGCCAGCCGTTGTCATGTCCCCTTCTTTTATGGGAATTTGGGTAAGGGGGTTACATTCTACAGTTAAAAATCTATACAATGGGGGTATTTATTGCCGGATTCCAGCATCTTTAGATTCAATCTATGACCAAAAAAAAGAAAAAGGATTTTTGTTCTCACTGTTTCCAGTCCAGCATTTGATTCCTGATACTCACGATCTCAGTATCTCTAAAATCTTGGCTACAGCCCTGAGACCACTCAGGGGGGGGAAATGTCTGAATGTCTGATAAGATATTCTCAGCAGCCAGGGGTGTGGATGCATAATTCAGGAAGAAATCAGTACAAGAACAACAAACTTTTACTGGCCATACAGGAAACACCCCAGCCATTTATATATAGGGAGCTTCTTTAGGTTTTTACAATGTGGGAAAACGACCCGAATGATACAGGGACGTTTGTATATTTGCAACACTTGGCAACGTGTCAATACAAAAAGGAGAAGCTGAATTTCACAAATGCTGCGTGGAGCACAGACAAAACGCTGTGACTACAGTGTCGGTTATTACATTTCAGGTAATAACTGAAACACAAACACACGGCTCAGGAAATTCCCCACCTGAAGGGCATTCAAATGGTTAGCCTGTATGAATCAACACACTCAGTCAGACTCCTCTCTGTCTTTACTGAAGCTCAAAACACTCGAGGCGTAAACTCACATGAGCTAATGTTAATAAACACTGTATTCAAATTGTTTTTAGAGAGCCTAGTTTGAGCTTAAATGACTTGCATATGGTCCCCTCTGTGCTTAGAGCAAGAGATCCAACCAAAATGACCCCAAAGTGGAAACATACGCTTTCAAATAATCCTGAATAATCCTCTGGATTAAAAGAATGCTCTTTCCCTCTAAAGTGGATGCAGAGCGAGCGGAGACACAGCCATCTCCGCCCAGCTGGAAAACACAGACTATGATGACCTACATTATTGTACAGTGGGCACAGGCTCAGGAGACCGCGAGCAGCCCAGCCCGCGCCAGCTTGGAGGCACAGGTCTAAAGAAGAAGCAGACAAAAGGGTTCCAACCTCGATGCACAGAGGACCGTATGTTAAACACGGCGGCTGTGGATTAGCGCTCTGTGTTCCTGGAGGGCCCTCCCTCTGTTGCCTGCCTTTGATATGTGGCACAACCTGCCACCTCCAGGGGCAAGGCAGACTCAAGGGGAATGTTAAACGGTCCTTCCCTTTGAGATGAAATGTTCGATATGAATCATTGATGACCCACCACCACCGCCGCCAACACCACCGACACCACCACCACCACCACCACCACCACCCAATTCTTACACCTTGCGGCTAAGATAACACGGCAACACAAATGTTATGCTCTCATTAAGGGCCAATTCTGCTAATTAGAAGCTAATTCGTGGCAGATTGCTCGGAATAGATGTTGAAGGTGCGGCTGTGCAGAGGAGGAGAATTGTTGCACAAATAGATACGATATTGCACACTTTTCTTTTCCTGATTTAACTCTCATTTAATTTCTCTGTGAATGAGTGTGTGTGTGTGTGTGTGAGAGTGTGTGTGTGTGTGTGTGTGTGTGCAGGTAAAAGGCAGAGTGCGAATGCCTCTCCTGATTGCCACCTGAAGGTTTATGTGTCATGTATTTGTGCTGATGCCTTGTCCAGCCGTGCCCAGGGGCCTGGACGCATTATTTCAATAGTTTCCAGTTTGGTGACATGTGTCTGGCCTCTTTCCTCTTGTTAATGCATCACATGGCAGCAGCACCTGAGCACTCTGCTGCATAAACCTTCAACTTCAGGTAAATGGTGACGTTGAAAAGTTTTTTTTTTCTTTCTTTTTCTAATATTACGCATTGAACACTGCTTTCGTAAAACTTTAATTCCCCCTGCCCCCTCCTCTCCTCTCCATGACGGCAGCGTGGACACCACTGGCTCTGCAGTTGACAGGGCGGCCTTTATCTAGAGCGTCGGGAGGTGTGACGCAGCTCGCTGCCCAATTGGTTAGGCAAGTTTAACAGCCACCGCGAACAGCCAATCAGAGCCGTTCATTAGTGAGGCCGTCCATCTCGAGCCCTGGCGCTGTCGTGCGTAATGGGTGCATCTGGAGAATTTAATGAAATTAATGATCGACTACGGCTGCGGTTTCGACTTCATCTTGTAACTCGTGTCAGATCGAAGGTTTTGATCTCCATCAAACATGTTCACATTGACCGAACGTATTGATTAAGACCTCTTCAACCAGAGCAAAAGGGGACTTTTGCGCCCCCGTGGCACACAGCTGCAAAGCGCTCAACTAGACGGAATGAGACCTACCCATCCCCCGTTATCCTGTATCCAGCTGTTCAGAGGTCCATTTAAATACTCCGTCATCCACTCCGCGATGTTGTCCACCTGCGATGTCATGTCCTCCTTCGACACACACTCCACGCACACCGTGCCCCCGAACTCGAAGAAAGCGATAATCCGGCCCCAGTTCACGCCGTCCCGGAACAGTTCGTCTATCACCTCGGCGAACCTCCTCTGCGCCGTGGTGGAGGTGAGATACAGCTGCCGAGACATCTCCGTGAAGTCCGGCTGGTACAGTCTTTCAAGTTCGTCCCCAGCCTCCCGCAGGACCCTGTGGATGGCGGCGTGCGGGTCGGACTGGGGGAGCCGTTTGTGGAGGTGGGGGATGCTCTCGCTGTCGGGCCCGGTGCTGGCCTCACGACACCGGCGGACCAAAGTCGGCGGAGGGGCAACTATTGACCCATTATTAGCAGCATCTTCGTCCCGGACGTCCTCAAACCCCCACACGTAGCCCTGCTTGGAGAGTTTATGGCAGATATACTTTTCCACAATGTTGCGATTACACTCGTTCGCCATTCCGGCTCAATTTGGCACTTTGTACACACAGATGTTCTCCTAAATTAAATGCATAATGATCGAATTTGCGCGCCGTACAGTGCACAGCGAGGGCGCATCCAAAACTCGCCGATATCTGGATATACGAGCAATGCAGCGATAATCCCGCACGGGGTCGGAACGCTTCGCGAGTTGAAGGAATAAGCTCCTGGTCAAAACTGAGCGGAGAACACGTGAACAAAGTCAAAAAAACACTGAGTCCGTGTCAGCAGCAGTCCTCATTTCCCGATTCCTTGGAGGGACGTTGGCGACCTTCTCTTTGCATAGAAATCCAATATGCGGAAGAGGTTGGAGGAGTGCTGATCTATTCCTGTGCACATCACCCAGGCGTGCGAATAAAAACCATGAATGAGGGCCAAAGTTGTGCGCGCCTGCGTGGGCTTTTATACGCCGCCAACTGTTTTAGCAGCGTTTACGCACAACCAGGCGCGGGACTGTGAGCCAGACAAGGTCGGACTGAGAGTCCTCCTCCACGATCGCTCCTCATATCCTCCTCAGCAGCTCCCTGCTCTCAGCCAGTTGGCCGCACTCTGCTGGTGAGGTATTTTCCTGACGTCAGCTACGCAAAGTAATTCCTTTGGCTGCGCTCTGAGACTCCAAGTGCACACGAGGAACTGCACTAAAAAAAAAAAAAAAAAAACGTTAACAGCCCCTCTATTCTCACGATTGCACGTTTTAAAGCATCAATTTTATGAGTGGAATCCAAACAGCTTCATCCGTGCTTAACCCAGAGATGCGCATGGAGAGCTGTTAGAGGATCCTGGTTAATTCATGAGGGGAACTGGAGCATCTCACTCTGCTGAGGGGTTGCTTTGATGTGGTCCATCCACCCCCTTGTGGATGGAGATCTAACCTCGCAGTACAACAATATGTATACAGATTCCCTGTTCTTTGATTCCTTATCTAGTCTCCTTTATCCTGAATTCCCTTTTATTCTCTAATGGGACACACTGTGTCAAGAAATCCTGCCATTGTGGGAGAGAAGCTGCTCTAAAAAGTTCCCACATGGAAGAAAATCTGCTCAAACAGAATACAAATGTTTTTTATTACAACGGCACTCCTGAAGCCATGTCAAGTAGCTCATAGCAGGAGGGAAATTACTATCACAAAGCACGCATGACGTCTCAACTCCACACCCAAAAACTCAAAAAGATCGAGACTTAGATTTTGTTTTTCTTCACAGGTATTTATTTAGTTTATAATGTAAGAAAATAAGACAAAGAAACGTTCCACTTCTCACATTTTCTTTCAATGGCACACAAGGTGAAGGTGTTAAGTTTTTTGGCAGAAAAAACAAAAATAGAAACGCAAGAAAGAAGAATGAAACAAAAGAGTGCATTATGACTTTCATGTTCAATACTTAAAACCCTCATTAAGTATCTGATGATGACACCATTCAAATGTGTGTGTGGGGGGGGGGGGACTAGCGTGACTGTTACAGAACTTACATCTCGAATGTATGCTCAAACATACGGTAAGCATAGGCTTCATTTGCATAGCTTAAAGGTGAAAACAAAATGTCTGAACTGAACTGATTTTTATATGGGCTACATGTTCTATCAACTACGTGTCGCTACCTCAAGGTAAAACTGAACGTTTAAATGGCAACAAATGTACAATAATGAAAAGCTTCTGAGTGCAGGACAGTATGCCTTTAACCAATATCAAATGAGAACATCATCCAACATGAGTCATCCATTCTCACTTTCATATCTTGGGTTTCAGTAAGGCTTCTTTTTGTCATACAAAGACTGGAAACCGACAGAGTACAACAAAAAAAAAAACAGCTGGCATTTTACACTGAAAAGTATTGAAGATTTAAGTGAAACGAACTGGTAAACAAACATGTGGGTTAAGCCACATTGCTCTGCGGAAAAGGTCCATTCTTATAGCATTAGCTTCATCAGTAGTCACGTCTTAAGGCTCAGAATGGGTCCACACGCTGCTCCACAGCTTCAACGAAACTAACTCTAAGATCAACAGAGCAGCAACATCGAAATAAATCTCAAATAAATGCATTGCATCTACACAAATTGTCTTAACACGTTTTGGCATTCAAATATTGGTGCATTTAAAAAATAATATTCTCATGTTCTGATTTGTACGCTTTGTATTAAAGTACATTCTCCCCGTTTGTGATGGACCAAAGGAAGACTTGCAAGAGTCAACACTGTAATTTTCCTCCCTCTATATGCAAAACATATAGGAAAAAAAAACAAAAAAAACAGTGAATACAAGATATTCAAGGCTCGACAGAAATCAGGAGGGAATCAATATTAAGGGAGCTACAAAGTCCCGACTGTGCATGACAGCGTGACAGCAGAAGGGCAAGGATCACACTTCCATAATGCTCGCCCCCCTACTATTTTGGCCTTTATGTTAAACAAATCTCTAGCGCCCTCACTAGACCTACAGGGACATGACTCGAACCAGCGAGTCCTGCCCTGCCCTGACTTGCACCACCCGAACAGATTATGGATCCCTATAGGATCATGACCAGGGTGGCTGAATATGTGCACTGACACACACAACTGCATGTAAAAATGAAACGCTTTCTTTCATACGTATTCGACGTAGTCAAATTCACAGGTGAGAAGTGAAATTTCCTGTGCTTGTCTTTTTCTTTCCCCACAATGCTCTGACTCCATGGCTTCGACTCATAGTACCTGCTTTTTTTCTGCTCTCAATGCGACGTGATGGGATTGTGAGAAATAATTTGGTGTTTTTCTTCCCGAGACAATATAATCTAATGGCTTTTCTCTCCCCAGGGGGTTGGCTCAGTCACAGCAAACACACGCACGAAAACAACATTCATTGCACGGAGTTTACACAAAAACCTTTGCTTCAACAGTGCCTCTAACATTTTTTGAATATTATTATCTTCTGGAATCATTTTTGCATTAGTAAAATTGAACAAACAATCAAATACATCACACATGCTCTCTCTCTCTCTCTCTTTCTCGCTCTCTCACAGATATCACATCCTGGCTTGGTTCACACACAGAGCACAAAAAACAAAACATCCCACAGCATAAACAAATCGCCGGGGGTCACAACTGGTTCCAAACACAGAGGTTACTCAGTCAAACAGGAAGGTGCTTTGCCTGCAAAGACTTGTGGTATGAAAAGGTAGAGAAGGAGGGCATTTTTTAGTGAAATATGCTAAATACCTACAAGGTGGACCTTGTTTGGAGATAAAAGAAACAGAGCGTTACCCTTCTGGTTTTCACTATAGCCCCTGGTGTGAAGGAACATCAAGCCGTATTTGGCACAACCGGTCAGACAAGCTATTTGCTGCTTTTCCTCTCGATGAGAAAAAGGAAAAAAAAAAACAGCAAAAAAGAACAACACTCTGCAAGTGGAGACAGGGAGGCCTGATACCTACTCTAAAACAGGCTGTGGGATGTTTAGTCTGCCCTCATCCCCTTAAAGTAAGGCTGCTCCCCCAAAAAGAAGCAGGTGGACACACATTTAACTGAGAATGTCACAGAAATGCTTTGAGCAGAATAAAATACAAACAAGTGTGAAGTCTACGGAGGTGTTACATAACTGGACAAGCAATGAGTAAACATCTACCGTTTTCTTTCATCCCATCTGTTAAGTTGATATCAGAAATGCACTCAAAGCTCGGCCTTTATCCCCACCTACGGTTGTGCACTAGTACAGGCTGCAGGAGGGGGGTGGGGTGGTGGGTGTGGAGGAGGAGGAGGAAAAGGTAAAGGTGGGGCTGTGAAGAAGGTAAGGCTGCTGTTACTCCCTCTTATCAGCTGCTTTCGACTGCTCCCTCTGAATCATGCAGCGCCGCACAATGCTGTCAAAGCTCCCCAAGTAGAAGAGGGCGATGGTGCGAAACAATCCCATGGTAACAATCTGTGCAGTAGAGAAATATGATGTTGGAACTTCTACATTTCACAGTAGTTCTGCCAATATGACAATTCAAAAAGGCCAGGCTTTACCTGCTGGAGACCTTCTGTGATAGAGGTGACTGGTGACATTCCACAGGTGAGGGCTGACAGCATGTAACCATCAGGTCCCACAGAGCTGTTGAAGTTCCCCTGCTACAAGAGCAAAGGAAGAAACAGGCATCTGATGACTGTCCATCTTCCTCTAAAGTCGTTTACTTTATGTTTAAAATGGAAAAAAAAAAAAAAGCTTGGTGGATTCAGTGGCAGGTGAACTGGATTTCTTACCACTGCATCCCGAACAATGATTTTCGCCACTTGGTCTGGTTGGCAAACTCCAGAGGTTTCAGCAATTAATTTGGTCTCAAGAGGCTACGAAGAAATAAAAAAAAGCCTTAAAATACGGGGTAAATAGAAGTGAAACGATGTTACTATGTATTGTGTTAAAAAGATGTTTACCTTCGTCTTATTTTCCTCAGCCAATCCTGGAGTGTCAGTGTCAGGGGGGTAGGCAACAGTCACATAGATATTGTATGGCTTTATCTGGAGCGGAAGAACAATGACACTCACTGAGCATTATGTCCTATCACTGAGCCTTAATGACAACGTTTAATACAAGAAGGTCTTTGGGCATTAAACTTGCCCCATATAGACAGAGTAGGAATCCTTGTTAAAATATTAACACCAGAGTACTCATCATCCCTCAGCAGCGAGATGACAAAAAAAAATGTAACATATGAACTGAATTTTTTTAACTAGATGCATTGTGAGGTTGACTGAATGCACCCTGTTTGCTTGGTATGCAGTGGAGATCTGTACAGAAGGGGTATTCAAGCGTGAGAGGCCAAAGACTCACCTCCATCTGCAGGGACTCTGCTAAACCACGCAGGGCAAACTTGGATGGGGAGTAGGCGGTGTATCCAAACAGGCCAATTTGACCCGCTTGGGAGGACACGAACATGATGCGGCCCATTCTTCGCTCCTTCATTGTGGTTATGACAGCCCGTGTCGGGTAAACGCTACCCAGGTAGTTCACCTCCATCAGTTTCTGTTTTGAAAAGAGACACAAGTTCACACGTTATAACATGGTTGGGCACAGTGACCTGAATGCTGATGAAAAATTTCTAGCCAATTTCTGGTAAAACAGAATGTATATAACACATACAGAACAATTATGTGGTCTTAGGAGGCAGTTTACCATGTTTGTCTTAGTGAAATAGATTACTTTTAAATCATGTTTGACTGATCACCAAAAGGCAAAGTTTTATGGATGTAAATAAAATACAATGATCAATTTGTTTATTCTCATATCCCCCCCCCCCCCGCAAAATCCAGATGAGTGGTGTAAGTATTGTTTCCATATTAACTCAGAAAAATATGAACTTAAACTTAACTTAAGAGAGAGTATGATAAATTCATCAAGTAAAAAGTATTATGACTCTTTTTGATCATTCAAGTGTGAATATGAGCAGAGAATGTTTTTTAAATTAAAACTGTGTTTAGAAATTCAAGGCAGCTTTTTGTCTTCTGAACATAAGCAAGACCATGGCTGTGTCTTGGTTTAATTTCCGGGAACCTACTTTGAAACGGTCCACTTCCACGTCCTCAAACTTTCCTGAAATGGACGTTCCAGCACAGTTCACCAACATATCAACGGGCCCCAGCTTCTCTTGGGCCTGCACAACAGGAAAAAGCCACTTCAGAACTTCACCACTGAATTATTAAAGGAATTTGATCCTTTCCACTACTGATACGAGGGTAACATTACCTGTTTTATCACACTTTCCACCTGGCTATAATCACTGGAAACATCCACTGATATGCAGAGCACCACCTGAATGAGCAAACTGTACGTGACTGTATGCAATGTATTACATTAAAGGCTTGTGTGAACAACTATTCAGAAGGTTTAAAACATCATTTAAAACGTCTTTCGTTATAATTATGAAATAAACACTTAACCCATACCTGCTTGTCATTGATGGCAAATTTCTCCACCTCTTTCTTTGCTTGAAGCAACTTAACCTAAAGGTACAAAGTGCATGTTTAATCAGTTACAAAATCTTGTGCAAACGCTCATCAAGTTTCACCTCAAAAACATGTCAAATCATCAGAATATGAATCCAGGTGAGTGCAACTACAAACAAGTTATTACTAGGCTAGGCACAACGGAATGAATGATTGAATGTAGTCTGTGCTGCTGACCTCATCTCGTGCCACCAATGTGATGAATGCACCTTGCCTGTAGCACTCGACAGCAATGCATTTCCCAATCCCACTTGAGCCTCCTGTGACCTGAAAATTCAAAGGGGTAAGAAGATAATTAATTACAGGTCGGAATGTTGCGTAGCTGATTTGCAACTCATAGACTGTGTGGAGGAGGTTAACTGGAAATATCCATTACTCAAAATGAGTTAGGGATTTAGCAACGTGGGTGCACACATGCATGGTTATGCAATAAAAGTCAAACGAGCTGCATCACATTAATCAAAAATCTTGATGTTACAGAATCAACAATTAAGTGAAACACTAAAATATCCCAATATTCCTCACTAATTTTGAGTAGTATTACATATGTTTCCAGATTGTTGCGCAACTACACAAAGTTAGACATTTGTTAGTCAATTCTGCTGTGGGGTTACCACATCTATACAATGAAATGAGTCCAACTCCACCCAGTTGACTTTTTATTAGATACACCAAGCAAAAGATAATGCAGTTTACTATAACAGGCATGGCAGTTTGGTCAAACTGAGAAAGGTGCTGTTACAACTAATAACATAGAAATATAGGAGGATTCTTTATTTGGACCACTATTGAAATGTGGTAAAACTAGTAAAATTGTCTAGTAACAATGTTGAATTAGAACTAAATGTTTTAACCTTCATGATGGGAGCATACAGCCATAATAGACTGCATAACCTAGCAGATCTCAGGGATAGTGACCGTTAGCAGTGAGTTCTGATGTTAGCATTAGCTCATTAATGTTGCTTGACGTTAACTGGTCATGTGGGTGTGTCACTCCTCATAGCTGACAATTGACTATCGTTACAAATTATACACACAAATAATCAGAGTTTCCTGTGTAAAAGTTATCATAGGTTATTAACTGTAACAATCGATGCGAGTGTCAGAGGCATAACATTAAACACCGCAACTTTAAGACGTGCACTCAGCTAGCTAGCTTAGTTAGAACGTTAGAGTGGATCGTTAGCTACCGTTACAAGCTTTACCAGCGAAGTATTTTAGCACTGTGGTGCACTTACCACGACGTGGGCCCCGTTCAGTTTCAAAGGTTTGGGACTAATGAGAGGCGATATCATGTATAACAGCAACACAAAAGCCACAATGAAGGCAGCAACTACGAGAAGCATTATGAATGGCAGAAGGAGCCACCAGGAATTGATGAAAAACCAATCCGTGATCGATGAGCTCAACCCTTCTTCAGAGGACATGGGTGAAATCAGGCAATCGTTAGCTTGTTTGCTAACTAGCAGGCCAGCTTCTGGGGTCCGATAACAGAGCGACGAGACAGGCGGCGGCCGTGAAAAGGGGGTGGCGAAACGCAGACCTCGGAGGAGGAGTTGCTCCGGGGTCTGTCAGTGAGTCGGAGGTGCAAAGGCCAGGTAAAAGTATCGCGGCGGACTTCGGCTACCCCGTGACAAAGCGCAGTCTGCATAAACCAAAACAAATCGAACTGTGCACTGCAAACGGACGCCTACTGCTTGTCCCTGGTTCTTGTAGTTCTAAAGCCGAGAGCGTTTCTCTAGAATCCCAATACTTCTCGGGCGCACTGCAACTACAACTCCCACAATGCAACGCGCCACCCTCTCATTCGTCGTATCCGTTTCAGTTAGGCGCACA
This sequence comes from Sparus aurata, assembly GCF_900880675.1. NCBI lineage: Eukaryota > Metazoa > Chordata > Actinopteri > Spariformes > Sparidae > Sparus > Sparus aurata. The sequence goes on along the minus strand of NC_044207.1, from coordinate 22,707,614 downwards.
CCTATGCTTCACACCCAGCCAGCCACCAGGTATGTTAACTGATATGACACATAAGCACGACCCGACCTAAGTTGTGTAATCTTTATTTGTTAACCTACATCTCTATCGTGAATCTTGGAGTCAACAACAACTCCTGACTGTTAGACAAGAGAAAACGGCTTCACTTAAGGTAGCTATAACTTTATTTATTTACATTATGGAAATGAAAAACAGAAAACCTTATGCATGATCAACCTCTTCACAAAGAAAAGGCTCGAGAGTTGGCTATATGTATAGACATTTACAGTAAAATAAAAGACCATCAAAACTCAGAAGAGACAGTTCTCACACCGTAGGAGCAAAAGAGTACAGATGTATACAAGCTCTCAAAGAGCTTACATGAAATGTGCAAGTATACACTTCTTGTAGTGACAAAGCACTGGAGATACGCAGTATGACCAATTTAGAAATAAAACAATAAAAAAGAATCTTGCAGCTTTTCTTGAAGGCACATGGTGCACACTGCCACTTATGGCTACATAAAGTTCATGCTTGGAGATGCATTCCTATGTAGTAATGTATACAAGAAAAAGATCTCTCCGCCTGAGCCATCAGTGTCCAACTTCAACTCCTAAGTCTTGTTTTATCAAAATACGCAATGTGACTTTATTTTAGTATAAGGCTTAGTTTCTTGCAGTTTGCAGTAAGGATAATCAGCGAAGCCCACAGACAGTTATGGAGAATATGTACAGTAGATTGCAAAAAGCAAACCATGGTTTGTTTGTTTTTCGCAAGCTGCGTGACATAACAATTCAAAGCCATTGAGTTCTTGAAAAAAAAAAAGTAAAATATGCTGGTCCAGCACTATTGGTGATCCAACATAGTTATCATGTTAGATTTAAATGACAAAAAGTAAACAAATACAATTGTCATTTATTAGGAAACTGGATAAATAATCCAGAATTTCCACAGGGCCTAATGCAGCTCTCATCCTGACTATCTCTGCCTCAAAACTGTAAACATCCACCACCTTGAGACAACTGTCATATTTCACCACAGCAAACCTATGAACCCACTTCAATCCACCAGCCCAAGATTTAACCATTTCACAAAGTACAGTATACACTACAATGCTTGTTTTTCTTAAAAAAAAAAAGATATAAGGTGTATTAGTCTAGTGAGATGTATTCTGACTGGAAACAAGGGCGTGAGAGCTAGGCTGTACTTAAAATAAATTGCCTTGATTTCAATAACCTCAATTGCAATAATTGTTGTGTATGTCTGCCATTTGATCCTGTAAGTTGCTGGGGTATTCTTGTCATTAATACCTTTAGTCTTTAGTGCGTAACTCAAACAACCCTCTACTAATTTTTGTATAAGATCAGCTGCAGTTGGGAGGTCTTCAATTTTCTTTGGAAAATGGTGAATGTCGAATAAAACTTAAAGTTCTCCACCCTTAGTGTGGTTATCTGATACGGCAAGAGGGAGTGGTAATCTTGCCCATTTGCGATAAACCACGAGGCCTGATGAATGATTATGATGAGACAGAGACAGAATAACAGGACAAGGACAGTAAAGAGACACAATCACAATTCCTTTGCTTTGGTTTGGCTTGGCTCCTTTATCCCACTTAGCCTTCCTGTCCAAAGTCCTCTGTGAATTTTTTCAGTTTGTCCAGATCTTGTTCATTGACTGTTGGCTTTGTGCTGGCCTGAGACCTCATCATGTCGGACTGAAAAGGAGAAAAAACAGTGTTATGATAATAGTAGTATTAAAGTGAAGGCTCTATGTGCCATTTAATTGCCCTTTTCTATCCTTACCATGCATACTACAGGCTCCAGTAGTTTTTCTCCAGGGACTTCCATCCATGTCATTTCAATCGCATTGGGATCGCCAGGTGAGCAGGGAGTCAAGAGGTCATCTACAATAACGTTGGGGTCAGCTCTTGATGGTCCTCGTACCTTATTTAAATCAAATTAGAAGACAGAACAGTTCACTACAACATCTTACACCGAAGCATGAAAAAGAGACAGCTATTTTAAAAAGCCGTACCTTTTTGAAGTGAGTTGCTGACTGGACCTTTCGAACAGGCTGCATAAGAGCATCTCTGACAATGATACTGATGTCTGCTCCCGAGTATCCGTCTGTCTTCTTGCCAAGAGTGACAAAGTCACTTTCGGTGAGACTGTTGGGGGTGGAACCCAGATGGAGCTTGAACATGAAGGAGCGGGCGTGCTCCTCAGGCAGCGGGATGTAGATCCTTTTCTCAAATCTGAGGAGGTATAATTAATGAACAGTAAGCACAATTAAACAACAAAATAGGTTCTTACAACATTCACCCAGAAATAACAACTACCTTCTCCTGATGGCTGAGTCGAGGGTCCATGGGATGTTTGTTGCCCCAAGTACCAGGATTCCCTCATTGTCAATCCCCACACCTGCAAAATAAAAAAGTCAGGGTAAATACAGACCTGAATATTTAACATCTACACAACAGTTTGCTGTTACTTTCACTGACACATGATGGTTCCCCCATGTTACAACACAAGGCAGCTGCCCGATCCTGACATATGATGAAAAGTGTAAGGATCTGCTCAACAATCAGTAACAATCAAGAAACAAACAAATAAATAAATAAATAAAAATCAATATTGCTCATGGATGAGCAACTTTTACAATTTATTATAAGAGTACTGGACACTGAACTTCTGGGTAATAGCCTGCAATATATTTAACAATGTTTAGACTGTTGGGTGCATAATAATATGGATGGACAACATGTGAAGTGTACTTCTGCAACACATATAATTGGAATTATGGTGAAAGACTAAAAGGTTAATAGGGTAAAAATTCCTATAAAAAAAAATAACAAACTGCAAATTAATAGATGTCACAATGAAACCCAGTTTATGACTTGCTAAAGACAATGTTGACATGTTCAAATATTCAAATTACGCTATTTAAGTACATATGCGCCTATTTGCATACATTTCCAGAACAGAAAATACCTAGCTATGTATTTTGGGTCTTTTCTTACCACTAATCAGAACGAAAACATATTAAAAAAATAACACAAAAATTCAAAGTTGACCAGCGTATTAAAAGATATTGTTTTCACCTGTAGCGACCCCCTTGGTTAAAATAGTTGGAGAAAGTATCTATATATTTTGTCAAAAAAAGTTAGCAAATTATCACATCAATTTTTTTAATTTATGTTGTGCACAGGGTATGAACTATTTTGGGGTTGGGGTTGTTAATAACACACTGCACCTCCGGCCACACCTGTCAGCGATGTCACCGCAGGTATTTTCCCTCACCCGTCAAAGAACATATCTGCTCTGACATCAGTTTATGGGTGTGAATCAGCATGCCTGTAAAAGTTGATTCTATTTAAAGCGCTGCTACAGAAACATTCATCTCAAAGGTCTTGGCAGCCTTAAACATTTTAGGATTACATAAAAAGTACCTTTGTGTCATCTTCCACCGCAGCTATAGTTTTTTTTTCTGTGCACAGCTCTAGTTTCTATAGCGATACATTTGTCTATCCCATACCATGTATAACAATTCCAGTTAAAATTATGATGTGAGTTACATACTTGGTGCATAAAAATCTGTTCTACTTGGCCTGCCATTTTAAATTCCACAGGCTGTTTGAAACATTTTTAAATAGTTAACCATAGAAGTAGAGACCGTGTAACATTTAATACCGAGAGAATACATTCAATTTAAATTGATACAATATTCAGTCATTAATTAGCTCCTCTGACTTACCCTGCATCTGAACCAGGAACTCTGTCTTAATACGGCGAGCAGCCTCACTCTCGTTCTCACTTCTTGAGCCGCACAGGGAGTCTATCTCATCAATGAAGATGATGGAAGGCTTGTGCTCCCTTGCAAGGGTGAACAGATTCTTCACCAACCTGGGAGGCAAAATGGATGTTTGTGAAATATTTAACATTAACATGCTACTGGCTGCAGTATATTTTATGCTAGGCCCATGATTTCGTGCTTTGCTCTTTATATTACTTACTTTTCACTCTCTCCAAGCCATTTGGAGACAAGGTCAGACGAGGAGATGGAGAAGAAGGTTGAGTTGTTTGCCTCTGTGGCAACGGCTTTGGCCAGATAGGACTTTCCCGTACCTGGAGGTCCAAAGAGCAAGATCCCTCTCCATGGTGTTCTCTTTCCTGTCAGTCAAGCAAAAGGTTTTTTAGTTTATATTTACAAATAACAACCAAAATCATTAACTGCACGATGACATACCACATGCAACACAGATATTTATGTCTAAACATTTAACAGAAAAAAACAATGATGCGGCTTTCCTTTTAAATAATATATAATACCTGTGAATAGGTGGGGGAATTTGATAGGAAGAATAACAGCCTCTTTCAGTGCCTCCTTGGCTCCCTCTAAACCAGCAACATCGTTCCATTTGATGTTTGGTTTCTCCATAACAATTGCACCTGCAGGAAAATAACACTACATTACCGAGGAGTCCAAATAATGCCTTAATTATGACAGATTACATGTAACAAGCTCACAGCATATCAACAAATATTATCACACATCTCGTTAGTTGAGTTTAAATTTGCAGAAGGAGTTATGGTCAGAAAAAAAAGGAACATTACAAACCTGAGAGTTGATTTTGGAACTTCTTTTTCTCTGGATCATCACCTTCATCGCTTTCATTCCTGCAAACACAATCATAGAAATCATAAAAATAGATATAATTTAGTCTATACATTAAGTTAAAAATAATTCATTATATTTTCCAATACATCAAAAGCAACAGTGATTACCCATACAGGTCTGAATGACATCACATATTCCACTGCCCCACCCACAAAACACACCCTTTGTCCTCAGATCCCGATTCTTTGACGGGCTTGGCGGGAGGAGCTTTCTCTTTCTTCTTTAGATACTCCTTCAGCTTCTCTGCTCTGTCCAAATATTCGCCGCATTTTGCCCGTATGCTCTGTTTGGCCTTTTCACCCTGGGCTTCATCTGTCAGGAATAAGCACAAAAACAATCATTTCAGGCTTGAATATTTGTTCCCAAAAGAGCCATCACCCTCGTTCTTGCCATATTTCAGCATTAGAGTAAACTGGTAAGCATATCAAGAACGAACAAAAAGAATGACATGTACTATTACATTCTTTTCAATGTTCCTGTCGTTGCCTTTGTTATGACAGTCTACAAAATAGCATACATGTCATTTAGATGAGACACCATACAATAATACCAATGTGCTGTCTTATGCCTTACATTTCATCACATGGAGGAAGTACTGAACAGCAGATTGGTACAGGCGCAGAGCCTCCTCGTAGTTCTGAGCTTTATCCTCCTGAGCCGCCTTGCTGGCAAGATCGATGGCTTTCTAGAATTACAGAGAAACAGTTCAGCGTTAGTTATACTGACACTTGTAGGCACTGGAATGAAGAATAAAAAAAAAAGTGTGGAGTTACAGCAACGTCTTTGACTTATGAAAAGAGTCATATCTGCCAATCAACACAAACATCAATACAAAATGACGTATAAGTTATGACAGTCATTGAATAAAAATGACAAATAGGCCTTTTTAAGTGACGGTATCAGTCGCAGACAACCTTCCCACATATTATGCAGTATCACAATGTACTATATATAAAGCGTTAAAGATCAGACTGACTACAACTCCTGTCCTGTGTAGTGTCACTGCGCACACCACGTATGGTCTCAAACTGAATTTGAATGCACTCTTTCACTTCCTTCTTGTTACCGAAGCTTTAAAATGCAACTACAACATATATGAACACTCGTTCACAATCTGTACAGAGTATATCACTTACAGTTTTGCTTTCTATTTGAAAAGGATGTCTTTTAAGAGGCTAAAGACAACCAGTTAGCTAGCTAGCAGCGTTAATCTCATTAGCACCCCTTGATCTTCAACACAAGTTCGTGATAACGTTGTGCCGAAATTGCCACAACAGCATGTAAGTTACTGTATCAACGGGTAACGGCTACATTATATCACACATGGGCCACAATGTCACCTCTTATGCTCCTTTTGTTGATCACAAGTTAACTTCCGAATTCATGCCTTGGTTAGCTGTTAGCTAAACATGCTAATTAGCAGCTAGTCTTGAAAACGTTACGTTATTTGATGCCGTTGGACGCAAATATCGAACGCCACTCAACAAAATGAGGTTAGACGTTTCCATTATCATCAACTACTATACTTTTGCTGTTTAGTACGAGACGTGAACAACTTTGTTAGCTTATTTAGTCATTGCTACCCGCTTTGGTCAGCTCTGGGGCTGGTCCTCAACTTACCTGTAAATTATTGTTGGTAGCCATAACGGCCGATCACTTGTCCAATAATCGAAACGAATGTAACGCCGCCGTGAGTAAACAACTTTTAAACACACTTCTTAAGAATTTAGCTTTTCAGGTAGACTCTTGACGCGACAATCTATGTTTTTATCAGGCTTGTTTTCGTTTCTTAGATCGCTGCCGAGGAAGACCGAGGAGGGAACTTCCGCATTAATAGTCGATACTCGCGTGCACGGAATGCAATGACGTCAAGACGTAGCCTCGGTACAGATCAGAGAATCTCACTGCGCGTTTACAATAGGAAATTATTGAGTAATTCGATTTTAAGACTATTGAATTAAGATTGGGGAATAACTGGGACAACATTTGGGTCCTGATTAAGTCACATTTATTAACCTATTCCTATTTTATTATCATATTCTCTTTACTTATTTACTTTGCCTTTCATGTGGCTTGTTGGGCGATGCCTGTGGCTAGGAGTGAACCCATAGGCAATAACCCTTACCTATTTATATACAGTGTATGGATTTACCAAAAATAACAAAAAAAGACCCCAACAATGAATGAACTGTTAGCATTTTAGCATCTATAATGTACTATCTATCATCTACCAAGTGCTTTAATTAAAATTAAAAAGACATTGACAATAGTCCACTGATGCTGCAGCACAGTCAGACTGTTTTGCCATTACTATTTAAAGAGGTCATATCATGCTTTCTGGGTTTTTACCCATTGTGTTATGTAGCATTTTTCTGCATATAAAAGGTCTGCATGCCAAAGGGAGTTACTCTCCCACAGAAAATGCTGCTCCTGCACTGCCTGAAACGACTGGTTTGGAGTCCAGCCTTTACTTCAGTAATGTATGTGCGTCACTATTTAACAGGCATGATATAAATATAGATTTTTATATATTTATTATAAAATATATACACTCTAATCAGTCAGCAGACATACAGTTGCTACTGCTGCTCTGCCTTTGATTGGCAACTTACTGCCCCTTACGTAATGTGCACGTGCAACTCTCACCAAGGCGAGATGTCTCACTCTGTAGCTAAAATGGGTGTTCAACACATAATATGTAAAGGGATGCTGCAGCAATTCACCATGTGAGAAACATTTGTTTTTAAAAAAATTATTATCTAAGTATGTAAACCTATTCTACTAGGACCCCTAAATAAAAGTATGAACCTGAAAATAAGCATAATATGACCTCTTTAAGAAAAATAATGCCTGTAAAGGAAATATGTATTTAATTTCTATAGCAACCTCTTTATTCACTAGGTACTCCTGTAGTTCTTCCACTCTGTCCAGGTATTGTTTACACCTATCTCTGATCTTCTGGTTGCCATCTTTACCCTGGGGTTCACCTGATGGGAAGGAGAACATTCATTTAATACCATTCGGGCTTTCACTTCAAGTTATTAGGATGACAACATTTTTATTTTGCACATTAACAAAAAACATTAATAGTCAAGTGAATTTATTTCTAGATGCTAATTTATCCATCAGCCGTTCACAGTGATGATACCAATGTAGAAACTGTTGGTGTAGGTGATGTTTTAGTTTGACACTGCATTTTGTTTCCAGTCATGGTGACGCACGTTTTAAGATGTGCAGAAAATACTTGACAGCATGTTGGTAGGAGAGGATGGCCTCCTCATAGTTCCCATCCTGATCTTCCTGCGAGGCCTTCTGTGCTACGGCAATAGCTTTCTGAAAGAGCAGGAAATCTATCAATATTTCAGGTACAATCATACCTTATGTTTCTACTCAGAAACTATTAAATGTTACTCAGGGCATTCCGATAATCTGACCATAAAGTGCACACATTTCAGCCAAAACAAAAGTAATACAGTACAGTATTGTTGTTGTACAAATGGCAGTAAGATTATAAATAAATTATCATAATTTCTAAACATGCTTTGGAGCTAATGCTGAAAAGAGACAACTGATTCTTGATGTACAAAAACAAATGAAACCCACTTTAAAAACAAATGAAACCCACTTTTGGCCGTCATTCTAGTAATTGACTGTGTAATAGCAGACATCGTTAACAGCAGTTATTTTGGCTTTCCATTGCAGAAAAAGTTCACATGTAATTATTAACATAAATGATGGAATGTGTACCAATAGTCATGCCAGTGAGTGTACATGGACAATCCCAGGGGCCCTGGAAATACTTTACAAATATGGAATGAAGTTGTTTTTAGTGTTATTAATTACCCATGTGTGCTTTTTATGCTGTGGAAAGTCAAAATGTCTACTGTGAGGTAAGTCTGTCCCACATATTTGCTAATTGACATCAGCATTGACTGTTTGTAGAGTAAATGGTCAGTCAGTTGAGTCATAAAAGATTACTTTCTGTGATGTGACAGAATGAGCTTAGGGTCTAAATCGTTGCTGAATTGTGAACAACTATTCCTCCTTTCAGTTAAATGGTGATTTCGCTTTGTGTAACAAAACAAAGTAAAAAGGAACTCAACTTAGCTTCTGCCTTACAGATTAACCCTATAACTCGGGGACAGTCAACAGGGTGCCCGTGAGCACCTGGCAGCCCACATATGAGTCGCCCACAGGGCACCTTAAACCTCCTAATACACGTAGCCTATAAAACAGAAATTATTCAGTGTTTCCCACACATAGACTTTACTCAAGTTATAGTTAAAGTATAACTCTCAAAAAATAAAGAAAAAAATACAAGACAAAAAAATAAGACATTAAAATTGGCAGATCTATATGCCCGTCTATGTGGTTTCTACCCGAGTACTTGTTTCAAGTTTTGACAGTATCACAGTATACTGTATTACACGCTTATCATTATTGTTATTATCTTCAGTTACAATGGCCCTTAAAGGAATTAAAACAAGGGGTTATTCAAGGTGAACAAACACATTGTTATTATTCCACATAGTATGATGCCCTGTCAGGCATACAGCTTGAAATATATGTGTTCTTGGAAGAATTCAATTCTGCAGATAAACAAATGTACCCAGTTCAATAACCGTTCCATTAACAAGGTATACCATGAAAACAATTCTGCTGCAATCCTGCACCTCATATATTTGCTTACTTTAGTTCCAAGTTGCTTTGCAGATTGCATGTGTTATGAGGTCCAAAATAGCACTTTTAATTTAATTTATTTGACTGGCAATCGGATAAAATCAACATTGATTCCACTAATCAGAAACATTTTAAATATTGTAACCGGTACATTGCTGAAACCCTACAGTACATTTATGTGATAACTTTATTTACAAGTTATGTTACAGATTAAAAGCTGCATGAAAGCCAAAGTAGCACATTTTTTAAATCAACTATCTTTGTTGGAAATTTAACGAAAACATTGATTCCAATAATCAGGAAAATGTTGAATATCGAATCTGATATTTGGGCAGGTCGATAATCAGTTGACACACACTTTATACACACATGAACTATTAACTTTTTCATGCACTTTTGTTATTTAAGTGCATTTATTATCAGAAAATCACTTTTGGTGTTTAAGTGCAGACACTTAAAGACTTTTAACTCAGGTACTATTCGTGAGGGTGACGTCACGGTCGCTCATGTGTGACTGTCGGGTACTTTTCACTGATTTAAACCACGAGATATGCGCTGCATATCAGATTTACTATGTAGGGCACGAAAAACATGATGAAAACCTCTCAGATCACAGATAAAATATCATGACTGCTCACATTCCCCGAGTGAAACACTTTAATTAACTGTGAATGAATCATCTCACAGACTGCCACTGAATTTGCCAACTTGACGCATATCACTATTTGTAGTCACTGTGGAGTTCAGTCAGCTGTAAACAGAAATACAAGATGTCCAACATTTAAAGTAAGGGGCAGCTTGTTCTGTTATAGTCCAGTAATAAAACAGAGGGGGGGGGGGGAGAACATGAAACTCAGCGAACAACACCTTTAGGAAGCGTGTTAAGTGAAACCTGTCAGATTCCACGACACACTCCCATGTACACCCAGTAAACAAACACTTCTTATAGATCATTATTAGTCCTACCTGTAGCGTTGTAGGCTCCATGTATACGGAGTCCTGTGGGGATTAAAAGAAACAAAACAGAGTCGACCTGTGATCCCTGCCAGTTTCGTTTCATCCAGTCATGTCACTGAAGCACCAGTTTCCTGTTAGCTCCTGAGCTCTGACAGCAGGGGACAAAAGCAGCCTGCCCGGTCTGAGGAATGAGAGCGATGCTGCCGGGACGCGGAAACCCTCCTGCCACTGAGTCACGACGTGTAGTTGTTGTCGTACAAGTTCTACAGACAACACAAGTCGCTCAGTCAGTAGTTTTAATGATACAGCTACGTTACATAAACATTAGCTTTTATTGAGAGTCCTGTTTTCAGGCCGTAGACGGCAACAAAGTGCATAAATAAGGCAGAAAAAAAAGAGTCGTTTTACTTGTAACACAGTCTGACTGCTCTTGTTACAGCAGCGACATGGAAAACCTGAGACTTCTGTCGTGTGCGCATGCGCGTCACTAAACTTTACTAATGACGATCATGTGATGACAAGGGGATCCACTAGAGGTCGTCCCGAGATCATTACATAAAGATCATTGACAAGATGTGCACCAAATAAATAAATAAATAAATAAATATATTAAATAATAATATAAATATGATATTGCGCATTTTAATAGTAGATGATACAGTTTCATACACCAGCTTCAACACTGACCATGCAGTTAGGCAAAATAATTTGATTCTGTTTCACAATCAGAATATAACATTTCTATTTGAAAATATTCAATTTTTTGTTAACCCTTACACATATGCCAAACTGTCAGCCAGTTTAAAATGCTTAAAGGGGCGCTTTTGGAGGAGAAATCCAAACTAATATTTACAAGATAAATGAGGTATCTATAAAAAAGTTTTTATGGAAATATTTTTTTTGTGTAATCCTGTTGACATACATACAACAGACAAACGGACACGGTCGGAAAAAATAACATTCTTGGCAGGATGCAGTGATTAAAGGGGCACTATGTAGTTTTGGAGAAGAAGTCTAAACTTTGAATTTTGATATTTACAATATCCATAAGTTAATTAGGGCTGTCAAAGTTAACATGATGAAAACGCAAATTCCCCTTAACACTGTCAATTTTCTTTGACATGCGGTTAACACAAACACGTTATGACCTGCGGCCGCTCCATGATCTGGGAAATCAGGATGCAGCATGTCATGCTTTCAGCATATTTTTTGTACATGCAGTATCTTTGAGAATATTCTGGAGAATATTCTGGACAGTATTTGTCATTGTTTTGGATTGTTGCAACAATAATAAACATAAATTTGCATAAAGCCAGCATATTTGTCCAGTCTAATGTTGATAAAAGTAGGCTACTAAAAACTTGAAAAATACCCCTTTAAGGTACATTTAGAACAGATAAATGATGTGGAGTTAACTTGCGATTAATGACGAGGTAAATATGGATAATCATGTGATTACATATTTCAATCGATTGACAGCCCTTGTAATAATACATGCTCAGAAATATAGATTTTTTTTCCATGAATAAACAAGCTGTTTATAAGGTCCCCAGAACACTGTTTGAGGTTTGAAAGGTGGCAGGGTCCGCCACTTATAAACCAAGTAAAACAACAGGAAACTGTCGTCCTTTAAGGTCAGTTAGTTTATTCACTTTACTCTGTCATGAAAACAAAGAGTTTGTTTTTAATTAGTTTGTTAAGGCATAAACAAATCAATCACTGATTAAATAATATTCCCCAAAACTACACAGTGCGCCTTTAAGACATTCCTCACAGTGATTATAATCTGTTTTAAATGACACGCAATAAAATTCTCAAAGTGGTTCCTGATGGATGATTGTAAAATGATAGGATACAGGAAAGTTGTATATTTGGGCGTTAAGCATCTATATCAAAGTTAACGAGTGTTTTTAACGACAGAGGAGAGCAGACAGGGGACGTGCCGCTGCTCCACGCGGTGTAAACTGTGACAGCGGACCTTTGGCCCCCCTCTGTGGATTAACGTCGAGCTCAGACCATCGTCAGCCTGACACCTGATCGCTGCAGTCAGTAGTGTGGCGCACAGTGTGGTCAGGAAGAGGAGAGCCGCCGTCGTTAGTTGAAACATGCGGCGGAAAGAGAGCACACCGTCACCACGAGCAGGAGATCAGCTTGAAGATTTGTCAGTGACTTTGGCGGAGTCCTACTGAGAGAACATCGCGCAGCTCCTCTTTATGGGCGCATTTTATGGAGATCTATAGATGACAAGACCTGCAAGCTGCGGGTCGCTCTCAGCATCTACCGGGATCTCCACTGTGGAACATGGCGAGGGGGATGAGAGGAGCTCATCTCCTCGCTGTATTTTTTACCTTTTCCTCAACACTTTTCAGGGACGCAGATGGACAAGGAAGCTTTAATGACTTAACAGGTTTCAGTTTGAGTCCGCCGTATTTCAACCTCGCTGCCGGGTCTTCTATCACTGCCACAGCAACCTGCGGACAGGATGAGTTTGGGACGCCCAGATCCGATTTATACTGTAAACTCGTCGGAGGACCTACCAACGGACTTGTTTCTCATAATATACAGGTAAGAATAAAAGCGGGATGAGGTCTCTGTGTGTTTTTTTTGGTTCGTGCGTAAAAGGTGAATAACAAGAACACGGAGGCGCTGGAACAGGGAATATATATTATAATAATATATATATATAAACTTATATTTCGTTGTTTTTCCCATTTGTGTCTCAATCCTGCCCGCTCTGAACAAGTTGTACAACAGCCAGAAATAGTTTTACACTATTGTAGTTTTTTTCCTTTTTTTTTTCTTTAAAGGAAATTCCCTTTCAAAAGTGCTCTTGCCCCCTCAGGAGTTCTCCTGAAAGCCACTGCATTACTGTAAGAACAAGCATGTTGCAAAAGGACATGAAAAAACCTCAAACCCCAAACTCAAGATGCACTTGTGGTTGCAGATATTTTCTATATCTGCATTCGGTGAGGCATTTGCCAGTGCTTGCCTTCTATTATAAAAACCCACATGAAGTTTGCTACAATTATTTGGGTGTGCAAGAATGTGTGATCATGTTTGATTGCGTGTCTCATAGGAGTGTTTGATCTGTGTGTTGACATGGTTACCCACTGTGCACTTCACTTATGTTAGCAGACTGAGGTAGAGATGAAGATGATAATGAGCTCACATTTACCAGAAATAAAAACACACACTTTGTCTGATGCCTGCTTGTTGGATGATATGAGAACCCGAAGCAGAGACTCTGGGAGTTTCTTCTTATAACTGATAAGACGTACAACGTTTTTTCCCACATCTGAATACTGACAGTTTAACACTATTTAGGGTCAGTACTGCGACTACTGCAACGCCATCGACCCAAACAAAGCTCACCCGGTGACCAATGCCATCGATGGGACCGAGCGGTGGTGGCAGAGCCCTCCTCTCTCTAGGGGACTGATCCACAACGAGGTGAACGTCACCCTGGACCTTGGGCAGGTGAGATTATCATACCTTACTCTGCTATGAGCAGCTGTTTACCTGCTGATACCTGCACGTTGAGCGATGATTGCTGTGTGGTGAGGGTGAAATGCAGCACCTGGATGTTACAGAGGGAAAGTGTTTTGTGTCCTGGTTGTTGCTCTGCAGCCCGAAGATGAGTTCGAGTTCGCTCGTTTTGTTGAGGGAGTTTGGTGTTTCATTCACAAAAAAACACTCGTGCACGATCATATTTTCAGTTGGAGCTTCATCACCTCAGCCGGCAGTGATCATGTGAATAATGTGCTTCAGCTGGATGCCTGCCAGGAATCAGATTCACGCCCCCCTTTTGGCCGGCAAACATGCTTCTATCATGACCCGTGTCTCTGGCAGGGGTTTGGCTCAAAGCCCATAAAATTGCACCTCACGCTCAATTATCCACTGTGAGGACAGAGAGAGAGGAATTCTGTCTTGGCATTAGGGATCAGAAGGATGTAGAATCAGATTGGAGGAGCGCAGGTGGACCTCTTTGACTAGTTTTTGGAGTGGACTTCAAAAAAAGAGAGCAAACAAAAGAGCCCCTCTCCACACGTGTTGCATATTTGGCCCCCCGGTGGGCACAGCGTCAGACAATGGGTGTTGGCTTTTCTATCTCTGTTTTTAGACCGACTGAGCTGAGCAAAGACCCAGCACGGCTAAATATAGCCCACACTTACAGGAGGATGGACACATGTAGGGCCATCGCGGATGTCTGACTGTAATACGTGGTAATGCTCAGTTTATTTAGGAGCCGGGGAAGGTAGCATTATTGCATTACGGCGTGCTAAAAAGAGCACGGCTGGATCTCTGACGATGACAGCAAAATGCAACAACACACTGCAGACCCCCACCTCCACATCAACCACACACACACACACACACACACACACACACACACACACACACACACACACACACACACACCTGTCACGCACATTCTTCTTCTGGTGGCATCTGATGCTACCACCAAGAGTGTAAACAATGCTCACCTGCTGCTATTGCATTTTAAGGCACGCGCTTGTTTTTTAGCTCAAATCTTCTGATCTGTTCTGTGAAGAGAGAAGGAGCAGAGCAAACTGACTCTGTGAGGATCATTTTTTGGCATGTGGGGAGCAGATCTTTGATTTATTAATGCACACTTAATCAGCCAGCCACTGGTGTATCAAATCAACATACTGAGCATTCTTGCTCACTAATCAAAAGCAGATTTTGCTCTATAAATGGAAGAAAAAGAGCCTAAATTGAGAGAAATCACCCACAGAATATGAATTCCGCTGCCTATATCTGAAATAACCTATAATTTAAGGTGTCTTCCTGAGCTTGAAAGCTTAAATGTGTTTTATTTGCCTTCCATGGTGCTTCATCACCCTCCTCCACCCTACAAATACAAGCCCATGCATTGTCTAAGAGGGGACTAGAGCTGTCAAGATGTTTGACTGCTCCATGCGAGGCTTTGCTTTGTAGATTATTTTTCAAATCCACAGGATAAATGATGTGCTCAATGAAATGTGGGGGCTAGATCCACCTGAATGGGTTTTGTGGTTTTTCTTTCAAGGCCAACGCAGGTGGTTGCTTCTCTGTTATCTGTATAGCTCTCAGTAGATATTTAAGATAATGGCACAGTTGATGTTTATGTAAAATGGTGAGGTTCAAAGACAGGTTTTTTTTTTTTGACAGAGCTGCTTCCGGTTTGTCTGTCAAGAGGATTGTTTGAAGAAAAGTTCTGAAGTAAGGCTAATCGGGACTTGATGAAAAAGTGGGTGCAAGACTTCTCTCAGACAGATCCCACCTAAGCTTTCAATAAGTTTTGAGCTATATAAGAAAGATAACCTCCAATATGTTCGCTGCACCAGCAGCAGGCCTCTGTGGATGGTAATATCGGTCAGTCGGTTGCTCCACTGCTTTAGTCAAGATTGAAATATCTCAAGAACAGTGTGATGGATTGCCATTGAACCTTGTGCATTCATGATGCTCAGAGGAGGAATCATATGGACTGGCAATAATGTAGAGTAAACATTATTGTCCTTGAGGGAGAGTTTGTCTTGGGCACAGTGGTGCAGTCTGTTGCTTCACATAAAGAGCATGATCCAAGAGGGTGCCAACACTTTACATCTAGCGCCATGAGTGAGTTTTTCAGTTTTACACAAATATCTTGACAGCTTTTGGATGGATTTTACCTCGCGAGGTAAACCTCCATATTGATTTGGAAGTTCAAGTGATCATGACGTGACCTTGTAAATCTATCTTCAAGGTATACACTTGCGGTTTGGACCAGTCAGCATCCTATGAGGCACTATGGGCAGCTACAGGGTGGTTTAAGTGTGACGACCAGCTTGAGAAGTTACAATGGCGGCTCTTGAAGAAGTTAGGATAGATGGGGATGTAGCACCAGTTGTATAAGAACCATTAGCAACCACCACTTCTCTCAGCTGGCTTCAGCAAGAGTTTGATTTACCAACTCCACTTCAGGACTCCACTTGTAGCGCTCTGCTCTTGTTGCTCTGTTTGGTTGAAGTTAGCCCGTGATAGACAGATGGGTCGTGCCATCACCTGCCCCTTGTATTGGCCTTAGTGAGCCTGATAGAATGATGATGCTAACATTTACCTGTTAGCACCGCTGTTCAGCCTCACAGAGCTGCCGTCGGGGATGTTTGTTTTCCTTTCCACCGACCTATCTTCACATTAGTCTTAAGGCTGAGTGCTTCTTGTGACATGATGACCCCTTGAATCACCTCCGGCTCAGAAATCTCCTCTGGATAAGCTCTGTGACTTCCTGTCTTTCAACCCATGACAAATCCCACCCTCACCTCACTGATCTTCAGATGGCTTCCGTGTAAGGAAAGATGATGTTTGGCATAAATGGTTTGTTTAACTTCAGGGTGATTGACCCAAAATGATCAAATTTGACATCGCAGCTCGGATCATATCTCAAATGATTTTAACTAAAGCACCTTTTACCTTGTGTATGTTCCTCTCTTGGCCATTGTCTTCGGCCATTCATGTGAACAAGTACTGTAAGTACTGACTTCTCGTCCATCCAATCCTAAATGTATTCTACATTCGTCCCCTCCAGAATACTGGCTACTTTTCCAGGAACTTTTAACCCTGTTAAACTATTTACAGAGCACAGTAGGCAAGCCATTGTTCTGGTAAACATTTACACCGTGCATCAGATCGCCAGTCGCTCCTTTTTTCTGGGGAATGTATTTTAGGAGCCCTGACCACATGTGCTTATCTGCCTGAGTGAGCCCAGAGTAGACCATGTGAGGCAAACATACCGGGGCTTACTGCTGTCTGTCTCCCATCCGATGAGACTGAGCTGCTTTTGATTGGTTGGTGTCCGGCACCGAATGAACATCGGACATTATCGGTTCATCTGAAGTTCTGATTAGTTGGTAGATTCATGTTCAAGGGACTTGACTTGTAGTTTTTGTGTCAAGGTTAAGGCTGTGGATTGTTTCTGTGGGTAACAGGTGTTGATTGTGTTGATGATGGAGCTTTGTGGCTTTAATGGATAAAGTGCAGTTCTTGTCTTTCGTCTGTGATTCATAGGTTATTTGCACAGCAGACTATCCAAACTTTCCACTTCATTGGAGGTGTGAATAAGTGCAAGAACAGTGACTTTGAATGCCAAAGTTTGAAGACAGGAATGATCTGGTTCAGGTTTAATGCAGTGGCTTTGGCACCGCTCACAGCTCTGCAATCGTCGAGAGACAAAGCTTCCAAGAACTTAATTTTAGAGACATTCCCCTGGAACCTAATCCCCTCTCTCAGGGGTCCACCTCCCACTGAAGTTGGTTCACAATGTTTTATTTGCAGCCGTCGCCCCCTTTTGTGTCAGAAGCCTTCCAGGCCGTATTGTGTGACATCCTTTCTGCAAGCCTGGACTCTCACAAAAGTTTGCTTCGTTCTAAGCCTCTCTGAAAGTGACCCGGTCCCCTCTTTTCACCGGATAAATGGCTCGAAATGGAGAGGTGCTGTAATTTGGTGGTGAGAAAGTACTTAAACAGAAAACACACACACAAACAAGACAAGTCCCGGACTGAAAACATTCCATTTTACCTTGAAATGCACCCTCTTACTGAGTAGATCTTCAGATTAGCATGATGCTTTCATGCATGTGTGATACAAAGATTAATTGAGCATGGCTGCATCCCTCAGTCAGCTAAGATCTTTGCTGATAAAGGCCATAATCTGAATTCAATGTCACATATTTTGTATGTGTAATCTTAAAAATCTGATACAAAGAGTAGATTAACCTTCTGTTGATATCTTGTCGTATATGCCTGGTAATAAAGATTTGTTCCTACAGTGCAGCCGGCTCAGTCAGACCCTAGTGACAAGAATGGCTGTTAAACATGTGCCTATTGCTGTGGTGACGATGGAGGTGATGTAAGTGCCTGTGTTTAGCCAGGCTGCCTGAGGCGCCAGGCCAACCCAGCAGATATTTACTACTCCACTAACAGCCACATTGTGCTAGTTAGCAGCATAGCAGTTGCTATTGGCCTTGCAGGTGCAAACACGGGTGACACTTGGACCGCAGTTCCTCCTAAATCTGGGGCTCCGATGTGGAAAGGCTTGCGGGGGTTAATGTGGGATCTTTTGCCCTTTTCAAGGCCTTTGTCATCAATTCATACATGGAGATGCTAATCGGTGGTCACAGGTTCGCTGACGCAGGCATTGATGCAATGGGATGTTCTAGAGAGCAGGACTTTCCTAGAGCCATTTGATAGGGCTGTTTCATGATCAGGACTGCACCCGTCTGCATGCCTTCAGTTAAGGTCATTGATTAATGTGGAAGGCATCGCTGCATCAGTATAACATTGGAATAAAACATTCTAATTTGTGCTCAGATTTGGCATAAAGAATAGTTTTTCGTGGTGTAATATAATGGATCTAACAATGATTTTATGAATAGGCAGTGTTGTAAAAAGTACCCAAAAGTCATCTTTGAGTAAAAGTGAAGATTTTACTTTGGTGTAATTAAAAGTTAACCATACAAATAATACTTCAATTAAAAAAGTCTTTAAGTCTCTGTATCAAACGTAGTTTTCTGTCAATAAACGTATGTAAATGTACGACAAGGAACATTGTGGTTATAAAACTATCCAAATGTAATTCTGATGCCTCTATATGACCCACATAAGCAAATCAGACAATTAGCAAGAAGATTAGATATTTCTATATCTGATTTTATTATTATATTACACATTACAGTTTTTCTTAATGCCTGTCACCGTGTCAGATTCTGACTATTGCTGAGGATCAATTGAAGAATCTCCCGTCCCGGGGAAAGAAGCTGAAGTGTCTGTCTGGTCTTTTGTCCACAGCAGCCAAATAAACCAGAAAATGAAAGCGCCTTGTTGTGGCTTTAAGTATATAAAGTTTGAGATTATCAGATCTGATATTCATTCTTTTTGTGTTGATCAGAATCAGTAATTAAATAAATATAGTGGAGTAGAAAGTTCAATATTTGCCTTCAAAATGCAGTGATATTGAAGTATAGAATAGCAGAAAATGGAATAAAGTGCAATGATCAATGCAGAAATGCAATGAGACTTTTCTCAAGCAGCTGCACCGCCAAGGCTTTTTACAGTGTGACAATATCTAACGAGTAGAAACCTGAGTATACTGTATGTTTTCTGTTACAGTTCTCCTCTGACTTTTGGCCAACCCCTCATTGTTACCATATAACTAATTCTGTCATGGAGACAGAGAAAAATACACCAGACTGCCCCTCTCCCTCTCCTCCCCCGCCCACCTGTCGCACACAGACAAACAGTTGTACATTGCTTTGTTACAAACCGGGGGGGGGGCAGTTTGTTCTGTCTGCCTGATCCACTCCAACAGAAGGCGATGCCTCCTCTCCTTTGAATTGCATTCCTCTGATCTCACATCGACCTCTCAGGAGCTCGCTCAGAGGGTTTGTATCTGTCAGGATTCTGATCTCACTGTAGATTTACTCCTCTTGGCTATACGTTGTGCCCTTCGGTTGGAATTTGGCAGTCGGCTTTTCAGTATCTGCTTCTTGACTGCACTTGCTGAAAACACTACATCTGTTGTGATTGTAATTTATAGTGATGCTTTGATTTTCGATTGACTAAAAAATACTTTTTCTTAGACAAAATCCTGTCAAACTGTGGTTCTGTGGTCTCATGTGCATCTCTTGTGAGGTTCCTCGACATTAAAACATTTAAAAAACCTTACTGAAACACCTGTTTTAGTAAGAATATTCCTGTAAGAAATTCCTATCCAGTCGATTTTACAGTACACCTCATTTGATCAACACAAAGAGATTAGAATCGAAGAGATCCACGTGGCAGGCACGGCAACGAGAACGGCTTGCAAAGTGTCACGCAAACGGGGCCTCGTTTTGAGTTTCTAATCGTTCCTGCGAGTATGAAACAACACGAGCGCATGAAGTTAGAGGGCAGGACTCGCACTTGAGGGTGAACATTCATCACTCCCGAGCCGTCGCACACAGACACAAGCTTGGCACGAACCTGTCAGGGGTCAATAATCCAGAAATAATAACACACACACACACACACACACACACACACACACACACACACACACACACACACACACACACACAGACACACACACACACACACACAAACACACTGCGGGCATGACTTGTCAACGGATTTTGGGAATGCGGCTGTGTGTGTTTTGGCAAATTGTATGACACGTTGCTACAAGTGCATTGAAAGAAATGTTAATATGCTGTTGTTAAAATGGTGTTCGGTCAGGAGGGAGTTGTGCCGCTGCGCAGTGTTAATTAGAAGGTTAGAGCAGATCTGGATACTTTATACCTTGTATATGTGACACTATTTTAGGGGGGTCAAGGTCAGGAATTTGAGCTCCAGTAAGGAGAAGGCAGAGAGGGTGGGTGTCAAACAATCCATACCTGCCACAGCTCAACCCCTGACCTTTTTGACACCCGCCCACCTGCCTCCTACACTAAACCTCCTGGCATGGCACTCTCATCTTAAAGCCCAAAGGCTGCAGATGCTCAAGCTCTGCTCAAGTGTTGTTCCGAGTGTTTTTGACACAAGCTTGTCAATCTGTTTCATGTCTTTGTGCACCACCGGAATCCTTCACCGATGCGCTTAGCATGCCATCACTATATTTCATGCTCTCTGCAAACAATACGTAGGTGCTGGCCGTATTTCAAGAGAGTGTGTGTTTAGACTGGCAGCACACAGTTGGAAAGACAGGCCTGAAATTAAGGAGGGCCGTGCCAGGACAGGCCCCCGTCTTCCAAGATCTCGCTGTCTGTTTCTGACTGGGTTTGTTTCCGGAGGATTCTTCTCGCCATCACTCAGTCGACTGGCATCAAGTCAGATACAGCAGTGAAGGGCACTGCCACATTCAGGCCTGCTGAAAAGTAAAGTTGGAAGCGTGAAGTCCTCTTGAGATAACAGAATTCACAGTTCTCACAGGAGTGAGAGTAAATAAGAAGTGGCTGGATTGCTTATTTCAGTCTTTTCTGATGAAGTTTTGTGTTAATTTCTAGACTTATATTGAGTTTTAACTTTCACTAAATATGTACGCTGCAATTCTGAACAATGTGTTGGTTCCTTGCTAGTAGACCAAGGTGCTGAACATCAGTATGTCAACTCCAGATCTTAGCCAGGTCCTCAGTCAAGGGCACAGTCTGGAGAATCAACTAAGTATGAATGTTTATATGGTGTGCTGAACCAAGTGGGTTGGCTGGTTGAATGGCATGTAGACTCCTCAGTTAGCGAGTGTAGCAGAGGTATCTTTCACACTGAACAACAGGCGAATTCATGTAAATGTTCCACTAGCAAACACCACAAATCTTGAGAAAAAACACATGTTTTGGTTTTAGACTGTACCAGAACCAGAGAATGATAAAGAACATTGTTATTCTTCCGAAAATGGAGAATCTCTTAGTTCTCTATCTGTACCCATGACAAGTAATGGAGAAGATTTTTGCCGCTGTGCCGTGCTGTCGGCGACAGGTTCCTGAAGGCAGTGGCATGCTCTGCTTTGGGGGCATTAGGAGGGACTGGGAATGTGGCGCTATGTCCGGAATCTAAGATGGGTCTGCATGCCAGCCAGCTTGTCTCTAGCCACCCCTGCCCCCTTTTTTACCCTCCCCCCCAGCCTCCCTTCCGCCCGGCCCTCCTTTCGCGTCATTGCAGCCCGTGTGAACTAAACTTCCTCCTGGTCCTCAGCAGAGCCAACGTATTGATAGCAGCTCCACTGGAAGAGCCTCGTTTCTGTTTTTAGCCGGATGGCAGCCCACGTCTTGTTTGCCTGTGCGCCGTCCATCTTTTTTCGCACATCCTGTTGCGTGTGGGTGGAAGCGTTCCCTGATTAATTTCAAGACACACCCCGTTCAAAGCCGAGACTAGAAACAGGCATTCTGGGCGATTTTATTTACTTGCAGATTGGCTGTTTTTCTCAATGAAGGCAGTGATTTAAAAAAAAGGCCACTCAAGGCTATTTTAAAACCCAATGTTTTTGTTGTTTGTTATTCAGGATTTTTGACAGTTTTCAGCGAGCAAGACCAGACGCTCTCCCGCCTGACCTCTGACCTCTCTCACCATTCATCAGCCGAACAAGTACTTGAACCTGAGGCCATTACTTTTTCAGGGTCCTGGGGCAGAAATCCATCAGCATAAGTGGATCCTTCTTGACACAGTCCGTCACTCCGCCGGGGAGCCTTCGCTGTGTTTCACTTCGCTTTGACTTGAGTGTTAGCTGCCTCATGCAAGGAGAGATAGCAACCTGACTGTTTCAAACGCCCGTGGGGGCTTTCATCAAGGCGCTGAGGGATGCTAGACGAGTGCGGGCCTGCCTTCATCCCTCTCAAAGCGAAGACCGTCTATAGAGATGTCTTTTTATTTAAATAGCACACGGTTTTGCAGGTACAGTTTCCATTCACTGCCTCAAACCTGAGGGCAGGTATTTTAAGTTTAGCAAACACAGTGCCCTGTTTTGAAACATGTTAAATGTTGCTTTAGGATCTGTGCCAGCGCTGAAATTGAACCGAGATAAACTGTACCACAAAAACACAAGACAAGGGGCGGGATGGTCAGGTGGTGTAGGTGAGGCTTCGCGTTGACACTGCAGGTGTCACGTGCACGTTGGTGTCACAGGGTTTAAAATTCCGAGCCACGCCAAGACCACGTCAGCACATAACAAAGAGAGCTTTCATTTATCAGCAATTACCTTTCCATTGTGGCGGCGTTCAATCAAGCTGAAGTCACCCGCTTGTAGCTTTCGGGGCTTGATGAGGATGTTGTTGATCTGCAGAGGAAGCACACTACTCCGAGCATCGTAAGCTCCGCGTTGGCAGGAACAATCATTGGCATCGTTTTCTGCCCTTGTATGGACCGTGTATCCTGATGGAGGGTGAAGATAGAGAGTTCAGAGAACAGAGGTGGATCATGTGGGCTTAGCTGATGTCTTTTCACCAACCTGACTGCACCTGCACCGCTTTTATTGACTCCACGCTGACATATGTCGGCGAGCTGTTTGCACCGTGCCATATGGCTGAACAGTAGTCAAGCCGCACGCCTCAAAACTCAGGGCAGGAAGCCTCGAGGTAGATCACACCTGGCCGAAAACTCATTAAATGTTTTCATTTTCAGATATACAACAACCAAACTGATGTTGCTCCCCTGCTCTCACAGTAGAAGGAAATTAGAGTATTGTCAGAGCTGCCGGCCAAGACTGGGGGCTTATGTGTGTTGAAAGAGCGAGCGGAGCACAGGAAACTACAACATTATGCCAAAATCCGTTCAGTGCAGTGACTGCTTTTTGTTTCGCCTGCTCCCTGTGCTCTGGTTTTTCAGCTATTCCATGTGGCGTACATCCTCATCAAGTTTGCTAACGCACCTCGGCCTGACCTCTGGGTGCTGGAGCGCTCTGTCGACAACGGGAGAACCTTCAGCCCCTGGCAGTATTTTGCACGTAAGTTCTCAAGTACTTATATTTTGCAATGTTTTTGCTTGCATTTCTATCCCTGCACGCTGCCTTATTACTTGTGCCAAGGCTGAAATGTTGAGACGTTTTGATTGGATTCCCCTCTGGCGTAAAGCCTACGTGAAGTCCCTCAAATGTCAGTGAATTGCGTGGTGAAATGTAACTAAGTACATTTACTCAAATACTGTATGTAAGGGCAAATTTGAGGTAATTAGTTTGAGTATTTCCATTTTATGTACATCCCAGAGGCAAATATTATAACCATGTGAATTACCTGGAAAATACTTTGTCACAAAGCTTAAATTGATTTTCTGAGCTCATGAAAATGTTGACTTTTGACAGATGCATGGTTCTCACAGGGCAGCAACACTACAAACATATGATGATCTTACAGAATATTATGAGGATGAGGTTTAAATTACCCAACAGTATATAAAATCAACCTTAAACATCTACAGCAGTAAAATGCAACATACACATTAATGCAGCAGTAATAATCATGCAACAATTCATACTACTACTTTTGAGTCAAGTTTTGCAGATACTTTTACTTAAATATGGTTTTAAATGCTGGACTTTGACTTGTAGTGTCGTGTTTCCACAGTCTTGTATTAGTACATTTCCTGAAGTAAAGGATCTGAATATTTCGTAAACATCTGGTGATTTGCGGTGTTGCAATAATACTAGTTCTCGTACTTAGTACTAGTATTCAAGTAAAAGTAAAGATAACATGCCGAAATGTTATTTTGGTAAAAGTGAAAGTCACCATTATGACCAGAACTTCAGTAAAAGTCTTTAAATATCTGCTATTAAATTTACGTAACTGTCAAAAGTACAAGTAAAAGTATGTTATGCATATATATGTATGTATATATTGTACAGGGGGCAGCCAGGCTGATTATCGGATATTCAGTATTTTTATTCAGTAAAAATGATTATGCAACACTTTGGCTTCTGCAAAGTAACCAGGAACTAAAGTAAGCAAATTATATATTGGAGCGGTTGTATAAAGTAGCATAAAATGGAATTACACAAGTAAAATAAGGGTGGCTCAAACTTGTACTTTAGGTGAATTATTAGTAAATCTGAAATTTGTGTCAATAAATGTCTGCTGCTCCTCAATGTCCACTGTGTAACACAGTAGAGATTTTAAACTCATCCCTACTTGAGGAAATCGTCTGCACTATGATTTTGGACCTGGTAGCAGGATTTCTCTCCAGATGTGACAGTGGTGTGTTTGGAATAAACACAAAGAGATTGGAAAGTGATTTCAAAGACAGGCCGTGGAAATCACAACCACAGACGTAACCGGTCATTAACACAATCCTGGCAAAATCACAAAATCACAAGATATGGAGGATTATCCATATCTGGTTTCCTTTGTCTTAGTTGTAAGTCAAAAATAACATCTGCCATTTCCGTGTGCTGTGAGGAATGCAGTTTTTATTTTCATCATAAAGTACACATGTCTCTTTCCTGCTTTTCTAAGTCAACAAAATATCTCCTCTAGAAAAGAGCGACTGTGAAGATGGATTAAAATGTGTTCTCTAGCACACATTTAATCCTGGCACACTGATCAGCCTGCTTAAGCATTTAAGACAGGAAGTGTGTGTGTTTATGTTGGATTAAAACGAAACAAAAACCCACAACAGAAGATTTTAACTTTAAATGAATCCCAGGTTTAATGTTAGGCTGGAAACTTTGATGTTTTTGGTGCAGATTTCAGAATAGAAAGTAGCGAGTGGTGACATGCAGTAGGCCTATATTTTCTTAAACTCGATTACTAGGCCTGTAATGTCATACTGTTTCCAAATTGCCTGAACTACATACCTGAATACACGCTCTGCTGATTTTGCTGAGTTGGCATATCTGAGTTATGACGATAAATATCCCAGGAGGCACCTGTGCACACAGCCTGCCAGGAGACACAGCTGTGACTCATCAGATTTACAATCTCAGAGCTTCTCATCGTTAATCCAAGTTCATGTTCGCTCAGGATCTCCGGTTCAGCACAGACTCAGGCATTTTTAAAAATTCTTATTTGGCTTCGTTTCCTTTTCCACAAAGACTATAACTGGATATTAATCTTCATCAGCACTACATCACTTGTACAATTAAGAAAAGTACAAAAAGAGACAGTTTTTCTGTATTTTGTTGAGTTGTGCTTACCAAATACTTTTATGGCACCGACCGTACCGCCTCCATACTATTGAGTGTTTAACAGTGTCTTGTCATTTGATACCAAATTTCCATACTTTGAGTTATTCTCATCAACGCTGGTGATTGGCTGTCTCGAGACATGCCCGAAAAACACTAGGTTACGCCAAGAGACAGGTCTCACCATATTTGAAGTGTAATCTTTTGTCATATTTGAAATCCCAAATTGTTTTTCGTTTGACATTTGACTCCAACGTTTTTGGAGCTTAAAGTAGCAATATGTAAACATTTCAAGAATTAACTGAATTATCAACAAAATGCAAATAAATAATGTAAATTGTGTTGCGGAGATATCTACTGAAGTTAGCATGCTAACAAGCTAGCCCCCATCCTTTTTTAATACCACTCTCAGCTCCGGTGTCTGGCCCACTAGCTGCACGGCTAACTGAGTTAACTAGATAACAGAAGGTACAGTTAGCAGCAGTTAGCGCTTACTCTGGTCATATGCTTGCCCCCTATTTGTTTGGAGTTTGAGAGGTGGCCAATTCTTGCATGTTGCACCTTTAATGCAAGCACCTGAACGAAAACACTGGTCAGTGTTTTGTTATGTTAATTGGTGATAGTGAGTAGCGTTACAAAAGCAACCATATGATGATAATATTATTATTTCTTTACAATGAAAAATTAGTAGAATATATGGCAAGAGACTGATTATGTTTTTTTTATTTTTCGGGCAGATTCAAAGCGTGAGTGTATTGAAAAGTTTGGAAAGCAGCCCAACGTTCGTGTAATACATGATGACGACCAGCTCTGCACCACAGAATACTCACGGATTGTCCCTTTGGAGAACGGAGAGGTAAAACATCATATTCAAGCCTCTGTATTGTATGAGCTATCGAAAAACAATCTTTGTGAAACGAATACGTGTTGTCCAGATCGTGGTGTCCCTGGTCAACGGTCGGCCGGGGTCCAAAAACTTCACCTACTCGCCGACGCTGCGAGACTTCACGAAGGCCACCAACATCCGCCTGCGCTTCCTGCGCACCAGCACCCTGCTGGGCCACCTGATCTCCAAGGCACAGAGAGACCCCACCGTCACGCGCAGGGTGAGGCACATACTGTACAACCTCACACATAGGTGTCATGCTGGCACACTCTCGTTCCCCATTTGGGAAAGGCCTGATTTACAGCTCTGCATCACCTACCCTCCAACTTCCTTTTTGCTGACATTGTCACATGGAGCTGCTGCCTCCTGCTCACACGTTCGTCTTTGTCAAGGCCTAATGCCAGATCTGTCAGTCTGTCCTGCGTCATGGTAACTCATGTGGTAGAGCCAGCGAGGACAGGCTTGGACAGCTCCCATGGGCTGCAGGTGCAGCAGTGGCTATCTTGTAACACACACAGCTTCAGTGGAACTATTAAAACTGTACGTAGATAAAATTCACCTCCAAAACAGCTCAGTAATTCTTCTTTATTTGACATTCTGAGAATAAAATCAGTGATGTCAGCTGTTCTTATCGTACCTTTTTACATATAATGGACTGATTCACCTCATGAAACTAGCCTCAACTCAGGGATCAAAGGTTTAAGCTTGTGCTTGTAAAGATGTGTGTCTGACTTCTGTTGCCAAGTGAAACCAGACATTTGCTCAGGGGATGGGTGATGTGGCAGCACATAAACCCTAACCCTAATGGTAACATTTACTTTATTCTAGGTGAATCAGGTATCAGGATAACTCAAATGTTACCAGAATCATAACCGAGCAAGGTGAATCAGCTTTTAGTTTTTTATGCTCGCCACCTGGGCACCACACCTCCTGAATACCTGCGGTCTGTTAAAACTGTCAGCTCACTGACATCAGGGCTTTACAAAGTTAGTTTACTGTGGCTTTCAAACAAGCAGAGTCTTATTTTTGATTGGCTTATTTCTGTTTCATTGCCTTTTGACTGCCTAAAGTCTTTTTCTAATGCATCTCTTTGTCTTTGTAAAGTAATTTGGATTGCCTTGTTTCTGAATAGTGCTGTATAAATAAACTTGCCTTGCCTTATTATGTATTACAGTATTACTATAGCATCAAAGACATCAGCATCGGTGGACGCTGCGTGTGTCACGGGCACGCACAGGTGTGTGGTGGGGGGCGTAACCAGGACCACCCAAACAGGTAAGCGGTGCTCCTTATCTGAAGCCATACGGTAAATATTTGACGTGATTCCTCAGGCACCTTTCATCACTTATTAATTACAAACTGAACTGTTTTCTCATAAGCTTCTTTCAGAAGTTGACTTCAGAGTATAGCTCCAACCATTTAACGCATTGCCTTGGTTTATCCATTAACAAAGCTGAATAGTCGCATTGCACAACGGCCTCCTGTGTGTAACCGGCGTGCAGAGATGACTTATGTTGAAAACAATGAGGCGTAGACAACGGAGATCCTGCCAAATCTCTTGATTTGAGTGATAGGAAGTTGTTTCAGAGGACGGGTTACCTCATATGTTTGTACATTGGCATCGACATTGTAAAGGGCAGCAGATTGCTTCACTTGTTCTGATTACAGACTGTGACATCGTAAATAGTTGGTAAAAGGGAGAGATGTGTGATACAATGCTGCTTTGAACCACAGTTTCCTTTCTGTTTCTTGAACAAAGTAACAACAGAACAACATAGCATTTGTGTTTTATCGTTTGTAAGCAACTTGGGCCTTTTAAATGAATGTTCCCACTGGCTTAACGAGACAGTTCAGTCTTCTCTTTAAGATAACTGAACTAGATGGCACCAAACTTCTGGTTTCAATAGCCAAAAAAAGTAAATACATACATCTATAAAACTCAACAGCAATGTTTTGTTCAAGAAATCATGACCTGGTTACTCAAGATAATCCACAGACCTTGTTGTGAGTGGTTTCATGTCGAAGCTATTTTCATTCTACCGTATCACCGTACAGGAAAGAAGCTGCGTCTGCTCATGGATGAGAGGCTCGTGACAGTGAGTGGCGTCCTCCTCTGCTACACTGTAACTCTCGCTAGCTTTGTTAGGTAGCCTCTCGTCCATGCTTGCCTCGTTCTGCATGGTGATGCTGTTGATTGTTGTGGTTCAGTGGAAAGAAAATAGTTCCCTCATGAAACTGTTGGTAGCTCAAATTTAACAATCTAGATGGATAAATGGTGCTACAGCTAAGAAGAAAAAAAAAGTGAACTGTCCCTTTAAATCAATATTCATACATTAACAACGGTTCAAATGACCACTGCTTGGTTTGACGAACACACAGAATTATGACCTGATTCTGCAGTTCCCCTGAGCTCGACAGAGCGTTTTAGTGTCTTTTGGCTCATTGTTTTGGTGTTACACTCCTCTAGCTTTACTGTTTTGTCTCCGTCTCACTCTCAACAGAGTCGTTTCCCTGCGCTACGATAAGGTGTTTTGAGTAAACGTCTCTGATAGGTGGACACCAAATGACAAACAGACTAACACTAGCTAGCTTGCAAGATAGAGTTGGGGTCGGTGGAGACCAAAACAGAGCTAGAAGCAGAGTGAATGTTGGACTTAACTCATCAGGTCGTCTGAAACACGACTTGAAATGGATGCATGTTGTTCCTCATTTAAGGCATATTTTTTATGTCCGTTTGTGACAATTGATTTGCTGTACTTAATTAATTAGGTCATATGTCAGCTGTACAGTTTGTTCTGCCGTCCTCAAGTGCAGGTTCAAAGAAAGTTCTGAGATTTCTGAGAGTCACTAAAACCAGGTGTCTGATCTCCTGTCTGCAGGCTCCAGTGTGAGTGCCAACACAACACCTGTGGTGAGTCATGTGACCGCTGCTGCCCGGGCTTCAACCAGAAGCCATGGCGTGCCGCGACTGTTGACAGCCCCAACGAGTGTCATCGTAAGTGTACAAGTTCAATGCTTCATACTGTGTGTAAACACAACCACGCTCTCTTTCTTCCCACACTCCTGGCTCCTTGAATTACGACCCCCAGAGTGGACTGAAGTGTCCTCTGATATTTAAGCCCTGTTGTGGATGCCCTCATATGGTACTGCGGGAGAGCCTCAGTGAAGAGTTGAGAGGACATTCCTCATATGGTATGTGTGATGAACAGCACAGTGCACAACTAGCTCCAGGATAACTGCTTTTCGTCATCTTTAGCCAGCTAGCCTAGCCGGGCCCCGCGCCAGCCCACCAGATAGTCCCCCATGCCTGCTTATCGGGCGAGCCATCCAGTCAGCCAGCAGAGCCCTCTTCAGCTGGGATCTAATTGCTTTGGACTGTTGACAAATTTTCCCTTGATGAAACATGACCTCGTAGACGCCACAAAAAGCAGAGAGAGAAAGATGAAGAGGGCTTCAGCAGTCATAAAAATTAATGAGAGACAAGGGTGGTATACAGGAAGAAGGATGTGCCGTCTTGTTTAGGTTAGATTTAATAGTTTCTCTTAACACCAGACTTATAACTCCTTTTTGGAGAATTAGTAGGTTATGGTGCTTAAATACAGACGGGGAGTCAAAGGTAATTTGCTGAGGCATATAGAATAATTCTGTGCGTCTGTGTGTGTCTCGGGGGTTTCCTCCTCAGCCTGCCAGTGTTTCTCCCATGCCTTTGACTGTTATTACGACCCAGAGGTGGAGAAGAGAGGAGCAAGTTTAGACACCTTCGGCAGGTACGACGGAGGAGGAGTGTGCATCAGCTGCCAGGTATGAAATGCACATCAAGTCCAAACTGATTCCCGTGTGTGTGCATGTGTGTGGTTGTAGGGGAGGAGGAGGGTATTAAAAAAGAAAAAAGAAAAGAAGAAGAAGAAAAATTCCATGTTGTCTGGTATGTCTTGATGGAGTCCTCTGTGGAGCATTTGATGCGGCACCGTTTACTCTGCAACTTGTGCAAACGGGTTCGTGAGGCCAAAGCAAATTTCACATTCACACATTCCTCTTACTAGGCCAAAAAAAGAGATGTATTTAGCGTTGTTTGCCAGAATAAAGGTTGTAATGACTGTGATGTTGATACAGTATCCCTCTGGAACATGATAATGATGCAGAGGGTACATGACAGCATTACATCCTGTCATCAATGTGCATTTGAAACAAGAGAGCAAAGAGGACCTCTGCTCATCCATAGACATTTTGTTTTCTGCTCTCCTTGTTCAATATTAAAGTACTTAAGGCTCATACATTTGTACATGTTTTTTCCGTAGCACAACACAGCCGGGGTGAACTGTGAGAGATGCATTGAAGGCTTCTACCGACCTTTCGGAGTACCTCCTGAATCTCCCACTGGATGCATACGTGAGTAGCGCTTTCTTCGATTTGTTTTATTCCACTTTTTGATCGTTCTTGTTCTTTGCTTGACAAAGACTTGAGTGTTTCTGGACTATTCGGGTTGTGTTTGGGAGAGAAACGTTGACTGGATGAACGTGCATACTTGCCAACCTTGAGACCTCAGAAACTTTTGTTTTTTCAAAACCAAATCAGGGTTTTTGGGGATCGTATCCTCAAAACATTTGAGATTCAAGGACTGTGTATCCAGCATTTTGGTGATAAGATAATAACAAAATGATTATGAATAATTTTAGTTTCACTTTGAATTCTCATAAAAACAGCACGTTATAATTATCCCTCTAGTGTAAACTGGTGTAAATCTTTGGCATAAAGTAAAATCTATCACTTTCTGTCATTCTTTAATTTTTTTCCCACTGCCCTTTATAGTGTCTGTGTGCTCCACTTCCCCGCATTTGTCAACTTCTCAATTGGGATTGACACGATGCGACCCCTGAAAAATCCACGTGGCAGATACAGCCCCTTTCCTTTTTAAAATTTTACACAGGGGATGGGAATACCTCTCTCCACCTCGTCTGAAATTTGTTTAAATACTCTCTCTACTCCTTATTTCTCTGTCCATCTCTCATTCACTGAGGAAGATGAGGCGCAACAGCACAGCAGACTACAAGTCGCTATAATTAAAAGTAACGTAAACAGTGAAACATGTTCATAAATCGGGAGAATTGTGACCCTGGGAGGAAACCAGGAGAGTGCAATGACAAACTGGAGTCTGCTGGGACAATCTGGAGGTTTGACTAGCACGTGAATGTGAGCTTTCTTGTGTCCAAACTTGAGAGCTGTGGCTGCTTTGCAGATGTTTTGTTTTAATATTTAGCATTTCATGTGGGTTGATATGCGTTGAAATGGTTGTTGCGATTTCCGTGCGCGTGCTGCAGTCACTTTTCATTGTGCTTCTTTAAACACAGGCGGAGTTGGAAATTATGGTTTAGTAAACAAATGAGTATAGAAACGACCATTAACTCTGCAAATGTAGAGATGTGTGAGATAGACATCCTTGCAAAAATGTTGTTGTTGCTGTTAAAATTAAAGGCTGTGTAAAAATCTTACTAAAACGCGTATGAAAACATTGTTCTGCATAGTTGTTTCATGTGTCATTCTGTCAAATCTGGAGCAAAATACCAGTTCAACCCCATTTCTGAAGCTGCTTTAATGAATGCAGTGAAAGCGCAATACAAAAATGTTTCTTGTTTCTGTTCAACTTTGCCATCTGTCGTATTTCCAAAGCAGCTCTAGGTACGTTTGTGAACTAAATAATGTCTCACCACGTCGTTATTTGACCTGCGGTTTTCACGCTGAACAAGTGAAGCCAAAACAGGGTTATATTCAAACAGAGGCATCAGCGTCTTGTTTGAGCGAGACACAAATGGCACCGTTGCACAAGCGCCACTGGCACCAAGCGCTTGTATTATTGCTAAACTGGGCTCCGCTCGTGTTTACATTACTTTAATGGTCCGTGGCTGTTCCCCCGCCGTATAAATAGCCGCCACTTGTGTTTGGACATTACAAAGTAGTTGAATTAAAGCGGTTGCCCTCGAGCGCTTTGAAAAGTAAACCATAAAACCCACAAACTCAATTAAGTGAGCTCAGTCAGAGGAAGGTGTCTGTTTTGGCAAAAACAGAGTGGTTAAAGGTTCAGTAATCATTATCTGCATCAATGATGCTGTTATGTATTTATACGTGTCCATGTCACACAAGTCTACATCAAGGAACCTATTAAAGAAAGACGGGACATTACATCATTATCAAGCATTCTTGGTGCCAGTTTTATTGTAGTCTATGGGAGGTGACCGGACAAGCAAACTAGAGCCCAACATATCATATCATAGTTGTATGAGCTTTTATAAAGACATGGCTCTACAAAACAACACAAAAACTAAATGCTCACAAAATGAAGTGTCACTTGAAAATGCATCTGTATTCCTCATCCCTTCTGTCTTTACGGTGATTGACAGGGCAAAAAAAAAAGGGGGGGGGGGGGGTATTTAAATGAGACGTTTCAAAACCTCCTCTGATTAGAAATAGTGCTTTAATCTAACTTTTGCTATAAAACGACAAATATATCCATGATGGCAGTTAGAAACTTGAAAACTTTTAACTTTTGAACAACAAACTCAACCAATCAAACCAACCAAACACATTAATCCATAAATAAAGGGTTGTAGTTATGAACAAAATCAATCTCAAATCAATGCCTGAACACTATATCAAAAAACTTTACATTAGGTAACTTTGCTGTAGCAAAGCTCACACTTTTTATCACAGTTTGTCTAATTTACTACCTTTAGTCAGTGCATCATAACTCTCACAAATAAATCACTGAATTAACATACAAAACCAATGATAGGTACCTTGAAAACACATGAAATACTAGGGACACTGAGGGACACCAAACCAAAATAAAGGTGCCATCAAACGCCTAGATGGATCACCTGTCAAACTTATAGCAGAGAGATGAGGGAGATGATTCTATTCCTTCAGTCAAAGCGCTGTCATTGTCATTAAGTTTGAAATTACTTGATTTGATGGTCAAATTTTAACTTATTTTTCAATATATAATAAGTTAAATAAAATGTTTTTGAATTTAGTTAAAGTATTTGTATCTGTTAAAGATTGTTTTTCCATTGAACAGACCATAACCTGCAGAAATTCAACATACAGTTCTAACATTATTTGGCTTGGGAACAGATTTTGACACAACACTGGAACACGCCTTACGTCACATCAATGACAGGGGGAGTTGTAATCGCAGGTGTTGACAGAAATGTGAGTTTATAAATTGTTCTGTGTCGTCGGGTGCATCATTAATAAGCACTGAGTTGCCTCCGGCCTGCGATCACGTTGAATTGTTCTGTTAATAAAATATTGAGGAAAAGGTTCCTTGGTCTACATCATTGCATTTGTTGGAACGCGTGTCTGTATATTCCAATAAAAACAAACATGTTGCTCCACCAGCCTGCAGGTGCGATGAAAGGACTGCGGCCGGATGTGAAATGGGGTCTGGAAGGTGTATCTGCAAGCCACAATTTACTGGAGAGAACTGCGATCGCTGCGCTGACGGATACTATTACTACCCTCAGTGCATCCGTAAGTTCAGTGTTTTTTCTTATTACGTACTGCATGCCGTGTTTACCTAATGGATGGGTGGATGGATAAATAGACAGCTGGGAAACATAGGGGTGAAAATGCAAGAGATGTCATTCTGGTGTGCATGAATAACATCTGTGATAGCTGCTGGTAAAGGCATCGTCGAAAGCGGAAGCTGCAGTTAACCCTTTCCTTGTCCGTGTGACTCACACAAAAATCTTTAATCATCAAACTATTCTTTTATTAAATGATGTGTCCGTGTTTGGAAGCTCGGTGTTCACAGTCAGGTTGAAACTCAACCCTCCATTCGACGGCAGGAGTCAGTTTCACGTTCACCCGCTCTTTTTAACCTTTTGCATTTCAGCCTGTCAGTTTTTTCACCTCGAGGGAAGAGCAACGCCCTTTTTTGAACTGAGGCTTCTCGTTATTATATACTCGGGCAAAGTATGCCTTTAATGCTGCGGGGATGTATGCACGCGCTGCAGTACTGACTAACGTGCATTCCACACGCCATCCAAACAAATATGATGCAGATATTAACAACACAAAGAAAGTTCACCCCGTCTTATCTCGGTCTGATCTGGCTACAGACTCAGGAGTCTGCCGGGGTGCAGAGATAAGCCAGCCTGTCTTTCATCTTTCAGCTTTTTAAGTCAGCTTTTTTTTTCTTCCAGTGTTTTTTTTCTTCTCCATCTTAAGACTGACTGACACAAACCTTTTTTAAAGTTCTCTACATCAACTTGCTCCAGTATTCAGCTTCCGAGTAGTTTGAATTTTAATAAACGTCTAACTGACATCCACTTGTTTTTTCCTCAGGATTAGTTCAACCAGTAGAGAGGCGTTAATTAATTAAAGTCTGCTTTTCACTTTAAACCCCTTACACTGACCTGTGTGACCATGTTAGTCTTATTCAACCACTAATCAAGGAAAACCAACAAATCTATTATCTTGTGTGACTTATTGACATGATACTAATTTTGGACTGATCCATTGAGACATTTCAGTACATGAGCAGGAGAATGATTTATTACTAGAAGTTATAATTAGAAACCCATTTCTGCTGTCTCCGGGCTGTTAGCACTGACGAACCAGTCTAAACATGATGAGAGAGTCCTTAGGAGGCTGTCTGGGCTTCAAGAGATTCTTCTCTGCTGTGTTGTGTCAGAGTATGAAATTTCTTCAACTTGCGGGTGTGATACAGCGGGTCAGTGTCGGTGGGCCGGTGTCGGTCAACCCTTCATGTAAAAGCATAATTACGACGGAAAAGGCACTTATAAGATGTACCGTATTTTCGTTTTCGGGTCAAACTCATTTTCAATGGGAGTGCTTGGGGCACTTTAGCGTTAGCATCAAAATTGCTATTTTTAAAACACTAAGAAGGCTCGAACCAACATGAAACTTTGCTCGTAGTGTCAACAGGGTCTCTACACATGAACACGAGCGTTGAGAACATTGTTTGTGTACACAGAGTTTACTAAAAAGAGAGTTTTTGGACAACTCACATTAGCAGATGTTTCCTCCGCTCGCCGCCGTCCTGCCACTGAGAAGTGTCGATTTTTCCAAATGCAACATAACATGGAGGACAGTTAAGATGGACCGCTCCTAAAGCTTAGCTCCATATAAATGCACGGATAATTGTTTTGAAAAACAATATTGACCTTGAAGTTTAAAAAGATGCCTCATATAAGAAACAATACTAAAATCAAAAGCCGGAAAAGTCACGTGAGATATCGCATGGATAGTTGTTGCCGGAAGACAGTAGCGGTCCACCTTAACTCTCCTCCATGTTACATTGCATTCTGAGATCGATACTTTTCGGCTGCCATGACGGCAGCTAGTGGAACAAGCTACTGCTAAGGTGGGTTGTTAAAAAACGTTCTTTTTAGCAAACTCTGTGTACACAAACAAAGTTCTCAATGCTGGTGTTCATGTGTAGAGACCCTGGTGATACCACGAGCAAAGTTTCATGTTGTGTCGAGCCTCCTTTGTGTTTTAAAAATAGCGATTTTGATGCTATCGCTAAAGTGCCTGTAGCACTCCCATTGAAAATGAGTTTGACCCGAAAACGAAAATACGGTAAATCTTAAAAGTGCCTCTTTCGTTGCAATTATGCTCTTACACGAAGGTTTGACTCATATACATTCACAAAAAAAGCCTTGGTTGCATTTTGGTGAGAGTTTCACTTTAACCAGTCTGACTCAATGGATGTAGACTGTTGCTGAAGTACCGGTATGGTCTTTGCTATCTGCAAGTAACTGTTTTTTCGAAACTCCCGCCGCTAGTTGAAACGACATCAACAAATTCCAAGCTAACAGCCGGCACGCTGAAACCGTCTCGTTTATTCTTACCTTGATTGATTACCGTGATTCCTCCGATACTGTTTTGCAGACTGAAATGCAAAAGGTGAACAACTGTCCAAGGAACAATTTTGATTTGTTTAAACACACGCAACCAAGTTCATAGCATTTTTCCCCCTATACCCTAATGAGAAATTGGAACTAGACTGACCCACTTGTCTGCTTTTCTAATGCTACGTTATCTAAAAAAAAAGTTAAAATTGCATCACAACACATTAACAATGATCAATATCTCTAAGCTAAACCTCATGAAAACAAAATCACCTCACCTTCATTCATCTTTGAGCCCAAGGGAATCCTGTAGTTTATTGTGGGCAGAAGGTTCTGATTATTTACACGTGGGGTCACAGGTTTTCAGGAATTGTTTGACATTTCGGGGAAAAACAAACCTTTTTTTGTTGGAAGTTAAATATTGATATTATTCTTAAGTCAACAGCTAGCATGGGTCCGTTCAGAGATTTCGAAATCCACCTACCAGCACGTCTAGAGCTCATGAATTAACGTGTAACGTCTTGGTTGTTTCATCTGCATAAAAATGATGAGTTGTGTTTTTACTGGCTCCAGCTACATATTTACTGCACCAACAAAAGAGCACTATGTCTGTCTCATCTAACCTTCTACAAGAGAGAGAATGAATGATTTCACTTGAAACGTTTCCTTAAACTGCCTGCCTGCCTGTTTTTTATGGGTTATAATCTCACAGCATATCAAATATATGTGGGTGGTTTTTACTTGATCACATTTTCCCATCAGTGGAGGTCTTTTTTATTTTGTACCCTTCCTTTGCAATCAGGATATCCCGTGTACCAGACGACCACCAAATCCCCTGCAGGACCTATTGTGGGTACGTTCGTTAAACAAGATTCTGCAGTCTCTCGTACCGCAGTTTATCTCCACAGAAGTTTTCAAACAATCATTAAAATGCTGTTGCTCTCCTTTTTTTCTCTCCATCCTTTTTCTGTTCAGTACCCACCACTTGCCCTCCGGGATATTTCGGCTCGCCGAGCTGTCAGCGTGAGTGTGATTAGACCTGATATGTTGTGCTGCTATAGAGTCGTTTACACGGCTGCGCTGCGTTAACTGCTTTTATTGCTTCTTCTCATTTACATTTACTGTGTCTAAAAAAAAAAAAACCTCTGCTGATACTGTATCCTCTTGTAGAGCTTTTGTTTTTTACAGGGAAGTCCTTGACGTTTTTTCTTTGTCACCTGAGTCCCATTTACTTACAGGAATCCCAGGTTGTTAAAAAGGGCTTTAGGGGACCATTTAAGGCACCAGTGAGTCTGACTTTCTGCAGGGTTAAATGTTAAGAACATGTGACAGGAGTTGGTCAAGAAATGGCTTAATGCACGTAGGCACGACTAAAGGTCAAATCATGTTTTTATTCCTGGTTCCGGTCGGATTTGATGCGATGGTTAGGATACTTGTGTAGCATCAGTGACAGAAGATCTCCAGCATTTGCTGAGCCCTGATGATATTAGATTATCATGTGCGTCTGTGGGGATTTCAGTTCAAGAGGTCTCTGTCCTCTCCTGATAGCAGTAGTCAGTTGGGACGGTTCAGTGAGAACTAACCAGTCTATTATTAACTACGGGCCCTTTTCAAAATGTCCTTTTCTGGTTTCCTTCAAGCTGGGAAACAAATTATTAGTATGTTGGAATTTTTTATTAAAACAAAGACCTCCACCCCTTTGCTTTTTCTGTCTTAGGGTTTGTTAAACAATAACTGAGAAGGATTTTTTTTGTCAGCAGCCTCTTTAAAGCTGATTTGCTTTAAAGCATGTTTTGTAGCTGCAGCGGGGCGAAGAAAAACGGTGGCAGTCTCTCTGGTGGCTGTTCCGTGTCAGTGCCAAGGCTATTCACATACCGATTTCAGGCGAGGCTTGGCAAGACCTGACCACCAGTGTAGCCGCACCACTGTGTGCCACAATATGAGAACAGCCCAACTGGCGGAAGTATTTGTCACTCCTTGTTGTTCAGCCGGACCCTAAGAAAGAGCTCAGGCTCATTTATAAGCAGCCTTCAGGGTTCCGCAGGGTTACTCATTTGAATTTCTATCAGTTAGGCTTCAATTTGTTTGCTTTTATTGTCAGAATTAACATTTCCACTGTGTTTGTGCACAGAGTGTATATGCGACTACAGGGGGACGGCGTACGGGGTGTGCGATGCTTCAGGACGCTGCCTGTGTCGTCAGGGAGTGGAGGGGGAGCGCTGTGACCGCTGTCGACCAGGATACCACTCCTTCCCAAACTGCCAGGGTGAGAAAGAGGAGTATTCATTTCCCACAGGCTGTAGAAACACAACCTCGTCAGGGTTATTTCCTGGATGATTACGAAACACAACCTTTATTTTGAAAGAGATGGTAATGAGATGCTTAAATGTAGTCTGTAGCCTGTTGTGATATTTCTGGACTAAATGCAGTTACAGGGTTGTCGTGCAAAGAATATTAAAAGTTTGTCAGGCTTTACTGTTAATGTTGTGTACAAAATTATCTTTGGCTGCATGCAGTTTTAAGCTTTATACTTTTGACATTTTAAACTTTACGCTCTATCTGAGAAGCCGAGACTTTCTTTATTATCTTTTCTGTCATCCCATTCTTAAGTTATTCAGAAGTTGTTGATGTTAACAGTGTTTTTACAAGTTTGTTTGGATCTGAACCCTTTGAAACACAAACAAATTAACCGATTGAGGCAGCAAAGGCCAGTGGTAGCTGTGTGCTGCACCGCAAAATTACCGCTTTTCTTAATTGAGTCTGGTGGCTTTTAACGACTGAATCGACTGCTGTTTCCAAGTCAAACTCAAAGGAACGTACTTATTGACAAAATGTTTAATCTCCGTAGTGATCTTTTCCATATTGTTGTGAAAGTTGTCAGACACTTGGAATGACAATCTGGGCCAAAAACAAAAACTCATAATGGACGTACTTTGACAGGTGCAGTTTCCCCTAAAGATTATGTTTCAGACG
This sequence comes from Sparus aurata, assembly GCF_900880675.1. Lineage (NCBI taxonomy): Eukaryota > Metazoa > Chordata > Actinopteri > Spariformes > Sparidae > Sparus > Sparus aurata. The sequence goes on along the minus strand of NC_044207.1, from coordinate 22,667,954 downwards.
TTTTAGACCATTTTGCACCTGCGAGCTGAGATGATTGACTTGACCAAAAGTTTTTGTACCTTTTTAGTTTTTTAGACCTCAGAATATATAAACATAGGGCTGAGATTTAAAAATACCAAAGTAACCCTTTAGGGAAACCTGCAGTGAATAGTTTGATTTGAATGTCTAACTCATGACCCGCTCTCTCTTCCCCCAGAGTGTCTCTGTGATGGCGCTGGTGCTGCCAACAGTGCGTGCAGTCCAAGTGGCCACTGTGTTTGCCTTCCCAACTACGAGGGGAAGGAGTGTGACGAATGTGCACCCGGCTACTATGGATACCCAGACTGTGCTGGTGAGTGGTCCTGAACCCTGCATGTCCTCCAGTGTAAATACAGTTGACAAACCAGTTGGGTTCCATGTGATCTGAGTGCTGACGGAAAAAAATGTTCACTGGTTTCACTGGGCTCGCTTTGGCCTCTTCTCATGACTCTGTGGAGCAAGCATCCTCATTCTCCCACAGCATGTTTAAAACCTTTTGTTCTTGGTCACATCGATTTATTTACAACATTTCACAGAGGGCTGGAGCATGAGATATATATGGACCTCTTCCTTTTATGGAATCATATTCCCGAGAATAGACAACTGGGAATCACTGAAGGAAATTCTGATTCTGGAAATAAAACAGAAGCCGTCAAAACCATTTTCATGTTAGACTCATGTAACCCTAATGATGATGACACTACAGGCTCACATTTTTTGTTGTTTCCTGTTCGCAGGCTGCCAGTGTTCACAGGAAGGCTCATATAGCAACATATGCAACCCAGTGTCGGGTCAGTGCCTTTGTCTGCCCGGGGTGGTGGGCCAGCAGTGTGACCGCTGTGCCTCTGGACTCAGGTTCCCCCAGTGCTCAGGTAAACACGTCATAACCATCAGACTCACAAATGAAGTCGTGGTTGCAGCAGTGAGACCAATAATCTGTGGTCGAAGTACACAACTCCATTAATTGAGTCAAAATGTAGATAATCCTGGTCAAATATTACTCCCAATGTATAAGGTTTTATATGTGTATATTTAGATACATATAAATATGTATATATATATTACCTTGTACAATAGAATAACCTTATATATATATATTAAATCTTATACAATCTGATATACTAATGTTTTCCCTTTGTTCTGTATCAATGTTGTGCTTCCAGCCCCCATCAGTGTGTGTAACCAAGCAGGAACCGAGGTTGCTGATCCTCAAACGGTACGTCACTCTCAATAAACCTCAGCTCTCTGACGACCAGCGCTCCACCTTGATCATGTTTTTATTAGCCTTGATAACAGAAGTGGTCACAGGGTCACAGTCTAAATCCAGCGCTCTGGGCGTGGATTCACGTTACCTCAAATAACTGATAACACAGCTGCGCCTTGCTCAAACGTCTTTTTAAAAGGAAGTGTTTTTCCCTCAGAAATGTAAATGCAATTAAAAGCGAAGGAAAAGAGACTTCCTTTCATTTTGAAGAGGAAGGCCTTTTTTCACCCCTGTTTTAGAACATGTCCTATGTTTGAGAGAATGAAAACTGACACTGTAGTAGAATATGCAACAGCTTGTGGCTGATTTCCATCTATCTGATTGTAAACTTGGCTTTGAACAGTAGCTAGCAGTCTCAACAATCCTTTTGATTCCTTATCTTTTGTTTCAGGGCTCCTGTGGCTGCCTACCAAACGTGGAGGGAACCCTGTGTGACAGGTGTAAACCTCTCTACTGGAACCTGGCTGCAAACAACCCTCGTGGTTGTATAGGTAAGACGAATCTGGAAAAAAAGAATGGAAACTATCGCTGTTGACTGGATGAAGGTTTAAGGAATAGTTTCACTTGTTGATCTCCTGTCAACCAAAAGTCCTCCAGTCTCATTTTTCATTCCTGGAGGTATTAGTTCTGATCACTGACCCCATTTTTGTTCCACTGGTATTAAATCACCCGTAGCAATCTGACAAGGCACTGATATGAGGCTTGGCCCTTCTTACCCAGAGGATATGTCAACATACCGCTGTCAGCGAAGCCAGATCTGCCTTCCTGTCCCTCAGCGGGGAGCTGAAGAATAACACGTAAATACAGGCAAATTCCTGTTAACTGCTCTGAGCACGGAGCTGCGAGTCAGTCTTTGAGATTTCATGCTGTGACTCTGCAGTAATGAGTACCCAGCGGCACATTAAAAACAACAACTCTGGACTGCTTCGTCCCTTCTCCAAGCCCCCACAGTAAATAACTCTGCCATAATCCACTGGAAATACCTAATATGAGAAAAAATAAGTCAGCTCCCATTATCTCAGCCAGTGAGAGAACAGCGTCAGGCTTTGTCCAGATACTTGTCTAATGTTACAGTTCTGCTCTTAAGCAAGAATGTTGTCACTACCACGCTGCCCGAAGACACAAGAAGGAGGGAAAAAGAGAGCTTCTGATATCCTAAGAATTCCTCTGGGTGGGCTGTGGCCGGACATTAAGGGGAAGTTTTTTTTTCACGGGGGTTGAAAGCGAGCCGTGGCAGTAAATCTCCTCTGGACCTTTGATGTGCAGATGTCTGAGGATTGCGGGGTTTTGTGCTGCTGCGTTTCACCCATGAAAGTGACAAACTCCTGTAATCAGAGTCTATTCACCGTAGATCCTCCTTTATACCTCCACAACCTCTCCCCTCTCTCTCATACCAGAGTGTCAGTGTGACGTGAAGGGGACCCTGAGTGGTGTTGGAGAGTGTGAACAGGTGAGAATTTCACCGGCCGACACACATCTATAAATCAAACTGTGATTCAGATCGTACAGTACAGACTTTTGTTACATTTATTTTCCATGTCATGCTCTCCTTATTATCTGTATGTTTAGAAAAGTGGACAGTGTCACTGTAAGCCCAACGCATGTGGAGACGCGTGTGACACCTGTAAGGACGGATACTTCCTGCTGCAGAAGAAGCAGTATTTTGGTTGCCAAGGTGAGACATCCTCCTCGAACTAAACTTTTCATGTCACATCTCACTTACTTCGCACTCACATGGATTAAGGCGGTCATCAACTTGGGGATGGAGTGGGGAAAAACAAACAAACAGTCCAACTCTTGTAGAACGATAAAATGAAACATGCACGATGATGTGTTGCCATGGCGGTGTTGTAGTGTTTACAAAGAATGGCATAAAACATATTGAATTCAATAATTTCCTGCCTGTTATTTCATCAAAATAATGCATGTAGCTATAAAATCCAGATCTACAAACTTAAAGTTGATGTTAATTTCCCTTAAAAAGTAATGTATTTTACTCATTTACAACATGGATCGAAATCATGTATTCATGAGACGTGAACATCCAGCTGTAAATAATGTCGCAGAGGAAGCCAAAAAGTTGAAATATTCTAATTTTGGATGGCAGCGCATTCTACGGTTGTCACTGCTGTCATTCTTTGATGGTCTAACCAAATTCTACCGTCCTGCTGTCATCTACAAAAAAGACATCTGGATTGCCGTCCACCATCTGCCTGGATCCATGTGAATATGCTACTATAGCATCTGATGTTCAGTTAAACTTAATTTACATAGAATTTTACACACAGTTCATCCATAGCGCTAAACAACAGACAGGAAATCAGTGTGTGAGTGATGATAACATGCTAATGATGAAATAATAACAGCAATATTGAATAGATGAGGAAATCGTTATTCATCCCACACATACAGACCAAGACCAAAGTAAGGAAACTCTGCTTTTAATCGGAAACTAATGACTTTTGCTCCCTCTGACAGGCTGTCAGTGTGATGTTGGCGGCGCTGTTGACATGGCGTGCGATGAGATGTCGGGACAGTGTCGATGTCGGGAGAATGTAGTCGGACGTCGGTGCACTGAGTAAGATATCTTCAGAATCATTTTCCAAGGTTCCCCGCAATGATTGCTTCAGTATATATATTTTTTTAATCAAAATGTTCATGTATCTTGTCAGGCCAGCACCAAGCTACTTTTTTCCCACTCTCCACCAACTGACGGTTGAGATTGAGGATGGCACCACACCAAACGCCAGACCAGTGCGCTTCGGTTACGACCCCCAAGAGTTCCCAGATTTCAGCTGGAGAGGTTATGCTGTAATGTCTCCTGCACAGGTCAGTACATATTCACGTCAGGACCTTGATATATATGGTGCAATGATTTTAATTATTCACAGTGTGGCTGGGGAACTTGACCTTCACAAAACCCTATAGCTTTCTTTTTGCCTCTGCACTGATGTCTCTGCTTGAAGCACATGATGTGTGAATGTGGACACCAGCCCTCGTAGAACTACTGTAACACTTTCTCTCTTCAGCCGGAGGTGATCCTAACGCTTACCCTCGGCTTTCCTGGCCCTTTCCATATTGTAATGCGCTACTGCACCCCCAAACACAAGGGGAGAGCACGAGTGAGAGCGAGGATCTTGGTGGTGGACGAAGCTGGCTCTCAGTCTTGCTGCGACTGTAAGTGAAGGGCCCGCCTTCCCTCGGCTTTACCTTCCTTTCCTCACCTCTGCCTGCTGTCTGTCGATTAACCCGCTCCATTAAACCTGCTCACGTGCCCGCCCGACATGATTTCTAAACATTATAACCCTCATCGTCCACTCAAACCTGTGCCGCTGCAGTCAGCTGTGTGTCACTCTCGTCCCTGCAGAGTGAGGTCAGAGTAACAGTGCATGTTGACCCAAAAGATGGGAGGCAGCACTTATTCCGTGTGGTTCTGCGGTTCTCTAACCCGAGCGGCACCAGTGTGACAGGTAGCATCAAGGCTGCCAATAACAGAGGCGCTGCAGGTAAGGCTGCCTCTGACGTTCATGTCCATACCATATAATTGACTCTAACTCATCATTGAAGACATTTGTGACATTTACACGTAAAGCTAGAGTGTGACGTGTCTGACTGTTTGCTGATGATTTCCCGCTCGTCATTTGTTTTTCCGTGCCCTCAGCTGTGAGTGTGTAACATTTTTGCTGCTCGGCAGGGTCAGATCAGAGCAAGGAAGTAATATTCCCCGAGAGTCCCTCCCCGTCCTTCCTCACTGTCCCAGGAGAGGGCTTCGCTGAGCCCTTTGCACTGACCCCTGGGAAGTGGATCATTCACATACAGGCAGAGGGGGTTCTGTTGGTGAGTTTATGAGGGGAACTAAGAAATAAAAATGACAACAATTAAAGTCTTCTTGCGTAATATTTTTGTATCTGTTATTAGAAATAAATAGCGAATGTGTAATAGATTGTACACTAAAGTTCATATTGTCGCTCTCACTCTCCAGGACTATTTAGTGCTGCTGCCACGGGATTATTACGAGGCACCTCTGCTGCAGGAAAAGATCACCCAGCCCTGCACGTACTTACCCTCTGCAAACAGGGACTCAAAGTAAATCTTAACGTTTTCTTTGTTTTTTAAGGTGTTTTTTTAGGGTATTATTTCACTCATGCACAATTTACTGAGGGTACATTAACTTTATTCTGCACTCACAGCTCAAGTTTCCCAGTTCTATGCAGCTATTGCCTTGACTAGATCTAACATGATCCTACGAACATCCGTAATAACACGTTTGAGGGTACATTTTCATGTTTTAAAAAAATGTACAGCTGTTTTTTTTTTTAAACTATAATAAATCAAAGGGTACAGATGATATGATACATGCCAGAGGGTTTAGACAGAAATCACCAATAGATGTAGAATGCATTACATTAGCAAATAGTAAGGGGATAATCGTCAAGAATTCCACACGTTTCTTCTGATCAGAGCATTAGAGCTAAAAAGGATGAATCTATTCATTGATTATTCAAAAGAAATCGAAAAATAAAAATAATTGCTACCGTCTTTTTTTTTTGTTTTTTTGGACATTTTAAAGACTAACCAGTTTCTTGTGGAAATAACTGGTAGATTGATGTGTACTTTGTTTGCTACCCCAGCCAAGGAGGTTGTTTTCTTCAGTGTCCGTTTGTTGGTTTGTGACCAAGATTATGCAAAATCTAGGGGACGGATTAACACGAAATTTGGATGGAGGATGAATCTCAGCCCAAAATAGATGCCATGAACTTTCGGTGCTGATCAAGATATAGGTGCAAAGACTTTGAAAGCGCAATCACCAAAATTTGTCTGCTTGACTGAAAGCTGCAACTGATTGTTTAGGCATCAGGAGAGAACTCAAATGGAGGCAGTTCGTGCAACATGACCTTATATAGAAAGATTTCCAGATTTTCCATTCTAAGGTTTTACAAGGAAGTTTATTATAGAAAAAATATATATATATATATTAAATAATAAAAATAATTGTCTGTTGCAGCCCTAATGACCGTGAATCTCTCATCATTCTTGCTCACTCTGTCTGTGTTGTCTCTGTCTCAGCTGCTTGTTGTACAAGCATGTGGCCATGGACGGCTTCAGCTCTGCACTGGGCTCGCAAGGAAAACTCTCCAACCGCAAAGGACGCAGGAGGAGGCAGGCTCGCGTGCGGCGCCTCACCCCAGATCACCCTGAGATGGCTGCTATCAATGGCAGACAGGTAGAGAAGATGGCCTGGATATAGAGCTGGTTTCACCTTTTAAGCTTGAACCGGTTGAACACAAAGCTGTAAAACGGGCCGAGTTCCTTGGGAAGGCTCTTAACAGCTGTTTCAAAGTCAAGATTAAAGGCATGAGATTGATTTTTTGGCGTCCGAACTGTGGAACTACTGCTCAATTAACCGAGGCGAAATCTTTAAGTCAACACTTGAACATGCTTTTATAATCTTATACTGATTGCTTTTTACCTCCCTTAATATGTTTGTCCTTTCATCAAAATAAAATGTATGATCTGTGTCGTGTAGTCGCAGCTCCAACTGGGTCTACGTGTGCCCCGTCCTGGCCCATATGTACTTGTCCTTGAGTATGCCAGCGAGGTGGACACTGTGCAGAATGTCAACATACTCATCAGTGGCCAGTCAGGCGGACAGATCCAAACCAGGGCTAACATTTACAGCTGTGCATACAGGTGAGTCTTGTATCCGTCGCTTCAGCATGACAAAAACATCTATATTTACTTGATTTATGTCTTTACTGTTAAAAAGTTGTAGAATCTGTTTTCTCAGACTGTTGTGTGTCTTAACGCTCACAGCTTTTTGTGCCGAAGCGTTGCGGTGGACAGCAGTAATCACGTATCAGTGCTGCAGCTTTCTCACAAGACCGACGTCCTCCTGCAAACTTCCACTGCGTCATTCCTGCTGGTGAGGGAAATGTTTCCACAATGGCTTCCAGGCAGCAGCATGCAATTTGTAATACATTTGTTTCTCTCTGTAGTATAAAGTGTACGCGGTCCCCGCAGAGGAGTTTTCCATTGAGTACGTAGACCCCAAGGTGCTCTGTGTCTCCACTCATGGCCGCTTCACTGAAGACAGGTACTTCACCTTGAGTGAACCCCATTGCATGCTTTTAATGAAAGCTGATTTTGAATGTAAGCTGCAGTTAAGGAGACACTGCTTCATGACAAGAACTACATGCTGTGTTGTTGTGTTGGAGTATGGAGACAAACATCTGTTTTCCAGGTGTGATGGCATTCCTCCAGCTGGGAAAAGTTGTTCACCTGAGGCTGAACTTTATGGTCAAAGCTTATCTCTTGTAACACTCAATTTACTCTCTCTCCCCACCTAATGACCTCGTTACAGATGTTACAGATACTGTGAACTGTATTTACAGCTGTTAGTGTGCAGTCCTGTCAATGTTTAATTTACCTCAAATAGTAAAGAAAAAGCTTCCCAAAAGGGAAAAACATGTCAACATAGAAATAGTTGTAATTGCAAAAGTTGACCTCAAAGCCTCTGCTTCCATATTTAGAGAGTATTTAAAGGTGCAATGTGAAATCTTTTTGGAATGTATGAACTAAAATTATAATGAGATCTATGTATTGCGTTGCAGAGACGTCTACATAAGTTAGCATGCTAACCAGTTAGTTCTGGCCTGTCCTGGTAAATGCCAACACTTCCCTGGTCCCTGAGCACCCAGTCCTGATCACTAGCTGCACAGCTAACTGAGCTAACTAGCTAACAGCAGCTACAGTTAGTAGCTTAGTTAGTGGGTGCTCTGGTAACATGCTGCCTCTTGTTTGTTTTGAGTATGACTTCGAGATGTGGCCAATTGCTACATATCGCACCTTAAAGATCTTCTGAAAGGTAGAGCCCAAAGGTAGGAATCAGTATGAACAATGGTGAATGATTGTACGCCAATCTGGAATTTAAAAAGAAACAAACATTTGACCAAGAGGTGCGGGATAAATTGAAGTAAATTTGTCTAAATACTGGAGTGAAGACGGAGCACATGCAGCCTGCTAGCCCGCAAAACTAAAGCTTTCCTCAAAAGTGTGTGTATATTTAGTGTGTGATGTCCAGATTTCTGCACATTGATGAGAGAGAGTGTGATAACCAGAGGATTTCAAGGTTTAAGAAAAGGATTATCGGAGATTAAGGTCTTTTCATTGTTCGCAGTCTCTGACTGGCTGCTGACCCCTCTCCTAACAGCTCACATTGTTCTGACACAACAGTGCTTGGCAATCATCTCAAACACTGTCAACAACCTTTGAGAAATAACGTCTTGTTGCTCTTTAACGTTTTCAGTCGACACTGCATTCTGAGGCAATTCGACAAGCCAACCTCAGCCTGGATTTTGTATGCCGCCCGCGATGGGCAGCTATCTTCGGCGCTAGCTGCCTCTCTCCAACGAGTAGAGAATGAGGACTGGAGACGGAGACGACAGACCGGGCAGTTCCTAGTTCGCGGGCCTCAGAGTGATGGGGTGCTGCTTAAATTCCCTCAGGTAAAAACCTTGAATACTTTGAGCTGTTCTGAACTTGACGTGCGGCTGGGAGACGTTCATTGAGCAACATCTGCTCTGACATTAATTTCAATTTCACCAAGACTGTTTGACACACCTTCATTTTTTTCCCAGACGGAGATCACTTTCACGCCCAGGGAGCCCCTCACGGGCAGGTACGTGGTTGTGGTCCATTATCACCAGCCTGAGCATCCCTCCTTCCCCGTGGAGGTCCGAGTGAACGCAGGGCGTGAGTGGAAGGGTAAGTGTGGGAGGGAGTGGCAGGCTTACTCCTGTCATATGAAATAGATTAAAGAGTTTACTGGCTCCTATTGGACACAAGTGAGGTTACTCAGGCAGTGAGAAAAAGACTGATTCCTGCTTAAGAGCAGATTAACTCCTCGGGCTCATGACAAGATGATCAAAGGTCTTGGACAAACTTCCCTATATGGCTGTAAAGGAGGGATGGATTATTGTGCTGCATGCTTGTGTCTCTTTCTCTTCTTTCCCTCCCCAACTTCAACTCCTTTAATATCTCTTGCAGGTTCGATAAACGCGTCCTTCTGCCCTGCGGTCTCAGGCTGCAGGGAGGTTGTGATCGCTGACAGGCGCATTGCCCTCGACTTTGACCAGAATTCTTGGCAGCCGCCCACCATCTCTGTGATCGTGCCACCGAGGAAGACACTTGTTCTGGTCAGTGATGAGTTTAGGGTTGTTAACAAACACAAAAAAAAACCTTTGGAGGTTGGGAGTAAAAGGCAGCTGTTTTTAAGCTCACCAGTATCGGATTGATACTCTGCATCGGCCGATTCAGTGTATTAGAATCAGTATCAGGAAGGAAAAAATGGTATTAGGACATCTCTAGATAAGTTTAAATAAATGTATTCAATTATATGAGAATTAAATCACAGAACAATAGAAACAAAATGAAGAAATTGTCAAGACATACTTTGTTATTAAGTCTGCTGGTTTGAGGAGTCTTTGTTTTCCTTTCGTACTGGAGTTGTTCAGGTTCAGTCCTTGGCATGCTGAGGTCCTCTCTCCTCAGTGTTATGCCATATACCCGAAAAACAACAATGAAGGGCCTGTATTCTACCTGGCAGCCCCACTCAGCTTTATAAAGGCTTCCAACCTCTGTGAGGCGGGGGCAGGTCGGGCTTTGCTTGCCTGTTGTTCACCTACTTTATTTTTTCCTTCTCCAAGATAAAATCAAGCAGCACAATGTGGCTAAAACACCTCATATCCTCAGTTAATCTCTTTATCGCTCTCTCTATCCTACCGATAAATATGTTTTATGCACAAAACAAACCAACACAGTGTGTGCTTTGATCATTTTTTATGATTTCTTTCTTTGTATAGGATTATATCTTGCTGGTTCCTGATAGCAGCTACACCCCAGATCTCCTGAAAGAGAAGCCGCTGGATAAATCTACAGATTTCATACAACAGTGCAGAGGAGAAGGTTTCTATATTGAGTAGGTAGTAGGTTTAAACTGACACTTTTAGGATGTGATCACTTGTTTCTGGATGTTTGTTTGAGCTGTTCTCTCTTCTGTCCGTGGTACCATGATGCTGTGTTCGATTTAGTCATCAGTGCCCCACAATAATAAAGGAACAGTGGAAGTTTGTGTATATGCTGCCCTCTAGCTGTGATAATGGAGAACAAAACCACATCTGCATCTGAAAGAACATTGTATTTATTTTTCTGCCTCTTCAGTCCCAGAACTTCTTCCCAGTTCTGCAGAGACTCAGCCCGCTCTCTTGCGGCTGCCCATAACGACGGAGCTCTGCCTTGCAACTGCGACAAGTCCGGCTCCACCGGGGCCGCCTGTGATCCGGTTGGAGGACAGTGTCCCTGCAGGCAGCACGTCATCGGACGACAGTGCACGAAGTGTGCCACGGGATATTATGGCTTCCCCTACTGCAGGCGTAAGTGAAAGCGACAGCTCCCCACTCTCTTACGTCTTGTTAGTTCATTTGTCCGAATGAAATCTCCCCTCTCTCTCCCTCCCTCTGCAGCGTGTGAGTGCGGCCGCCGACTGTGTGACGAGGTGACGGGACGCTGCATCTGCCCTCCTCAGACGGTCAAACCAAGCTGCGAGGTGTGTCAGACTCAGACGTTCAGCTATCACCCTCTGCTGGGCTGCGAGGGCTGTGGATGCTCTCCAAACGGCATCAAAACCGATGCAGGGCCCGACTGTGATCGCATCACCGGACAGTGCAGGTCAGTGAAAATCTGATCGGTAAGGGCTGCAGACTTTTTGAGATGGAGGTTAGAACTACACCATATGTTGTAAAGATACAACTAACTATCGTTTTTATTTTGTTTTCATTTTAGAGTAATCTGCGGATTATTTTCACAATTAATTGATTAGTTGTTTGGTCTATGAGATGTTTCCTGAGCCCAATGTGATGCCTTTACATTGCTTCTTTTGTCCAACCAACAATCCAAAACTCTCTCATAATGTCAAAGAAAAGCAGCAAGTCTTTACATTCAAGAAGCAAAAACCTGCAAAATGTTTGACAATTTTGCTTGAAAAATTATTCTAATGATCAGTTGATGATCAAAATTAGTTGGCATTTAATTATCTTGCAGTCAGCTAATTCGTTAATGGTTGCAGCTTAGGATTTTTCTTGGTTCCTGTGTATCATACAGTCAATCAGGGCTGTAAAAACACGTATTGCTATGTCCTCACAACACAAAATACAGATCAGACCACAAACGACATTATTTTAACTTCCGTTTGCAATGACAATAGGGCAAAAAGACCATCTAATTCCATTTCATTGTAAAACTCACTAATAACTTGCTGATGGATGTCCTTTTTTCCAGAACGTTCTCTCTTTTCATGCCCTCTGTCATGATTTATGAGTAATGAAAAAAAAAAAGCCTTAAAGGTGAAACTGAAACACAACTCCGAACCACTTAAAGTGATTGACGAGGGGATTAGTTCACAGCCCAGTAATGTTGATATAGCCTGTCTTTTCTATCAAGTCTTGATTTCAGTCTAAAAATCAGCTCCAGCACTCATTTGCTGTTGTGTAAGTAAAGAAACAACAGACTGTGTGAAGGAATAACAGCATAAAGCACCGTAATGTGTGATGTAATTTCTTACAGTTGTACGTGTAAATGTTGTTTGTTTGTTCCTAATTCGAAACAATATGCTTTTTTATTTTTATGTAGTTGTAAGCCCAGGATCGGGGGCCGGCAGTGCGATCGCTGTGCTCCAGGTTATTATCGCTTCCCTGAATGCGTACCGTGCAACTGCAACCAAGGTGGTGTCACACCTGGCTTGTGCCACCCAGACACAGGCCGATGTCTCTGCAAGGTGAGTCCCATTTCATCATCTTTGCGGATTCAAAACTCCCTCTTACACATTACTGTTTGTTTGGTCTTTTCTTTCTCTGACTCTTTCTCTCCTGGTGCTGCTGCCATGTTTTGTAGAGAAACGTTGCTGGTGTCAGGTGTGATACCTGTCGGAAGGTTCCTTCTATTTTGACCCCTCCAACCTTCACGGCTGTACCAGCTGCTTCTGCTTCGGAGCGACTGACCAGTGTCAGAGCTCCAGCAAGCGCAGGGGGAAGGTGTGTTTGCTTTTCGTGCCTGTGCTTGTCTGTAATGCCCGCAAAGCTTTTCTGGCTGGTAGCAGTTAAATGATGAATAACATCATTTGTCAAGTGAAGTTGACTGTGTTGTTCAGGGAAACAGCTGATTCTTAACACACAGTCACCTCTGTTGTCAAGTGAAATTAGGTTGTTTGCAAAATGATGTCTATGTTTGTAAATTATAAGCCTGTGGAGCCGCATATCGCCTGTGAGTTGTGAATACTGTCCAGTTTTTAAGATGGCTTTTCCCATTTATCCCCCGTTATAAGTTTGTTGACATGCAGTCCTGGCGTTTGGAAAGCCCCGACAAGGAGGAGGTTACCTCTGTGCTGAACACGGCCAGTAACACAGTGGTGGCAGACATCCAGGAACTTTCTCCCACAGTCCAGACTCTACACTGGGTGGCACCATCGTCCTACCTGGGAGACAGGGTGAGTCCAAGAAGGGGAGAAAACAACATGACAACAAGAAACTGTCAATAGATTCTAAAGCAAATGTTTAAATATGGAAGCAGACACAATATTTCCATATACTTTTACATATATTTATTGTATATTTTGTATCCTCAATTGTTCCAAATCTTAATACTTCCTTGTTGGCACCATGTTTCTAGGTCAGTTTTTCCCAGTTCCTAGATTATTAGTAGATTTCTTGGCTTATTTCTTTCGGTTTCATAGCTTTGTCCACATTCCCTATTTAACTCGCCAATTTACAACAGTTGTTGAGATCTAAAGAGGCAAAAAACTGCCTTCTCATTTTAAACCAGTAATTTGTCAGCTAATACTGGTGTTTTTAAAACCAAGGGCCTGTTTCTTTTTATTTCTTGAATTTCTTGTTTAAACATATTTTAGGGTCTAAATGACTGATTATTAGTACAAACTAGTTTTGGGAATTGGTCCTGTTAATCTCAGCAGTAATTTTAATTTACAGAACACCAGTGTTCAGTCGTTTAGTTAGTTTGTGTTATTGTGCTACTTTGGTGTTTCAACATGTTAGTTGTCAGTTCTGAATTATTTTGTAAATATACAATAAACATTCAGTAAAGATATGGGAGCATTTGGGTTCACCTTTTCGTCACACCTTTAGGATGTGTTTTCACCTCTGAAAACATTGGCTCAGATCTTTAAGTTCAACTGGGTTTTTGGCGTTATCTTATCCAAGTCTTTTGCAGTTATTTTTAGAACTGTTGCAAGGTCCCTAAAATCTTCGTAATGGTTAGATAGGTAAAATGCTACACTATAATAACTGATAAAAATGTCAGCCTTAATTTTTACCTCAATATTGTGAAATAGTGACATAGATTGCTCTGAAGTCCTTTCAGGATAAGCTAACAGGTATTTCTGCTTTTCCTCCATGTTTTAGGTTTCATCTTATGGTGGTTTCCTCACCTACCAGTCCAAATCCTTTGGGATTCCCAGTGAGGGGATGACTCTGATGGACAGAAGACCCGATGTTGTGCTAACTGTGCGTATTGCTACTAGTTACATATATTTTTTTTCATTGTCAGAAATACAGTTTTTTTTAATTTTTTTTTTTATCTAACTCATTTTATCCCCCTAGGGTCAGGATATGACTCTGATCCACATGGCCTCACAAGTCCCACTTCCAGACAGGCTGTATCAGGGCCGAGTCCAGCTCCTGGAGGTAAAGCACACACCAGTTCCTCTGCTCGACTTTAGTTAAGGCGTCACTATGTATTGATTTCCAATCTACCACATGATATGAGAGGGGATGAACACGGACTGAGGATTTCTTTGTTCTTGGAGCCTTATCAGTTATGAGGTCGTTCAGACCAACAAGTTGATTCCTGTACGAGCTGTTTATTAGATGATAAGATATGTTTGTGTGAAGCAGATTTTGACCTGAAAGTGGGGTGAGAATGTGGAACTGTGAATGCGAAGTTCACAGAAAGCTGCTATCAGATTTAGTTATTTTTGGGTATAAGTGAAATTTTTGAGTTGTCAAGGCCTTCAGGCTTCATCCACAGAGGAACATTATTAGCAATACTAAGTTTAAAGAAAGTTGAGTTCATTGTTGTTGAAATATCTCACCCTCTATCCACATGTTAAACAGCTGGACAGATACTGGTCTTTTTTCCGTGTTTTTTAATTTAGTATTAAGCAAGTTTAGATGATATATAAGCAGGTTTAGATGATCTATGAGCAGGTTTAGATGATATATAAGCAGATTTAGATGATAAATAAGCAGGTTTAGATGATATATGTGCAGGTTTAGATGATATATAAGCAGGTTTAGACGATCTATGAGCAGGTTTAGATGATATATGAGCAGGTTTAGATGATATATAAGCAGATTTAGATGATAAATAAGCAGGTTTAGATGATATATGTGCAGGTTTAGATGATATATGAGCAGGTTTAGATGATATATGAGCAGATTTAGATGATAAATAAGCAGGTTTAGATGATATTATGTGCAGGTTATATGATATTATGGAAGCAGGTTTAGATGATATATGAGGCAGATTTAGATGATAAATAAGCAGGTTTAGATGATATATGTGCAGGTTTAGATGATATATGAGCAGGTTTAGATGATATATGAGCAGATTTAGATGATAAATAAGCAGGTTTAGATGATATATGTGCAGGTTTAGATGATATATGAACAGGTTTAGATGATATATGAGCAGATTTAGATGATAAATAAGCAGGTTTAGATGATATATGTGCAGGTTTAGATGATATATGAACAGGTTTAGATGATATATGAGCAGGTTTAGATGATATATAAATACTGTGAAAGAAAAAAAAGGAAAAACCCAGACAGAGTCGATGCAGATGCATGATGGAAGGTTCCTGCTCAGGCTGGTAAGAGCTGACCAATCAGAGCAGGCTTGACTTTTGGGGATGGCAGCCTTTAAAGAGACAGGCACTAAAACTTGTTATCAGACAGAGGGTGAGTATTTCCAGAGTAAAAGCTTACTGGATGTTTTTATTGAGAAATAAAGCCAACATGAATGTGCAGAACTTTTTAATCAAGCCGTCACTGTGTATTGATTTCAAATCTACCACATGATATGAGAGGGGATGAACATGGACTGAGGATTTCTTTGTTATTGGAGCCTTGTGAGTTATGAGGTCGTTCAGACCAACAAGTTGATTCCTGTACGAGCTGTTTATTAGATGATAAGATATGTTTGTGTAAAGTAGATTTTGACCTGATAGTGGGGTGAGTGAAGAGCTTTGTATGTCGTAAAGGAACTGTGAATGTGAAGTTCACAGAAAGCTGCTATTAGATTTAATTGTTTTTGGGTATAAGTGAAATTTTTTAGTCGTCAAAACCTTCAGGCTTCATCCACAGAGGAACATTATTAACAATACTAAGTTTAAAGAAAGTTGAGTTCATTGATCGCCCTCCATCCACATGTTAAACAGCTGGACAGATACTGGTCTTTTTTCCTTGTTTTTAATTTAGTATAAGGTTATATACAGGTTACAGGTTTTATAAGGTTATATGCGGGTTTAGATGATATGTAAGCAGGTTTAGATTATATATAAGCAGGTTTAGATGATATATGAGCAGGTTTAGATTACATATAAGCAGGTTTAGATGACATATAAATACTGTGAAAGTCTAAAAAAAAAAAAACCCAGACAGAGCTGATGCAGATGCATGATGGAAGGTTCCTGCTCCAGCCGGTAAGAGCTGACCAATCAGAGCAGGCTGAGATTTTTAGGAGGGCAGCCTTTAACGAGACAGAGGGTGAATAGAGGTGCTGCAGCAATGGACAGTACGAGAAAAATATTGTGTTTTTTGACCAGTAAAGCACAGTTTTTAATAGACACCCAAAATATAAGCATGATCCTGAAAGATGAGCATGAAGCAGGAGCTTATGTATTTGTTATCTGCAGGGAAACTGGCGCCATGCTGTCACCAACAGGCCCGTCTCCAGAGAGGAACTGATGATGGTCCTGGCCGGTCTGGTCGGCCTGAGGATCCGAGCCTTGTACTTTACTCAGAGCCAGAGACTGAGCTTAGGGGAGGTAGGCCTGGAGGGGGCGACCAACACGGGGACGGGCAGCCCTGGAAACACCGTGGAGGACTGCTCCTGCCCCCCTCAGTACACCGGAGACTCCTGTGAGGTGAGGAGTTTGAATGCAATCAGATATCCCTCAACACTGCTGCTGTTTACTTTTTATGATCAGATGATTATTCACCTTCACAATTTGTGATGTTTTTCAAATCAAATAATAGTATTTATTAAACTTGTTAGGTTACAAGCAGATGTGGCTAAAAGAAGCACTAATATCACTGAAGGCTTAGCATGCTCTTGGATGTTCATGTCTTGGGTGTGGACAAGACTTGGAATGAATCCAGCTAACATCGGTATTGACATAACGAAAAAAAACCCTTATTTTTTCATGTCTGAAATCTGCACAGGTGTGACAATGAACTGAAAAAATATGGTTACAGGGTGGGGAGCGGTTAGGAGAAATTCTGAGCAGGGTGGAGCAAGGCCTCTTGTCATCTTCAAGAAGCCCGGCCTCCTCCTCATATTTTTAGGGTGTCTTAACACGCCTGAACGGAGTACCACACCCTATTCCTAGAGGAAAAATTTATCATGAGAGGGAGCCTTGGGTGGAATGTACTGGAAAATACCAGCCGGAGAGCTACGCCGCTAGATTGTGTAGCCTCGGGGCCGGGATATGTTGCACAATCACGCAGACATAATATTAGTGATTATACAGCTATAATCACTGGCATGGCTACAGCTCATAGTGCAAACAACCGTGATGTAGTTGCTAAGGAAAAGCTTTACTCGAATTTTTTTTTGATCCTGGGAATGTTGCTGGCTGGATTTGCTCTTCTCAGATCTGATTTGTGTACACATGATTGACGCAGCACTGATTAAAAATGAGAACAGAGCAACCACTTATTTTGAGGGGCGTTCCTCTTGTACCGGATCCTTTATTAGTGGAGACAAATTGTAATATCAATAAAACCTTTTAAATGTGTTTTTTTTCCCAGTGATGTCTGTTGCCATAGCTGTGGTTACCTGTCTGTGTGTCCGTCAGCAATCGTCAGACGGGGAGTGGTTTTAAAGGAAGTTTGATTATATGCAGCCAGAGGCGCTATGACAAGGCGCCTCGCCTTGACACATGGGGTGTGGCAGCTGGCAACACACTGTTACTCATAAACCTGAACGTTGTTACCTGAGTGCAGGTGGAGTGTGCGCGTGTGTCTGTGAGGACAAATGACACACCCAGTTGTGTCTGTTGTGTGTTTGGGGAGCGTGATTCAGGAGTGAGTTTGTTGTCTGAGGAAGTCTGACTTTCCTACCAGTCACATACGCTTGCACCAACACTGTTATAGACCATATATGCACATATAGTGGAAGTCTATACAAATAATACTTGAGTAAATGTCATGAAGTTTCTGATATGATATGTACTTAAGTTTTAAAAGTACAAGTAAAGGTAAATAAAGATACATTTACATGTATGTATAAACTGTATGCTTAGTGTTGACTTGGCCAGTAATCGGATCTGATATTCAGCAATTGTCTGATTATACGAATCAGCGTGTTTTTGTTTTTTTAATCTGATTGCGGATAAAACGAATTAATATAAAATGTGTGCTGCTTTGGCTCTGACGCAGCATGTCATCTGCAAAGTGACTAGTAACAAAAGTTATCAAATAAATGTAGCGTTTGCCTAAAAATGAAGTGGAGCGAAAGTATAGAGTAGCATAAAATGGAAAGTTCTCAAGTAAAGTACAAGAGCCTAAAAGTTGTACTCAAATATGGTGCTTAGTTACATTCCATCCCTACATTCAACACATACAAACAAAAACAACATCACACACAGCTACACAAATAATATGACTGAATATAAACACACTGTTATATTTTCATTTGGTTTGCCAAGTAGAGGCTTTATCACCACACCCTGCAGATTTAAGCAAACACGGCAGCATTTACACTATTGTGATTTTCCTTTTCTCTATTCAGAAATGATGAAAAGTGGATTTCCTGTGTGTCTCAAGCTATATTGATTGTGTGTGTGTGTGTGTGTGCGAGGGGGGGAGGAAAGGTGAGACAGCGAGCATGCATGTGTGTGCTTGTGCGCCTTCATACACTCATTGCTGATCTGCAAGGCTGACTCAGGTGGGTGACGGGGCGTGTCCTCTCCGTGAGGCTGAGCGTGTGTTTAAGAGGCTGAGGCAGGGCAGAGTGGAGCATTATTTCACACAGACTAAACGTCAGGAATGTTAGAAACGCGTATGGATAGACGGAGACACACGGGGGTTTCGTTACAAACCCTGATATGTTGGACTTTGATTGGACTTTGCTGCGCCGGCCACAGGCCCTTCACCAGGCGGGAGCGACCCCGCCACGCCAGACATCATGACCGATGGATCCAGAGGGTCCAGTACCCTTCACCTAATGACCAGGGAACTCAGAGGATAGAGTATCCGTCAGTGAACGATGAGGGTACCCAGGAGCTGCGCTACCCCTCAGTGCAGGACAGAGGACAGACAATTCAGTTCCCTTCTTTAGATGACAGTGGTGCCAGTTCTCAGATTCAGGTAAAAGTCTGTGAGGATCCTATTCTTAAGAGGATGTTGCTTCACTTTAGCCCCAGGAAACACTTTTCAGCGCCTCAGGTGTGGCTGGTTAGACTGTTATCTCTGAAAGCAAAGGGCGCACTTCAGCCCTTCGCTGTTAATTGTTAGTGACACTCAATTCAGGTCAAGTTCACTGCTGTGAACTTAATGACCAAACTGAGGTCCTGTCTAGGTAAAACAAATAAAACAAATTCTGTGTTTACAGTTAATAAATATGTCTGCTAAAGTAATTGATTTTTTAATTATATCACTCAACGTGGTGAACAAGGAGGTAAATAGTAAAAAGTCCAGAACCAGATTACCACAGGATTACCAAGTAAAGTAGACTATTGTGTTCAAATTGTATGAGCTAAAAAGTTGTAACAGCTTAAAGTAATTGCTGCTTTAGTGTAGTAATGGGAAAATCAGAAGCCGGAATGTCTTCTAAAAGTTGATAGGATTTTTACATTATTGTGATGAACAACCTTAGTTTTTTTTCTTCAGGTTTTTAATTCACTGGTTAAGCCAAAAACCTTTAATCTATAAAATGTTTCTCAGTTATAATTTTCGCCCGTGACATTGTATAATTAAAGTAGTATCATCATTTCTTTTTATAACATTGCTTTAAAATGCAGATATTAAGCGGTACATCTAGGAGTACGAGTTAAACTTTTAAACAGTAATTTAAGATTGGGTAACGTGGTTTTTTTATGTATGTGTTTTTTTAACTTATTTTTTTTACATAACATCAAAGGGGTATCTGCCAACATATACACAGAAACAGAAGACAATGTTTTAAGAAAGAGAAAGAAGATAAAAAAAACATAAAGACGAACAAACAACAACAAAAAGGAGATCAAATATTTTTTCGTTATTTTTTTGTATTCTTTTTTGTTTTTTCATTGCAGTGCATCTTAAGAACCAGAAATAGCAAGAAGAAGAGAAATACACGCCAACAAATACATAAACAAACAGCAAAAAATAAAAGGGGAAAAGTTTATTTTTCTTCATATTTCTGTTTTTTTTCCTTTCCAGAAATGTGCTCCTGGATTCTACCGAGACAACAGCGGGCCTTTCCTGGGCGGCTGTGTGCCCTGTGAGTGCAACGGTCTGTCTGCTGAGTGTGAGGACGGGACAGGGAGGTGCCTGGTAAGAAATAACTCCTTTCCCATTATTAACGTCATCGTGACCACAGGTTAGAGCACAGATACCCTCACACACCTAAAAGAGTGATTACCTCATCCCAGCTGTGAGCCGCAGTTTAGTCAGAGTCTAGACCTCTTTACCTCCAGGCTACACTTTGTGTTTGTCATGTCACCATATCAAAAGCATTTTGTGATATGGGTCCCTGTTCTTCTGTTATGGCTCATTATTTTCCTTGATGGAACGATGCGCCCTTACAAAATCTCAGCCATCTCCCTTGTGTTACTGTTATGCAAGACACTCAGGACTGGGCCTGTGTGTGCGATGCATTCATGAGTCAACAGCTCAAAGCTGAATGGACACTAGCAGGCTGAATGCACTTGCTCTGTGTTTTTTTTTTTGCCCCCAGATGTTTTCGTTCCTGCTTCAGTGCAATGAAAGACTGGTTCGAGTTGGTACAGCGTGTGTGTAAAAAGGCCGACTGCAATGAGCGGACAGTTAGCTGCTCCCCTTCACTCTTCACATATTGTTTACAAGTGCTTTAAAGAGTACGTCACGTCTTTTTCAGAACTGTAAGTACAACACAGCCGGGGACAGATGCGAACGCTGCGAAGAAGGTTATTACGGAAACGCGGCCCAGAGGACGTGCAGAGTGTGCCCGTGCCCATTCAGCGTGTCCACAAACAGGTAGGAACAGAACACCTCCATTCAGCTTCGACTTGATAAAATCAAAAAGTGCACGCCAGGAATTAAATCATGATCCCTCTGTCAATGTGCAGTTTTGCAATAGGTTGCAGAGAGGTCTTCGGGGACTTCCAGTGTATATGCAAGGCAGGCTACACCGGGGAAAAGTGTGAGAGGTGAGTCAGTTGAACGGTACACAAAAGCTGTACGTTGGAGTAATGTCGTCTGATTTCTATTTTGACAATCTTTCTGATTTCTCTTTCCCACAGCTGTGCTCCTGGTTACTATGGTGATCCGCTGGTGCCAGGAGGAAGTTGTCGGCCTTGTAATTGCAATGGCAATGGAAACAGCTGTGATCCCAAGACCGGAGGTTAGATTTCTTGACTAAACAATTCATTGATCTACTGTTAAATTACTGTAATTCCTCAAATAATGACCAGATCCATTATTATGGAAGGTCTTTGTTTGAGGCAGGCTTGCATTAGAGCTTTCGATTATTAAAATTAGTCTCATTTTTTTAGCCGCTGCCCTTTTAAAGTTACGGCTTTACTCTGGTAATACAAACTCAACACCTGTATCAGTTTCAAATTAAAAGCCCTCGGCGTGGACAGATATCCATCATTTCTCATCAAGGCTTTTATTGTGAAGCATTTGCAGGAACGAGATGTACAAAAGGTTACCATACTGCACTTGAAATGTAGCTACTGCCATCTTGTGGCATGTGTATATTAGTCCAAAAATACAGTTTGGCTGTTGGACCATGCTAATAGTAGACAATGTTCTTTTTATTTTCCAGTTTGCAAGAACACCCTGGAGCCAGGAGACACAAACACAGATGAGAGCTGCCAAGGTGAAAAAAAAAGAACTGAGGCCTGATGCTCCGACATGTAGTTTGCAATACATTGAACATGATCGTTTGCTAATCCAGCCGTCTCTTGTTTTATTCCAGAGTGTGACAACTGTGCCCAGACTTTACTAAAGGATCTGGAGAAGTTGGATGATGAGCTGCACAGGATCAAGGCTAAACTGGACAACGCTTCTGCCAGCTCCTCCTCCCAGGAAAGGCTGAGGGATCTGGAAAAGGCCGTGACGGACACCAAGGTAAATTCAGTGTAGGCACAAAAGTCAAGAAATGATGCCAAATCGCGATGCAAAATACAATGAACACAGGCACAATGAGATACATTGTTCGATTTGTTTCATTTCTAACTTGCACTTTGTACATCTGCTTGCTACACACAAACAGTATGGCACAGGATGGGTGTGTGCTTGTTTAAACATTTGCGATTCCTGCTGATAAGCAATCTCAGTGAATTTTGTCCCACAGCCTTTGTGTCGACACGAGTTAGGGACCACACCGCTGCGTGCCAGCGTTTGCCGCTCCGATCCATCGTTTCCCATTCTCTAATAATCTCACCTGTTACATCCACTTCATTTGAGTGTGCATCCACGAGACACGAGTAATTCCAAAGGCACCATCTGAAAAAAGGAACAAGCTCTTGACACTCCACCTACAGCATCCGTATTTGACTTTGTGCAGCTTCATTTACATTTCTGCCACTGCCCTTTTATTCGCAGAATCTCGTCAACAAATTCGGCTCCGCCGTCAATGACGAAAAGTCCAGAGTCAGCCAGCTGGAAGAGGACACGATCAATCTGTCAGATGACATCAGCACCCTCAAAGACAAGGTAGAGTACCGGAGACAAGGCCTCAGCATTTGAAGAAAATATCAGCATGTAATAATGGGGGTGTAAATGTGCATTGTCCGTGTGTATTCCTTTTGTAGGCAGATAGACGGGCTAGTGAGGCTGACAAGGCAGTGGAAGCTGTTGAAAAGACCCACAAGAAGGCTAAAGACCTGGACTCGGACATTCGAACCCTACTCAAGAAAATCCAAGGTAAAGCGTAACCTCAATTCAGCACCACAACACTATCTTAAAGTCTCTTAACCTCTGACCTTCCCTTTGTTTGTGTGTATGAAAATTATTCAGTGTATGACATCACTGACACAGCTGTCACAGCTCATATACATGTTTGACTGAAAGTTCGTTTTCTTGCGTTTGAAGCTCTGCTGAACCAGCTGAACAACGCAGACGGCAGCGGTACCACGGTGCCCAATGAAAACTTGGAAAAACTGCTCAAAGATGCTGAGGCCATGGTGCAGGAGATGGAGGACAGGAACTTCACCCCTCAGAAGACGGCTGCTGAGAAAGAAAGAGACGAGGCCAAGAAACGTGAGATACTTCAGTAAATTCCTCCAAAACCTGATAATCCCCGATGTTGATTGGAGAAAAAGTTACTGGTCAATAACATTTCCATTCACCTATTCCGTTCTATTCTATCTTCCAGTTCTTGACTACATCAAGGCCAATGTGAGTAAGCAGTGTGACCAGAACGAGGCTGCGGCAAAGAAGATCCGGGGCCTTCTGGAAGGTTTCGAGGACAAGCTGAAGGACCTGGACGAGGCTCTGAAAAACGCAACTAATATGGTGAAAAAAGCCAACAGCCAGAACGGACTCAATGCTCAGGCACTGGAAAGTCTGCAGGTACTAACTCTCAAGTAGTTACAGAGTTATGAGCAACAACGTGGGCTTGTCGGTTAATGGTTATTAAGGAAAGAAATGGTGATGACGGTCGTATGTGCACATAAGATTTTACTGTGGTTTATATAAACGAGGTAAACAGCGTCCTGCAGTCTGAATTGACTCGTGAATGTTTGCCTCTTACAGAAACGTATCAAAGACCTGACAGAGGAGCGGGCGAGAGTCGAGGACCAAATGGCCATGGCAGAAGATGAGCTGCAGAAGACAGAGGACTTGGTGAAAATGCTCACCGACAGCAAAACGGTACGTATGACAAACTGCCGCCTGCATGTTCTTTACCTCAAGTATGGGCCAAAATATTTTGACACACATAGAATAGAATAAGCGTCTCTGGTCTCGCACCGGAGATGAGGCGGGTCCTGACATGCCGTCTACTCAGATAACAATCAGGTTTTTTTATTTACTTGTGCCCTGAGGTGAGGTAAATGGCATTTCCTGCTCCTATAGGTGATTTTGATATACCTGCCCTTCTCCTCTATAGGAATACGAAAAGCTGGCGGCACAGCTGGACGGTGCCAAGACTGACTTAACCAAGAAGGTGAATGAGATTTCCAAGGCGGCAGCCCAGGAGGACATTGTGGAGGCTGCTGAGGAACATGCTAAGAACCTCAAAAAGCTGGCAGAGGATCTTGAGAAGTAGGCCTTTTATGCACACAATCTCATTATAACCTGAGGTCTAATGTGATCAGTGCTACTCAAAGCTTTTGTACAGATTTTGTCCCTGTGTCTTGGGTTTTATTTTTTCTCCTTATCGTGTGTTGCAGCACTGTTAAGAACGCAAGTGGACGCCCTGAGGTGCGTAACGCCAAAGACGCTATCGACGCCTACAAGAACATCACAGACGCAATCAATGCTGCTGAGGCTGCAGCTAATGAGGCCAAAAAGGCAGCAGACAGCGCCTTGAATGTAAGCCCCGGACTCGATACCAACAACATGAAATACTTACGATGAAAAAGCCTTGAGAAGATATAGAGATATAAAGAAATGTGTTAACCAAGTAGTTTCTTCTTTCTTTAGAATGTAAAAAACCAGAAGCTGACAGAAAGAGCAAAAGACCTGAAAGAGACTGGTGAAGACCTACTGCAGAATGCAAAGGATGCAGATAAAGACCTTGATGGTAATTTGGCACTACTGTTAAACTCGTGTTTTTCAAAATACTCCTTAAGCTCACTAAATCACTAATTCTTGATTTTTTTTTTATAGCTGCTGGAAAAGACCTCACTGACCTGACGAAGCGCCTGAAGGACGCTGACAAGAAGAAGACAGCTCTTCAGAAAGACCTGCTCGACGTACAGAACCAATTAAATGACGTCAAGAGAGGTAGGACTGGTCCCTTATAGGATTAGCATGACTGTTCAGCTCTCTCTCAGTCGATTGCCGGAGTTCATATTTGTTTTTCTTCGTGTCAGATGACATCGCTAACATGATCGACGAGGCCAAGAGGAAGGCAGCTGCAGCCAATGGCACAGCCAGAGACACTATGGACAGACTGAATGACATCAGAAGTGAACTCGACAAGATCAATGTCCCTTCTGGGGGCTCCAACCTGGGCGGTGTGTTGGATGATGTGGACAAGACAGGTGAGTTTTCTAACAAATGTCGTCGGGCGTATCTGGCTTGTTTTTTTGGCAGAATAACCAATTACATAACCTTGTGCCCGCAGTGAAGAACTTGCTGAACACCATCCCGACTCTTAACGATAAGATCTCAGAGGTGGAGAACCTCACCTCGCAGTTCTCCCCTGTCAGCAACATAACTGAGAACATCAAGAAGATCAAGGAGCTGATTGAACAGGCCCGTGACGCAGCGAACAGGGTGAGGTCCCACTCTCTGAATACATCCACCCATACATACCCTATTTGTCCTCCATGGGTCTAATTTCCTTTTTTCCACCCCCCCTCCAGATTGTGATCCCGATGAAATTCAAAGGCGATGGTTACGTGGAGCTGCGTGCGCCAAAGAATATGGAGGATCTGAAGGCCTACACGGCTTTATCTCTGTCGCTGCAGAGACCTGAAGGCAGGGGAGACGGGAGACGCAGACGCAGACAGACCAGAGAAAAAGAAGACATGTTCGTGTTGTACCTCGGCAACAGAGATGTAAGTGACTGCCTGTGCGCGTGTGAGCGTTTTGATATAAGTTTGTTATTGCACACCAAATTAACAATCTGTGTCTTGCAGACCACTAAGAACTACATTGGCATGGTCCTGAGGGAAAACGTGCTGTACGGCGTGTACAAGCTCAACGGAGTCGAGCACCAGATGAAAACGGGTTACATCACCAAGTCTCCGTCCGAGCCGGCCAAGTTCGACAGAGTGGATCTGCAAAGGTAAGCTGAATTCAGTATGAAGTCCATTCTCACTTCTCAATCTTCCATCACTTTCTACATAGCCCCGTTTGTGAAGAGTGTGATCCGAAGAAAATGTGGATATTTTTTTTCCCCCCGTCATGATTTAGGATTTACCAGGATGCAAAGATGGTCCTCACCAAAGATATCACCTCACCCACACCCGGTAAACCAGTAGAGAGCGGCAGACGAGGAGACGAGAGCAAGAACCTGCTGGACCTCAGTCCCAGTGACATTGTTTTCTACGTTGGAGGCTACCCTTCCAACTTCACTGTAAGCAGCAAGGAAATAATGACAACAATGTTCTCGCTTTGTTATCCTTTTTACTTTTCAATAATACCTCTCGCTGTTTTTCTTCTCCTCAGCCGCCAGATTCTCTCAACTACCCAATGTACAAGGGCTGCATTGAGTTCTCCTCGTTTAACGACAAAGTCGTCAGTCTCTATAATTTCAAAAAGGCGGAGAAGATCAATTCGGAGACGCCATGCAAGAGGTAGGCACTGTTACAATTGGTGTTGAGAGTAACTTAAAGTCTAGACATTATAAGCATGCTGCCTTCCATGCCCTTTTCATTTTTTTCCCCCAGCGTATTTGTCATTACGTTTTTTTTTATATAATTTAAAACAACTGCCGCACATCATCACAGCATCCCTGTAATTACATGCATGCAGTACACCGATGAGGAAATGCTCAATCCCATTCCAGTGATGCAACAAAAAACATCTAGAGCACAGTAAATGCTTATTACAAAGTTCTGCCCTTTATTTTATTATTTTCAAAATGAAGAAAAAAGCATGCTGTCCTTTAACTGCACCTCCATCTGGTGTTTGACATTTTCGGCCTCACCCCACCCCAGTGTTTGATGTCATCCCTGTGGCATGAACAGGTAAAAAAAAAATCTCATCCTGCTTGTCTGCGTTAGCAGACCGAACACAGGCTTTAAACTTTGCACCAGCCCTTTCTATGCAGAGCGCGGAAGCCTCCCTGTTTTGTGTGGATTGTCATGTCCCGTAGTGATTCGGGTGTTTCCTCGCAAGATATGTCGGTCAGTTTGTTGTAGCTTTTTACTGGTGAGCTCCTTTTCCCTACCTCTTGTCCAGTGGAAGCCTGAGTGGGCCCCGTCCCCACAGTGATCCTGAATATGTAGGGACATTAAAGTACATCTCTGAAGTCAAACAGGCAGATCATCTTCTGACTTTTTACAGAGTAAATGTGTTTTGAAATATAATTTTCTTACTTTGCTTGCAGATATGTGCCTCCAATAGATTCCAGCTACTATGAAGGCACTGGATACGGCAAAGTGGTTATTGGTAGAGAGTCTTCCACGCTCCGCATCAATCTGGACATCCATGCTCGTTCAGAAAACGGACTGCTCTTTTTCATCGAAAGTGAGGTAAATGATCGTTCATGCGGTTACTTCATAAATATTATGTTTTCATGCATTTTAATATGTACTATTCGCAAGAGTTTAAATACTGTTTTCTCTTCATTCTAGGACGATTACCTCATCCTGACGTTGGAGAAGGGCTTCCTCTTCCTACGCAGCAATTCGGGCAACCCAGTGAAAAGCGACACGAAACTATTCCCGGTAAGAGGCTGTTCTTGTTTTCTGCGATCACTCAGGCTCTTCCTTTATACCGTTGCTCAACGAGATAACATCTGTAAATAAAGCCTAATTACCTGCTCCTTCCTTCAGACAAGCGACTGGAAAGAGGTCATCATGAGCCACAGCAGGGGGAAAATGACAATCCTGTTAAGCGGAGACATCGTGTTCAGAGCCGTTCCTTCGCTCACCAAGAGCAATTTTAAGGAATTCTACATCGGCGGTATCCCGCAAGACTTGAGGGAGAGGTACGTGCTGTTGAATTTTCCTCTCGATATGTGAGTGTCGTGTATAGGAGTCAGCCTTTTCCCACTTCATCAAGAATAACTTGAGTTTCTGTTCCTCCCTACAGAGTTAACATCACCATGCAGCCGTTCAAGGGATGCTTGAGGAATCTGAAGCTGAATAGTAACTATGTGCAAGTTGCTGAGCAAGTAGGCGTCAGCAAAGGCTGTCCCATGGATTCCTTGGTAAGTTCACCTTGCACCTCGTAAAACCTCACCCAGCCTTATGTGTGTCAACTGATTAACTGATGCTTAACGTCCATGTCCTCCTCTAGGTTTCCCGTAAAGCGGAGTTCAGCCTGGGAGGCTCCCTGTCATCCGACCTCACAGGCTTCAGTTTGGCAAACGAGTCAATCACTGTGTCCATCGGGTTCAAGAGCTCAGAGAATCAGGGTCTCATTCTGCAGGACAAACAGCAGGTCAGTCCTCATGTTTACTTTGAAATATGATGTGGTGATTGTGGCTTTTGAGTTCTGAGTTGTGCGAGAAAAAATGTTGAACTAAAACCTTTTATTCTATTTATTGATTCTATTTTCTATTTATTTTACCGTTTTCCAGGCTAACGGGTTGAATCTCGTGTTAGAAAACGGCTACGTGGTTCTGGGTTTGAACAGCAAGATCTGGAAATCAAACAAACAATATAATGATGACCAGTGGCATTATTTGACTGTGACCAAAAGAGCTGGAAGGTATGAAGGAGGCAGTTATTTTACATTTAAACATGTGATGCATCTGAAAAAAATTTTTATGCAGGATTTGCTGGTTAACACACCATTTAAAGGTGCAAAGACTTGACTTTTGAGTCACATTTCAGTCTATACATCTGAATTTGTAGCTGGTGTACAAAAAAATACAGTAATGATTTTTTTTTCCAAACAGGATTGAGCTGCTTATTGATGATGAGGACAAGGGTCAGCAACAGAGTGGCGGCCCCAACATACCCAACACAGGCAGCTCCATGGTCCTGGGACATAATAAGTTCAAGGGCTGCTTGTCCAACCTCTACACAAGACGGTGAGAAGTCCTCACGTTACGCAGCATAGCTGCATAATATCATGTAATGCACAGGGTTTTACCATTTGTTATTAAGTCACATAATGATTGTTTGTCTTACATCTGTTATTTGTTCTGTCTTGCAGGCCAGACAACCTCTACAAAGCTGAGGACTTCAGCAACTTCCAGGCTTCTGGAGATGTCTTCCTGGATGTGTGCACAGCTGACAGTCCTGTTCAACAGATGCTGGACCGCATCTCTAAGAAGGTGAGTGTTTGTTTTACATGACAAATGCTTGTAAATGTTTTATGATTTAACAACTATTGTGTTTATGATGCTATTATTAACACATACAGTCTTATTAACACATAATAATGTTAATAAGCATCTCATAAGGGCCAAGTTACCTATTTATTACCACATATTAGAAGGCTCTTAATGTAAAGTGTTACCAATAAGTGAGACTTGGCTCTGTTTTCTTGAATTAAGTGATTTATTGCATGTTTAAAGTATAACTGTCAACACTGTCAACAACGTGAGTTGAAGATTGAGTCAACTCACTAGCAGTAAGTCACACCTACATTTGTCTTTGTCTTTTTCATAACGTTTATACATTTGCACGGTGAAACTGCTGCTGTGGAAGGCGAGTGAATGATCATCACAGTGTTTACATTATATTTTGCTGCCTTGTTTCCAGAGATGAAGAAGAAGGAGCCCTAAGACCTGCCGATGCTGACGAGAGTCTTAATATTGACATGACAAAAACTGGCAGCTTGCACCACAATGCTCTGTTGCTCTCTTACAAGCTCATTCATCTGCAGTGTACTTGAATAAAAACAAGTTGCATGAACATTCCCAATCATCATAAGAATTATTAAATGTATTGTATCTCTGTCTATTCTATTTAAAAAAAAATCCACTCATTACAAACACAAACTTGTGAATAACAAGCTTGAAATCAACTCATGTCTCTTTTCTTTCTTTGAACCACCTACTAACAGTCACCCACAAGCACGTGTCCTCTAACTCACCATCATCAGACCTAATGATAACACTCACACAACAGATTGTGATGATGCTATAAATGTTTAACTACTGACTTGAATTGCTAAACCTCACAGCTGATCAGTGTCGCACAAAGATCGCAAAGGTCACAGCAAAAAGACATGAAGATAAAACATCAAGGTCACCCATGTGAATCGTACTTGAGTAAAACGCTTGAAGTTTCTGATATTAAATGTACTTTAGCATCAGAATTAAAATTAAAAGTCAAGTTAGGCATATATTTACATGTACGTATACGCTGTCTTCTGTAGGTCGACTCATTGTCAGCGTGGGTAATCATCAGATCCGACACCAAGCACTGAAATCTGATTGTTAATAAAATATATTAATACACGATACGCCACTTTGGTATTGACCTGGCCAATTATCGGATCTGATGTTCTGATTATCAGAATAGGAGCTTATTTTTCTTCATCCAATTGCAGATAAAACAAATACATTTTAAAGATGTGCTGCTTTATCTCAGCAATCTGCAGGGTAACTGCTAGCCAGAGTAAAAATGACAATACTCACCTCCAAAATGCCATAAAGTGGAAATATAAAGTAGCACAAAATGGAAATACTCAAGTAAAGTCCAATGGAAACACTTAAGTAAATTACAAGTGCTTAAAAAAATTAGTGGGCGTACAGCAGTTACATTCCATTACTGCAGTTAATATCCATAAACACAACAGGGTATACAACACATCAGAGGTTCTCAGTATTGTCTGTCCATATTTATAGTTTAATAATCTACCTGTAATGAGAGAGAGGGATACAAATGATATATATTTCAAACGTATTTAATAATTTTTTAATTAAAACATGATGATAATAAATGGGAACCCCTTGTGGCTCATGTGGGCCAGTGAAGCCCTGTGATATTTTGTAATACGAGGCTACGGATACAGACATGTCTTGACTTAACGAACACATTATGACTGTCAGTCTTCCATCTGTTTTCATTAATGATTTATCTTGCCAATAAAACAAGTTTGGAAGCATTTCCTTTGCTCACCATGTTCAGACACATTTTAATTATGTGTTCTCACACGTCTGGTTACATAATTTCTTCAGATCGCTGTGGTCGATCATGATTTAGTAAGCTCTGTGTATTTGATCTGGAACTGAAAGAGGCCGGATCGTTACCACAATCTATCCTCCAATAACCCTGGAGATTATAAGGAATAATAATAATGAATGCTCAGCTGCTGCACGGGTTCATACAAGTGCAATAATCAATACACACTACAGAACACCATCACAAGACGTGCTGCGAAGTTCAAGTGTGATTCATGGGGCTCTCATGTTGCATCACGTAACATCTGTGTATCATAAGACAACCGTCCAGTTCTTTGTGTTTTCCGTTAGGGCTGCATGACCCCTTTCAAACAGGTTCTTAGTCCGTTTACATATCTATAATCGCAGATCTTTAATTACAAGTTCATCCCTGTTTTCCTTGAGTGTGCGCCAAACTGAATCACCTCACATGAGCAAGTCATTTCCTGCATGCAGTACCGAACGAACAAAGCTGAAATCAAACACAACTCTTAAGTAGACAGAAGGATGTGTTTCTTGTCTGCGTAACAGCATTAATTAAGTAACACATGAACATCCGGTGGATCTAAGGCAAATTTTGATTGACGGATTATTGGATGGACAATACAAGTAATGTAACCCTAACATGGGTTTTGAGAAGTTCTGATGGGCTGTTAAATATTTGTCAGTTGAAGCCCTGCTTTCATTTAATTAACCAGCACCTCCTCTCATCTGTGGGTTAAACTTTGGTCTGAAAATCTTTCCCTTCCTTGTCTTTTGTGGAACCTCAGTTAAATACAGTATATCTTAAAGGAGACATATTATACTTTTTCATCTTGTTTCTTCCCTTCAGAGTATTTTATCTGTTTTTGAGCATGAAAAAGTTAAAAAGGTCAAAGTAAACACCATCAGAAGCTCCCCTCTCCCACAGAAATCACGGCTCCTGAAACGCCTCGGCAGTAGTCCTGCCTATAATCCCGTGACTTTGTGACATCACACTACGTCACAGTGTCACACATTTGCATAATTTCTACCTTGCGGCTAGTTTTGCACGTAAAATGTGATAAGCACAGCTACTCTGTTGTCGTTGTTAGCGGTGCTGGGTCAAGCGTGTGTGATCTGACCAATCAAAGCAGAGTAGGTATTCTCAGTGTAAGAAAACTGGTGTGTTTTTTGATCACTAAAGCGTGTAAAACTAATTGAGTAGTACATGCGCAGCAGGAAATATGCATAATCTCTTTTAATGATTTCGTTCAAACCACTAAACATTGTTGTACTCCCACGTGACAGAGTGGAACCCCTTTGGAGTCTCCCAGTGATTTTAGGGCCAGTTTTTTGCCTTGTCTTGAGTCTGTTTGTATTTGTTTTAGGATGCTGTGATGCAGCCGATAAATGAGAGTGTTTCAGCATGTCCATTGCCAGCCCTGGTTCAAAGTTCTTATCGCATGGGTGGCCCTGTTAGCAGCCTCAGCTACAGCCTGCCACTACAGGTCCTGCAGCCCAGGTGAGCAGCCCATCTCACCTCACAGCACCATTTCACAATGCATGCACAAACATTAAAACTTACAGTGGGGGATTTCAGCGTGAAAAGTGTGCTTGGCTGAATCCATCGTTCCGAGAACAATGCTGCAGTTACAGCCAGAGCCAAAGCACACAAACATTAAAGATGGTGTCGCTCTTCACCCTCCCCAGGCCCCATTTCTCTCTGGATGTCAGGACTCGAGCTGCTGAGGGTCTGCTGTTCTTTGCTACTACCAGAGGAGGGCGCTCTCACCTCGCTTTATACATATCTAAAGGCAGGATCAGGCTGTCTGTGGGCAGACAGAAGGAGATCTTCAACAGGGAGAAGTACAATGATGGAAAGTGGCACTCGGTCAGTGGACTTGATAAAATCACTCAACCCACGTTAACTAACAAAGCAAAATATTATTATTCATCTGCCTGGTGGCTGTGTTGTCGTAGGTCATATTCAGCTTGGAGAAGAAGAAATTCCGACTGGTTGTGGATGGGATCAGAGCCCAGGATGGTCAGCTGACAAATGCTGAGTTGACGTCCATGCAGCAGTTTGTGTCACCTGTGTACCTGGGCAGTGCTCCAGAGCCCTTTCACAAGGAGCTGAAGGTAAAAGAAATCAAAGTAGTCACTGGACAGTACATGCAAACGATTCATTCACCGATTGTAATGTCTGTATTCATGTTTTGTTTTTGTTTTTCCATCAACTTTTAGTCCAAGGCCCTTCCAAAGCAAAGTGTGTCCGGCTGTATCCGCAATTTCAAAATGAACGGAGCACCGATGTCAAATCCAGCAACAAACCACGGCGCTGGCCCCTGCTTCGAGGGGCAGACACAAAGAGGGGCCTATTTCTCAGGGAATGGAGCGCATGTCATTATCAGTGAGTACAATCTCATAACTCTGCAGAAGCATTTTCTAAGAATATAATGGTCTCAGTTTGCCTCCTCCAAAACAAATCCAAATCCAAAAGTATCCTTATTAATAATATACACAGATCCAAACATTGTGCTAGAATAGACATGGACATGAGTCAGGTTTCCCTTCTTTTTCCCCCAAACAAAGGCATATATGTCTAAAAAGAAGGACTTAAGAAGGTGAATTTAATACCTTTTAATTTCTCAGAAATATTGTGGTAATTTCAGTAAAGACTTATTTCACAGGTCTAGTGATTTCTTAATCGTATTCTGGGGAATAACAATGTCTTTCTGTAGAATATATATAATATTTGAGTGGACCTCAGAGTTACATTCTGGAAAAAGAAAAGCAAAACCGTTGACATTAGAAGCAGTTGTGAAGATATTTCCTGGAAAAAACTGGTAAAGTCTTTAAAAAATACCAGAAATCCATTTAATCCATGCCTATGCCACAAATTTCCCAATCTGCACTGCACTGGCTAAAGCACTCTCTAAGCTACGAACTAGATATTAATTGGGACTAATTAATTAAAAACCACTGTCTTCATTTTCTCTATAATTAGTACCAAAAAGGAAAGTCCTTTCAAGGACACGTCCAGAAAATTAGTTACATGTCAGTTCCTTCTAAGAAACTAAGAGACATGTAAGAAAGAGTCTACTTGATATGTTAATTTCATGGCTGACTGCTAATTATTTGGCACAGTTGGTCTGAAGTTTAATATTTATAACAAGATAATATCTGTTTGCTTTTTTTCAGATGACTCCTTTGTTGTGGGCTCCAGCTTTGAGCTTCTGTTCAGCATCCGACCACGTAGTCTGACCGGGCTCCTGCTTCATGTCGGTGACTCCAGCAGGAGCCGGTATGGACCCGCGATGGGCCAATATCTCATCGTCTACATGCTCGGAGGAGAGGTGAGGCCCCGCTCAGTTGTTCTTCCTGCCCAGTCTGGACTGGGAAAACACATCTCTTGGCTTTTTGTGTCTTTCAATCATTCTTCTCAGTCAACGGCTTTAATGTTGTACTGCATGTTCTCTATTTTAATGTTTTGAAGACAGATCCTAAAATTTGATGCTGAGTGACAAGTTTTTCAGTTAAAAGTGTGTTCCCCGTGCACTCGATTAAAAAGTGCTGTGTCCGGCTCCTTTTTACAGGTGGTGGCACAAGTGAACAACGGAAATGGAGATTTCATGGTGTCGGTAAAGCCGAAAGCTTCTTTATGTGATGGAATGTTTCATAAGATTTCAGGTAAAATGCACAAAGTCACTTCATGGAAGACAAAAGAAGCTATTCGAACACTAATATGAATGATTTAAACCGCTGCCTGTTTGTCTTTTAGTAATCAAGAGGAAAAATGTGGTGCAGCTTCATGTGGACACAGTAGACAACTACAAGATTGGACCACCATCCCCTACTATAACTCTGACCAAAGACTCCTTGTATGTGGGTGGCATTCCTGGTGAGTGTTAATCTGTTAATCTGAGAGTTAATTGACTTTGTTAAATTTGGGGTAATTTTATTCACTCACTAAAAGAGAAATACCACAACAAAGTAACATAAGGTAAAGTACTTTGAGGAAAAAGTCATATTGCATGTATAATACATATAGTTACACAAATAAATGTCATGTAGGCTTTTAGGCTAATCTCCAAACTGGTGGTTTTAAAATCAAACTATTTATAAATGTAAATAACTTAAGGATTAAATAATGTAAAATACATCATGAAGTGATTCTAAAAGCTTGAAATTCAGGAGCTCTATATGTTTCTTTGTCACAAACTCGGAAAAGTTTAAAAACTGAAATGATTGAAATGCCCCACATGGTAGTTAAAGGGACAGTTCACCCTAAAATCAAATATACACATTCTTCGTTCTTACCCGTAATGCTATTTATCCATCTAGATTGCTGATTACATTTTTGCAATATCAATCGCTTTCACCGTTCACCACTGTCTACCTTTCTCTTACAGAGGTGTTGATGCAACAGATGCTCCCCGTCACATCGTCCTTCGTGGGATGCATCCAGGACCTGAGGATCAACAGCGACCCGATTTCTTTTGACAGGCTGCCTGCTGTGTTCGGTCCGGTCAACCTCAGAGAGTGTCCCGGCTGAGCGAACGCATCTCGCCGCATCACCAGTTGAACAATCCTTGGGACCACGTCCACCGCCAACCATGTGCAATCTGTTACCATGACAGAGAATGTGTTTGTTTGTGTGTAAGAGTGTGTACATTATGGTATGAGGAGTGGGTTTCAGTGCAAGAGAGTGTGTGTGTGTGTGTGTGTGTGTGTGTGTGTGAGTGAGTCTGTGTGTGAAATAGATGTATGAGCAGCAGCTAACAGGCTCATAATATCTGCTGCTCAGTTATAAGTTTCTGTATTTATTTTTCGGATAAAATCATGTATCGAAATGTATATCCTGCCAGATGTTTTACAGTCCGACGTGTTGGTCCATTCATCTTCTGTCGACAATCAAATGCTACTGAGTACGCTTGTGATTGGTCAGGGCTTCCGTGTGAGCGACGCAGCACTTTAAGAAAACAAATGACACCTTTTGTGATGGTGCTTTTAATGGAGATCAACATTATAAGTTAATTATGTTTGTTTTTCTGTCTGTTGGACTCAAAGTTTCAAGCTAGAATAATCATGTTTACACCCACGGTGCTCGGTTTAGTGACATTCAAGGGGTTTCCTGGCTATTTTTTAACCGTATGCACATGTCAGCATGTAGAAGTCTGGATTGTAACTGGTTTAATGATAGATGTGGATTCTTCACGCAGGCCATGCGATCACATGGTTTTCCCACTTTTTCTTTTAATTGCTGTTGTTCTGAATCCATTTTCCATGTTGCATTCCTTTTTTTCATGCACGAGGACGTCTGTGTGGTTTTTTAACAGCATGGGGAGCATTGTCTATGAGCTGAAAAGCAATTTAGAGGCCTCAAGTCTCACAAGTCTGGTCAGTCATGTTTTGGGACCATTCAGCCCAGATTTCTGTAAAAAAAATTGCAAGAAATATAACAAAATGTATTTGATGTATTGAAAATTCCCCAGAAAGTGTTTACTTACCTGCAGTTGTGGAAACGTGTTGAAAAAAAAATATGCATGATGAGTGGTGATGCATTCCTGTCTCGTGACCACTGATTTGTAAAAGACATTTTGTAATCTGTGCAATTCATGTTCTTTATAAATACTTCTTAGTGCCATGAGTGCAGCTTGTGATCCTGGTAACAACTCTCATTATTATGATTTACGTATCAAGACGTGCATCTTCTCAGATGGTGCTCAGAAATCACACTGAACAGGATCTCTCCTCTCTTGTTTGTTAGCACACCCTTTATGGCTCAGAGGGAGTCATAATGTTATCACAAGGATAAGATCAAGGTAGTTACAATGCCACATTCTGATAATTGTTTCTGGTAATATGGGAATATTGAGGATTTACTTGATTAATTGATCAGCTGTTTAGTCTTTAAGATAGTCAGTGTTTCCCAAGTCCTCAAACATCTTGTTTTGTCCACAACATAAAAAGATATCCGTGTACTGTTTAATGTCATCAAGAGGAAATAAACCAGAATATACTCAGATTTAAGAAGCTGGAATCAGAGAATGTTTTCCCCAAGAAAGGACACACACAGCTTTTCAAAATAGATGCTGATTAATTTAATAGCTGACAACTAATCAGTTAGCAGTTGCAGCTCTAGTATAACACATATTTTCTTTTTCAAAACGGACTGTTATCATTTTTGGAATGACTATATTTAAATATGACTGTTTTAAGATGGAACATCAATTAAGAATCTAGGATGGGGGTAGGGAAATTAGAATGAAACGACCATAATATTCAAGATTTAAACCGTCATGCAGTGAGATAAGATGTACAACAACAACAAAAAACCCAGCTGTTTAATATTTCTTTCTGCTAATTACCTGTTTGAAAACTATTTTTACTAAGTTAAAAATCTCTCAGGGGTTAGTTGGACTGTACTGAAAGGAGTAATATAAACCTGCTCTGGTCCCCTCTTGGTCAGCTGTCTCCTGGCTGCTGCTCTGCTCTCTTAACTCTATATAGCGGTCAGAAACAACCACGCCCACTCTGATGCTGCCTTCACGGACTTTGAGAAGTCATGAGTGAAAGTTCACTTTTATCTCGTGTTAAATAAATCTCATCATAACTTTTTAAGCTCATATTTCTGACTTTTTTAATCTCAGTTCTATTTTTTTAATGTCATAATTATGATTTTTTTTCCAAACAATAACTTTGACTTTTTATATTTGGATTCTGGAATTTTTATTTTATGATCATGATTATTTTTTTTTGTGTGTGTAATTTAATACTTTTGGCTCATTGTCACTTTTATCTCGTATTTCTGACTTTTTATCTCGTATTTCTGACTTTTTATCTCATTGTCACTTTTATCTCTAAATAATGACTTTTAGAAAAAAAAAATCTTTTTATTACTTTTTATCTCATGATTCTGGCCTTTTTATTCATCATGATGATCATGATTTTTCTTTTCAACTAATAATTTAGACTTTTCTATCCCACAACTATGAATTTTTACCTCATTATTTCAAATGTTATATTTTTTTTTATGTATGTATGTATGTATTGTGGTTGCGGAGGGACTTGCCCAGAACCCTGGCTCCCCTATCTATGTAACGATCTTGAGCTAGCGGAAGTGGGCTTGCACAGACAAACGTGAATTCCGACAGCACTCGAAGGCAGCACATTTCCTGTCTGCGCAGGAGCACTCGAGCCAGCGGTCAGGCGGCAGAATACGGAACCGCCGGTTGAACGACTAGCATAAACACTCATGTTGTTAGCCGTCAGTGTCTCTACCTGTCCGCTCACTAGTCTCCTCGTGTAACGATAAGAACATGACTGTGTTTGCTCCAAAAACAACCCGCGCCACCGGCTGAGACTATTCTGGCTGTAAGCAAACTAACGACACTCACCGCAGCTCCCCCTCCCTCCTCCTCCTCCTCCTTTCGGCTCCTCCGGTATCGGGTATCAGAATGGCGGACCCGACAGAACCAGCCCCGGGGCTGAGTAGCGTGGAGGATGAGAAGACGGAGCGCATCAACGACGCAGAGCTGGCACTGAAGGGAATCAACATGCTCCTCAACAATGGATTCAAGGAGAGCGACGAGCTCTTCAGGACATACAGGTACATCACTGTCTGTTTGATTTGAGATACAATAAGCAATGTTTGTGCGTCTGTTTGGACGTTTAGCTGATGTAAAATTGACATAACCTCTCTAAGGGGGCTGTCAAACGTGATGACAAGCGCGGCAAATGTCTCCAAACTACAGTGGTCACCCAGCATGAGTAGAGGCCATGAAGACATTAGTTCCCCTCGGTGCGCCTCTGTGCTTTTTAGATTTGTGAAACAAAACCTCAACATCCCTGTCACGCTGTGCACGGCGGCACCATATGATCAGGTCACAAGCGGGGCGAATCGTGTTTGAATACCCTGAGCAAATATCCACACCCAGGACGGGACTTGTGATGCTCAGACAAACAGTCAAATGACTTTGTTTGATGTAGTGATAATGGAGGACACCATCAGTGGAGATGTGCAACAATGTTTTTCAAAGCAGAAATGCTTGTTCCTGTCAGGTCAGCTGTATGTGTCAGATTTGATGTGCCGCCATAATGTAAAGATCAAACCTGCAAATCATCCTTCAGCCTATTCATTCCCATCCTGGGGGGTGTTGGACCCCTAAGACGAGCAGCTGCCAGTTAATCAATAGGAAAGGAAAACTAAATTAATAATTCACGCCATGCTCTTTAATTTTTTTCCACATGTAATTCCACTTTTCTGCACATGTGTTACTGGGTATTTGTTTTACCTTGGAAGTTCTGTTCAGATACATTTAGGGTAAAGGATACCTGGTGTGGTTGACCTCATTATAAGCAAACTGTGATGGCTCGCAAGTGAAAAGGGCTGTGAACCTCTGCTCCGACCACAGTCCACTCGCTGGTTGCAGGGTTTTTGTGCGGTCCACGCTGTGATCTTATTATAAGGGCCGGTTACGTCTGCGTAGGGTTCGCTTTCAACTACGGTGCAGATGCCACAGAAGGGCAACCCACCCCCATGTGTCCTGTCCCCCGGTGAAAACTTAAATGTCACCTCTTCCACTAATTGCATTGAACACTTGGTGTCCCCCTGCTTTGATTGCCTCAGAAATAAAGATGGAGGGAAGTGAAAGACGCGTACACAGCAGCCGACGACGAGCTTGTGGCTCGTTTTTAAAGAGGCAATATGGAGGAACTTTGTTGAAAATGAAAGATGAAGAACCACCGACTCTCCAGCTGGCTTCCAAACAAGGTGGATGGTACTTGTAGGCAGTCCGACAAAAAATCTGAAGCACTCTGATTTAGTTGAAAATCCTTTTATTAAATGATTGGATACACCTGCGGCATCCATTATGCCCCAATGATAACTCTTTGAGGCAAAACATTTTTACATTTGCATTCCACTTGAGTCCTCTTCCTTGAAAAGTGCCTGATATTTGACATCTACATCACTTTTATTTTTTAAAATTCGAGTACAAAAAGAAAAAAAATATCAACAGAATGTGAAGAAATAACAGTTCTGACAGTCTGATGATGACAGATATCTTTCTATGTATCTACTGAAGTTAGCACGCCAACCAGCTAGCCCTGCCCCATCCCGTTTCATAGAACCAATGTTTGTTTACAGTAGCATCGAGCCTGTTGTATCTTCTTTGTCAGTGTCCCAGAGAGCTCATGTAAATCACCAAGGCTCTGCTTTATCTGACGTCACACTGGCCTCTGTCGGTCTTGGAGGATGTGTTCAGTTCCGGTCCAGCTAAGGTCACTGGGAGGCTGCTGAGCCTGTTTCTGGTGCCAATTCAAGTGACACTCTCTGACACCATTCCCCCACTTGGTCACCCCTCTCCCAGGACTAACTAGCTCTCAGCAGCTACGCTTTAAGATAAATACACACTACAGGATTTTAGCCCCGATCCTCCACTTGCTGACGTTTCTTTGGAGTTTGCTGACAAAAAGTCCCAGATCTTGTGAAGGACGATTGGTAGAGTGTGTGTGAAGCGCCTGCTGGATATCTAGCAGGCTAATGCCTTGGTCACACTACATGGCTTTCAAAGTCGTCAAATAGCTGTTCTGTTCACACTACTTTTCGTTGGTTGAACACTACATGACTGACTGGTGACAGGGGGTCACACATTACAAGATCACACAGAATGAAGCAGATCCAAGCAGTCAGTATTGATTATGCAGTGGGGAAAAAAAAGGAGAAAAGAGAAAGACAACAGGTTAGAAGGTGGATTAGGATGAGTGAGTAGCCAGATTAATTTGCACAAAAAAAGCACGCAATTGCCTGCTTGTATTGTGGCTCAACAAATACTGAAAAGTCCTTTAAGCATAACAAGATGGTGCCACAATAAAATCAACATAAACCCCGCTAAGGTCGGGCTTTAGTGTGCAATGGGAATGTGTAAACGTGTAGATGTCTAAGGTATAACAGCAGTTAGGCGCAGTGGTGTCAAAGTGATCCAGTAAAGGGCCGTGTGGCTGCAGGTTTTCATTCCAACCAAGCAAGAACACACCTGATCCAAATCAGGTGTGTTCTTGCTTGGTTGGAATGAAACACACCTGATTTGGATCAGGTGTGTTCTTGCTTGGTTGGAATGAAAACCTGCAGCCACACGGCCCTTTACTGGATCACTTTGACACCGTTAGGGGTTAATCTGATGATTTGTTTTGAGCATGTAATTGACAGGTGTCCCAATTTTCTTACATGCTGCTGTGTATTAGGGAGTGTGAACGCATTAAAACGACTACATTCCTTTTGA
The DNA here is from genome assembly GCF_900880675.1 of Sparus aurata. NCBI lineage: Eukaryota > Metazoa > Chordata > Actinopteri > Spariformes > Sparidae > Sparus > Sparus aurata. The sequence continues at coordinate 22,626,986 of NC_044207.1, read as the reverse complement.
CTCGAGTAGCTTCTTTTGTTCCAGCAGTCATCTTGTGCCTCACCTTGTCCATGTCTCCACAGTGAATCAGTCCAGTGTGTGCTGCATGAAACAGGCTCAACACACTTTTGTCACTTCACTCCACCCATGAACTGCTTTAATGCCACTAGATATGTCGTCTGTTCACTCAGCAGGTCTCTCAGTCTGACATGTCACCTGCTTTTTATCTTCTGTTTCAGGAACCACAGTCCTCTGATGAGTTTCGGTGCCAGTTTTGTCAGTTTTCTGGTAAGTTCAGGGGCAACCTGTTTTCGCAGCACTCTGCAGTTTCACTCATACTGTTGTCAGCACTTGTGTGCTGACAACAATTATTGTAAATGTCCCTTTGAAAACCACATCTGTTGCATAATATAGGTTCAAGGAATTTCCCTGCTTGGAACAAACAATTAAAAGCAAGTTCAGCAGTTGAAAAAACAATCTTAACTCAGGGTCAGTGACTTGGCTGTTCCTGGGCGTTCTACCATATCACAAGCTCCCTGTCAGCAGGTGAAATACACTTTTTTTTTTAGGACAAATATACCTTTTTTTAGTAACAACTTGGCTGTCTCCTTCCGACTGCTACGTGGTGTCAGTGGATGTCATCACCACCTGTTGCTGTCAAGATCTAAAAAAGTCATTCAATTAACCGTTTCTTTATTTAAGATCTACTTGCAGCTACCTTCAATGTTATTCTGTTAATCTCAAAACTCAGGACTTGTTAGATCGACCCATCAATGGCAAAGGGAGACAAAGGAAGAATGATGTACACGCAAAGGGTTACAATTTAACCAGATTGTGATGAGAGCTTTCACCATTTTCATTAACACTATTTACCATTATTTTACAGATATACTCTTACACTCTTGTAGTTGTCCTGCATATTGAACTCTATGTGTTTGTACTTTGTTTCATGTCTTATTTTGTACCTGTTTGTGCGTCTTGTTGTTTTCACCTTAAGTGTATTCCGTTTGTTCTCTTTACTCCCACTGAATGTTGCATCATTTATTCTTTCTGTTTTTTGCACCAGAGTAACACAGTTCTGTTCCTCTATGTACTGCTCTGCACTGTACATCTTATCTTGTTAAAAGGGGTTAAAAAGCTGTTTGAGTTGGCTAGGGCTACCAGTGCCCCAGACCTCAGCAACTCTCAATAAAATCCTAAAATTAAGAGATAAAGCAAACGTTAGTGCAAGCAAAGTAACAGAGATGCCTCATCTTGACGGATGATTCTTTCCCTTTCTAATGTATCACTTAGTGCAACAGTAGTCGGAGCCTTGTGTCTCATTAAGAATTAATTCAGGTCTTTTATAACTTGATTAATAATGATAAGAATATAAATGATAAGAAGAATGCTAAAAATGATGTGTCTTTGCCATTTAACCATGCTACTTCCTTTTGTGACTGCAATCCACCTACAATGCAGTTTGGCATTCCCTCACCAGACACCTTAACACCTGTTCACACCTGGGCTCACCTAGCCCCAGCAACAAACATGAAGGTCGGTTAAGGTCATGACCCACAAGTGGCCCTAACAACTCTGTAAGGACACTCCCACACAAAGTTTAAAAGCCTCCAAACTTCCCTCCAGTTAGTTAGAACTGAGAAAGCCTCCTGGATGCGAGGCGAAACTAGAAACTGAAACAAGTCCAGTTGCCTACGATACAGCACTTAGAATGCTACGTCCTTATTCTGTTAAGTAATGAATGTATAATTGAGTTTTTAAATCACAAAAATTGAATTTACTTACTTGTTTCTGCCAGCCATTTTTGACCTCAGTTGTCCCCTGCTTCAGTTCTAGCTGTAAACATTTTTTAGGGGCCAGACCAACCTGTTTTTTTTTTTTTTTTTCTTTTTTTTGGTTTGTGGCTTCATGTTGTTTTTAGCAGTTTAAAAAAAAAGAAGGTTGTGGCAAACTGATCTCAAATAAAACACTCCTACACATTGTGTGTTTGTATGAACGCTGAAAAGTATGAAGACAGATCAGCACAGTTTTCCTGTTTTCTGTCCAGGGTTTAATCCAGGATTAGAATTTCTGCTTAACTTTGAAGGCCTGTAGATCACATCTCGGCATTTAATTTGGAGTAGCTGTAGTAGTTTTCAACTATCTATCTTGTTGCAGAATGCCATGATGACGTTTGAAGAAGAGAAAATGCAGATGGCCTTCGAGGACCTCAAAGCTACAGAGAGACTGTGTGAGAGTGAAAACACTGGGGTCATTGAAACCATCAAAAACAAGATCAAGAGGAGTGTGAGTAACACATAATTTCATTGATGATAATTGAATGAGGTGTATACAGTATATAGAACAAATGCATCAGCCTGTAAAGGAGCGTTTTATGTTGGACCATAATGTCCAGGTTTGTTAGCCTGCCAACATGTTTTCGCACCAGTCTGTAAGTGTGAGTTGTTTGTGTGGGCAGATGGACTCTCAGAGGTCGGGGGTGGCTGCAGTGGACCGACTCCAGAGGCAGATCATTATTGCAGACTGCCAGGTTTACCTCGCAGTGCTGTCTTTCATCAAACAGGAGCTGTCATGTAAGGGAAGCTTTTAGTAGTTGTTGATTAAATATGAAGATTGCTCATTAATCAGTGTGAATTTCACCTTGACCAACCTCAACTTCAATCTCCTGACAGCCTACATCAAAGGAGGCTGGATCCTCCGCAAAGCCTGGAAGATGTACAACAAGTGCTACAGCGACATCACACACCTGCAGGAGGGCAGCAGAAGAAGGGCGTCGGAACAGCAAGCGACTGCGTCGCAATCTCTGTCCTCCTCCTCCGACCTCTCCCACCACAGCCGCTCCTCTTCACCCGGGCCGAGCCCGTCTCAGAGAATGGACGGCGTCAGCCAGGAGGCTCTGGATCGGCTGAAAGGTTCGGTCAGCTTTGGCTACGGCCTCTTCCACCTCTGTATCTCGATGGTGCCGCCGCACCTGCTGAAGATCGTCAACCTGCTGGGCTTCCCTGGCGACCGGCTTCAAGGCCTGTCAGCGCTCACGTACGCCAGTGAAAGTAAGGACATGAAGGCCCCCTTAGCTACGTGAGTATGTGAGTGAGTACGTTTGTGTATCTGTGTTCTGGCTGTAACTGAAACATGAACATTCATTTGTAAACATTAGGAGAAAGGAATGGATTTCTTTGTGAGACGTCTTTTTTTTTGGTGGCCACCATGAATGATGTTGTAAGTACAAATTACTGATCCTTGATGGAAGGAAATTCATTATCCATCTGTTTTTTGTTTTTTTTTAAGGTGTATATGGAATATACACACCAGCAATGAAGTTAAGGTCATTGCAAATTGTTCCTTTTTTGCAGCAGATGATGCCATCTTAACGGATAAAAGAAGACTTCCTTTTTTGCTGTACATTGTCCTCATTGTAGTGATTCCCTTACAGCTTGGCCCTCTTGTGGTACCACACAGTAGTGCAGCCCTTCTTCGCACTGGACGGCACAGACACACAGGCAGGCCTGACGGAAGCCAAATCCATTCTCCAGCAAAGGGAGGCTACCTATCCAAACTCCTCCCTCTTCATGTTTTTCAAAGGCAGAGTTCAACGCCTTGAGGTAAATGCATGTCAACACTAGATCTTATTATCTATGTAGCTCATTCTGACTTAGGAGCGTTTAATATTGTCTCAGCCTGTAACTCACACCATAAAGTTGCCCTCTCTAGTGCCAGATCAGTAGTGCCTTGACGTCCTTCCGAGATGCCTTAGATCTGGCCTCTGACCAGAGGGAGATTCAGCACGTGTGTTTATATGAAATAGGTACTAATTTACCTCTCACATTTCAAACTGCTCTGCTCAGTGCTAGTCTGCATCATAATTTTTTATAATTTCTGGACGTTTTAGGTTGGTGCAGCATGATCGAACTGAACTACAGAGAAGCCTACAAAGCTTTTGAGCGACTGAAAACGGAATCTCGCTGGTCCCAGTGTTACTACGCCTATTTAACCGGAGGTGGTGACCACACAAATTCATAAGGCTTTGAAGGCATTTCTCGCGAGTTTTGGAATCGGCTCCTAATCCATAGTATGTGTTGTCATGTAGTGTGCCAGGGAGCCACAGGTGACCTGGAGGGAGCTGTGTCTGTGTTCAAGGATGTTCAAAGACTTTTCAAACGCAAGAATAATCAGATAGAGTTGTTCTCCATGAAGAGGGTGAGTGTTTGTACACCAGCTGATTTTCTCATGCAAGATTTTGGTGTAAAATATAATGAGTGAAGTGTGTATGCACACTTTTTTTTTTTTTTTAATCAGGCTGAGAAGCTGAGGACCACCAGTCTATCCAAAGAACTCTGCATCCTGTCTGTGATCGAGATTCTTTATCTGTGGAAAGCTCTGGCCAACTGCTCCACCACCAAGCTGCAGACCATGACACAAGGTACTCGAATCTGAAATGTTTATATAACCAAACTACTCTTCTGTGTGTTGTTTAGCGGTGTTATTTGGCAAAGCTTAAACTTTCTTTTTCTTGCCTTCTAGTCCTGCAGGGGATTGACGATGTGTCATGCGCAGGCCTGAAAAACCTGCTCCTTGGTGCCATTAACAAATGTCTTCATAATACCAAAGATGCCATTCAGGTACTCCCGTGTGCAATTGGAATGTATGATGCTCGGAAATATGAGTCACCGCAAAATACACTGCTGAAACAATGTACTCATCACACAAGTGTCAATACTGTGGTGATAAGAGCTTGACTGAATTTATCCGGTGTGTCATCCCTCGTTATTTGGCAGTATTTCCATCTGGCTGCGAGGGATGAGGTGGGTCGCCTGAGCAACTCTTATGTGCAGCCCTACTCCTGCTATGAGCTGGGTTGTGTGCTGCTGAACTCCCCAGAGGCAAGTTGTGTTTGTGTGTGTGTGTGTGTGTGTGTGTGTGTGTGTGTGTGTGTGTGTGTGTGTGTGTGTGTGTGTGTGTGTGTGTGTGTGTGTGTGTGTGAGAGATAGAGAGGAGAGAGACTGTTGTGTGGGATGGTGGAGAAGTCGCACTGTCTAATAAATATTTTATTCTGCCTGTTTTTACAGTCTGTAGGGAAGGGCCGCATGCTAATGCTTCAGGCCAAGGTACAGTAGGTTTCTTTATATACATCTTCACTGAGTTCACCCAAAACATGGCAATTCAGTCATTATCTACAACCCAACTACATGCTGATGGAAAGTCAGGTGAAGTTTCGTACTCGTTCAGGAACATCTCTGGAGGTTCACTGTAAAACAGCATCCTCCTAAATGACTGAAGTAGTTGAAAGAAAACAACATAAATTTACTCCCATACAGCTCATCTGGCATAACTGAATTAAAAAGATGTTATTGTTACACGTTTTAAAACAAGCCCCCCATCTACTTCAATTGTGTGGGAGAATGCTGCAGCTGTGTTTTGCTGTGAAGCTCCATAAATGTTTTGTGCACTACGAAACTTCACCCGACTTTCCATCAGCACAAGGGTGAGTAGATAACGACAGAATTTTCATTTTTGGGTGAACTTATCCTTTAGTGCTTTCAAATGACTTGTATTTTATACTTGTTTTCTTTTGCTGATTTACTGTATAAACCAATAAGTAATTGGTAGCATGCTTTATATATTGGTTTTAGACTTATTAAATGTATCTCGTTTTATTTCTGCTTGTAGTCAGTGTTTAATCATGGTCTTATAGCAGATGTTGGGATTTGCACACTCTAACGGATCAATACACTCACTGCCTGATCAGGTTAGAGCATACCCAATAATAGAGCGGGTAGCCAGCTGCTTGATTCCTCTCAGTCAGTCAACTGAGTGCAGTTCACTGTGGGTTGGCTGGTCACTGAACTGAGAGAAGAGGGGGGAGGATTGATGGTTTCACCCCAGCTGGAGAAATCATGGATGTAGACTGGGTTTGTATGCTCTGAAAAAAAAAAAAATGGCTCCATACCTAAAGAGAGGCTCGGATCCAAATAGAAAACTCCAGGTAAACAAGGGGAAACGCTCATTCGCTGTAACAAGCATAGGTGACATTCACGTACTCCTTGAAACAATAAGAGCTCTGACTGAAGCTATGCCAGGTTCCTGTACGCACGCTCTGTTGGTTTAGGTAAGCTGTCTGACTTCAGCAAGAGGTCATGACACAGACGAGCAGCTCTCACCTCGGGAACACTGAACACATTTTTTTGATTTTAATAAAAATTAATTGCCTGGCTACACCCTGTTCCATATGTGGTGAAGGCGGTTCCAGATGGTTGTACAGTGAATGGTGTCTGCATTGCCTGAGGTGAACCGGGTGCTGCCTCACCCACCTGAATTTGCCTCAGAGACGTCTGGCGCAGTGCTATTGACTTTGTTAGTGGATGCACAGCCGACATTGACGGGAGCACAGATCTTTGGCTCTCTGCTGTTGCTGTGACGGCTGACTCTGCATGCCTGAGCAGATGCAGCAGTGTCTGACAGGAGCACAGGAGGAGCCGGGCAGCAGGCTCTCCGTTTCTCTAATGGGTGTGCTGCTGCACGATTGGGCAGCGAGGGCATTGATCGGTCCAAGTGTGCTGACTGCATGGCTTGTTGGAGGGCAGAGTGCAAACAAAATAAAACTTTATTTTATTAACTCTTCTTCTTTCATGGATTATGCAGGAGGACTACGCAGGCTATGACTTTGAGAACAGGCTCCATGTTCGGATTCATTCTGCTCTCGCCTCGATGAGGGCTGAAGTCCAGCCTTGACTTTGTCATCTGCACCTCACAAAGAAGTGGAAAACCACTCTGGGCACTTCTGTTACACTGTTTTATTTGTTTTAATTTATTTTCATATTCTGAGCCAATTTATCATTTTAAAACGTGTGCAGTATACTGTATATTGAAATGTTTTATGGGAGAACAGTTACAAGAGGGTTTTACTTTCTATCTCTAATCTATCATGATAAATTAAACACATTTTGCTTTATCGTTTACATGGTTATGGCATTTTAATGAGATGGAAATCTATGAATTAATTTGAAAAAAAAAAGCATCAGTCATATTGCTTCCACAGAGTGAGTTTTTCCTCTGATACGGACACGGGTCAAGTAGAGAAATGGCACATATCACATTAACTGACAAAGCAATTAATATGAATGACTCAGCCACTGATTTTGAGAAGCTGATGTTCTTACCACCTCCGATTTGGTTGTTGACTTTGAGATTTGTGCTGTAAAGACTTTGCTAATCAATTGTTTTTGTTAGTGTTGCCCCTTTTTTAAGCAGGATTGTTTTTATCAGTGTAAATATGTCTCGCACATGAGTTTTAATAGATGTGCCAACATCAAGTTGTGCCACTATTGACTGTAAACTGGTTCTCCTTTATATTGTTTGTTTTAATATAATAAAATGAATATTGTTTAATCCAGTTGACTTGACTATTGTAGTTAGACACCAGTGTGCACATGATTAATACTAATGAGGGATGCACATTTTAAGCACTTTCTTTAATTGATGTCTTAACAATGGATTTTTGGTTTAGCATAAAAAATATACAACATAATTTGTATTATGTATAAAGTTAAAAGAACAGATGTAAACACCAAGTCTTTTGAGTGATACTAAACTAAATTACACAAAATGACTTCATTGTAATCAGCAACTAGGCCCAACAAAATCTGACACAAATTGAGGCAACTAAAATGTATTAATATCAGCCTGTGTAGAACTTCTATGTGATTTTATACAACATATAACTTTTCTTGATGCATTTTTGCCTGTCTTTGTCGGTTAATGCATTTGTAATCAGTTCAATGGCAAATAATTCATTATTAACATTTCTAATACATATTATTCATTGTGAAACAAATGGTTAATTTATAGTTAATTGAACTAGACAAGTTATTTCACTGTAAACAAAAACAATGAAATGCTTTATAGACCATTTATTAAGAAACTTCTTGTAAACTTGCAACTGATGTGTATAAACTTTTACAATTGCTTTTGGTTGATAAAGCACTTTTTTGATAATGGTAAAATAACTTATCAAAAATTTTAATTGGCTATAAATGTATCATTTATTAATGATGGTCCCAAAAAGTCATACTCGTGATCTTAGAATAACTGACAAAAAGCATGACCGATATTAACTCTGTCATTCAAACAACTTAAAGTCCGTGTAAACCAAAATCAGCCATTTTCTTCTAAACACATTAAACGGGTCATAAATGTGTTTACTTAAAACATGTAAAAGCCATTCAGCCATGTAGAATTTAATTTTGGAGCTAGGCTCACAAACAGTTTTTCAACATTTCTGTGTTCAGGATTTAATGGGCGGGTCAGAAATCATGCAAATCATGGCCGCGTTACGTAACGCGGCCATATGATTTGCATAAACCCCGCCCTGCTGCGGAAGTGGTATAAATACGTTCAGCGCATCGGCTTCAGCGGTTCTCCCACTCACTCTCCAGTTTCGGTTTGCATTGCTTACAATAGTTTGCAGCTAGCTAACCAGCCAACCAGTCAGCTAACCAGCCATGTCTCCTCCACATCGCTCTGCATCTTTCCTGGATGCCACAGTGTGCAGGGTGACTGCGCTGTTAGTTTATTTAAGTTTCCTTCGGATGAAACGTAAGGAAACGGGGGAGTCCATTAACACTGGTCAACTCCGTCCCGGCTTGCATCCTCTCCTCCGCCAACGAGGAGATGTGACCGCTGCTGACCGCCGCTGACACTCTCCGTCCTGCTAACGGCGGGTCCCACCGGCATGATGTGGCCGCGCCGCAGCCGGCCCTCCGTCCCGTTGGCGGCGGGTCCCACCGGCTTGATGTGGCCGCGCCGCAGCCGACCCTCCGTCCCGCTGACGGCGGGTCCCACCGGCAGTATGTGGCGGTAGTATCAGGGCCGCATTATTGGTGAGCCGTCCCAGTGTGAACGGATAATCCGGAGGCGCGGAGCAAGGGCGTGTCGGTCTGACAGTCTAACTGCACAGGTCCTTCACTCAACTAAATACAGAGAAATGTCCCACAAAGCAACGTTACATGACCGAACAAAAGTAACGTAGTAACTATAACTGTCTTTAGCAACTTATATGAGGAAAACACATCCCACAGCTGTATGTGGAGAAGCGTCTGTCCTCCTGTCCGTCCCCTCCCTGTCCTCCCGACTCTTCCTCACATTTCTGCTCACAAAACAGCGTCTGTCACGCTTGTCACAATAGTGTTTAACTCACCGAGTGTTTGACGAAAATAAATCACCGCGACCGCCAGCCCTCCTGACCAAGACTACAGGGAACTGTCCCCCAGAAAACAGCCTCCGTCCCCGCGAGTGACAGAGTCAGACAGCGTCCTGTTACTGATGGTGATTATGTATAATTATGTAATTTAGCGCGAAAAACTTCACTCCGTCACTTTCCAGGATGTTTAGTGGGTCAGGATCTCAATCAATACACGTTATAACAGCATCTATATGATTATAAACTGTCCGCGGGTTTAGATAGACAAGGGGAACACCTGGGGAACACCTGGGGAGACACCGACGTCATTAACATGACGTGTAGCCCCCGCTGCATGGGCGTGGTTCCAGCGCCTCTAACTGACACGCCCCCAGCGTTTCACAGCAGAAAGAAGTGCTTGTTTTTCCATGATTTAGAGACCTAATTTTATATACTTAACAATTTTTTTAATCTTTCAAATTTGGCTCAGTGGTCAATGATACATGTTTCTTTGGTGTGACAAACTCATAACACAATTTTTTGCCGCTTTACACGGACTTTAAACACACTGTACTCACACATGAGCCACAGGGAAAATCCATCACATTTGTCCTCCCTCAATATTAATGGCATGGACAAAATATTAGAATCACTGCAATACAGTGGGAGCGAAACTGCACCTCAACAACACTTAATCAAAACCTCTGACAGAGTTCAAACAAAACCTGAATAGTATAACCTCTGTGAAGGATGGATTTATTGCAAAACTGCTGTTTATTAGGCTGCATTCATTTTTGACCAGGTGACCTCGATAAACTAGTGACTGTGTGTATTTTAAAATGGCAAAACATAAAAGCAATAATTGTTCATACAGGCCGGTTGAACCTCCGCCAGGAATTTCAATCTGGATTTTGCAGATCCCCGAGGGATCCATGGATGAATTTGAGAAAGAACAGTGCATAATTTTGGAGGTGAATCACTAAAACAGAAAGGCCAAGACACATTTTATGATGGGTCGCTCGGGAAATGATAAGTAGGACATGGCCTGTGGTAGACAAGGCAGTGGGGTGGATGGCATGCAGTTAAAATATGTGCCATAATCCAAAAGACAGATGATCGCACAAAACCAAAATAGTTCAACTAACATTAAGCTTTTATTTAGCAACAATAGAAATTCTGTATTGATACCCAAAAGAGTGATAACAGAAAAAAAAAAACAACTAAAACTTATAGCAGCTATCCACAACATGAGAAAAGGTATATTCAGTGCTTGAGTGTGAAGGAGGTAAGGCTTGCATAGTTATAGTGACGCACATGCATTTATTGTGAGGGGTTAGATTTCAATTAGATCAACAGCACTAGGAATATATTTGTACTTTAACTATGGCAAGACCTTTCTATACACGCGCGCACACGCACACACACACATCTATAAGTGCAGAGCCAGTGTCCCTGCTTCAGTAGAGTAAAAAGTGCTACAGTATCTACAGTCAGGTAGACTTATGTGCAACTCAGTAAGTCTCTATACTCTTCTATACAGTACATAGTTGAGGGCTTAATGATGATTTAAACATTCATTTTATCGTGAAAACTTAAGTCTTATTTCTGTGGTAGCTTCCGTGATTCTCGTCTGATGTGGAATCATTTTACTCACCATCATCAGCTCTGAAGAGAAATGGCAAGACAGAGATTAATAATCAGCAGATTTTGAACACATCCAGTCAAATACTAATTATCTGCAACACTCACTGTAGTTAAAGTGAAAACAAAGGCAAGTATTCCCTAACTGTTCCCTTTTTAATACTCTGCAATGAATTATAGAATGAATAATAGAATAAGAGTTAAATAAACCTCTAATCAGTATGCTCAGGATGCATCATGCACTCCATTGTAGCGGTTTGCAGTGGCCTCGCTGCACTGAAGCCGATGAGTAAAATGTTTTTATCACCAGCAGGAATTACGGACAAACTACCAGAAACAAAACCAAGGTTGCTATTTAAACACTCCATCTATCTAACATATTTATTCATATAAATATTCCTAAAATACATTCTAGTTTTTCCAATACATGCCTATACCATACTTAAGTGGTCAAGGACCATCATAAATACGCAAAAAGAGAGTTTTTGTGCTTTCTGTTCATACACATCTATTTAAGAATATATGCCTCTGGGTCCGTTCAGTGTTTTAAGGACACTGGTTGCAGGACAAACCTCAGAACAGCAGATAAAGTCCAAAAGGTGGTAAAAGTAGATATCCAATTGGATGGATCTGTGGATCTGAGTGCATTTCTTCTTATTAGTAGATGTCAGGCAGGTGAGTGTAGTTTCTTTCCCAGTAGCCTTTCAAGTAGAGCCAGTCCTGAGCTTTGTTGTGAGGGTTGGGTCCTTGCTGGAACCACCTGCAGAGTTTGAACAACGAGAAGAATCATTTAATATGATTACAGTTCTATTCCTTATCTTGTTATTCTTATCTTTTTTATCGTCTCTATCTCTGCTGGTCTCTGAGAGCTACCACAAATGTATGACTACAATGAAAAATCAGGTGTCTTATGCCTTATGGGAAACACGGACAAGTCAAAACACGGACAGACTGCATAACACAATTCTTCCTCGTTCAAAACCAATTATCCAGTATCGAGCATCAGCATCGTCGTGACTGCCAGAGTCTTGACAAACAGACAGTTGCAGTTGTGCATTTTGTCCTGAGGAGGGCGGTGTGGTGTAGTGCAGCACTTCACACCAAAGAAAACAACAGCAATAAAGCAAAGCTCTGAACCAAACCTTGGGCCAAGTGCAGCATTCCTTCTCAAGTATAATAAAGGGGGCAGCATAGTTGGCAAAACAAGACAATAAGGGAGGCAATTAGTAAAAAACATATCATTAAGGTAATGGCATTACATCCTATTACCCTGTGACTGACCTTGTTTTCCAGTCCTCTGATGATTTGGTGCGGTTTTTCCGTGCCATTCTCTGTTTTTCCTCAAGTCTCTTCTTCTCTGCACTTGCCAAATCTATAAAGGAGGGCACAAATATAGAAAACTTGGATATCACCACAGATGGTTTTTAAGCTGGTGTGCCAAAAAAAAACCAAACCTATGTCATAAACTTCACCTATATCTCCATTCTCCATGGCGCGAATATCAGGTCTGAGGCGACTATCTGTTAGAGGAATAACTCCCTCCATGCTCTTCTCCAGCTCATTGAGGTGCATTGCGAATGTGGAGAATGCATAGAACTGCCACACAGAGAAGGAACAACCATAAAATATCTGCTGTCAAATTGACAAATAATACAAAACACCTCGTGTTTGAATGTACCTGCTGCTATGATCACCTAATTTCCCCTCGGGGATTAATAAAGCTATCTGTCAATCTATCCATCTATCTATCCATCCATCCATAGCCATTATGCCAGACTTTTCTTTATCAGATTTACACATTTTTCTTCCTCCACCCTCTCCTGTCTCCTCGTACCTTGGCTGAGTTGTCTGGTCGAGGCGTTATCTTCCAAACGAGCTCGCTGCCCGGGATGACCTGGACTGTCTCAGCATCAGGCGGAGGCATCTCTTCTGGCTCCTCATCCACACTGCTCTGAGACACACACACACACACACACACACACACACACACACACACACACACACACTTTTAGGGACATTTCACCCCCAAAATCAAAAATACATATTTTTCCTCTTACCTGTGGTGACATTTATCCAACAAAATGTTTTTGGTGAATAGCAGAGTTTTGGAGATGAGCAGTAGGGAGCTTTGCATTCTCTTGAATCTAATGGAACTAGATGGAACTTGGTGCCCAAAGAGCCAAAAACTAAATGGGAAAAACTCAACAGCAATGTCACTTTCTAGAAATCATGACCCAGACACACAAGAAAATCAACAGAACTTAAACTACACCTGCCAAGTGTATCAACACCCAGAAGGAAGCGAGCATCTACTCATGGATGGCATTAATATTCACACCCCACGCTGTCACAATAAGAGGCCTCACGTCCATGAGCAGATGCACGCTTTTCTCGGTGTGGTGATGCCAAAAGAACATAGTTCCTACATGAAACTGCTCAAAAAAGTCGCCGCTATCGCCAAAAATCTGCAACGCTCACCAAAACATTCTAGATGTATAAATGCGCTACAGGTAAGAGAAAAAAATAGGTATTTTTGGATGAACTGTCCCTTTAACTTGCACCAAATGGGAACAGAACATACATGATTTTAAAAGCAGTAAAACTGAATACCTGTTTATTTCCCTTTTTATCCTCTGAATTCTTCCTGTCAGTCTTTTTGTGGGCATCAAAGGAAGCACAGTCTACTGTGTATAAGCATTCAGTCCATTTGCCGTATATTGCACAAAGCTTCTTTTTGCTGCAACCAAAGACACAAATATTAATAAAACAGGTTAAGTTACATCATTACTGAGCATTACTGCTCCAACAATTTTAATGGGTAAAGCTCCTCTGATATAAACATCGTGTTATGTTACGTAAGATAATTAACAATGTAGTAATTATTATAAATGTACATAACTTTAGGGCAATATAAAACATTAGATTAATAATGAAATCGCTGCTAATTAAAGGGAGAAGATACCTTTTATCTAGAATATATCCCTCCACTTTATGGAGCTCTTTTCCAAAGAGGCCACAGGGCTTGAACGTCATGCTGCATCTCTCTCCAGTCCTACCACAGGATGACAGGCTGTTAACGAATTCTCTTTCACTATTCTCCTTCGGCAAGATGAGGCTTTCAAACATTAATTATCCTGCTCTCCTATTCTAACGGCAACTGTCCCAGTTCTACTCCCATGATCAATAAGCTGAATCCGAAAGTAGATCAACACTGCACTGCAAAGCACAGAAGGAAAGATATTCATGCACGTGAGTGCAGCAGGCAAACACACATTTCCAGACAAACAGGACAGCACAAAGAAGAGGGAGTTTTCTAATTACTTGTGATTGATCACTTCCACGTTGCCGTACTGCTCAATCCAAAGCTGGCCAACAATTATATTGTGGACACAGCAGGTGGGATTTGTCCAGGTGTAGGCTTCGTTATATCTTCATAGACAAAGAAGCAGAAGGCACACAAGTAAAAAATGATGATGCAAACCCCTAACAAGGGATCAAATCAGATTTACAAAGCAGTCTGAAGACTGTACACTCACTTGGGCAGCTCCAGTGTGATGAGTCCCTTGGGCTCAGCTTCTATGCTCTTTCCCCAAAACTTGAGTTTGGGGTAGATGGAGCCATGGAAGACAAAATCGTCCTTGAGGCCTTCAGCTTGAAAGGCACTGACTGGAGGGTGATGGCTTACTTGCTCTGACATCCACCTGAAGCCCAAATCTTCTCTGATGGACAACAGAGACATTATACGTCATTACTAAAAGTGAAATGTTTTGTGTGCTCATTGAAGACGTGTGCAATTAACGTACTGATCAGCCCACTGTCTTACCTGATGAGCTCATAGGTTTCCCCGAGTAGAGGGTTGAAGGGTTTCCCAGTCCTCTCCCACTGCGATGCTACAGCCGACACAGCAAATGCTGCAACACACTACAGAGCAGCGACTTTTGATAACAAAATTACAGGTAACATAGTGTACACTTTTTAATGATGGAAAATACTGGGTGTCTGTTATCATTTAAGAAAGTAAAGGTTGGCATTATACTACCTTCATCCTCTCGACAGAGTCTGTGGTGGCATTGGCCTGGTGGATGAGGTGGGTGTGCTCCATGTACTCTGTCAACCGCTGCAGGAAACTCAGAGGCTCATTAAATACCACAGGCATGGCAATCTTTGACAACTCCTGAAAAAGATGTTTGAGGAGATAAAAGAAAACCGTGAGGACACAGAAAGATAGGCAAAGGACTGTGTGCATTTCTACTCTGAGTTTCGATGTAATTAGGTGCAGCGCTAAAATCTAATCCAATTCAACAGAGCTGATATCTGAGGTACACTATAAGTCTACAGGCTGTAGTTTACAGTTAAAGAATTAAAAAAAGGGGCGAAAAACAGCCACATGACTGCACTCTTCATGCATACCCCATGCGAGTCTGTATATCTATCTGTCTGTCCACTGAAGTGCTGATGTATAAATCATTAGCCACATTTAATTGGGGGAAAAAACATTAATAGACATTATTAAATGTAATTAAATCCAGGCAGAGCCTGAGTGAGGACTGAGATCCCTTAGGACTCAAAGACACTGATACGGAATGACTATTATACTCCTACAGCCACCATAAGTTAAGGATGAAGTACCAAAGGTAATTATTCACAATTACCTACATTTATATCTGAAGTCAGCACAACAAATAAATAAATCTGTCTGTTCTCACCATGCCGATGCATTTTTTCAGGATACTCCAGATGCTGACATCGTTCCTGGAGAACATAGGAGCTGGTAAACATGATCTGTTGGCCAGTGAGGGAGAAATACCATCAGCTATTTCTATCAGTGCCATAATATCCATCTATGAGTAAATACAGCAATTTCCAGCAATGAGAATCATTCGATTGTTTATTTTGTGTCAGGTGTACAATTTATAGCAGGCAGACGCTGAAGCCTGAGGGCATGTGATCTCATCTCCTCCACACTCAAAATTATTTACTGTTCTAATATGACACTGAGCAAAAATCCAATACTTCACCCAAGTACTGGGTAAACCACACAGTGTTTTGTCTGCTGCACGCTGCTAAGACAACATAGCTTGAACCACCATTTGGGAACAAAGTCATCTGACACCTGTAAGCTAATGAGCTTTCAGCTGCTCTGATCAAGCCTCATGCAATACTCATGAATGGATGTACAAATGCATGTGTATGTTGGTTTAGTGGTTATAGGTCTTAAATTGATCTTTTTGCATATAAAACCAGGCACAAAAACACTCATTTTTACCAGATAATTCCATTCACACTAAGACTTCCTCTGCCTTCGCTTCATGACTTCATCTGCTCTGTCATGTGACTCATGTCATGTGAGTTTATCTTCCAGCCTAGCTAACTGTAGCTTGGACTGTTTTACAGGTATGCCGGCTGGAGGCAGATGGTGTCCTTGTTTAAAATTGAGAGCTGAGTCAACCACACAAATAAAAGCCATTACTTCAGCTAAATAAACAACGAGGTAGGGGGTGGGGGGTTTGCTACATCTGTAGGACGAGAAGAGCAGTGATGCATGGCACACTGTACTTGTGGCCTAGTTTGTGTTCCTTCAGATTCGGCTCCAAAAATTTATTTTTACATGGATTCACATGGATCTTTGGTCATTGGAATGCAAAAATGATGATCCTCATGAATTATCATTCTCATGTTTCTTAGACTTTAGACTTTTATTCATCCCACATTGGGGAAATTCACTTGTTACAGTAGCAGTTAGACAGACATACAATAAGTACAAGACTTGAAAAATTCTAAAAAAGATTTAGATAGGAGAGAAATATACAATATAGAAAGACTATATGCTTTCAGGCTTTCTAAAAAATAAATAAATAAAATGGAAATGAGATTTTCCATACACATGAACATGCTAAGCATGTACGTCTCGAAGCAAATACTGTCCATCGCTGAGCTCTTCAAACATGCATAGAATAAAACATGGCACTGCTGTACACTTGTGTCAACAAGACGTTATTTTGTGGTTTGGTGTCGTCATAGAAAGGTAAACATTGAGTGAAATGTTCAACAACTAGACTTAGGCCTGTCTATGGGCAACCGGGGACAGACTTTGAATGACAGGAGTAATTCCAAATAAACAGACACCTCATACATGTTTAATGCACAAAGCACACACGCACACAGACAGAACTAGCCGGCCAGTCAGTCCTTTCCTCAAACTCCTACTCTGAGCCAGCACATACTAAATTATTCATGGATCACTTGTTGGATTAAGGAAGAGAGGCCAAGCCACAATCAGCATCCGCAGAAATGAAAGAGACCGTCAAATCTTCACGAAACCCCCCACCACTACCACCACCGAGAACCGAGTGCTACTTGTTCGCTTGGAGAGTTGGATCCGACAGGAAAAACAAAACAGGCTATTCTCTGTGGATTGGGTGCTCAAACAAAAACACCTGACGACAAAAACAGACCGGAGTGGAAAGGTGGGATCTCATTACACAGACTACCATTCACTGACCTATCGTCTTGCTGATTAACGTCTGCAAACTGTGGTCAGACAAACATGCAAAAAATTCACATGTATGATTTTTAAGTTGCTCAGCAATGTAAAAATATATTCCAATAGTTGTGATAATCATCTTAAACAAAGCTTTGCATACAACAAACAGTGAACAGGTTGTCTGGAGAGCACTCGGCATGGCCGACATTACATTTCCACTCGTCTCTTTCCCATCATTTAAGCCAGTAAACAAGCATGACATCATAACTGGAGCGTGTCCCACCTGTGCTTCTTGACTCCATTGTACTGGGCTGGTTGGTTGCCATGGTCACCCTCCCCTGACATTCCGGTAGGCCCCCTGAGTGCGCTGGGATGGCAGAGGCTGCTGAGAAGGGGGGTGTCTCTCCCCTCGTCCTCTTCACAGGAGTAGCTGGCCACAGACAGGAAGCCGCTCACAGAGAGCTCAGACTCCGACTCTGTGGGATCACGACAGGGGGCAGACGCCAGGTCATGCCAAGTGTGCCAGGTCAAGAACACTCACACATACATACATGCATACATTCATACAGGTTTAAGTAGCCCGGTTCAGAAAAGCTGCAGCTTGAACAGTACACTGTCTGCAAATAAAGTACTTGAGTGCTTGAGTTCCTCTCCAGTCCCCCTCCTCCCTGCTGCCAGCCAAACCCCACCTGAGGATTATGTTCCAATGAGAGGCCACACAGAGGCTTCATTTCCTACAACATTGTTTGCTCTGTGCTTGCTGAATGCTACTCCTCCCACTATCCAGCAGGATTTGTACTGTCAATGACAGCATTGACAGTACAAGTATTGTCACATATACAAAGGAAGGGCAGAATAGTCTAGTGTTTGTATATGCTGGTCTGAGTGCTTATATGAAGTACATGTATACAGAAATAAAAAATTCAGACAGCTGCATGGTTGTACCCTATGTACTGTGTTCAAGATACAACACAGCTTCACGAAGATCATCTCTATAAACAGAAACATGTGACTGGGTTTTACACACTCAGCTCAGTGTGTAATTCTTTGGAGTCTAAGGGCAGTGTGTGTCTGGCTAGTAGATAACTCAGAGCTATCTATGAATAATGCAAAACTTCCAGAAAAAGATCGGTCCACAGTGGGCGGCTGTGGCTCAGGAGGCACAGCGTGCACTGATCACAGGGTTGGGGGTTCCATCCCTGACCTCCTGTTGTCTACATGTCCAATTGTCCTTGGGCAAGACATTGAACCTCAAATTGCTAGTTGGTCAGGCCAGCCCCCTGAGTGGTATCTCACTGCCATCGGTGTGTGAGTGTATGGGTGAATGAGCAGCAGAATTATTATAAAGTGCTTTGCATAAATGTGCTATATAAATATTTAATAATTATATTATATAACATTTTGTAGAGGGAAGTGCACTACAGACTATAAACACTACTGTATATAGTAAACAACAGTGCTGTAAAAACTGTTTGAGGCTACAGATTGCAACTAACTGAATACCCTTCCCCTCACCTTCTTCCTACGATGAAGATGAAAAACACAAGAAACACTTAAGGCACATATTGGACCTCTAAAAATGACTGTACTTGAACAACTACAGCAGTAAGAGTGTCAGGCTAATCACCATCTCATTATCCTTGGGGATAAGAGAGGAGGACAGTGGCATTGCTGTCTGGGCAATCTCAGAGACAGACAGAGTGCCAATCGACTGAGTGGCATGTCGTACAAACACACACAGCAAAGCTATGCTTATTATTCTTCTGTAAGTAAAGTGAGAACTGTTTGTAAAAACATGTCTTCAAGTTATGTTTACATTCGGGCCTGAAACAATTATGTTGTGCCCATTTGTTTAAAATTTGGTATTGTTTACATCCATGTTTGCAAGCTACCAAGCATTTTTCTTCTTCCCTGCCTTTGTTGGCACATTGCCAGGCTTCTTTGAGCTTTACTGCAATAAATCAATTCAGCAGGAATATGTAAAAGTGAAAAATGCTGTTATGGATATATCACCTGTTCAATATCTAAGATTTTACTAATAAACTTTATTGTCCAAAATGACATCAAAGCATCGAACCAGTAAACCCATTGGGAATTTAGCAATTATAAATTAGCCAAGCATCTTTTCTGCCTCATAGTTAGTAAGAAAAATTCTTCATGTCATCGCATGTCAGACAATATTTATATGCGAATACCGATACATCTGTCGACTGAATGTACGCTCACACACATCACGGTATGAGCAAAACGGGACCTACATGTGGAATTTTCATTGAGACGACAAAACCTCTACAGGATACCTTACAGGAATACTTTGCAGTGGGTGAAACAAGCACTACTCTGTTAACAAGTCATTTAGCTCAGTATGTGCACCATTAGTAGAAGAAGTAAGAGGCAGAAAATTACTCGAGAACAAAATGCTTCAGATGCCGCTTCAGACTTAATTCGCTCAATTTATGATCTGGCACGGACACTATAAGAAGCACTGTAATGATGGTCTGATCACCACAGTAAGATAAAGACTTCTTGAATACTTCACTGACTGTCCACCTCAGGGGCTGCTGACCTGACACAGCGTCATAGAAGTCATCTCCAGTGAGGGTACTGAGACTAGACCTCCTTCTCTTACACAGGGACTGCTGGAGTTCGTGGTGCTCAGTCGCCAATGTCTGCAGAGCCTCTGTCAGAGCTTTGTTCTTCTCCTCCTCCTGCTCCAACTTCAGACTCCAACTCTGCAAACACAGGACCACCAGTCAGATAAAACACAGAGATGAGATCAGTAAATGAAACGGATAAGCTCATTTATTTTTAACCCTACATGCGTATAGCGTAGACTGTATTGCTGGAAAATTAGTGACAGACTGATGGTTTGATTGATATGAAAGTATTGATCTGTTCATGTCACTGCCACATTGTGTGCGTCTTTGTGGTTCTGATGGTCATTGTTCTAACCCTGCCTACAGATCTGGTTTCCTCCCGTCGGAACCAAACACCCCAGTCTCCGAGAGCTCTGTAGCCCAGGATTGAGTGTCCCTTCAGAGCAACCTGAGCTAGGCCACTGTGGGACAGACCAGATCAGTGTTTCCTATTGTCAATCGCTACTGTTTGTGCGTCCATTACTATCTAAACTGAAGACAGACAACGTAAGAAAAATCCACAGATGCTACCAATAATGATATAGAACAAGATAATGGCTATAACAACTGTGTTTTTTGAAAAGGATATCTATCAAGTCAATCCATTTCTACGTATCAGAAATGGAGCATAAAGCACCTACAAAGCGAAGAAAATGCACTGATCATAAAAATGGAGCAGAGCTTCCACGGTTTGGAGAAACTACCAGAGTCACCTTGAGGAAGGCAGCCAGCGTGAGAGAAACAGGAGCTTGTAAATAACACTGTACAGTAAATCAGAGGCTGCAAAGCAGGGCCAATGTCTTCTATTAAAGACGAAAAGTTCATCCTCGTCTCTCATACTGCCTTAAGAATTATGTGCTGTGTGCACAACAGCGCATAGGGAAACACCTGCCATCGCATCTGCTGATGTGCTCCAAGCAGGTTATACAACAGAATATGATTTAAAACAGAATGTGATCATTTGCTAATCCTTTTTGACATTTACTCAGTCTGACAGTACAAAGACAATATATTTAATAACTTACCTCATCAAATTCATTGATTTTTCAGTAAATATATTCTGATTCTGAATCTGTTGCCAGCAAACAAGTTGGGACAGCGGAAACAAAAGACAGGGAGAGTTGTTTAATGCTCAAAAACACCTGTTTGGAATATTCCACAGGTAAATGAACAAACTGGAGGCTCTTGGTAACAGGCGATAGTATCATAATTGGGGCATCCTATGAAAGGCTCAGCGAGAATTGGCCGAGTTTCACCGCTTTGTGAATCACATGATTATATACACATGATATTACCACACTTCATAAAACTGTTGTCCTGTAAACACAGTTCATTTGCAAATGATTGCATTCTATTTACCTATCGCATATCACACCAACTGTTTTGCAATCTGGATTATATATAAGGACTTTCTATTTAGCAATGGCACAGTTGGTAGAGCTCTCTTACTGTTTACCTGATCGGTTGAAGCTGGCGTGTGATTTTTTGACGGTTTCAGAGAGAAGGTTCATACAGTCTCCTTCCAAGTATTTTTTGAGAGCGCCTGCTCTTTACCAAACAGGTTTTTGCGGATCTTTCCAAGATGGAACATAAACTGCTTCAGATTCAAACCACACATGATGGATGAGGCAGTGAAACTATTGAATGACATATCAGCCTATTTGCAGTTTTCCTTTTCCTGATCAGCAAACTTCAAAGGCTGTCAATACGGACATTTGTTAAAGAATATTGATTGATTCCAATCCATTAACATCTGATTGGCACACCTCTAAAACCAGTGAAGTTTATTGTGTGAATAAAATTATTTAAATACATAATATGTATAATGTGATTTATATTGTGCCCAAGGTTTGACTCAGCAAACCTTTATTATACACACAGTACAAAAAGGTGAGGATGACTCATTTGCAACCTAATGCAGATCCCAACTCTGCAGAGAGAAATGAAGCGCCTTTCATCAGAACCTTTCAAGCTACATTAAGTTTATCCCGACTGATGCTTTCATGACCTTGCCACATATCACCCTGTTTCTACAAAAACACACATCTGACGTAACCAGAAACCCACAACCACACTAAAGCTATCCATGATCATTTTACATAGACCTCTGTACACTTGAAATAAGACAATGTACTGTACACACACGGAAGAACTGTGACAGAAGCCAACAAACAGCTTCGTTCACACAAGGTTTGGCAGATGTCTAGCACCTACAGTGAAGGATAAACTTCACACTGCTGTTCTTGGTGTCATCACACTGATGATCCTGTATTTTCATATGTGTTATGTGTAGATATAGAAATACAGTATCATTCGAGATGTACGGATTCTGTGATTCAAATTAATTTGCAGGTTAATGCTAAGGAAAACACAACAAAAACTACATCTAGTGGTTGGATATTCATTGTTATCCTATTGTTTTAAATTCTGCTACTACCTGCCAATTTGGCAAAAATAGCACTTCTGACATGTTTCTAATTAACACCAGCAAAACGCGCTGACAAATGAGAACCACTCGGCGTATAATATGTGTGTGTCCTTTTATATGTATGGTGTGAAGTAAATGAGCTCGCTGTGTCTGTCCCAGGAACTTGGCTTAAAAGCCCACCCAGGGACAGGACACTTTGTTGTGTAACTATCCCAGCTCTTTTGCTCTCACTGCATCCTCTCGCCTGAGCACAAACAGCGCTATTTTAAGCCCTGCTGAGGCTGTGTGCAATGGCTGTTGCCGAAGCCTGGGAGGAAAGCTTCTCCTTGGCCAACACCCCACCGGGTAGCACTTTCACTTTGTTCTAAATGTTGTTTTCTCTGCTGAAGGGGAAGCTATTCACAGAGGTAAATTTATTATAGGTCTTTACAGCACTCTGTAACTGTAACAAACTGCATCAATCTGTACATGACTCTATGAAGACTGGGAGCTAAAAAATGATTCCATTCAGGCGTGACGTGAGAACCGGTGCAGCAAAGACACCCAGAAACCAATTACACAGAAATGCTTGCAGGTACCCCTCTATCCATACACACCCTTGGCTGAAAGGTCAGAATTCAAAGAAAAATGGTTGACACTTTCTCCTTTTATACATATCTCCTGATAAAGACGGACGTCAGTGCAGAGAGCTAAGCACATTTTGCTGTGCCCAGTGAAGTCTCTCCTGGGTGTGAGATGACAGTCGGCCGGTCAGTTACCCATGTGGGGATGTTTCAGATAAAAGGTCAAATGGTACTTTGTGTTCCCTCCAGTCTCCAAGGGTTTGAAGGACAGTCTGCCTTCTGATACCATTTTAATGCCAAAATTGGCGAGAAGATGCAGGTATTTTGAAACACAGGTAAAACGATTGACTATTTTCCAATTGCCATGAGACGAGTTTGTCTTTCTGTTTGATTTTTCCTTTTTTTCCACCTTTCATGGGAACAGTTGAACAGTTGACAATGCTACAGTGGCTACTTTTACTTCAGTCTCTCTTTCAACTATAAATGCAGATTGAATTATGTTTAAGTGCTACTTGGACTTTGACAGACAGAAAAGTTTCTATGTGCCAAAGTCCTAACGATTAGTAGCAATTTACCTGTATGAAGAACTTTTTTATTGGCCATATGTGAGCTAATTGTAACATGACGATTGCCTATTGACGATTTGTTAAAGTTGTTTAAACGTCTAATTTGTAAGAGTTGATTTTTGAGTCTCATTCCCAACTCGTTTAATATTTACACTTAGAGTTTCCAAACTAGTCAAATACTGACGCTTTGGGATTATAGGTCAGGTCAGCCGCCTATCCTGAAGCGTCAGTATTTGACAGGTTGGCAATTTTTACATGTTGGACTGTGGACTTTTTGTAAGGGACTTGGATCTGATTTTCTGTGACAGTCCAAAGGGTGACATTATGCAGGCTTGAGTGCCGCTTCTCAGTACCACTCTCTGCTCCACTAACAGAGAGCACCAGTAACTTACATTAGATTAGAAATGGAGTCTGCCATTGAAAACTGACGTCTGGCTTCCAGCGTAACGCAGAAGCTCAACAGAGGCCCTTTGAATTTAAAGTGCTTCATAGCGTTGCACAGGAAAAGGAGCGATAATGAGCAGGTCCATCTGGGTGTCATGTTTCCATCATAACTGATTAAAGCTTGAGCCAATAAATACTTGCAAATATTGTAGAGCCATTTGACCTGACAATGGATGCTGATTTGTATTTTTCCCTAAAGACAAAAGCCAGATGTTAGTCGTGTTAGTAGTGTTTTTTGTCCAGTGTCAATGGTATTACAGACAAAAAAAATAAAGGCTACCATGCTGCCATTTCTCTTGCCTTAAGAGCAATACAAACTGACAGATCTGCTTATCTGCGTGTCACCCATTAATGGTTTCATGCTATAAGCCTCCATTTGTTTTCTTGACAGGTGTGGAAGCCTGCTGCCTAGGTCGGGCTTATAAATCTGTGTGTGTTACTGTCACAACCCCCGGGAGAGTTTCTGTGCAGGACCGTCTATCTGCAGCTCAGCCTTCACGACAACGTTTTAGTCAAGAAGCAAAGTGAGCAGCACAAATGTCTCCACTTTAGATGCTGTGTGTAGTCACAAACCAGTCACACTGTGCCCTGCATGTACTGTATAAATGTGGCACTCTCATTAGCATACTTTAGTTCTGCAGCAGATGCTGAAATGGGTCACAACACTCTTGCTGAAGGGCAACACTGTAACTGCTTCAAGACTATGTCACATCTGCCCATTTGTCAAAGAAAAATTACAACTACATGTGACTACTATATTTTATGTACTGCAGGAAACAAATATGTACATGGCAGCAAATAGAGACATCTGCGGTGGGACAATGGGTATATGGGATTAGAGTTAATACTGCCTAATACAGCCAATCTCAGCAGGGTAGGAAATATAATCCAGTTAGAACACGTAGTAGCGCCAGATCAGCATGAGACCCATGCATGTAACACATGTTTCAACATGCTTGTCAAGCCGTTTTCTTCCTTTAATACCATCTGGTTGTTACAAATGTATTCAGTGTCCATTGTCATGATGACTTAAATGCTTTCTGCGCTGCTATGAATGTTCTCAGCCTCCCTGTTATAACAATGCTGGGTTATTTCTTGTGACAGGACAGCAGCTGGAGCCAGTACACAGTAACGTGCTGCGTTTGGCCATTGTTGTGCAAAATTATATCCAGCTGACTTGCAAAGAAGAGTTTACTCTACTGATGCAGAATTAATTCAGTTATCTTCACCTAATTATACAAAACCACACACATGTGGGTAAAAGAGTTCTCAGTGGCATCTCTCTCTATATATATTCTTAATTTCTGCTTTGCTATTAGTTTTACAATATGAGAGCTGCAGTACAGAGCACAATATAACCAGCAATTAGCAGAAAGTCTCCGCATGTGCTATTGTGCTGGGTCAATTTCAAAGAAATTAGTGGTGAGACAAAGAAGTGTGAAACCAATTTATCATCTCTCAGATCTTAATTTTGTGAATCACAAAAGTAGCAATGCATAAAAATGTTTAAACAAACAATATTAACATGTAACCATATCAAATAATCCACAATGCAATATAATCTATCCTCATTGTGCTCTTACTTTGACTGAATCATTACATTATATATTGATCTAATTAAAAAAGATGCATTGAGCAGTGTAGCGTTCAGCATCACTTCAAACACGCTCACTTTCACATGCTAAATCCAGTTCATTAAATCCCATCTCTGCATATTGATGAACAGCTTTCTGCCTATGCCAATGCTTCCGACCAGCTTTAATATCCAAAACATGCTAAAAAGATGATACTAAATCTCATCTGTTCTAAACTTCAAACACGTTACAGTAAGTCATCAGGGAACCGCACACTTCTACACAGTCTGGTCATTTAGCTGATTATAAAAAACGACGAGATACAAGACACAACTGTTTTTTTTAATACCTGAGCAGATACCGGATGAGAATGTCGTCTCTGTCTCCTCTTCCCTCTGTGTTCGGATGCTCTGGCATGTGGAAGTGTGCCTGCGAGCGTGTATTTTCACTGTGTGAGGGCGAATGCATGTATCTCCAGCTGAGCCTGTGAATATGCACGCGCTTCAGTTGCCTCGCTCAATGCACAGGCTTTCCCTAGAGCGGGAGTGTGTGGATCCAACTCCAAGGGTGTCTGTGTGTGTGTGTGTATGTGTGTATGTCTACGCTGATCTGCAAGCCGAGTGCAGACCTAAGCATAAAAGCGGATCTTGCCTGTGTCCTTCCTACAGACGTGCCAGTGATTACCACATAGTTCAATTGCTCCCACAAGGGCACGGCACAGCCACTGGGACAGGAACGTTCGCGTGCACAAACTTCAAACCTGATTGGTACGAGTGGGGCTAACGTAAAGAGGAGGAGCTTGAGGATTTGGTAATCATTCAAGATAATTTAGACAGCCAATAGGAGCGCAGCACATGGGTGAGGGTATGGGTGTCAATGAGATGAAGATTCATGCTCAGTGGGCTGCAGCTAATTGGAAAAAAAAAGAAAGCAAAAAGCAAAATGAAGTGCAAGCTTGCACATATGCGTCCTGCATTGTGCCAACACTGTTTCACAACCAAAACCAAGATTATACAGTTTATTAGATACATCTTTGTAAAGTTTTAATGGCCCTGGTTGCATTTCATTATGTGTGAGGAGTGGTATGGTGATGGATCAATTCCAAAGTCAACTGTGTTGTTTGGTGTTTGTTAGTTTGCCAAAACTAAAGACGATGACGATGCTTTCCTACCTCCTCCTGTTTTGACAGCAGTTCAAGGCACAGATGGAGAGAAGCACAGGTTTCACTGGAGAGCTCACTGGTCTCTTTGGCTTTCAGTAACAGAGGGCCAGCCAAAGCTTTGGAAAAATTAATAAAATAAATACATCTTTTATAGTGCAGATGCATAAACTTGGCTGTAGCTAACAGTTCTTTTCAACACTGATTGATCTGTTGACTATTATTAATCATTCAGTCAACAAAATATCAGAAAATAAACGAATGCTCAACTCAGTTTCCCAGAACCCATGTTGAGGTTTGTGGCTTTGTATGACCAACAATCCACAGCCTAAGGATTTGCAATGAAACACAGAAAAGCAGAACAGACACTTTTGTGACCAAATCTCCTACTCACATTTACTAATTTAAACAATTTAAAATGTAATATTTTCCATTCTAATCGACCCCTCATCCTTTTCTTGGGACTACTGGAGGAGCACTTTCGGCTGTTACCACATGATTAGAGCATTTAATTTTCCGTGCATTAATTAAATATTGAATTTTCAGCACCAGTATAAAACTAGCCAAAGTCAAAACAACAACAAAAGAAAGACACACAATTAGCTCAACAGATATATGACCAATTTCAGGACTCCTACCAGAATTCTCCTCATTCTTCACCATCGACAGAAATATTGACACTTCACTCTCCAATCTCTGCTGGAGAGTGTTGGCTGCCTGCAAGAGCACAGGACGAAATAGACACTTAAACATCGGAAACCCTCCTCCTTCAACGGCACTTCTTCTATTCTTCACCTAATAATACACATTATCAAAAAAGGTCTGCAGTTTATTTCACCTGAAGTGCGTGTGACAGATTCCTCACTGCCGTGTCACCATCTGCATCATCAATTATCTTTTCTTGGGTGCAGTGGCGAGTGCTGTAGGATGAATGTGCCTCAAAAGCATCCAACCATCTCTAGGGGGACAAATATCATTAAGATTTACAATGTTGCTGAAAGCTCACTTAAGCAAATTAATCAGGCGTTGGGGAAATAGCAACAGCATAGAAGGTGAATCTCATCTCACTTTTCTCGTTGCCACTGAATCTGTCTTTGAAGGCACCTTAAAATAATGAACAGTGTCATCAAAGCACCTGAGCATGAAGAAGCAATGATCCCACGGTTTGACCTAGAATGACAAAAATTAAATTACCCACAGTCATGCTTACTGCACTTGATGTCAAACATCATCATGTACAACTACAATGTGATTGAAATTTAAACATTTAGTACTGAGCATCCTCACCAAATCATGAAGGTTAATTACATGAGCCTCTACCGTGTATTACCTACCATACAGTAGGCTTGTGTAAGAGACTTGGAGCCCTGTTTTCTGACACCAGTCAGTGCGTCGGCCCTAGAAAAAAGGGACAGAGAGGGCACACAGGCTAAGGCATTGTGACATGGCATCAGACTCCACACACGCACCATTTAAAATAAAACACAGAAGTAATCCACTTACAGTTCAGATGAAGTTACTGTTTAAACTTCCAGTATTCACTGCAGGCACTGAGTGAATGCACTGAGGAACTTTCATTTCATTTCAACCACTGCAGTAACAAGGCATCATATGATTACATGTGGCTCTGTTGATTTTACACTCAACAGATCAAGGATGATGAGCAGCAAAAATCTACCATGCAAACAACAGCATACAGAGTTTAAAATAAACTACTTTGGGGTAGAAAACTCACTAACGTCACTAATGTTATGTTTGGAAAACTAAATAACCCGTTTGGCTAAAGACAAAAGAAAATGACAGCTTGAGTTTACCGAAAGCTGGCAGTCCAGTTAGATGTCGCTCTTTGAGAGATTTTGTTTATAATGAACTCATGCAAACCTACACAATTTGTAAAATAAGCAATGTCAGATAAGCCGGGCCACCGTGTTTAACTACCTGACACACCGTTAAACTTGCAGCTACAGCTGAACATAACTACAAAAATACATAAAATTGTAGATTTCCCATATATCTACTCAAGTCACCATTTCTCTACCCAGAAGTGAGTGTGATTGGGTCTATACTTTTTAGCTTAAGAAAACTGCATACATATAAAAGTTAACTCACTGTTTGTGGTACCAGGAGAGAGTTCCATCCTCAATTACCACCCAGTGGGATCTCCATCCGAGAAAGCGTGAACTCTGCCAGAAAAACATGAAATCACAGATAAACTACGTAGCAACTTGAAATCACAGAAGTTCATGAATAAATCCTGTGTAGATGGAGAGCACAAAATACAATTGTACAACTCACAGATAATGCTCAAAGACATAAATACTAAAACAAGGGGAAAAAAGGATTAAATGGTTTGAAGAAACCTTTTCTATGTAATAACGATGATACTGTGTGTTGAATAATAGAAAAAAAGGCAACTCTATATCATGCAGCGTGGAGTCTGAACAAAAACACTGTCCAACATATTAAGTGTAGAAAAGAATACACTTCAACATCTGGGTACCTTCCAAAGAGGGCCTTCAATCTTCTGCACCCCACTGCTCGCATCCTTTGTGGGAATAAATAATAATTCTCAGACTTGTGTACAGACAGAATCTGATCAACAGCCTTAAAGGGTTTTTGGTGAGAGCGGAAAACCTGAAGCTCAGATTGTTTTCTTCAGTAAAAACCTGCCTCATTTCAGAGGTGAATAACATATTCTTTAATTTACTTAACAGCTTAGTGCATGCCCTTTTCTTTTTGTTTCCACCATGACCATGCAATACTCTGCACTGAAACTGTGCCAGGC
Organism: Sparus aurata; assembly: GCF_900880675.1. Classification (NCBI taxonomy): domain Eukaryota; kingdom Metazoa; phylum Chordata; class Actinopteri; order Spariformes; family Sparidae; genus Sparus; species Sparus aurata. The sequence goes on along the minus strand of NC_044207.1, from coordinate 22,597,552 downwards.
TAATCAGACATCCAAGCAAGAGCATGACTGCTGACTTGCAAGGCTTCTTCTCCACAGTCCCCAGACCTACAGTGAAAATGTATAGAAATGGATGAAAAGAGCACCTGCAGAAAAGGTCTTTTGGCACCTATGTCTAGGGCAGGTGCAGGATAGCAAAGGCAACCTCTTTAAAATAGAATGTGTAAACATCTAATCTGTGATCAAAAGTGCTATATACACCAGATATTGACTTAAAATACAAAAAGATGTTATTCACTCATGGTGTGGCGGAAATAGGAATCTTCTGGCGAACAGTACATTTCTCAGAAGTCTGTTCAATTTTATTTTTCCTGGCTAGATTCTGGTGGTGGCAGGTGATGCCAGAGGATTGCTAAAATGATTAGAAATCATCCTTTGAGAGCCATGAATCAGATACCAAATTTAAATATCACCATGTGTTGTAGAGCCGCAACAGACCGGCTGAATGACACTGACTCAGGAATACATGCATTCCATTTTTTTATTATACAACATGCAAAAAGGTGGACACATGCACTACAGTACCCTAATTAATGTACCTTACTGATTTTCCCTTCTAGCAAAAGGAAAAAACTCAAAATCAATAGGTTGATTAATTTAGATGATATACTAGGATGATTAACTACCTTTCTGCCCTTACCTTGACTTGATAGGCTGCTAGAATCAGTCTCAGTTCTTCATTGCGGGCCAAGTCTAATGCGGTCTGTTCTGAAATACAGCCAGTCATGTAATAATTCATCAGGAAATACTCAGGAAACAAAATGCACTTTACTGTAGCACTGACAAAAAAATATATATTTTCTGAGAGGAAATTGTGTTAAACTGTTCTAATAATACATTAGTCAGAATAACAAGAGATGATGTTGAAAGTAAGAGATATACCATTGCAGTTTTTAATATTGGGGCTGGCTCCACACTTGAGCAGCTTTATTATGCACTGCCTCTGCCCTCTGTAGGCTGCACAGTGCAATGGCGTATTTCCCACCGAGTCCCTGCAGTGAATATCTGGAGGCTGTTTTTCACTGAGCTAAGGATCAGACGACAAACATCTTAATGAAGCAGAAGACAGTGACATTTTTAGCTCTTTTACACATGTTACTTTAATAGAAACGTAGCTATATCTAAATATTAAATCAGTCAATTATAATCCTAAATCGGTAGTGACATTTCTTTTTTGTGGCTGTCTGTGATTCTGGTGTCTATTAAATCTTCTCTTGTTTATGCGCACTCAACTTTTTATTCTACGTGCGTTTCTCCATATATCGGTAGTTATTTTAAGTTTGCGCTGCTGTTACACTGGAATTTACCATCTGGCGAATCAATACGATTAGCTCATCTCATTCAACACTTTTTGCCTCAGCTGCTGAAACATGGAGTTTTTTTTGTGACTACAATCTGTGCAAATATAGATGTAATCCTGCTGTTTGTGCTTTCAGACAACCTCAGACAGCAGAGCCCCTGAAAGGCAGAGACGCTGTCAAAGTGTTATCTATTCTGCAGAAGTTCTTAGAAAGCCTGGACGCTGACCATCTTTGACAGAGCGGAGATGTCCCCCTCCCTGGCTGCTTCCAGAAGCTTCTCCTCCCGCCGCCTTATCGCTCTTCTCTCTGCAGCTGCACAGACCAAACACTGTTTGAGAACAAAGGACACTGATCTTCAGTAATGAGCAGGAAGAAAAAAAAAACTCCAATCATTTCATACCCTCCAGCATTGTAATGATTTCATCATCTTCTGTGACATCTTTTGGGATTTGAGCTGTTCCATTGATTATGCTGGAACAGGCATCATACCGCAGCAGCAACAGAACAATTTCCTTAAGGGTCCAAAGTTAAGAGAAAAGAAAAAGGACACCGTCGCTTGTCATCACTCAAAAAACTTCAAGAGGGGGAAAAGGAGGTCTGTGGCAGTAATTCCAACTGACACGAGGGCGGCCAGGAGAAAGGGACATCAATGCAAACAGGATCTCTCATTATGATGTACAAGCTGACTCTGTTTTGGCAATGCCTTACCTTTCGCCCAGTGTAGGCTGCTTTGTGTAGAGGTGTGTCACCCATGCTGTTCTGCAGATTTCCATCAGCACCTGCCTGCAAATGTGTCCCATTGAGTAACTTTCACTGGCTTCACAAACATGCACTGGACATGATAAATGAAGTAACAATGAGCACTTACCTTGAGCAATTCCTCCACAACATCCCTGTGTCCAAAGTAACAGGCCAGGTGCAGGGGTGTCCATCCTGAGCTGGCTTTGGACCTGGCTACAGTGTCAGAAAGCAACATGAACACTCCCCATGCTGGCTAACAAGAGCAATGCTAGCATCTTCCATTGACTTACATCTGCAGTTGACATTCAGAGAGCTGCTCTGGTCGACCCTCGACTGAAGGAGGCTCTGAACATGAGAAAAACTGCCTCCTTTAGCGTAGAAAAGAAGCTGGTCCTCAAGTGTGTGCTCCTCCATCACCACTTCACTGCCTTTGGCCCAATGTTAACTGTTAAAAAAACACCCTGTCGGACACTTTGCGTAGAGAAATGCAGATTGTTAGAAGTAAAGTTGGCAAGTTAAGACTTTAAAGTGGAACAAGTAAAGTTTGGAAACTCTTGACTTGTCAACATAGCATGTTAGTCGGTTATTTAGCGAGCCTGTCTACTTTCTTTTACCGTAAGTGTGGAGGGAGAACACCAGCACAGCGTTTCGACTCAATGTTGGGCTTATTTACTTGTATACAAGCTAACTAGCTAGGTTAATTAGCTTGTTAGCTAACGTTAAGAAAGACACAACAACTTCAGACTTACAGGCCTACAGGTAAAAAGACTTTCAACTCCTACTTCAACCAACTTTCACCGACCTCCGTCTGGTTTAGTTGGAGTTGAGAGACAGACACACACACACACACACTTCACTGCCGAAGTGTGATCATGTGTAGCTGACAGCTGGTGGTGTCCATCATGTGACCAGGCAGCTCACAGGTGACTGCAGCAGAGACGGAGCTAGCTACAAATCCCCCAAATCCACAAACAAACAAGCAATAAACACACAAATACTACACAACAAGCAATAAATAAATAAATAAAAAATACAAGATACTTTACCCTCTTCCAGTGGACCTCATGGGAAGTTATTTCATAAAGAAATATGTACGGTAGTGATTAGAGAGAGACAAATACGTTTCTACGTATACGTAATTGTGCCATTAATTACATATATTATGATTGTAAATTTAAAAGAGATTTTTTTCAAGACATGATTTGTCATAAATAAGGTAAAATATCATCTTGTTGTACTACTCGGTGAAATACAGTCAACACGCGTTACCAACGGCAACTCGGCCTCCAAACTCGGCATAGACAAAGTGATGTAAAAAGATGAAAGTCAGAATATATCTTGCAATATTGACAGCATCAGTTATGTGAGAGGAGAGTTTGTCAGTTCTGTGAGGCTGTTAATATACAGGACTGGCTCTACGATGTTTAAGTTATGGGTTTTTGTGAACCGAACAAGCTTCACCAACGAGTGCTGGCTGCGTTGTCCTTTACGTTTTTTTTTAACAGAACTGTGACTTTCTTGACTCGGAAAAAAATCTTTTAAATTGACAAACATCAGATATGTAATTCATGACAAAATTCATAAAAATGTTATTTGTCTCTCCTCATTGATTACAGTCCATATTGTAATCTGAATCTGTAATCTGTATCTGAAATAAGGTCCCATGTTGGTCAACGAGAAGGGACATGACTTCCCCTCTCTATGTAGTATGACAGTGCTGACCTCAACATGCGATGACTGATAACCAATCATCATCAAAATCAAATGTTATTTTAGTTTATTGCAACTGACTTAAAACTTTTTCCTCCCCCAGTCATTATTCTGCTTGTATCTCTGACTTGAAAAAGCTTAAATGTTTCATTATCGTAACCTTGGATTTGATCTGATCAAACAGACAACAGGCAATGAGACTGTTTGTATTCAGCAGCATATCTATTGATATTTTAAAGAAAAAATACAAAACCTTGTCTGCAAGAAAAATGAAAGCAGGGCTACTGCTACCAACTGGGTGGGTTCACTTTTTATTCTGTTAACTTATTATATTAATATTATTTTCATTCTGGGCCACATTTTATGTCCAGAAATTAAAATCCTCTCATGGCACGTCATTATATATACGACACAGTATTTACTTGGTCTTGAATTTATTGTGTTAATGAATGTAATTACTCACCAGAGCCCAATTCTCTTTATGTACACTAGATGGAAGTATTTGCCGCAGCAGGTGATGTCTGCACGAGGTAGAGCTGTTTTTATTTTCGAGGTCTTCTGACAGAGAGACAGCAACAAAGTTCGGACTAGAACCCCCCCCAACTCTACCTTACCTCTGCTTTAAAGGTCATCCATCCCACAAATTTTGGGCTATTCTATGTAGAAAAAAACTAGCTGCAGACATTTTTGAGGCATTGAAGGTCAGTTCTCTGTGAGCGTCTTTGAAGGCCCTTCAAGCAATTATGTCCCCCGAGGTGTGTGCATATCTGGCAGAGAGGATGATGGGAGGTTATGGTTGTAATGAATCTGTCAGGGAGGACTTCAAAGATGAGTTACTTAGTCACCTGTAAGAAGAGAGATGTCTTTTTGAGAGGCCGTGTTGACCAGGAGCCTTTATCACAGCCAAGGCTAATACACAGTAGAGTTGCATTGTGTACAATAAATGAGATAAGCACCCGGTGGAATAGGACTTGGATGTGGAAGAAGCTAACAACAGCAGTGATGCACGATACTGGATAACAGATATGCTGATATTTTCCAACTCATTCTGTTTGATTGCTGATGCCAACACCAAAATAAGTGCGTGTTTTTCCACCTTGTTGCAGAGAACATCAATGTTCCCATAATGGAATTAGCATATTATTATGTCTGCTCTCATGAAGATGGCCTTCTGGCAGATGCAGACATATAATGCCTTTTAGAAAGTACACATTTACTGTGCAAAATAAGAAAACAACTTAGTCAACAGTTCCTGTTGCATGTGGATAAGAATCATCTGATTAGCATGTCATATTGGCAGAAAATGTTCATTTCAGGCCGCTTATACCGCTCATGTAGCGATATTATCAGTATTTTATTACGAATCATGATAAAAAACCCTTAAATGCATCGGGGTAAATTTTGACCCAAGATAATCGTGAATATCCTCATAAGTGACATGCACTTTGCACATTATATCCCCCCACAAAACAAGTTAAATTGGTCGTGTGCAAAAACAACAGACTCCAAACTGAAAAACAAATTGTATATTCAATCTGTTATGCATTAGAAATATCAGTTTCTAAATAAAATATGAGGTTACAGTGTGTTTTAGAGCAATTATAAATGGTTCCTTTTAAGTTTTAAGAATAATTTGACGATTATCAGGATAATGTTGGACAGGACAGTCATGACAAGACATTTTCATAACTGCAGCACTTTCATCTGCAAAACAAGTCTGTGTTTCAACGCTATGTTTGAGAGTTTTCAAGGAAACATGAGACAAAGCATAGAGGGCATCTAAGCTGGGCCAATATTTGCAGATGCATTCTTCAGAATAACTGCAGCATTCATCACTGGGGATTGCAAGTATTACAAATGACCACAATTATGGCAAACAAATACACGCTGCTCTATTAAAAATGAAGATTTTACTGTTCTGCGCTCAGCAATCATTGATGAAAGCAGCGATTTTTGTCACCCGTTTGTCAGTTCTAGACATCATTAGCCTTTCATAATAGTATGTCTGTTGAGCTGAAATGACGTTGCAGACTATTAGACTAAATGTGCTCAATCTTAGCCCTCTCACCTGTTTACACAGGGAAGGCGATGTGAACCGGCCCATGCTGGGGGAGAAAAAAAAGCCACTTGGCAGCTTCCTTTTCAACCAGTGTAATGGTTGTTATTTGCAACATATTCTATATGGAGATCTAAGGCTTTTCCATCAACTGAGAAATGCATCATGGGTTAAAAGTGTCCAACTGATCATAATTTTCTCCTCACTCCAGGGATGTTTATATTGATCTTATTGCACTTACAGCGCTGCTCATTGCATGAATCCAACACCTACATAGAACCTTGTCAGTGGCAGGACTGAGAGCAGGTTTTTCGCTGTGTCCTCCAAAGACAATAGCCTCTTTGTCAACACATACTTATCGGCCATCATCATCAGTGATCTATTAAATTACACTGGTTCGTAAGTTATTGAAACACAGACATTAATCAAAGCATATTCATCAAATCAGGTCTGGCGAGGGAAAGAAGCGCACTGGGCTAGTTCCTGCTAATTAGCATGGCAATTATTGTAAGCTGTCACAGTTCTTAAGCAACGGGGTGGACTGTGTGTGCTCCAGAGCGTAATCCCTCACAAATTACAAGATAATGGAGGCAAAGAGAGGCCACTGCTTCAAAAGGAAACCAGGAGATAGAATCCCCAGCAGGGACATTTTAGGGACAGGCAGGGAGAGAGACAGTAAGTGAGGGAAAGGTAGGGGAAAGAAGTACAGCATGTATTCCCTCCACATAGAGCCGTCTGAATAGAGGAGGCTCATTTGACTGCTTCGTAAAAGAAATGGATCTGATAGGACTCTGCCGTATTCCTTGATGTACAGCATGAGCTCAGTGGATGGTTTGGCTAATAACACAGTCCGAAATGTGGTCAGCTCACCTGTGGATTTAGACATTACATGGAATTTTTTTTTCCTTTGTTCCAGCAGTTCTCTGTCGACTGAATTATTTTCATGAATCCAAAAAAAAAAAACGAGACGACACCGTCCACCGCAACAGTTCTAAAACTAACACTGTATTTAATTGTGCTTCCATTATACATTCAGAATGATGGTTAATACTGACCCCATTTACATCATGCATTAATATGCAAATGACCAGAGCACAATGGATGTCAGCCAGGTGTAAGTGTGGTCCACACTCCTAAAAGCAAAATGAATCCAGGAGGAGACACCCAGCTTTGCTTTTCAAGCGTGGCAAAAGCTTCTGAGTTCAATTGAACTTTATTGGATTAAAGGAGACTGTTGGGCCTTGGCGCAGGTATGTGTCCTACAGGGTGCCATTCCATTCCTATTCCAAATGTAGCATTTTCCGATTAAGCATTGCGATATGCCGATATTAGCCTATTCAGCCAGCCTTGTTGTCCTAAATCTTGTCTGTCAACCGTGTTTTCATGGATGCATTGTACACAAAATAACTAACCAACAGTTTGAAAGGCTGGGGTAGAGATGCATGCCCAAAAGAAAGGCCCACATGAGCAAATATCACAATGCCAACCTTTTCAAGAAGGTGGTTGATGGACTAAAAAAAGGGGAGGCTGTGATGCCAGAGACAAGGAAGTTCACCACTGCTGGAAAACGTAAAAAAAAAAAATCATATTTCAACTCAAAGAAACAAAATGGCACAAGCAGCTCCAGCCACTCTTCCATATATTAATTTTATAAACGACGAGGTAGGCCACCTGAATCAGACAGGAAACAGGGATATTAGTGTGATATTAACTTTCATTAGCCATGTATTATCAGCTTAGTAGGAATATTGTCTTTTTTCGGAATAAGGGCAAAAAACTGAATATTTAGTGCATTTAAACATAGTCACTGATGGTTATTGTTGTTTTTACACCTTGCACAGGCACATGGGTGTTTGTGATTACTTTGTCCTGTTGGCAGGTCGATGTTGGCTGGAGCTCTGCTGGGAGTTAAGTAGTGCCATTAAAACTCTATATAAGAATAATACGCCTCAGTTGACATTTAAGCACAGCTTGTGAACACCCACGCAGTCGCGGGGAGAGCTTTTTAATCAAGTATATTAAGTGAAAACACCTGTGTGGGTCCACCATGACTGTGTATGGGGCATTAACGAACCTATAGGGGTAAGGCCATGCATGCACAAATTCAGGTGTATGACCGTCAACAGCCGAAGCGACATACGCTTCAAAGTTAACCAAAGTTGAATTCCACAAGAAGCAAAGAGGTCGAGTGACCGTATCCTTACAATGATGAAGGTGTAACTGCCCCCACCTAAGCACCATCAACACAATAAAACTAATTGGAGGATCAGACACATATCAATCAAGCTCAGTTGGTTAATTGCCAAGCGAAGTACAATGAGGCAAAATAAGCTGTACTGGGCCTTTAAGGACTACTTTATAGCACTGTACTTAAATTGCACCACTGATGCTGAAGTTGTTTTAGGAATTAAATGGTGCGAGTAATTAGTTATTTTTTATCTTCATTTTTCTACGTTATAGTCTTTTATATGGAAATGAGCCCAGGTGCCACATTTATCGCAAAGTTTACAATGTTTGATGAAGGAACTTTCACTTCAAATATGACTCATCTCCAGACACACGCATTGTTAGTCTAAAATGCTCCCAGGTGCATTGTCTCTTCTTTCTGAACGATCCCCAGCGGATTGTCAGGTTTAGCTATTATTTTCACAGGGGTATTGTCAATAACACTGATAGGTGTTAAGATCCTAGTGCATTTATATTCATAGGAGGAATATTATTATAAAATAATTGCTTTAATACCGCCTCGATACTACATAATAGATGTGACACTATTTTGGGATAAATTACCTTTTTTTTTGTCTTTCTCATCCTTAGCGAGAAAATTAAAGCAAACAACCTCATCTTAAAGGATTCTTAATTCTTTAATTTGCATAACAATCAGTGAAATTTATTAAAAAGTATGTGGAAGCAGACCGTCTGGCCAAAGCCTCTGAGCAGAGCAAGCCAACAGTGCTGCACGCATCATAGTGGAAAAGAGCAAGATAATTAATGAATATTGAAGATAATATTTGCATAGTATTTACATAACATTTACATTTCATGCTGCATTATATTTGCCATTCTGTCCCTTTGCAATGACGACTGACTGCGTTAAAACAATTGCCTTAACTTTTCAGATAATTCGGATCAGTTGACTGCCATTCACTTTTCTGTTAGCTGAAACATGAAGCATTCTTTCCGTTCATTTTAAACATGTAGGGTTTCCTTTTAATGTGACCATCACTCTTACAGCAATGATTCCCGTTCAGTGATGTTTGCAATGTGACGACTCAATGGCTCCATTTTGATAAGAGGGCGCGTGCAGTGATAGACGGATTAAGCAGCTTGGAGCTTTTGAAAATGAGATGAAAAATTTAACAAGTCAAAATACAGTCACGAAGAGGCACACCCACGGCATTTCAATGAGCTTCTGTTGGTGGATCTGGAGCATAAGGTAAATGCCAGCGCCCTTCATCTCGCAAAAGCAGCTCTGCCAAGCAGACTGTGAGGCTGTGAAGCCGTCCAACTACGAGTTCAGTTCTCTCATTAATGATCAGCATTTATTGTGTAAACTGCGACGACTCTGATGTGATGTGGAGACTGAGACTACCAGGGGACATTTCTGTTGTGTACAAATGGCAATTAGCCCAAACCCAGCATATTGATGCAGCCCTGCATGTGCAACAGTTGGAGTGTGCTTTTTTTGTCTTCCACAAAATGTTGCCTCTATCATCCTGATTGCATTGTTATTTTCTGTTAATTCCTATCACCTTCAGATTGCAACTCAGTATATATAACATGGTATAACATTCAGAAGAATCATAATGATCAGATCCAGTTTTGTTAGGACAACTAGTCCTGCTCCTCACTTCAGCATCGGTTCATTTTTGTAACCGCCTGTTGTCTTATGCGACGTTCGCATAAGCGCACACGTAGCTGCCAGCATTAGTCAGATCTGAACGCAGCCAAGTCAGGACAAATTTGCACAATAAGATTAGGACTCATTACATAGGTAATCCAAAACAATGTTTGGTTCATACTTTTGTTTGTTGAATGTGAGAGTATCGCTGAATACCAAAATGGCCAGAGATGGGACCAAGTTATAATGCCATCCATGAGACCTTATAGGTGTTATTGACACATTTGCGACATTACATTTTGAAAATTTAAGAGGCTTGATGGCTATAACCCACACCCCAGATGGTTTGTTATACGGAACCATCTGAAATGGCACTGCTAGAAACTCTTTCTTTAAAAAAAAAAAAAATACTTGGCAGGTTATTTTACGAGCCATCTGTCCATAACCATCTATCAAGAGCTAATCAATCAGATCAGAACAGTAGGTGAGCACCGCCAGTGGAGCTTGTTGGTAAATCAAGCTCTTGAAGGAGCCAGTTGTTAGAAAATTTGGAAAACATCTTTTCCATTGCGAAAAGACTTCAATGCCGCTCTGTGCTGTGACATTCTCTCCTGTTCTGATATAAGTGATGCTAGCAGCAGCGACGCCAACCCGAAGATTCACATTGTCACTTCCTCATTTGAGTAGCTTCCGAATCTGAATGGCACATGCATGAACGCTTCCTCCATCTTGTAGGGCTAAGTACGACAACACCAACTACAAACCCTGCAATAAAAAATGCTGAATTTTAGTAAAACCGGAAATGATATGAAGCTTATTTTTGCCATTGTCGTGTACGGCCATACTATTTGGTGAAATTGTACTTGGAAGCTGTCCAAAATAATCGTTTGCATATGTAATTATAATCATAAACTAACATGACAAGTTTCCTGCTTTAATGAAGTTCTGTTGGAGGTTGTCCAAGTACCTAACTGTCCAAAACGGTGGATGCACCAGTGCATGTGCCGCTCAGATCGGGCAGCCACTTACATTAGGCGGGGACGCGCTTCTCTTGCTTGTCGTCACACTTAACCCACAGCCACGGCTGCCTCACAATATTCAATTCAATCAAAAGTCAAATCTCAAAAGCAGCCCGGACTCACAAAGAAAAAATATCCAAATCAAGTACAGTCAGCTAGTGTAGTGTAGTGTAGTGTAGTGTAGTCGGCGGAAAGGTCTGTAATTTCACTTGCTCGCTCTCTCTCAAGGACAGAGATCAAATTTAAAGAAAGCCTTTTAGTTTAAGTGTGTTTTTATCCACAACAATTATGAATATCAGGACTGAATGTTTGCATCTTTGTGTTCAGCTTCAGTTTTGTTTAGTGTCTAAAAAAACCCATCAGTAGTATATAAACAACAGACATGAAATAGAATGCAGCAATTATTATTGTTTATGAAGTGCTGTACTATGAATATGGTTTTGGAGCAAAGCCTCCAGTGGGGTTTCAAGGGCTAACTGGCACGTGCACTGTACATGTTTATTGTTTAACTGTGGCTGTGATTAATGCGGATAGGCACACTGTTACAGTGTGATAGCATCAGTACTCCAGCCCAGCATCCAAACGCAAACACTTGAGTACTCGAGTAATGAGAGCCACAGCAGGGCGCTGTATAATCGGCAACACTAGAGCCTCTGTGTACCCTCTGTGGCACTGCTTTGTTTCTGAGTGCCCTCCATTTTCAGATGAGTCACTGCACTTCTACTTCCAAATCCGGCGACAATGCACCTGCCAGTTTAATTGCTTCCCTGACACACTTTCATATTTGTTTAATATGTTTCCCATAGCTTAACATATTCTACATGGGCAAAGCATGGTTGTATTTTTATATATATAACTATATATGTTATTTAAATAACACAGGGGCTGCAGAGGTGATGCTCCCCATAGTTCATTGTTCCGCTCTGTATGTCATCAATAACACCTATAGAATGACCTTTGGAGTGATGATGTTATATTAATGTAGGGTGAGGCACCTGCATGATCTTCACATTTTATATGACACACCTAAGTGCTCCCTAATGATGGCGGGAGAAAAGAAAAAGAAAAAGAAAAATTCCTTTCAAAAATAAATGCGCTTCAATGGTGCAGCACTGGTGTAAATCTTGTAAATAGGGTTGTTAGTTTCCATGACGGCATGATGCAGGTTTCCATGACATCTCCCCGCTTTCGTTGCATGTTTGAACAACTGACATCTCTGAAGGATAAATTACTATCACAGGCCTTTTTTTCTTTTTGCACAGGCAGTTGGAAATTACCTGAACACTTGAGTTCAGCCTTTAAGGGATAACAAGCAAAAATGAAAAGTCAGTCATAATCTTCTCACCCTGATGCAGAGGGAAGTCTTGTCGTCCATAAAACTCTTCTGGAGCTTCACAGCTAAACAGTGTTGCAGCATTCATCCTAAACCAGTGAATAAGATGGGGACTTGCTTTGAAACATAAAAACAACCAAGTTAAAGACAAAAAATTGGCCAAATACAGCTTGATCCCTGTAATTCAGGTCTCCTGATGCCCCAACACCCTCAACACATTTTTTTGTGCACTAACGTCAATGCTAACAATTGTAGTATAGCAGCTGTGAAGATCTGGGCTGTAAAAAAGAGAGTAAACAACTTACTTTGAGGTCAATTTGGGATCTCGTGGCTGCAGGGGACTTGGATTACGCCTGATGAACTACGTTTTACAAAAAAGTCCCAATTTACTTCATTTGTTTAGGAGAATCCTGCAACGCTGTTTTTGCTGTGAAGCTCTACTAATATTTTTGTGGGTGAGTAGATGATGACTAAATATTCATGTTTTGTGATATGATAAAACACTCGGCCATCACCCCTTTGTCAAAACTGACGGATGAGCTTTGAAAATGACAGCATATGATGACACCACCCAATTACGAGGGGCTGCAAAAGCAGTCACGGTCAAATTTCTAAAGAGCTGATTTGGATGGACAATTCATTTTAATTACGCTCATTGTGATCCATATGTACCAAGGAGACTGAATGGTGCTTCATTTAAACTCCTACGCCATCCCCGTGTCTGTGCCTGCACTTACTCCTGTCTTACGACTGTGATGTGGCTAACTCTGAAAGGTAGTGGCGGTGGTTCCATTTGTGAGAAAATAACAGTAATTCAGGCTCGGCTCCTTCAGTCACTTCTACTGTTCTGTAGTGTTTCTCATTTCTCTTGGACCACAGCTGGGGGACCGACAGGATAGTATCAGAATGCAAATCAGACCTTCAGCTTGTTCCACTGTGTGCCAGAGGGAGCTTAAATATATATATATATATATATATATATATATATATATATATATATATATATATATACACAAACAAGTCGCCACGCAGGTACATGAAATATGCCAACTCCTACATACAGGACTTTGAGGTGCCATAGGCAAGGTTGCTCAATATCTAATTGCTGGTAAAAACTCACAAGGAGTGTTGATGAGAGCTTCAGAGAGATACCTCCAGTATGTGAGCCTCCCACTCGCTCCTGTTTCGTCCATCATTCTGTTGCTGGCTGTCTTTGCACGTCAGTCACATAAAAGGCACCGTCTGCTGGCAGGGTGGGAGGCAGGGAGGAAAAGTGATAACAGAAATATGAGATTTATTTTAGGATAGCCCATTATATAAATCAGAAAAAACTGTTATTTCGTGAAATCCTTGAATGTCCAGAGGGTTAACTCTGATGAAACAAACAGATATATTATAAGGAAAGTTTGTTGTTTTGTTGTGTGTTTATAACTTCAGGGTAATTTTCTTCAATGAATCTTTGTGGCTATCAACTGGGTCCACAGGACAATGCCAGGTTTAAAGCCAATTTTCAAGAAGTGGCCAAACGTTGAATTAAAACGTCACGTGAAGCACTGGGGCCCAAAAAAGACTTTTTCCCAATAAGCATACAGTGTTAAAGAAGCAGCCAGAAAACTACAGATACATATTTTCTTGAGCATCGCAGCCAAGCGAAATCCAGAAAAAAACATTGTATGTCTATACAAGTTAGCCCGGAGCTAAACTTTAAGTTAGGCGGGTTTTCAATCCCGGTTCTGGTGCCTCCCTTCCCTGCATGTTTTAGATATGCCTGAACACACCCGATTCAAATAAATGGGTTATCATCAGGCCTCAGCTAATGAGCTAATCATTTGAAACCGGTGAATTGGAGCAGGGAGACAAAGGCTGTGTCCGAAATCATTCACTGCTCCCTACAAAGCCGGAATTATTATAACCTATATAGTGGTCTCAAAGTATCCCACAATGCATCGCGAAAAGTAGTGTACAACCAATGGTCACCAACCAATCAATATTTACCATCATGCACTGCGCTGTGGACGAAAGCGTGGAGGTCGCGGATCGGGAACTGATGACCGCCATTTCACGTTTCAACTGCGCGACAGCAGTGACGTAATTGACAGCGCCTGAGTTTACACCACACACAGGGCAGGGAGGCCCTAGGGCCAGGACTGAAAAACACTGCGCTCATTCGATCCGAGGAACCACCAATCAATGTTGCGTCTAAATTTTCCCTGTGGCCACACATGGTATTGCAGCGGGAAAAACTCCCAATGATCCAATGGTATTACAAAAGAGAGGCCTGCAAATCTGATGACAGGACACCTCGAACTGCAAATGAGCTCAATGGCGACTCTTTGGTGTGAATTTTTGATCCATGGAGGTTTTTATATCCGTATTCTTTTTTAATCTGTGACGTCATCACTGAATGGGGGCCATCTTTGGGATCAACATCCTGTTCTTTTGCCGGGAAGTCAAACTTGTTTAGCTTCATGTACCACTGAGCAGCTGTCATAGGAATAAACGGGGCTCCGTCTCTGACTCAGTATCCCTCTGTCATTATACATTCATGCAATGGAGTCACAAAAAGGTTTTATACAACTTTTTTCACATACGCAACAAGTGCTCCCCAAAAAAACAGCAAACACCCTCTGATGTGAGAAATTGGTGGCTTTGCGCTTAATACCTTGAGGGATGAGGCGAGAGAAGGGTTCTCACTGTGTGGTTGTGCAATTCCTTGCAGCGTGCCTCGTCTTGTATTCACTACACACCCGCAGCCTGCTCATTTAAGGCCAAATTGGGTGGCTACCTGTGTGGTGTGGGGCTCATGCATCAAATATGAGTTTTGTGAGAATGGATTTCGGCGGGGAAAAAAACACGCTGGAGCCCGGAGAGTGGGTTCAAAGCGTGGAAATAACAAAAATAAAAGAAATACACCCACGTCAGAAGAAAACACTGTTTGACGTCAGCCTAATGATTAACAAGTGCCAATCTTAGTTTACATTTCAGTGTAGACAATCATCAGGTGTGCTGTCCTTGTACTGATGCTGCTGGGTTAAAAATCACAGTAACTTTTTCGAGGAGGTGTTTCTACTCTTTGAAGCTCGCTGGGTCTGAAACCATAATCTGCATTATTCAGAGTATTTGATCACAGACTGTTCTTTCACTGCTTGGAGCAGGAAAGCTCAGACAGAGCAAATCTCAACCGGCAGCCGCTGCTGTCAAACGCGTGATTGTCCGAGGCGGCGCTTTGTGGAGAGCGTCGTGCGCTCTCTGGTGGACCTTCCGCGGCATTGTGCTCAGGCGCGGCAGGAAATAATAAACGCCGCTTCTGACAGGATACATGGGGGTTGCTGGATGCAGCGTCTTCTCGCCTGGCACCTGTTGCTGCTGGCTCGTTACCGTCAGCGCTGGTCTGTTGAGGATTTAACGACGCACCATGTCGGAGGAGGAAAGTGGCTCCAACTCCAGCCGGTACTATTTTGGCAATGTCTCAACTCGGGTGCAGGACAGCTTCGTCTTCTCGGGACCCATGTTTGTCCTCCTGATGGTGATGATGGTGACTTTGGTGGTTGTGATAGTTTTGGGCAACGCGCTGGTCATCCTGGCTTTTAAAGTGGACAAGAGTTTGAGGAGGCAGTGCAATTACTACTTCCTGAATTTGGCAATATCAGATTTTCTTGTGGGTAAGTTGAACCTCTGTCTTTTTCTTTTCTTTTCTTTTCTTCTCTTTTCTTTTCTTTCATTTTTTTTTTTTTTAGATAAACAGAAGATAGAGTAAAATGTCTTATTGCTGTCATTGAGGCTATTATTCCATGCTTCTCTGTATCAGTGTCCCTGTGCTGTAGATGAGTGCTACTAAGGTCTGCAACAAATAAAAAATAATACATTTCACTTTAATTTTTATTTCTTTGTAAACACAATCTTTCCATTATCTACTCTTTCACCCTAACTCATCACAACTGGTCAGCTTCCTTCCTTTAAAGTAAACAAAGCGTTAATCTCCATCTATTTAGCATTTTAAAGCAATATAAAAACATTTAATATATCTTTTACAACACTATAATGTAATTAGAGTAGACCTGTGAGAGTTCATTAACGTGCAGTATTTTCCTCTCCTGTAAAGACATATTCCTATTATTTATTATTTCATAGTACAGTTATTATTACAACTGTGTTTTACAACACTGTCATTGATTTTCTGTTTATACACACGCCTCTGTTAGTAATATAGTTATATCCGCTTATCTTACACATCATTATAGTGTGCAATGAACCAAGGGGTGGGACCGGAGGGGCGTATGTGACATTTTGGATTAGAATTAGTTATGTACATTAAGTGAAAGATCTTGCTGAGCTCATTTCTACTGCCAGATGGGCACATGTCAGTGCTCAGCCAATCCAGAGTCGTTAACCCGTAAAAAAACAAAAGAACTAACACTGAACTTTATGAACCTTCGGGGCAATAAAGTGAGAATAAATATCAATATTCAGTTCAGTGAGTCTTAATGGAGGTTTATTATTGAACAGGGCTCCAGGGTGCGACTACTTTCGTCACACATGCACCCATAAATCTGTCAAACGCAAGTAAAGATTTTCTTTGGCTGCACCGGTGCACCTGAGGTTTATTTGTTAAACGATTAAGGTTATTGCGGGTCCTTATCGTGTGTGTTTTAAATGGAGAAAAACATCTATTTCCACCTTTTTCCTGTTCACAATCATTTATATAATGTGCCAAGAAATGTTAAATCAGATTATGCTAAATTATGTGCTGGTGCACCTAATTGTAAAAGTTAGGCGCACCACTGCAACCAGTGTGAACAATAAGTCAGGAGCCCGTTTAAAGATTGACCTCAATAAACTAATTCAGGACAAAAAGTCTGTGTATGTTTTGCTCTCTGATCAGTTTTTCTTACACCTGTTCCTACAGGGGCTTTCTGCATCCCAGTCTACATCCCTTACATCCTCACAGGCAGGTGGACTCTGGGCCGAGGGCTGTGTAAGCTGTGGCTGGTCATGGACTACCTGCTCTGCTCTGCGTCTGTCTTCAACATCGTCCTCATCAGCTACGACCGCTTCCTGTCAGTCACCAGAGCGGTGAGTGGAACATCTTGCGCCTTAAAGTCAAAACGGGATTGTGGCACACAGAACAGAAGGAATCAGTAACACTGTTTCAGTCTAATGAAGCAGGAATATGTTTCTGTGGATCATTTTCACGTCTTTTGGTTTTCCATGACGCTTTTAGAGCATGATGTTAAAAGTTCACTCGTAGCCACGCAACAGTCCACTGCTTGAGGTCTGTGGCTCAATTTCGGGGGCCGGTGAGTCTCCCAGGTCATTGGTAGGGGCAGTGCAACCTCATTCTCCCAAATGTGCCCATCTGCAGAGGTTAATCATTCCTGACCCATCCAGGCCCAGTGCCACCCCTAATTATAGCCCTCCCCCATGACGAAGATAAAAAAAAAGTCACATTTCGACTTTGGGAGGGAATGGGCTTCAGAAAATACTCTGAAAACAACACGCGACTGTCACAAATCCAATGTGAGACAACTAAACTTAAATACTTTAATTTCTGCTTCAGCAGTTAAAAATGATTTAGCTCCATGCCGCTTTATTTTTCTGAAATCCAGCGTCAGTGATGTCGATTTTCTATTTTCTGCCTGTCTTGGCAGTAATAGTAACTCTACTACCGCCTAGTAGTTAACATATATTTCCAAACCTCTGCTGCCTTCGGGCTCATTGAACCTTTTGTTGAGGCTTGTCTGTGCATTAGCCGACTGACCGTGTCCTATACACTGGTGTGTTAACTGAGAGGTGGGCCGAGGCTTGGCATAGCAGACAAAGAGAGTGTTCTGTTTCCTTTCACAAGCAAACACTTAACATCAGAGCAATGAATACAAATAACACCAGAGAGAGAGAGAGCCTCTTCTTTAATTAGCTAGCTTTGATCATAGAGATCCTTCTCTGTGCTGTGGTCCTTCCAACCTGGAGAGATCAATCATAGAAGAAACAGGCCACTGGCAGCCAAAGCAGCATTTTCCTAAAAGCATTTCTCTCTGAACACCGAAAGACAAAGGACTGTCAACAGCCACAGGACAAAGTTTGTCTTTTAGAAGAAAAGATGAAGTCAGATTAGGTGCATACATTTGGCAGTTAAATGACCCGTCAGCGCATTAACAGCTAACTGCACAGCGTCAAAGAGAGAAGGTCCTGTGTCGTGTGTCACTTACGATGACAGGAACGAGCTACGATGAAAGCCAGAAGCCCCTCAGGAGGGAGTCTAACAATTTAAAAAGATAATGCAAAATTTCAGATTGGATTCATGAGCACACCTGATACCCTCCTCCGTCGAGTGGCGCATCTCTACGTGAAGAGGGGCCAAGAAGTACTGTACGCCAATTAATTTATACAAACACAAGTGGAGCCATTTTTCATCTCCTTTGAAGATGAACTGCAGTTAATTTTTTGTCATTCAGAGCAGGGGCACATCTTCAGAGCAGCTGGAGAGGGCGTAAAGTGCGCTGCCCGCCGAACAAGAATGTGGACAGGGACGCGGGGTGTGATGCTAATTGAGAGCCGTCACAAGAGGTGCTCCATCCAGACACTCTTCTGTGACATGTCACAGTTATGGAAAACAATAGTTCCTATGTTGCGTTTCTCAAACATCTTCTGCGATTTCACTAACATATGATTATGTGTCCGACAGATGATGCAGATGGCACAAATCTCAATGTCCTTCGGTTTGAAGGGCTCTACTGGTCGATTTTGTAGATATAGCCTGTGTTTATTTACCCTATTTTAGCAGTCAGCATCTGTTGCCGTAGATAATTTGATTCAGGAGAACCTCAATTTTCAGTCTGGCTCATTGGGAGTACCAGTTTTACATGTGCTCTGTCTAAGAATTGATTAATTTAGCAGAATTTGATAAAAATGTCAACATTTGGTGTGTTTATTTTTCAATTTGAACTCAGACAGTATCTCAGGAAGTTTATTTTTTTGTTTGAAAAGACTGCAATATGATTTTTTTTGTCGAATCTAAACAAGTTGCAGCCATTTATTATATATAATCCTCGGCATTTTTCAGTGAAAAACAGATGTAACCTTATATTTCACTTTTTATTTGTGCCCAAGAAAGATCAGTGAAAAGGTTAATACATCATGAACATGGTGGTTTAAAGCTACGGCTTCTGGTCGAAAGCTGGCCTCTTTATTCATTCCATCATCATGCTGTGATCAGGTCAAGGAGATCTGCGTTGCTTTTTAAAAGCGCTCGGATTAAACCTCTACCACCACTGCCAGTGTTAAATGAACATTGTCTACCTTTTAATGGCTGTACTGTAGGAGGATAAATTGTTATTTTGCCCTCTAACAGTTTCTACATTATCGGTGGGATTCAGCAATCGCACATAAAAGTGAGCGGCAGCATTACTCAAAGTGCACTTTCTGATTTATGCTTATATTTATTGCAGGTAAGTTACCGTGCCAGACAGAGCATGACTCATCAAGCCATAATCAAGATGATTGCTGTCTGGGTGCTGGCCTTTGTCCTGTATGGCCCGGCGATCATATTCTGGGAGCTGGTGGTGGGCAGGAGCCGCGTGCCAAAGGATGAGTGCTTCGCGGAGTTCTATTACTCCTGGTACTTCCTGCTGAGTGCCTCCATGCTGGAGTTTTTCTCTCCTTTCATCTCGGTGGCTTTCTTCAACCTCAGCATTTACCTCAGCATACGCAGGAGGAGGCGCCACAACAGGGAGGCCCAGCTCCACCTTCAGCTAAGCGAGCCTGCCTCTGCCCAGGGGGAAGGCATCCCCCTGTCCCACAACTGGGGGTTAGGGATGAAACTGGCTGTAAGAGGCTCCATCCACTCCCAGACCTCCTCTCCCAGTCTGGGCAAACTAGATCCCTCAACCAGCAGGTCTGCCCAGCCTAGCCGTCTGTCCAGGGATAAGAAAATTGCTAAGTCCCTGGCCATCATAGTGTGTGTGTTTGCCATCTGCTGGGCACCGTACACCCTACTGATGATCATCCGTGCTGCCTGCAGAGGGCGGTGCATCCAGCATCACTGGTACGAGGTCACCTTCTGGCTCCTGTGGCTCAACTCTGCTATTAACCCATTCCTGTACCCACTTTGCCACAGTAGCTTCCGCCGGGCCTTCAGCAAGATTCTCTGCCCGCGGCGACATACGACTCCCCCGTCATCTGTGCTCCGTGCTGGCCAGTGAGGAGCAAATGGAACGGGGAGGGCGAACAGTGTGCCAAAACAATGGATGGAAATATTCATATGTAGCCCATAAAATTCCACAGTTTCACAAGATGAAACTGCGTGCACCACCGTTTGTCATATAGAACATAATTAATCGTTTTTCAATTGTGCTTTCCAGTGTTGCAGTGTGGGTGTATAAGATTGGTTCTGTGAAGTCTAACGTAATGCACTGTTAATCACTTCACTGTGTTCACATCTGAAGCAAGCAGACATCTGAATATACCAACGAAGATATTATGAAGATTAATAAAAACAGAGTGCTATAAGAACTGGACATGTTTACCACTGTTGTGTTGGTTGTTGTGTGGGAAAGAAAAGAGTGAACTGCGATGCGATGAAATAATGAGACCTGCCAGCTGTGGCTCATGTGCTGTAAGTATCTTTAGACAAAGGGTCAGGAAACGCATTCCCTCGACTCACGGCCTCATTCTTTGTCACACGCATTGTTCACTTTCGTAAGTTATGTAATAGACAGGCGGTAGATAATGAACACACAACCACATTTTGTATTGGAATTGAATGTATATACAAAACAGGACTGAAGGCAATTCATCGTTCATGCCGCTGTTCACGTCTTGTTCTTTACGGTACGCGTAATAACATTCATAAAAAGACAAAGTACTGCCCCCACTGTGACTTCCCAGCTGCAGCCGAAGTAAAACAGATCGCTGTCACCCTCTGCTGTTAGAGAGTTCAGCCTGCTCCTGATGATGCAGAGGCACAGTGATAATAAAAAAACATAAAGTGCCATTAAGCATAAATGTGTGAAATATGTGTGATAATCGAGTTGAACATTTTCTTTTTCTCTCGTTTTTTTGGGAGATATTCTTTTACAATAAATCAGTTGTGGGTTACATACATGAAAATAATGATAATGATTGATAAAAAAAAAAAAGAAGCCCAACAGTCCCCATTTGTACTCACCAATCCTGGATCTGTCCCTTTATCTGAATGCCGACGAGAAGATAATGTTGTCTAATTTGGCCCGAGATCCATCGTTTCGTGGAAATCTGTAAAGCAGTTTTTGTATTTTGTAATCCTTATGACAAACCAGCCAACAGAGAAACAGACATGGGTGAAAACACGACCTCCTTGACCAAAGTGCTTTTCAAAAGACAAAGACCAGACATGGCAGATAAATTGACTAGAATGGCACACAGTAGAGAGTGTACCTCCGCCAAGGCCCGACAGTCCCCCTTTTTAAACCAAGATTTTTATTAGGGTCCACATCAAATTGTACTTACTCAGAAATGCCCGCCATCTAAATTATGCCTGTTTTTTTTTTCCCTCAAAAATCTATCCATTAATGAAAACACCTTACAGAGTAATGTTAAAAAAAAAAAAAAAGGATCAGTCCTTGTATCCGGATCCACACCAAAGATAGTAAGATCGGTTCTTGCTGCTGTAGCTTTTGTGTAATCCTGTTGACAAACCAGACAACCAACAAACGTACACGGGCAGAATCATAGGAATAAATTAGAATAAAGGCTACAAAAGGGGAGGAAGCAAAACAATAATATCTCCACACAGTGAGCACATTTAGTGACACGATCCTCTTTAAAAAAGCAAATGGCTTGTTTACTGTAACACAACCACTAGTAAACATCTTTATTTCTCGGCTGTTATTGCATGTGAGTGATCATTGCCACTAAGGCACCCGACAGCAGTGCCACAATCACCCTTCTTCTTCTTCTTCCTCACGTAAGAGACAGAGAGAAGTGATCTGTTTACAACCAATGCCGAAATATAATGCGTCTGTGATCAGCGGGTGTATGTTTACTTCTGCTCCACTAGATGTCACCATTAACCTGCACAGCTTCATGTGCGTGCAGCGCCTGAGCATTAAGCTCCAGTTCATCATGGAGGGGAGACAGTGTGTGAGATTGGCCACAGTTTTCCATTAAATGTTTGACTTCATCATTTGTGCTTAAACGTGTGCATTCTATTCCGCTCCAGGACCCTGATTGATTCAGACGGTGACAGAGCAATCTAACCTGATGATCACTGGTGTATAAAACTGCACGGCGCTCTCACAGTGAGACCTTTGACCCCCAGGTTGGTTCACTTGTTATCG
The DNA here is from genome assembly GCF_900880675.1 of Sparus aurata. Taxonomy (NCBI): domain Eukaryota; kingdom Metazoa; phylum Chordata; class Actinopteri; order Spariformes; family Sparidae; genus Sparus; species Sparus aurata. The sequence goes on along the minus strand of NC_044207.1, from coordinate 22,575,220 downwards.
CAAAAACTTGGACAGTTACAGTAGCAAATGTATTAAATGCTGTTTTGCTGTATATATTTTTTGGCTGTATGTGTTTGTGTAAGCTGTTAGCGTAGTGGCTCAAATGTCCTCCTGGCTCATCAGAAAGTTACCGTATTATAACTGAAAAAAAAAAAAAAAATCATCTATCTGGTTATCTTAAGTGAATGAAATTCTGTTTTTTTTTTTAAATAAATAAACACATCTCTGTTACCTGCTGAGGATCTTTATGCACAACATAATCAAATAGATTAAGCTATCTGATGCATTTTAAGTGGCAGCAGTGTGTGATGTAGTTGCTACCTGATGGCTAATTGGGTCAGTGCCAAGAGCAGAGTGGCTTTTGTTTGATGTGCAGATGAAATGCTGAGCGTGCAATACCATTTTTGTATTGTTCCCCCGGTCTGGGAGGGTTTGATTTGATCGATTAAAATGAGTTCTTTCCAGATGTAGACTTATTAGACCTGTAATTACGCCATCATGTTGGATAGCGGGGTTACCTTTGCAGGTGCCTGGGTCCCACAGGGGACTTACATTGCTCAAATTGTTGCTGTTGCCCGTGTGCACATCTGGGCCTCTGGTCAGGTGCTGTGAATAAGGGCACAGCTGCAGGGAACAGGCCTGTGCTAAACCCCCCCCCCCCCTCACCCCCCTCTCTCACCCCGCCTCCGCTCCCTCTCCGCCTGTGGTGTGGTGGAGGGGGAACAGAAGCACACGTCTGACCAGAGGGATGCAGGCACATTTCCCTGGGGGTGACAGAACTGCATTTATCAGCAGAATGGCGAGCCTGGGTTTACTCCCTGCGTATCTGAATGTGACAGCGAGAGCCGTATCACTGCGAGGAGCGCTTGCACTGTGTGCAGTTATATGAGGGGGGACTACTGCTATTGATTTTGTTGATATATTAAAATGTCATAGCATGCGTGCCAAAACCGGACTGAGGCTGTTCTGGGGATCATGCCAGCGTAAATTGGTCGTACCATGAAAAAGTACAGATGAGGGATTTTAATTATATGCTCATGCAAAAAGGTGTGTGTGTGTGTGTGTGTGTGTGTGCCTTTTTTAAAAATCCTATCCAGTGTGTATAAGTGATTGTGTTTATGGGAGGTTTGGATGTCTGTGACCTCAAGCAATGTATCTAAAAGCTGTGACCCCAAATGGAGTACACCTGTGCCCCTTAAGTTTATAGAGCCCCATTAGCACAGAGTCAGTCAGTGATCTGCGGGGGGAGAGGGCCCATATAACTCCCCCATGAGAGTCGCTGAATAGTTAAACTCTCTCCCCTTTAGCACTTTGTTAGGATGACTTAATGCTGAAATATCCTGTTTTCAAACCGTGTAGCACCTCTGGTCCGCGCGATAGATAAATAAAAACGGGGACGGATGTGGAATGAAGCCACTGTAATGTTTGGCTTGAGGGATAACGCAGAGGACGGCGGGATTTAGAACAAGGCAATGACCAATATGCTACACTAATAGCCTGAAGTTAAGCTGGAATATACAAGTGAGCCGCCAGACGAGACCAAACCACTTTAGTCTGCAGATACAGGTCAGAACCGTGACCTCTCCTGAAGTTGTAGCATCGCTTAGTACATTTGCGTCCCTGTGCAGGCTGTTCACTTTCTCAGCTAACTAAATGTAAACCGGAGTTAATATTTCATGAGGGACGTACTCCAAACGAAAAAAATAACAGACTGTTTCTGCTTGATTTTTTTTTTTTTTTTTTTTTTGCCTTTTCCGCTCTTCCGTTCTTCCCTCTGCCTTTTTCCTGCAGTGTACTTCCTGACTAGAGATTAAATAATTCCATTGGAATCCTCTTAGGATGGGTTCCCAGCACTTGGCAATTAAACAATTACATTTAATCAGCATGGGGCGACGCTTCAAGTCACCCTCATTTCAGACGTTGATTAAAAGCAATTCTGCAGTGGTTATTGCTGTCGACTTTCTGAAACTGTGGTTCACTTAGGTTTACTGCATCTGCGGGGTCAGGTTGGATAGCAATATGGCAGGTTCAGTGGTGGTCGAGAGCCGTATCCGCCTGTGGTGGGTAAAACAGTAATGACAGAACTCGTGGCAGACCTTATATTGTCCCTTAAGTCGGAGCTAGTTAGATTACTTGGAGACATTTTGACCCCGCAGCAAAGAAGACTCGCGTAACAAAAGAAAGGAGAGGGACATTAAGTTATGCATGTGGGAGCCCGGATCCTGCGTGAGTGCGAGTGTGTGTACATTAATGTGATGTGCATTTGTGTTCGTACGCAGCTATTTCTTTCTTTTTTTTGGTTGCACATTTGAATGAAATGCACCTTGACATACACAATTTCATCATGCCATGCAATAACATCTCCCTCTGTGATGGCAAACAAGCAATGAGAGGGCACGCACTGGGGGAGGAGGGCTTTTTTTTTTTTTTTGACACCGCGCTCCAGCGAAGGAGTGCTACGTGGCGCAGCGGCGGAGTGCCGGAGCAGGACTTTAGTCTTTCCTCTGTGCAACACAGATGCGATGCGATGGATACCCGGCCCCCTCTTGTGAAACCCAGGTGCCCCTGTTTCATAAGGCACCCCACCGGCTCCCCAGCCCTCTTAATTAGCGTCTTCCGTCAGCTGGCACCCAGGCCTTCAAGCATCGGTCGCTGGCCTCCGGTGCTGAAGGAATCCAGCTCACTCCAGATCCTTCCCTAACAGATGGATACAGGGATGGGCCTGAGTGGGATTTGTTTGCAAACCTGTAAATAATCATCAGTGTGAATCTCCTGGTGGGAGGGAAATACTGTTGAATGCTTTCGTCAGGGTTTCAATAAAGATGGGCAGCTGCGGAGGAAAGGGCCACGAGTTTTCAGCGTGAGCTGCAGGAACGCTGTTGTAAGACGCTGATGATTTTTATATGATGAAGTCAAATATAGATAAAAGGTTTCACCAGGACGGGAATGTTGCCTTTTTTCCTGGTGCAGTATCATAGCAGTGCTGTAACAATAGTCTCTTCTAATGACATTCCCCCAGTAACTTCTTGCCTCTACGAATCTCAGGGGGGGAGCGCTACAAAAAGTGATAATTACATGAAATATACATAGAGAATAAAGGGAGCATGTTTACATAACCAGGCCCATAAATATCTGACGGAGAAGACATTGTTCTCCGACTCCTTTTAAGCTGATCTCCCAGGGATGCCATTTTAATGACATGATGGTTTAAAGAGATGCTGCTCCATCTCGTTCCATATTTAATTAACTTTTGCTTTTCTGACGCAGAGGAAAAAACAGAATAAAGAACGCGTGATAGAGACAAACACACACGATAGCGAGGAGACAATAACAAATAGCTGGGAGAACAGAGAGGGAGGCAGGGGGAACATGAGCGGAGACCTTGTCATGCTTCTGTGAGCTGTTTACAATACAAGAGATGCAAAAGAGGAGAGGAGGGGCGGCAGAGGAGCATGAGCTCTTAAAATTTGAGGAAAAAAAAAAGATTGGTAGAATTAAGAGATGGGAGACAGTAGGAGAATGAAGACCTTGTTCTCCCAGGGGTCTCCATTATGGAGCATCTTTTAGTTCATCACCAATGAGGGGAAAATGAATGTGAAATTGACGGCGTGTGTTTAAGTGACATCCCGGAAAAAATAAATAGATTAAACATTAACAAAAATAAAAACCCCCCCAAAAAATAAAAAAAAGGCACGCTCTTCTGTTGGCCCTCCTTCTCCACATTTTCCCTTCATCAGAGTTGATCTGCCACGGGTTCATTAAATAAACACATGGCAGATGTCAGCGAGCAAAGAGGGTTTCAAATCACATCATCACACATGTACACATACAGAGCTCCCTGCTCGTTATAAAACATGGCTAAAGACACCGAGCGCTACCGGAAAAAATCTGTGTTAACTTTTCCGCACATTTGCACTGCACCCACAGCACTGGAACGATTGAACTGGCTTCAGCCGCCGCGATGAACTCTGATCATTTAACCGATGGATTCACGTCCTGCCACTTAGATACAGGGGACTCAAGCCCAGAAAATTCGGTGTGCCCTCCTCTCTCTGTCAGGCTGTGTGTTTTCCATTTTTACTGTCAGCTGTATACGGTGTACTCTGCATTATTGATACTTTCCTTCCCTCTCCTCCTCTTGTTAAGACTCTCTCCTTGTCCTCATATCATCACACCGGCCACACTGGCTGCAGAGCCTGGAGAGTTGCAGCGGGTTTGACCCCACCTGGTCTATATTTTATTGCTTTGCGTTTAATACATTTTTGAAAATCCTCCCCCATCTCACAACCCCCCCAAAAATGAAAAAAGAATCTGGTGCCTTGTCTATTTCAAGTGTTTGTCTGGGTGAGGCAGAGGGAGATGACTGGAGGGGGATACTCACCTTCAGCTCTCCCAGTTCAGGAGACAGGGGGGATCATTAGGAGGGGCTACAGAGGAGGGAAGAGTGTGAAGAGTGTGTTTGTTTGTCTACATGTGTGTTAGCTCGGTGATAGACCGGCGACTCTTTCCAGGGTGTACCCTGCCTTGTGCCCGATGTGTGCCGGCGGGGATGTGCTCGAGTCCCCTGAGACCATGAAAGGGATGGAGAGATGAAAAATGCATCTTCCCTTCAAAAAACAACGGTGAATGGCTGTTTTATTTTAAAATACCATTTGTTTACATTTTCTTTGAAGGGTGAGTATTCTCTGAAGGTGACGCTCACAGCACCAGGCCCCTTCTCTAATTATTATCCGAGAACTGTCGGATGCATTTGTGGAAGTAACCTTACTCTTAGGAGGACAGTTTGGGATTCCACAGCTGTCTTTTCTTTTAAAACTGTTATTCTCATTCCTGCAATTATATTCGAAAGACACAGAAACAGGCTGCGCACAAAATAACACGGCACATACATAAAAGACAACAGCAAATGCCCCTTGTGCTCCCTCCATAAACACAGTGGCGGGGCTGAGGCGTCCATTTTGCTGACACAGTTCTGAAGTGAAAAGATGGCTCTCTGGATGTGGAGAGTGCCGGTGTGAGAGATTGGGTTACCCCAGACACTCCCAGCGGATCTCCCGGCCAAATGGATCTGGATCTCACGCTTGGGCGCACATATTGAATGCCATAAGAGGTCTCCGAGGTCTCCTTCAGTGGGAGGAATGCGCAGCCTAACAATGTGGAGTTTTCACCAAACTAAATTTTGCACCAAAGAAGAGTTATAGCAAGGACACGGGAACACAGGGGACAACCGCTGAATGCATACTTACATTCGTGCAGGTTGTTCGCGTCGGATAAAGTGGCACATTTTCGGCTTCCCGGATTGCGACATGCGCTGCACAGATTCAGTAGGATCTCATAATTCTTTAATAAAGTCTTAACACAGCTTGCCTCTTTTCCCTCCGGAGGGACTTTGAGTATTAGCCTGTCAAATGAAAAAAAACAAAAAACAAAATGCCATTTCACACACATCCTGGGCAAGAACAATGGAATTTCAGCTACTCCCAAACATCTGGCCCGACTGCCCAGTTCCACTAAGGACTGGCCAGGCTCTTAGCAGCATTGAGTGCCACTCGCATGGAGGTTATGTCCAGGCGACGACACCGCAGAGGATCGGCCGGGCTAAGTTATCTCTGAACAAGCCATCCATTCTGCTGCTTTCTGATGGAAGAATACTTGGGGGCTGTGTAATTATATTGCTTTAAATGAACCCTCGAGAATGCTCCTGCCAAAGCGCCCACAAAGTCTCACACTTGGGCGAGTGTCAGAAAACGTAGCGCCTGTGTATGCGTTAGTGTGTGTAGCTGCATGCATGTGTGTGTGTGTGTTTTCGCTGCTTAGGCTGGCGTTAAAAGGGAGGCCGCATTGCTTCTGATACGCCTCACAAGTGAATTTAATTAAATCATAAATATGAGCTGGAGGCCGCCACCCAATTTAATGTAATGGATGATGTGGGCCAGTCCATCTCTGGCAAAGCAAAGTTCTGGACCCGTTCAAATGCCCTTGAAGCTTATTAAAAGTGCCTGGCACGGGGAGATGCTAGCAAAGTTGTTTAATGGATGCCCAGCTTGCATTCAGTATGACAGTTAATGTTGGGCCGTACCATCCCTGACTTGGATGAGGGGCCGTGTCTCTATTGTGGAAATCTTGTCCATCCCTCATCTGACTGTTGTCATAGTAATGTAATACAAGCTAACGGGTGACAGAGACAACATGCACATTTGATTCGAATAAGAAAATCCAATAACAGAAACCTCAGTAACCCCCGACTGCGCAGATGTACTCTGAAATGCTGTACGTGATCATCATCTGTATCATCTATTATACACTTAGACATAATGGATCAAAACAGTATATAATGGACTGATGTTGTGCTTTCCGTTGTATTCATATTTATATTTAATCACGCAGAAAGGGTATGGTTGAGTCTGTTTTATCTCATTAGCCTAGTTGCCAAAATAAAATGTTGGAATTTCACATTTCTGAAAACCACTGACACGTTAAATGTGTGCATTTCTACATGTCACATAACGTTAGGATTATATGTGTACGAGCTGATGTTCATGTCAAGAGGAAGAAGGCACGGCGGTGCCATGACGGTTTGGCGACCAAGACGTCTGCCAAGCGAGAGAGCTTTATTTGAGATAGTGATTCAATGTTGTAAACGCAAAACCACTGCATATTTTTATTGAGATATTACGACATGTTGTGATGTGATGTTAGTGGCAGCAAAACCAGATATTTTGTGAACAAGACTTCGGGACATTTTTCCAGCTGTGTTCAGCCAAGATACATCCAAGTCAAAGGTTGACATCCGTACCAAACATGGCATATCATGCTCACATAATATGCTTATTAGCTGACTTTCACATCGGTAGGTGGAGGGGATGGTAGTGGTGTTGAAACAAGCCACACGGATGCCAAGCAAATGACCTCAGTTCAGCTCTGTGGGGAGATTTACAGTCGTTTTTGTGGCGACTAAAGCCGGCTATTTTTCACGAGGGACCGTCTCCAGCTGTCTTACTGGCAACAAAACAGGTAGGCTATTTTAACCAAAAACAAGATGTTCTCCTCACCCTGACCAAGTGTTTTTTTTCGTGCCTAAACCTCAGCAGACCATAAGCACAGGGTCTGGAATTGAACCTTAACAAATGTAAAGAGCAACACAGAGAAATGTTAAGTTATAAATCTGTGGTTTTGCAGAAATGTACTTAGCTAACATGTCTTCTGCTGAATGGGTTGCTCAGTTTGCGGTGACACAAAACATGTTGTTTTCCTGACCCCTAACCAAGTGTTGTGTTTGCCTAAACCTAACCAGACCATGAGCACAGCGTTGTCACAACATACAATAAGAAATAGAACCTAAATCAGTGTACAGTTGATGTTTGTAGGGGCTGCTTATTTCATCTGATGTCTGTTTTAATGTTGTTTGTTAATGCCTGTATTAGCGTGTTGTATCATATGTTTTATATTCCTGAAAAGAACAGCAAACAGTATACGTATATACGGTATATGTTTGCATCGGTTGCATTTCTATCTAGATGTAACGATGCCGACATGTTTCATCCCTGTCAGATAAACCAAACCAATTAAAGAAGAAGAAACGTTGCAACACGAAGCAACGCAAAGTTTCCACATATTTGTTGTCTGCGTGTTGTCAGCAGTTATTCTGCAATTGGGTTTTTATGTTATGCACACAGCATTTTAATGAAAGATAGTATCTGCTGCGTGTCTCAAATGAAGTGTCGGCTTACACTCCTTCGTTACTCACAGTGTAACCTAGTTACAAGGCTATGTGCTGCAGCACTGATCCTTCTCAAAACAAAACTGAAAGCTTCAACAAATGTTATGTCGCTCGTGTGTCACCATTGATGAATCATTTGCTGGGACAGACAGATGTTGTTGCGGGGTTTTGTCCCATACGGCAAAGGCGGGAGAATCTTCGCCTCGGTCTCCCGGAGCGCTGGAGGCTCCCTAAATAGACCTAGTGCGAGGGTGTGTAGAATGGGACCGCACAGGGTGATGGGTAATGGAGTCATTAATAACACAGACCTCCCTTACGATGCTCAGATGTTTGTTAGCGAGAGCCACGAGGGAGCGGGGAAAATAGGATGCAATTTGATACAAGGGGGGGAAGCAGTGTAAGCTTTTGACAAGGATCGTGTTTATGCTGTCATAGGTCTCGTCTGATGGGCTAATTGTGTTAGCACTGACACACAGATACACAAGTATTTTATTTAGATAATGAAGGGACAATGAAGCCATTTCCTCATACAGTTTTTAATATTTCCATCACATGTGCAACACAAAAAAACGAGGTCTGCCAAATACAGAACTCCATATTTTGTACAATACATTTTAATATCATCAGAGATAACCGTCCTTTTGCTGCAGGAGATGGTGATTTCCTGTAAACTGTGTACGAACAATTCTCAATCAAAAGGTCAAAACATTAAAGTTTTATACAAAAGTGCATCTCAGGTTCATTGAATGCAAAACATTTACAGAACAGAATGGTTTTAAAGTTTCGGATGATGCCACAGTGGCTTCCAGCTTGAGCAGACAGCAATGGGACACTGCGAAGCAACAAGAGGAGTACTCGGGCACTCTCCAGGAGAGCCAGGGACAGAGTTTTAGTAACTACGGCATATCCCTAAAAACAGACTGAAACTGTGTTCTGTCTTCATGACCCCAAATCCGAATGGATTAACTCCCCCACTGCGAAAAAATATGTAGAGATAACAAAACATAAAAAGAAAAAAAAAATAAGAAAAAAAAAATAAAATTCCAGTAATCTCCAGGCTTCAACGAGCAGTAAACATTAACAACAGAAATGTACAGGTTGAGTCAGTGGGCTGGAGATTTCCCCATGCTCTGAGAGCCACATGGGAGCTTCACGCCTCTGTTCACGAGCCAACCAGAGGAACTAGCCTTTTCCAAATCTGTGTCACTGCGTTTGCATATATCAGCATCCTGTCCTGCTTTTCTGTTCTCTCTGTTGTTGTTGTTTATTTTTTTTTTCCTGCTCTTTTCTCTCGTCTGAACTCCGGCGCAGGCAGTGCAGATTAGTGGCACCGCCGTTCTCAGCTGGCCCTCTGGCAGCCATGTTACGACGGACACGCAGACAAGATCTCAGCCTATGCTGGTGAATCAAGCTTTCCTACCCCCGTAATGATTGACCATGTCAGGAGACACGAGTGGCGCTGATGAAAAGAGTCCTCCTGACAACACTTGCCGGTTCCTACAGCTTCCTATGCTCTCCGTGTGCACCCTGTTTCTCCTTTACACAACTGGTCGAGTCCCATCTGGTCGTGTTCGACAATGTTATTGACCCTTTTTTTTTTTTACCCCCTTCTCCTTTTTTTGGACAAACATTTTGAACTGTACATTGGCAAATACTGTATAAGATTGCAATATAGCTGTAGTTAAGCAACACATGAAGAATTCTATGTACAAACAAGTTGGCTTTTTCTTTATTTTTGAAATAATGGTTAGTAAAGAATGGAGAGGGTTCATTTCATGTTCTTTCCCCCTCTTTCTTTTATTTTTCTTTGCTTTGCTTTTTCTTTTTTCTTGCTGCGGCATGATTCCATGTGGTGTAACTGAATCGAAAGTTCAGTGCAAGACAGTCAGTGGGAAACTGCACCGGCAGTAATTGGCGGTCAGACATTGTTCTTCGCGTCATGCGATCCTTGTTCTCGGCCGCGGCACTGATCTTTGCCATGTTAGCTGCTGTGCTGAGTCAACGTGTGGTTCTGCAAGGACACAAAAAGAGACAGGGGAAACATTATGATCACATACAACAAATGGATCTTTCATTTTCCTTCCCTTTCATTAAGAGGACATTGGAACATTATTCATCTTCCATAGCAAGGACGCTAATGTTCCACACCTTGAAATGTTGTGATTGACCAGCACGGCTTGTGGTTATCTCGACCTTTGAACATCTTCTTTATTAGCTCGTCATCACCCGGATCCAATTAACTTACACGCAACGCAAATCTGTTTGTGGATCAATAGCGGTCGGCTTTGGGATTAAGCGTAGTTAAGTCTTAGTCTAACACAAAGGCACCGGACCACTGACAGATAACATCCCATTCCTCAGAAATCCTGCCTCCCGATCAAAGACTGTGTCCATGGAAACAAATCCATAACAAGGCACTGACACACCTGACGGAAAATCATCCTGAGAGTCTTGTTTATCCAGCGCCTCAGTGTATCGAATGCGCTGCAAACGTACAGTGCAGGGAAATTTTTTTTTTTTGAAAAATAGGTGCAGGTGAGGCCGCTGATGATTTGATCCTCCACCCCGCTGTGGATATGTAACGGTGCACAATTTACCATGACAGGATAACAAGCTGACAATATCGCCCTGTTTTGCTGTATCTCCCAAATTTATGCAGGCACGCACACAGACCGTTGAGAGTGGTTGTAGTGGGGCAGCTGTGCCAGGTTCTTTAAAGGGAGTGTGGACCAGGGGGTGTGTAACTGGTGTCCCTGGTGGGCTGAATCCAGGTCATCTTTTGAAGTGACTGCTAATCCCTTTAATGCAAACTACATGCCCCACTTGCTGCGCTCTGTTTAAAACACGGCCTTGGACTCTCTAAACTGGCATGGACTAGACACACCTGTCACAGAGTCATCATCACGCATGCATGCACAGACACACACACTCACGCACACCCGGGTGCACACGTACGTGCATTTTGCAGAGCGGGATTAAGTGCACGAGTATGTGAAATGACGTGTTTACTGGCTCGGCTACGGAAAGAGAGAGGGAGAGATCTGAAATGATTACTGCAACCTCAGTGAGAAGGTTTACCAAAGCAGTCACCTTCAGTCCTGTTGGTGCAGAATCCCTCGGGCAGTGCTAGGAGACGACTATTAGCCCCCCTTGCATTCATTCCTTCCCTCTTTACCCTTTCGGGCCGCCGCCATATAAAGCGTTTAAACACCTCGACAGCTTTCCTTTCAGCTAGGGCGATTACTCCCCGACAGGTGGGGTAATAAGCTGTTTGACGGGGAGCAGGAGTGTGACCCCTGTAAGGGTTAGCGTGGCTCGCCTGGGCCCTGCTCTCCCTTTTTTAAAGAGGCGGCCCCGGACAGCTCCTCTGCTTCCCTCTCTCCTCTCTTGCTGAAATAAAGCTCCTTTAAGTGAGTCTGGGAGGAGACTCCCCACGGGACGCTCTTTCTCTCTCTCTCTCTCTCTCGCCTCACCTCACCTCCTCCCCCCCGCCTCACACTCACCCCCCCCTCTCCTCCTACCCCCCGGTGAAGACATCCTTGGCGTTGCTGAGGAGGGACAGGAGCACGGCAACCTTATTAATGAATGCGGCCCATTACCCGTCAGCCTGGCTCCTCGGCGACTCCCAGAAGCCCCTGCAGTACGTGACTTCAAATGGCAGGATATTGACACGAGGAGAGCAAAGCGGCTAGGACTGAGTGTGTGTGCCCGTGTGTGTGTGTGTGGGTGTGTGTGTGTGTGGAAGAGAGAGAAACAGAGAGAGAAAATTTGTGCTCGACTGAGTGTGCATGCCTTTGTGTGAGTGTGCCAGTGCGTCTAGGTGTGTGTGTGTGTGTGTGTGTGTGTCTGTGGACCCCAAAGGAACGTAGCTCCTTGGATATAATGTAGGGCTCGTAACAGCTATTAGAGGGGAAAATAACCCCTCTGGGGAATGGCTCCCCCCACTGCATGTCCCAGCTCTGTCTGACACACACTGCATTCTACCTTTTTCTTAAACATGCCAGGAGTTTTCTCACTGAGGGCTTTCTCAAGGACGGTGTTAAACGACTTCAGCGGCTGTGGCAGCCATGCAGACTAAAGGGAAATAGAGGAAAGAAGAAGGGGGGCGAAAAAAAAACGTTAAAAGAAAATGAAACTGATACCTTTATCTCTGTGGATACCGAACTCCGCAGAGTAGCTATAAACTGTTCTGTGTATGACTATGGAAGGTGGGAGAGGGAGGGAGGGAGGGAGGGCGGAAATTCACTTTCCAATCTTCATCCTTGTCGAGTTCTTCAAGTACCTCTGCACCAGCGCTGTGTAAGTTAAATACCTACAGTACCCAACCACAAATGTCAAATTAGATGTGAAATTCACATCTTGTGTGGGAAAATGACCCAGAATGTCCACTGCCCCGGCGAGGAGGATGTCACTAATGGTGTCACACCAGAATCACTGCAATTTAGGATTAGATGCCCTCCATTAAGCCTTTTAGCTCTCATCCTGACTCCCTCCTTCAATGCCATCCTATTCCCCCTGAAACTCTGCCATTCCCCTTATCATCCATTTCCTTCCCTTCTATCCAACCCTTAATCTCCTCCTCGATCCTTTCAACCACCTGCTGGCCACACAGGCCTGCTGCAGGGCCCGGTTACCAGCAGTGTTCAGGTAAACCATAGCAGTCAATTCTCCACTAAATTAAATTTTGCTCTGATCAATAATGCGCACCCGCTTCTCCCTTATGAAGACTCGGCTGCATTGGCTCGGAGCGAGCCTCTTCCTCCTCTCCTATTCTCTCACCGGCTCTGTGCCACCGTTAAAACCACCACTTTCATCTGATTACATCACCCTACTGCAACGCCCTCAGGGGTGGTGGAGGAGGAGGGGGAACATCCGGCGGGGGTCTTGTGTACCCATGCAAACAGGTGCAACATGTCTTAGGAATTTAACGCGGGCTGCAGAGAGGGAGAGGATGAGGAGGGGGGGAAAAAAAAGAACGATTGGGGAAGAGCAGCGGAGAGTAGGAAAGTGCAAGGAGGCCGGGGAGTTGATTTATTAACTAATCATTCTTTATGTCGTTCCCCATTGCTCTGGTCTCCATCGATAGCACCCGGTCTCCAGTGAGGCAACGGAGGTGCATCTCTTACATCAGCTCGGCAAAAAGGAAGGCCAGCAGACCAGCCGACACGTCGTCTCTTTCATCTGATCTCGCCGTATTAAAGACAATCTTCACATTGTCCAACATCACAGAGAGGAGATGTAAAGCTTAATCGCAACGCTAACTATGTTTGATTAGCAGGGCGTTAATACCTGCAGAGCACATGTTACACTATGCACACTGTGTCCGTGCCTCTACCCTGTGTTATCCCGCACGTAGCATTAAACCCAGCCCTCATCGAGCGCTTACAGAGCTGAGTGAGCAATAACGACCCTTTAAGCTTTAGCTTTTTTTTTTCTTTCCAAGGCTTCTCAAACAAATGAGGTGAACTGACCAGAATTTGCCGCATTATTTAGCCTTCAAACTCAAAGTACTGCTGCTTCAATTCCAACAAATGGTTTGTAAGTATTGCATGTATCACTTATTGCATTCAAATTAAACCAACAATAAGATTAATGCATCAAATTATACTTAATAAAAGCATAAATAAATGTGCTTATGTTAACATACCGCAGCTGTTAACTAATACCAAATGCTTCAATGACATTGTTCAAATGACAAAGCTCTTTGATTGGTCCAATGTAGTGTAAAAATCAAACGCAAAAATGTTTTTGATCTGCACAGTGAGGCAGGAAGAACTACAATAAAATGGAGGGGAGCATGTAGATAATCACAGCTACTCAGATTACTGTAATTTTAAGTATTTTTTTTGAGTGCCATTTTTTTTAATTCTATAGTTTTACTCGTACTTAATTATGTGTTTACAACATGTAATGTGCTTACTGTTAAAAAGGTAAGTACTGAGAACAATTTGCGGTAATATCTGAATCTTTCATCTGCATGTTTGTAGCCAGTAAGACTATCCAAATCACAAGCTGCCAATGAAAACACACACAGACCAAAAAAAAAAAAAGACAAAACTCTGCCGCAGGTCCAGGTTTGGAGAGTTGTGAGTAATTTAGACTGAAGAATTGGTGGGACGGAAACTTCTTTGATGGAGCGCCTACTATTAACAATGCATGCAAGTACTCTGAGTAGTGTTTGAGAAGAATACTTTGCATTTTTACTTCCCCTCTTTAACTGAGTAATATAATAGGATTGTAACTGTACTCTTCCTTGAGGACAGGTGTCATAAAGTAGCAATCACACTGTAAATGTCCCAGTTAAGGAGACTTTGGTCTGTGTATCTGTGTGGCCACATGTTAAACTTGGGTTTTTGGGCATTGATTTGTCTGCTGCTTCTTTAAAATATGTCCGAAAATAAAAAAATTATATTCAAAAGGACAGTTTGGGAATATTGTAATTTTATACTTGGGGGGAAAAAGAGAAAACTTGTGCAAAAAAGTGAAAAATGTTTAACGTTTTGCAGTAAAGTTAGTTTGTTAACGATTACGTCAATGCTGAAGACATTCATTTATGTCGTTTGATAAACCATTAATTTGCTATTGTCTTTAAGTATTACTTAAAATAAGGATTTACTCAATAAAGAGACGATTTAATCAGAAGAGTTAAGTGCATTAATATCTAACCCTGTGGCTAAAGTGTCTTATTTGGTTTATCTGCAATCAAAACATTTAAAATAAAAAAAAAAAACATTCAAAGGAACCATCCAAACTGTACACATCCCCCTCTCTAAGCTCTGATTAAAAGTCTTATCAGTCTGTGCCCGAGTTCCTCTCTTTTACCCCGCATGGCTGACGTACACTAAAGTCTGCAAAGCTGCATCTGGAGCACGGGGAATGTGCACAAAACCACTGAGACCTGTGCGCACCCGTACTCATCACTCAGGAATTTAATTAACGCAGACGAGAACGTCATCAAACGATGCTAAAACAAAGAACCTGTGGTCTTTTCTTCCAGGCTCCGGAACTGCGGGGCGACTCTAAGCCATGAAACCACTCAGGATATTTTTCGGCTAATTTATGTTGCCGTTGTGATTGGAAGATGAACAATGGACCTCAATCAATACCGACCCCCATTGTGTCTTGGCAAAAAAAAAAAAAAAGTAAAAATCTGACACCATGTGTTTCCTTATCGCTCCAAACTGCTGTGGAGAAGGACAAGAGTGCTGCATTCTGCCTTGATGTTTAATGGTGTGTTGAACTCGGTCCAGTATTGACTCAGTCCTCCCTTTGTGCATTCCCTACTGTTGACCAGTCCACTGAGGGAGTAATCCTTTCCTGCTTTGACCTCAGGCCAGGCTTACTGCTGGCTAGTTTAGCCAATGAACAACACAATCAAATAAATAAATAATACGGCAGTTGGCATTCTCCACAGTCATCACTTATCAGGCCGTAGGGAGGGTTGACCCCAAACACTGTTGTGCCACAACCGGGCCCGGTCTCCTTGGTAACAGACTGTCTTGTTTGAAGTGAGGTGCCCGGGGAGTCGTGGTCATACAGTAACAGCAACTCGGCCGTGGATTCTCAATGTCTTCCATGTGTGTCGTGTTTTTTTTTTTTTTTTGCGTCCAGTCATTTCCGCGCTGTTAAAAAGAAATATATAATAAATCCATAATGTTTCAAACGCTTTGATTAGATGTCTAACTACCCCGAGCAAATGCTTCTGAGGTGTAACCAGAGATGACGGACCACCCTTTTTGTGGGCCGGTGCTTTGTAGCTCCAAATGATACTCATTACCCTGTCTAAGTAGACAAGTGAATGGTACTAGAAACACACTATGCAGTGATCCTGCTGTTTGACTGAGGTAGCAAAACAACTGCACAACTGCTGTGTTATTATGGGGCCTCATTAAGTGAGGAGAGAGTGGGAGACGGGGAGAGGGGAGAGAGGGAGAGCAATAGAGAGAGGGCCAGCGAGAGGCAGAGGAGAGGAAAAAAAAAAAAAAACAACACAAGAGAGCGATACAAACTGTATTCTGAGGTGATAGCAACACACAGATGCCTTTCCAGCCAAAATGAAGACTATGACTAAAGAACCCAATTAAGGGCTTTCTTAGGGGAGCCATCTTGGGAGGGGGATGGGTCTTCCTGGGACATGAGCCCTGGGCTACATCCTCTAATTAGACAGAGCGAGGGGGGAGGATCTCTGCCTGTCACTGGGAGGGAGATGGGGTCCATGGGGTTCCACATGTCAGTCCCAGAAACAAAACACAATTACTCTCACATTTAACCACTTCAGTCAGGGACAGACTTTGACTAGGGATGCTACAGAGCGTCCCCCCGCCCCCCCTCCCCTGTTCTCCCCCTTCCTCCCTTGCCTCCCTCCCTCTCCCTCTCCTGTGCTGCTAGATATGCCACTTCACAAACACGGAGATTTTTTGAGGACTAAATTTTCTCCCGCATTTTTTCCCCGCGTTCGCTGCGCGAGAAGGCGAGAGAGACGATTGTGCCCTCTCCTGTTTTTTCCCACCGAAATGGAGGAGCGGATCAGAAAATTGCCTTTTAATTGACCAGTGTCGTTCAAAAATTCCTCGCTGAAGAGTTAAATTACTTTGCTGTTGCGGTGCGCGAACATTGGGAAAATTCGAGGGGGAATAATTGTTCTAATGCTGTTTATTCTGGCCTCCGCTGCATTTTGTTAACATCAACGGCGTAATAGACACTTGAAAATCAAATCACTACAGGCAGCAAATTAAACCTGCAGTGATTTTTTTTTTCTTCTTTCCCCGAGAAGCGCTTAAAATGGCATTATCAAAGTTGTTGGAAAAGTCAACTAAGAAAAAGTAAAAGGAGACACGTTTGAGGGAGAGATCCGGTGATGGATTCTAGCACAGCGCGCCGAGCGTCTCCTCTTTGTTTGGATTTAACTTTCCCCAGTGGTGCAACACAGGAAAAAGAAAAAGAAAAAAAAAGAACAGCTCAAAGGCTTCTGGGAGTTTTTGTCATGTCTCCCTCCAGACAACGTGTTTGCATGCACATATCAGACCCTGGGAGAGACAGACACAAAGACAAATACATACAGCACGCACACAGATGTATACACAACACACGCGAGCACACACACACACACACGCCCGCACTGAGAAAGAGAATATCCTCCCAGGATCATTAGGTCTGTCATGCTGTCTAATTCTGATCCACCTACAAAACTAGAACACCACGATCGCGATACATCACTCGTCATCTAAGGGTGTTTATGTCCCCATTTACAGTGTGTGTACAGTGTTGTACGTAATTATAAATAAGCTTAAATATTAATGATGGCGCCTCACAAGCAGCTGTTTTTTTTTTTCCTTTTTTCCCCCCCTTTTCTTTTTCTAATTCATTGTTCTTTTATTTTGCAGTGCAACTTTTTTTGAAACGGTGACAGAATGCCGAGCACCTGGGGTGATGAAGAAGAAAACAAGTTGTCATATAAAAGGGAGAAAAATATATATACAACTTTCAAACGCGTGAAGAGCTGTCACACTTGGCAGATCAAGATATTCAAGAGGATATGGGGTGTTTGAGAGCCGCTTGGGGACAAACACGCCGAGCCGCCCCCTTTTTTGTGAGACACTTTTGGGACGCGGGGCAGTTGGGGCGTTTTTCGGGGCATATTTTAAAATTCATGGAAGAAAAGACAACTTCTGGGGAATTAAGTCTCCGTGCTGCGTGAGGAGGATTCTTAAGATTTCGCGAAAAAGCAAAGCAGGAAAGAAATATTGTTGTTTTTTAAGACGATAAACTTTAGCAATTCCCGCATTATAATATTATAAGACTCCCTCCTTTTTCTCTCCCACTGTCCATCTCTTGCTCTCTGTCTCTAACGCACGTTTATGACATGCATGGCTGTTTACACCTGCTGACCGTGAAGCCTATAAATATGCTTAATTAAAACAGTGGAATTGGTCACAGCTTGGCAATAATGGCTATCACACGGGGAGAGGAGGATCTCATTTGTGTGTGGAAGTAGAACATGATGCAGATGTGCTCTTGTCACTTTCGGCACTCATTAAGGCCGGGGAGCTTCGGATTGTCTTTGAAGGAATCCTTTTAAAAGACACTCCAATTAAGGTACGTGTCCTGCGGGCGTCTGAGGAGAGAGGGAAAGCAGTCGTACGGCACCCCGGTCCTTCCATTCCACTCCTCCGTCGACTTAACACATGACTTACAATCTCGTGTCACTTCCAAGGAATGATAATGAAATTGGAGGATGGAAAAGAGGTGGGGTGGGTGGGTGGGGGGGTGGGGAGGGGAAGGA
Source organism: Sparus aurata (assembly GCF_900880675.1). Lineage (NCBI taxonomy): Eukaryota > Metazoa > Chordata > Actinopteri > Spariformes > Sparidae > Sparus > Sparus aurata. Next base: position 22,557,218 of record NC_044207.1, on the reverse strand, counting down.
AAAGACAGCCCAGCTTAAAAGAAACAGGGGAATCTCAAGCCGAAAATGTCATCTTAGCTGTTGTGTAACTTCAGTCTCATTGTCTCGTCTGTGGAGGAATCGGGATCGCTGGGAGAGGAGCTCTCTCTCCGATTGCGGGGCCCCTCCAGTGCACGCCGCCACCGCCGCCGCCGCCGCCGCCGCCGCCGCCGCTGCCGCCGCATCGCTGGAGGGGCTGAACTTGCGCGTTTCTCCACAAATGAACTGCACTCAGAGAAATGTCAGATTTAAGCTGTGGCTAATACTGCGCACCCATCAGTTAATGAATCTGCCTAATTAATCCAGCCTAGCAGCATTGTCAGTGGCTCAGCTCCCTCTGCAAGTGTGAAAAGCTACTGTATCTGAAGCCAACGCGAGGGGAGAGGGAAGTTTATTATCAAGTTTCACATTGCAGTGTGGCCTTCGCGAGAACCCGGAGAGATTTTTTTTTCCATCTTCCTCATAAGGGGGCAGCTGCTTTTAAAATGACAGGACTGTGGAGCTTGTTTGGGAGAGAGGATGCAGGAAAGTCTCCTCGTCTCCTAGTTGCTCAAGGGGTGGGCAGTAGTTGAGGGTCAGGATGAGCGCTGCACAGCCAGCCCGCTTGCCCTCCCCATCAGCACCTCATGAAATATCTAGACTTTGCTCCATATTTTAATGGGGTGAGGGAGAGGAATGCGCAGGGTGGAGGCTGCGTGAGCGCGTGTGATGGTGGAGGGGAGTCCTCTGGAGAGTTACGAGGGGAATGGTGGTCTATGCATCTCAGTGCGTATTTTTTTTTTGTATGTGGAAGAAAGAGGAGAGAGGAAGAGAGAGAAGGAGAGCAAGAGAGATTATTCTCCTTTGGAATCTGGATTCTGGGGCACACAGGCCCAGGAGTCAGTCAATCTGGCCAGTCTGAGGGGGGCGGCCGGGCGGGGGGTCCTAGGAGGGCTGATTAGACGGATGCTCTCCCATCATCCATCTCGACAGGCTGGCGAAAATTGGCTAGCCCCTCGCAGGGTAGAGTTCACGGGGGGAGGCGGTGGGGGAGGATGTGGAGCGGTGCACTGGATACCTGTCACAGCCTTTGGTCTGTTTCAGGATCTCAGCAGCAAATTAATAAAATATCGTTCCTGCTTCCCTTTACCTGCCGTGGCAGCTCTCCCTCTCGCTGCTCCGTCTCCCAGCTTGCACTGGCCCTTTGACCCCTCCGACTACTGTGAGAGATGAGGAGCCCAGGCAGCCGGCGAGTGGGCCAGAGTGTCAGGGAGAAACGGGGAGAAAACTCCAAACTCAAGACCTGGCAAAGAGAGAGCGCTTCCACTTCTCTCGCTGCTGGAAGACAGCTCCACTTCAGACAGACTGACAAACGACTGCCCCGTGTCAGTGAGACATTTTGAAGTGTGATGCATGGGAAATGGCAACCGCAAACAAACAACCACTAAAAACAAGTCTCCAACCTGCGCTGTTTGTTGGAAGGCTTAACTGTAAGCTTACATCCGGAGATAATGCTGGATCCTTGAAAAACGTATGGAAACTTCGAGTTGGTCACAGCAAATAAACTCAGCGCGCTGTGAACGTCTCCGCATGCGTGCACATTCTATATGAACTAGATATGTGAGCGCTCGCTCGCATGGGACCGCCTTTAGAGCGCGACACAGGTTGAGCATAATGATCGCCTTATCCCCAAAGCTCATTCCTGCTCGGCTTTCATAACCCCCCGTTTCACAACAAAGTGCCATAGGTCTTTCATGTTCTACTTTTGTCTCTTCACACGCGGTGTAAAACAATATAATCATGCATGAAACAACACCTCCGGGAGGCAGAGATCACTTCATTCCCAAAAATGTCAAACGCAAAAAAAAAAAAAAAAAAGTAGGAAAACATCCCCAGGTTATTTGAGATTGTTTACAGGTACGCGCAACAACCCTTCGCTGTATAGAGAGAGCACCAATGAGAGATGAAAATGTGATAAAGAGGAGGCCTTGGCATGAATGAATAGACTCCAACGTTGGCAGTTCGGAGGAGCGCGAGGCTTGTTAAATAACCTTCTCCGTGGTGGAGCTGCATGTTGGTGGACGGCGGATTGTTTTATTCATGGTTGCCGTGCTCAAATGACCAGCAGATAATGATCACACTCACCTTCCTCCTGGCAGACACACGCCTCTGTGTTTACAACCTGAATCTCAATATGAAAATCTTTGCCGATCAATGGGCGGCCGAGCCGGGATGCTTCCTCTGGCTACCCGTTAATACATACTGCTGCTAATCCAAGTTCGGAGGTGGATGCACTTGAAGGATGCAGTCTGGGTTCTTTTTTTCTCTCCGCGCTTTAAGGCGAATTAAGAACAATTTCGCTGATTGGATTGAACGCGGTGCTTATAGACTGCTCATGTTTTAATGATTGCTTCAGAAGGCGATAAAAAAAAAAAAAAAAAAAGGATCTGGATATGAGAAGTGCGCCATGTGCACGGTAGAGGATCCCCCAAACAAAACAGAGCTGCTTGAAAACACCACCGCAGTGAAATAATATAATAAGGTCTCTTTCATTTTTTCAGGCCCTCCAAGGACCTGGGAGAAAGATTGCTAGAAAATGGATTATCTCTCGAACATTGCGAGTTCATAAGTCCAACTACTAACTTTGTTGAAGGGCAGATACGGTATCCCAGAGGACAGAGCTCATATTTAGCCATGAGGCCTCCTCTGTGATTAGGAGGGGAGATGCAGGCATATTGACTCAACTGTGTTTTTGCCTCTGCACTGTATGTAATTACCTCTTCAAAAACGAACATTCCACTAATCCTCTAATTCCAGATATTTTAGTGCTCGGCTGGTCTAATAAGCAAATCAAATCATATCTGCACATCACAAATGAGTTTTGGAAACAGACTGAAATAATTCCGTCTGAGTCTCTCATCCCAGCCGGGACGGAGGGGACAGCCGGAGTGCAGGCGAGCGATGTTTAGTGTTTGTTAAGCTGTCGTGTGTGATTAGCGGTCGCGCTTTTGGGCTGTTGGCCTTTTTTATTTTTTATTTTTTATTTTTTTCTTTTGCGCTCAGCCAGCCCGAGGCTCACCTGTAACTCTGTCTGGAAGAAGAACTTCTGTGGGCACTGCGAGCAGTCGTAGATCTTATCCTCCTGGCCGTGGGCTGAGAAGATGTGCTGCTGGAGCTTGTTGGCGTGGACGAACACTGCGAGGAGGAGAGGAGACACGGGGACACAGGGGAAGATAAATGTTAGTCAAATTCATATCAAAAAAACTTTCGCTCCAAGACGCCTCTGCTCTGCCACTCGTCGTCGACTGTGTGTAAATTGGAGCGGGCCCTCTCTGCCTGCATTAAGGGAACAAAGGCAACGGCGTAATTGCATCTGCCTGAATAAAAATTGAAGACAGACTATGTCAAATGGCAAGGAAAATTACTTAATTACAAACAAATGAATGCACTATCAACAATAGGAGGGGGAAAAAAACCTTGTTATGAGATATATAATTGAAAAAAAAGCACGGAGAACAATTTAGATGTTAACAGTGAAACTAGAGTGGTCACATTCGTGGCACTAGAGTGAGCGAATGCATAATGTTTTGGGAATAATGATGCTCTTTATTTAGCGCTGCTGTGGGGACAACAAGCCGGAAAATAAACAACCACGAAAAAATTGGCATGGCTTCAAGTGCAAAACATGGCCTCCATTAGTCTACATAGCTAATTATATTGACAATATAAATATTCATGGTGTTGCACTACTTATTCATGCAGACTCAGACTCCATTCACCGTCATATAAACACACAAACTCGCTGGCACTTAAAACATATACCATACATTTGTGCTTTAATTAAGCCATAGTCCACGCTGGAAAGCTAAGGGGGATGCAATTGTGTGTCTTTAGTCTATGTGTGTGTTTGTGTGCCAGTGTGTGTGTGTGTGTGTGTGTGTGTGTGTCTGCATCCTCCAAGGAGCACTTCAAACATGCCGTTTGTTATCCCAGACCCTTGTGCTTTAAGGATGGCTGTCTACTCTCAAAGGTCTGGATGCTCTGGAAAAAGTTAGCATGTGGGGGCTTCATTTGAATTTCTTACGGCTCAAAATAACTTTTCTTCTAATGCGTGCACCGTGGGGCCAGGAGGAGAGGGGAGGGGGGGAGAGAAAAAGCACAGCCACAAAAGGTGAGGTGTCTGTCGGAAGATGGCTTTGGGGTCGCTGCAGCCCCGTGGCGGGGCCTCTGCAACATTAACGTGTCCCAATTTGAGCTCACCTGGGAGAGTGGTTATTAATTATTGAGCCGCGCACACTCGAGACGAACTCGGCTTCATTGAATGTCACACTCCTGACCTGGGAAATAAAAGTTTAGATTCAAAGCAGACTCACTGGTGGGGTGGATGCCTGCAGACTGCTAATGCCTGGGTGACAGCTGTCTCTGGAACATGGCGGCGTGTTAACCAGGAAATGAACAAACCTCCGCTAATGAACAAACAACAGCTCCATGGTCCATTTCTGAAACTAACGACCACGGCAACATGGCGACAAGCACAATCCCAGATAGATGGCCGTTCTTTACAGTCGGTTACAAAGCGTTTACCCTCAAGGATAAGGCCTCGGCTATCACGCGCACTTGTGCCTCTGTTGTGCTGCGAGAAGAGATGACAATTTTCTTTGTGGGGGATACATGCTCTGCTAAGGGGAGAAAAAGCGCTGATAAACAATAGCTTTTCTCTTTTGCTGTGTTTTGTCTGCATATACTGTACAGAAGCAGGTCACAGCAGCTGCAGGAAGCCTTCATTATGTCTTTGGCGAGAGGAGGAAAAAGTCAATACAGCAAAAATAAAAATGGATTTGAGACTTGGGGGGCCTTCAAATACTGTACAATAGGGCACAACACTACTGAGATGTCATGGTAGCTGTTTCTGGCTGTTTACATGTGTTTCTGGTCCGGCTCCAGTCAGAGACACGTTTAATCAGTGATATGCATTTATAGCTGCGCGTTCATTCATTCATATGCAAGCGTGCGATGATTGAAAGTGTGAGAGAGCCTAAAATGCGCTAATGGGCACATCTATTGTAAGAACAATAAATAATGAATGGACCTGAAGACTTAAATGGAAGCCCAACAACTTTTCAGCTAATTTATGTACAGCAGTTAGACATTTTAAAATGCCCAGTCCATATTTATGATCGCTAAAGCTGATTGGGAAACGTGACGTTTTGAAAATAAAGAACTCTCTTTGTCTTCATCATCGTTCCTCAAATTAGCATGCGACTTGTAATAAAGGGGGGAAAACGAGGGGGGACGGAGAGCATCGCTATTTGGCAGCGGGAGCCACATGCGAGACATGCCATGGCACCAGCCCGTTCAGAGGAGAGAGACAGCGGCAATGTCTTCCAAGAGGGTTAAAATAAGGACATAGAGAAACGAGGAAGAAATAATCCAAAGCCACATCCAAACAGGATCAGTGGCTGGCCATTGTGTCTCTCCCTGCTGAGAGCAAGAGAGAATAAGGGAGGGAGCGAGAGAGAGAGCGAGAGAGAGAGAGAGAGAGAGAACTTTGTGGAGTTTGTTGGCCGTGGAGCCAGAGCAGAGCGGAGCCGAACAGAGCACTGAGCCGGGTTGGGCGTCAGGGGTGTCAGGGCTGAGGGGGCTGAGGGGCCAAGGTCTCCTCGCTGTGGGGGATATTAAGCCCTCTGATTAGATCTCAGGGGCCGCCCATGGCAGACGTCTCCTTTACTACAGGCCCCAGCTCATCTTTATTTTGGCAGGGTGGTGCTCTCTGCAGGCTGCACTGCACCAATACTAAGCTGTTTGTGCAGGGGAGGGAAAAAAAAGTTTATCCTTTTTTTTTTTTTTTTTTTTTGCTCTCCCCCCCCTTTCTCCCTTTTCATTTATTTATTCGTCTAGCCTACATGTGTTCGTTTCTGCTTAATCCAAGAGTTCACAATGCAGAGGCTGATCCAAGTGTTCTGAAGCAACACAAACAAGTTGATTCGGAGCTGCGAGCTGATAACCGGTAATTTTGAGTTAAAGCTTAGCCCTATGTGTTTTTTTCGGGGGGGGGGGGGGGGGGGGTGTAGCCGGGATAATTCTAACGACACGCGCCAGCAGAAATGCGGGCAGCAGCTAAACAAAAAAGCCAATTAAACTACTGTATTTGTCAGACTGTCGCGGATTTGAAAGCGGAGCATCCTGTAGTTTTTCAAGTTTGCACTTCCTGCTGTGACATAAGTTGACGAAACAAGCGTACACGCACGCACACAAACACACACACACACGAACGACTTTCATCAGGCACACTTTCTTCTGTTTTGTTTGTCTTAAGCACATATTCCCAATCACAATTTCCACACCAGCCCTCGCTGCTGCTCCTAAGGGTGCAGGCAGACACTTCTAGCTGCAGGCTCCCCCACTTCTGAAACCTGTCAAATCTGTCCTGGGAGAGTCAGCCTCTCTCTCATCATCCAGGGGCTTATGGACCTCTCTCCATTTACCCTCCCTCCCCTTCACAGCTCTCTTTTCCTCCTTCTCTTTCCCCCCCTTTCATCTCACATCCAAACTTGCCAGTTGCAACCTTCTCGGCTTCCTCCAAGTTTTGTCTCCTTTTCTCCTCTATTTTGTCTCCCCTCGCCTAGCGTCTACGACTCACTTTCACCCCCCCTCAACACTTTCCGGCGGTCTGTTTTGTGGCATGATTCGTCCTCTCCTTGCTCCCTTCGATGTGGATTGAGGATAATCAGGTGTGTCAAAGAATGACAATCACTCCCCGCCCTCCCACCGAGTTGCGGGTCACGCGGGGGTAGATCAAACCAAAACACGGGCATCGAGTGGGGATGATCTTTCAAACAAAGAGTAACCTTGTTAATCGAGTGAACTCGGTGACCCGGCCACCATTACTGCTGCCACCTAGTTTGATCAAAGTTTGGCTTTTATGTTCAGACTCATTATTTCTCTAATAGGGATTGTTTAAATCTGTAAATAAGGTTTTTTGCAATAGTGCTGAGTGATTCATCAACAGCGTCTCAACTGCACTGACAAAACAAAACTGGCAACGACGACATTCAACGGAGAATCTTCCCATGTAATGCAGTTTAGTTTGTTTGTTTAATAAGTTTGTAGTTCTACATTTCCAAGAGATACCACCTACTTTTTTTTTTTTTAATTTTCAGATTAAAAACATACAAAATTGGAATATGATGCATTGGTATAGATTAAACGCCCTAACAGTATATAAAATAGTTCATATTAGCTCCAGTTTGAGCAAGTTATGAAATAAAAAAACACTGTGTGTATGTTAATACATAACAAGTAAGATTGTATAGTGCATATGGGGAGTAATTCTGCATAATGATTTATTCATAGATGTTATACTTAAATACATTAAAGTACATCAAACTTCCTTTAAATTATGTTTATACGTTGATCATTTGTTTTGACAGTTACTTTTTAAAAGTCACATACATGATGTTTACACATTGTAGCCTCTTCGGTTCTTCGATGTTAAGAAAGAATTACAGTTTCAAGATCATTTTGAATAAAAGAAAGACATTATGTCACTAGCCCTCTTGGTTTATGTTTTTTTACTCATGTACATTCGTTTGTTGGTTTGTGACCAGGATTACACAAAAACTGCTGAATGGATTTCCACAAAACTTGGATGGAGGCTGGATCTCTGCCCAGAACAGACCCCATTAACTTTTGGTGTGGATCCAGATAAAGGGACGGATCTTGATGAAAAAAAAAAAATCACACATATTTTAGGTTTCTGGTATTTGCGAGCGATGCAATTTGCAATTATGCGGATCCTAGATCTGGTGAGTCTAAATTATGGTTAAGCAGTTTGAATAATTTAATATTTGGAGTAAGATTTGGGGTAATGTACAGAGTTTGATATTTGGTTAGGCTTGATTGAATTAAAGGAAATTGTTGGTCCTTGGTGGAGGTATGCGCTCTACTGTGAATTACTTCTAGTTCAGTAATTACCCATCTTTCCTGAGCAAAGTGCTACAAGTATAATTTATAATTTTGTGGGGAAATAAACAAAATCATGTATCAGTGAACATTTTTCAGTCTCATTTGTATCATTTTGACAAAAATAATATAAAAGTCTCTTTACATTTTTAAAATCTAACGGCCTTACCAAATAAAGTGGTATATAAAGATTATTTCAAAGAGACAGGTGGGAGTTACATTTTTCATAAAGGGAGTAATAGAGTATTTTAATTTTCTTCATTCATAATTCTTCCAGCGTGTTGCATATCTGAAAGGTAACAATGAGATCTATCACATTTAGCCTGCTAACACCACCTAACAATGTACAGCTAGTTTATGTCAGGGTGTACAAGAATTGTCTTTTCTTTACTTTATGCCGGGCTCAACTTGAAGAAATATATTCAAGGACAGCTGTCAGCCAAACTCTCACTTCCTCCTTTCCCTCTGAGTGCTCTGACTCCAGTCTGCCTGTCCCCTCCATCCCCAACAGAGGGAGGCCTTTCAGTCCACCCGCACTCTCCACAGCCTGCCTTCCCCACCGCCGTAGCCCTTCGCCCATCTGTCTGTCTGCACTGCGACCACTGTCCTGAGGGTGTACTCTGTCTCCCCCTCCTCCCTCCTCCCCTCCCAGCATCCTTCTCTCTCATGCGCCGTGATCGATATGGACGCAGAGGGAGAGGGGGGACCTGTCTGTCAAAGCCGGCGGTGGAAAATGAAGGCTCAGATGAAGGAGGCATGCTCTGTATATTAAATGCCCAGACCCCTGTGAGAGGTGGAGGGGGATTCGGGGTGGGGATATATCAATAGGCTTCTGCTAAAAGAGAGATAAGGCCAAAACAGCAATGAGAGAAGTAGAGCGGAGTGGAGGGAGGGGAGTGGAGGGAAAGGAGAGATGAGGAAAAATGAATACGGAGCTGAGCAGCGAGGTGGATGAAGCGGATGAAGGTAAAAAAAAAAGTGCAGATCTTTGAGCGAAAATTTCCAAAATGCGAGCTAATGATGTTAATTGGTGTAATAATTGGAGGAGACACAAATTAGGTTTTTTTTTGGGGCGGACGGATGGACAAAGGGGGGGTTGCAGGAAGCGCACAAAGACGGAAATGAGCTGAGGACCCAAAAAATGGCGAGGAAGAGTAAAGAGCTGAGAAGGGAGAAAGAGTGAAGAGCTGAAGTTAACGACTTTGCAGATTTCATTATAGAGATAGTTAACCCTGTTGACACTGAAGGAGGGCGCTATCCTCTCAGGAGGAGTCCGGTCCTTCCACCTCCACGCACAGAGACAGATGAGATCATTACAGCTATCAGCACCACTGCCATCCACAATTAGCACATCTCCTTTTCTTTCCCCACTCCTCCATCCCCCCATCTCTTCTCAGCTCACACTGTCTTCCCCCCTGCTCTCTTTCTCCTCCCCCACCCCCCTCACCTCGTGACACTCCTCTAGCCTTGATTTGGAGGCAATTTGACTAAATAAAAAAGCCACATGCAGCAAACTGCTCTCAGCTTTAGCCGAGCTGCTTGCTTGACCTTTCCCAACTCATTTAGAACCCATTTGGCTTTTTTCACGTAAGACACACAAAGTGCACGGAAATGCAAAGCTTTGCATATTGAAGGTGGAGGTCTTTGAAAAGTTAAGATGCGCATAAAAACAACTTTTTTCTTTTGTATCTTGTCATCAGGTCCATTGGGTTGCTAATGCGTAATGCACAAATGCTCTCATGCGCTACAAACAGATGCGCTGTACACACCTGTAAAGCAGACCGGACACTTGAAGGTTCCTCCCATGCCCTCAAAGCTGTGCTCGATCAGGTGGCATTGAAGCTTCGCCGGCGAGTCGAATGACTGACTACAGAGCTTGCATTCATGGTTCAGTCCTTCCTCTGCAGAGAAGAAACAACAAAAAACAACACAGGAAAATCGTAAGCAGGAAAATAAGCAGAGCGTGAATGTCAAGAGGCCTCGTTTTCTTTTCTTTCTCTCTTTTTAACTTTCACATGAAATTTGAATTAAACAAATTTTGTGGCAAAAGAGTCCCTTCTGTGATTTTCATGACTCAGACAGGAAGAAATATAACGTGTGATCTGCTCCCATCAGGCGGAAATTAGATGGCCAGCCGGGGTCCTAATTGCTCAGACGAGGCCTCGCACTTTGAGCATGGTGAGCGTCATCTTTTTTTATTAGCTCACATACATCGACAAAATCATTTTCTTTTTTTGTCAGCGTCTGCAAATCAAAAGCGGATTCCAAAGAAATCAAAATGAAAGTAGGGCAGAAGGTGAATCAAAATAAATCAAGTGCAGAGGGACAAAAAAAAAAAAAAAAAAACATTCAAAAAAATAGTTTCCAAAACCCCTCATTTTAATGTCACCAAACCATCTGATCACTGTCGAGTCTCATTTTACAACGTGCTCGCATGTCAAGATTTTGAACACAGAGCATGACAGATTCCCAGTTTATCTGCTTGGCATTAGAATTCCCTCCACGTCCATCTAAACACATCTCAGCCGAGGCCACTGATGGCTTAAATAAATGTCGTTCAGGCTGTGAACCTGCACACTTGTCGTTTGCAGCACAACGATCTGCTGACTCAGACTTCCAGAGAACTGCCCATCTCCAGTGCGTCAATAAAAGGCCTATACACTCTGCCACGGGGGCCAGACTAGTGCTCTATCAAACTCCTGCCAAACCTGACATTAGGCCAGCTACTGCAAAAGTGGGGGGGGGGGGGATGGGGTGTATACACTGGGGACTCATCTAGGGTTTATCCCTAGGTCTCTACAGCCCAGTGCCCACTACATAGGCCCTGGGTACCACAAGCACGAATACGCAATCCACCTAGCCAGCTGTGCCCGGCTCGAGCCCCGGAGGATCTGAGTGGAGGGTTAATCGAAGGCGCTTTAGGCAAATCTGGCAGAATTTGTCAGCTGGAAACCGGTGATGTGCATTAACATAGTAACCTGCAACGGACAAGGCACCTCCTGCGCTGGAAATTCAGCAAACTTCCCTTCTCTTATTTGTTTTCTAATCGTCTATCCATCGCTAAAAACTCACCTGAAACTGACCTTTTGTTTCAGGTTGGGTTTGTGTGTTTTGTTTCTGCTCTTTGCTTAACATCAGCTTTCTATTTTTCTGTTTAGAACATACATAAAACATGTAAACTCGTCTCTTCATCGAAGGTATCAAACAGAGGTAGTATTTCTGCACCCATAGATTGATCCTGACTTACTCTGACAACTGCAACCCACTGACCCCTGATATTTCCTGGAAGAGGGGGGAATGGAAACATCTCCCGCTGTGCCAAAAGAAACAATAGGATGTGTGTGCATACTGAACTCTTTACTGTAACACAGGACCTCGCGTTCTTTTACTATCTTCTCTCAGTAACGTAAGCATATGGAATACATAAGGTGGTGTCTACAGCATTAAATCGAACTCTAAGTTCCCACGTGACTGTCTGGTAGAGGATAAAGGCCGATCAAGGTAGCTCATTCTAAAAGGGAACACGTTGATGGTGTGTTCTGCAATTGTGCATTTGACAGATGAGATATTGTGTAGCCTACATGTGCATCTAAGTGTAGCAGCAGGCATCAGCAAAAAAACAGGGGGAGGAGGGTGGCATGAGGGCATCCACGCAGCCGTGCAAGAGGATCAGTGCCCTCTTTGATCACCATTCAGTTTGCTTTGTCTGTGTGAGGGTGTACACTAAGGTCAAGCCTGCTGCAGGGTTCACAGATCTGTTCCGCTGCCATATGCGCAGCCCTCGTTTGACCCTAGTGCACAACGCTGTCCCTTCGGAGACCTGGCCTGCTTCATTATGCAGATAACTCTGCACCTGCCCGACTGTCCTTGTGTGCGTGCATGTGTGTGTTTATGTCTGTGAGCAGGTGCACCAAGGGAAAAATGGTGAAGGGATGTTAAAACAGTATGCTTCAAATTTGAAGAATAAGGTTGGTGTTGCTCTATGCTTTTACTGACTGCCTTAAATATACATAAAACGACAATGTGCCGGTCTTTCTCAGAATTCTTTCTATCTTCCCCACACTGACCCATGTGCTTTGTTTTCCTAAAAAAAAGACATTTATAGTTTTCTTTTAATAAGGATTCAGTAGTTCATGAAACCTGCTACTTTTAACTACATTAAAATGGATTAATACACATGTAAATCCCAACTACGGTATGTATTTGAGAATTACATGTGTATTTGGATGTTTGTGGACAACGAGGGAGTGATGAGTTACATCAACACAGGCAACACTTAGTAAGAATCTCTCAGTGCTGGATAGCAACCAACTGAACACCCCTCGCCTCACCCTCTGTTCCCGGTTACTGTTGGAAATTATGAACTCCCCTAGAAGAGAACCCTCTGTGGCTATAAAATTCTAAGGTGACAGAAACACAACACATTCTTAGTTTCGGGTGACGATACACTCATGAAAACCCAAGTATGAGTATCACAGTCCATCTCTGCCCCTAAATCCCTCTAAAATCCCACACACTGGACCTTTAATAGGATTCATCGATGACGGAAAAGTTTTTAATTTGTTCAGGATGGCTATACATTAAGTGATATGTGTTTAGGTATAAAGGTTAACTACATTCTTTATGTGTTTATGTACAACCCTGAACTGAAAGAGTGCTGGGAAACAGAAAGAAAGAAAGAGAGAAAAAAGTGGTTGAGGGAGAAACAGGGATTCATAATGAGTAAATTGTGCTCTGTTATCCCCTGTAAAGCAGCCTGAGCAGGGCTGGGTTTGTATTCAGCAGTGTAACAGGGGTTGAATCAAGCTGGCAGCCTGTTTCTTAGTGAGAGCCAAGGGAGGAAGTCAGCTTGCTCGCCCCTATAGCTGCCTCATTGGGCTGAGGTCACTTCCTGTCGCTCCCCCGGCCCTTCTCCTGGGCTGCCCAATCAGCACGGCCCTGCGTGAGCCCCCACCCCTCTCTGCGCGCCGAGCAGACTCTGGATATAGTTACAGGGCCACGGGGGACTGTCAGCTCTCTCCCTCTCCCCTCCTCTCTCCCTCTCTCCCTCGCCCTCCTCCGACTCTCTGTTTCCGAGTCTCCCGAGTGTTCTCCGCTGCCACCACCCTGTCCCTCTGCACTCCTAAGAAAATCCTTTAGATGAGAGCTGCTCCTGCGACTGCTCCCTCTAAAGCATCCCTGACACCAGCAAAGTAAGCCCATCTGCATATCCACAGGGCCTTGCGTTCCTGTGGCTCATGGTTTATGTATTTCACAGCTCCTTAAAACACAAACGCCTAATATCTCTCCCATGTGGAGGACAGGAGAGGGAGAGAGGGAAAGAGGAGGAACAACTCTCAAAAAGAATGGTCTTTATTTCGCGGCGCTGTTTACTTTTTTTTTTTTATGAAGTTCATGTGCTGTTGAAGGTTGTTTGGGACACTGGGGCTCGCAGGTCTGGCTCGTGTAGTTTAGTGAACTCTTTATGTAACCCAGCTGCGGCATATTGAATTCTGTAAGTTGAAGGCGGTGAATTTGATGGACGTCTTCGTTCGCTGAGTGCCAATCAGCCGACAGGCTGCAACTAAAGTAACTAAGACAGTCCAACTTTCTGATAATAGTGTGTAGTTAAGTATAACGCAGGGCATTGCTTAATTAAAAACTCTCCCTCAGCTTATTCCGTTCCAACACACCACTTCCCCCACCGCCGCCGCTGCTGCCCCTTACTCTATTTAAACAATTCAGCCAAGGAGCAGCTCGAATTGGAGGGGAATTCAGGATCACTTTAAGCATTTGGCTTCGGAAGAGAAAAAAAAAAAAAAATCTGATACTTAGATTTACACTCCTCTCTCGGGGTTCAGTGAAATGGTTCTCTGAAGCTCACTCTGAGAGGGACCCATGCTGCTTGTGTCGCCAAAGCAGCACACTCTAACAAATGATATTAAGGACATCAATCAAGGCACTTCTTTGCTGAAAGTAATGAGTAAACAAGTGGGGGAACAAATTGAGAATATTTAGTGGGCTGGAATGGGTTGTTTTTGAAAAAACGCCACGGAAAAAGGACTAACACAGCAATGAAAGCGCGTCCAGTCGAACTAACAGGCCGGCGTAATAGCAAGTTTTCTAAACTGCCCAAGCATCGCCATAAAGGCAGACATACCTGCTCGGAGCGATCTTGTTTATGAGGAATTTCACCTTTAGAGAGAGTTCGCTTTCCGTTCTACCATCTGCTTTCAGCCTGATGTTGGATCTGTATGTTAATAAACCGAGAGGATTTGGTTTTTCAGTGGACTTGCTGCTGTATATACAACCCACTGCGGGATTGTGGATGGTAGCAGAGTAGACAGCTTCAGGCCTGTAAACAGTAGGTGGGTTTACTTCTCTCTTCTCTCCGCGGGAACTATCCATTAACAGATAATGGGGGGAAAATCAGAGTGATTAAGGCCCAGGGAATTATGGGTGAATACAAATTGACTCCACCTCCGTGTGGTGTGCTCTCTTGAGGTGGAAGCACTGCTCATAAGGAACAAACTCATTTCAGAACTACTAGCAGGCCCATTAAGGCCTGGAGAACGCTGCTGATGATGGGGGTAGGAAGGTGGTAGGTGGGAGCGCAAAGGGATGGACTCCCCCTGGACCGGAGCTGATTGGAGAACCGGCGCCCGGGGGGAACATTACTAATATCTATTTCCTGTCTCCGCAGTGTGAGAAGGACAGAACGAATCAAGTGCAAAATGTGAAAAAATTAAAGGACGAGATTTAATCATGGCACCTTGAAAATTCACCCCATTCTATCAACGAGTTAATGTATTACACGAACAGTGATGGAAATGTGGTCGAGTGCAAGCTAATAAAATCAAAGAGATTGGAAAAACTACCACGGCATGAAAAGGAGACGCTTTACTCCAGTTTTGCCTGTGGGGAAGTGGGCATGTAAAAGGTTCTGTGTCCTCACGTCAGGGTCCCGGGTTCTGTGCCTGCCTGATGCTGTTTTCCCACCTCCAGTGGGAGAAGGAGGGCTGAGGCGAGATTCTTGGCTGTGACATGTCAGCATCGGCGACGCCCGCGCACAGCGAGAGCGACGGATTCCGGAGGAACACGTCTCTGGGAGAATGTCAGCTCTGATGCATGGCAGCTCGTTGGAGGTGCTAATCAGAGCAGGGCTAGGCTCATGCTAGGATCAGCCACTCAGCGCCTACATTAACCGCCTCACAGCTCCCCTGGCTACCGGGCCAGAGGTAGAAGCAGCGAACTGACAGGTTTTTGTGTCGAGATAAACATGCGTAACGCTTGAACGGATGTTACAAAGGGTTTAGCCGACTAGAACACCTTTTGGAGTTCACAAAACATGGGGGACGAAAACATAAGGACACTTCTTCTGCCTAAAATAAACGCACTGAGCAGACATTTCCACTTGAGTTATTTGCCAAGAGCCCCTGTGCATGTGTTTAGCGATACTCAGACTTTTTACTCTGCGGCAGAAAATAAAGAAGATGAAGCCTCGTCGGTGAAGCATTAATATTAGAGATATATGAGACAAAAGGCTCAGTTTTATGCCGCACTATTATTATTATTCTTTTACACAAGAAGACCTGAGGCTGGGTGTGTAAATGATAGGTTTGCGTAAAATGATGGCATGTGCAACTTCCTTAACAGAGTCTGGTATTCATGAAGAACCTGCTGTGCTCTATGCGCGGCTTACATAGGGCGTTTATAAGCCTTTATCCCTCAGTTGTGCCGTGGCAACATGGCAAACAGCGACATAATATCAAAGAGGAAATTACAGGGGAAATTGCACTTCTTTCACATCCATAAGCCTGTGAAAAAGCCTGTAGAGTTTATAGATAATATCTTGACATTTAACCATTCTACAAGCATATTTTTTTTCAATACTTTTTTTCTAGTAAAGTAAGTAAATCACTCTGATCGTGATGTGAAAGAGTAAGAAAGTAAGATTTTTTGCGGGTAAAGACACTAGAGACTTAATTTCTTATATTTTGCGTATACCGGATGTATTCGTAGATTTGAAACTGCATTGAATTTCATGTATCTCCCTGCAGCCTGCTCAAGTAAAACTAGTCAAATCTGGTGTTTCAGCAAGATTTGGCGCTACTCTTCACTTTGAAGGATAGTTTTCCTTGAGTTTGGCCTCGACCACATTACCTGCTATTCTTACGGCTGAAACCCACGATGGCTGAAACTCGGTCAAACGAACAGTGTGTAGGTCAAAGAGGCGGAGGAAAATAAAAAAAAAAAGAGAGAGAGAGAGAAGGCAGGAATCCACTACAACAAAGGCAAGAGCCGAATACTTGTTAACGAATGATGTGTAGGCGCTGCAGCTGCAGGCAGGTATGGAGGTCCATTGGGGACAAACAGTGCAGGCTGCTGAGATGGATTGCATGGGAGCGCTGGACCCCCTGCAGCCACACAAACACCATTCTGCACTGAAATGCTCTAATTTACTCTATACATGCCTATTCTAAACTGCTGGGCTTTTTCTTCTTGGAAGGAAATAAAGGTCAAGTGACTACGCCCTGACTTTCCAAGACTCTTTTGCTCATTGAAAGCGCGCAGAAATTACAAAACAAGCAAAGAAACAGTAAAAAAAAAAAAAAAAAAAACGGCAAAAGAAAAACTTGGTGGCTTGCAAAGAGGAGAGAAGAAATGAGGTGTGAATCTAACCGGAATCTCTTTCAGCTCTCAAAAGAGTGAGTGGCCTGAATGTAAAAAGTTAATTACGGGCACATGCCCGGCTTTTTTTTTTGCTCGCCTCACTGTGGCATTGTCAGGCTGAGGTATGTGGCTCTATGGGGTCTGTGGTCCACACAAAGGAGCAGGGGAAGAGAGCGTTGCGGAGAGGCCCCTTGGCTGAGCTCACGGCATGGAACACTGTACAATTAGCCAGCCCCTGCGTTCTGCCGGCTTATAATTATCAGTGCTTGCCTTAATTGACTCCCTTAGCCTGCTGCAGAGGGACCCCCCCCCACCCCCTCATATCCCCTTCCCCCCCTGCTCGACGCAGGCCGCCGAGTGCCACGCCGGGCTCTCCAAAGTCATTTAGAAAAGCGCTCATATTTTCGACACAAAAAAGGGGGAACATTTGGTGAGAGAGAATTCATCATCAGGTGTCTAGAGGTTTTCCTTAATAGAAAAGCTGAGTCCCACTGAGTGCGCTCCATGTAGCGGCCAGCCACGCATGCTCAGGACCAGCAAGCCGCCATTCGCAGCGGGCCACGAGACATTAGCATAATTTTATATAACACAGGCACCCGCACTGGAAATTTAATACATCTCAGCAAATACGAGACAGGCGTTTTGCATAATTTTTTTCTCATTCTCCACCTAGCTTCCTCTCTCTCTGTCCTCTCTCCATGTGTCTCTCCTGTCTCGTCTTCGTCCTGCCTCCTCTCCCTCTCCCTCTCTCTCTCCCTCTTGCTGCCACTCTCCTTTGCCCCCGCCTCCCCCCCCCCCCCCCCCCCCCCACACACTTTTGCACAACCACCCCTCTCTCCTCGCCCCATGGTGCTGCTCTCACTAGGAGAGGGGAAGTTCATTACCTCAGCTAAATCAGAATTAGTCCCTTCATTTTGACGGGGCGAACTTCATTAGAAAGGCCCTTCCTTAATCCAGCGGGGAGAACTGATGAATCTACATGGGGGCAATAATTTGCTTCACACAGCACATTCAGCCACTTCCTCCACACTGTTTCCCCCTTCCTTTTCCTCTGTCTATCTGGCTTTATGCACTTATGGTTACATTTTTATTAGATCTACAGTTTAAAAAAAAAAAAAAAACAGAGAGAGGAAAACACCTGCATATAATTAACTAATGGCAGCAGAAAGGGTGTAAAGAATGAGTTATGCTGTTTGGAATGTCCCGTCTCCCCAACAGGCTTCAGGGCCTCTGGAGCAGCCGTAGCTGACTTGGCCGACGCTCAAACACAGGCTGAGCGAGCATGGCCGACAGGAGACTGCTCTGAGGTAACTATTCTTTTACAATGCGATGATTTAAGATGCACAAATCTTCCCTGTGCGTGTGGTTACAGTAGGTAGAATGAACAACCAAAAAAAAAACAACAGACAAATAATCCCGCATCCTCTTCCTTCCCCTCGTAACACGCGCTTGTCCAGATCCTTCGAACAAACTAGCGAGCGAGGAGATGTGAATCAGGACAGACAGCCCCTGACTGCCATACCACAGCGCCTGGTGTCAAACAGATGTGCAGCTTGGCAGCTACGCTCCCCAGAAAACAGAGAGCCCACGGATTCCAGGGTGGCGCTGAGTCGTGCTGCCCTCCCTCCTCTCGACGCTTCCCCTCTTCCCCCAACAGTCCCGACTCCCCCACACTGTGCCCCTGCAGTCTCCCTCCCTCATCACCTCCACACAGGGGTCCCCTGACTGGTAATCTCGTCCCTCGAATGTGAAATCTCCGACAGCGATGCCCCGCGCTTTTACCCCCTACCTCCGCGGCTGATGGGTAAATTGGAATGGCGCTCCCTGCTGGCGCCGAGAGCTCCGAACAGACAGCGGCACACACATGCTGAGGCACCCCTCACACGCTCTGTCTAATATAGTGGACATGCACACTCTCGCCCAAGCCGCAATATCCATGCACGGACACACGTTTCCACGCACAGATGTACAATCGGGGTGGGGGGGTGGGGGGGGGGGGAAGACAAACACGCATACGCGCTTGTCAAGGTAAATCGCATACACAGCCTCATAAACACACACATACGGATGCAAGGTAAAGTGTTCCATGCATGATCTGTTCGCCCTCATCTGCATAAAGATTGAATGCACGATAAATAAACAGATGCCAGGAACTGAGTCAATATATGTTCAAATTTAAATGCGCATCATCTGAAACGGCTCAGCTTGGGTCCTTCTGCAAAAAAAAAAAGAAAAAAAAAAAACAAAAACGCACCTGACTTCTGTTGCCATAGTTTCTATTATGTGATATGACAGAACACGAAACCTAAAACTGCAAACTAGAAGAGCTCAGAGCTGGATCCTCAGCATGTAAGGTGTTATAAGCCTTGCCGACTGGGTGTTTTTCAATAAGCATACCGTAAAAACCTTAATAAGAGGCGATCTGTTTTCTTCTTGTTGAGGTTAGGATTTCCCAGAGGGCTGGTTTGGTTTGCGCGAAGGCTTCCACTCCATCTATCTGTCTATTTTCCCCCCCTCACTCGACGCTCTGAAAGCACGCGTGAACGGTTGAGTCCACCCTTCGAAACGCAGGGACGTCCTGAAATAGTCGATGGGACCTGAAGGGGCTAAAGATCACTGCAGAAGAAGCCACAGAGGCCTTCCTGTCAAAGGCAGTGCTTTCAGGGGGCCAGGGGTGAGGGGAAGCCAGAGGGAGCGAGCCAGAGACATGACATACATTTCATTACACTTAAACCAACTGTGGGTTCAACTCCGAGCCCTGGATTTTCCAATGGCGTCTCCAAGGATGGAGTAAGTGGAGGTATAAGAGAATGGTTTTTACAAAGAACACAATGGGTAGGTGGACAAAGGCAGGCAGCTGGACTAATT
Source organism: Sparus aurata (assembly GCF_900880675.1). Lineage (NCBI taxonomy): Eukaryota > Metazoa > Chordata > Actinopteri > Spariformes > Sparidae > Sparus > Sparus aurata. Next base: position 22,537,739 of record NC_044207.1, on the reverse strand, counting down.
GCTTGGGGGCTTGTAGGAATATTTTTCTAAGTACTTCTGTTTAAAGCTCAATTTAAGTCGTGTGCGTCATTCTGATGAACATCCCTAAAATGCTAATCTCCTCACTCCGGCCGCAATTAGAGAGGATGTTATGATTAAGAGTCATATATCACAACTTTTTACTTTTACACATATCCCAATATCAGATGCTCTCACACATTACATGGCCAAATTCATCAGTTCTACAGCTTTTGTGCAGCATCAAAAGAATCCCCTCCCCTCTCCTCCCTGTCCTCTGTTGTCTGACGACTCCGTTTAATCCCTCGGCCATAAACGCCAAACCTTAGGTGGGCCCGGAGACGAGAGAAAAACAGCGCTTATCCCAGACTTGCCCAGAGTGGTCTTTTTCGGCGAGAGCTCTCCTGGCCTCATAGAGAGACTACTTGTCCATTAAGACTGTCAGAGGATGCTCTCAGAAACGAGAGGCCGATCCTCTGGAGGGGTCTGCAGGGAGTGCGCACAGATGGGGGCCGGGGTTAAAGGCGAGCGAGCGGGATGGGTGGAGCGTGTTGGCCAATCAGCACAGGGTTAAAGGAATCGGGGCCGCACAGCTTCCCAGCTTTTGGGGCGCACGTGCTCTCTCAGCGGCGTACTGTAAGGGGCACATTTCCCATCGTCTCCGCTACGTTATGGAAAATATAATTTGCAGTCTAACCTACTTTGCTTTACAAAGAAATGTCTATTTAAAATCCCTCAGAGTATTATTAAAAGGGCTATAGAATTACAAAACACTATTATTATTGCTCGCTTGGGGGGAGCCCTCGCTCATTAAGCTTCTAAGATGTCTTGGGTTTTGATTATTCTATCAGCTCCACTCCTTTATTATAGTGACAAACTCCTGCTATTTTGTTGCCAATCTCCTTCCAGCTGTCACATCTTTTGAAAGATCACAAAAACCTTCAAACGCACTTGTGATATGTCTTCAAATTCACCAGACATCGCTTGATTCCCCCATTGAATTTGCAGGATTAACTTGAGGAAGAAACGTCTCATATTTCTTAACTGGTTGCTACGTCTGACATCAGAGTGTATGAGATTCTAGCATACTGGTATTGTCCAGGGGAGGGAACCCTCACTCTAACCGTCAGCGCCTCTCCAAGTGGGACAGAGATGATTAAAACACACCATGGCTGTGACTGACAGACTCCCCGCCGCTTCCAGAAGATGACATGTCTCCAAGTCACACAGAAAAGCAACTCCTCTAATTTTAACTCTGACTACAACACGCCGACCCCCTCTGTCAAAACCCACAAAAAAAACAGCCATGCTGAGATTCTTAACTACAATAAAAGTGATAACAACTAAACAGAGAAATAAGTTTAAAAACAACAATAGGGAGGGTGGAGACAAAAGGGGTGAGAAGGCGCCATTTCCCTCTGGTGCACACAAACAGCAGGAACCTGTGAGCTTGTGACAACACCTTCAAACATTTCTGTTACTTTCACAGAAATATCTGATGCTGATGCTCCAATGTGATGCTTCCGCAGCAGTCTTGTCCCAGCGCACATTCGACTTGGCAAGCTCTTGGTTACCAGAAAGAAAAAACAGCCTCCTAACGGACTGTGTTTGACATTTGTCATGACAGGAATACAGTGAGAGGAGAAAAGAAAAGAGGAGCGAGAGGTGGGAGGGGAAGAGGAAAATGGAGGAGTGGCAGAGGGTGATCGATGTGTGAAATTGTACGTGTGAAAGAAAAAAAAAAGTAATTCGGCATTCAGGGTTTTTTTTTTTTTGCAATTTTCGTTTTTTTTTCACGATTAGGAGGACAGAGGGGGGTTTCCTGTTATTGTCACGTTGCGCAGAGAGAGCTCAGGGTCGCGTACTAAATGATTCACAGAAAACGGAATCTTTTACATTGGCGTCAGCAATTCAGCCGGGCGCCCTTGTGGGGGAATTCTTTTTGTGTGTTTTTATTGAAGTCTGCACTGAGCGCGCCCAAAAGCTCTGACAGGGGGCCCCCGAGGGCGCTTGTCTTCACCTCCAAATCATAAGATGGAGAGACGAAGCTCCCTCTGTGCTCTCAATTATACCCCTCAACACCCCCTCTCGCACACTGACTCGCAAAACCCTGCCCTCCCCACCCAAAAAAATAAAACAGAGGCAGAGAAGAAAAGCCTTCAGTAATGCAGTCCCAGTGGAGGGCTCCACGATCGCTCTGCGCTGCTGGAACAGCTGACAGGCTCAATGCGGCGGGTCCATTCCCTGCGGTCTGTCAGAGTTGGTGCTACAGCATGACGGTTAGTACTTCTCTGGGGACGTGCCTCCTTTGCTTGCCCCTGCGTGCCCCTCGCATGACAGGCCCCTCCTCTGACCCATGGAAGCACCGTGGCTTTGCCCCAATTACCGCTGCAGATAGGTGGAACTCTGGGTTACGTGCCCCCACATGTCTCTTTACCTCTCCCATTCTCCCCGGTGAGTGGGAGACCTATCTGGGGCTCCTGGCACATTCGCAGCAGGCTGGAGGGATGGGAGGAGGCGTGGGTGTTGCGGGAGGGTTGGTGTAATTTGATCGGAGGGCACAGCTGCATAAACAGGGGTATCGAGGAATTTCTGTCGGCTTGATGGAATTGACTTTGCATGAATGGCCCCTCTTTTCCCCCTGAAATGGGCCATTTTCCACATGTCTCAATGAATATGACAACCTCTCCAGCAATATGAGTGTAATACTGGAACCGCAACACCAGCCAGGGGTAGCTTGAGTCTTTTCTCGAGCTGTGAAATTCTCCCTCTCTGGCTGTCTTTGCTAAAGACCTCATCCAAGTCCTGCTGCCTGACCTGTCAAAAGCAGCCCCATCCACTCCAAAACGCCCAAACAAAATAAACCAACAACCGCTGGCAGGGTCAGAGGGCAGCTGCTCTGGGTGCCGGGACTCTGGCGGGCCTTCCGATTGGTGGAAAGGGCAGTGAGTAAAAGGGAATCTTTTCAAAGTGAAATCTCCAGCTGATGGCTTAGAGCTCCACACCCCACAGTTTGTTTCTCTTGCTGCTGTCAGGAGTTTTGCCCGAGCCATTTGGAAGGATTAGAAAAAGTGGGGGAAGAAAAAAAAAAACTCAACTGGGCAGATCGTGTGTGCTGTAGGGTCTGAGTGATGGCTCCAGGACCCCTCGGAGAGTGATAAACCTTTGACCTTGACAGCCCCCTGTGGTGACCCCTGACCTCTGGCTTTGTGCCACAGACTCGGTGAGACAGGTGCAGGCAGGAGAGTGACCACAGCCCCACTGTCCGGCAAAATCTCCCTCATCTGACCTACCTGTCCTGAAGGTCTGGACTCTCAAACTAAGTACACAGCAAAAATCTATCGCCAACCGGAGCTGCAACAGCTGATGTTACTGAGTAAATTAGTGTTTGCTAAGATTAGATTGTGACTGTGTAGCAGAGCACAGTCATACTGCATTTACTAAACCAACACTGCGAGATCTGCATCAATAGATTTTTATATGAAACAGCTTCGAATGAAACAGCTAAAAGGGAAATGGGAGAGGCAGCGGCTCTAAATGGAAGCTGAGAGAGGCATTCACTTCACAAATGGATTAAGTTCCATTTTAAAAAAGCACTTAGTGAAATGATACATAATGTTACGTAAGAAATACAAGCGTGGATATTATTAAAGTGGAGGTGTGTGGCTGGTGGAGGCACAGCGACACGTCACGCGGCCTCGTTTTTCTGCTCCGCAGCGGGCACTAGCTCCAAGGTCGCGCCAGTCCGCGCCAGTCTTTCTGCAGATCCATTTCCTCTCCCTAGGCACTTCCCTCATGTTGTTGGCCCAGTGATTCAGTGCCTTGCATTAAGAGCAATTCACCTGCCTCCGGCGTCCCAGCGGCACAGGTCCCCTGGGGAAACCAGGTGGAGCATAAAAAAGTTCCACATATGGTAAAGTCAAGCTGCTCGGAGGCTGCCGAGTGTCTGCTGTGGGGATAGAGGCTCCTAAAAGGCCCAGCTGGTACTTGGAAAAGGGCTTCTGCATTACTACACCTCAGTGTCTGTTTGGGCTCCCCTTTGGAAAGTGTTGGCCGGCGCACATGACCAGCCATTTTAGATTTCTCCCTCTACCCCTGCCTCATCCCTCGCTCCCTCCCGCCTTCCAACCGGTTCTGTATCCAATTGAACATTTGGTCCTCCACTGCTGGTTAATCAAATTCCTCCATCTGGCCCCCCTATCCCTGTGGAACACAAAAGGTGCAGCCCGAGCCCGGGTCCAAGTGCATATTGGGAGGGAGGAGGGGGGATGGAGACAGGGACTGCCTACCTAACTTACACAGCCCAGTCAACTAGATCAGGTAGAGAGCACGGGGCCAGGCCTGATCGTTTTGGGCAAACAGGAACAGCTTGGGACTAAGTATCAGAGCCCTGCTGTTCATATAGTGCTCAGGGACGGCAGCGGGTTCATATGACAGTAGGAGGGTTTTATGAGCTAATACCTCCACATACACTGTAGAATACAGAATAGAGTGTGAAGCCTAAGTAGTGTTGGCTCCAAGACGCTGATGCTATTCAGTCTCCGTGGCAGCAGAGGGCACTGCGCTCGGGAAAAAACACACTGCCCAGGAACAAAGAAAAAAGGCAGGGAAAAAAGGGAATAAAGACATTTATGTTAAAACCGCAAATTTGCTTGTTGTCTTGCTAATGCTCCTTCCCGCGAGTTCAAAGTAGCAGCACGTCAGTAACTAAGCAGCGTCTAAGCCTGTACTCTGATCAAAAAGAGCTATCTTAAGATATCACACAAAGCCAGCAGTGATCTTTTAATCCCCCGGAGAGTCTGCGTAGCCTTCACAAAATATCTCCTTAACTACATATTTATTAGAAGAGACCTTTCAAAAAGCCGTCCTGCCTGCACAAAGTTAAACAGGTTTAAAAGTGCAGCCACTCTCACAAAACGCTTTTCCCTCACAAGTGCGACGTATCCAGCTGATCACGTCTCTGATTCAGCGAGGCGGGAACCTGAGGAGAGGCGAGGACATAAATTCGAGTCGCAGATAGGGAAACACATGGCATCTCGAGTGTGAGCTCTACCCGTCCATAATATCTATTGTATGATTTCTATTCATGTCCGACCATCCTTTTCCCCCAGCCAGGTGGCAAAACATGTGTCAATAATTAAACTGCTTTTACATAACAGGATACAGGAACACAATGCAATTTGCTTCCCATATTTCATTGGGCCTTTATGAAAGCACATGAGAGAGCGTAATTAATCAAACCACTGGAATATGTGAACGGCAATTTCCACTTAATGGCACTTACAGGGATTGGGTCCCTTAAGCACCACGTTCTGTCTACCAAACGAGCGGGATTCATTTTCATCTTCATAGTTCAGACAATAAAACCTGGTGTGGATGTTAAACAACACCCATTTGACATTAGGAAATCTGAAAACAACATCAGATCGGGTCCGCACGGCCTGGTCCTGTTATTTTAGCTGCGCCATAACTGCGATATGCTTAGCTCAAGTAAAGGATGGAATGATGCAGTCGTATGATTTTCATGCTTGGACTCCAGAAAATTAATATTCTTTTTAATGATCTGACTTTGACCTCAAACCAGAGTGTGTGTCCTGCATTCACCTAACCACAGGAGGCTAACCGCCTCCCAGCCGGGGACAGGAAGAGGATCATTCACTGCTTTTAGTGGCTTTCTGAGAGAAGATGGCCCTAGTCTAAATGGCACCCATGTCCCTAAAAGTGTTTCTCTCTCACCCACCTCTCTTTTCTCTCTCCCTCTGCGTCTCCAAAGACTCCTCTAAGTGCAGCATCTTGTTTCAGTAATTCAGCCAGGGCAGAGACAGTGGAGAGAGGGAAGTAATCGATTTCTCTCTCATTTGGTTCCTCCTAGACTTGCTGTAAAGCCTCTTGGGGAGTTCTGGACTATTGGACAGGACAATGTTATGGGAAAGAGTGTCATTGCGTTTAAGGTCATCGTTACACAGAGGTTTCATTTTGAGTGTATTTTTATTGGTGTACGGAACAAAGTAGACAAACAAAACAACGCCGCCACCAATTCCGGGATGGCAGACATCAAGACATGTCCTCCCTTTTCATAACGGCACCGCCATCGTGAATGATAGAGCGAAATATCGTGCGCTACAGCAACATGATCCACCGCAGTGGTACACTCTGAAAACTGCTGCTAAGTACCAAGCTTTTAGGGAACGTCCATAGGTAAACCTTGTGTCTATAAAAAGGCACCTATACTAAATCATTTAGAGGAAATGCCTTTACTATATGATTTACTATTTCTGCTCAGGATGGAAGCAGAGGAATCAAGAGTAAAAGGAGAGTGGATAGAGAGACAGCTAAGTGACGTGGAGGATTGGGGGCTGGAATAGTATTGAGCTTTCATACTCTAGACTTGAAGAGTGCCACTGCGATATCAAACAGCAACCATTTTAAATTAAATCCACCGATTTCTCCATGATATTGAACGCCAGCAATAAGGTTCTCCACATCACGCATGATTATCAAGTTTGTTTCACTGTAACATGGCTGCCTATGAATAAAACGACTTTTTAGGGGCAATAATTTAACTTTATTTAAGATTTCCTGGTAAAGTTCGTGGAGCAAAGTCCAAAAAAGTATATGCCGTATTCTCGAACGACATTGTCATGTCAATTCAATGCGAATGTGATCTGAGGGCAATGCAAAGCAAATCTATAATTCAATCCATCCACCTTTTCTGCAGTGTCAGCCAGCGGTGTAGGTTAAGATTGGTAGATGGCAGACTGAATATCAAAAACTTTGTATCGAATTTATTGTAAGATAAACTTGCATTACCTTTCACGGCCCACGCTTTGGGAATCACTGGTGAAAATGATCCACATGCAGTGACGGAATGTAACTAGGTCCATTTCCTCAAGTACTCTACTTACTGTAAGTAGAGTACCTGCGGCAAATACTGAACTTTTCACTCGCATTTATCCGAGGGCTTTAGTATAAACTACTTTTCAGATTACAAGCTGCATTGGAGCCAAAGCAAAGCCAATACATTTTATTGGCAATGTGATATACTGTCAACCGGCAGTATAAAGTGTGGACAGACATGTAAATTAGGGCATTATAGTCATAGCATAAAATCTAAGTATTTCTAGGCTCTATCCCGATACACAATATATATTTTTGAGATATTGAAATCTCCTCAAAAGGGCTTAATAAATGCTAGGACTGAGCAACAATGTCAAATTAATGATATTTTTGACCGAATACCTTGATATTGATATTGGGACAATGTTGTAGGGATGTGGTTCTTTCACAAGTATTAGACGAAGTAGTCTGGCAGGGAAAAGACAACAACAAGACGACATATCCAAAATCTAAGAAGATATCATCCGATCATATCATGATAACAAAATCATATTGATACAGTATGTTATGTCCTGTCTTATATATATCCGATATTAAAGGTCAAATTTATGCGATAGTTGATTGTCGAGTCTCATTCCCATTTGGTCAAATACTGACGCTTTGGTGACCAGAAAATCCTCCTTCTGCTTTTCAGCCCTCCACCATGGCCTCATCAACAGGTCTGAGGTTGGTCTGGTTTCTCCTCTTTTTGGTTTCTAGTCATTCATTCTGTGTTTCGAGCCGGTCCTGCTAAATTCTTAATAACAGCCAGTAACTCTCAGGTTGAGCTCCCGTTCATTTACATCTGACTGAGATATTCTTGAACAAAACCAATTAAAAATGCAATACCTGCAAATCTGGGCATGCATTATTTTCAAAATAAAGACCAATCTCATGTGTTATTAAGAGTGCGGCAGCTGCAATACAAACAAGACAAATCTATCTATTGTTTATTACCTCCTCCGGCTTTTTACCCAGAGGGCAGAATAAGAGAGGGAGGGGCAGAGGTCAGCGTAATTACCATTCACTCCCTCCTCGGAGTCAGACAGTGCTAAGACATGCATTGGCAAATTCCATGGCAGCATCGTATATCACATTACCATAAAGCCCCATAGAGCTAACCTTTGTTCAATTCCATTTGATTCTAAGAGAGGAAAACAGGCTCGCTGACAGCCTCATCCACCCTCAGTGTTTCATGAGTTCAGTTGTTTGTCTTTTAGTCTTGTGACTGCTCCTGCTAAAGATGTGCTATTCCAAAAATAAAGCGTCAGGGGACGTGGGGGATCATTGAATCATCCTGGGTAGAATATCACATCATCTGGAGAGCTTCAAGGTTCGGTCTCAAACTATGCCTGGAAAAAAAAAAAAAAAGGCAGCTTGTCTTGGAAACAATACACAGTGTTTAGCTCCAAGCCACTCTATGTACACAGTCTAATTCAATCATTACTGCTCACATTCTGATTAACAATTACCTTGATTTATATTTTTTCCAGAGACACTTAATAAAGAGCCCCTAGTATTAAAGAATTCACCTGAAAGCTCTCTCCATTTTGGCTTCTGTTGACACACAACAAAGCTCTAGCATTTGCAGCATCAGTACACTCTAATATGCCTGTTGACTGAAAATGAGAGTGCCAGCGCTGACAGAATGTGAAAAACTGTTACTGAGCAAGGGAGGCTTAGTGGCGATGTCTTCAGTCATGCTTAAAACCAATGGCTTTTAGCTCTTGGTGGCAATTTCTGAGGCGTCACAGAAGGACAAACGTCGTTACAGAGGATGGAAGACATGTAAAGAAGAGAAAGGGGCAAGTGGTGAGCAGACACAAAGAGAGAAACATGGCACGAGAGGACTGTAAACAAAATAAACCTGAGGAATAAAAACAGGAGGAGTGAGAAAACAGAGGAAAATATAGGGAAAGTAGAATCATATAAAAGGTGAAAGAAAGAAAGAAAGAAAGAAAGAAAGACAGAAAGAAAGAAAGAAAGAAAGAAAGAAAGAAAGAAAAAGAGATCTGTGAATTTCCCCTTCCTCCCCTGAGACCTCCCTTGATGCCAAGCATTCATCATCCAGCCTCTAATATCAGTTATTCTGTGGCTCCTCTGCTTACAGCAGAATTAATTTCTGCTTTAATTACTCTCATCGGCGGAATGCTGATGAAGGAGAGGGACGAGGCATTCTGGGACTCGGGCCTCATTCCACCGCTTTAATTTGAATGAATTCCACCCGGAGACGCTGGCAAACAACTGGCAGCCGAGCCCCGGGAGCCACTCTGGGACTGCGCAGAAGAGCTGCAGCCATGGCCCCCACCAACCTAGCTACCTTGTGTGTGCGTGCGTGTGTGCGCTTTCCTCCGCCCGTGTGTGCTATGTGGAGCGCGATGATTGTGCGCAAGGGCTGAGCGTCGAAGTGAAAGACGTCAGTAGAAAGAACACACAAGGCGAGGGGAAAAAAGAGGATTGATGGATTGAGTGTGTGTACAGTATGTGATTCCTTAGCGGTGCGGCGTGCGCATGTTTGCATGCACGGGAACGTACTCGGGGATACGCGGGTGAGGAAAGTGTACAGAAACAAACTGTAAACGGTTTCATACGCAGGGAGACGGCGAGAACAGATCCGCATGGACACGGAACGTATGAAATACGAAACATCACTGGCTGCAGCCCACTGTGTAACACAAGTGTTAGTTTGAGAGCAAAAATCATTAATAGTTAATTTGATTATTCCAGATATGGCACAGCATACTCCCCAACAAACCCTCAGCCCATGTATCATACGAGAACAAGCAGTAGGAAGAGGGAGAAATAGGATATGACCGTATGAATAGGATGAGGCTGTATGTGTGAGACAGCCCATGTTTGCATAATGAAAACAACTGCAGCAACAGTATAATATCACAGCAAAGCCGGCAGAGGAGCAGAGAGAGGGGCCGTAATTGACTTTTCTCCAAGCCAGCTTGGTAGTTACAGAATGTAGCATATTGGATAAGGATTGTGATTGATTATGTGGGTCTGCCATACCGATTCGTTTGATTAAATGTAACCATGGGTTTCTTTTCCAAGCCCTAATGAAGCAGCAATTTGAAACTGAGAGACTAGAGGAGGCTGAGCCAGGCTGAAATCATCCCCACGCCGTCTCTATATCTGCGCGCGAAAAAGAAAAAAAAAAAAAAACAGGCGTCATCACACAACATCCTGCCGCTGTAACTCACGATATTTCATTCAGTCAATTAAGAAATCTAACAACTTATTTACCAAAGTCTTTAATGCAAAAAAAAAAAAAAAAAATCCAGTTTGGTTTGAATAATAGCGAGATTGAAATTCAATGAATAATTATGTGGTCGGATCTCTGCGGGGAGAACATACATTTCCCTTCACAGCAGAGTAACGTAACTAACTATAATTAATATGCATGCTGATAATGTATATGAGCGCGCTGAACTCATTGACTAGCGCTCTCCAACACAATAATTCATCTCCTCCAATTTTATGTTCCGAACCATCCCTCCTCCGCTTCGGGCAGAGGGCGGGGAGGAAGGTAGGTGTGACCTCCACTAACCCTGAAACCTCTGGACAGGTGGGCGGTGGCCTGCGCGCACTGTCCGTTTTGGCAGCAGCTCTCTTCCCCCTCGCCGGCGGGGAGCTCAGGCCATGATGAGCAGCTGGGTCGCAAACACTAAGCACATTAATATCTTCTTAATGATAATAATCATTATGGCATAAGCACCTTCCCCAAAGTGGGAGAGGCTCGCGGAATGTGCCAGAGTAGCATCGTCGTTAAGGTACAAAAAAAGAGGGAAAAAAAAAAAAGAAAACGGAGATGAAATGACTCTTTTAATGGGCAGCAACTTACAGCCACCAGGATAATGCAGACACGAATGTAATAATGTGATAATGAGATGCACCGAAGACATTAGGGAGACCAAAAACTCAATGAAAACCAGTGTGAATGAATAAATAAAATCTGTACTTGACGCAATTACCACCTCAGACATACATTACGGATATATGTTTTAATTAGAGCAAACTTCCTCCTCATGCTTTAAGGCCTTTCTGGAATTACTGGAGCACTTCACGACATCGTTCTCCTCGTGCCTTTGAATCCACCCAGAGACACTCGCTCATAGCGTTTCCCATATACTCGCCTCATTTAATATAACTGTCAGTATTCACCTATCATAGGCCATTATCTGTCTCATCCGCGTTCATTATTGAAGCTAATGATCTGTTGTCCTCTCTGCTCCCCATTGAAGGAGGACTACATTAAAAGTCTCTTACTAACTTAATTAGTAATTATAAATGTTAAAGATTAATCAGAGAGTGAGTGGCTTAAGGTTTACGTCTCTAGGCAGCGGCGGGACAAATGGAGAGACAAAGAGGCCATGTCGCTTCGGTGTTCACACTCCGCTGTCTCGAGCTGGAAATGGAACGAGACGAGTGTGAAAGAAGTGTGCGAGCGTGTTTTTTTTTTTTTTTTACCTCACGTGTGTTTTGCACATGAAAAGACGCACGCAGGCATGGAAGAGTAACACACCTTAACGTACTATTTGAAATTAAAAAACGTCACCGAAAGAAGTGAGAGATTATGTGCTTAAAGCTTTGTGTTTACGCTACGATTCTTCCAGCCTGATCTATAATGTTGTTTCCCTTCTATAATCTACAAGCGCCACTGCAGTGGATATAATGCCGTTACAGGAAGCAGCATTTAATATGGTAACCTATGATGCATGCAGTACTCACATTATCTCTTTCTAACAAGATGGAAATAGATCCCCTTAATTAAATCCTGGGTGTACACTAATTCCTTACTAAATCTGCACCTCACTGACAATTCCACATCAGCAGCACCGTGCACTCCAGTAAACATATAAGCACTGATATCAACATTAAACCTTAATAACTAATAAAGCTTTCATCCAGGGAGTTCCTGTGTGATTTCCATTAATGTGGGGAGGGGAATCGCCCAGGACCATCTCCCTGTTTTTCCGGAGCGCGTTTGACGCTCGAGCCGGGGGGGGGGGGGGAATAAAACAAGGAGGAACTCGAGCTGTGCTGAGATGCAAATTGTGCCTCAACTTCAACCACATGTGACTTTGACCTGTTAGAGAGGATGCGCCAGGCTCAGAGTGCACCAAAAGAAGGAGTAAATAACCGATTATTAAAAAGATTTTGCAGTAAACAAAAACAGGCATCCATTTCGTCAGCTCTGCCCTCTCCCTTTTAGAGGAGAAATGGCGGTGCTTTGACTGTTGAGCAGGGAGTCCTATCACACAAGACACACAGAGTGGGGTGATGGTGGGGGGCTGGCCGGTGGCCCGCAGCACCTGAAACCTATTAGAGAGCTTTGGAACATTCCACAGGGTTCTTCCACTTTGGCCAGAGGGCATCGTAAAGGTCCTCGCAGAGAGGGTCGGTGCGACTCAGACGCCGACAAACAGCCAGCAAGGTGAAACACTAAAACAAGAGTCTGATACGAGGGAGAGCGGAGGGGTTGTTTGCGCTGTCGTGAGGAAGAACACATGTAAAATCTGGTCCAAAGGCGGTGGTAATATATATATATTTTTTTTTGCACCAGGATTCCTCAGGAGTTCCTCTAATAAAGGAACGCTATTATTAAAACATTTAACATTGGCAGGCAAAGCAAAACTTTTATCAACTTTTTATCAAATGGTTTGCCATCTGGACTTAAAACAGTAGGGGCCCAATAGTGCGCTGACACTTAAAACAAACATGCATAAACACACGCAACCTGCTGCCAAATTTCTTGGAGATAGCCTTATCTTCTCCGCAATGTGTGTGTATATATGTGTTTTAGTGGTATCAAGGCCCATCTCTTTGGCTGGATCTGCGTCCATGCCTCCGTGTTATGCTCACTGGGTTTAGCTCTATGGGTGTCTGTGGCCTCTCCTCTGGCCGCCCGTGTCCATTTGCTCTGCGGGTATGGCAGGCCCGAGCTGACAGATGGCCGCCCCTCTCCATTCCGCTCCAGAGTAACACAGTAACTGGTTTTTCCTCCGCCGTTGACCTTGCCACAGCCAGCCAGCAATCCAGGCTGGCACTCGGCCTGTCGAACAGGAGGGTAATGAAGTCCAGCGCTGCTCACATGATTATTAAGGCTTTGACGCTGGGGGGCCTTTCAGAACCCTATCCCCCTCCCCTCTCCTCCCCTGTCTGCCATTCACACAGCCAAAGTTCGGTGAGGATAGTCATTCGTTACATGGTACTTTGCAAAAACCACCATTGTGCTCCATAAAGAGAGCTAAAACTTTTTGGGGTTTGACTCCGGGTTCTTGTATTCTTAAGCCTCTCTCCGCCAATGAAGCGTACATAATAACAATTTTGAGAACATCATCGAAAACCCTCGCCCATTCGGTAGCATAAGACAACTACCGCTGTCCCAGCGTGTATGCCATTCCGAAACCACACCGAGGAAGAGCCACTACACAAAGTTAGATCAGATCTGTCGCACCACTATTGGTGCTGACAGGCTCTAAAAGCAACGCAGTTCAACTTCACTCTCGCAGCAATTCTCCCTTACCGCAGGCATCTCTAGGCACGCTTGGAACCCGGGTCCCATCAGGGCCAGGCTGGGATTTGAGAGGTGTAGGTTGCAGCTCTGACCTTTACTAAGGCAGGACTGTCTGTTTGCACTTCTCCCATAAGCCCCCCTCCAGACAGACTGCTAAGCAACCCCATCAGACCAGGGGTGCGCATGCACCTACGGCCTTGGTGACATCTCGGAGACCATGGGGAGGTGGAGTAATGCAGAGGTTAATTCTGATCATCTAGTATTTATGGGCTTCACTTCAGAACAAGGGTTGGCATTAACACTCTAAAGGAGACATCCCTCCTGTATATCAATAAAACATAGCTAGAAGCACAGGAAGAGCCTACATTTATTCAGCCCTAGACCTGCATGGGAGGATTTTAAAAGCAATGAACCCGTCATTAGATGATGTCTTCAAATTCAAAGGAAATTTGAAGGATTTTGCAAATCTGTATTATTGCGTTTGGGTTTTGATTTACCGACTCAACAAATGAGCACATTTTCGACCAATCGCTTAGAGAATTCGACCCAATTCGCCATGGTGACATCAACCTACCAATTGCAATGCAGCGAGGGCCGGCGAGTGTTCGCTCCGAGTTTGTACAAACAGGCTGTATGAACTGAGAGCATCAGACATTTTCTCACATGTTGGCCTAGTCTGTGAAGTGCGGGGAAATGTCAGGAAAATCAATAGATAAGGACCACATCAGACTGAGCTTGTCTGGCCTAGCAACAGAGCATCCCCATGGTGATGTCAATTACCTCTGCTTTACAACAAAAACACCAGGAAGAGCAAAACAGTCTCTGCAATGCTGTAAAACTTTTAATGCAGTCTCCTGGTTACATCCAGGAATTTGTAAGAAACTTCTCTGTTTTTTTTTTCTTTTCTGTTTTCCATCCAGACAGCTAGGTAACACAGCGAATATGAGAATCTTATTGATAGCTTTTTTTTTTTTTTTTTTTTTTTTTTTTTTTGCAGCTCACTCTGTTTTCTATTCTCCTCATGGACGCCACATTAGTCAGGGAGAGGTATAATGTAACGAGCAGTAAGGTGCGCATAATTGCATATTAGCAGCAACACACTTGGCTGCACGGGAGGTGACTGCGTTAACGAACAGAGAGGCGTTATTAATCACCAATTAATAAAAGCAGGCAGATATCACACTCAGTATAGGGCACGCATGGTTTCCTTTGTTTCCACTGGCTGGTCCAAGCCTGTTCTCTTATTTATTTCATAAGATTGATCCTGTTCCTGTGCCGTGTTGTCTATTGAGTTCTGACTCTGATCCAGCCCCCTAGGAGTCAAATGAGGAGTGTTTGGCCATGTTTGTTAGCAGATTACATGTGTATGTGCTCTATGAATGAGTCCCGGAAAGTGAGGGAACACCATCAGACACAGCTAATCAAAGAGGATTATAGGAAAAGAAACAAAGAATGAAAAAATAAAATATTCTGTTTATGCAAGGGGAGAGTAAAAAGAAAAGAAAAAAGGCATTTAATTTAGTAGTGAATGTGGTGCCACCAGGGCAGAGACAGTGATTGAGACCATGTAATCAGCATACACTGGCCAAGTTGCTCTAGGGGCCAAAGACAAGAGGATATGTGTCGGGGATAATTTGCGGCCCTTAGCAAGAAAACAAAACAATGCTTTCAAATACTGTTACAGTGTGCCTCCTGTTTGTTCCCCACTAACAGCCAATGCAGTGTGTTCTGCCAGGTTGGAGCGGGGTTAATATGAAAATGTGGGAGCTAGATAGTGAGAGCGAAATGAAGAGATGGTGGACACACAGAGGGGAAAAGAGAGAACAGAGAGGAGGAGGAGAAACTAGAGGAGAGCTAAAGGCCTCTCACTCCCTCTCCTCTCCAGCTCCGTAACGGCCCACAGTGCCTGCTTCACACAGAGCGGCCAGCTGTACAGCAAATGTGCCTTTCCCTCTCCGCCCCCGAACCTTTCCACCCCTCCAGTGCCCCCCTCTGCCTGGGCCGACCAGGCCACCGGCTCCTCTCTGTGAGCGAAGGCTCCTCCCTGACTTGGCTTCAAGCTCAGTGCTGTCACCAGCCCAAAAAATCTGTAGAGGTGACCCCAAAAACACTTTTCAGGGATGTGGTTTGGTTTGTTTGTTTACGATTGTCCTTCTGAGCTATGCCACCTTGGCAGTAGCTGCTCGGAATGGACGAGAGTGAGACGAGAATTGGATTGAGAGCAGATATAACAGAAAAGCAAAAACCCTTTTCACCTTTAAAACCCCTTTAAGACAGAACCTCTGCTTCAAAACATGTCAGGGCTCTGAAAATCCACACAGGGACATTTGAAACAGTGCGATAAATGGGCCAAACGTGCCCCCCATGAGGCTCCAAATGTCATAGTTTACAGTGGGGTCAAAGTGAAGCAATGGGGTGGCATGATGGCATGCTGATAAAACCAAACAGTCTTTTGTGTCAATGAAAGACCTTCAAAGGTCCTCTTAAAAAAGACAGGCGACTTTGTGAAAAGCACTGTGATTTTAAATACATTTTCCAATGCAATTACTGCAGACATCAAGATGGCAAATTGAACTGATGGGCAGATTTGTTTTCTAATCTGAAAGAAAAATAGAAATAAAAAGATTTGATAGTGACTGCAGCAGCTGAAAGCTGTATAAATCTGTGTGTCTCTGGAGAAAAATCGGACACCCTCAATTCTGTAAGTGAGCCATGCCAAAAAAACTCTAAACTAAAGAGTGGCCAGCTGTCTTCTGGCCTGCTATTAAATTGCTCCTTGGATGGTGGCGATATCATTTTTTTCTCCATAGGAGTATCACACCAGGTCCCCAAACAGAGCGACCAGCTGTACAGCAAATGTGTACTGATCCATCTGGGCCCTAGCAGGCTGCGGCCTCCATCTTAAAACACGTGGGGCCGTTCACAGGCTTGGCTGGGGCTGGTCTGCTACACACCCGTCTGCACCCACTGCCACCTCCTTCCTTTTCATTTACCTCTATTATCATAGTAAATGTTGAGTAGCTGGGCACCAGAGCTGCGCTTTATGTCTGAAGCAGGACCGTCATCATCTGTAATATTCATGCATCAAAATGTGCTGGCAGTCTTACAGAGGAGGCATCCACGAGCACTCGGGAGGAGGTGCGGGTGAAGGCTGAGTGCACATGGTTTAGTGAGACTATTGTATTACAAAGGCAACTAATATGAACTTGTCTGGGTGAGACAGGCTCAGGTTTTGTTGTTCCATACACTTAGCACTATGGTTATGTCACGGCACATCACTATATATAGAGTTATCAGTGTGAACTGACACCATGGAGCGGGGCATGGATGAAAACAACACCCCTATGAATCCAGCGTCTGCTCCATTACCTACGCTAATAACGCTGACAGCTGAGCGGAGATGACCCCAGCCCCCTGTTTCCCCTCTCCTGTGCAGATGGCCATTAAAAGGAGAAAGTGTCCCTTTTTTCAGAAGAGAAGGTATTTAGAGCTTTTCCAAATGAGTATTTTTTTTTTTCTGTGTTTTTGGCCCAAATTGGCTTTGCAGTGATTACAGGCCGGCTGGATTGAATTTAACCCCCATTCTACGATAACATGGCCAAGTCTTGAGAAGCTATACACAAAAGATAAGATCAACACGACTAACCCGGCGCACATGTTTTTCTTTATTCCCCTCCAGCTAAACATATTTTCATTATTTCTGTTTATTCGATTCAGTTTCCTTTTTGTCACAACCTCATCTCACCACCAAATTTTTCATTACGCCGAGTTTTGTTTTCTCCATATTTCAGAAAGCACAAAACAAATGCATCTAACAGAAACCCTTTTGAGGAGTCTGATGAAACCCGTGATCATGTTGAATACAAAGCAACAGCATATCAGAGAAGTAAGACATCAGACAATAACCCAATCACCTATCCTCCTGTTATCTTAAGCTGTCTGAATTCCACTATTATGGGGGAACTGTGTGCTTGTGCGCCTGACAGACATAAAATAACCAGTAGGGGGGTTTGTTTTCTACCCTCCCAGTGTGCTCCGTGCCTGCCTTTGAGAGAGAAAGGACTAATGCTGGCATGGTACTGTATTAGGCACCCCCAGTAGAATAGTGGGTGAGCAGATCGCAAAGATGAATACAAAATACACACCTACACACTCTGAGCTCGTCTCTCTCCTTTGCAAATACACCGAAGCATCAAAATCACAAATCACATGCTTCTGATTGTTTATGCACAAACAGTGGGTCCCTGATAGAATTGCCTACCGGTCCTGATAGAATTGCCCACCGTGTTTAAATTCACCTGCGCCTAGAAGCGTGTCCCAAACAGAGAGGCGGTTTGGTTCCAGATCAATGAGTCTCTCTCCCACTGAAGACAACAGATAATGCAGTGTAATGAAAGAGCCGCCAAACGAGCTGAATAAATGAATGAATAAAGGAACGTGAGACCGGAATTCAGACGCCTACTTACTGCAGGCAAGAAAACCTGTTTTCCAATTGTCTGTTCTCTACAAATTATTCTGCCTGCATACAAATGACGACCAAAAGTAAAGACATTTTGTGGAGGTTAGTCTTACACCAGCACTCTTTGTTTAGGGATCTTGTGAAAGAAAATGAGAATTTGGCTTAAATTTGTCATACACAGTGTAACAAAATCGAATATCCATTTTTTCAGTTGATTTGACGTCATTAAATACAGGGAGCATGAAAGTATTTTATCAAATGTTGTGTTCAGATCTCAGTCATCTGAACAGCCTTAAGTGAAGAGGCACAATAAACAAACAAACAAAATAATATACAGTAGCAATGTGGAGATTTTTTTTTTTTGTGGAATTATATTTTGAATTTTAAACAGTTGAATTAAATCTGTTTTGGGATTTAAATATTTAAATAATCTTGTATGTTTCCACTACTTCAAACTACCTTCATACAGAGTGGTTTGAAGTGGAGAGATTGTGCTCCACAAGCATGCACACGAACTATATTATACCATTCACATGCATGGGGGAATGAAGATGATGGGTTTATAAATGCACAACACTGGGGATGCAGTCAATGGTCAAAATATTAAAATAATTCCACCTATTTGGTGATGTGATCCAGATACTTGTGAGCCTGAATGAGACAGGGTCAAATATTTTATTACATATATCACATCAGTCCTTAGTATTTGATTCACCTGTAAAAAAGTATGAAAAGACTACGTCTGAAATTTTTTCAAAATTATCAAATACTTGTTGAGAAATTTGGTGAATTTTGCTTAAAGCTTTGTATATTGTATCGATGGCGGTCACACAATATAACTCCCTCTAAAATTGAAATCACACACCAAAAGCCACATTTATTAAATCTATGCTACATTGTAGAAATACTTTGGGAAATGTAGAAAAACATATTTACATAGATATTACACAAGCACTGTTTTTTATGACTTTGTTCCAGGAGTGCAACAGAGAGAATAATGAATGAAACAAAAAGAGTTATCTCCTACCCAGCATGTGGTTGGCCACATGAACTTGAATGTCCCATTCGCTGTAGAACACCATCTGACATTTGATGCACTGGTATGTCTTCTTCTATAAATAAGACCAAGAGGAAAGGGATTATTAAAGTCAGCTTTGAATAAAAATTGTCGTTACCAACTAGAAATCGCTTCGCCTTCACCATGTATCAAATCAACGCAGAACAATTTGTGAACCTCAGCATGAACTAATGAACTTTATTCAATACAACACTAATTAACAATACCTCTTCAGTTTGTGAGGGACTGGCTCTCGGCATGGGGGACACCTGGGGGGTCTTGAGCTGCCCGCTGTTGCTGTCCCCAGCCTGTTCCCGATGCACTGTCTGGACATGGTTTTGCAACTCTGCTTCAGACTCAAACTTCACATTACAGCTGGAGCATCGTGTCTTGGCAGCATGTAACGAGGATGTTGAAGAGGATGAAGAGGATGAAGAGACGGCTTTGCCTTTCCCGTCTCCAGGGCTTAGACTCTCCCCCTGGATCCATGCGGCTGTAGTTGCTGGAGTGGTGGCTCCACCCTGCTGCTGCTGTTGCCGTCCTCCATTTACTGTTGGGCTGGAGCTCTTAGAGCCAGCTGCTGTCACGCAGGATGCACAGAGTCCGTAAGGCAATCCGTTGATGTCCAGTTTCACCAGTTCTTGTTTTGACCTGAAATCTTTCAGACAAGAGGCGCACTTGAAAGGTTTTTGGATGTGGTGTTGCTGCTGGTTGTGAGAGTTCATGTGGTTGCGGACCATTGGTTGGTTGCTGGACATTCCTGTCTTTTGCATGTGGAAGGTACCATGGATTTTGAGCTCCAATGTGGAGGTGACTGTCTGCATGCACACCACACAGCGGAAACCTGTCAGGGAGTTCCTCAGGTCAGGGTGCATCTGGCAATGCTCCAGGAAGTCCTCTTCACTGTGCAGTGGCATCTTACAAATGCGGCAGCTGCCTGTGTCCAGACTCTTGCTATGGGTGACCTTGTGCTCAGTCAGGGTGAGCAAGGAAGGGAAGCGCTCCCCACAGATGGGACACATATAGTGTTTGACAGGCCCAAGGTGGGTCTGCATATGTTCCCTCAGCCCGGGCTCTGAGAAGAAGGTACGGGAGCAGACATTGCACTTGTGGTTGCCCTTGATCATTTCAGCTTTCCGTTTTACCATGGCACTCTCACCTGGGCGTATATTGTGGTCCCTCAACTGGTGGTTAGTGAGGAGTGAATCCATGGTGTAAGATGCCCCACAGATGTCACACCCATACATGGGATCTGCAGTGTCCACCTCTTCCTCACTTCCATCATGGCTGTTGTGGGTATCCACCACCGTTCCTCCTGCTGCCACTGGACCATGGCTGTTAGTTATGAGACTTTGTAGCTCAGCATCTTCTTTAGGCTGGCCATCCCCACCACTCATGGCAGAGCCATTAGCACCACAGTTCTGTGTCTTTCCATCGAACACACAGTGTTTCTCCCTCAAATGCTTCTCCAAAAGAACAATGGCATGGAAGGCCTTACTGCAGAAGCGGCAATTGTACTTCTTGCTGTGGGTGGTGATGTGGCACTGCAGCTCCACCTCCGTGCCAAAGGACTCCCCACAGAAAATACAGCGGTGGGCACGGCCCTGGTTTTCAAGATGGCTGTGTTTGACATGCAGCTGTAGGTCAGTCTCATGCCTGAAGTCCCAGTTGCAAGAAGTGCAGCGGTATACCTTTTTCTCGTTGCTGTGCTTTACAGCCAGGTGGAGCTGGGTAGACACTTTGGAGTCGAAAACCTCCTGACACAGAGTGCAGCGAAAGAACACAAAGGTATGCATGTCGAGAAGGTGCTTCTGCAGGTCATCCACTGAGGTGAACTGCTTGTCACAGCTCTCACAGATGTAGTAAGTGGAGGTAATAGTGAAGTGAATTGTCACATGCTTCAGCAGGGACTCCTGGTTGGGGAACTCTTTGTTGCACTGGGGGCAGGTGAGTTGAGGCTGTAGACCATCCAGATGAGTCTTTAAGTGAGTCTGGAAAAGGTCTAAGCTGGTGTACTTGGCTCCACACTGGTTACAGATGAACTCACTGGTATTGCGTGAGCCACCTTGTTTCAGCATGGCAGTTTGTTCCACAGATATTGGAGAAGAGGGGCTGAGAGTGCGCAGCGATTTCTTTCCATTGTTTATGTAGTTCAGTGCCAGTGGAATGTTCTTGTGATTCTCCTTGATGTGCTTGTTGAGCTTCAGAACACTGTTGAATATGGGGGAGTTGGTGCAGTACGAACAGGAGTACACCTCTACTATAGACTCCTTGGGAGTTACAGCCAAGGGGGAGTCAAAGCGCAGGCTTCCTCCATCACAGTGAGTCTGACGGACATGCTCCTCCAAGGTAACCTCCGTCAAGAACCCCATGAAGCATTGGGGGCAGAAGAATGCATTGCTCTCCTTGGCCACCGGACTGGGGAAGCCGTGGGAGCAGCGAATGTGTTCCTGGAGGGCGTTGAGGTCACTCAACACCTCAGGGCAGAAGTTACACTGAAGAAGAGCATCAGGCAAGCTAGCTAAAAGGGCAGCGTGGTCTTCTGCATTGTGGACCTGCTTAAGATGTTCATTTAGATTAAGTAAAGAGGGCAGAACCTCCAAACAGAACTGGCAAGTATGAGCCTGCTCTGGCTTGTCCAGATGCATGGTTCGCAGGTGAATTTGAAGCACAGCCAAACTGGAGAAAACTTGCTTGTTGCAATAAATGCAACTGTAGGAGACCTTAGGCTGTTTAGAGGAACGTCCTCCGATGTCTGATGTGTTCTGAGCAGCCCGCTTTCTCCTCCCCCTTGTCTTGGGCACAGGTGGCGCCGTCTCCACCATCGTGGAGCTATCGACAGAAAGGTTGGAGTCGGGAGTGGTGCTAGAGACAGAGGTGTAGCCTACAGTTAGCAAGGAAGGGCTGTTGCTGTGGTTACTTGATTCAGGGAGCTGGTGGATGTCCATGTGAGCATAGAGGTCCTCAACAGACAGAAAGTGCTCAGAGCAGATAGCACAGGTGTGGCCCTTCCTGTCTCGGCTGTGGGCCTGGTCAATGTGAGTCAGCAGGGTGCCCTCGTCACTGAAGGGCTCATGGCAGTAGATGCACTGCAGGGTGGCACCCAGGCCTCCATCCTCGGATGGCGAGCATTCAGGGTGGCACTCCGCAATGTGCCTCTGGAGGTCCTCTGGGACATCAAAGCCCTCCTCACAACGGCTGCATTTGCGAGTTTCTTTCACTTTCCACTCATCAGCTCTAGAAAGGCTTGAGCTGCTGCCATCTTTACCCCTTTCATGTACTTGCATGTGGCCGTGGAGTGAGCTGGAGGAAAGGAAGCCTCGGCGGCACACAGGGCACTTGTGGGGTTTGTTAGAGGCGTGAGTTTTCATGTGGATTTTGAGGTGATCACTGCGGGAGAAGGCAGAGTCACACTCTCCGCAATGGTACTTCTTATCACCGGTGTGTAGCTTCACGTGACGATCTCGGCTGCGCTTGTGCTTAAACAGGCGGCTGCAGAAGGTACAGCTGAAAGGGAGTTTATCGCCGTGGCTCTGTTCGTGACGCTTGAGGAAGCTTAAGCGGCTAAAGGACTTGTCACAGAACTGGCATGGGTATGGCAGCCCAGGGCCCCCTTCGTCCTCGCCAAAATCATAGTCCTCGCAGTGTCCTGGAGAAGTCTGGTCCTTACTGGAGGGAGATGATGCCGGCCAAGAACACGATGGGTCATCCTCAAGATCAGCACCGTCTGGAGAGAAACAAAGAGGGAAAAGGAAGGAGAGAGTGAATGAGAGAGGTGTTCTGTGAGATTGATTAGCAACTCATTTGTCTCACTCTTCTGAATAAAAAAGGTGGGCCACCATGGTGTTATTTCTCTTTGTAATTATAACATTGTGGTGTACGAACTTAGAATACTTTTCAACTTGGACATTTTTTTTCTTCAGTGGGAACAATACCTCTCCTTAGGTGTTATCTAGAAAGTTACATTTAAATATGCAATTTTAAGTATAATTAGGGAAGAGAATGAGTGGAAATACTTTTACTACAATTAACCTTGTATGTGGCCATGTAATGGCTTAGCCCACTGTGACTCAAAACACAATCTCTCTGACATTTAAAGCCAACACAAGACAATTTGTGTACTTTAGAATGTAAGCTCGGCATGAGGTAAATTAAAACATTTCTATTATTCCTGAACAATTACTAGAATATTTTTAAAAAAACAAGAGCCCTTGAAATGACCTTAAGCGAGAGAGAAAAAAAAACAGGGAAAAGCTGCTCTCAGGAGTGAAGGAGAAGATTAAATATGCAATTTAGACCACGGCTATGCATAGCCTTTAGGAACCCTCCACTGCAAAATAGATGATTTTCATGAAACATGGGCCTTTCAGAACATCACTCAATTCATATCAGATTATAGAATATGTATTATTATCATATTTATCTGTGTGGTTTGCACTAAGCCGTGAGGCATCTGATACTGGATGGATGAATATGCCATGTGCTGACGCAAGAGGGGAGGGGGGAAGGGGGGATTGGGAAACGGAAATGGGAAGACAAGCGAGTGGCTAACTGTCTCACTCAAGGACAAGCAGGTGCAGAGAATAACCAGAGAGCACCATTCTTCTTACAATAACTTTCATGAGTCCCTATTCAAGCTGCTTCTTTGCCGACATTCCTTTCCAATGGTTCACTGTACGGTGATATGAATGGAAAACACAGAGCACCACTTTCCACAAGTTCAAAAGGTTACAGGCCACTTCTTCCCGCTGCCGAAGTCTAAGTGCTGTGAACTTCCTTACCTAAATAAAACAACGTAATCCCAACCCCTTCAGAAGAAAAAAAAACTGTGTCAAAAGGCCAAAACTTGGAATGGGAAAAACAAGAGGAAACTGCAAAGATTTATGAGAGGGACGAAGGAAAAGCACGAGCACTTTCCAGGATCCAACCTCTGTACTCCCCTTCAGCTGACAAATCTAAGTCTCTCTCTCTCTCTCCCCCTTTCTGTTGTTTTTGCTGGGAGATCTGCCCTTTGTCAGGATATCATGCCCTCTCTGAGCACTTACCCCCATCAGGCCTATCTTCAGGAAACAGATGGGGTCGGAGGCCATTCCCTTGCCCCTCCAAACTGCTGAAAGCGGCACATTGAGAGCCCACCTCCACACCGTGGCCCTCCCGGAAACCTCCCACCCCTGGCAAGGCGCCCACTCTGCACACACATCTCACTCAAGGAGCGAACCTTGCTTGATTTACTTGCTTTATCTCTCATACATGTCTCAATGTTTTTTCTCTCTCTGGTTTGAGGGAGGATGGGTGACTCAGTGCTATGCCCTCCTCCACAGAGGGGGCGGATCTGCCCTCTCTTACACTGCCTCTCAGGGTATAGGAGAAGAAGACAGTGCAAGAAGAATGACCCCAGCCAATGCCTTACAGTCAAACATATTGGCTTCGAGACAATAGTATAAAACAAACAAATAAATGGGCCTGTATACAAAGGCTAAATTAAATTCCACACTCTTAAATGAGGATGTCTTTGCCTTGAGACATTACTGAGCTGCCAGGACACCCTCACTCAGTTGTTTTTTTTTTTTTGGTTTGTTTACTTGATGTACATTATTTATTTAGTGCCTTTACTCCAATAACACACATACATAAAAACGTATCTGTGGGGGACATGTGGGAGTCGCAGACATTGTTTGAGTTCAACTAGCAGAATGTTTAGATGGGCAAATAGCGATGTTAACAATAGGTCTGAGAAATATTTCAGAAGCTTCATAAAAAATGCCATAATCTTACTAATGCACTGTAATTTTGTAATTAATTCACTTCCCTTTTATCTGTTCAGAACCTATACTCAAGGTATCAGCATACAAATTTGAATTAAATATGTTAAATAGGTTCCTGCTGCTGTCAGAAAATCCTTTGTCGTATTATAATGGCTGTCAAGACGCATGATTCCAAAAGAAAAAAGGAAAAAAAGAAAGATCACATCTGTTTTAGACTTCTAAAGTTGAAACTGTACATGGCGGCTACAATTATCCCACATAGTGAGACTTACTACCGTTTCACTTGCACACACAGTACACACAAGAGAGCAAACACGCACACACTGCACACTCACTCA
Organism: Sparus aurata; assembly: GCF_900880675.1. Lineage (NCBI taxonomy): Eukaryota > Metazoa > Chordata > Actinopteri > Spariformes > Sparidae > Sparus > Sparus aurata. The sequence continues at coordinate 22,512,721 of NC_044207.1, read as the reverse complement.
CTCACTCACTCACAGTAACAAACATATATACATGTGCAGAAATACATGTGCACATAGAATACAGAGCTACGGGGCCCAATGGCCGAAACAAGTGTGTGAACAACTGTAGATGAAAGAGCAATCTTCCTCAGGAGACCTCAAGAGGAAAGAGAGAGAGAGAGAGACTTGTTTTTTTTCCTTCTTCACCCAGACAAGAAATGCCCAGGCCTCAGCAGCAGCCTGAGTAAATAAAAGAACGGGCCTTACTTCCCTGTCTCTCGGGCCGGGGGCCTGTGCACGCCAGCACTCTCTGTGCTGCTGCCAAAGGGGATGCTGGGGCCTGAAAAACTACACCCTGCAGCTGAAGGGCTGTCTTTGTTGGTCTGCCAAGGCCTTCCTGAGCATCCTCCAGCCAACAGCCTGTCACGTCCTGGGAGGAAGACCTCCATCTTAAGGCCTGTCCCTCTCTGGGAGTTCTGTCCCAACCCCCCTCCCCCGTTCTCTTTTAAATGTCTCCTATATGGAACAAAACAACCTCATTTGGAGTGCCTCTATAGGGAATGGCATTAAATGTGCCATAGCAATATTTAGCCAACTGGTAAGATAAACTGCAGTGTGAAGACTTTTGAAAGGACTGAAAACAAAGCTTGACAAATTCAAGGAATCCATATACGTTAGGTTGATAAAGACATTTGAGACGGCTCTATAAAAATGTCTTTTTCTTGTACTGTAAAAGTAACCACTGAAAATTCCCCCTTTACACGCAGGTCTCAGTTTCCTCCAAGCCAGTCTGAACTACTCTTTGTGCACCACTTCCTCCATGTTCATTTATAGCACCCTTTCCCAGAGTAAATACCCCTGTTCAAATACGATCCTTAATGCTGAGAACAGGTAGGTTTGCCGATTCTATACACAGCAGCACAGCTTTCAAATCCCCCAAAGAGTGTTTTAGTTTGTGCAATTAATGTATTTGAGAATTAGCGAGATATATAAATATATCTGTAGAAGAGGAAGTCATTAATTTTCTTGATGACATTATTTCCTTTAGGAGTAGAACACATATGGTGGCAAATATCATCTCTACATTTTGAATGCCAGATAATATGCATAAGAATTATTACAATTGAATGTCCCCGGAACACTGCGTGGAGCTAGAAAGGTGGCGGGGTTCGCCAAATATAAACAAAGTAAGTCAGTATGACATTTTGTTGCTTATTCAGTTCATTCAGTCATGAAAACAAAGACAATTTAGTTGTTTAGGCATAAAATATTCAGTTCTCTTTCTCTTCTGATTAAAATTTCTTTCTAAAACTACATCGTGCTTTAATGCCAAAAATGAAAGAGCCAGACAACGAGGTATAATTAGTTCTCATGTTAAATGCTAGGATGTTCTGTTTTTTTATATGTGGCAGTGTTAAACCCTAAAAACAGAAACTGCCTCTTGCCAATGCCATAAAAATCTTTGTGCCCTGTGCTCAGCAAGGGTATTCTGTTACTTTCACCGACACACATCTGTCTTGCCAATTTCAAATGATGTCTTCAAATAAAAATGCCACAAAAAAAAAATCAGAATTGAATTCCATTCATTTAGTTCGAAGCTATAACTGCAGTGATGGCTGTTCCGAATCTGATTTTTCTTTTTTTCTGGCATTGTGAAGCACTTCGTGAACAATATTGTGAAAAGTGAAAGGATTCATCGACCAAGTTACTTTTTCATCAGAGAAAAACTTTGACAAAGCTCACTTTTAAAAATTGTGCTTACTGACAGTGCATTTGTCATTCTATTGTTTTCAATCCAGTAATACTCCCTCTTGAAACCTTTCAGGGGCCGTGGTTTGGGAATAACTCGCGGCTGGCGCCCGGACCTTCGTGTCTGAGGTCCTGGAAGCCATTCAAGGTGGCTTATCACTGCCTAACAGCAACAGAGTACATCTCTTCTATTTAGGAAGCCAAACTCTTATCCAGGTCCAGGACCTTATCTTATCAGAAAAGTGTTTTCGCTATCAGTCATCTGCCGCTTCTACAGCGAGCTACACTTTGTTCAAAAGCCATTCCAGTGAAGCAAAGCATGGCCGTGCTTTCAGCCGCCAAACCTTATCTTTCTGTGTGTTGTACCACAGATCTGTACGTAGTGGTTGTCATAAGAGATGTGTTTGTGTGAGTGTATTTGTGGCACATTGGGGATTGGGGATTCAATGAATAAACAAAAAGCTGACAACTTGTCTGATGTAACACCGTGACCCCACTTCATATTCAGAGAGGGGATCTTTTTACAGTTACTGGGAAAAGTAGTGAGCCTTCTCCCATGAGACAATGCATGTGTCATCTCAACGCTTTTCCTGTTCTGATGCCCAAATAGCAATGTGTGTCTGAACAGCGCACTATCATGTACGGCCCTGTTTGTGACACAACCACTTAAGATCTAATAGAGGAGGTGCTGAGTGAATTTTTTTTACATTAGCTAGGACTCCAGTCTCCCTGACTGAGAGAGAGAGAGGGAGAGGGAGAGAGAGGGGGGTGGTTGATTTTTTTTTTTTCTTGGGACTAATTCCAGTCAGATGAACAAATCACTCAGTTGATTCAGGACCGAGCAGCTCAGAGGACACAGAGCTATTGGAAGAGGCCCAGTGCTGGGCTTTACTCACAGTAGTCCTGCTACATCCCTGTTTTAAGACATCAAATCCAGTCAAAATGAAACACTGATAATTCCCAGTGGCTGTCAACAAAAGTGCCAGGTGGCTAGATGTGGCTTTTTGCACCGCGAAGCTGATTAACACACACGAATAAGCACAAGCGGAGGTATTTAAAGGAGCTGCTATTTACTATGAGACGCCCCAACCTCACATCCGTAGTTTTGTCTATGCGCTTCTGGGTGTGTGTGTGTGTGTGTGTGTTGTGTGTATGCTCGGCCTGTCTCTCCCTCTCTCTTCCCTCTTTTTTTTTTTTTCTTAGCAAACACAATATGTTTTTTACACATCACTGAGAAATGTCAGGTCCCTGCCCCCCCTTGCTACAGATCAATCAAATCCACTATGCTACAGGATGCGAAGGAGGGGTTGTGCGAGACGACTGAAGCAGCAGCAGCAGCAGCAGCAGCAGCAGCAGCAGCGAAACAAGGATGCTATCTTTCACTGAACGAGGTAGAAAAACTGCACATGAAATACGGATTCACTTCCCGGGGTTTCAGCGGTGCCGTAGCCGCGAGTTACTCCAGCCTAACAACGTGTACACACATTTTCTTGGAAGAGAGACGCACCCCCAGCCAATCCTCCACCAGACTGCAGTCAATGGGGATTTTTTCACACAGGGCCTGACACAAAGAGCTGGAACATCAAGCGCTGTCCTGACTCTGTGGTCTGGGTGTCCATTATTCTGGCCCTCATGGCTCTGTCTCTCAACCATGGGGAAGCGGCAAACTGTCAACTACTTTGTCCACATTACCCACGTCCCCCAGCTCAGACAGGAGCACTTGGTCACTGTCCCAGAAATCACAGTGCCCCAGTGGCATCCCAGGAAAGTTAGACAAATGGAAGGCCAGAGGAGGAAAAGTAGGGCGGCCAGTCATCCTTTACTATAGGCCTTTTTCTATCTGTGATAGCGCGACACGATGAATAGTGGAATTCCATTACTTATCGCTGAGACGTGCCCCTGCTGCACTGATGCGTCTCTACCAAAACGGAAATACATACTGATGATGCCAATCAATGGTAATGTTTGATATTTGTGCCTCCTCTCTTCCTGTGAAAAATTAGAATCATTTAACAATCTATAATTGCAGTGTTTGGTGGTTCAGTTACGCGTTTCTTATCCTCTGTCTAATAACAAATTGAGGTCGCTGAGGTCACAAATGCACTTAAACGCATCATGTGAATGCCGAATACGGACAAACAGACCTTAAAAGATGCTGTCAGACGCATATTTAACTGCTTTGGAAATATAATCAACATTTCATGTGAGCAGATACTTAAAGGTGCAGTATGTAGTTTTGGGGAAGATCTTCACTGACAGATATTTTTATGCCTTAACAATCTAAATAAACCATCTCTCTTTGTTTTCAGGAAGCACAATTTCATACTTTATATGTGGCAGACCCTGCCACCTTTCTCGCCTCAAACAGTGTTCTGGGGACCTTTCCTCTGAGAACAGCTTGTTTATTCAGATTTGGAAAAAAATAAATATTTCTGAATTCGTGTTATCAACTCATTAATATTCTTAACATTAATAATCTGCGTTTGAATTTCCTGTCCGAAACTACACAAAGTCCGTAGCGCTGCCGTCTTGGCTTTTTCTGCGGGAAGGCAAAGGGTTAAGTCAGGGCTTCGTTCTGCCTCTTTTTTTATAATTAAGTCATTTTTTTTTCTCAAAAGCGAGAGAAGAATTACAGAGAGAGCAAGAAAAGGGTGATATTTAATTACACCATTATTCAAGAAAGGTGATTTTGGCATTCATAATAGGTTAGTGTTCAGAGTGCAGCGGGTGGGCTGGAGGGCTAATGTTGATGTTTCATTGTTTCACTTGAATTTTACTTGATTTGAAGTGTTTCAATTATTAAAAGTGACACAGCAGTTCACAGCAGGCGTCACCTCCTCTGTGACACTCGACATAAGGTTTTTTTTCTCTTTTTTTTCTCCATTATACACAAGTGTGAATTCATTGCACGGACACAATCACAGCTGCAGAGCTACACTTCAGCAAAGTGAAATATTTTTTTTTGTACAGTGTTTATTCATGAGTAGAGCGGAGGCGGAGGTGTAGGTGTGGGTGGAGCAGTCTGTGTGCGGTGGTGGTGGTTATGCTGTCATCTCCTGTAGGACACAGCGGCTGGTGGTGTGGAGAGGAAGGACAGTTGACCACTTCAGGTAGACAAACAGGAAGGAGGCTGTTCCCCAGGTCTTGGCTGGACCAGCAGCCACAGTGAGCCTCCCAGGGGGAGAGAGGAGGACGACAATCTGTCCCCCAGCATGCCCCCTTCACCGCCTGCCTCACTGCTCTGGCTCTAAGGGAGTGCTGGGCCAGGCGGGACTGGGCTGGGCTGGGCTTCAATAGGCAGGGGAGCCTCTGTGTGAGTGTGTGTGTGTGTGTGCTGTTCCCTCAACACTGCGGCAGACCAGGCGCAGGACCCAGTGGACAGTCAGCTAGCCGGTCAGTCAGTCAGCCACTGTGAGGGATGCTGCAGTGTCGTGTTGTACTACCGTTCACATTTCCTCCCCCAGCACGAGAGTTTACTTGGATGCTCTTCTTATTTCCCCCCCCCCCCCCTTCCGCTCTTAGTTACTCACGGAAAATGTGATTTATGTGATCATCTCGGAGAAGAAAAAATTGTTGTGCGCACAGAAATATGCTGAGTTACTGTGTGGCTGCTTCATTAAAATAGGGTTTGCTCTGCAAGTTTCAGGAGGCGCTATCCATTACTTAAAAACTGAGCGCAGCACACACTGAATTCGGAAAAATGGGGTCTAATTCTTTTTAATCAAACTACCTCATGGTGACCCATAAAAACTTGGGTGAGACTTCGCTTGAAAATGATTTCACTTCTTTAAGAATAACTTCAGACACTTGGATCTGCGTTGCAGTACACCGGGGATATTCGGTTAGTCTGCCAAATGCCCATAAAAAAGTCTTATATCAACACGTCTTTCTTCCCCTCCGACGAAAATCACATGCACATGTCCAAACAACCCCTCGACTTCTGTGTTAGCGTTAGCATTAGCATTTATCAGAAGAGCCCGACCCTGCCTCTTGACCCACGGCCCTCAGCTCCCCTGATTAATACACTGTGGCTCTATTTGATATCTCCTCAACGCCATCCCAGCTTGTCAGTGGTAAAACAACTGGAGACAGCCCAGGAGGGAGAAGAAAACATGCATCTCGGAGAGGAGAGCGGGAGGGGGAAGAAAAACAAGCATCAACTCAAGCAAGACGATGTATTTTCATGCATCCCTGTCTTAAATGTCAAGATTTCTTAACCCTCAGTGACTGCGGCGCTGACACCTCTCCAAGGTTCAACAGAAACCGCATTCATTAATAATTAGCTCAGCTGTGAGGACAAGGAGTGAGACTGCGAACGGCAGAGCGAGCGAGACGGCTAAAATCTAAACTTCTGTCCTCTCCCGGGAGAGTCGAATTTCACTACAAGTTTTTTTTTTCATTCTCCTTCATTTCTTGTTTTCCTCGCGCGTTGGCCAGAGTCCCGCAGGCGGCCCACGAACGAGCGCTGCAGACGTCGCATCAGCCGCACTACTCCCTCCTCTCCTTAATCATGGCTCTAATACCCTCCAGATGAATAAACATCTTCATCCCCTCCACGTTAAAGCCAGAAGGCTCCTCCGCTCTTGAATCCAAGAAAGAGAAGAGAGAAAAGAAATGGAGAGCCGAAGAAGGAGCACAGGAAAAGGGATGACAGATGGAAGGGTGGATCAATTCTGAAATGAACCAACAGCAAAGTAACAAAGCCGCGGCGAGATTTTCTGGTTCTTCCCATAATTCGTCTGATCTATCTCCCCCTTGACACAATTATCACAGTCCTCCTAATTATTTTTTCTTCTTAAACTGATTTCTAATGGCAGGCTGTGTTTTTTTATGATCGTGTTTTTGTGAAGTGGAGGGTTTTTTTCGCGAGCTGTTGTGCAACCTTGTCGCCTCAGACTGTGTCCACAGACTGCACAGGAAGGGGGAAGGGGGCGGAGAGGGAGGAGGCGAGGAGGGAGGCGGTGGTGGTGGTGGTGGCGGTGCGGGGGGGGTTGTCTCTAGAGAATGGGCCAGGCCCCAGACCAGCACTTCCCTGGCCCAGTAACTGTGCCAGAATACTCATGACATGTGTGTACAGTATGTGCGCGCAAATGGCAGACAGATTTAGGGGTTTGCTTTGTTTTCCCCCTTCTATTGTTTTCCGCTGGTATCCAGGCAGCTCATCATCATGTCTTAATACTATTAAGCATTAAGAAAACACGCGCCAGTACGTGCACATGCCTCGGCGAAAACGGAGCGGCTCCTTCGCTGCCCTCACCCTCATCTTCATTTACAGAACAGGGCTGGAATATGAGGCCTGAATACAACCAGACAAATGACTACGGGGCATTTTACTTATTCATTCATCACTTCACATTGATTTATTCCTGTTTATCTATTTATCAGCTGGAAAAAAAAAAAAGTTCCCTTGGATTGTTTTGCTAAAAAAGTTTTGCACGCTGACGTGCTCGGTGAAAAACTTTCAGGGTCAGGGTAGAAAAAGGGATTATTGAGGTTCATCTTACCCTTGAATTCCCTCCTCTCACTCCAGCACCTCAATGGATACTTCTCCTCCGCCTATTTGCATAGGCCCAGCACTGCTTGGCTTAGTAACCATTTACTTAGTTACACACCACCACCTAGGAGGCTATTTATGTTCCTCTCAGGAGAGGAACTCGGTACGACTGCCAACAAACCCCCCCTCCCAAAGTATAAATTATCGTCCACTCGATACAAGTAAACTTAAGGAAAACGCCTCAGGTGCTCGGCATGACTTTACGTTCGGAATCGGCTCGAAAATATTAAGCAAATAAATCAAATATTAGAGGCGTTAATAAAAAGTAAAAGACGGCAGTTCATTAAAGTATCTTCATTTCTGAGAGTATGCGCAACCCTCCCGCAGCAATGAAGAGTTTTTTTCCCTTCTTATACGCGCTAATCTCACGTCTATCTGAATGTGCAGCTTACTGTGATGAACCCATTTTCGAGGCTCATCGTTGGAGAGAGTGAATGTAATAGTCCCCCAATATCAGTTATCACTGACAGCACCATCCATATCAGCTAATTACTTTTCATTGGGCTGTTGTAGACGAGAGGACATCGGGCCTTTATCTGTATATGAAAGGAGAAGACATTACTATTATGCCATTACTGTGAAAGGAGCCGGTGTTACTGTAGCTCTAATATAGAAACGCCATACAATGGGGTGGTAATGAAACCCCACGTCACTCCTCCAGTGCCCATCTCACTTGGCTACTTTTAAATATCAGGAGAATATTACCAGTACGGTGACCTTTAATTACATTCGGCATGCAAATAAGTTGACGAGTCAGGAGGAGAGCGAGAGAAAAGAGATGTTCTAAGATTACCGTTGGAGTCCTGATGACACACACATTACACACAGAGGCCTAGCCGTCTTGTAACAGGATCCGCGCTGGGCTTTTTTTTTTTCTCCTTCCTTTAACCAGCCTACATCCAGCACAAACAAAAGAAGCAGCCAATAGGTCAGAGCAGTGCATTCTCCCCATCTTAATTTGTATTTTCCTTGGCGTTCGCGGGTTAGTGAGGTGACTGTCGTCTCTGCGGCTCTTCATTGTCTGAGGGAGGAGTTGGAGTCAGGGAATATAATCCCACGCACTATGCATACAGCAAGGGAGGAAAGGATGGGCATGGAGTTGGCGCAAGAAACCCCTGGGTAATTTGTAAAACATGAGCCACGGCGCCCGAGCACCAATGCTGAGGCTCGGGTCAGGTGACTCAGTCACAGGTGCACCATGGGAGGATCTCCGGTGAGGAGGCACAGAGCATGGTGGGCAACACAGTGCTTTCTAAACATGGAAGTCTCTAGCCAGTTATCTCAGACTTTATTTTTAGGGATGTGAAGAAGAGTGAAAATGTATCAGAGGTGCTTTGCTAGATTGCTCTTTGTATGTTTTTGAAAAAGTACATTCAGTTTGGATTGTCAGAGTGCAAGGCCAAAGACACGGAGTCAAGAGTGAGGAGGACTAAATCTGACTTCCTCTGCTGTCCTCTAACATCCTCTCTCCTGCACGATCACAGTCGACTGCGATATATCCTACATACAGTAACACTAGTTATGAAACGTAACCAAGTGCATTCATCCCAAGTACTGTAATTAAATACATTGTTTAGGTACTTGCATTTGAGTATTTCCATTTTTTTTTTTTCAACTTTACATTTCTTCCCAACTCCACTTAGGAGACAAATATTGTGCCTTTAACTCCACTACTTATTTTATAACTTGAGTCTCCGGTCACTTTGTAGATTGCAATTCTGCATCACAGCCAAAGTAGAGCATATATAAATTAATTTATCTGATCGGCAACCGGATTTAAACAAAAAAAAGAAAAAAGAAACGCCAGAAAAGCTGGATATCGAATTGCATCGACCCATAGAATACAATATATACAGGCATGTAATTATATGTATGAATTACTTTTACTTCAATATATTTATTGCCAGAAAATTACTTTTGATACTTATACATTACATATCAGATACTTGCAGGCTTTTTACTCAAGTACTACTTTAAATAGCTAACACTGATTTATCGAAGACACTGATTCAGAAAATGTGAAATGTTTTCAATACTCATTTTCCACAATATTGATAGAACCAGCACCAGCGGTGCTTTCCCGCTGTCCTCTCCGACCCGCATCCTCCAGCAGTAAATCATATCAGATGCTGTCGTGCTCAACTCACACTACAAAATCCATCTTTTATTCATCTTTCAACATAAATGTCAAATTCTATGCCCTCAGTGTTGTGTACATTTTTTCCCGATCATGATATCAAATATCAATATTTTTCAAGATTTATTTTTATTTTTTCATAATTTATCATTAAACATGACATCGTTATTTTTAACCATGTATAATCTTTGGGTATGTTCTACAACACTGTGCAACACATACGAGTTTTCCACTTTTAAAAGTTATAAAACAGCATAGTGTTTGACATTGATTGTGCCTTCCCACAGCAGTTGAGCAGCAGCCTCTGCTGATAGATCCTGATACCAGAAACAGTAGTAATAATAATAAGGGCAATTTGTTAAAGGCCCGGTGTGTAGGATTTAGGGGGATTTCGCAGATCTTGTGGCAGAAATTGAATATAATATTCAATATAACATTTGTATGTATTTATTAGTGAATAATCCCCTGAAAAAAAGGATCACGTGTTTGTTATCTCACAAGGAGCCTCTTATATCTACAAAGGGAGCAGCTCCTGCATGGGGTCCGCCATGTTTATACGGTAGCCCAGAGAGGACCAACCAAACACGTGACCCTAGAGAAGGTCTTTCGCGCATTTAGTGAGGGGTGAGAGATGTTATGTTGGTTGCAATCCGCAGCCTCGTCGCCAGATGCCACTACTGTACCTTTAAATTATGATTATGACTTGATTTAATATTTTTAATAATTGTATTTTTTGTATCAATATAACCAGAGGAGGGGGTTGATGCGCCTCCCCAATATATATTATAATTACAGCCCTGTCAGCTTGCATCTGCTGAAGGTGGGAGGTCAAAACGTTTTTAGCGCCTGAAACGCTGTCATTCCCCCCCTCACATCAGCAGATCACTGAGAAACACGGATGTTGGAACATAATAGCACAAAACATATCACACATATTATACATGCCTGAGCTCACACGTGTCGCTTTAATAAGAAGTCTTGATTAGGATTCGGCAGACATAACATCCCCGCATGCACGGTCTCCGCTTTGCTGGGCCTCAGATAACCTTTATCCTATAGGGTTTAATTAATGTCAGCCAGTCTACTCTGCCTTTCACAAGGAAACGACTTATTCCTCTGCCCTCATGAAGCCCAAATCCCTCTGTTTCACTGGTGAGGCCGGCTGCCTTGTTTATCCCAACTACAGGTACAGCTCCCTATTAAGGCCAGCACTTGTTACAGGGAAAAGGTTGAATTATTTACCAACAGTAGAGGGGGAAGGAAGAGAGAGAGAGAGAGAGAGAGAGAGAGAGAGAGAGAGAGGGAGAAAGAAGCTGAGAGAGAGGGGCGTTTCAAACATGGGATGCGATTTTTTGTGTTTGGTTTGAGGTTGTGAACAAGACAAGATTAATGATCCGTGGACATCAGATACAGGTGCTGATTACCAAAGGAAAAGGGCACCCTGGCATACAGTGAATGGAAAATAAGGCCACACAGAGGGATGAGTAAATTGCTAAAAACATGATACATTTCATGTCTTTGATGAAAAAACACCTTACGCCCCGCGCCTAAAATGTAGGTGGTTTCTTTCGACATTTGTTCATGTGTAAACAGATTGAATGTGTTTTGTTAAAGAGATACCGAGGGTGCGTGCACGCACTCTTCACCCAGGGCAAACTGTCTGCATTCTATCTGCATCTCAGCCTCTCTGCACAATACAACAAAACATACAGAAAACAAAAGGGAGCACAGAGGGGGAGAACGAAGAGACAGACCAAACAATAAACTCAACCACAAGAGACAGAGTTTGACTTGGCGTGTGTGTGTGTGTGTGTGTGTGTGTAGTGTGTGTGTGTGCGCGCGTGTAGAGGAAGGAGACAGAAAGCGAGAGAGAGGGACGAGGGAGATGAAGACAAATGCAGAAAGGGAGAGAGACAGAGGGCGGCGGAGAAAACGAAAGACAGAGGGAGAAATCAAATTTGCAAGAACATAACAAAAAGCTGTATCTCCGACAAAAGAGAACACACAAGGGTATTTGTCTAGCTGTCTGCACCAGCAGGATCCTCTGAAAGTTTATTAAACTAGAACCCTTCAAGAGAAGGCAGAGAGTAGTAAACTATACTACTGGGGAGGAAAAGAGAGAGCGAGAGGGAACGGGGGTGAGGGGGGGTTTAAGAAGAAGAAGAAAAAAAAAGCTAGCTTTTCAGCCTCTGTCTCTCAGAAATTCTTTTATTTCAGCCATGCATTAAGTAACCTCCCCACTGAGTTCTGCTCCCCTTCCTGGTGTGGATAAAGCCGTCCCTCGGGGGAGCCGCTGGTAATTTCCAGCTTCGCCAGAAACTCAGGTATTAGAAAAGACCGCTTGGGGACCTGCCACAATATACCTTCACAATTTCATACGCTCTGAAAAAGAGGGAGCCCCTCCCTCGCAGCCTACCCCCACCCTCCCAGTAAACCCCCTCGAGGGTCCCCAGTTCAAATTTCTGAAGTGCAGACAACGGGTGTATGTGTGGGGGGAGGGGAGGGTGGTGCTGGGGGGGCCCGTGGGACTGAGCACCAGCAATAGAAAATCCACTGCATAGAGGAGAAAAAAGCATTTCCTCTCTGGTCTGGCAGGAGTGCCTTTTTTCCCCTGGCTCCCACCAGAGGCTTTTTACAAAACATGTGTTGCTGACATGTTGACAGATTGCTCAGTGAAGTGTTAGGCGCATGCACACGGCTGGCCATTTAGGGGGACATGGCTTCCTACCCAACATCCTCTACCTGAGGCACCATGTTTTATACATCATCCCCCAAAGAAAAAAAGGAAACAATAAAAGGTAAGGGAGTTGCTTCCTTTGTGAGGGAAGCAGAATATCAGAGAGCAGAGAGAGACTGCGTATAATGCTGCCTTAGCTGAACTGCGGTGACGGGGAGGAGCAACGGAAGTGCGAATAAGGGGGGGGGGAAATGGTTTCAGGCAGGAAAGACGGAGATAAAGCGGAGAGGTGGGGAAAAGAGTTGGAGGACGCATGGTATGCTTTATGTACGTGTGTGCAGGTGAGCTTGTCAAACCAATCGAGAAAAAAAAGCAGAAAGATCTCTTTGTCATCCCGCTCTGAAACCACCAATAGCAGGCGGGAGGATGGATTCTGATCAAAGGCCAGCTTCCAGATCCAACTTTTGCTCCTATCAGGGTATCGACAGCACACGTCTTAATCGCCCTGCGGCTCCAAAAGTGCTGCCGTGGCAACAGGATGGAAATGGGGATCATAATGTATTCATGGTGCCGGCGACCTGGGGGCTGCGGAGCGCGCTCTCTGGGGACCGCACTTTACCCAGAGCCAGACGTGTCTGGGCAAAATCACTCCACACAAGACAGCAGCAGAATACTGAGGAGCCATGACAGGATGGAGGGAGGAAGGGAGAGAGAAAGAAAGAGAAAGAGAGGAGGCAGAAGAGAGAGAGAGAGAGAGAAGGGTGGGGGGGGGCGACGGATAGGAATGGAAGCCGATGATAGGAAATAAAGACAGAGAAGGATGTTAAACAATGGCGGCTGAGTGGTGTCAGAGTTTACAGTAAAGGAAGGAGGGAAGGTTGCCAGCGCTGAAACTTCAAACGACAAAGGCTCGGGGAGGAAAAAAAACAGGATATGATTGGTGGGAAGGGGCTTGCTGGGATGAGTGGCTCTACCTTGAGAAGCTTGATGCTGCTTGACCAGGTGGGTGGTTGGCTGGGAAATAAATTGCAGAGGAAATTGGTCCAGATTATCAGGGCCACAAAGAGACATGGCCCTTTGGCCACGGGCGAGGAAGGATAAATGGCTGGATGAGTAAATGAACAGAGGGATAGAGAGGGGGGAAGATTGATGGCTGAGCAGATGGACGGTTCAGTTGGATCGAGAGTCCGGTTACCCATCAACCCCTGCACACCCCCTCCCCGAAACCCACGCCATCCTATCCTGAAAAATAAATGCTTACACCGGAGATACGTCTTGCTTTCTTCCGGGACTAAATGTAACACGCTCTCTGACCCTTTCCATCCTAATGATCTCCCCCTCCTCTTTCGCATACACACCTACAAAAATGCTTCCATGCACAAACAAACAAACAAAGCTATAGCCTGACCTGCTTTTCCTCAACAGGAGGGCAGCTACAACAGGCACCATGCCAGGTAAACATCCTCAAGCCTTGTGCACTCGCTGCAGAGGGTAAAGCTCAATGCTGGAAATACACTCTCAAATACAAGGAATAGTCAATTATGTTTAGGACTGAGAAGACATTCTTGGAATATATATTGCTCTTACGTGGCCCTCCTGCTGTATTTAGGAATAATAAAAAAAAATAATTAAAAAACCCAACTTTTTTTTTTGCTGCATTTCATATCAAGGTTCCTCCTGTAACGGAAAGTCATAACACTCCCCCCTAGAGGTGATGATTCAAATGCATTAAGTCTCTCAAAATGAGAGGATTGCACCTGCAGACTGCGGTGCGTCCTTCTTCACTAACTACCCTCCACACGTAGTGCACCCTCAGGCATTCAACCTAGGGCCACAGACAACTCCCCTGTCTGTCTTTCCTCCTTCCCTTCAGCTGACAGGTTCTTCGACTGCTAAGCTCCAACACGGACCTCTGTGTTTGAGATGACTGTGCAGAACAATCAAGGGGGGGAGAAAAGAAAGAAAGCAAAGAGGAGGCATGGCTGCGAGGAGAGACGGAGTGCGGGTGAAGAGGAGGTAGAGAGAGAAACAAGGACATCAACAACGTGTTCTCGCAGAGAGATGACCCCTGGCCATCCCGAGGCATCTGGTTTATCTGGCTGTCTGGGTAAGCCACGCACACACCTAATGACTCCAGCCTGGTCCGTGTCCCATAGGTTTTTTTTATCCGGATTACGGATGGGGAATGACAATGGGCTGGTAAACTACTGCGCCTCACGTCTAAGAGCTCACATCAGACAAGGAGTTCTCCACGATGAAAAGAGCGAAGGTGAGGTGAGATGGAGGTTCAAAGGTACTCAGAAGTTGGGGTAGCAGTTTCTGAATTGTATAATACAGTACGATCCTTTAGGTTGAAGACGCCAAGAGTTTTAATGGCGCTGTGTTGCTGATCTGTATGCATCATAAATAGTGTATATCATCTCAAACTGAAGGTCAAATATACCCACAACTCCAAGTTGCGCATAATGCCAAGATGGTTTGGACTCCCTCTTTTCTCCCTCATGTTGGCGCTGCTCAACAGACCTCAATCTACTTCTGTGGTGGAGATTAGTAATCATCTAGGGTCTTCATATTGATGGCCAGGCTCAGCTTGTTTGCATATTTACTGGCCTCAGAGCCCAGTCGCCTGAGGTGAGAAGCAAATTACATTTCTGCTCACCCCCACGCGCACAACTCTCTCACACTCTTTCGATTTCTATCCCTCGTTTTCTCCTCCGTTTTTTCCTCCAACCTCGTTTCTCTTAACATGCTGATCAGTCATCCTGCAGTAAGCATCCTTGCCTGCCCCGGTTGCATCCGAATAGCGGTCTCATTTGGCTAACATCATCACAGCGTAATCTTGTTGGAGAGAGCAATCAGTTTACTTTGGAATTAGGTATTCCGTTGGCGGGCCCGGAGAGAGGGAAGGCTCACAGGGTTTAAAGGATGCAAACGAAAGCATGCTCTCCAGAATACAGTCTTGAGCCTGATTGGGTGATAACAACCCACACAGGCTCCATGTGAGAGTAATGAATGGCCAATGGGAGGCCTGAATAATAATGCAATTGGATTAAAATCCAATCACACGATGGTTTTGTCTGTTGACTTTGTTTGTGGGGTATGTTCTACAAACCAAGTTCATGATGAGAAAGATGCATCATGCTTTGACTGGGGGCACATAATGTCCTAATATAAAGATTACCACTCTGTTTACTACAGCCCAATCTCTCTTGACTGTCAGTCAGTCCTGCAGGATTTTCTTGATCTGATTTTATTGGACATGCGTTGCATATAGAATGAGTCTGCTAAGACGATGAAGTGACGGTAACAGTTCTGTGTTTCTTTGCTGTGTTAAATCAGCAGCTTATTTGGAGAATAGCTACCACAGGTGGTGAGTTACTATTTAATCAGGGATTTTAATGTCTCGGTTTATCACAGAGACATGTACCAAGCTGGCACGCTCTGCTAGCCAGAATCCCAGCCACTCTTTGGGAGGCCATCTCTTAGGAGAAGCTCTCTGATCAAATCGATTGACTCCTCCAGGATGATCGATCAGCCAGGCAGGTTGGAGGTGGAATAGATTAGATGACCTTTACATTCTCAGCAGTGGCGGACCCCCCCCTACTGTCCACTGCTCTTAACATGAAGAGGACATCTCTGTATTACCTGACAGCACGGCTTTACTGTCAAGCCATTACATTCTGCCCCCGACACACAATGTTCCCTCTGCCAAAGCGTAGTCCAGCTGGTGGCCTTGGAGGCCTTAAACGACACCCATCCTGCCCATAAAACTAAATTTATGAACCCACCTTCCAGTCCGAAAATGGCAATTAGCACTAAGGAACAAATGTGTTACTTCACACGATATTTGAGAATCCCTGTCCTTGTGGGTGGTTGTACTCGCCGTATCCTGAAGTATAGGAGTGGCTGTTCCACAGAGCCCTATAGCGGCCCCCACCCAAACACTACCCCCTGGCCAACGAAAACAACCCCTGGGAGGGGTAGAGGAGAGGGGGAAATGTTGAGTCGGTGATAGTGTAGCCCCAAAGTTCCTAAACTAAACCACAGTGGCTAGCAGGATGCCGTCACAGCTGGCTCCGCTCCTTCCTGTGGGCCCGCTCCACGGAGCTCAGCCTGCTGGGAGACATAAACCTGTCGGACTGGTCACTCTTTCCACCGCCCTCCATCTCCCTCCTTCCTTTCCTCCCATTACTGGCGAATTTGGCAAAAGCCATCTAAGGAAAAAGCCCTATGGGGATCAATGTGCAGTACATTTCCACGCAGGCATAAGCAAAAAAAAAAAAACCTCCTCTGACCTTTTCATTAGGGAGTATTAACATGAATTCAAAAGCCCGTAGATGTTTCTGTTCAGTGTCTGAGAGTGAGGTACACGTTGATTGGTTGAACTTTTCTTTGTCTCAGAGCCATGTTACATCCTGCCGACTCCTGGTGTAAATTAACGGAGGGAAACATGCCACTGAAAAGCTCCTTGGCATTTGATATGCTAATACAGAGTGTTAATTACAAACCAAGTGTTTGTTCATGTTACGCACTTCACACGACTGTTTATAAAATCAAACCAGAGTGGGAGAACGTTCACAACATGCCAGACACCTGTTCAGGTGCCACCTGATTGAAGGGAATCAGACTACTGCAAACGACAGTACAAAGAAAGCCTTCTTAAGGTATTTGCATTTTTTTGTGTTTTCTTATCAACATTGTATTTTGTGAATTAATAGCAAAAGCGAATCCTAACACACCTGCACACCTGATATGCATATTCGGAGAAGAGAGAAAAAAACCTGTTCACGAAGCATTTGTCAGAAATCCGAGCCCAGGCTGTCCATAAAGTTTTTTAAAATACGTTTTTGCCTTTTCTTTGTGCCTAGTTATGTTTCTCTGTATCCACTTCATCATTATTCTGGTGAGCAGTCCCACGTTTGAAAGAGAAAAAAGAAAATCATTTGAATTCCGGGGACCCAGAGGAGAGTGAGCAAAACCCAGAGGTAAGATCCAAGCTCGCTCTCCGTGCCCTTCCGTTGGCTGCCTACCTGGTAAACATCTCCACAAGCTCCTTGCTTTCAAAACACGTCAACCGGTTCCTATGTACTTTAGACTGGCCGGCCAAGCAGGAATTGAGACTTTATTTGTTTTTTACTTTTTCCTGTCTCTCTTCCGAGCCACCGCACATAACCTGTCTGGCATTAATGATGTTGTTAATAAAATGCGGCTGGTCTGTGGGTGGATTTGCCTGGCAGGCCTGGTGCCTGTCCTTCTCAGAGATAAGCCCACCGCTGGCCTTATCTACCTCCCACAGCCCCACCCAGCAGTGCCGTGCACTGGACACACAACCAGTCAACTCATCACTGGCTAATTACCACCTCTGACTGCCTTACAAAGCAGGCCTGGACTCACATCGCTGCTGCTGCTGCTAAGATTGACTCTCCCCTACCTTGATTGTGTCTCTCTCTGCCTCTTTGTCTTTTTCTACCCAGCCCCCTTTCCCCTTTTCTTTCCCTGTCCTTCCCATGTCTTAATACATTTCACTTCTCTCCTGTCTTGTTTCACGGCAGTATTTTCACAACTGTCACCGAGACGGGGAATACGCAACAGCTACATGGTGGGTGGTCAGGTAAATCCTGTGTCTGCCTCCAGCGCATGCATTTTTTGAAAAGGACTAATGTCATTTATGTTACAGCTTCTCAGTGAGAGCTTATGCCATTTGTGAGCCGGCGTTGGTTCAGTCTCATAGCTTGAGCAGGGCAGCCGAAGTCACTTGTGTTACAGAGGGAGGGAGCGGTTTCTTTTATTCAATTGTTTTCCACTTCCACGAGCGTGTGCCAAGGGGGAGGAAAGCGCCGGCTTAACACGCTCTGCAATTCAACACGGCCAGACGCAGTCCTATTAAGATTTAATGTGCCATTCTTCTGCTTGTGCCGCTGAAAAAGACTTGCAGGCTGAGGAAGAGAGTGAACAAAGAGCAGGCAGAGCCAGGGCCAGGGAGAGATGAAGAGAGCAAGAGAAACCGAGACAACCGCTCCATGGCCAGGTCTTTGTCACACGACTGAAGTCAGTATTTTCAAAGGGATGCTACGTAGACGAGGGGGAAATAACAACAGAGTCGTTGATATAGTGTTTTCACCCGGCGCGTGTAGTTCTAGGTGAGGACATGAGATTATCTCTGTTTTGTCCACATGTCATCCCCTGCTATTGTGGCTACCTACTTAAGAAAGAGGTCAACTGGATGAAGTCACAGCATGTGTTTAGCCTCTTGGGCGATGAATTATGTGTCGTCTAAAATGCAAAGTGCAAGCACGCAGGTGCTGCGAGGGAGCATGTGTGCGCGTTGATACGTGTGTGTATATATGTGTGTGTGTGTGTGTGTGTGTGCGTATGTTTGCATGCCTTAGCGGATGACTGATTGAGCAAGCAAATCCACGAGAGACAGCGTGTGTTGGACAGAGGGGGACGTGGCTCGCAGTTCTGGCCATTGTCATGTCTGCCTTGAGCACAAAAAAACACAGGCTCCTCTATTCCTATTTTGATTGTTTTCTCCTGCCGAAAATGCCGTCCTAGTCTGACAAAGACCAATAAATACTTTATACAGTGCATAATGTGTGCTGTGTGAAGCACAAGGGAGAGAGAAGGAGGGCGTCCTCACGAGGGCATATGCTTTGAATTCCTAATGACACTCCTGTTAACGTTACTGGCACTGTCGCACAGAGAGGAAAACGCACGGGGATGCTACGCCACGGAGTCAAACATCTACTTTAATACTCCCTTTCTTCCCCTTTTTCCGTCTCTGCCTTTCTGTCTCTCCCCACCTATTTTCTCCCTCTCCCATAGACACATTGAACATTGCCCCCCACACAAACACACAGACAGGAAAGACTCGAGCCCAATTCTGAGAGCTCACTCTAGCATGAGGTCTCTTTTCAGTGGCTGCGTTGTGCCAGAAGTAGCTATTCTCCCCTGACCGCCTCTCCTCCTTTCAAAGCCTTGTAATCAGTGTGCTGCTCTTTGTACCAGGATGTCGCAAGACGCTCCGGCGAAAAAACACAGCAGAATTTCTGATGAACGGCAGTGGCTCAGAGTTCGGCTAATCAGGTCTTGCTCATGTCGCTTTCCTCTTATGTGAGGCCTTTTGAAGCAAATAAAGTCTTTGCAGTTTGGCACATTCTTCTTGGCAGCCGCAAAGCAGCTGTTGGATCAATACACAAAGTTAGTTGAAAAAAAAAAAAAGAAAAGAAAAATAGGAAACCAAGTACAACCAATAGAGCCTGTTGGAAACAGTTTGTAGAAAACACGGACTGCCAGGAGCCTGTTCATAGTTGAGGGTATTACTGAATGTTTCCATGCCGCTGACCCAAAGACTTGATGTAAATGAATCCGAACACTTCAAACAAACATGTCGTGGTTTTTGGGGTGGAAGGAGGGGGAACATATATCAGCGGGTTTTTAAAGAATTTGTCTCGTTCCCTGTCGCAAACAGAGACCTCATATTAGAAATTTGTCTAAACTATTTCTATCATATTACCATCTCCTGCATTGTGCGGGGATTTTTTTATTGTTTTTCACACAGTATTAATATTTCATTTGTATTTTTCTCATAAATCTGAAATGTATTTTATTGAAGCTGAGTGCATTTTGCAGTGTCTACAGGGAAGAAGAAAGGGGAAATCTACATAATATAAATCCATATATGGCCCAGTTATCTCTCTCTCTTTCTCTGTTGCACCCTCTCTGATTGATTCCTTTATCTGAGGGAAGCAGAAGACATGCTCTGTTTGCTCGCACAGTGGCCGGCAGGAAAACAGAGAAAGACACTTATTAAAAAGGTCATCTCACAGAGGGTTAAAATAGCAGGGCACGGATCCCTCTAAGGGGAGCAGCCATGCCCCTCCTCTAGTGAAGGACACAAGAAAAGGTGTTGCTCAAGGGAGCTGGACCCGTAATGAAAGAATGGCCACCAGGCTGACAGCCCGTGTGTGCACTGGGCTATTCAAATACCTTCAGAGACGCGGAATTGGAGAACTGACAGTGAAAGGCTTTGTGGAAATGCAATCTTCTGAATTAAACTCTGAGCTAGATGTGTTATTTTTATTTACAGTGTGGGCTAGCTAGTAAACACGAGTTTGAAATGAGCTGAGGAGCGGGGTATTTCTTTGGCGAGCGGGGTCTGAAGGCATGCTTCCGTGCCTGCCGACGCAATCTCATATCTATCGTATGAACATGTCTTGTGCCAACTGAGAACAAAAGTCAAACTGCAGACACCGTTTCTCTTTTCCCCACCAAGGATCGGTAACAATACAGTACAGACAATGCAGGGAGACAGTGAGACAAAGCATTCGTGAAGTGTTTTTGGAAAGGCCTATGGAATAGCAATGCCTTCAGCCTCCTGTCTCCTCCCCAGGGCAGCCTAAAGCCCTGTCGGCAGGATGCTGATCCCCACACGGAAACCTGATCCGCAGCCATCCTGGAGCCGGAGGGGGGACGGGGGAGCGCTCTCCCCCCGTGGAGCCCCTCCACTTCTGCTCCAGAGTTAAAGGGGTGCTCTGGGGGAACATTCCTCCAGCCCTGCCCCAGCCAGCCTCCACTCTCAACTCTCTAGAGGAGCATTCTTCCAGCCCTGCCCTAGCCTTCACTGGGATCTCCTGGGGAGCATTCCTGAAGCCCTGCCCCAGCCCAAGACGGGCTCCCTGGGGACGCATTCCTTCAGCACTCTCTCTCCCTCTCTCTCTTCCTCTCTCCCCATCTCCCTCCTTCTCCCTCGCTCCCTTTCTCAGACTCTCGCCTTCCTCCGCAGTCCAGCATTAGCGCGATCAATAGCACCGATCGCATCAGGGAC
Organism: Sparus aurata; assembly: GCF_900880675.1. Taxonomy (NCBI): domain Eukaryota; kingdom Metazoa; phylum Chordata; class Actinopteri; order Spariformes; family Sparidae; genus Sparus; species Sparus aurata. The sequence goes on along the minus strand of NC_044207.1, from coordinate 22,491,798 downwards.
ACGAGGCAATCCATACCCATGCGCTCCCTTAGCGCACTGCAGTGGTCACGGCTTAAGTGCATGGAAAGGTGTTACACCTCTGCCAGACGGGGGGGAGACAATGGCCGCCATTGATCGGGGTGACATGTAACATCTTTCTCTTTCTCTCTCCGTCCATCGGGCGTGGTCGACATGCAGCTAGAATCTGTTTAGACTCTATCCCCTCTGTTTTGTCTCACTCCTGTTGGGAAACTTTGTGTTTTTACTGTAGAACCCAGACACAGCACATAACAAGGGCCCAGATATAAAACAGGTGAGGCGGCGGGTGTATATGGGCATGTCTGGCTCTATAATACACTGTACGTGCTTATGGGACATCAGCTGGGGGGGGGGGGGGGGGGGGGGGGGGGGGGGACGAGCCGAGTTCTGTCAGGGAACAGCAAGCAAATCTCCATATGTGGATTGGTTCCAGTCAAGCTCTGCAATTTGTTTACCAAAAATAAAACATTTGAAATTGTAAAAATGGAGGGTTTAGCAGGTGCTGCTGGTTGATTAGAAAATGGTTCTAATAAAGGATCCATCTGTGAGTAGAGACTTGATGTAAGGCAGATTAATTGGTCATGGATGTCTACATAATGCCACATAGGAAATCTCCTCCCATATTCCGGCGAATACACAAACACACGCGCACACATTCAAAGTACTTAGTATGCCATCTAGAAGTTTCTTTTCTCCCACTGTGTTTGAATACTAATAGAGTGTTTCTGCACAATCACAATACCCTAATGGCAATTAGATTCTTTTGTTTGGTTTCCACGGGGGCTCTTATCCAAACTGTGTTTTTTTTTTCATCATTGAGCAATTAAGAGTTATTTGTCCGTAAGATTGACATTTATAAAAGCCAGCCTTAATTATAGCAGGAATATGGCTGAGTCAGTCATGACCACGTTGACGACATGAAAGGCCTGCCCCCGAATCAAACGCACAACTCTAATCACATTGCTATTTCCAGCAGTATTACCCCGCCGAATATTTCTAATTAAAAGATCATTTCAATTCAAGCAGTCCCCCCCTATGTTTTAAATAATGCCCTTTGTGTTTTTATTTCCGAAACAGACTGGATCTGTGTCGGCTTGATGGAAATGGAACTGGGTGTTACATCGGGGGGGTGACGGGAGGTTCAGCACTTAGTATTCTCTCATCCCAATGAATGCTTTTGCTGGGTGACAGTAATAGGAAAGTGAACAATGCATTGATTTTCACACCTTTCACCGTCGCCTGGGTGTCACGTTGTATTTGCGCACACATGAGCACACCAGATGCACACGTACCTGTAAACAAGAGCAACCTGCGTGTGCAAAGTCGCTCTATTTAGGCGGGCATGTGTGCGTATGTGCTTGAGCCAGCGCCGACACGGGCCCTGACAGGATGCACTTATGCATGCTTATATATACATGGACTAACAAACACAAGACCCGGTTTTGGGAGAATTGCTTACAGTTAATGGAAAATCTCTGTAAAACTCGTGGGATATCTACCCTATAATTTGTGGTTTGCTGATTGTGGGTTGCAAAATATGAAATCAAACTGTGCTTGAATGTAAACAGAATAGAGGCTACACAGCTCTCGCCTAGGCGGAACACAATAATATACTGTAGCTTCTTTATGACACCAAAAAGGGGGAAAAGCTGCCTAATGTATCGCCTGATGTCTGAACCAATTAATGTCTGTTTAGCATGCCTCCTGTGTACTTGACTTGACTGACTTCGCTTCTGTACTACATCAGAAACGGGGATCATTACATTTTAGGCTGTTCGTGCTCTGTTTCTGAACGAGATGAGAAGACGCAGGGTCTGTGCCCAAACATCAGGAAATGTGTGTCAGGTGGTGTTTCTCGACGTCGGCCCCATCAGGACGTGTAAAGGAGGACAACAAGTCCAGGAGAAGCACATGGAAACCTTCAGTTCACATCATTAGTTCTGTCTGCCACCTTGTCGGGGTATTTATAGCCCTATTCATCCATCAACAGGTCAATGACACAGTCTGCCAATGGCATCCTTCTCTTTCAGTCCCACTACGTATTACTACTGCAGCTAGCTAGCGTTGGGACTGGCTAAGGGACTTTCCTGGAGCAAGGATCTGTTTCCAGTTGGTGGTCTGGTTACTGTGGGACCTCGTAGCTGTTCTCTAGTGAAATGTTAGAATTAGTATAGTGCTGTATAAAATGTTACACCGAAACAGGCAAGGACACAATGCACATGCTATAAATACACATCCAGTAGCCCACGGTGATCTATTACGAGGACACATGGAGGCCTATTTGTATGTCACGTCTGTACATATTGATGCACAGCGCATCTAAATAATGTGCGATGTGTGTGAGGCCTGTGTGTGTCTGTGTTGTTGGAGATCTACCAAGAAGACTGGTAGTCTGCTGCTCCCCTTGGTGCAGTGTACTAACACACATAGTGTGGCATATTCTCTGGTGAAGGCGTAGAGCGAGTGTGGGAGTGGGAGAAGAGCTGAGTGGCAGAGTGGAGGGGAGGCTCGGTGGGCTGAACGTTGTTTACCTGTCAGCTGGCATTGATTAATCTTGTGTTCGGTGAGATCGCTCAGCGACTCGAACACCTGCCGGCAGCTGTCGCAGCTGTGCAGCGCGGGCTCCTCGTCCTCCTCCTCTCCCTCCTCTCCTTCCTCTGGAGAGAGCAGCCTCTTCCTCAGACGCCCGGTCTCACCATCCTCCGCCGCCCTCTCGAGGGCGCACTCTGGATCTGCCGAGCCACAGGAAATGACAGCACCACATAGTCAGAGGGGTGACCCACACAGCGAGGCACAACAGCTTCCTCTGGGTGACAATAAAATGGATTTCTAGACTCTGGATTTAATAAAAACAATAATAAAAGCTGTAATAAAAATGCAGGTTCAATTTGGGCCTCTGTAACTCAACCACTCATGCCATAACAGAACTGTTGGGCAGGTGAGGGTGAGAGATATACAGGCACACACAGACAGGGTGGCACAACGCTCGCACACACAAATCTAGCACACACACACACACACACCTACACACACACACACACACACAGCTCTGTTATTAGAAATGGTTTTACGTTGTGTTTGCCCTGCTTCACCCAAGCAAAACTTCAGTATATGAAACTAGACTGATGGGAATATGTGTAGTTAATAAATCCTGGATTGCAGTTTTGGCTCGACCAAAGAAATATGAAATTCCACCAGTGAGTGCTGAATTGCATCAGTCAGCGTCGATCCAAGGAGACAGACCTTGCCATATTACCCAGACATCTAGGCCAGGAGAACAGTGGATGTATGGAGCGTAGCACAGTAAGACACACAAAGCTGAGATTGGTGTGTGTTAGGCTGTCGTCACGACACACTTCCCTAAATTATTCAGCCTTGCTCGCAGGCAGCCGCGGGTCGCGCACATCAATATTCTTCAATCCATCTGCAGTTTTGTCTCTTGTTGGCTTTGTGCTGCAGCAGTGCCAGGGGTGGGCGACTTGACTACCCCGAACCCGGACTAGGAATCATCTTTCACAACACTAGCAAAATCTAAAGTTCCTCACGTGATGCTAGAATATTCGGACGACAAATCAAACCTCGCAGCCAACCCGTAAACATCTTCATTCAGAAGCACGGTAAATCCGTCTTGCAGCAGCGTCTTATAAATAGGCAGCATAGCCTGCAGCCCTCTTTCTCCCCCTGCTGTGACCATTACACTTCACAATAAGACTGATTAAAAAGCCATACTTACAATCAAACAATCATGTCACCCTGGTTTAAGGCTTTGTGGGGGAGAAGAGCCCTTGCACTTCACTGGCAGCCATTTTAAGCCCCACTGATGCAAGTGTTCCTCAGCTTGTCCTAAAACTCCGGAGGGGAAAACGTCAGGAGGAAGCCTGTTTTTTCTTTTCGCCTAGCACACGATTAACAGTGCCTCAGGACAAAGGACTGTGTGGCACCGATGCATGCAGGTGGGTGCATATATACACATGGGCGGCCATTTTAAGTCCTCGTTCTGTAGGGTGCTCTGTGTAATTCCTTGAGGAAAGACGTTCCAGAACTCATCAAGGCCACCCAGGATTTTTCCTTTCCCCCTCTTGCGCCAAGTATTGATGTAACATCACACCCTCCATTGTCCTTCCCTCTTGGCGACTGAGGCTCTCGGAACATGCCCTCTAAAAATATCAGCACTGTGGTCCCTGGTGGGACCATGCAGAACAGAACAGAAGGTGTTTCAAGAAAATGAAAATCCCAACCCAATCCTCACAGATGCAGGCCTTTCTTGCTCTGGGGGAAACACTTCTGACTGAGGCCAAAAGCCACACAATATAGACTTATGATTCATCCACACACACAGGCGCGGAATTCACAATATGCACGGAAATGTGATGTGAACACTTCTCGTCTTTTTTTCTTTCTTTTTTTTTTACGGGGTGCCTGTGGAGGAGGTTAAGACTCCATCCAAGACTTTTTTTCCAGCGGCATTTATGAATCATTAATTTCTCTAATATTACAGCTCAGGCCTGTCAGATAAAACAACCGATGGCTACATTCGAGCATTTTTATGTTTTAAGTGAAATGCATTTCTCAGTGCACAAGGCAGACGCAGTTTTATTCTGATGCTCGTATTGGTTGATGTCCTCACATTAGCTGCACTTACATGGACCCGAATATTGCACTGACAGAAATAATGGCCCAATTAGAATGAAAATGCCTCGTGAAACCACCGCATCGGAAGAGACTAGAGCCAGACGGATTTTGGGGCTGATGCCGATACCATAAAATTATTCCCATGTCTATATATAGGCCAATTTACAAATGGCCAAACACTTGTGAGGAAAATAGTTAATGGAAGTGGGATATCACAAAGTTTACGAGTAACAATGAACTTTTTTTCTGACGTGACATCAAACTTCACCTGAAATGTAACAATTGTAAATCACCCCAAGCATTGTTGTCTTCACTGTGCTCTTCAACAAGTTTTCACAAATGGTCGATATCAACAACGTATACACTGTTGTCAATCTATCAGTGATATCGGTAAACCAATATGTCAGTCGGGCTCTTGGAGAGACTACCCTGATCCGGCCTCGATCAGAAAGAATTTTCAGGTTAAGAGGGGCCGTGTAAATCCTCGACAACCAGTTCAATAGGAAAATATTAGTGGCTAACATCCATGCTAAGGCCAAAACTGATCATTTCTCTCTGTTTGAAATAAATATAATCTTGTAATCAATGTTTGCCCCATGTGATGGTAATGTTAGATGACATTAATAAGGTTATGGTAAGGACAGAAGCATTGAGATTGCATGAGATTACATTCTGATACCTTCACTTATATCTTTTATATTTGGTTTGTCTGTTGTTGCCATGATTCCTTTTACTCAATAAACTGTCTCCTATTAGGGTCTTGCTGGTAAATCGCCTTAAAAGTTGAAATTCTGATGAAATAGTTGTTGCTTTGTCAATAAGACGTTTGCTGAATTGACAAGAACTTGGTGCTTAATTGATTGCTATCGATTAAGGGCATGTAGACCTACATCTCGTTAGATCACTTAAAGGGTAATCCCACCAATTTAACGCATTAAAGTGTGTTTACAGGCATTGGGGAGTACTACTGCTCCCCAATACCTACTAAAAAGTAGCATAAAGTTTGTTGCGGCTCCACAGGAAGATGCATGTAATCTGATAAATGACCTGCAGTGATCAGTGACTGAGTCTTCGGAACTGGAGGTGCCAGGTAATGAAAAGAATAGTTACAACTTACTAATACTACTTTTTTACATACAGTATGAAGTAGTACTCCTGAAGACATGTAAACACACTTTAGTGTATAAAAATACCCTTTAATTTTATCATCCACCTAAATCTTTGCTAAGGACCAAATGACAAACGATCTCGAACACACCGAGAGGTTAAAACCCGAGCTTCATGCATGCGTTTGATTTTCACTCCCTTTGTTTTTCTTTTGTTTTCGAGTGACAAGTTTCAGCTGCATCTTCCAGTGAATCCAACCTGGGTCAGTGCTCTTGGTCGAGCTGAGTGACCTCAGGTGCAGCGCTGCGATGCGGTGCTGGAAGTGTAAACTGCTACATGTTTGTTGGGGGGGGGATGGTTGGGGAAGCGGGGAATGGGGGGGGCGGGAGGGTGGCTTGACATGGCAAGGTCACGTCCAACCCTGGGATTAAAGGAGCCACGTCAATACCGAGGTTCCTGTGCCTCTGGGCCTCATACAGTAATCCATCAGATCAGGACATCCTCTTCTACCAGTCTCTACAGGCTGGACAGCAGATCAATACCAGCGCGCTTGGAAATCTTGACAATCAAATGTGGAATATGGTCGGGGGGGGAGAAGATGTGTGGCATATTGAGACATTTCCGTCGTGCCTAACGCGCTTGTTAATTTTGTTAATCAGCTTGACAATGTCGCTGGAGAAGGTGAAGACAAGAGGGAAGCTTCATTGACCGCTGATCCATATTCTGATAAGGTCAGCTCGAAGTTGGACGATCGCAGCCCGGGCCGACAAATTATTCATACTGGGAATATAATAAAGATCAGACGGAAAGAGTTTTAAAGATGAATTTTCAATCTTTAAGGTACTAAAACCACATTAGTGCTGCACTAATAAAAAGTGGGAATCTGAATGGTGATTGACATCTTTAGAGCCGTGTAATATCTGTCTGAGTCCGAGTCCATCCATCAAACCGTACACACTCTTGTCTCTTATGGAGCCCGGTGACATTTATCACGCCACAACTTTCATCTTGTGAGTTGAAGAGTCCCCTGGACCCCCCACCCTTATATTATTGAATATTTCTGCTCTTAAATATTTATAACCTTTTAATTGATATTCTTTTCTCTGCTCCATTAGCCCCACCAGGGACCCGTGGTCCCCAGCAGGGGAGCCTGCGCTCGTACCCCCACTGTCTGGCCCACACACTGAGACAGGTGGAGACGCTGACCATGGGGAGAGGAGGGAGGGGGGGGTGTGGATGTACAGGAATTCTCAAGGGGGTAAAAAAAAAATACAAAGAAATCGGTTGAATTTTGCTCTGAAAAGTTAACTCTTAGCACGAACCCCTGCTTTTTAACTTCACTAGAGAGTTCATGTCTAACCCTAGCTGAAAGATTAAATAAAATATTAAGCGCAGCAGACACGAAAAAAGTTGTTGTTGGGTACAAAAGCAATTTTTAGAGTGCAACATGTGATGGATGTCAGTGTTTCATACTGAACTTCATTCAAATACGGCCCCAAAACACTGAGCGAGAGAAGTGTGGAATCACTGAGGGCGATGTTCTTCGTTGCCTGTAGATACATTATGTCTGGCTCCATCAGGGCTTAGCCTCAGTCTGTCTTTGTGCAATGAAAGACCTCGGTGTCGAAAAACATCATTACCAGCTCACCCATCTCCTCATTTCCCCATCATCTCCCAGAGATCCTGATCCTATGATGCCCCTCCTCCCCTGCAACCCACCCTACAACCACCCACCCCCAAGTACGAATTAAGAATTTATTTTAACCAGCGAGCAGCTTCTGTCGACACATGTCGGCGGGCCTGATCAAAGGTGAGCGCGCTCCTTTATCAGAGTGAGGGAGGCTGTCAGAAATAGGAGGACATTAAGATTGAATAACCTTCACACGGTTGCCGGCACCTCATTATTTAAAAATCTAAAACTTTTGCAGAGCACCCGCCATATATAGGTCACACTACATTCTAATGCCACATGTGCCTCCGAGTGTATCCTCCTCTGTGTGGATGGGATTTGGGGGCTCTCCACTTAGACCGTCACATCCACTGATACCCCATCATTAAAGGATGTCATGATCCGACGACGAGGCTGTGAGCTCGACACTTGCCAGATTGTTAACGATCGTCAAGAATTTGCACGGGGGCGGGTGGGCGGCGGGGATGTCTGTGTTCATATGGTTGGTGCGTGCAATTTGATTTATCTGCTTCAAGTCCCCCAGATTCATATTAAGGACTAATTGCTGTTTAATATTTTGATGCATGATGCATTGAAATCTGAAAGTGGATTAGCAGAGGTGTTTGTCAAAAGCAGTTTCTCTCAAAACGCTAAGCACGTTACGAGCACGAAGCGGTGGCAGAAAGTGTTGCCTGCCCTTTCCTTGTGTTATGTTACGAAAAAAAAGGGACAACAAAAAACACGCAGTATATTTATGAACATTTTATGATGCGTGCATAAATGACAATAGCGAAGACGCTGAACAATTACGCGAGAGGCAAAGAAAAAAAAAACGAGCGACGAAGGCAGCGCCGGCAGATATAATCACAGGTGCAGGCGTTAAAAAAAACTCGACACCAATAAAGCATCCGAAGAAGAACGGAAATCAAAGCGGCTGAATGGGGAACAACATTTGAACACACCAAATGCCCCCCGCCCCCCTCTCTCTCTCACTCCCACCCCTTTCGTCTCACACGCTCTCTCACAGGGAGTGATAATATTGAACGGAGCGCCTTGCTATGCCATTAGTGCAGTAAAACATCAAAGGAAATGAATAATAGAGAATATGATTTTCTGAAGTGCTGGAGTGAAAGAGTCCTTTCCTCTCCCCGCTGTAGTGTGCTCCTGCAGCACATTGATCTGTGGGGCAGCCTCAACCTCGAGCTCAGGAGCTCCAGTCTCGGGCGCCGCACCACACCGCCACGCTAGCTACGCTACGCTACTCTACTCTACTCTACTATACGCTACGGCACCTTGCCACCCAGATGCCCCCTTCAGATCTCGGGAACACTTCTGTTTGCCTCAGTCCACTCCACTTTGACGGAGCTGACACCCCGCTCCGAAAAAAAAAAAGCAAAAGCCGCGATCTGACATAGCCGAGAGTGAAGGAAAAGAAAAAGAAAGAGGGAAAACAAGAAAGAAAGAAAGGGATGTATATATAAGAGAGAAGAAAAAGCGGGGAGCATGTGGTTATAATTACACACAGGCAGCGCAGTGGTAAAGCCAAGCTGCAGATCTTAAGCCCGCTCGACACTCTCCGTGTAAAAAAGCATGCTGCCTCATTAAATCTCAGATATCATACTGTTCCTGCCCCTCTATACCATGCATAATACTGTCTGTCTTTTAGAGGGTCTCTTTTGTTAGCATTTCTCCTTTGCCTTTGCCACATATCAAACATGAATGAGAAACAGGATGCAGGGTCTGCAGAACGCTTGCGGAGACACAGAAGAGCACAACTGGGGGTCTACTTATGAGGCAGATCCTGACACCATGTCTGATTAAGCCCTTAGCTTGTCAGGAGACTAATGGCTATTGTGGCCGTGTCTGTCAAAGTGGCAAATGCATGAAAAGCAGGTAAGCTTTTTTTCCGCTGCCTTTTCAATTTGACGTTAAAAAGAGCTTGTTGGGGCCATAACCAACCATAAGGATGAATTACTGCTGTCGCGATAACAGACCGTCTGAAAGGGGGGCATTTTGAAAAAAAGTCAGAGGTGACAAATGGGCGAGAAAGCGAAGAGAAAAAAAAAAACCCCAGCATCCTTAAAAAAGTTTACTGCCACAAACACGGGCGCTTCTCCCGTTGACCGTTCGTCGAGGGGGTTAAAAAATAAATCAGTCAGACGAAGTCAAATGAGGAAAGTGAGAAATTAATTTGTGCGCCCTCCTGATTTCTCCACAGGCAGACATCGATCATGTGGCGGCTGTCTCCCCTCACTCTGGAGATGGAGGTGGTGGAGGGACGGGGAGGAGAGGGGAGCTTCGTGTGTCTGAGGGGGTCGTTGTAATCAGGCACACTCATTAGCTCTACTTTGGCTCTGGATGACAGGAGGTCTCCGAGGCAAGTCTGCCTTTTATGCCCAGTCCTTCATCCCTTGAGCTGGGGTTGAGAGGGGCTAAACAGGCAGTTTCTTTTCCACAGAACCACCCACCAATAGCCATCGATACACATTAACACAGCGGCAGATAGATAGCGCTCTGCTTTTCTTTTTCTTTTTTTTTTCCAGAGATGAGCAAAAATTTTACGTGTTTGCCACAACATCTGATGTGTTCCGCACTCGGGGGTCAAGCGGAAACGCACGAGAAAGAGATCAGAAGCTGCGCTTTTTGTGCTGCGAGATATCTGAAATGTGAGGCCAGCTCAAGAAACTTGAATCTGCATTTAAAGACCCCTAAAACGAGAACACCTTAGTCAAAGGCTGCTGCGAAAAGGCCAGGATCTATCTGTATTTTGCACTCTGAAGGCTATGGGTAAATGCCGGACTAATGTGGCAGCCTAGGAGTACCCAGGGTCCCCAGCCTGCTGGGCAAAACCATCCATATCGGGTTTAAAATAACCACGCCTGAGACTTAACCTTTACCAGAGACAAATGAAATGAAAATATACAGTGTGGTGCATCAGGAGCAGGCTTCATTCATAGGGGGCTTTCTGCTAGCCTGACCTGAATTACCGCTCTGTTCCTGGAGGGCCACTGTGAATGGCACGCGTGCAGACAGGACACATTCATCTGGGTAGCTCTATTCTACATCATACAGAGGGTTGGGAAACAAAGAGTCTTAAAAAAAAAACAAAAAAAAAACAAAAAACGGCAGGAACACACAGAAGGACAGCTTTAAGCACACCTGCATGCATGCATTGCACCCAAACACACAAACAAAGAAAAGGAGCTCCACCACTCCACCACCGCTATAAAAACACATGCGACCATGCAGTTTACATTCTGAAAAGCCTCAAAAACAGGAAATACATACTTTATGTCATTCTGAGCCCAGCAAAGATTTTACAGACACACACACACGCACACACACGCAGACACACACACACACACACACAGACAGACACATGATCCACTTTCCAGCCGAAAATGATGAAATATGAAATGGAGCATTACCGCTTGGAATGGCAGTCTGCCCGGGACTGTGCTGGTCCTCTGTCACATTGTCTTCTACTGCCAGAAAAAGAGAACGGGGAGAAAAAGAGGGAAAGAAACAGTTAACAGTGAAAAACAAGTTAGACACATTGAGATTTCCTTCTTTTTTATTATTTACTATTGAGATTTTCTGTATGGAAACTCCAGGAGATTTCAACAGCTTTCGACAGCTCAACCTGTGGTTTGGGAATCCACACAAGCCTTTCATATGTATGAGGTTTGGCAACAAGGCAAACAACCACCCACGTAAATAACATATTGGACTGGGTAATGACTCGATGAATTATGAAGGTCTCCCATGAAACGTCCTCCCAACATCAACAGTGACCAAGTAGAAAACACCTTGATGACTGCATGAGCGAGGAGGGTGTACAGTGCCACGGTTAGCTAAATTAGACGGGTATCAAAAAGAAAATTTGTAGACTCCAGAATAAACATGGGCCTTCCTCACGCTGATCCAAACTTAAATGCAAAGGAAATGTACCTTTATGAAATAAACATATTCACACGACGTGTCTTAAGAGCCAAAGCAAAGCCGCAAAGTGCTTTTGCTCCTTAACAGGACGGCTGACAAAACACTGACGGCTTGATCGGCACTCAGATCTGCTCATTAGGCGCATGGCAACTAAACCACTTTTGACTTTTTTGACAACAGCGCTGGCCTTGAAAAACACGACTTCTGTTTAGTAAAAGGTAGGAACCTTTTACATTGGAGCCTTTTTGGGAACTGGTGAGAGTTCCTTGTGGCATGTCAAGTACAAGAAATGAAATGGATTTTAACAGCGGGAAGAGAACAAAAGAGTCTCCCACCTGTTCCATGTAAAATGAGGGTCTCACTGAGGACTTCTTACGCCTCTGCCTTCCACCCCTGCAGTTGAAATGCATTCTCCATTATGTCTTTTCTTTCTAGCCTTTCATTTTCCTGGGCAATGAGGAAGGGGGAGTCTGACAGGACCTCCCAGTAGGGGAGTGTGGCAGTGACTGCCAAAGCAGAAACTGGCGCACTTTTAAAATCGCACAAAATATCCTGTACTTTGCATAATTAAGGCAGGATCCTATGGTGGCAGAAGCCTTTCCCTCAGGGGAGCACGAGTCAGTGTCAAGCAGGGTGTCAAACCTCAGTGAAAAATGAAGAGGAAAGTGTTGAGCTGTTTCTTATGAAGATGGCAAACGACGGAGCAACCATGTTTCGCTGTCGGGCCTTGTCCAGCCAAAAAAACGAATGCCCAGGGAAGCAGCTTTTATTCCAAATGCCACTATTCACTCAGAAAATGATCAGAAATATTCCCCTTAGTAACACATTTTTAGTTAATATGCTAAACAAACGGTCATGGGTCTGGCAATTAATTAACTAAATCAATTAAAAAGTGATGGAATAGACATAGTTGGACGCCGTGGAGGTATATCCCTCTGAGCCACCAGAGAGGACTGCATCAGCCAACACAGAAACCTTGTCCTGCTAAAGGAGGCCTCAGTGACTGACGCCCTGAGAGTTTAATGAGTTTCTCCAGCGCTGTTGAGCGCCTTGCATCCAGGATCATTTAAATGGGCTAGGGATAGGGGGTCCTAATAAATCCCCCATGGTTCTACCAGAGATTGGTGGCGGGAGCAGGAGTTTGTGTTTTGATTACCGTCCCTGTTGGCGAGACGGGGGAGTTCAGGCAGAAAATTTCTATCTTACAATGCCATAAGAACTTAAATATAACGGCAGTTTGCAGCGATTTGTCACCACGGTGAACTTATTAAAAGTTTTGTCATTTAAAAGTAAACAACTGCCATCACAGGGCAAATGCTTTTTTTTTCCCTTCTCATTCGCACTTGTCTGCTAGATAATTAATAGCCGGCTAGGAGCGATGGCGGAAGGGGCGAGCCGTCAAGTGAGGGGCAACCATCCTGTGATGTTTCGTAGCAGCTGGACATTTGATCAGCAATCATAACACAGTGCAAACACAAACGGCTGGGCAGTTCTTTTCTTTTAATTAATGCACTCCGAGGCTCGTGATCACCTCACAAAGGCTACACCTGAACGCAACTCCAGTCCACACCGCTGTTAATTCGTCGCTGCTATCAGTTAATTAATGTTTGACAAGGTACAGTGTATCACTCTGTCAGTGATGAACTGTAATCGCGCCGCTAGGTTTTGTTGATACAATACCAAAACACACATGGGACCGTTTCTGCACTGCTCCTTTGATTTCCAAAACGGCGAGCAGGAGAAAAGAAAAAAAAAAAAAAAAAAGTAATCCGACACGACAAGTGGCACCACGTTAAAGGCCGCTAATTAACACGCCGGCCACACGCACAAAAGTGACCGCGGAGTTACTGTCATCATATCACGAGTGACGAACCCCCAAGACGGGTTGTCTTCATTTTCTACACACTAAAAACAAAACAAAATTACAAAGAAAACAGATTGATCACCGCGTGAACACCCTCGTAAAACTAATGATTCCATCGACATGGATAAGCAAAAAAAACCATGACAAACTCTCAGCAGGTTGGACCTCTCCTCATCCATCAAATGAATTCCTGTTAGAGTGAGTGAGCTCAAATAAACATACTGTACATTTCCCCTGCTTTTACTCGTGTGTGTGTGTGTGTGTGCATGCTTGTGTGTATGGGCATCTCACAAGCAATTCTCAGACATAACACACACACACACACACACACACAAAAAGCCCTGAGTGTGTTCCTGGATATGCGTGACTCATCTGCTTGGTTACAGCCAGCTTGGACGATACAGTGCCGAACACAATGGCTGTGTAATCCGCCCTGACTGACCGGGAAGGAGACGCTCGCCACAGGGACTACAACTCAATTTAGCTCGGGTCAAGAGGTCAACCCTCCTCAATTAGGGCCGGGGAAGGGAGGGAGGAGGACACACACTGCACATGAATAACTTTCTTAATGAGCATTATTTGAACTGGTGATTAGTGTCATAAATAATTTGCAATAGAGGAGCGTGTTAATCGCGTTGCATAATATTTTGTAATCCTGCGAATGTTGCCATGTACTGTTCGCAAATCGTAAAATAAAATAAAGAATTCCACTAGTAGGAATTAAAAGAAATAATACAAATCAGTAATCTCATTATGCAATTACTGCAAATGTGGCTTCTCTCCCCCCCCCCCCCCAAAAAAAAAACATTAATGCTATTCATACGGGAAAATGAGATAAGCCGAGGAAAAGCGTTATCATTTCATTTTGCAACAGTAGGGCGCGAATCAATCACTGTCTCTGAATCAGAAACTCTTTCTCCATGTGGCAGACAATCCATGACAACAAGAGAGACACATGCCACAGAGTAAGAAGAGATATCGGCCAGCTCCCGCGACACCCGAGTCCAACACGCTGAGCCGCATGTCAAGAGCACTGACAGCCGTGCTAATGGGATTTTTCCACGGCTCCATCATAATTTCCTTAATGATAATGCTAACCATATTTTTGTGTCACATTAGAAAAGTGTTAATGGGTGTTATGCCACAGATCATTAATTGTGAACAGACTGGAATACTGCAGCTTCCCTCTAAACTAAAAAGAGTGACGCAACCGTTCACAGACGTCTTGACAGGGGAGGAAAAAGAATCAGAGCGGATTACGGCGTGTTCCTGCATTTGTGATTGTTCAATTTAAGGAGGGGGCTCTTTTTCTTTCATTTAAAATCACACTGAATACAGTGTGTGCCCGGGAGAAGGAGTCAAACTCGTTTTTCCGAGTCGCTCCTCAGACAAAAAAATACTTTTTTTAAGTTGCACAGGCCTGTGCTTATGGGGAGTGGAAGGGGGAGTGGTTATGCCTCTCTGGGCATGACGGTCAAGTTTCTTTTCCCCCAAAAAGAAAAGCTTGAAATTATGACAAATGTGGGTTTCTAAAAAAAAAAAAAAAGAAGGTACATTTTATTTTTCTTGGTAGGCCAAATTTAAATCGTAGTTTTATCCTCAGTTTCCTGACATGAAAGGACATTTAAAAAATGTACTTTACGTCCGATCAGAGGAATTTTAACTTATAAGCTGCATTTTTAACAGGCCTTGAAACACACATCTCACAAATCAACCTGCTCTGTGTTCTTTTACATTTTAAAGCGTGACATCATCCTTTTCTTTCATGTATAGCCAAGCAAAAAGCTCCAGAGTTCACTCATGTGGCGGTGCGAAAAAAAAAAAAACATCAGCTCCTCAGAAGCATCAAATATTTAAGGTGTACATGACACAGCGCCGATTTCATGACAACCCGCTGTACTTAAAGTAAATGGCGCAGAAAATATATTTATATATGCGGATGACAGACCTGGAAACTTCCAGCTCAGCCAATGAACACATCAGGACTGACTGGAGGACTTGTGAGTGTCATTTGTGCTCCGAATGAAAATATCAAACCCAGCCTCGCTCACATTATTCAGGAAGTGCAGTAAGGACAGGCAACGTGGCAGTCATCACACTCTCTACATGCAGGATTTTTTTTTTTTTTGGGGGGGGGAGCGAGGTCCTCCTTTCCTCGCTCGCTCACCACCGACTGAGGCAATGTGCTGACCCAAAAGCCTCTGCACATCAAAACAAAATTACAATGTGCCTACAGTCGAGAAATGTGGAAGGCTCAGGATTGAGTAAATGTCAGTGGCTGGGGTGAAGTGTTTGCATATAAGCGAATGATGTATGGTCTCGTCCTGTGCCATTTATTCCCCCAAGCAATAACGTAGCCGGATCTGTCTCTCAGACTTAATTGAAACGGGACTTGTAATGTTGCCCTTTTCCTCGATGGGACCAAAAACATAACCTCTGACTCCCACAACCAGCCAATACTGAGGAGGTGGGTGTGTGTGTTGGGGTGCACAAGGGAGAGGGGTGGGGGGGGGGGGGAGAGAGAGAGAGGAAAAAAAAAAAGAGTGCCAACTGTCACAGCATTATTTTCTCATCTCCTCTACATACACTTCATGTCCACACCGGTCCCTAAAAAGCACCGCACTTGATGCCCGCTCTACCTTTCCCCTTCCCTCCATGTACCACCGGCAGCTCTTGTTTATTTTCCCTTCTGCAGAACAAAGTGTTCTTTCTTGCGTAAAAAAAAAAAAAAAAAAAAGAGGCACCGTCCACATTGACCAGCGCCTCAAGTCGGCAGAAGACAACCTACAAAAGTGAAACCTGAACTCTTGCAACCCTCCGGTCCGTTCGTGAAAACGCACACAGGCCGACACACACACACACACGAGCACGAATTTAAAGGTGCCGCTTGAAAAGGAAAAAAAAAGTCTGCGGATAACAGATGATAAAAAATGAAATCCTGTCTCGCACAGACAACAACGAGGACAACAGTGTCAGGCAAACTGTTTTGTTTTTTTTAAAAAGAATGACAAGCAAAGTTACTGTGGACATCTGTATAAGTGAATCTCTGTCCCCGCGGAAAGACATGAGACAAAGAACAATAAATAACATCTGCCTGGCCTTCCCTGGGTCCGATCCAAAACCAGGGAAATATCTATGACGTATCTGCATTTCAGCTCCGCTTCAGCAGCC